>NW_027526225.1:68197085-69622080 GCF_048455015.1 Haemaphysalis longicornis | reverse complement strand
TGAGTCTCATTTGCTTCATGAGCGGTCTGCTCTCGTAATTTAATGCGTCCCTGCTGCGCCCGGTCTTCTGAAATTGTGGCCAGAGACTCCTTACAATCTTCACTATGGTAACAAGCTTTCCGTTCGCAACGAGTGCAATGTTTGGGGTTTCGTAAGGCTTTTTCGCATTCTACGTGTTCGATGATAAATTAGAACATGATTTCTGAGGAGAAAATTTCAGACGTTTTTCCGTATACGCAGTGTATAACGGTATTAATGGTGGTCGTTGGCGTTTCTTCACTTTGGCCGTCGCTACCCTCCGAATGCCAATGAGTTATGTCTGCATATAGCCTGTGATGAAGCCGGTGTATCTTGTTTAGTTGTGCGCGCAGTCCTATAATGGCAAGTTGGAAGTGGGAGAGGACTACGCCTTGCGTCATTCTTCTGCTCCTAAGTTTACGTTTGGCGCTCCAATTTGACTCCGCCTATAGTTATTTGCGGTGTACGGCCGGAGAGCAAGTTCTCCATGTACGTATATGTTTGTTCTCCGGGTACTAGATTTTAAAATGGTCGAAAAGGGTTTTTGGTGTGATGCTATTTAAATAGTTTTGCTTTACAATCTCTGATTTGGGATTCTCTATCTGTTATGTGATGCTTAAAATTCACCATGATATCTTGGGTAGATAATTTTGGCCTCAACCTTATCATGTTGGGAGGGGATACGCCTCTTTCATCCATATAGTTATTCAGTCGGACTGTGGATACATGCTCCATTAGCTTACCGAAGACGTTAGTGAAATTGGTCTTAGATTTTTCAGTTTTAACTTTTTACATGGTTTGGTATTGTTACATGGTTTCATTATCGTTACGTTTTGTATCGTTACGTTTCGTATCGTATCGTTTCGTGTCGTGTGGTTACGTATCGTATCGTTAAGATTCGTATCGTTGCGTTTCGTATCGTTACGTTTCGGTATCGTTATATGGTTTCGGTATCGGTAGGTGGGCTCGCTGGCTAAGCCACGAAACGGTCTAATCTACTTCTGCTCGTCATGCAGGATTTCATTTGCGGTATCTCCTGCGTGCTGGTCCCCGTTCTTCTGGGCCCAGTATCAGCCATTTACGAAAGCTACCCTTGCCCGGCAAGGCTTTTCACCTTGGACGACGACCAGCGGCTCCTTCCATCGTTGGCCGCCGCAGTTTCTACGGCGCTGGAACCTGCAAACTGGGCTCTCGAAAGGGAAATCAAGGCCACATCGTCATCGACTTCATCAAGCGAACTGTGTATAAATTGTCCCCGCCAGCCCGGCGCCACCGGCGCGCTCTCTGCGCTCGGTAGCTGTGCCACGACACGGTCTAAGCCACTTCTGTTCGCCATGCAGGTCAGTAAGCAGTAGTGCGTTTTCGCTAAAAATCAAGCAATGGATGCCTTATTCAGTTACAGAGCCTTCAGTGATGCGCTTGTGTGGGGTCTGATTGTATGAACATTGACTTTCTCTGATGCTGATGTTATCTGGTGACATCGAAACTAACCCTGGACCCCCCTCCCTAGAATAAATTATAAATGAACTTAAAAGGTTGTCTTCCGGTGAAGCCCAGCTTATTGGTGACATGCCGAGCCTAAAATGCCAGCTCCTTAACACCGATAAAGCAATTTCCGTACTAGGCAAAAGAATCGACAGCTTAGAATCACACCACCATCAGGTTCAAACACTCCGAACGGAAATAGACACCGTAACAACCATCACCTCCTAGACTGCTTGCGAGGTCTCGTAACTGCAGGCTCGGCTGGACGACGCGCACAACTGTTCCCGACGGAACAACTTGCTGTTTTACGGAATAGCGGACGACAAGCCATCTAAGACATACGTATAGTCTGGGAAGCTAATCACTGCGTTCTGCAGGGACCACTTCAAAATATCTATTGAATCAAAGGAAATTGAGGGTGCCCACTGTCTTGGTCGGCACTCGCCAGACCGGGGTTCGCCCATATCAGAAAAATTCAGCTCTTTCAAAACCAAGGAAGCTCTCCTTGCTAATGGTCCTCAACTTAAAAATACCGACTTATACCGACTTTATCATTAGGAAAGATCTCGCCGCAAGTCCGCAACGCGTGGAAGCACCTTCTCGCCTTTGCTAAAGAAAAATCGGGTCCTTTCCTTCTACGGTACGAAACATTGTTTATGGGCTCTAACTCCTACGTTTCCGACGATACAACTGGAAACGCTGAAAAAAAAATCGCAGCAAGCCCCTTCCCACCACAGATCGTAAAATGGTTCCGTTCTTGGTTACAAAGCTAATCTCTGTTTTTCGGTTATATTCACAAATATTCGCAGACTTCTTTCTAAACGCGACCACTAGTCGAACATTGTATCTTTATCCAGTAGCAGTTTACTTATACTAACCGAAACGGGGTTGACTTCTGACGTCACCGGCGGGAAAAATAGCCTCTGACCTCCAAATCGTACGGTTGATCTGTCGTTCCGCACCACAGTCGGTGTTCTAAGGTGTTTGTTACAGGCCCCCTAAAAGCAGTCCACATTTCTCTGGCGAAATTAAATGTATTTTAACCAAGCTTTCTAACGAATACTGAAATTCTTGTGTCCTTTTTTTTTGGTGACTTTAACTTTCCGAACATCGATTGGACGAATATAACCTCCTCAGCACCCAACGCAAAAGAAGCTAACGAATTTCTTTACGTCTGCCTAAACTTTAATCTAAATAAGCTAATATTCTTACCTACACGAGTCACTTCTGATACCACTAATATTCTTGAGTTAATCTTAACAACGGATCCAGGCAGCCTGTCTTCAATAACATATACAAATGAAATAAGCGACCACAAAGTCATTCAGGCTAATTTTGCTTTTGTTCCATAAATACGTCAAGCTTGCGTAAAACAATTCGACTATATGATAAGGGAAACTACGAGGCCATCATTCGCGTACTTGTTGCTTTTCTTCCTTCGTATCAAGACGGTTTTTTGGATCGATCTATTAACAAAAACTGGTTACTCTTCAAAAATAAAATGAACCGGTTAGCTGATGAATTTATCCCTAAAGTAACCTTCCGTCCCACCCGTCAAAAACTGGTTTACGGAGTCATTAAAAACTTGGAAACAAGAAGAAACACCTTTCTCGTGTCGCGAAGACTAGAAACAGCGCAGTGTTTGCGCATGGCAAAAATAGAACATCGCAGAAAAAGCATATTTAAGACAAGTGCGCACAATCAAGTACTCGTTCTTTCACATTGAGCTGCCTAAAATCCTCGCTGGTTCTCCCAAACGTTTTTAGTAAATACTAAACCCACATGACAACCCCCCTGTAATCCTTACTAACCAGTCTGGTCAAGAAGCAAGTAGTTCATAAACTGCCAATATGTTTAATGTAGCGTTTTATTCGGTCTTTACGAACAAACCTGACCATACTGAAACTGAACTGTTCTTTGTTTGTCTGGTCTGCCTGACCTTCCACCCATAAGCATAAACTTCCCTGGTATCCTGTCCTTAAAAAAAATGAAGTTGTCATCTTCTTCTGGTACGGACGAAAGAAATACAAAGCTTATAAAAAACAGAAAGCGCATATCTGCCAAATTTTTACTATTGCTGCTTTCCCAATCCCTGTCTTTGGGAATTTCGCCTTACGACTGGAAGTGTGGGAAGGTCACTTCAGTTCAGAAATCAGGTAACAGATACTGTCCGCTAAATTACCCCCCCATATCACCAACCAGTGGGTTGGAGAAACTCATGGAATATTTCACATACTCTCAAATGGTAAAGTTTCCTGATTCCAACAGCTTTTTTAATCGCTCCCAACGTGGATTTTGAAAAGGCCTTTCATGCGAAACCGAAGTAGACCTTTTCCTTTATGACCTGCATACTAACCTTGATACTAATCTACAAACAGATGCTTCCTTTCTTGACTTCACCAAGGCGTTTGCTAATGTATAGTCGCGCTCACTATGACCTACACCGCTCATTATTATTCACAGCTTTCTATGACCTTTGTCTGGCACCCAGGGTTAAAGACCAAGTGCGCATCAGGAGAAAAACGTCCTAATGAATCAAGCCTTATCCTAACGTATATGCCCACGGTCATTGTTTTGACTATATAATCGTCTGAATACTAACGAGCGGTGTAGGTCATAGTGAGCGCGACTGTACCTCTGAAGCGCCTACTAATGAAGCTTCATCAACTGAATCTGCCACCCGACGTAGTAAACTGGATTGCCCAATTTTAGACTAAGCACTGTCGTTTTGTTTCCCTTAACAATGTCCAGTCTAGCTCGCTTCCTGTAACGTCACTTGTACCGCAGGGGTCTGTCCTTCGCCAGCTTTTACTCCTAATATATACCAACGACTAGCCTATCAATTTACCATACAACATCCGCGTGTTCGCTGATGACTGTGTTATCTATCACAAAATAAATAACACTTCTGACCAAATAGCCCTACAGAATGACCTTAATAAAGTGTTACACTGGTGTAACAGCGGGGTTATGGTCCCTAATCCTAACAAATGTAAATTATTTTCCTCTCATCACCCCAAAAATCCGCTCCTATTTCCCTATGGAATCGCTAACATGCCTGTCGAAACAAGTGACTATCATATAAATGCGTTGGTGTAACCCTAACCCCTGATCTTTCCTAGCGCACGCATATCCCTAATATCATTTCATCGGCTGACCGAACACTAATATTTCTAAAACACCATCTCCGCCACTCACCCTACCACGTAAGACTTTTGGCTTACCAATCACTAGTTTGGTGCAAACTTGAGTACGCATCACCGATTTGGAGCCCTTAACAAGTTTACATGATAAACGCTAACGAAGCAGTGCAAAATCGTGCTGTTCGATTCATTCATTCTTCCTATTTATATAATATCAGCGTGTCATCCCTTAAAAATAAATCTGGTCTGTACACTCTTTCCTCTCGCCGCAGAATCACTACACTATCACTTTACCACGAGCTTTATCACAATTCTTTCAGACACCCACCTTACATCGCTCCCGCCGCACGCACTTCCCCCCGCACGGGCCATCCACTTCAAGACTCCCGACCCCGTTCTGGCACCACAACGTTTTCTGCATCTTTTTCTGCCGCGAAACTGCAGAATGGAATGGCTTTCCCCACGACATCGTTCCCATCGCCTTTCCATCACATTTTTTCAAACTGTATCCATGTACCTGTCTTGTTTAAAAATTGTGACATTTGTAACATCTCTGTACAACCCACCCCTTATGTAACAGCACCTTGTAGGGTCGTTAAGGAAATAAAGTGAAGTGAAATGAAGTGACTATTTTTGCAGCCTTCAACGTTCCGGAATATTGTCCCGTTCCCAACCTACGTTTAGGTATTTCCTGGCGGCCCCAATGGCTTCATTGTAGTGGCTTGTTAATGTTCCATTTGTGCTTCCCGGTGAACCAGCTGCGGATTTTGTGCCTCCTTTTTAACAGCCGCACTTCGGATACCGCATCCAGTGAGCCGAAGTATTGGTTCATGTGCCTACCGTGTGATGCGTTGCTTTTTGTATGGGGTCCGCCTACGTACGTCTTCTATTCCCTGTAC
This sequence comes from Haemaphysalis longicornis, assembly GCF_048455015.1. NCBI lineage: Eukaryota > Metazoa > Arthropoda > Arachnida > Ixodida > Ixodidae > Haemaphysalis > Haemaphysalis longicornis. Next base: position 69,616,535 of record NW_027526225.1, on the reverse strand, counting down.
AACGTCTTTTTAGGTACCCGGATACGTATGAATGAGTTTCGTCAGTTTTTGCCTTTGGGTTGTTTTGCTTCAGTAAAACATGTTACTGGGCGAGTTGGTTTATTATCAGGGAGCGAATATTTAGAGCAATTAATCAAACACGGCGAACAGACATAACGGGAAACGAAACGCCCGTCCTCTTCGGTTCGCCGGCCGTGTCTTTACTGCTAAGTGATGTTTCCGTAACAGTGGTTTCGCTGCTTTCCGGATCAAGTTAGTACAGATCCGCTTGGCTATACGAGGGCGCATGGTTATGTTGATGCTGGCAGGCGGCAGCGGTGTCCGCATACACCACCCTTGGGTTCTCGAAAATCACGCACGCTCAGAAACATGCATTGTTGCGCTCCGTTAAGCGAAATTATAAAAGTCCTGTTCAAGGGCGGCCTGGAATTGTCTGTCTTTTCAGTTTCTCGCGGTGTGCGTATGCAATACAAGACAATATAATGCGGCCGCAAAATGTGGCCCAAGAATATAGAAAGCACTGCAGAAATTATAAGGTCTTTTATTCCATAGGCCCGCTATGAGACACCGGGCGGTCAGGCAATACTATTTCACTCGTGATCTTGACTTTCATAATTGCAATTTACGGGGTGGCAAAGGGATGTCAACAGACGTACGTGGCTTCCTCTGACGCAAAAGCGGCGGATTCAGTCATCGCTGCCGGCTGCGAGCGGCAACGTAACCAGGGCCCCCGTATAGCCCAGAGCTGCCCTTGGAATGTGTTACACCCGGGCTGACACGACAGCAGAGCGACGATTAAACATATTATTTAGGTCAACGGGGACAGTGCGAACGCACTCGCAACACTCCTCTCCACGGTACCCATTTGAGCTCCTACGCGACGCAGCGATCCAATTCTGCGAACTCTTCCGAGCTTCGTTTACTGCTGCGCGGACCTGTACCTCAAGAAGTCCCGCATACCCCTATCTGTAATGTCACGCAATTATACTTGTGTTCCCAGCTTTGTCTGGATATATTATTCCTGCAATTTGTGAAGGCCTTACTGATAAAAGTTAGTCTTGTCCGTATACTTTTGTTGTGTATTTGTGGTTTCAGGCATTTCTCTGATTTATTGATTGTGGGGTTTTGTCTTCCGACGCTAAACAGGCCATGAGGCGCCATAGTGGAGTGTTCTGGATTATTTTGTCCACCTGAGGAACTTTAATGTGCGCCGAAATCTAGAACACACGGGAGTTTTCGCTTTTTGCCTCCGTTAGAATAGCGCCCGCTGGGGCCGGAAATGGAACCCACGTCCTTAGGCTCAGCACCACAGCGCCATAGCCACTAAGCCCTCGCGGCGGTTGTTTAAAGCGTTTTTCTGCACCGCATTTTGCTTCCCACGTTTGTATCAGCCTGCTGTCCATCGTTTTGAGTTCTGCTTCCTGTGGGGGGTTTTAGTTGCTTTCCTACGCCTCGATTAAGTTTTTGTGTTGCCCGGGTATATGGCGTCTGTCTCTTCCCGTGTTTCTTGCTCTTTGATTTTGCGAAAAAAGTCCCAGTCTAGTATCTTGATTGCTCTGTACTTATTTTGGGAGGGTATCGTGAACAGCTATAGCTACGATATTCTTATCGCTGCCTAGATTTGCTAATGTGTTCTGCCATGTATCACCGGTAACGTTTTTAAATAAGGGGAGGTCGGGTGTGGTGTGGCTTATTTATTGCTTGTTTTTACTGCCGGCCACGCCCGGCTGTGTTATCTGCGTTCCAAGCAAAGCGGGTCTATCATTCTTTATTTTTATGCCGCATGGGCTATCACATTCAGATAAGCGAACTGTGTCGCCCTAACGTCGTTAGCCCAGAACAATCATCTGTGATTTACAATGTTCTGGATGTGAATCGACGTTTCCAGAAACACTCGCGCCGAAAGATAAAAAAACCTGCACAGCAGACGCCTCGGCATTCGATTATGCGATGCTCGCCGATGCAAGTCACTTTGTTGACCGCTGCTTCGCCGCCTGTGTATACTTTTGAGTTGTTAGGGGAGCACAAGTTCGCTCCAATAAATTTGTTTCTCCTTCAAGACACGTGCTTCGTCCTTGGCTTCGTGACATCTGGTGGAGGTGCGGGGTACTCACCCTTTATGCTCTCTACGACATCTGGAAGCCGCCAAGCCAGCCCAACCAGAGAAAGCCGCCGACTGCAAGGATTGCTACCCGAGTTAGGTTTCACGCCAGAAGGGCCCAAGAGAAGGAACGCTGCAACCAACACCAAGGTGCCAAACAACGTCGCCAATCGTCCTGCAGCAGCCCCGGGAACCGCCATCGTTCCGGGGAGCTCCCGCTGAAGACCCCGAAGAATGGTTGGAGTAACTGGAGCGCGTCCGCATCTTCAACAGGTGGGACGCCGAAGAAACTTTCCGGCAGGCCTTCTTTTACTTAGAAGATGCTGCTCGAACTTGGTTCGAGAACCATGAGAGTTCTTTGACCGACTGGACTCAATTAAGAAGGGAGTTCCTTAAGACCTTCACTACCGTTGTGAGAAAAGAGCGACAGTAGAAAGGACACTTGGGCTAGTTGGTAGCTGTTCATGTTGAAGGTGGAAGCGCTCATAAAACAGGGACGAAAATAGAAAGAACAAAGACGACACGGCGCTAACTCGCAACTATTTGTTTATTAAAAAGAAACACAAATATATACTTTCAACATCTTACGTGGTGCGTTCATCTCGCCCAAGATAAAACCATGAAAGCGGTTTTTCGGATTGTTATGGCTTCGCTGTTGTAATGCCCTTACCCTTATTGGTCGAGTGTACACCCGTATGTATCTAATCCTGTTAAGAAGTGAATTTCATGGTTTTATCTTGGGCAAGATGAACGAACCACGTGAGATGTTGGAAGTATATATTTGTGTTTCTTTTCAATAAACAAATAGTTGCGAGTTAGCGCCGTGTCGTTTTTGTTCTTTCTACTTTCGTCCCTGTTTTGTGGGCGCTTCCACCTTCAAGAAGAAAAGAGCGAGCTGCGCTTTTGCTTGAAACTCGAACGCAGCACCCCAACGAAGGTGTCGTGATCTTCGTTGAGAAGATGAAGCGACTTTTTCACCGTGCGGACCCCGAAATGACCGAAGAAAAGAAGCTCAGGGTTCTAATGCGAGGAGTGAAGCAAGAGCTTTTTGCTTGTCTAGTCCGTAACCCGCCGAAGACGGTGGCTGAATTCGCGTCTGAGGCGGCCGCGATGGAGAAGACGCTAGAAATTCGAACGAGGCAGTACACCGCCCTGTCAACGCGCTGTTCTCGGAGACCATCGGTGCCGCAACTGGAAGCTCCGATACGTTGCGCGAGACCATTCGAGCAGTGGTCAAAGAGGAGCTTCAGAAGCTTTTCCCGACAACGCCGCAACCTCAAGTGCCTTCTCTGACTGACGTCATCCGTGAAGAGGTTCAACAGGCGCTGGGAACTCCTATGCCTTCAGAACCACCCTGTCAGTCCCAAGCGCTGACCTACTCCGCCGCTCTTCGTCTACCCCGCCCTGCTCCAACCCGTCGTCAAGAGGCCCAGCCATACCGCCGTCCAATGCCGCCCGCCCGACGCCCTGTAGACCAATACCAGACGCCAAGGAAGACCGACGTGTGGCGAACGCCCGATAATCGCCCGCTGTGCTACCACTGCGGAGAGGTCGACCACATCTACCGTCGCTGCCCTTACAAGAGGCTCGGTCTGCGAGGATTCTCCGTCGACGCACCACGCCCCCGACCCGGCCAGCGCCCTACTGAGATCGACGAATACCTGCCCAACACAAACCGAGGACCTGCCCGCTTCAACCGTTCGCCGTCCCCCTACCGGTACCAGTCGCCAAACCGCCATAACACCGCTGACTTCTCACGTGGAAGGTCCCCCAGCCCACGCGGGGGAAACTAAAAGCAGCAACTTCTGGAGGTGAAGTTGCAGAACGGCGAAAAAACGAAAACCCTCCAACGACGCATGGCCGCACCGAACACCGTACCTGCAGCCCAACGACTCGATCTAACCCGGACGTGACTCCCGAACCCGACGACGACACGACGCGACGCGTACCCGAAACTACAGAGCCGGCCGCTGAGAAGATGGCGAGAATGACGATGCATGGTGCCCGACCATCAACACGCACAAGCCGAGATACCACGCCCCGACGGACCAGAATCTCGAGGAAAGCGGCGTCCAACGTCCAGTTGTCCATCGACGGCTTCGACGTAGTCACCCTCATCGACACGGGAGCCGACTACTCGGTAATGAGCGGCTCATTCGCGTCGAAGCTGGAGAAAGTTACGACAACATGGGACGGTCCGCATATACGCACAGCAGGAGGCCATCTCGTAACGCCAAGTGGAACGTGCACATCACGCGTCACCATAGGCGGCGCCGCGTACCCTGCTGAGTTCGTTATTTTGCCTAACTGCCCCCGAGACGTAATTCTCGGAATGGACTTTTTGACGGAAAACGGCGCAATAATTGATCTGCAGACCAAGTCGATAACTTTTTCCTCCGATCACTCTACGACGCCGCATCCGAACCCCGATCACCGCGCTGCTGTCAGGATCGCCGACGATCACATCACCCTGCCACCCCGCACAAGCTTGATGATCGCCATCTACTGTGAGGATGCTGCTTCTGACATCGACGCTATCGTAGAGAGTGATCGAAGGTTGCTTCTCCACCGCGGTGTCTCCGTCGCAAGAGGCATTGCGCATTTTAGGCAACACCAATCTCACGTTTTGGTCACTAATTTCACCGAAGAGTACCAGCATTTAAACAAGGGAGCTGCAATTGCGTTCCTCGAAGAAACGCAAGAAGCAAGTGACGTGATCGCGGTCGCCGACTTTGAACGCACACCCGATGACACCTTCAAGCTTCCGCAGCCCTTCGACGTGAATCTGGCGCTACCGCAAGAACAACGGAACAAATCAAATTATTGGCTTTGCTGCGTCACTACAGCGAGTGTTTTTCGTCGAGTTCAAAATTACGTCAGACACCCCTAGCGACGCACCGTATTATAACTGAAGATGGAGCCCGACCTACCCGGCAGTCACCATACCGCGTCTCTTCCCACGAACGGGAAGCCATCCGGACTCAAGTCGACGACATGCTCAGCGACGACATTATACTGCCATCAAAAAGCCCCAGGGCTGCGCCGGTCGTACTCGTAAAGAAAAAAGACGGCACATTAAGGTTCTGCGTTGACTACCGGCGACTAAACAAAATCACCAAAAAGGACGTGTATCCCCTGCCACGAATCGACGGCGCCCTTGACCACCTCTGCCATGCCACGTACTTCTCATCGATGGATTTGAAGACCGGCTACTGGCAAATTGAAGTGGACGAGAGAGACCGAGAGAAGACTGCGTTTATAACCCCGGACGGCCTATACGAGTTCAAGGTGATGGTGCCTTTTGGGCTGTGCACGGCGCCAGCAACGTTTCAAAGAGTCATTGACACTGTGCTAGCTGGCCTGAAGTGGCAGACTTGCCTCGTATACCTCGACGACGTTGTGGTATTTGCCCGGAATTTCGACGAACACCTTGCAAGGTTGGAGTCTGTACCCGAGGTCATTCGTACATCGCGGTTAACGCTGAAGCCTGAAAAGTGTCGTTTCGCGTATGAGGAGCTGAAGTTCTTGGGCCACGTCGTCAACGCCGCGGGAGTCCTACCTGACCCGCCAAAAACTTCGGCCATTGCGAACTTCCCAAGGCCGAAAGACAAGAAGAGCGTGCGAAGATTTCTCGGACTGCGCATACTACCTGCGCTTCGTCGCAAACTTCACCAGCATTGCAGATCCACTCACACGGTTGACGAAAGATAGCACGCCTTTTAGCTGGGAAAACGACCAAGAAAAGGCATTCTGCGAGATGCAAAAACGCCTGCAAAGCCCTCCCGTGCTCGCTCAGTTCGACGAAAACGCCGAAACAGAAATGCACATCGACGCCAGCGATATAGGCTTGGGTGCCGTTCTCGTCCAAAAGCAAAGCGGTAGCGAAAAAGTAATCGCCTTTGCCAGCCGTGGTCTGTCGAAGAAGGAGAAAAATTACTCAGCCTCTGAAAAACAGTGCCTCGCAATTATATGGGCCATTTCAAAATTTCGCAAATACGTATATGATAGACCATTCAAGGTTGTCACAGACTACCATGCGCTGTGTTGGCTCGCCAATTTGAAGGACCCCTCTGGCCGTCTTGGGCGGTGGAGTTTGCGCCTGCAAGAGTTCGACGTTACAATCGTCTACAAATCCGGCAGGAAACAATCCGACGCCGACTGCCTGTCCCGCGCCCCCGTTGACCCGCCACCACTAGACTCCGATGAAGAAAGCGCGTTCTTCGGAGTCGTTACGGAGAGCGACCTAGTCGCCCAGCAGCGTGCCGACCCCGGCTTGCGCGTCATAATCGACTACCTCGAAGGACGAAATGTCGCCGTGCCTAGGACGTTCAAGCGGAACTTGCCAGCATTCAGCCTCAAAAATTCCGTCCCCTTGAAGAAGAATTTCAGGCACGGAATCAGAACGCATTACCTACTTGTCATCCCTGCAGAACTACGTGACGAAATTTTGGAAGCATGCCACGACGACCCGTCTTCTGGACATCGCGGCGCAGCTCGCACTATTCAAAAAATCAAGGTGAAGTACTTCTGGCCCCGCCTTACATCCGATGTCGCCCACTACGTTCGGAGTTGCCGTGACTGCCAGCGACGAAAAACACCGCCGACAAGACCCGCCGGCTTTCTGCAGCCGATCGCCGTCCCGTCGAGGCCCTTTCAACAGATTGGAATGGACCTTCTAGGCCCGTTCTCTACGTCACAATCACAGAACAAGTGGATTGTCGTGGCGACAGACTACATGACGCGCTACACAGAGACCGCCGCTCTTCCGAGGGGCACTGCACAGGAAGTCGCAAAGTTCTGCATAGGCCAAATCGTGCTGCGACATGGAGCCCCGGAAGTCCTAATCACGGACCGCGGAACAGCCTTTAATGGGGAGCTGATGCAAGGAATATTACGCTACAGCAACACGGATCACAGAAGATTGACGGCGTAGCACCACCAAACGAACGGACTAACAGAACGTCTGAACAAGACAATCGCAGATATGCTGTCAATGTACGTTGATGTTGAACACAAGACTTGGGACGAAGTGCTCCCGTATGTCAGGTTTGCCTACAACACGGCTATCCAGGAGACGACGCAGCTGACGCCGTTCGAGCTTGTCTACTGAAGACGGCCAACTACGATGCTCGACGCCATGCTTCCGCACGTAGAAGACGACGACCTCAACACCGACGTCCAAGGATACCTTCAGCGTGCGGAGGAGGCCCGCCAGCTGGCTCGAGTTCGTACAACGCGTCAGCAGCTCGTGGATGCCGTGGGCTACAACCTGCGACGCCGAGACGCCGAGTACTACCCAGGGGACCATGTTTGGGTTTGGACTCCCATCCGACGACGCGGACTCAGTGAGAAGCTTCTGCGACGATATTTCGGACCCTACCGAATTCTACGACGTGTCGGCCAACTTACCCACGAGGTGATCCCCGATGGTGATTCCGGAACATCACGACGACGCACGCGGCCCGAAGTCGTCCACGTGGTTCGCTTGAAACCTTACTATGCAAGATGACGGACTTTTTTTGTTGTTGTTGTTTGTTCGGACTGTCTTCTATTTTAGCATCGGGTCGAAGCACTCTTAGAGGGGGGGGGTAATGCCGTGAACCATGTATGGGCTTGCTTATTTATTGTTTGTTTTTACTGCCGGCCAGACCCGGATATGTATCTGTGTTCCAAGGAAAGCACGTCTTTCATTCTTTATTTTTATGCCGCACTGGCTATCACATTCAGATAAGCGAACTGGTTCGCCCTAATGTCGTTAGCCCAGAATAATCGCCTGTGATCTACAATGTTCTGGATGTGAATCGACGTTTCCAGAAACACTCGCGCTGAAAGATAAAAAGCCTGCAGAGCAGACGCCTCGGCATTCGATTCTGCGACGCTCGCCGATGCAAGTCACTTTGTTGACCGCTGCTTCGCCGCCTGTGTATACTTTTAAATTGTTGTGGGGGGGCACAAGTTCGCTCCAATAAACTTGTTTGTCCTTCAAGACAAGTGCATCGTCCTTTGCTTTGTGACAATATGCCCTGTTCTGGTGGCAGAAATTGATGGGTCCGCTCCTTGTGTCAGTCGTTCTCGTTGCACGTCTAAGCATGCCTTGCGGCCTTTAATGGTTCCCTTGTAAGCACAGACGGTATACGGTGCTCTAAAAGTGACAGACCAATATAAGCGCAAGTGTTTGTCTGCTGTACGGTCCTTACAGTCTCTTCGCTGCCCCTTTCTTACAAAGATACAAGTGCCTCGTTTTTGGTTATCGTCAGCGTTTTGAAGCAGAGTATTCCATAATTAAAATTACCTTTGTGACTGCTATATACATTAAAAATATATATTCTGCCTTCATTCTATCGCGATAGAGTGATGTAGGTCAGGACGTGATCCGTGTTCGTGACGCCAGTATTGCGTGCATGACTGCCTGGTTTTTCTTGACAAGCGTTGCAGCGAGCGGGGTCTAGTCAGACATTGAAGAAAGATTTTTGCCCCTATAACTTAGCAGGTTCACCTATTTCATGTAGGGCAATCATGTCTGGAGCCTCCTTGATGTCTACGAATTGCTGCAGGTTTCCTTGGGTTCGGTCGTACCCTCGGTAATTCCAATGTCAAATTTTGTACTCACAAGGGGGAGCCATACGTGGTGACCTGGCTCTCGTGCAGTTTGTTAGTTTCCGCCATTGCAGCTCTGTCAAACCCTTTGAGTGTTGTTTCGATCGGGCCACTTACCGGGGTTTCGTGTCTCTTTGAGCATTGCCTAGTGTCGTTCCTCGACTGATTTTATCCGCAAGCTGTGAGAATATGCAAGAGAATTGTTGGCACGTGGTTTTAGTCAGTTCTGAAAATATTCGTTCGACTTTATTTCGAAATTCCAAGGAGGTCAAGTTGTCTATGTTCAGCGTTTCTCCGCCATTTCGTTTGTAGGCAGCGCAGTGCAATCTTTCTTACCGTTAGGAGGCGTGGTAGCAAAAGCTTGGAAAGACACCGGGGCCCTAGACTGTTAGGGCCTTTTGATTCATTTGTTTATTTTCTTAGTTTCTTCTGTTTGCATAGCGCTTTCGAGAGTATAGTTTGCGCTATGAGTGTTTCATTTTGGGCTAATTCCTTGTGTATGGGCAACCCGCGAACGCTCGATGTGGTAATGCCGGACACCGTATCTGCCCAGCTGACGTTTGATCTGTTGTCTTCATTTTATAACGAGGATGTTTCACGGGTGGGTGGTTGCGCCCTTGCTCCTTGAGTCAAACGGAGATCTGAACGCAGGTCTGGGCTTTGACCTTGACTGTGATGTTCGCTTGGATTCCACCGGAGACTTGCATTTGGACCTGGATCGGTGTCTTCATTCTTTTGTCCTTGAGGGGAGTCTTGAAACGGAGTTAGAGCGAGTCCTGATGTCTCCATTGTTGGGTTTATAAGCCCCTTGTCTTTCTTTTAGTATTGCCAGCTAATTCTGGAAATTTAATTTTAGATGCAGATCATCTGATTCACTCGCCTTGTCCCTCCGGCGTCGTCGTCGTCGTCGTCGTCGTCGGCGTTGTCCGCCCCTCCCCCATTCTCCTCGCCGCGCCAGATGCGCTCTCCGCCGCTCACCCCCTCTCCTCTCCAGCGGTTTAGAGGGGTCTTGTGGCGCACCTTATACGTGAGGGACCAGTCTTTGCGCAGAGGAGTGGAGGGGCAGGAGAGGCGATGGGTCTAGACCGGGTTCGCCGACACGACCGGGTTGGAAGGCGTTGTTAAGGTAAAAGTAATGGTCTACTTGCCGTTTTTTCGCTGTCCATGAAGGTCGATGAGCTTCCGCAGCACTAGACTAATCATAAGGAAACAAGCTTTTTGTACAGAGTTGTTGCTGTAAGTAATATGTTTTCGGGGTGTTCCTGACATTTATCTTATATTCGATAAAATTGAACGTTGTGCGGTGTTTTTCGTTAATATTTATTGTTGTTATGCTCAATGTTTTGTTAATAACAAATGTTGTTATACATGTTTTGTTAATTCCAAATTACGGAACCGATACGCACAAGCAACGAGGGTCGCAGACAGCCCAAGCCTACCTGTTCGTATGATGCCAGAGCCAGTGTGTTCCCGACGACCAGCACCTATTCTAACGTTTAAGCCACATATGTACGTAGTGGCGCTCGTGCTAATAAAGCTGGTCGAAGCTGAGAAGTTTGATGTCGTTCTTGACTTCGCGAAAAACTCAACAAAATACAGTGAATTATACATCCGTGCACTCTCTAGTTTCTTCGCAGCTCACGGTATATTTGGAATGTTGAGACCACTACTGATCAGGTAACACGTGCCGAAGATCGTCCTTTCAAATATGATCTAATAAATGATGCGGGGCATGTTTTTGCGAACTTCACAAGAGTCTACATTGAAAAACCGCTTGGGTAAGTGCGTCTTCTGCACAAATTTCAAAGTATTTTTTTTAATGAGCTGCGAATATTTTCTTCAAATTCACAGTGCAGCGGCAACAACAGGGGAGGAGATCCCTGTTGAGCTAAGAGGAAAATTTCTTGACAAGGATTATGGAGCGCCAACAATGATGCTGGTAACGGTGGTAACGGAAAAAGGTGATGTGCGCACATCTTCCAGTCATACAGTCAACCTTTTGCGAACTGAAGAGTTAAGGGGTCATGCGCAATGCGGAGTATATTGCCAGTGAATGTGGTTGCCCTTCTTCCTTCTGTCTTATGCTTGTTGATTACCTAAGCCACCTTGTACACCCCGTTTGAGGAACTGGTATGGCGGCCATCTCTTAGCAGTTTCTTGACGCACTCTTTTCTTACACCGTCCCCGTCCCTTCCTTGGCGCCCTCAATTAGTCTGGAGAGAAACATAAGCAACTATAATTCATGTTTAGAGCGTGAGGCGTGCTTCCCCTCAGCAGGCCACCTAACCCGGGCTGACGGGACTACCTTCGTCCGGCTCCAAACAATTTTTTTATCGCGCTAGTTACCACAGGGCATCAGATGCATCAACAATATCAGTATACGGTGTTAAGCGCATGTAAAGGTGAGTTTTATATATACACGCTGTCTCCCTCGAGTAGCCTGTGTGGAATACCTGTCGATTATCAGCCAAGGTAGTGGGGCAATACATTGATTGATTGTACGGTTTAACGCGCCGACGCAGCGCAGGCGATGAGGCGCGCCGTAGTAGAGGGCTTCTGATTAATTTCGACCTCATTGGGATGTTTAGCGTGCGCCAAAATCTCGTACACACGGGCGTTTTTGCTTTTCGCCTCCATCAGAAAAGCGGCCGCCGCGGCCGGTAATCGAAGCCGCAACCTCGTACTCAGCAATGCCTTAGCCACTGAGCCACCACGGCGGCTAGCGGGGCAATACAACGACGAGGGCCTAGGGCACATGAGCCATCATGGCAGGGGACTAGCTCTGCCAAAACCGACGGAAGTGGTGCGTCCATAACATAAGAGCATGTCTACTTTATAGAAGGCATAGCAGGGAAAGTAGGCGCGCGACGATGATGCTATTGTCCACCGCTTCTTGCGCATGCGCATAGTGGCCATCTGGTGTGTCGATATTCTACTGCGTTGCACAAATACATGTTATATGCCCGAGAGGCCGGTGGTTGGTTGCCTGTGGATGATGCCATGACGGTGGCTCAAGTGCACGTGCTATCAGAGGTAATACGTGGTCATACAAGTGCGCTAGGGATGCATCGGGAGGAATCGAATAAATTATTAGAAGACGCACCGATGAAGTTAGTTCAACGTGCTATTTTTTTCCTTAGTTTAAAGGGTCGCTGTACACGTCATGCGAGGGTTCTCGCTGATCGCTGAATCCCTTCCCTGTTCGCGGTTTCCAAGCTATCGCAGTCGCGCAAAGTCAGATGGCGGAGCTTGGCTTGGTAAACTATTTTAGGCTGAACAACTGCCCGCACTACTACACGCAACACAAGGGAACACCAATTCGCTGAATTGTGGCCGATGCTGAGGAACAAATGTAGCATGCTGGCAGCCTTCTCTGGAGTAGAATGGAGCAAGGAAGCTGCCCAACCTGCTGGGCTTATTTACAACCCAATGCACACATATGATCAGCAGTATCTAGAGATTCGCCATTCGGAAATAGGCAGATAGGCGACTGCGACAGCCCGCCTCGGCCCCAGGATCGGGGATTGACATCAAGGTAGTCTTTGTAGGGGACCGATGCAGTCCATCAATTGAGCAGCACTGTGAAGTAGTGACCCAAACAACCTGTAGACCTGCTTGTTGCCGGTGCAGTTCATTGTTTACAGACCATGCAGCCACATCGTCTGCCTAGACGGAGTAGAAAGCGTATTGTATTTCAGCCAGCTGCCATGTCAAACGTAAGAGTGCGTGTTGAATAGCACAGGAGAGAGCTATGCGCCCTGAGGTACGCTATGCTCTGAATCAAAGTGTCCCACACGCTGCTTTCCTAAGCGTATCTGAAAATAGCGGCTCTGCAGAAAAGACCCCAATAAGCGGCACACTGCTGGTGGAAGGAGGAACCACTGTGGAATAGTGGTTATTGAAGAGTGGCTTATGGTGTCATAAGCTTTTTTGACTTCTATGCCAGGATCTCGGTGATCTTGCTGGATCTACCACTTAAAAACACCATAGCTGAGAGGTAGTATATGCCGTATCCTGTGCCCAGGTCCGTATGGAACCCAATCTGAGCCGCGTGGTACCATCTGTATTGTTCTATCCCGCGTGTGAGGTGCGTGGCACTGGCTGGTAAATTTGTTAAATGAGCTTAATGAGGGCCGATTTCATGCAATCGGCTAGTGATTGCTTAGCTGGTCAGGAGGCTTCTAAGGATTTGGAATAGGGCAACTTCGGCGTTCTTCAAGGTCACCTTAACGTCACCAGAGGCCCAGACAGTGTTCAGACGGGTAGCCTTTCTAAGCTTGGTCCGTCGATGTTCTTACACTATTCATAAAGGACTCCGCCGTGGTCTGTTTAGGTGCGTACATTCGCCATCGCAATCATCGCCCGAAGAATAAGCCATGGTGCATGGTGCCTGAATTTCGTGAAGGTATTCATCACTGGGAGGCGAACCAGCCTCTGGTGGCAGAGTAGGTGAGCAGGCAAATGCGGCTGCAGCATAGTCGTAAGTTGGGAAGAACTCGTTAGTCACATGTGCAGCAAACTGACGTGTGGTACGTCCAAACACGAGTCACGCACTGGCTGCCGGGTCTGGGGGGCGACTCCCGTGTTCTACGACGAAGGCGTGGTGGTAGAGTAAGGCCCTAATGAGGCACACCAATCCAGCCACCACTGCCGACATAGCAACCCCAGGAGGAAGGCACGCCGCAGATACATCAGAGGTGTCTTCCCAAGGTCATGTGTTCAGACCCCTTTGAAGCATGCCCTATTCTATACCACAGCATCTGTGTCGCTATGGACCTGTTACAAACCAAGCCGATCTTAAGTTGATGAGGATGAGGTAATGATCACTGCCCCAGATATCCGGCACCCGGTCCCAGGGAACAGCATGCGCTCCAAGCCACCCCGAAAAGTTCGGGGAGTGTGATGGGCTGCGCGGGTGGCCTCGTCGACAGTATGAAGGGTCGACGGAATTTAGAAGCACAAAATGCGCACCAGTGTATGTGCCCTACTCCAAACGCCGTTATGCGCTTGAGTGGGGGTATCCCCAAGTCGGATGCGGCGTGTTGAGACCTCTCCAACCAGCGTGGCGCACCCCGGTGCCGCGAAAAATATTTTCAATCCAACTGAGGCGCAAAACCAGGATACACCCGTTGTATGTGTGCACGTAGCTCTACACGAATATTATATCAGTTTGACGGGGGCGCACTAACATGGCTAATTTAATCTGAGTCTGCGGTAACAACAGGTGACATACACTGCAGCCTTACCTGGAGGTTCTTTCACAGTGCAACACCGACGATCCGGAATAGTGAGCGAGGTGTAGGAGCTGAATGCGGGAAGACTCGGAAGAGAGTTGAGAGTTGGCCTCTTCCATGAGCAGAGCCCAAACAGGGAGACTTCCGATAAGTTTACGGTAGCGTTGTATACGGTACCGTACTGTTGCGTTGCATGGTCGCATTCACGCACAGCAAGCGTACTGCACTGGCGTTGCTATAACTTCCGCGGCGCGCCTAGCTCTACGGGTAAAACATGCAGGCCTCCACCCTGGTGGGGCAGGGACCCGCACTTTCGTACCTTTATAGTACCCACCGTTGCGCCATCTACCCCACTTTATGCCCCTCCACCAGCTTATTTTGCCTCTCCCCTGCACCCCCTACCACAGTGCCAACACACCCAATCCCTGGGCGGACCAGCTGGTGAGTGCCGAGCTTGCGTGGCCACCGGCTGGTGGTGAATAGCGGGATGGCCACTGCAGCTGAGGCCTATCCGTGCTATTAGGCCACTCACCTGGTGTGCGGAGCAACATGAGGGCTTCGTCGACATAGGAGTTTCTAATTTCTCAGAACAGAGTGTCTCATAGTTATACCTACGGAGGTAACTCGAGGTGGGGTCACGTTCATCCTTAAAAATCAGTGGTAGTGTGTCAATAAAATTGATGGCATGTGGTTATTATATTGTGCGAGTATTTGGTTTTATCGCTTCTAAAGCGTTTATAGGTAGGGAATTCTTGCATTAGACTAGCTATAGAACCTTGATAATGCCCTGCCTACGATAAAATTGGTAGTTGCACAGGTCACTCGCTCCTGAGTGTAATGATGGACAATATTATGGCGTCTTTGCAACTCACTCGGGTGGCGCCGAACGAGCAATTTTTGTACGTCTCAACGTCACTGGCTGTGACGATGCTTCCACCGGCAGCTTGTGTGATTCCGACAGGCATTATACCATTCCATGAATTTTCCTATTTGATCTGCCGTCGTATTCATGTGCTCGGGATACAATATTTTGTATCCGGACTTGCAGCCGCGAAAGAAAACATAGCTTCTGCAACCCTCAACCTGCAGTGTGGTGGTAAGCAGCAGGCGGCAGCAATTTGCGTTTTGTTCTTCAACCCTGATGATTTCACCTATAATTTTCAGGATATATTTTGCTGAAACAAAATAAAGTAAACATGTTTTAGTCGTACTCCACACGAGGCAGGTGAATCATCGGTAACAGGAAGTAAATTTTTGTTGCGGAAGAGTAAAATGTAAAGCGTATTGCTTGGAATTGAGAAAGGCGACACTTATGACTACATTTGGGAGAAAGGGGACCGTAGAAAGAAATCTACGGATAGACGGAGAGATGGCGGAGAGTCAGAATGACTAAACTTTATTTGGCAAAGAGAGGCAGCTCTCACTTAGTGCCTATTCTTTCACGTATTATGGAATATCAATATTACTCCGCCATTTACCATCAATTTGACTGCGCTTGGAGTTTTTACTTGAGGTATATAAAAATAGCAAAGCCGGTCGATGTGAGCTAAATTTGTAACACATTGAAGTGTTGGATGCCAAGGGAACTCTATGAGTTTGCGTACAGTGCGATCATGACTGGTATTTTATTGCCGTAATAAATTGGCACAGTGTAAATGTATCAAGCGGTGCACTTTTCGGGAATTTGTCTATTCAGAGGAACTCGATGAACTTCGTAAGTAACGTCGTGACAAAATAATTTTGGGAATAGTACTAGCTCAATAAACTCTTTATGAAAACTGCGTGAGTATAGTGCGGGCCCTTTTAGTTGACACTTAATATGATTGGTCCCGCGAGTTCACCTTCGTAAAGTTGGAGTTATCAGATGTACGTGGTGAGAAGTCACCATGTTGGTTAACCTCATTGTTCTAATTTATAGCTAGCTAGAGGAAAGACAACATACAACGAGCCAATATACCGAATCAGTAGCTAATATTCTAAGCAGTTGAAGGCGAATGTCAGAAACCACAAGCGGTGGCACCCCACACATTGTTCCAGCGCCGGCTGATCGTCTTTCTTTACTTCCGGACGGAAGATTTCCTGAACTTCGCTGAGAGCAGAAGGGTCCGGCTCCGGTGACTGTTATAGGCAGTTTTCGTTACACCTACTTAGAAGCGCCACGCGTGCAGAATGTTGACGGGGACCAGTCTGCATTCTAAGAAAGCAAAGGGTTCACGGTAGTCTCATGTAGTTATGTAAGGTTCAAATTTTTACGTTGTGGTGTTCACGTTGCTCCTGTACTTAAAGCTGACCCACTTAGCGGCGCCGAGCCGCCCCCTCATCCCCGTCCGCTCCCCCCGATTCGCAGGGGAAACATCTCGTCGCTAATCTCTAGGTGCGATGTCCTGTTCTAAGCTGTTGATGTCGGCTTTAATTTGCCCATTCTTACCCTCACCTACAGGTTTTGTTTTTCAGATAGAAGGGCGTTCGAAGTAGCGTTTGTCGTCATAGCAACGGGCTCGAGAGATCATGAGTGGCTACAGCAGCATCTATGTGTGTTCGTAGATGGCCCTAGGCATCACGGCACCCTAAGTGCGGCGTGCGTGTCGCACGTGCAACAATATGTCGGCCAAACACGAACAACTCACTCAGTCATAATTTTTAAATGCAGAGCATTTCAGTAACTCACGATGTCACCCGCGTTGACGTCCGTAGTCCGCACCGTCGTTGTCCCTACTACATAAAAAAAATACTATCCGGCGCCCGAGCCAATATACCGAATCAGTAGCTAATATTCTAAGCAGTTGAAGGCGAATTTCAGAAACCACAAGCGGTGGCACCCCACAACTCGAACCTGCGGGCGGAACGCAATGTATATGGTGCTCTAACCACTGCGCCACAAAGCCGACACAGAATGAGATGCTACGGACGCGCCTTATACCCTTGACTCATTCAAATTACTGCAGACGAGCGCTGTCTCGTCAGCAGTTGCCACAAGTGCAAATACATTAACGTAACGCAAACTACTTAACGTCGTGCGCCCCCGGAAATGCTCTGCATTTGATCGTGCCCCTCGCGAGGGGGATGTTTCGCACTTGATCGCACTTCCACTGCTCTCTGCGCATGCGCCCCGTCGCTATAGCAACGGAGGCGCGTCGTCTGCTTCCAGGACGCCGCGGCGCCAAATTGAAACGGGTGGTGAGCGGTGGTGCCGCACGCCGCTCGTCGAAACGCGCCGTCGGAAGCGAGAAACGTCGTCGCCACATCTACGATAGAGAGATAAATAAATGGAAACGTAAAGCGCCAGACATTTTTTTTTTAATACGCTGCACTTTAGTTTAAGTACGCTTTTTTGTCACGCTCGCGCTTGCTGGGCCGACGGGGCAACAAGGCGCCGCAGTGAAGAGAAAGAAATGCGCCTTTTAGATGCGACTGCACATCATTCACTCGCCTTGTCCCTGCATCCGGCGTCGTCGGCGTTGTCGTTGGCGTCCGCCCCTCCCCCATTCTCCTCGCCGCGCGAGCTGCGCTCTCCGCCGCTCACCCCCTCTCCTCTCCGATAGCGAACACTCTCTCGCGAGGGGCATTGGACTGGATTCGATTGGATTGGCTTGGCTTGGCTTGGCTTGGCTTGGCTTGGATTGGATTGGATTGGATTGGATTGGATTGGATTTGGATGTTATTTGATTGGATTAAAGTGGATTGTGTTTTCATTCCCGCTGTACACACACAAACTCAAACTCCAAAATCTCTTCAGTTCTCAAAATTACTAGTACTCAATCATCACATACTCATCTGCAATCGGACTTGTGCTCTCATTTGTTCATTCGTAACGTTTTTTGTAAACTACTTTCTTTACACGCGTGGTTCTCCGAGTGCGCGTTTTCGAGTCTAAACCTTGCGTCTGAGTTTTTGGTCATTTTCACTTTAGCGGGGACATGTCTGATTGGAGCTAAGAAGCGTCTTCCTGATTGGCTGCGGGTGTGCTTTAGACTTGTTCCCTAGCGTCCGCACTATCCAGGATGCACTTTTTCCCCCAATACATCCCCCACCAGACGGCTTAAGCGAATATAACGCGGCCCCTCTGGCTATTGAGGGCGAGAGGGCGGCCTGCACCAGCTCACTTCAGAAACTCTGCCGCCCGTCGTCGTGCCCTCCCGCCGGGAGCCCTTCGCCCGCCAGCTATGTCCCGCTAAGTACCCTTAATCTTTTGACTGTCTTTTTTATCTATGTAATAACTGTAATTGTTTCAAGTTCGTATGTGCTAAATGTCACCAATGTTATCAGCAAAGTAAACAAGTTAACCTTTAAAACCTCTTCAACGTTTCGACTTCTTCACTGCAATCTTCATGCTACAGTAGCGGCAGTATGTAACCAAAATGAGCCGTTACAATATTTTCTTTTTACGAGCATTGTTAAGCAAAAATGACGCGCGGTATGTGAACCTAAAGATCAATACGATAGCTATGCTCTCACTGTTCCTTTAGCTAAGAATAGACGTGGCTGTAAGTTTTGCATTCGCAAAAAAGAAAAACGCGTTACCAATATTTCAACCCCGAAACGCCAGAAATTGGCGCTGCTTACACTAATGGTGCAAGGTTGCAGAAACAGCACAGCTTGCAGCCACTTTCATCCTCGGAGGCCTGGCTGATCCACATCACATGATTTTTAGAACTTGCTGCGGAAGGTTCTCCATGACTGGAGCGCCCGGAAAATTCGGTCCGCAGCCTTTCACATCTCTCCCGAAGCTGAGCGCGTCAGCGCGATCTAGCACCAACGGCAACCGGAATCACGAACACGGCGTCTGTGCTCCCCACTTCAGGCGCCAGTGCACGTGAACTGCAAGCAGAACAGCACGCGAGAGACCACGCTACGAAAGAAGGAAGGAAGGAAGGAATACGTTTCTTGGTCCATCGGGATCAGGTGTTGGGGGTTGAGGAGGCCCACAGGGCTGCCGCGACCGCCAGGGCCCGGGAGGTAGTCAGGACTTGGCCTGACTCCCCCGGATCATGCGACATCTGCTCCCAGTGGTGAGGGGAGGGAACGGGGGGGAGGGTACGGGTTGGCGGGGCATTCGCAGAAGGAATGGTAGTGAGTGTCCAGTGCCCCGCAGGCTGGAAGCGTCATTTTTGCTTAACAGTGCCCCGCAGGCGCGTCATTTTTGCTTAACAATGCTCGTAAAAAGAAAATATTGTAACGGCTCATTTTGGTTACATACTGCCGCTACTGTAGCATGAAGATTGCAGTGAAGAAGTCGAAACGTTGAAGAGGTTTTAAAGGTTAACTTGTTTACTTTGCTGATAACATTGGTGACATTTAGCACATACGAACTTGAAACAATTACAGTTATTACATAGATAAAAAAGACAGTCAAAAGATTAAGGGTACTTAGCGGGACATAGCTGGCGGGCGAAGGGCTCCCGGCGGGAGGGCACGACGACGGGCGGCAGAGTTTCTGAAGTGAGCTGGTGCAGGCCGCCCTCTCGCCCTCAATAGCCAGAGGGGCCGCGTTATATTCGCTTAAGCCGTCTGGTGGGGGATGTATTGGGGGAAAAAGTGCATCCTGGATAGTGCGGACGCTAGGGAACAAGTCTAAAGCACACCCGCAGCCAATCAGGAAGACGCTTCTTAGCTCCAATCAGACATGTCCCCGCTAAAGTGAAAATGACCAAAAACTCAGACGCAAGGTTTAGACTCGAAAACGCGCACTCGGAGAACCACGCGTGTAAAGAAAGTAGTTTACAAAAAACGTTACGAATGAACAAATGAGAGCACAAGTCCGATTGCAGATGAGTATGTGATGATTGAGTACTAGTAATTTTGAGAACTGAAGAGATTTTGGAGTTTGAGTTTGTGTGTGTACAGCGGGAATGAAAACACAATCCACTTTAATCCAATCAAATAACATCCAAATCCAATCCAATCCAATCCAATCCAATCCAATCCAAGCCAAGCCAAGCCAAGCCAAGCCAAGCCAATCCAATCGAATCCAGTCCAATGCCCCTCGCGAGAGAGTGTTCGCTATCGGAGAGGAGAGGGGGTGAGCGGCGGAGAGCGCAGCTCGCGCGGCGAGGAGAATGGGGGAGGGGCGGACGCCAACGACAACGCCGACGACGCCGGATGCAGGGACAAGGCGAGTGAATGATGTGCAGTCGCATCTAAAAGGCGCATTTCTTTCTCTTCACTGCGGCGCCTTGTTGCCCCGTCGGCCCAGCAAGCGCGAGCGTGACAAAAAAGCGTACTTAAACTAAAGTGCAGCGTATTAAAAAAAAAATGTCTGGCGCTTTACGTTTCCATTTATTTATCTCTCTATCGTAGATGTGGCGACGACGTTTCTCGCTTCCGACGGCGCGTTTCGACGAGCGGCGTGCGGCACCACCGCTCACCACCCGTTTCAATTTGGCGCCGCGGCGTCCTGGAAGCAGACGACGCGCCTCCGTTGCTATAGCGACGGGGCGCATGCGCAGAGAGCAGTGGAAGTGCGATCAAGTGCGAAACATCCCCCTCGCGAGGGGCACGATCAAATGCAGAGCATTTCCGGGGGCGCACGACGTTAAGTAGTTTGCGTTACGTTAATGTATTTGCACTTGTGGCAACTGCTGACGAGACAGCGCTCGTCAGCAGGCGGTGGGGGGCCTCCATAGACGCAGCCGGTGCAGCAACTTCCGCCGGATGCTTTGGCGCCGTTTAAAAACACGTAGCGTACTCCTCACGTGTCAGGTAAGCACCATGCGCCCGGTCTGTAGCCTTCATAAGTGAACGGTAATGAGTGGGTCCCTGAGCGTAGCAACATTAAATATCCGGGGGCTGTCGACACATCGAAAGCAAAGTCAGGTTTACCGTCTGTTAACAGAGCAGGACATTGACGTTGTAGCCGTTCAGGAGACGAAAGTCGAGGGGGAGGAGGAGACCGAGGCCATGGTGCGTCGTTTCACGTCGAGGTACTATGCTTGCGTAAGTCATGCTCTGGGGATTTCCGCGGGATGTGTATTGTTGCTGAAGAAACTGCCGGGTCTGGTTGTGGAGGGTGTACGTCGTGTCGTTCGGGCATGATTGTTGTGTGTGATTGCAGCCTTGATAATGTGAACTTTCGAATTGTCTGTGTATACGCCCCAAATGCTGTAATAGAGAGGGGAAAATTTTTTGGGACTCTCAGGCAACACGTCGATACAGACAGAATGCTCATTATAACAGATGATTTTAACTGCGTACTTTCTGGCCGGGATAAAACAAGTAATAACGCGTATATAAATGCTGGTACTAATTTGTTATCCGAAATTGTTGCGGATCATGAACTCGTTGATGTTGGGCAATGTCTTGACGGGGAAAAAGACGTCCGATTCACCCACTTTCAAGGTTTCAGCCACGCGAGGCTGGATAGGATTTACGTTTCGCTGGATTTAATACAGAAATGCCAAAGCTATGATGTGCACGCGGTTTCCTTTTCTGATCATTGTTTGGTTAAGTGCAGGATTGGGGGCAAGAAAGAAGAGTCCCCCTTTACATGGGACCTATGGAAATTAAACTCTAAACTTTTGGAGGACGAAACATTTACGACGTTTGTTAGAAAGAAAACTGCACAACTAGAAGGAACACATAGTGACATCGGGGCGCTGTGGGAATTAAGCAAGTAAGAGATAAAAATAAAAGCCATACAACGGTGTAGCTGTATTAAATATGAAGAAACCAAAAAGAAAAGAATGCTTAGAAACATCCTACAAAAATTAACGTTAGAGGAGGGCAGAATGCCCGGGTTGTTTAAGGACGACATTGCACAGATAAAGCATAAGCTTGAACGTATTGATGAAGAACGCTATCGTGGTGCCCTAGTAAGCGCGAGAGCACAGCAATGGGCAGTAGGTGAGGCGCCCACAAAGCGTGCGCTCGGAATAGAAAAAGCACATGCACGACGCAATCAGATCAAGGAGATAACTTACATGGGTAAAGTAACGAGTGAAAAAAGCGAAATCGATAATGGTTTTTATGAGTATTACCAAGCACTGTTCGCTCTTAAGGCGGTGGATGCAGAAAGCTTCAAGCGGGATTTCATAGACGGGCTGCCTCGTTTGGAAGACGAAATGAAGGACTGGCTTGAACGACCTACTTCGGAAGACGAAGTGAAATGTGCTATTGAAAGCCTGAACCCGGGAAAGTCGCCGGGGCTGGATGGGTTAAGCGCTGCTTTTTATAAGATGTTTAAATACGAAATGGTACCTTTGCTAACGAAGATGTTTAATGCAGCGTATGATCTTAAAACAGTGCCCCCATCATATTCCACGTCCCACACATTCCTCATTCCTAAGACAGATGAAGCGGAGAAACTTAAATTTGTCAAATCGTACCGGACAATATCATTAACAAACGTCGACTACAAAATCTTTATGAAAGTTCTGGCACAAAGGCTTCAAAGTGCTGTCCAACAAATTGTAGGGCCACATCAGACGTGCGGAATTAAGGGTCGCAATATTTTTACAAATATCCATAAAGCAAGGTGTGTCCTCGAGTGCTGTGACGCCCTGCACACGGGATTGGCAGTCCTGCAGATTGACTTGGAAAAAGCGTTTGATTGTGTGTCACACGAGATATTGTTTTGTATTTTGGACCATGTGAACGTTGCGTTTGTAATTAAAGAGGGCGTCGCCCTGGCGTACCGCAATTGCACTACGCGGCTGATCGTGAACAAAAAGTTGGGAGCCCCAATTGGAGTGCAGCGTTCGGTGCGCCAGGGCTGCCACCTCAGCCCCCTATTGTTTTGCATATACATCGAAGCCCTGTGTATGAGTATAATCAGAAATAGTGCCATCGAAGGCTTCCGACTGCATGAGTCGGAAGTTAAACTTTTGGCTTACGCAGACGACGTGGCCGTTTTTTGTATGAACGAGGAAAGTGTTCAGTTGGTAGTTGACACTGTCAAAAAGTTTGGCATGGTGACGGGTAGTTTTGTTAACTGGGCAAAGTGCCTAGGATTTTGGCATGGGGAATGGTCATCAAAACCGCCAACCTTCGCTAATATTAGTTGGGTCACCACTCCAGTGAAGTACCTGGTCGTTCAACTGGAATATTACAGGGATAGTGAACCATACTGGCGTAGCCAGACACAGGCGGTGAGGGAGACGGCCGAGAAATGGAAGGGGGCAAGGTTGTCAATTTTTGCAAGGGCCACGGCATGTAACTTATTCTTTGTAACGAAGATTTGGCACATCATGCAGGTACTGCATTGTTCGCGAATCAACGTCCAAAGGCTTCACCGGGTATTTGCGGTGTTCGTTTGGGGCTCAACATGGGAGAGGTGCAGCAGAACAAACCTGTTTCGGGGAGTCCGAGATGGTGGCTTGGGGCTGGCGCACCTTTATGTGCGACAGGTGGTAAACTGGTTTTTGTTTTGGCGAGATGTTCGTGACCCGTTCTTGCAGAGTGCCATGCAAGCACGGCTGGCGCGTGCTATGCCGGAATATGTAGTATCAACATGGTGCTTGCCAGGTGGCGTGTATGGGTATTTTAAGGAAATAGCTATGACGGCCCGTTTTCTATTCGCACGTTTTTCTGACGAGTACCTGTCCTCTGTGACACGCAAAAAACTGTATAAGGACATTTGCGATGTTGTTTTCCCCGTCCCTATGTATAGATATAATTACCGTGCTGGGCAGGTCAAAATGTGCTAAAGCGCGTCAAAAGAATGGAGGTTTACCCTGGTGTGAAAAACGTTTTCTTCAAATTACACACAGGCACCTTGTCTGTTGGAACCTGGATGCAGGATAGAGGGATATCTGTGCCATGGGGAACTCAGTGTTCAATTTGTAAACAACCAGAAACGATAGAGCACGTTTTTCTGCATTGTTGGGCTGCGGTATTTTTGTGGGATGTCCTCCAGAGGACCCTTCATAAAGATTTCCCGCTGAGCCCCCATGGCGTACGCTATCTAGCGGTGGAAAACGAGGAGGGGGCACCCTTGGACCTCGTTATGTTGGTGGCCTTGCATAGCATATGGCGCTCGCGCATGGCCTGGCTCCACGGTGATGTGGACGCCCGCCCTACGCGGCAGTGTTTTCGTGAGTCTATATCCCAGTACGTAGAAGTCCAAAAGCGCAAGGCATACACTCCTGAGTGGCTGTCAAGAATAGAACCCTTGACTATGCTTAGGGAATTTTAGAGAGACATCAGCCTTCATATAGGTTGGTGGCTTGTCGCTCAAGTTGCTCATGTGAATAAGTTTGTTTTGTGTTTCTGTGTTGTGTCGAAGACCGGCATTAAAGAAAGAAAAAAAAAATGATTTGTGGCGCAGTGGTTAGAGCACCATATACATTGCGTTCCGCCCGCAGGGTCGAGGGATCGAAACCGGGCGCCGGATAGTATTTTTTTTATATAGTAGGAACAACGACGGTGCGGACTACGGACGTCAACGTGGGTGACATCGTGAGTTACTGATATGCTCTGCATTTAAAACGCACTAAAGTAAACAGGGGAAAAGGGAAGGTCGTCGGAAGAACACTGAAGACACGGAGCCCGAACGCGACCAGCGCACACGCCACGGGGGGGCATGGAACGCCGCGGCCGCGGTAACAGAAGCCGAGGCGATGGTTCGCTTCCCCCAACAGCCGCGACTCTCGGTTTCTCTCTCTCTCTCGGTCGGTCAGCGCGCAGAGACAAACTTCGCATGCGCTTCTTAGAAAAAACGAGGCAGGGCCCAGCCGCGTCCGAAGCGCTTTCACACAAACACTTGGGAGGAAGAGCCCCGGCGGCGGCACAGAACTAAAAAACAACCAGAAAACATCAAGAGATCTCCGCTTCGCGACAATATAGTACCAGATTTAATACCTAAAAAATATTTTGCCGATATGGAGGCCTCGTTGAAGACTTCTTTCAAGTTTTGGCAGAGCAGCTTAATCGCTGGACATAGACTTCTCTAGCTCAGAGAGAACACAATATATACACTAAGTACACCTTATATACATAAAGACGGAAATCCCGGTAGTTACGATCTGTACAGCGGGATCTGATAGTAAGTTGCAATAACAAATTATCTTTATGACCGACAGACAGACAGACAGGCAGGCCATTTTCACGCTTCAGTAGCCGAAGAAAGAGAGAGAGACAGAGAGAGGAAGAGAGAGAGAGAGACAGAAACTTTTATTGAGCGATGGGAATAGGGAAGCGTGGTTGCCGGTTGGAGGTCGGCGGCGACGATGGCAGCTCGTTCCACCAAGGCGATCTGAACTCCTGGGTCGGAGCTACCCAGCGCATTCGCCCATTGCTCGTCATGGGTGATTAAAGGGAAGGAATTGGAAGGACAGGGCCACATAGAGTAGGGAAGTGTGGCGCGCTCTCCAAATGCGGGGCAATGAGGCCAGAGGTAGAACGAAGGGTGGATGTGTTGGAGCACCGCCCTGCAGGGAAAGGAATGAACCTGCAGAAGTCGCCAGGTACACGCTTGCTCATGGCTGAGCTGGGTCTGCGCCGGGGAGGGGGGCAGTAACGCGTGAGTATGTTATGATACGTAATAAGGCATTCTCTGGCTGATCGGGCCCCGTGGTAAGGAACAGGTTGGCGTCCGCTCAGATTGTGAATCCCCGAGCCGCCACATTGGCTGCCGCGTTACCCCGTGTCCCGAGTGTGCCGGGGTCCACAGCAGTTCTATCGGGGAATTTGGGGGATTTTGAGCGATAATTTTGAGTGCCAGTGGCGAAATAAAATCACGGCCAAAATTTTGAACGGCCGTTTTTGAATCAGAGATTACGATCGTGGTGGTCGGCCTTTGTGACAGGGCGAGCGTGAATGCCGCTTCTTCCGCCGTGGCAGGGCACGGGGTGCGAACTGTAAGGGAGCATAACGGGGGGTCGTCCGGCCGATTCACGATGGCCAGAGCATAGGCATCGTGGTGACGTAATTCTGCCGCGTCCATGTATAAGATATCCGGTCTTACAGGGGGGGGGGGGTCGCTGAAAAGCCTGCGCTCTTTGCATTCTGCGACCCGCATGATACACAGGGTGCACAATGCGTGGCACAGGACGGCCAGCAAGTCGAGTGTGAATAGAGCGAAGAATGGTGAATTTATGAGCGTTCTAGGATGTGCAGACCGGTTGACGTCGTGAATAAGCGTGCTATTTTTTCTGTCCGGTGCGCCTGCACATGCTCCTCGGCATTATTATCGATACCCAAACGGTGTAATCTGGCAGAGGAAGACTACAGCGGTATCTGAAAGGCCGCTTTGAAGGCTTTTCTGATGAGGCAATTGATTTTCTGAAACTCAGCAGCACTGGGATGAAGGTAGAGGAGGGAGTATTTTATTCTACTGATCACGAACGCCTGAATGAGTCACAATATCTCACTCTCACACAACCCATGCCGACGCTTGGCAGTCCTTTTTATGAGACCGATTGTTTCGACAACATGCTTAGTGAACTGGGTGACACATTGCACGTTGGTTTCATTTCCTTGTATAAGGAGCCCGAGAACTTTTATTGTGTGAACTCCCGGGTCTGAATAACCACTAATAGAGATGGAAATATCTGATGTTGTGCGGGCTCCTCTTTTGGGCGGCCAAAGGAGCAGCTCGCACTTGTTAAGTGAACATGTAAGGCCTGCTTACTCCGCTTGTGTAACTACAATATTTGCATCATTTTGCAGTTTCTCTTGAATATGCGCATTCCTGCCACCTGTCACTCAGAGAGTGATGTCATCGGCGTACATACTGAAGCGCAGACGGGGAACTTTCTGTAATTCGTTGGGGATATTTAGCAAGGCCAGATTCAATCAATGAGTGAGAACACAGCCCTTTGCGTCGTACATATGGAAGGCAAATTCAAGGTGTCTGATGTGATGTGTCCAATTTGGATGATTTCCGTACGTGCTGTGATAAAGTTGCGAATATAGTTGTATGTGCGCTGTACCGGGTTTAAAGATTTTATTCCGCGCAGAATGGCGGTGCGCGAAACTATCAAACGTCTTCGTGAGATCCAAGGCCAGTATGGCTGGCCGCCTAATCGAGACTAGTGGGGGGAGTTATCACTTCGACGGATAGCTGAAAGAGGACATTCTGTGGCGATAAGCCGGGGCGAAAAACCAATTATTGAATGTGGAACCGAGTCTGAGGAAGTCAAATGATTGGTGAGACGCGTGAGGATGACGTGTTCGAGGACTTTTCCCAAACATGAGGTTAGAGTGTAGCAGCCCGGAATGTCGGCTGCTGATGGAGGCGAGAACATATCTGTGGAGCTCGTTTGCAGTTTCTAGACAAGTCTGTTTATTTTCAGAGACGCGAACGCCGACAGCGTCCCCCGGCGAGAGAAAGAAGGGGAACCCACGCGTCCTTCAATAGAGAGAGGAAAAAAGCTTCCCCAGACGACGATCGTTGAATAGGGCGGGCGATTGACCCCTGCACTAAGCCGGCGGCGACGTCGCCAATACGCCCCTTAAACAAAAGGCGCACTGTCGCCAAGCCGGAGAGAAAGGGAAAGGCTCGTCTCGCGGCCGCCGCTTGCGCTGGTGTGCCGAGAGGCTTCGCCTACAGAGGCTCCCCCTCTAGATTGCGGAACTTTTAAAGAAAGGCAGCAGTTACCGGCTGAATGGCGAAAAGTCAGAGTCCACAGGTTATCGTACGTCAGAACGTACGTGAGAGGCTGCATGAACAGAAACCTCGAAATGAGCAGGCCTGCGTAGTCGACGGAGACGACTACTCGTTTGCCCCGCACGGCGATTGTGATGGTATTGTTATTACGTCCCAAAACTTTTAAAGGGCCGTCATACGGCCGAGTGAGGGGCGGCTTCATTGCGTCGTGTCGCACGAACACATGTGTAGCTGAGCCCATGTCAGGAAAAGTGAAAACCTTTTTATTGCGGGCGATGCGAGGTGCTGTTGGCTAGAATTGCGCAAGCCATGCGCGCAGCTTTTCGATGCGGTCGGAGGCTGTTGGGGCGGAAAGTGTCTGGGAGGAGAAGAATCGTACTGTGGAGGCGTGCACCATGTCTGCTGCGCTGAAGCCGAGGTATTCCTTAACCGTTGAGCGTAGGCCAAGAAGAAAAAGCGGGAGGTTTTCCACCCAGTGCTGGCGATCAAGTTTTGCTGCAAGTGCAGCTTTGAGTTGCTTGTGCAAGCGCTCAGCCATTCCGTTGCTGCCGGGATGCTAGGTGGCCGGGACACCTGGGTGGCTGATGGAATAGAAAGTGTTGAATACCACTCGGCGAAAATTCAGTGGGACGAAAGGTCATGGGGTTGTCTAGGAGGTATCGCAGGTTAACCGTGCCCTGGACGTAGGGAAGTGCAACCTCCGAAAGCACGAGTTAAGATCCCCGACCTTTCAGCCTCGTCAACTCAGTGTCCTCCCGCCGAGCCGCGGCCATCGCCTCGAAGTCGAGGACTTTTGTGCCGGAAGCGTTGACGCGAGACAAGGCGTCGCCTGCTTCGTTTTCGACCCCGCGAACGTTGCGGATGTCTGTAGAAAACTCAGAGATGAATGAGAGCTGACGGATTTCCCGTTCTGAGTAGGAGGAACTGTTGCTGATCAATACGTAGGTGAGAGGCTTATGGTCTGTCAAGATGTAGAACTCACGACTTTCGAGAAGTACTGGAAATGGTTATTGGAACAATAGATTGCGAGCATCTCCCTTTCAAAGGTGCTGTACCGTACTTCTGCAGGCTTCAGGCGTTTCGAAAAGAAGCCCAGTGGCTTCCGCTGTTCACCCTTATGCTGCTACAGCACTGATACGACCGATGTGGAGGAGGCGTCCACCATGATGCGTGTAGGAGCGTCAGGCAGTGGATGGATGAGAAGGGTAGCCGTGGCTAGGTCGTCCGTAGCCTTCTGGAAAACGTTCTGGTGTTTGTCAGACAGACCAACAAAATTCTGGTGCCTTTTGGTCGTCTCGCCGCATAAGGTCGGTCAACGGCTGAAGCACTCGAGCACAAGATGGAATGAACCACCGGTGAAAGTTTAGGAGCCTAAGAAACTCTCTCACTTTCGGAAAGATGTTGGTGCAGGAAACTTCTTGACGGATTCCACCCTCCATTCCAATGGCATAATGCTTTCAGCAGTGATATGGTGGCCGAGGAAGTTGAGAGCCTCGACACCAAACAGGCACGTTTGAGATTTCAACGCCAGGCCGTGCTCATCCAGACGCTCAAAGAGCAGGAGGAGGTGCTGTTCGTGCTCGTTAGGAGTTCTGCTGGCCACAGAATGTCATCCAGGTAGACAATTATTAAAGGAAAACACCGGGTGCCCTCATCTATAAACCTTTGAAAGGTCTGTTCTGCATTTTTCAAGCCGTACGGCATACGGACAAACTAAAACAGGCCGAATGGAGTTTTTATGGCTATTTTTGGTATGTCCTCCGGTTCGACGGGGATTTGGTAGTATGCCGCTACGAGGTTGATCTTGCTGTATATTTTTGTACCTGCCAGCCGCGCACTAAAATGGTAAATGTGTGGCATAGGATACTGGTCCGGACTTGTCGATGCGTTCAAGGCTCTCTACTCAACGCACGGGCGCCAGTCGTCCCCGTCGTCTTTAGGCACCATGTGCAGCGCCGATGAATTGTTGCTAGACGACGGGCGAATAATTCCCAGCTGCAGCGTATGCTTGAACTCACTGCGCGCAGCTTGAAGCCTCTTGATGGACAGCCGTCGTTACCGGGGGGTGACTGGTGGTTCAGTGGTGACGATGTGGTGAGTCACGCTATGTTTCACCGGCTGTTCCGTGTTGGGACACTTGGTGAGAGAAGGGAATTCGGCCGGGATGTGATGGTAGGCAGATACTGGATGGCAGGCGCAGATGGCAGATGAGGAGATGTTTTACTCCAAGCCATGTACTTTAGTGTTGTGTTGTTATCCTTGGGGCAACAGCCACGTACGCTCACATCCACTTTGAAGTGGTTCAGAAAGTCTGCTCCGAGTATGGCGAAATTAATGTCCGCCACCAGGAAGACCCAGCGAAACAGGCGCCTGAGTCCGACGTCTATTGTCAGTGAGCCGAACCCCTACGTGGCGATGGCAGTGTTGTTCACCGCCTGCAGCGACGATATGTTCTTGCTACGTCGGCGATCCTCGGGGATGGCCGGGAGAATAGAGATTTCGGCTCTTGTGGTGACTATGAGGTGCGAGTTGCTTACGAGATCGACTACGAAGAACAGGCGGCTGCGTGGAGGGCCGATGTCGTGAGCCGCCGTTAACGACTGGCCGGAGGGTTTCCCGAAAACGAGCAAGGTTGAGTGCAGCGGCTAGCACCTGTGCCGAAACGATGGTGGTACCAGCAAACTCCTTCCTGTCTATCTCGTAACTGGTTTTCATGGGAAAAGCTTGGATGTCTTAAAGGGGATCGGTTGATTCTTTTTTCTCCCTGTGGGAACGCCAGAAAGCAAAAAAAAAACATCCCCCTCGCCAGGGGCACGATCAAATGCAGAGCATTTCCGCGGGGGCGTGCCTGCAAGTCTTATGGATTACGTATTGGTTGTTGTTGTTGTAATTGTTGTCTTCCAGCGTAGACATTGTCGATGAAGTCGATGGTGAAACGTGAAACGTGCCGTGAACCCCCTGCCGCGGCTATTACGCAACGTGGAGAGGCTACGACGCAACGTGGCGCGGCTATGACGCAACACAATCCAACACAATCCACTTTAATCCAACCCAATCCAATCCAAGCCAAGCCAAGCCAAGTCAAGCCAAGCCAAGCCAATCCAATTCAATTCAATCGAATCCAATCCAATGCCCTTCGCGAGAGAGTGTTATAGCGCCGAAATCGCGCCACCACATGAACGCGAACCGAACGCGGCGAGAGAGGGTGTTTCGAGCGGAGAGAAGGCGAGGAGGACGCGGGGGAGAGGGCGCACCTGTGGCCGACGGTTGAATGAGTCGCGTGAGTAACTTTCCATGCTGTGTCGGCTCCGTGGAGCAGTCGGTAAAGTGCCGTGTACCTTGCGTTCCGCCCGCAGAGTCGTGGGATCGAAACCTGCCGCCGGAAGGTATTATTTCTTTATATAGTGTAGAATGCGGACTACGGGCGCCAACGCGGGTGACATCGTGAGTTACTAAAATGCTCTGCATTTAATAACTTTTATATACGTAGTGGATTAGTGCGCGGTGGGCGCAACCTTGAGGGTCGTTACGACTTCAGCCGCTCGAGTCACGAGCTCCTTCCGGAGCTGGGGGTCCGAGTGGCCTAACGCCTCCAACCACTGGTCAGGGGAATTAATGGTAGGGAATGGGTCCCCCTCATAAGCCCACATTTGGTGCTGGACTGTGTCCCTTTCACCGCAGGGGGGCAGTGGGGGGATGGGTACAGGGAGGGGTGGAGAGGCTTCCGCTACAAGAGAAATGGGCCGGAGATGTTCAATGGAAAGTGGCCTAAGGATTAGGGTGATTTTAGCATGCTTCCAATCTTGAGACAGGGTTCCCTGCTTCTAGCGATGACTAAACTACGCTGTAAGGACCGAAATGAATCTATCGTCAAGGTTGTGAAGCATTTTGTTTGTGATGCATTCCGTCCCCGGTGCAGGGTCGGAGTTGGAAAAGAGCCCCCCCGTACCTCCGATTAAGTAATATCCCAAGCCAGACTTTCATTGGTCAGACCTTTACACTCCAATAGGGGCTGTTCTTGACCTGTAGGTACGTATAGGGAACACATGTTGTCTAGGAGGATGCCGGGAAATTTGTGGAGGATCGTGGCGATGTGGTTATTTTGTTCTGTTTAAGAAGAAGAGCCCATGTTCCCTTCATGACTGGGTTCCCTGTCATTTGGTCACATACTTGCCCCCACTGATCGGAGGCCAGACGGTCAGAGCGATGGAGAAACCCCAATTGGAACGAAGATGGAGGCATCTGCTTTGATCGCGAGTTCGTTGAGCCTGCGGGGGTCACGACCTTAAAGTGTCCCTGCATGACATCCTGCGTGGAGACCGCCGGTCAGTAAAAAACATGTCCCTATCCGAGACAGTCGGGACCTACAACCAAATAGTTTCACCCAAAATCCTCATAAACGGTTGAAAAGCAAGCACCCCCTGCATAAGCTGAGTGGTACCTTCAATCGGTCAGAGGGGCGACATTCAATGACAAAGAAAAAGATATACACGACGGCAAGAAGGGCAAAGTCAAAGCCCTACAGTTCACAAAAGAAAGCTACCGATAAAGAGAAAAGTTCCCGTGATGTTTTCTCTGAGAGCTACCATGAGTTCCCTCGTGTTTTGATATCTTGTAAGAGTAGAAATAATCATAGCCGCTGCATGCGCGTGTATCGAAAGGGCAAGGGATGGCACCGCCGTCACTGTCGAAAAAGGCACGAACCACCTGCCGGTTTGCATTTATGGTTGACCTCGGCTCCGTATATTCAATATGCATGCCTTGTATCAGTATGTTGATTGATTGAGTGAGTGTTGATTGAGTGAGTCAGTATGTTGATTGAGTTAGCTTGTTTATATACGGCGATAAATTTGTTCGAACATGTGTTTTACGGTATAGAGTGCTCAAGTACTAATATGTGGAATATAGCTTCTGCGACATTGGTTGAAAGGGAGGGTTTAGTGTTATGGGCTGATGTACTGGTAAATGGGGAAGAGTCATTTTTCGTGGAAAAATGCACAAGTGGGGGGATATTGCCATGATGTGAGGAGAAAGACGAAGTCGCCAAACCAGAGACGCTCGGAGGGTACGTTTAAAAACCACAGAGCACCACCATCATCAGCCAATTGCGGGGTCATTCAGCCCCCACTGATTAGCCGGCCAATGAAAAGCTGCCAGCGACCGAGGCTGGCAGCAGAAGAGATCCCAAGGGGAACACCCAGGGAGAACAGAGACTCCGAAGTGTGGAGACAGACCTGGATGGGCGGTGGTCGGGAGACCAGGCCCGTGCCGTGCCCCAAGAAGGCGCAACCTCTAGAACTTCTGGTCCGCAAGTAAGTCATCTCGCCGTGCAGTGGTAAAGTACAGCGACGCCCCAAGACAGCTGCGTTCGCTACTTGGAAACGGGAGCTGGGAGCGCGCTTGACCATCACGGCCACATGGACCTTTGAATGCCGCCACGGACCTGTGACCTTAATAACAACGTACTGTGACCTATTGTTTAATTTTCCGACTGTGACTTTTTCCAGTTAGCTCAAACTTTTTACCGTTTCCTATACAGTTTTGTCGCCCTTACTCATTGTTTGTGAGTTCACCATTGTTCTTTACCTTATTGTGTGTAATTTTTTTGGGTTTCAACCAAGATAAAAAACTCGCCTCGTTTACATTTTCTTTTTGTAATTATTATTGCCCCCCGAACCCGACAGGGTCCACGTGTTTGCTGGCGCTGCGCGCGTCCATCGGTAACCCGTGTAGCCAGTCTTGGAGGTTGTTAGAATCTACTTCAAGTGCGGTATTCTTACCGTATTTACTCTCATAGTGATTGCACTCGCGTAATGATCGCACCCATGAAAGTTTGTCATTAAAATTCGATTTTTTAATTTCCCGCGCAATAAACGCACCCTGAACTTGCGGCAGCAGTATGTCGTGTGTGTGCCAAATGTACCTGATGATGACCGTGCTTACCTCTGCTTCCATTCATTTCAAGGCAGACAAGGCTACGTTATTGCCGCAGACTTGCCGATATTAGCGGTATCAGCAAACATGCGTTGAATATTGATGAGGAAAGCACTCTCACTAAATGCATATAATATACTCACAAGGCAAAGAAAAAAATGCGCTCGTCTTGCTGCGTCGACCGCCATGTCTGTTTTGATGTCCCGCACTGTGACAGCGGCAGCCGCTCTTTGGTAGCCCTGTTGTCACCTCGCAGAAAAACTCGTTCCGGCGAATTCTGCAATTCATGAAAACACTGCATGCATTTTGCGTCACTTCGCAAAGCGGCTGGCCGCGGGGTGCGGAGTTTATTACGTTTCTGTTTATTATTTTTATTATCTTCATGAGACCTATCGCAAACATTTTGACCAGCAACTTGCTTGCGTTTTCTGTGCTCATAAATTCATCGCGAAAAAATTACCCCACCTAATGGAGGCACCACTAAGTTTGCATCATCTTTTTTTAAAAAAGTGCGATAATCACGCGTGTAAATACGGTATCTTGCGTGCGAATACGCGTGAATTCATCCCAGTCGGTCATGTATGACTGCTTTGGGTGCGGCTTCATACGCTGAGCGAGAGTGAGCTCAATCTGAATGATATAATGGTTACTACCAAGTGAATGGTCGGTGCCGGGCCAATGAACTTTGGTGACGTTACGAGTGAAGCTGAGGTCAGGAGTGGAATCGCGTTGAACGCTGTTGCCTAGCCTAGTCGGGACGAGGGGATCCGTTTCTAGAGTGAGACGATGCACTTGAAAGACCGCCCCACAAGAGGCGGCCTTTCTTGGTGAAGTGCGAGTATTCCCATGCAGTATGAGGCGCGTTGAAATCACCCACGATGAGGAGCATATGCTTTTAAGATTCGTTTTATCAAGGAAAAATTGGAGATTAAACAAGTGACTGTGGGCCTTACAATCGCTGTATACATTCAGTATTTAAACTCTGGTTGCGGAACGCTTAGTGGGGTGCAGAGCAACAAAATCACGAGGTATATTAATACTATCGAGTATTAGTAATATCAAAATATTCCAGCCTTTCGGCTGGGATATTTTGTTGAAATAAAACTGCCGTATTTGGGGTCATGAGAGCTTTGGAAAGCTTTGTACCCGGGGAGTTTAACGTTCCTGCCAGTTTCCTGCAATGCTATGATGTCCGGGGGTTTCTCTTGAGTTTGGGAATGTATTTGCACGGTACTGCGCTTTTGATTATAGCCCCTGCAGTTACACTGCCAGACGCGCAGGGACTATGGGGTGTTATTTAAGGGTCTCGTCACACTGCTGGGCGACAACGGGTGCAAACGAAGTTAAGTTAATAATTCCAGTGACCATCCCGCGAATGTACGAGCCCCTGCAGCGTCGAGAAACACGTCTGGAGGGTTTCACAGATATTGGTGTACCCATTTTTTTTGCTGGAGCAACGCCACCCTGCAAGAAGTTTCAATTCCTTCAAATCGAGCATCTATTTGCTCGTCTTGTCGAGGGATCCCGGGGACGGAATGAGACTTCTGTTGTCGCCTTGCGTTTCGGTGGAGGTGGGTTACTGATTGAAGATTCAGTGGCATGAGCGTCGAGCCTAAGTCGGAGGGACGCATTTAGTCGGCGAAGCGCCGCGTTTTCTGGTGGAGTGGTTTGGTTTCTGCTCGTATGGCAGCGAGTTCTTTAGTATATCGTGAGAGGGGGCAAGGGGCGGGAAGGCTGATTATGACGAAATCTGAGAGAGTGCGCTAGAGTATCCCACCTTCTTGTGTTTTTTGTCGCAGTTCGCTTGTTCTGCCGGTGGCTGCTTCCGTACCTTGGAGCTCCCATGTGGGCTGTAGAGCGAGTCCTGCGCCTCTCGGGGTTTTGATAGAGGGGTGTTTGCCAGCCCCTCTTTTCGGGAGTTCGGAGGGTTAGCGGGTTTGCTGCTGCCGGTGTGTCCGTGGCCCTCGTCTTTTGATGCCATCTGGCCGTAGGTGCGATTCCGTTGGCGCGGTTGGAAACGGAAATGACAGTGTGCTGAGCCCACCAGGTTCGGAACCTGACACACAATGCAGCGAGGGAACACTGGTTGGGGTCTGGCGGGTTCACGGTATCGCATGTGGAGCCCAGGTGGTTGACTGGGCGCTGGGACACACATCCGCCTTTGGCCTGCTTGCCAGCACAGCCAGCACGCCTCTGTTTTACGACGGAAAGGCTTGCAGCGGTATACGGCAGAACGATAGCGGACCCAAAAAGGAACTTTATGGCCATCAAACAAGATTTGCAAGATGTTTGAAGTGTTTAAACGTTACGTATTGAGGATCTTCAAGTTGGGGTTGTATTGTAGACACTGCAGAATATTTGCTCCGGCGTGTCTTCTTCAGGATTGTTGAGTATTACGCCTGTGACCGGGGTATCAGGTGCCTAAAAGTGGGCTGCTACATCGTAGCGCTGCCCGCGGAGCGCAAGGAAATTAATTACAGCGCACTCGCGGGCTCGTTCCTATGAAGGGGTGCTTACCAGAACATAGATCCGTGATCAATGTGGATTTGGTAAATGGGGTTTGGCGCAATGCCCGCTTGATGCGCCACGGTGTCGGCCAGAGTTACTTGGAAGACAGACTTGAGGTCGAGCCTGCCACGAGGGCGAAGGACGATCTTCATGTCAGTGCTTGGCAACAAAAGAGCAGGTGTTTGCCAGTGGAAGGGACGCTGACATTTCTTCCCATGTAGTGAGCCGGCAGGTTCGGTTGACCCAGTGGTGGCGTGCGGAGCGGGTTGTCGCCGTCGAACAGCGGCCCATCCGGGTTCTTGCAATTTTTCTGGAGAAATGTCTTATCCTTGTATGGCGTATTCCATATCGGGGTATTACCCAGAGCGGTGCGCAGGAGCTGGCGTGCGGACACGTCAAGTCTAGCCACGGGCGGGAGGAGCACGTGCTGTGCTGCCGCCGGCGGATGATCGCCGGCGTGGCAAGCCTAAGTAAGCTTAGCCAAGTGTTCGGCGGGGAAAAACGTTCAACGATTCGTAACTGACCTTGAGGTGCTCCAAAACCTATGAAGGTGGTATCGCGAGGTCCCCTGGAACGTCGCGGATCCCGTGGCGCTGGTCAGGCCAGCAGTAGACGGATTTAGCCGCTAAACAGAAGGGTCGTACACGGAGCCGATTTCACACGCGTATGCATCGCTTGGCCCCTAGAGACCTTTCTCCAGCCGAAGAAAGGCGGTGGTGGCGAGGGTAACGGTTGAGCAATGTTCGCAGCATGTGGAAGAGTGGCGGCAGCGACTCTTTGCAATTTGCTTTAAACACGGTAGCCGAAAAAAGACTACTGTGTTTAAAAGAAGCCACAAAGGGACGCGGCCGCCACGCTTTGCATTATTCGAACATTGCCCAACCGCTACCCTTGCCACCACCGCCTGCCCCCAAAATAAAAAAAAAAACACAAAGACGAAAACCGGTGAACCCTTGAGAAGAAAAAGAGGAAGGTCCCGCCACGAGACAGGGACACGACATCGGCGCAACGCGTCGTTATGTGTATTTTCCTTAAGTGCCCGAGCAAAACCCACACGTGTCTGACTTTAACCACTTATTTTTGTATGCCTGTGTGTGTTGTTGCGCCAGAGCGCCCGACATGAATTCACTGCGCCTGGCGACGCACCGACGGCGGGGCTGATTCGCGCCTTGCTAAAACTGCCAGCAGCAAACGTGCCGCAACTTGCCTGGAAACGGCGGCGCCGACTCTGCTCGCCATATTCCTTCGCGACTGCTGGGCCAATTATACGCGAGACGAACGGCCCGCTGCAGACACGCAGCGAGTCCCGCCTGGAGACGGCGCCGCTGACTCGCCTTCCCTTTCACCGTCGTGGCGGCTCGGCTAACACAATTGCTCGTCTTTCATTCGCCGGATTCAAACTGCGGCCAGTGATAGTCCTGATTGGAGATATCCGAACTGCTCCCGGCTGCAAGGGAACCGCGGGGGTTGCATAAAACCAGCCCGGAAGCAGCGGTGCGACAGCAGCATCTGAGTAGGCACTGAGCAGAAAAGTGCTATCGCCTTTGTGCGACCCGAGTAACACTCTTGCTACCTTTGTACATATTGTATATAAATGCAGCTTAAAATAACCTTCGGCTCGACAACGTCGTCGCTCTGCTCTGCGCCGCGTCGATAGCGGACTGAGCAGGTGAACGTCGCAGCAGTGGTGACTGACCTGAGATGGCTTTGTCCCAGCAGTGTGTGTGTGTGTATGTGTGTTTGTGTGTGTGTGGGGGGGGGGTGCAGGGAATGAAGCAGGTATCAGTCGCAGTCGAGGGCCGCTGTTCTCCTAGTTGCTACCAGTGCTTGGCAGTCGTTACAGCACTGTCCAACGATGACTCTGCCGTGGTTTGTTTGCTCGGAAACAAAGTTCGAAGTCACGTTTTTCGGAGGCGTGATAGGTTTCACTGACGTCACTGTAGTTGCCGTGTTGGTGAGTTGGTTGCGCAGTGTAAATCTGCAGCTCTTCTCTAGAGCAGCGCAGTAAAGCTGGCTGCGATCGATCAGAAAGTGCAGTGGCATCGTTTATGTACAAGCCACATATTTTACGAGACGATCCAAGACAGCAAGTCAAGTGAAAAACTCGGCTTGTGGGGTTGGCGTTCACCGTATAAACAGGCCCAATCACGGGGACTTCCAGAGTGCGAGCTTGAACTAGGCAGTAGTTTAAGCTCGCAGGGTGCTTAACGAGGGGTACCCTCCACGCCAGTAAAGAGCAGATGAAGTTAGGGGAAGAACAACCACCGAAATTCACGGTGGTCGTCAGCTTTCTCATTATACAGTGGCGTAAAATAGAAGCGGCGCATCGCGTAGGAGACAGATCCAAGCCATTCGAAAGCAAAAGGCTGCTCCAGCATCAGGGTGCCTGAGCTCTTCGACAATGCGAGGCGACACAAGGCGTCGCACGTGTGCAGCTGGCAGTATGTTGTCCGATTCACAACCCACAAATGGCTTCAGGTGTACACAGATACTTTATTTCAGGGGCAGGGGAAAATTCTTCAGCCGTGCCAGCAGGGTGTTGCTTTAGGTTCACTTAAAAATGGCACTGCACGAAACCATAGTCCTAGTGAACCTGATCAAAATGTTTCAAAACGATAGCCTAATGAAACCAGATTCGTGGACGTACATCCGCGAAATTATCGCTCGAATGCGTACTGCGGAATGGTGCAGATAATTTCGCTGCCATAAAACATGCAGTCGATTTGACGCGAATCACGTTAATTGCACTAAAGCTTGACTTCGGGCTAGTTGTGTACACATGACGCCTTTGAAAAAAGGGGAAGAAACTCGGCCAGAGAAAGGAGAAACAGATACGAGCGCGGAGTAGGAACTGGTGAGACTTTATAAGTGTTACCAGTAAGTAGAAAAACAAAACAACGTAATAATCATACGCCAATGCGTGAAGGAAAAGCAAAATAATCATAAAGCTTAAAAAGCAGCGTCGGCTCTAAAAGGAGATAAAACATACAAAACATTCTTTTTATCCGGCCATACATCCAATCTACCGATTAAAGAGTGCCACCGAAGGCGAAGTCACGCATCCCTCGCACTTAAGGCTATGACCGAAGCTTGCAAGATTTATTGGAATTGGGCGTTATAATACCATTCTAAGATTTGTGTTTTATTAAGCTTGGGGTAGCAATTTTAGGAAATCTGGTAGTGTAAGGCAAGATTGCTTCCTGTTCCTGTGCACACGTTATATGCGTGCTCACAAAGACGGTCATTAATGCACCTGCCCCTCTGACCCACTTAGACCTGCACGCACGAAAGTGGGATCTCGTATACTACACAGTTCACGCATTTAAACTACTGTTTTCAAACCAAGACGAGCCAAGGGGCGGCACGTCTGCCGCTGGCGCCCCTGGGATCCTGTTCACTACTACTTCGCTGCCTTTAGCAAAATGCTTTGAATTGCCCAGAGCTTTGCAGTTCCGGGCTAAAAACTGCCGTCAAGATCGCCGTTTCTTCCCAAGTACGCTATCGGTCTCTGCACATCCGGATCATTCGGTGTAGCATGAGCCACACGGCTAAGCATTTTCTGGCTTACAATATCAAAGACCGTGGCGATTGAGTGAATTTCTCGTCCTACCTTGATCCTGAAGTGCCACCTGCCTTGCTGGAAGATGATCTCCACAGCAGGTTGGCTAGGAGCAGTTTTTTTCCTAGGACGAACTAAAGCACATAATCATATTTCAGCAAGTGCAGAAAGAAACGGGAGGCAGGGTGGCATATTCCAATTCCATTCCACACGACTGGTATTAGCGTTAGGTGATAGATCTTGCTAATGATCGTTCGATCGTAGACAAAAGCATGAAACTTTTTGCAGACAAAGGTTACGCTTAATGTTACATCGAAGCTGGATACCTCTCGTTGGTTGGAAAATTTCGTGGCAGAAACACTGCAGGAAAGCCAACTTTGAGAGGCGATGATGAATATGATATTTGGTGAAGTGAGGTGAAGACCTGGGCGTGCCCGGCGCTACGTGGAAACGTACCCGGTATCGCCCGCATATGAGGCCAGTGTGCGGCCTGTGTCACCGCTGCGCACGCCTACGTTGCACACAGTGAGTTTAGGCAGCATAAAGATTATCCCCTCCAAGCGGATACTCGACGATCCGCGCACATTTGCACTTGCTTCTCTCAATTTGCGGTCCCTCAGTGCACATACCCTGGATTTTATGCATCATTTCATCCTCAAAGATGGACCTCTTCTTTGCTTCTCCAAAACATGGTCGTACAAACCCATCAAACTCGCCGGGAACCCATTGATTACACGTGCAAAATGCCCAGATGAGAGGCCTCTGGTATAGCCATAGACGCAAAAAACATTTTGCTTTCGAACCATATGAACTGCGACGTAAAATCTTCCAGGAAGACATCACCGACCGTGCGGATGTGTGTGGTGCGAAGACAAGTGATGGAATGCCAATCTTCACCGATTATATAAGCCCTCGAACCATACCTCGGCAAAGCTGGCGCGGCTCACTCAAACTCACTCACAATTTTGTTTTAAGTGCGAATGCACTTCTTAAGCGAGCCTGAATCGTCCGCCGCCGTAGTCCGCATAGCAACGGCTGCGGGTGCGCGCGCTCCTCGTCTTCCCTAGAAACGGGGGGAGATCGGCGCGCGCTGCCTGGCCAGGAGTGGGGGATTGGCCAGGAATCGGGCATGAGAAGGGCTAATGCACCCGCTTAAAGGAGTACTGACACGAAATTTCAAAGCTGAGATCCGCTCTAGCAATCAAGTACGACAACACAAATAGGTGTCTGTGAATAAATGCATCTTTCTTTCTTTGTAGTTGTGTGTGTGTGTGTGATCTCTCTTTCGCGAACATTACCGAACCACGCAAATTCAACTCGTGCATTCGCACTTTCACATTCTTCCCCTCGGGGAAATGCGGGGAATTTTTTTCGAACCACCACACACTCAAACTCAGACTCAATGCTGAGCAGCAGATCTGCGCTCACTCAAACTCAGACTCAATGCTGAGCAGCAGATCTGCGCTCACTCAAACTCAAACTCATATTAGGCGCAAAACTCAGAACTCACTCGGACTCAAAACTTAAAATGTACCAGAACTCAAAATGCACTCAAACTCAAAATGTACTCAATACTCAAAATTTACTCAGAACTCAACATGTACTCAAACTCAAAATGTA
Source organism: Haemaphysalis longicornis (assembly GCF_048455015.1). NCBI lineage: Eukaryota > Metazoa > Arthropoda > Arachnida > Ixodida > Ixodidae > Haemaphysalis > Haemaphysalis longicornis. The sequence goes on along the minus strand of NW_027526225.1, from coordinate 69,575,439 downwards.
CTCAAACTCAAAGTGTACTCAAACTCAAAATGGACTCAAAACTCAAAATGTACTCAAAACTCAAAATGTACTCAAACTCAAATTGTACTCAAACTCAAAATGGACTCAAAACTAAAAATGGACTAAAACTCAAAATGTACTCAAAACTCAAAATGGACTCACAACCCAAATTGGACTCAAAACTCAAAATGTACTCAAACTCAAAATGTACTCAAACCTAAATAGACCCAAAACTCATATTGTACTCAGAACTCAAGTGTACTCAGAACTCAAAATGAACTCAAACTCAAAAGGACTCAAAACTCAAGAAGTACTCAAAACTCAAAATGAACGCTGAACTCAAAATGAATTCAGAACTCAAATGGCCTCACAACTCTCTCGTGCTGTGAATTTACTCGGGTTCAGATGGGCTCTGATTTTATTAGCAATCCTACACACTCTAGCGGGGTCACTTCGAAGTTTTACCCAATATAGGACTCGCCATGACTATCTCATGGTTATAACCAGGAAGCATTTTTGTATTTCTCCCACGTGATTCCGCTCACCAAGACCATTAATTTGCAGGAGGGTTGCAAGCTGGGCTAGTTGGAAAGACATTCGTGGATAAAACCAGCGCGAACTCAGAAGAAGACGAAGTGTACCAGCGGCTGTCCTTGTGGTACACTTCCTTCGTCTTCGTCTGAGCTCGCGCTGGTTTTATTCAAGAACCATTGATTTGATACCCATCACATCCTAGCAGAATCAATTTGAATGTGAAACCCATCAATGACTAGCCATGACTATCTCATGATATAGCCATACCGCATTTTTGTCCCACGTGATTTCTCTCATCGGAACCTTCAATTTGATGCCCCGCACAGCCAGTGGCGTCAATGTGAATTTTGACCTGATTTATGAACCACCTTAAGTATGTCATGATAATATTCAGGAAGCACGTGATTACCCTCATCGAGCCCTTTAATTTTATACGCCACATGCCCTAGCGTCATGAACTTGAATTTTAACCAAATTTATAACTAACCATGACGAAGTCATAATATAACCGTAACTCATTTTTGTCCCGAATGATTCCCCACATCGAAACCTTGAATTTCATTCCCCACATGCCCTCGCAGCGTCATTTTAAATTTTACCTCAATCTATGACTCATTATGACTGCCCGATGACTACAATCACGAAGCATTTTTGTATTTACCCCGCGTGATTCCGTAATCTGAACCTTTCATTTGATACCTTACCCGCCTTAGCGTCATCAGTTTGACTTTTGAACCAATCTAATGCGGTCATTATTCTGTCTAAAGGGGCGTTGCCCAGTCAATTCCGCTAATTCATTTGAAACAGCAGAAGGGACAGCCCCCGACCCCTTTTTCCCCCGGCTCTCACCTCTTCTTTGGTGACCCCTAGTATATCAAGCCGTTAACAGTAGCAGGCGAACAACCCGCAAGCAAGCGCTGCAGTGAGCTTTCACACCACCCTTTCTCGCCCTCTTAGTGCATTCATCAGGTGGAAAAGTTAAGACAACCCTTTTTTATGACCTCAGCAGTCAATTAGCACTCACGCGCCCAGCCCCGAAAGTTGGTATACAGCAGGTCTTAGGGTCATTAAAATTCAACAAGAAACTAAAAAAAAATCAGACACCCCCTCCCTCCGAACCAATAATGCTGATCGCGAATGGTGCCGCACCCGCAGGTAACCTGAATTCCGAGCCCACAGCGACGCATGAAACTTAACAACCAATCATAGTTGCCTGTTGGGCTACTCATATGTACTCAAACTCAAAATGGACTCAAAACTCATACTTACTCAAAACTCAAGATGTACTCAAAACTCAATATGTCCTAAAACTCAAAATTTACTCAAACTCAAAATGTACTCAGAACTCAAAATGTACTCAGAACTCAAAATGAACTTATAATTCACTAGGTATCAAGCGTACCAAACTCAATCGGATTCAAACTCAGTCGGCTCACACGGCTCAAACTCACTCAAGCTCAAACTCACCATGCCACACTAGCCTCGCGCTCACACAAACTCAAACTCACGTGGGAGTTTGAGTCCAAATGAGTCTGAGTGAGTTTACTCATGAGTGAGCTCGCGGACTTTTGCCTCGAACATCTAAAACAGACATTGAACACATTATTTAAAAACACTTCGCGTGCGCGAGACACAAAACAGTCACTACGGTGTTTATCGCAGCTAATTTCAATATTGACATTGTGAGACCCACTAACGAGGACTGGTTCTTGTCGTTTGTAAGAGATAATTAACTTTGGACTGAAATCGTACAATTACCTCAATCACCAACGGAACCGGAGATAATGTCTTTGGATTTGTTCTTTGACAAGGATGTAGCAAAAAATGGTCGTGGAATCATAGACAGCCTACCACCGCGAACACAAATCCATCATCACTACCATTACTATAAAGAAAAAGTAAAATAAAAAAAGTGTCTTCCTGCTATTCCCTCCATAAGCATGTGTAGTGTTTGATGCAGCTTCGCTGGGAATTGACGTTTCCCGGTTGGGATGGAGGCCAATTTTCTTAATTTGGGCGTACCTTTGTTCACTATCCGTCATTGCACATGACGCGTAGGCGACAGACCCACCGCGGTGCCTCAGTGGCCAAGTCTTTGTGCTGCTAAGCACGACGGCGCAGGATCGATTCTCGGCCTCAGCGGCCGCTTTTCTGATTGAGGCGAAAAGCTAAAACGGCCGTGGGTGCCACATTTCAGCGAGCTTTAAAGAACCCCAGGTGGTGAAAATTATTCTGGAGCCCTCCATTAGGGCGCACATCATCACCGGTTAAGTGCAGGTGCGTTAAATAACCACAATCAATCAATCAATCAATCAATCAATCAATCAATCAATCAATCAATCAATCAAGCAGTCAATCAATCAATCAATCAATCAATCAATCAATCAACGTAGGTGACAGGATCAGGGGTATCACCGTGACGTTGCAGAGGTGCAGCTCCAAGCGAATCTTCTTACGCGTCCGAGCCATTTTTAGATGCAAAGCATCTCTTAGTCGACCCTCCACCGTCCGGCGTCCGCACCTCTCCTTCTCGTTCCCCTCTTCACGCCAGCTGTCATACCGCCGTTGTCCCCCTCGCTGCTCGGCTCGTCTCGTGCCGGCTCAGGAAGACACCGGCAACACTGTCGCTCCAGGAGCCCTAAATAGCTGTGATAACGCCGCTCTCCTCCTCACCGCTCCTCCTCGCCGCTTGGCTCGTCTTGTGCCTCCGAAGACAAGGCTGCACAGAGGAGAGCTCGCAACGCCGAAGGTAAACGGCAGCGTCGAGCAGCGCATTCCTCGCTTCGAGAACGAGAAGCCGCTTTGAAACGCCAGCGGTGAGTAGCTGGTCCAGATGGCGTTCGGCAACGTAACAACGCTTCGAAACTCCAGCTCCGAACTGCGGATTCCTCGCTTCGAGAACGAGAAGCCGCAAAACGTTCCCCACTACTCGATATATAATGAAGACATTTAATACGCTACTACACGCGTCTAAAAACCAATTAACACGCTACTACTCCACGGCTTTGCATCCCCTCAGGGTTCCCACGTGGTAAGATGGTGTAATTTTTTTTTCTCTTGGTCGCATCAAAAACAGCCAAAAAAGGTGCACTGCTGCGCAGCTTAAAAATGCATTTACATTCCGCTTGGTGATTACCACTGCATTCCAAAACTTTCTTTTTTAACAAGGCTGCGCATTACCTTGGTTTTATCTGCCAGATTGGGAATATTTTCAAAATAATTTGCAGACCCAGGAACCGATTTATGGCTACATTGCTCTTTGGGATTGGCATATCAGCCAGTGATGAGCGATGTGCTGTATTTGGTATGATACCATTTTGGCTGATAATTGCGCCTAGAAATTCAACTACCTGAAGATTGAACTTGCGCTTCGCAGGCAAGCTTGATTTAATAGCTGGAGGGCATTATGAAATCGGCCGTCGTGTTTCGCTATAGTGCCTTTCGTGTTTCACGTCCTGTTTCGCTTTAGTTTAGGACACCGTCAACGTATACTCGCACACCCAGAGACCGATCGAAAATTTCACTCAATCTTTTTAAATAGTTCGGCTCCTAGTGATATCCCAAATGCTAGTCGCAAAAAGCGGTAACGCTCGAAGGGTGTACCCAATGTGCAAGCTTTTGACGCGTCCTCGTCGAGGGGTTTGGTGAAATCCGGAGTTCGCATCTAGCCCCGAAAAATACTTTGCACCCACGAGTTCTGCTACGATTTATTCACGCTTTGGCATTTGGTGGTGTTCACGCTTCATACGTTCGTGTATGCGCTTAGGATCTATACACACCAACAGCGTGCCATCCTTTTTGGTGCAATGAGAAATAACTCACCCAGTTTGTTGGCTCATTTACCTTTTGAATGATGCTGCCTCATTACAGGCACTCAAACTCCTCTAGAAAAGATTCCTGCAGTGCTAAAGGCGTATGTCGGGCTGGTAAGACTACTAGAAAAGTACTTCTAGCGACATCATACGGCACGTACGGGCCAAGCGGGTGGAGCCTTGAAAGGGATTGGAAAATATTTGCGGTATTCCTGCACTGCTGCAAGCGGCCACTGAATCTATTGAGAGCCAATCTGGCCCAATTATTCGCTCACCTCTAGTACGAGTATGACAGCGTAATTTCTTAAAATAAAGTGACGTTTGTGGACTTGTTGCTCGCAATGGCCGGTAGAGTTGCAACACCCGTGTGTTTAATAACGTCTCCACAGTAGAAAAGAAGAACGGAGCCGCTTGGCTCCAAGCCGGTTACACTGCAGCACCATCGGGCCCCAGAATATTGTAGAGAGTTGGCCTGGGGGCCAGTGTCCATCTTAAAAATGGGGTTTTGTCGGCAACTTTGGCGTTCACCATTCACTCGGCGTTACTTCCAACGGTACAAATTCTTACGTCGAGAATGTCGAAGTTGTCTGTCTGCTCCACTACTTCACCGACTGTAGGACCGGTCTTGCAACGCGTCGCAAGATGATTATGGCCACCACAGAGAAACCACGCTTTCCCGAAAGCCGGGCGTCTGCCCCGTTGGTGTGAGCTGTTAAAATTCAAGGATTTGAGTTGCTTCTGTCGTTCCACTGATGCTACTACCCTCTCCTACTGACAAAAGCTTTTAAGTGCAATGCACTTTATAAGCGACCCCAAACCTTCCACCGCCGGCGGCGCCGTCCGTCCGCAGTCCTCCTATCCCCTAGCAACGGCGTGGAGCGGAGAGGAGCGTCGGTAGCAACGGCGCAGTGACGTCACTCACCACGTGACGACACGCCCCTCACCGCTCCTCGCGGCGCGACGGCGTGGGCCGTGCGCGTCCCTCTCCCTTCCCCGCGCCGTGACGTCACATACTCCACCTCCTCTCCCCGGCAGCTGCCGTGCGCCGCTGTGTGTCACTCTCCCTCCCCGCGCCCTGACGTCACGCACCCGCACCTCCTCTCCCCTCGCTCGGCTGCAGCTGCCGTGCGCCGCTGTCCCTCTCCCCTTGCGCTCGCCTCCTCTCTCAGCCACCTGGCTCGGCGCGGCGTACCCCCCTATATATGCAGCGATAAACCGCCAGACCTCCGTGGGTCGGCTCGCGCGCGCTCTCTCGCTACAGTCTCCTGCTCGCTCTGCTCCAGTTTAGACCGTTCGCTGGCTGGGCGCCTCTCAAGGCGATGTCAGAATTACTACGCCGTGTACTCTCGGCGCAAGAAATGCATTCGCACTTCCTCACGATTCCCTTCGGGGAGGTGGGGGCAATTTTTATTCTCTTCTGCTTTGGCTTCCTTTTCTTTGCAGATTTCTTCCGCCTTGATTCATGTCATTTCTTTAACCTTCAGTATCTTATCTCGTAACTTTGCACTTGCCTTCTGAAAACATCTGGTCCGGAATCATCGAGTGAATCGAATCTCTGAACTTGCAGCACCGTGCCAACTTGTGCAAGTCCCGTAGAAAATTTTCAAACAGCTCCGGTTTAGCTTGCATTCCAGAGCGGAATGTTTACTGTTCACCGACTTTATTCGGTTGTTCATTTCGATAGGATTCAAACTTCTTCACCACCGCGACGTAGTACTTCTTGCTTTCGCTCTCCACAAAAGTGAAGTTATTTAAATAGCTCGAGGTATCGTTTCTAGCGATGCTCAGCAGCAATAGTCTTCGTAGCCTCCGACCTGGGTTTTTTCATGAACCTTGTTGCATCCAGGAACAGCTGAACCTTCCGCTTGACAGGATCCCAGTTTTTCGCGATGCTTCGAGAAAGCAGCAGCTGGTCCGGGGGTTTGATTAGTTCCTTCGTTCAGTGAAGACCCTTCAAGCAAAGGCACAAGAGGACTGAATACCACTTCTCACACCATGTATTAGTAAAAACCGAACAGCAAAAACCTGTTTGGCGGTAGCTTCGTGCCGAGCACACCGTCACGTGTGGCTGTAATCGCTTGCATTTATATTCATGGCCCGTTCGTACGAGCATCGGCAGCTTCCAAAATACAGCCGTTTTCTGCGCCACCGTCTTCTCCCCCCGTGCTCCACCTCCACCCTCTGCATTATCTGAGCATGACAGCTACGTCAGCAGTGGTCAACACTATAAAGGACTCGCTCCAGTGCTTCTTGCGTAGTGGCCAGAGCGAAACAGGTGGAACCATGCCACTGACCACGAAATTCTTCTTCACTGGCCAGGTTTTCCTGTCAGGGACCAAATGATCATCAACCGCAGTTGACACGTGCCGAAGAACTACAGCCGTCAACGCCGTCTGTCCATGTGAACCGCTATCGTTATCCCATGAGCTCAACCTCCTGCTCTGCATTATCTGTGCATGATGGTGACGTGAGGAATGGTAATCCTTATGAACGGCTTGCTCCAGTGATTCTTTGTCGGTGGGCACGGCAAATTGTTGTAACCATGGGACTGACCACAAAATTTTTCACGGCACAATTTAGTTCCAACTTTAGCGTCACAACGAATGATGAAATTCTTATCCCTGTTGCGCCTGCAGATTAGCTTTTATGTGTTATGACTGTTATGTTGCATGCAAATTGTTGCTTCGCGGTGACATTGAGTATAATAATGGTCCGCCTGTTCAGGGAATGGTTGGCAAGTTGCGTAACCAGGTTAGGATACATGATAAATTGTCAGTGATGAAAACGCAAAATAATGATACTTAGAGAGAATTCCGTGACTTCGCCTTGAAGCTGGGCTGCATAATTGGGATACTAAAGGAACCTAATTTGCAGGCACCTGCCGTTACATCTTTTTAAATGGGGACTGCTTCTTTGGAGACGATCTTACAGTGGCAGAACCACAAGCTTGTAGATTTTGAGGACCGCAGCTGACGGTCGACATTTTTCGTTTAGCGTCACTGAAACCACTCATGGACAGGAAAATACGCTGAAGTGAAAGGTTACATCTGATTTTTAAAAAAACTTGTCGTTAATTGCAAATCCATCGCTCACATCAACTGTCTTGGTCGGAAGAAAAGCCGGGACCTGTTAGTGCTTACTTCAAGACTTTTTTTAGAAGCAGGCTGTCTTAAAATGCACATGAACTGAAGGAAGTGATCTGTTTCTACGTAAAGAATACAACCATACTACCTCGCACAAATTAAAGATTCTGTGGGAAAGCCCGAAACCGGAGCGGAATAGTAGCAAAAATGGGTTTCTATCCCGCCCTGTGAAATTGGTTGTTCACCAAAGCTGCAGAAAACCACTACAAAGGGTGATGGAAAACGGAATAACGTGTGTCTTATAATCTCGGCAGGATTGTCGCTTGTGCTAGGCTAGTGTCACTAGATAAGGGGGCATAGTATCGGTACTTTTTTCTCGTATTGTTCCGTGGCGCCTCTTTGATGATTGATCAGTCGGCATTATGTAAGATTTGTTTTTTACCGCGATGGCTGATGGGTACCGCCATTTCGTTGTTTATGCGTTTTAGTTGGTCAATTCTGCTAGGCTTAGCTCGTCCTCCCTGCTCAGCGGCTGCGCGCGACGCACGTCGTTCCGAATGCGAATCAAAGATAAGGTGTGTAACAGCATTTGAGCAGCAGGAGTGCGTCAACATGCGGCAAAAGCTGGCTCCTGCCTAGCATGGCGGATACACTTGGATATCTTGGGCAAGAACTGAGCTATTTGTTGACACTTCCCCTGCTTAGTCTTCAAAGGTAATCTGCGAACATGTTCTTTACCAGGGAAACATGACGGGGATTCATTGTTCACAGTCACCTTATAATTCATCAGGCGGATTTCTTAAACTAATTCGGAGGCTGTAGTCCTGATTATCCTGACGCATACTCTCGGCATCGCATACTTTTTTGCCTGGGGAGGTTTGCCTATGAACATTGTTTTTGCCCACGGCGATGAAACCTGGTGGCTGTGACGAAAGACCTTGCCAGCATCCCATGCTAGACCTTCGTACGGAGCGAAAACAACTGGTAGGGAACATCGAGGAGATAAATTTTAGTTAGCGGAACGAAACCAAGAATACGCACAAAGTGAACACACAAGGGATAGGGTACCCGGAGACGTTAAAAGCGTACCCTTTCACGCGAGTCTGAAATAGTGTTCACTTATCTAGAACACAGTCAAAGCATGAATAGTCTAACCTCGTCAGAGTTCGTCAGACACACGATTAAGCCATGTCGGTGATGAAAGCTGACAAGACTCGCGGACAGCAATTGCGCTTGTTGGGCCATCCCGGGCGCACGCCGCGAGAAGGATCGCTGGCCCGTGGACGTTGCAGGGGGTCGCCTGAATATGTACGGGCCTGGTGCACAGGCCTTGGGTGCTTGGCGCGGATCCAGGTCTCCGCTCGGGCCCACGCCGCGAACCACCTTGAAACCAACAATGGGATGGCCAGGGCATCCCGGAACACCTAGAAGGGAGCCACCAGAATGGACCCTGTACTCGGGAAAGATGAAGATCTGGAAGTAAAGGTTCTGGATAAAAGCACACCACGCAATAAAACCGCCCTAACGTAATTCCTGCCACCAAAAGCCCCGGCGCACACCGTTTTATTCCTTCTTGTCCTCCCAAGAGCCACATGCATGCCGTTCTTCACCTGGTCCCTCACACCACCATGTTCCGGCGCAGTGCCCCACCGCAATCACCCCTCTTTCCAGAAAGTTGTTCTACAACTACTTGAGTCGACGGTAATTGACTAAGATGCGAAGGCATGCATACACAAGACACAAATGCGAAAATTCATAGAAAAAACGTTCGGGGAAATGCTCACAAAATATCTACACGTCACTACAGGAGAAAGCACAGGGGTATAACAGGGCTGTTTCCAATGCATTTACGCACGGTGTAGATGATCGGCCGGTATTTGTGGACTGGCTGTTTGTGGGCTTGTCCGCTGACAGGTGTCACATACCTTCATAAAAAGCCGGTCGTCGACGTGGACGCGTGGCCAGTAAAATTCATTCAGAATGCGGTAGTTCATTTATTGTCTCGCGAGATTGCTAGCCGTAGCTTCATGAAATCCGCGGAGTATCGTTTTGCGGAGCGACTTCGGCACGACGATCTCGCATGAAGTTCTACCAGCTCCTAAGTGGGAATCGTAGCCGAGGACGCCATCTTCTTCTGTGAAGATGTAGAAGCTTCCTTTGCCAGAACAGAGTCACTTCCACATTTTCCGATACAAAGCCTTGAGCATACAGTCAGTCTTCTGCTGCTGGGCCAGTTCGTCACGAGAAACAAGGGAAACACCAGTAGCACATGCATAAGGGTGCTTTTCTTGTTCACGGCTTTGGCCACGCCAGATATATGCTGTGTGTGGCTGGCGGCCTTATCTAACTGAGACAGCCAGTCATCTCTCCGTCCTTGGATCTTGTTCGTACCCAGCATGAATCTGGACAATGCGGTGATCGAATGCCAGGGAGGTTGGCAAGAAGGAGGTCGTAGGCGGGGTTCTTCATGCATAAAGCGGTAACTTCCCCGACGAAGTATGGCGTATCCTCCTGAATAGTTGTCTCTCGTAGATGTTTGACGTGTCACCCAGCAACACGACTATTCTTATCTGTTCGTTCAAAAGGTCATCAGCAGCCAGATCATTACGCACGATGACAGTGTTGCTTCCTGTGTCCATGAGTAGACGTACGGCTCTCCCTAGTGCACGTCCCTCCACAACATGCGCGTTCTCGACCAGGAATGTGGTCGCTTTCTTAACCGCTTGGCCAAAGCAACCTGTCATGGTCTTTAATTCCACAAAAGGCAGCCATGAAGTGAGGCTTGTGCTGGGTTCGGCAGGCAAGGCGAAAAAGGACGATGCAACTTGTTTGTGTTCGGAGAAACGCACGCTCCAATGTTCGGAGTTGTGCTCGACTTCCCGCACATGGAACACTCCAGGGGAACTCTTGTGATACGGCAATACGGGGCGCTGTGTCAGCGGCGGTCACACTGGTAGCACTTTGGGGGCGATTGTTTCTGAACATTGCTGCCAATGTCTGCTGATTGGCCACCAGGGGTGTTACCAAGATTTTAGATGCTCTGCGCCTCCATGAATCGATCGGCATTATCAGCCACAGCACTCAGAATCTTGCAGTCCCGTTCCTTCAGGAAGACCACGAGTTTAGAGTGACAGGACCGAAGAAACTACTCAGCGACATGGTCTTTCAGTCCCTCGAACTTTTTAGGTACCCCCCCCCCCTATCTCGATCCAGTGGTGGAACTATCGTGAAAGCCGGGCAGCGAGTTGTTGCCTGGTCTCGCCGTCAAGGGCTTGTGCTCTCCTTAACTTTTCTTAGTCACCCTAGGAGGTAAACCGGAAGCGCTGCGACAGCGCCCTTTTCACCACCTGATAATCTAGTGCTTCTTCAGCCACCATGCTGCCTATCACAGCCAGGGTCTCCCCGGAGAGACACATGTTAATGGCAGCGGCCCACTCCTGCTGTGGCCATTCCTGGGCAGCGGCAACACACTCAAACTGTTGTAAATGGGCGTGAAAGTCGTCTCGATGCCCGTTGAAGATGGGGAGACTATTTTGCGGGGTTAACCGTGGCATCGGGGGCTGACTACCCAGTCACTTCGGCACCATTCTCCTGGTGAAGGTTTTATTGTGACGTGTCATTTGGCGGCACCTTCCGGAGTCGGATATTTTTCATGAAAAACTCTTACTTCCTCACATCCGCGGCCTTCTTTCTCTGGTCCACGGCCTTCTGCCTCTCGTCGCCCTCTAGAGTCGCGACTCATTCCGCAGCTCGTGCTGCGCGCTGCTCGACGCGTTCTTTCTCGACCCAATCTCGTAGCTCAGCCCGGATAATTCTTACTGTGCGCCCAGCGCAGTTAAGTTCTTGAAATCCATTACGCAAATTTTTCCGGTTGAGATAGCGTTCCGTATTTCAGTGGGTTAACGGAAATCCTGGCAGGCTCGCCAATTATTGTGATGACGGACCCCACTAGCACCTCGCGCTACACCTTCTTATTGAGCGAGCACATCAGGTGTGTAACATGGAAAATACATACTTTGATCAGCGGAAGAAAACCAAGAATACGCACAAGCTAAACACACAACGAAGAAGGTACCCGGAGGCGTTAAAAGCATACACTTTCACGCGAGTTTGAAATAGTGTTCACTGATGTACAGCACAGGCAATGCAGGGATAGTCTCACCACATCCGAGTCCGTCAGACATACAATCCATCCATGTCGCTGATGGAAGCTGACAAGACTCACGGACAGCACTTGCGCTTGTTAGAGAATCCCGGGCGCACGCCCCGAGGAGGGATGTCTGGTCCGTGGACGTTGCCCGGGGCTCGCTTGACGATGTGCGGGCGTGGTGTACTCGTCGTGTAGCACACGCCCTACGTCAGGCCTTGGGTGCTTGGCACGAATCCAGGTCTCCGCTCTGGGCTACGCCTGCGAACCACCTTAAGACCACGATGGGATTGCCAGGGCTTCCCGAAACACCTAGAAAAGAGCCACCAGAACGGGCCCGGGCCTTGGGAAAAGTGGAGGTCTGGCATTTAGAATTCAGGAACTGGGCACACCATGCAACAAACCAACTTTGACGTTAGTCCAGCCAACAAAAGCCCGAGCGCACACCGTTTTCTAGGTTCTCTTCCTCCGTCGAGGCACATACCTCGTCCTTCTTTGGCTGGTCAACCTCACACCACCGCGTCCGGCACAGTGGATCACCGCACTGGGTAGAGAATTGTAAGGTCTATGCTGTTTGCCTGATTAGCCTGACGCATGCGCTCGGGGCATTAGGCCTTGGCGCCTTTGGGTTTGGCCCCTGGCGATCAAAGCGTTGGTGGGAAAAGCGTCTTGCTGGTTCATGGTGAGATTAAAATTCCTAGCATACATCGAAGCAAAACAGCACACCGACCTCTTCCACTAGCTGGTACGCATCCATCCAGAGTTACATATTACAGCGTGCTTTTAATGGATGCCTTCACCTTTATTCTTTATGCCTTGCACCGCGGCCGGCGGTCGTCGTGACATCACCGCCAATGATCTCAGCCCCACCTTATGATGCAAACAAGGAGTTGGTGCACGCAACTAATGGATCTGAACCAGGTTGCAAAATGTCGCTTCAAATCGCGCGCCATCAGCCGCAAAGGGTTCGAACAACATCCGACAGATGGCGACGAGTGTACTGGCCAGTAGGAAGACGCAGTGAAACATCCCCCTCGCGAGGGCCACGATCAAATGCAGAGCATTTCAGGGGGCGCACGACGTTAAGCAGTTTGCGTTACGTTAATGTTGTTGCACTTGTGGCAACTGCTGACGCGAGAGCGCTCGTCAGCAGTAATTTGAATGAGTCAACGATATAAGGCGCGTTCGTAGCGTCCCATTCTCTGTCGGCTTTGTGGCGCAGTGGGTAGAGCACCATGTACATTGCGTTCCGCCCGCAGGGTCGAGGGATCGAAACCTGGCGGCGGATAGTATTTTCTTTTATATAGTGTAGGGGGAGGGGTGCGGACAACGACGGTGCGGACTACGACGGGACAACGCGGGTGACATCGTGAGAGTCTGAAATGCTCTGCATTTAAAAAAGCAACGTGTCTTGCGCCCTGACATACCCCTCCACCAGCGCATGCAAAAAGTGCACAGCGCAAAAGATGGAAGCAGATGCGCCAAATGCTGTGCCAACTGATAAGGTTGCACATTGGCATGAATGGCGGTGTACCATAGCCTGTGTCATGTCTACCTTAATAGAAAGGATATTGTTTTCCTGCTGACAACTATCCCCCTATCCCTGAATTCTAGCAAATGTAAAATTTCGGGAAACGTACTATCCAATTTTAGTGTCCCGTTTTTCATGCATAAAGCGGTGACTTCCCCGACGAAGTCACCAGAATAGATTTAGAAAAAGCTTATCCACGCTCACCCAGCTAGTTACCACTATTCACAAATTCGCGTCTTCACTTGATTAAGCTGAACAAATAGGCGTCATTTTTTAGACTTTAGTAAAGCCTTCGACCGTGTTCCGCACAGTAAACGTATCCTAAAGCTTCAAAACATTTGCCTACAAATACCTCTCGTCAAACAGATACAGCCCTATCTCGCTAACCGTTCACAGTTGGTTATAATAAATTGCTCCTGTTCGAGCATGCTTTATATAACTTCCGGTGATCCGCAGGGCAGTGTAGTCGGACCTGTAGCGTTTTTGTCATGCATAAACAATATTACTGAACTTATTCATCCATCATCGGCTAGTTTAAAATTGCTTCTTGACGACTGTCTCCTAAAAACGTATTTCTCCCCCGTGGGACGAAGTTAACCATCAATATATCCCTAATGCTTATGCTTAACGGTGTGTGAAATGGTTCATAGAATTTGTATCTGAAAGTAACTGACAAAAATTACGCGTTCCCGCTTTCTTACAGGCATAATAACCACGCGCAAGAACAGGCGAGTGAATATAGATTTGTAGGGGTACTATAACTAGCCATTCGGATTGGTCTTGTCACATTAATTAAATTTGCGAGCCAGCATCTCGAAAACTTGGATTCCCAAAGCATAAATGAAAAGCTGCACCCTCACATGTGAAGTCACTAGCCCATAATTATATTGTTAGGCCTCAAATACAGTGCGCAAGCGCAACAGGGGACCCAGTTTTTATTACATCGTCATCGCTTCTCATAGTTATTGTAATAATTTTGGAAAAGAGGCATAATAGGCGGATTTAAGTTTCTCTTTTCACTTAATCCACATAAATTCAATGTTAATGAAACATTTTACATATAGCCTCGCTTATCTCGGCTTGCTAGATGCACCCAAAAGCACACTTGAACCCCATTTTTGCGGCCACCAGCATTTTCAAAGATTCAGTTCCTCCCTGCTTACTCGTAAAGTGTTTCAGTCGCTGACATCTCAAATGTTTCTTCTTAAAGCAATGTGCTAGCATTTGTGGTGCTGCTGCTGTCACTCATGTAGCTTTTCACGCATTGTAAGTTTTTCTTCTCTCTCTTTTTTTTCTAAATTTTGTCACGATTGAATAGCCGTTTTTCAAATCTAAATATGTACGACTGAACTTAGTTTCTCAGTGCTTTTTTTGGGATGTACTCACTGTTTTGGGCATTTTTTCTACCACCATCTTGCTCTTCTGACTGTACTATATACTAAATAAGTAAAAAAAGTAACGTAGACTTCCCAAAGCCCGGCAATAGTCTTAAAGAGCACAATATTAGTCTTAACTCGCGTTGTCCTTCGTATAGTATTAACGTCCCTAGAATTAGTGTTCGAAGCCTTGGCTGTAATTTTTCCCACTCGTCGGTGCTTACCTCACGAACTGGGGCTGTGGGTGACTTCTTGTGCGCTACGGAGATGGAGAGGAACTTATCTTGTTACTTCTCATATTTCTTGAGGGCCTCGTCGCTGTTTTCTTTTACATTGATTTTCGCTGATGAGTGGTATATGCCGGGTTCTGGGAGCACAAAGAAGCTGTATTAAGCCTTATTGAGTACGTAAACTTGATCCTCTTGGCATCCCGTCTTCTCAATATGCCGCTATAAACAACGGCGCCCAAACCAGGAACACCGTTCCGCATGAAGGCAAAATGCCGTTTTACCTACGGGTACATACAATGCTGCTTACACCGCTGTTAGTAACACGTCGTGTAACTTTTTAACAAAACAATGTATATTACACCTATTTGCCCGAAAGGACAGAGAATAAAAACTTTGTATTCCCTTGTTTCTAGGAATCACGCCGTTTGGTCGTAGGTCTCACGCTGTAAAAACGGTAGATTGTGGAACAAGTTGCAGTGTATTATTAAGCCTGCCATATGATCTTTAAATGTCTTTTTTTCCTAAATAGGACATAGCGTGCCTCCATTTCTAGAAGCGATGATTTTTGAAGGCAAGCATCACAAATGTGGCATTTTTCTTCGTGCACAACTGGGACAGGAAAAACGTACGTATTTATTCTAGATACGAAATGGCCTGTCTCATATTTTTAAGCGACTCATAATTTTACTGAAATACTACGGTCGCGCGTAGCAGCCACTAGCTATTATAAAAAATAAATGGGCAAATGTAACTGTACACCTTCATTTCTCCCTAATCATTTTTCGGTTAGTGAACATGTAACTTACTATTTTAAGAACTGACTAAACAGATGTATGTACTATCCTTTTTATTAAACACAAATGACAATTTAGTCATAAAGGTACTACACGTTGTAAACAAAGTTACAATGCAAAATGAAGTCGATACCACACGAGTTGTTTTATCTCTAGTGACTAAACACTTTTACCACTAAATCTCACCCCTTCAATCAAGTTCACTCGCCTTCTACTTTCCCTTTCACCCATTTCCTTTCTCCATATTTGCCTCTTCTGTCGTTCTCCTTTTCTTTGTTGCGATGGTTTCCTTCCCTATTAGCAATTCCTTTGTCCGTCTTGTCAGGGGAAGATATGGGAACAAGAGGATAGAAGGAAGGTGTTAGGGTTAGGGGAGGCCCGTCACACATAGCATGGGCGGGCGCACTAACTTAGTGAGCTTTTTGCGTCACTTTTCAAGTAGGTGTGAGGGTTAGTTCCTGCATATAACTAGCGTTCAAAGAGGGAAGACATCAGAAGAAACTGGAGAGCCAGTAGGCGTCAACTGAAATTTATTAGTACGGCATGCCAGGGTACTAAAATAGGTGTGTCCACAAAAAACCATTATCTTAACAAGGTGACTGTTCTTTCCTCCAGAGGCGTGCTCTGTAGTTCAAACTTCACAAAATGCTCTTCTCAGGTAAACAGTTCTACAGATGTGGTACCGACCCTGCATTGCCTTTTAAGCGATGCGGAGTACCTACCAGATTTTTTTAGATGCAAAGCATCTCTTGCTCGGGGCTTGTCCGGCGTCCGTCTGTTGTCCGCACCTTCGTCCTACACTTAAAAAAAGAAATAGTTAGTGCCACCCGGTTTCGATCCCACGACACTCTGGCCGCAACAGGGGGTACGCGGCGCTCTTCCCACCGCTCTACAAAACCGAGACAGGAGCAAGTGCTACGAACGCGCCTTATGTTCTTGACTCATTCAAACAACGTCAAGAAGCTACTGATACAATGAAGGCAGGCGAAGCTGAACGTCAAGGGAAATGACGAACTGAAAACTTTAGAGGAGGTTGTTGGCGTCTCTTGCTCGGGGGGATGTCCCGCTTCCGTGCGCCGTCCGCAGCGCCTATGATGATGATTGGCTTGCTTTGGTTACGGTTCATAGTAATCGCTCCCGATATTTTAAGTATGCTTGACAAACTAGGTCATGTAAGTCCCGCCCAACAGCTGTGCAGCTCAAGCCATCAAAGTGCCGACCATACACACTGGTCGCTGTTAAGTTTTCGTGTTGGTTTGTTTCCTTCTTTGCTCTACCATTCTTACTGCAATTATAAAATGTGTAATAAATTTAGACGCGAAAAGCTCTTTCTGCAAGCTGAAAATCCCTGTTTAATGCGCGTTAGATTTTCCCCACCTGTGCCAGTTGCAACGAGCTGCACGTACTACGTCATAGGGTGAGAGCAAAAGCTAGCTAGGCTGGTGCATGTCTATTCTGTTTACCTCACTATACATCTTATTATATTGCAGCTTGCGTTAAAAGTGGTGCCAGTGCTATTCCAGTAAGGCAATCTTACGACAGAGCAAAAGTTGCATTTGTATTCATTTCCCCATTACACTGAAAAGGCGGCTCCACTAATAACTATTTCGCAGTGGCCTGAACTCACATTCAAAAGTGGTTTTGTAGACATAGGACGTTACGCCGAGCAGATGCACCGAGCTTCCAAAGACCAATGAAAATCCAGAAACTGCAGCTGGCCAGCGTTCGGGAGCTCACACGTGAAACTAAGCCTGGGGTGGTATTCTTTGAACAACTTTAGGATATCAACTATTAGGAAGAGAGGTTGAAGATATCTGCAAAGACAACACATTAGAATATACAATATACAAGATGTGTAATTTCAACATTACATGAGGCTGGGAGTATATTCACAATGCCAACAATGGACTTGACCGGGATCGCAACCCTTTCAAGGTGAATATGCCGCGACTGTATTTGTACAATGCACCTGAAGAAGGTCTTGTGTAAACAGTTCGTCACCGACAATCAATATGATAGGCACAAAAAAATTAGCGTAATCTAGTTCACTCTTTACCTACAATAATATACCATAGAAAAATTGTGATTGATCTCTTTAACGCAGGAATCGGTAAAACATGAAAGTGGAATGTGTCTTCACAGAAGGCGTTTATTTTTTATTGTGCATTGAAACGAACTTGCACATCAGTATTTATATTTCATCAGTATGTCGTCATTAGACACTTCAACGTTAGACACTGGATTGCACGCACCGGAGCCTTGCGTAAATCCCACTGAAACCAGCAGCGCTCGCAAGCCGTGCAACCGAAAGCGAACCGGTTGTCAGCGAATTGTTTGGTGACTCATGGTCATTTGCAGCGGAGGAAGCATGATTGGCGGGTTGGCAGCTGTCTTGTGGGGTGTGCTTGGCTACCGACGTTTTGCTTGGCGACTGAGGTGCGATCACTTAGGTCCTGCTTCGTGACGTGCACTTCAGACGGTCGCGTTGCGACGAGCTCGGCTTATGAAACGCGAGAGTCAATGTTTGTAGCTTGGACCATGAGTACGCGAGCGCGTTCTGCTTGCCGCTGGCGTGAATATCGTTGCACCAAACCAGTCACGGGCGCGACATTCGCCCGTCGTCGTCGCCGCTGCTTTCTGCGGCGCCTAATGCACCAGTTTTCTTAAACGCGGCCATCCCACTCTAAGCAGTAGAGGGTGGCGAAACACCACAGCTTACTCTGCCCACTCGAGAGGCCAAGTGTCGGCGCTCGTTAGCATCATGATGGACAACTCCACTTCACGTCTCCTAGACGGCAGCACCTTAATGAAAAAGGTGAAAGGGAAAGATATAAGTCGCGTTTGTACAGCAATGTACGCTTGAGGTGATAGCGGAGTTGGCAGAGCATTTCGCTCTCCCTCAATGGAAGTTGCGTGGCGTTTGCAGGTGTTAATTTTACTGGTTTCATTTCCATGACACACAAGACGTCAGTGAGGTCTCGGTGTATCCCTGCATAAAACAGTTTCTTCTTTAAAGGGAACGCGTTGAAAGACCGGGACATCATGATACTACTTCATAAAATAAACAGTTAAAGGGGCGCCGAACGAAAACTGCATGTTGATTCATATCCGTAGCCTAGCTCACCGACAACACAAATAGACCATTCTTACCTGTATCTTTTTTAAAATACGATAGAAAATTGTAAATACATGAACATTTGTGTGGCCCCCTTGGCTGTACCGCGGAAAATACGCGGGAAGTTGTTAAATATATGGGACATATATTTAGGCAAGAAACCTTAAAGAAACTAAACTACATTTTGTAGTTGGGACGAGCATTTAGTAGTTTCAAAAGAATTTAAACGAGTATAGACGAGCATAGGTTAGACAAGCATAGCTTAAACCAGCATTTACAAGCGAGCCTTTTGTAGCTTAGACGAACCATTTTGTAGATGATCATTGCATGAAAATACTAGTGGATAGCTAGAATGGGTCAACAGCTGCCACCGTCCTTCAGGAGGAGACCTGTGAAATACCGATATTAAAGGGCGTCAGACGACGAGACAAAATCTCTCTTACGTTATTGACAGCGCATTTACAAGAGGTATTCAGAAAAATGTATGGAGAAAAGCTGGTCGTAATGGTAAATGGAGAATGTCTAATTACCTCAGAGTTGCTGACAACGTTGCCTGGCTAGGTAACTCGGAGGACGAATGGCAAAACATGCTATCCGCACTGGGCAAGCAGAGTAGAAACGTGGGCCTGAAATATAATGTGCAGAAAATGAAGTAATGCTCAATAAACTCGGGAGCCCACACGGGTTCGACATAGGTGGCGAGGCAGTGAAACTGGTAAGGAAATATCTCTACTTAGGCCAAGTAGTGACCGTGGATCTCAATCATGAGGCAGACATAATCAGAAGGATAAGAATTGGGTGGAGTGCCTTCGGTAGGCATTCTCAGATAATAAAAAGCAGCGTACCATTATCCCTGAAGAAGAACGTTTAAGACAATGGATTATTTCCAGTACTCACCTGCGGGGCAGAAACTTGGAGGTTCAATAAAATTGTTGAACTTTAATTGATGATGACTCAGCGAGCACTGGAACAGAATATGATAGGTGTAATATTAACGGAAACGAAGAGAGCGGAGTGGAAAAGTGGGAGGGAAAGGGTAAAACGTTGTCTGTGTTTGCACGGGCGACGGTATGTAATGTGTTTCTGTTCGCTAAACTGTGGTACGTTTTGCAAGTTATTCATTGTTCGCGTGCAAATGTACAAAGGTTACATCGTGTATGTGCTGTTTTTATCTGGCGCTGACCTGGGAACGCACGAGTAGAACTAATCTTTTCAGACTTGTGCGCGATGGTGGTTTGTCACTATCGCATCTTTTTTTGCGACAAGTAGTCAATAGATTTTATTTTTTGCGTGAGGTGAAGGACCCCCTACTTCACACTGTAATTCAGGTTAGGTTAGGTAGATTTCTGCCTCAGTTTGTTATTACGTCATTTTTGTGTTATACCGGAGGACTTCACTGATATTTAAAGGTAGTCGTACAGGCAACACAATTTGTATGTTCGCGTTTTTCCATGGAGTATTTGACTTCAGTGTCGAAGAAGAAGTTGTACAAAGATCTCGCTGAAATCTGCTTTCCTGTGCCACTATACAGATCCATGTTTCGAAGTGGACCAGGACAAAATGTTTTGAAACGTGTAAAAGCAATGGTTGTTCCGCCGGGTGTTAAAACGTTTTTCTTTAAGCTTCATATTGGTGTGCTCCCGGTTAAAACGTGGATGCTTGAGAAGGGTTTGTTCGTGCCCTGGGTAGCAGACTGCTGGCTATGCAAGAAGCCGGAAACTGTTGAGCATGTATTTTTTGACTGTTGGGATGCCTGTGTTTTTGTGGGATGTTCTTCAGAGAACTTTGAAAAAGGAACTCCCCTTGGATCCTCGTAGTATACGGTTTCTGCAGTTGAGAACGATAATGGAGTGCCTTACGACCTATTGATGTTGCTGGTCCTCCACGGAATATGGAGGTCTCAATTAGCAGCTCGTTACACGGACGTTGATGGACGGCCCACGAGGCAGTATTTCTGTGAAAGCGTTCATCGCATTGTAGAAATGTGGAAGGGTCAACCTTGTACGCCCGAGTGGCTGCAGGAAGTAGAGAAAGCTTTGTCTATGCCCCGTTTTTAGACATAATACGCTGGCATAGGCAAAGCTAGCGTTTTTTTTTATCTGTAGCACGTTTTTGGTGGTGTCTGAAACCGGTAATAAATTTAAAAAAAAGAGCGGAGTGGGTCAGGGAACAAACGCCTGGTAACGGCATATTAGTTAAAACTAAGAAGAAGAAATGGACGTTGGCAGTGCATGTAATGTGAAGGCAAGAAAGCCGTTGGCCATTAAGGGTAACAGAGTTGACCCTAGAGAATGCAAGCGTGGCAGTGGGCGGCGGACAGTTATATTGGCAGGTGATATCAAGAATTTTACGGGGATAAATCGGTCGCAGTTAGCAAAGGACCGGGATAATTGGAGATCAGTAGAAGAGGCCTTTTCCCTGCATTGTAGGTACATAGACTGATGATGATGATGATGATGATGCTGTGATTTTCTAGTGTTGTGTTCGAACGTCGAAGAACAAAACGAAACATCGTAACAATATGATTGGGGCCCATCCGATAGAACACGGGTTTATTCGAAGCGCCAGAAAGCTAGTTTGGTTTTGGTGCTGTAGGAAGCAGACTCGATTGGTGTAGCTGATGGGGCTTCCTACATTTATTTGGAGAGCCCAGGCCAGGCCAGAAGCAGGCACCCTGCAGGCGCGCAGTCGTGTTTGATCTCTCGTGTCGCGTGTCACAGCTGACGCTGGCGTAGCGCCCCATGGTTAGGATAGTAGGCGCTTGCGGTTGATGTCGAAGTGACCGCTACAGTGCAATACCTTTAGCAATTCTAGGCCACATAATTGTGTGACCATTGCACAGTGCTGTGTGCATAGACACTTTAGTTCGATCACCTGGGTGCTTCCGCTGAATAAAAAACCCTCAAACGCTTGTTTCAGTATCTTCAAGGGCCACCATCGTTTTACCTGACTGCCGCTGAATGGCGCTACTTGCCTATTCTGGGGGCGATTGCGCTATGCCAGGCAGAGTGAGGGACCAGGTACAGCGGTTGATTCGACAATTGCAACAGTACCAATGTTATAAAAAAAATGTTCGCGTATCTGCTCCTTCAGTTGCAAATGCCGACAAAAGCCGATATTCGACTGGCGCACCTGCCATGTAAACGCCTCCCTTCTCTTTCCCGCTGACCTCTCATATTGTTCCTCTCCCATCTCGTTCCTGCAAAGATAACACGACAGAGGTTTGCTGAAGTCAATTGAAATTTACCGCGTTTTATAACTCCAGGCCGGGTGCCTCGATACCAGCACTGCCGTACTGCGGAGACGCGCGTGATTCGAGGTACCCTACTAAAATATTTATAGAATGACGTTGCCCTAGTCCATGTGCATTCCAAGAGGAACGTGCAACCTATCTAGTGAAACCTTTCGTTACTGTTGCTGTGTCATTTCTTAAACTTTCAACGGCAGCTATAGTGGCGCGGGCAACAGCAGGCGACGATTTTCAGCAGTTGATGGTAGGTAGGAAAAGCGCTACGGTAGGAAAAGTGCTACGACGACTAGGACAGCGTAGCACACGGGACAAAGCGCTACTAGCAACTGAAAATTTATTACGGGACAAAAGATACATATAAACATCGAATAAACGCCACCGTCATAGCATCCAAATTTACAATCTACCATGCGACAAGATCCCGGTGTATCAGTACCAAACATTTTATACATAAAAAATGCACCTGGGTTGAGCAGCACAAAACACAACACACTTTATCAACCCTGATTCAAAAAGGCATACTCATTGTCAGACAGCAAAACCAGTGGTTTGCTAACACAGTGATTCCTTTCTTTCTTTATACGAAAGCCTTCTATTATTTCTCTTGTTCAAAGGCGTTGTGCTGCTCCGCACGATGTCTAGGGTTCAATTACCGGACGCGCCGGCCGCTTTTCTGTTGTAGGCGAAAAGGAAAAACGCCCGTGTGTACGAGATTTCGGCGCACGTTAGAGATCCCCAGGTAGTCAAACGTAATCCGGATCAGATTTCCTGCACCCGCAATTATTTCGCTTCATATTTCCTGCATCAGATCTGCGTTAAGAAAATCTTGCGAACATTTGGTGGAACAAAGTGTCGCTGCTCAGGTAGACCGGTTAAGAGCGGCCGGTTTTTCAGATGAGTGTGTTCTGTTGGCGTATGAGAGGAATCGCCGATAGGCTAAAAGGGCAGGGAGCACCGATCAAAGCCGGGCAATAGCAGATTCCGGCGGACGAGAAGAGAGCGGTGATTCCGTACCTTCACGACACGTCTCAACACCTAAAGAAGATAGCATAGATATATTGGGTGCGCGTGGTATTTTCAGCGGAAAACAAGTTGGAGATAACTTGCCCAGCGGTGGAAAGGGTGGCAGAAAAGAAAGCAACAAGGAAGAAGGGATGTGGTAGGAAACACGGCATGAAGTTCGTAAAGAGCAAAAAGGCGTTGTGTACAATATCCTTTCAACATGTGGAAAAAATACCTAGGACAGACTGGCCGCTGCCTGAACGTACGCCTTCGCGAACATCAGAGCTCGCTAAAAGGGTCACCGTATTCGTATTTAGCCGTTCATTGTAGAGACTGCAAGTGCCGCCCAAAATTGCGTGACGTGTTAGTTCTTGCTAACCAAACAAAACAGTTAACAAGAGAAACACTAGAATCCTTTTGCATAGAGAAAGAAGGGAATGACTGTGTTAGCCAACCATTGGTTTTGCTGTCTGACACTGAGTATGTTTTTTATATCAGGGTTGATAAAATGTGTTGTGTTTTGTTCTTGTTGGCACACGTGCGGTTTGATTATGTATAGAATGTTTGGTGTTGGTGCGCCGGGGTCTTGTCGGATGGTAGATTGGAAATTTGGACGTCATGATGGAGGCGTTTATTCTATGTATATATGTATGTTTTTTCCCGTAATAAACTTTCAGTAGCTAGTAGTGCTTTGTCCCCCGTACCTGCTTGTTCTCGTCGTCGTAGCGCTTTTCCCAACATAAACATTTACCAGCAAGCCCAGCTCGTACTTCTTCTAAATATAGTATTCAATTTGATATCGCAAAACACAAGAAACAATAAATTTTTTATTAAAGGAAAAATGCAAATATGATTTTCTGCCTGAGAGCAATGTAATGTTTTGTTCTTGCTTCACAATTTGACAAGTATGAGGATCGCCACCGGACGTAGCCGTTTACGTTTGGCTTTCGGTATATAAGACTACCACACAGATTCAGTTTCACTTTGTAGAATATTTGAGCAATGTTTGACCAATATTTGACCAATATTTGACCAATATGTCGGCGCTTACGTAGCCCAAGAAACACTATCATCTTTAAAACGCGTTACTCCTTCTACTCCAAATCATCCACACAGTCAGAGCGAGAACTTAATACACTGCAGGTCGATGAGCGTGCCGCCAGAGCTTCTATGTTCTGTTTTTTTTTATTCTGTTCAATGGACTTTAACACTTGTGGTGCTTCGTGCTGGGTGTATTGCTTTGAGAGCCTCCGGCGCTCACCGTCTTAGGTTATTGACAGCGCTAATTGCGCACCAATGCTCTGAAAACGAAACTGAAAGCATGAGTGCTGACTGAACATAGAGGGAAGCAGCCTGCCTCCCAGTGTATAAAAGCTGTAGTCTCTGTTTTTCAGATACGATGAACTCACGAACACGTTTGATTTACGATTATTTTACTTTCTCAACTAGTTAGGGAATGCTTATTTCAGTAAAAAAAACATCTACAGACGCTCTTCATTGAGACCTCGCCGTACACAACTTCTGTGTCTCTAGAAACCCCCAAAACGTACTGGGCGTCTTCCCCTCTTTCAACTTTTCTTGTGTTTTGGGCCTTTTTAAACAAATGGTAGTTGCGAGAATGGTGTATGTAAGTTCTCACAGCGTAATTCATCAATATAGGCCAGCGTTTCCACCCTTTAATGTTCCTTTATGTGTGCTTAGTACAGAGGGTGGACAAAACTGCGGAGTCCAAGGTTTTAAAGGGACACTGAAGTGAACTTGTCCAGCTCGTGTTTCTTGCTTGTACTGTTTAGACTGGCTGAAATAAGCACACTATAAATCGTTTGTCGAAGCGATCAGGCGGTATTTATTTTACAGTGCCTGCAAGAAGAAAACCGTCCTTGTGCGGTTCTCGGCGGCCGTACCAACTAACAGCGGTTACGTCAATACAAGGCGCTACGTGAATGTACTAGTTCATAGATTACAATTCAAACCACTTTCGGTGTCGGTTCTGTAAAAAACATGCTTGGCATCCGACGTTATCTTTGGATGGTATACTTGGTGTCCCAACAGTCAGTATACCGCGATTCTTCCGGGTTATCGGCTTCAAAACGGGTGAAATAAGCCTACCAACACGGCTAGGAATCGTAACAATCACTACCAGAGGAAGCGTGGGAGGGGAATAAACGCTCTCCGCATCGCCGCACACGCTCAAATGTGATGCGCTTTTCCCACATCTTTGGAGCTTGCCTTTCCCTTGTCTGTATCGTAAGAGGCGTGTTCGCACCAGGCTAAAGGTCTGCTGACACTGGACAGTGCCCGCAAACTGACGGTGCGTATGGCTACGCCTACGAGAACTCGGCAGCGCTTCATTGTCGTCTGCACGTGTTCTGCGAACTCGCTGGTGGAGCAATGAACGTTACAGCGCAAAAATTGTGAACTCAGTATCGTAAGCATTGCCAAAAACAAATAAATTACTTCAGAAAACATGGACTATCTGGGATTCGAACATCCCTCCTGAAACATTCCGTATATACGGAATTAAGAGAATGCGGAATACATTCCTAGCACGACACAAAGCCACCACAAAACGAGAAATATTTTTGAGAAGCACATGAAAATAAAACAGTGCATGCCTGTTGAAAAATTTGACATATGTTCTAAGTCTGTATGATCACTAGAACCGCGAAATCATTGTCCGTATGAATTCCGTATATACGGAGTATACGGAAATCGTACGGAATGTGATTTTGCGTATTATTGAAGATAAAAACAGGAAAACTGTGCCAAACGTTCATATTGTGGAACTGATATGATCCCCCTGTTTGGGGAACTAATATCTACACTCATTACGCTTGGGGGCGTAACACTCCGTATGAACTCCGTATTTCCAAAATTCCGTATATAGGGAGCTTTCAGAAGGGATGTGACTTGAAAATCAATTTACGTAGTGCTCCAGACCACTCGGACATAAGCCAGTTATGCCAGAGGAAGTATCAAGTGTATATTATATACCCAGGTTGCATTTTTAATTATTTTCAGCATTTCAAGTAGCTTAGATGAGTATATCTCGTACCGTGCTCGTGCAGTTAGCATCCCCGAAATTTCCACAAATATCTCATGTCAAGCGACTGGATTCCTTTAATGGAATAGAGTTCTCAAATGTGTCGTCGGTCTGCTGGCGGGTGTGCTAGTTCACCCGGCGCAAATCATGCTACCCCAGGTCTGGTTTCATGCTTTACGGTAAAGGTTTCGGTTGGTTTTAATTATTTAGTACCTATACTAACTTCGGTGACTCCTCTCCCGCCTTCACTTGGCCTTAGATTTTCTACTAGGGTAGCAGTCAGCAAACCGTCGCTTGTGCGCTTGTGTGTAGCGACGTGGACTTCGAGCTTTATAGGGTCTGCAAACTATAAAACTAAAGGCATATTCTTCGAAACACAAACGTGCCGTGGCTTTGTTTCAACTGAGCGAACGAATTGCGACGACCCGCGAGCCGCCGACTGACTAAACTCTGTGCCGACTGGTTTTTTCGCACGGACGGCGAGCAGTGTAGTAGCGCAGTTCGGCCAAGCATTCTTGTGTTGACGTCATGCGAAGCGTCATAGAAAATTGGCAAGGAGTATGCAGATGGAAGGGCAGCATTTTCAAGTTTATTTTTCTACTGAAAACATCGCGTAATCGCAGAGAGAGTGGTCGAAAAAGAGCCTAGAGATTCTAGACTACAGCTTGCGTGAGTAATCGTGTAATGGTAACAAATCACTATACTGCCAGTTTAAAGGCGCCATCACCTTCTGAAAACAGATTGTCGTTGGCTGCCTGAGCACAGGTGCAGGAACAGTGGTGACTAAAAGCGATGGGAACATTCGGAAAAGCCCATTATTAGGGTCTGTGGCATAGGATGCAGCGGGTGTTGCAGTAGTGGCCATTTGGGCATTGGGAGTGCCGCACGTGGTGCATCTGTGATGAGCCTGAGAATTCGCCACCATGTGGTACAAGCCTCAGCCATCAAGCTCATTGATTGAAATCGGTGCACAGCGGCCCGATAGCGAATCCAAAACGGGACTGGAGGTCCGTTCAATAAGATTTCCACAGTCTCAGAGCAAATCCGACTCTTGGCATTGTTGTTGTGAAGTTCGTGATTGAAGTAGCAAATGGTGTGCAGGCTTTTCACCGGTGTATCGTCAAAATTGAAGACGAGGACACGCACAGTGTTGTTTAGGACATCCAGGTGGATGCGGATAGGGTAGATCTTCACATTGCGGCTTTAGCATTCTATTGTCCACTAATGGCATCATCCGTACGGCAAAACACACCACAGCAAAGCCAACCTTACACCAGCGGCTAAAGGAAAAACGCTTCCAGTTGTCGGAAGTGAACGAGGGTTCCTCGCGTAATGAAGCCGGCCTCTATCCCATTGCACCATTCTGACACAGTGTAATCAGGTAGGATTTTGTAGCAGAGCTTTCTTTGCCGCAATCATAAAGACCACCCAAACCAAAACGCACTGCAGGAAAGACAACTTTGTTTGACGACGATGAGGATCGTCGGTGAAGTGCAGATGGTTGAAACGCGAACCTTTCTTTTTTCAAAAGGTAATGTCTTCACAGTCAAAAGTCAGTTCAAAATCCAAATTATTACGTTCAAAACGCGCTGCGGGAATGACAACTTGCACACTCTGTTTTCACAAAAGCGCAGCAAGCGCAGGTGAACAGTCAGCACATTATCCCTGTCCATTTCGCCCAGCTTGGCGTGTACCAAAAACTTCAAGGTGGGCATCATCGTCGTCGTCGTCATCTTCAGCGCCATAATCATCATCATTATCAGCCTTCTCAGGTCCACTGCAGAAGAAAGAACTCTCCCATTGACCTCCAACTACTTGTGCGCTACTCGAGTCCGCACTCATCCACGAATTTCTTTTATTAATCCCTTTAACGAATTAGTGGCCTCATCCTTTTTATAGACATATTTCTTAATATCCACTCTATTACCCTACTGGTCCACCGGTTGTCGGTTACCCTCACAACATGGCCAGCCCAAGTCCATTTATTTCTTCTTTATTCTAACTATAATATATTCTACCATAGTCTGTTCGCTGAACCAGGTAGTCGTTTTCTCTCCCTGAGTGTTACCCCTAAAATTGTGCGTTTCATGGCCTATGGAGCCGGCCTAAGTTTGCTTTCTAGTTGTTTACTAGAATGGCAGTTTGCACTACATTCCGATATTTCTTTTGTGTGACATCGGTAGCTTACTTTTCATTATTTGGGAGTGCTTGCGGAGTGCTCCCCAGATAATACGTATTCTTGACCGGATTTCTCTTTTGTGGTTGGGGTCAGCACTTAATATGTGTCCGAGGTAGTTATATTCGTTTACTACATCTATATTTTCGTTTGATAAATTGTAGAGGACGTTTTCCGCATTCTTATTCCTCGTTTAAATTTATGCATATTTATTTTTAGCTCCATGATATTGCTTTCTGATTGTAGTTCCTCAAGCATTGTTTCCAGTTGTTCTGCAGTCCCATTCAGCAATACTATGTCGTACGCAAACCTCAAATGGATCAAGTATTCCCCTTTTATATTTAATGCTATGTTTTCCCAATCAAGCTTTCAGAACGCCAGTTCCAGGCCTGCTGTGAATAGTTTTAGCGAGGGGATATCCGCCTGTCTTACTCCGTCCGGATTGGGAATTTATCGCTTTTCTTGTGGAGGATTATCGTTCCTCTGCATCCTTTGTATATGTCTTATAAGTATTGTGTAGGTCTCCTATATGCACTTCGCTTTTAGTAGTTCTAGCACGGGTGCGGGGAGCAAGGAATCAAACGCTTTCTCATTGTTTAGAAATGTCATGTAAAGGGATTTATGTTTTGGGGAGTTTATGTGATTTGCATGAAAACGTGAATTTGATCCATGGTTGAGCACCCTTATCTAAACCCAGCGTGCTCTCTGTGTTGTTGGAAAACTAGACTGTCACCTATGCAGCTAACTATGACTTTGATTAAAAGCTTGTACACGACAGAGAGTAGGCTGATGGGTCGTAATTCTTGTGGTTATTGGTATCTCCATTCTTATGAATAAGAATAATGTTGGAGTTTTCCCAGTGTTGCGACCGGGCGGGGACACCCGATCCGAGCTCCGTGGCCTCCGACATACGAGTGGTAGCGTGTATGATGCGAGCTGCCAGCCGCTGTTACAGCCGTGAAGAAGTCCAGAAGCCGTAGGCTAACGTAACTGTTTACTTCATAGCGAGAGGTGAGCCGAAGATAAGAACAATGCCCCGACGGGCGAGGTTACAATACAGGACTCGAGCAGAGCGACAACATCGATTAGCTGCTCTAACAGGAATGGTTTACAACGGTTGGGCAAGCTCTATTTATACCCAAAAGCGACAACGGTCAAACGCAACAGGCTGGAACACGCACAACACTCTTTCCAGAGTTCGTAAGCCGTTCATAGCCTCGGGCACGTTGAGTCCGAGAAAGGGGGGAGGAGGACTCCGTTGCGATCGACGGGGCCTCTGTGTCCTTGAAGAGCGTGGAGACGAGCCACGCAGGCAGCCGCCGAAGTTCAGCCGCCGCAGGCAGCCGCCGAATGCGCAG
The DNA here is from genome assembly GCF_048455015.1 of Haemaphysalis longicornis. Lineage (NCBI taxonomy): Eukaryota > Metazoa > Arthropoda > Arachnida > Ixodida > Ixodidae > Haemaphysalis > Haemaphysalis longicornis. Next base: position 69,545,988 of record NW_027526225.1, on the reverse strand, counting down.
AGAGCGAAGCGTCTGACGCGGCTTGTCGCTACTTATCACCGACATGATTGCGCCTGTTTTCGAAGGAGCACGAGTGGCTTCGCCGCACAGCCGAGGAGTGATGCGGGGAAGTACTGCGGCGCTGGCCGATTCGTAACACTAGGCTATGGGCACTTTTTGAGTCTTCAAGCATTCCAAAAATAGTGCAGCAAGTTTTTCCAGAACAATATATCCTCCGTCCCTGAAAAGATCTGCGGTTGTGCGGTCACTTGCAGCTTTTCCTCTTCTTATGATGTTGAGAGCCTTTCCTACCTCCTCTTTAGTTACTGGTAGGATAATAGCAAGTTACGCTTGTACTCGCAGCATTTTTCCCTGCTGTGACGTCGCTGTAACAAAGGTCAGCAGCAAAGAATGAATGAACGATGTCCCCAGGCCATCGTCAGTCAAATGCTGCCACAGTCGCCGGTGTGTTTGGCCCCAACGAAGAGATTGCTCTTCTCCGAACGATAGGAGCGGCAAAGACGACAAGATTTTCCCAGGGCAGCCGTATTCATACACAGTAAAAACACAATCGAGGACGGATGACCCGAATTCAGCGTCTAAAATGAACTCGTAAATTTTGAAACACGTTCATGACACGCAAAATATGGGTGGTTTATGATACTGCGCCCGCCGTCCAAACGTAAACAAAGTCGGTCACTGTTGGCGGAGTCGGGAGGACCGCGGGTTTCTTTTGCTACAGTGAACTCCTTTCGCTTACTTGGTTTGTATTTGGCTGAGCTGCACTAAGGTACCCTAAAACCATGTAGCAAACACAATTCAGGAGAAGAACACAACCCTAAGCAAATCGCAGCTTCCCGCGCTGCTTTTTGAGGGTTGAGCTTTGAAAGAAGGCGGCGGCCAGGCCGGAGATTTCATCGAAATAGCTGGGTTATCTACTTTACGCAACGGAGTGCATATTGCAACTCGAATCTAGACGGCGCTGCACGCGGATGTTTGCACAAGCCGTGCATTTTCAACGTGAGCGGCCTCAATTGGGCGGCCTCAATTAACAAATTAACAATAATTTGTTAACTCGAGGAGCTGGAAATTCGGGACCATGGTATTTCGGGCCTTCTTAATAGCCCTCACGGTATCCAATTTACACTTCGCGATATTGTCTGGTGGGTAAAGGATTCTCTAGTAGTTTATAAAAAGATGCATTTGCCAGCTTTGTTTGCGCTTCTTTTTAATAATACATATCAAGATCAGTTTTCCAGCAGTGCTATTTGACATTACGCGCATCGATACGGTCACAAAGCAGTACGGACAAAATAGATGCAACACAGAAGCTATAAGCAAAAAAGTAAACACTGAGAAAAAGGGGTCATAAGTAAGTTGAAATGGATGCACACACTGTGTCAGTGTTGACATGAAGGTGGGTATTTCCGGAGATAACATCCACACAAGACTCACGTTGGCCATCCCTTGTTAGCGAGAAGCGTAGGGATAATTTGCTGAACGCAATTTAGAGTTCGCATAATGACAAAAAGGTTGCTCAGAAGTGTGTAACATTGATTGTGAAGGTGGTTTATCCGAATGACCCTATTTTTAAAGAATTTTAGAGAAGTCATGAATGAATAAATGAATATATTGTAAACAAGGAAAGGAAAGACCACCAGCAGGCGTAGTTTGTCTCACCTAAGGGTGGACACCGGAACGCTTGCTGGTGGGAGCTGGTGTAGGGAATGGGGAGCACAGTTGTACAGGAAAGGGAGGATAGAGCGGAGAGGGTAAATATAAAAATATGTACAGGTCTAACAGGACATATATGTGCAATATATACAAGATAAACACAAAAACACGAAGACAACAAACTAAAAAAAAAACAAAGCACACACACAGAGTTTAGTTTATGTGGGGAGAAAGCGGAGCGCCGGGAGGAGTCCTGAGGCGTCCAAGTCGGCCCCAGGGCTCTCCGACCCGCTCTCTGCAGCACGGCCTGGTGGCCACCGATATTTTTCGAGGGGCCGAGCCACACCCCCCCCCCCCCCCCCCGAAGGCGGCCAACAGTTCGATCTTCACTGCCACAAACTGGGGCAGTCCAGGACCAGATGTGGCAGGGTTTAGACAGCCGCCCGGCAGGGCTGCCACGACGGGTCGTCGATGAGCGCTAGGCGGAGTTTTCGCTCGGCTGTCCACACGCACCCCACGCGTAGGCGCAGGACAGCCGAGCGTTGGTGTCTGGGCACCCGTGTGACCCGTACGGGTGGTGGGGCCTCTCCAGCGGCCAACCTCGCGTCAGGGTGCTGGGCCCGTACATGTCGCTGTATCAGCGGGCGGGCGTCATCCACAGCTGCGTGGGGCTCCCGTGGACGAAGGGGGCAGCTCATGGGCGTCGGCGGCCAGTTCGTCTGCCCTCTCGTTGCCCTCCAGCCCAATGTGGCCTGGCACCCACTGCAGCCTCATGCGAGTCCCCCACTGAGCCAGCCGTGCCACCTTGTCCCGCACGGCCCGCACCAGGGAGGAGCGGGAGTCGCCCACCTGGATCCGAAGTAGGGCCACTCGAGAACCACACAGCAGGGTGCAGCGCTCACAGGGTGGCTCCAGCTCCAGCAGAAGGTCCGGGTCAAGGCTAACGCCCACCATTTTGGCCATGGCGGATGATGCGGCGTAGTGCAGCCGGGACTGCCTGGTGGCCTCCGCCAGCCCTGCCGCCGCCGTGACCGAACCCTGCCGCTGACGCACGGACCCATCAGTGTATACCAGGGTGTGGTCCTGCACGTCGCCCCACACGACGCCCCGAGCCCGCTGCAGCTGCCCGCGGTGCGACTTCCGCCGCTTGCTACACAGGTCCCGGATGTCCGTGTGCACTTCGGCCTCCAGGGCAGAGGGGCGGCTGGAGGGGGGCCTTGGTTCCACGGGGGCCACCACCTCCTCGTAGAGGGCCAACATGCCCCATGCGCGAGTGGCGGTGTGTGCGAAGCCGCTGCAGCAAGCTGTTCTTCTATTCTGGCGTGATCCGTAACCCGCTGCAGTGCGCAAGTTCTGGTAGAAGGGGCCGCATCCCTTATCGAAAGGATTCAACTCGGAGGGTGGAATGGGTGCGGTCACAAAATCGGCGTGTTACGTAAGAAAGAAAACTGGTAACTCCCGGGAAATCAGCTTCATCAGCAATACCGTAGGTGTTCCTCACGTTGCAAGAACCTCAGAGTTTTCAAATCTCAGGCTCGTCTACTGAAAAACGGACATTGTTATGCGGATTTCGGCATCGCTGAAATTATAGACGTTAGAGGACGCCTTGTTTATTCTCGGGTAGAGCTAAAAATGAGAACAATTTTGTGTATGGCAACTTTTCCGAAATTTCGGCAACAGCCTAATAAGGTTGAAAGAGTGCAGTTACAAAAAACATTGCACAGTAGATTTAGCTGAAGCACTTATATTTTCACAGTCGACAAGCTTACCCTGAACAGGTAATTGAAATTACTGTTATATATCTTTCATACATTCAGTGGCACTGTTGAAGAACGGCCCATGGAAAACCAAGCCAGCCTTCATTTTTGATCCTTGGGATATTTTACGGTTGCATCGCTACGGTAAGATCTCTCTTCGACCCTTAAAAAACAGTTGTTGAACTTGAAATAGCAAATAATTTTAAATGTATTTTGTAGTAGGCAACGCTGATAAATTAAAAGCTGTTCGTGATGAAAGCTGCAATTCATCAAGCAAGAAAGAATGCGTCCACAGAAAAAGGGGTTAATTGTCAAACAAAAATATTTTCTCTTTAGAAGTACTGTCATTGCAAAAAAGAACTAAGAAAATGAACAGTAATAAATATCTTATACGAAATACAGTATTTTCGACACGCCGAGCATTCAGTTTCGGAAAACAGTACGCTACCAAATAAGTTATCGTTATATCATTAGGAGGAATGTATACAAACATATCAAAAACTTTGGGACAAACCTTACGCAGTTCGTTTTGGTGGGCGTGACATCCTGAAACGTTCTAAGAAAGCTACTATGAGCGGCGGGGTGCTGTATACTGATACACTACTCTCCCAATTTTCGTTCTAGGCAACGTCAATATCCTGAATAGTTCTTCCGTGCAACCAATGCTTTGAACTGCCGATGACACCGACATTTTCTTTTGCAGCAGTAACCCACAAAATTAAGAAAATACATGCTAGTATTTAGACATGCGTCTTCCTGTGTATTGACTTTCTGCGAATGAGTTTACGCTGCATATAAGAAAAAAAGGGCACGTTGTGTGTAGAAGAAGTCAGAATTAATATTCATCCTTACACCCACAATAATATGCTCAAGTAACCGACCTTAGGCTGCTTATGTGCTTAATTGCGAAAGTGTTACATTTTATTTTAAGCAATGAGTTTGTGGAAGCATTCTCTATTTATATAATCATATTTTGGCGTCAAGTGTACATTGCAGAGAACACAGAAGCGATAAAAGCGTTTTGTTTCCTCGTTATATCATTCTCATGCTTTTCCTTTCAGTGACTCCCTCCTGCAGAAGAAATAATCAACACCATGGCGAAATCCCCTTGTTCGCGTTACATATATGCTATTAGTTGCAACTTGCTTTCTTTTATAATTAGAACACAGGGATTGTTCTTGCCAGAATCAGTACACGTCACTCTCATGTAAGACTCCTAATTGATGGCCGTAACGCATTGACTAGGGCTTTTTAGCTGCTGGCCTTGATGATCGGCCGTGGAACAAAAAATGTGGTTGATCCCACTCTTACACAAATCGGTAAAACCACTGAAGTGAAATGCGCATTCACAGGATGGGTTGAATGTTTACCGTGCATTGATATGAACCTGTACATCGCTATTTATTCTTCGTCGGTATGACACCGTCAGACGCATCAACATTAGACACTGAATTGCACGTGCCGGAACACTGCGTAAACCTGAATGAAACCACACGCGCTGTTGCGCCGCTAGGGGCCGAACGGTGCTGGTCGACCTCACCATGGCTCCGTAGTTTTTTTCGAACTAGTGGCCGATTTATTTGTCAATGGCGCTTGTTCTTGACTCGGTCACGTCGTGAACGTGTTCCGCACTTTTGGGGACCAACATCTGGATCCTACGACCATCGGACTGCGAGATATCGCCTCCTTTTGGTGACCACCCCCGGAGCCGCCTCGCTAAGTCTGAGCGAGGCAGCGCCGACGCCTAGTCGCTCCCCAGCATGGAGAAACAGCTGGGTGCTAATGCTGCTGGTGCAGATGGCGCCATGGCTGCCATCGCCTCATCTCCTGAGCAACGCGTGGCCGGCGTTTCTACCCAGCGTGTCGGTGCCACCGTGAAGATGGTCACCGGAATCGAATGCGAAGCCATCGCTCCAGAAGAACATGCCGACCCTAGAGGATGGCTACCTTTCTACCGCCGATCCTTCGGTCGCGCGCAGCAAAGTAACCTAGACACCGTCACCGCTACCAGTTGAGCCCACCAAGCTACGGCATCGGCTTGCTCATCACCGTCCGCCGTGTCCTCCCATACTGGCGCAATGTTGGGAGCTCCACCGCTGCCTAAACCCGTGCCGAAACATCGACCGGCTTCGCTCCCAAAGACGACATAAAAATTGTCATCCGCCCTAGAGACGGGATCAACGCCGCCAATCGCTCGGGGACTACCCTCTTCAACGCCCTACGCCAGGCCACTGGTCTTACGCGTGAGGAGACGCGGGGAGACCACCTCATCGTGAACCTGTTGCAGAACCTCCTCGTCCTCAGATCTCCGAACCCCGATAGTGCGGAAACGTACGCTCACATCACCTCCATCAGCTTGGAAGACACAGTGTTTTCCGCTCGTGTCTACATTGCTCGCCCAGAGAACACTGTCAAGGGAGTGATCCACGGCATCCCACCTAACCACTCTTCCACAGACATCCACGCTGCAGTGGTGCAGCCCTGCAACCCCACCGCTCTGCACGCCCGCCGGATTCGCCAGACAAACACGGTGCTCGTCTCTTTTTCGGGCAGCCGTGTACCCCACTACATCTATTACCAAGGTACCGTGACTCGGTGCTACATCCACAAGCGAAAACACGAGGTTTGTTCGGCCTGTGGAAAGCTGGGCCATCGAGCCGACGTGTGCCCGTATCCTGACAGAGCTTACTGCGCTGCCTGCGGCCTGGCCAACCCCATGGAAGAACATGAGTGCATCATCAAGTGCGCACTCTGCGGCCTAGCTCATGCAACTGGAGATGCAGTATGCCAGCAGAGGTACCGCACCCCCTTCGTTCTTCGACAGCGACAGCAACAGAGGGCCCGCAGCCGAAGCCGCGATCGCAAGGGCGACCCGCACCACAACCGTGATCGGACTGGCTCCTTCCCAAGGGTCCCAAGTGACTCATCTGTGCCTGCAAGCAAGCAAACCACCCAGTCGACTGTGCAGCGGCGTCGATCCCGGTCGAAGTCCAAGCGCCATGGTTCGCAGCCACCCCCTCCGGATACGGATGCATCCAGTGACCAGCGATCATCGTCTCAGGTGAGCTGGGCAGCAGTAGCCTCCCCTAACCATGAGCAGCCTTCCCGCTCTCCTGCTTTGCCAGTCCGTCATAGCTAATCCAACCCCCACCCTCCGCATGCCCCTCCTAGCTCAGAACTTGCCTGCCTTCGCACCTTGCTTGAGAGTGTGGTCGCCGCTCAACGTCAGCTTCGGGCCGACGTAAGACAATTGCAAAAGGCCATCCGTACTCCTCCCCCCTCTCAATGCTCCGCTCAACTCACTGCTCCCAGTGTAATCAGCGCATCTCAGCCATTCTGCTGCCCCCCCCCCCCCCCCTTAACGTCGATCTGGTGACACCACCACTGAAACCTACTCAACGGTTTCTGGTCTTCGCGCTCTTGAGGAAAAATTCGATGCTGCTAACACTGCCCGTTGTAAGGAGCTTACTGTGCTCGCCAGTCAATTCGCGGACATTAAAGCATCCGTTGCCACCACCCAAAAAACGATTGCCACCCTGAACACGCAGTTTGCCAATGTCCTCCCCAAAGACGCACCTGTCCGCACCAAAACTGCAGCCCCAGGCTCTACGCGTCCCACTCCGTACACTCGCATTCCGGTCAACTTAGTTTCTGTTAATAATGGCGACTCTTCTGCAGTTTCATCCTCCCCGGCTATTCCCTCGCCCTCCAAGCCCGTTTAGGGTCTGGCAGTGGAATTGTCGCGGTTTTCGTTCGAAGCGCGGCAATCTCCAACACCATCTTAATCATTTGCGCCAGCGATCCCTCCCAACCCCAGACGTGATTGCCCTGCAAGAGACAGAGGTCCTTGCAAAATTACCCTGCTATCGAGCTTTTCACTGCCAAGTCACAGAAACAGATGCCGCAGCATGGAGTGGTATGACTACCCTGGTGCGACGTAACATCCCGGCATGCCAAGAAAACCTCATCGCTTTGGGGCCGGAATATTCGTCAAAATCTTACCTGCCCCCAAGAAGAAAAAGAAACAATGCTTCCACATAGTGAACATTTATAGTGCCGTCGAGCAGTCACAGAATGTCGCGTTGCTTCTGCAAAAGCCCTGGTCCTACGCCCACGGCCAACTGCTGCCTATTGTCGGCGAATTCAACACCCCGCACCCTGAATTGGGGTATCCGCATGTGTCACGCTAACGCCATGGAGTCCTCTCTACGATCCTCTCGCATCAGATGCGCCTCCTCACGGACCAGGCACACCCCACTCGACAAGGCAACAGCGCCCAGAGAGACACCACTCTTGATCTGACCATCACACATAACATCGACAACTCAGTCTGGCGTAACACTGGTCGTTATTTGGGAAGTGACCACTATGTGGTTGAAACCCGCGTTCAGGACGGACCCCCACAGCCGAGCACCCGTCCCTGAAGCTGGTTGACTGGGACGTCTTCCGATCCCTCTGTCATGCTAACGTACCTGACACCTTAGAAGATTTGGATGACTAGACCAACTAGACTGCCAAACTCCTTTAACAACGTGATATTGCAGCTAAAACTGTCCCTGAAGAAGCGCACGTTGACGTGGTTGATCCTCGTCTCCTCCACGTATGGGAAGCCAAGGAGGGCCTAGTGCGTCGACTCCAGAGGCAGAAGCACAAAAGCCCTCTCCGTCGCCGCCTGGCTATGCTCAACCAGGACATTAGCAGGCATGCAACAAACTTTACAAACCAGCATTTAAATGCCCTTTGTGATCGCATGGAGGGCAACAAGAATGTTGCGCAGACCTGGAATATTCTCCGCGGCCTGCTAAATGTGGAGAAGAAAAGGGAGCACACCAAGAATGAGATGATCACCCTCCGCCACAAGTCGTCGGGTTCTGCGCAAGAGCTTCTTCGACAGCTTCAGGAGCTCTATATTCCGTACGCTGCCTCCGTTCCTCCCCCGGATTACACCGGCGGCCACAACGAGACCTTAAATCGCCCCATCACGGTTGCCGAAGTAAGGGCTACCCTTACACGTGTCAACGTTTGATCAGCCCCGGGTCTTGACGGCATCACCAACAAGCTTCTTCGGAACCTCAATGGAGCCGCAGAACAGACGCTCACTGACTACATGAACACAGTGTGGACGTCGGGCCATCTTCCCGCCTCCTGGAAAACAGCGAACATCTCTCTTTTACCCAAAGTAGGCAAGGAATTGGTTATAATAAATCTAAGACGCATTTCCCTAACCTCTTGTCTGGGCAAGTTACTTTAACACGTCATGCTGGCGCGTCTCCAAGCCTATATGGATGATCATGGTCTGTTCCCACACACCATGCTGTGCTTTCGTCCTAATTTGCCCAAGACGTTATGGTGCGGCTTGAGTATCAAATTTTGTATAAACCCTTTGTCTCCCGGCAAGGCACGAAAGTCATCATGGGCATCGATTTGACTAAGGCGTTCAATACTGGCACTCATTAAAGTATACTGACCGGGCTTAACCAACTTCACGTGGAACCCCACACCTACCAGTACATCGCCAACTTTCTCACTGGTCTCACAGCATCCCTCTCGGTCTAAGGCCTTGAATCGGACCCCATGCCCTTGGGCAGTAAAGGCACACCTCAGGGGTCAGTCATTTCCCCTTTTCTATTCAACGTGGCTATTCTCCGGTTCCCTCCACTCTTGGAATGCAGCCGGGGCCTGCACCACAGCATCTACGCGGATAACATCACCGTTTGGACAGCTGGGGGCAGCGATAATGGAAGTCAATAACGCCTTCAGCAAGCTGCCAACATCGCCACTTCCGCCCAAGAACGGCGGCTCAGTTTCTCACCACAGAAGTCTGAGCTCTTCTTCTACCACTCGAGAAAACGTCGCCATCGGGGTGCCTGTGCCCCTGATATTCAGGTCAGGCTACAAGGCAACCTCATTCCGCATGTCCTCTCCATTCACATTCTCGGACACAGAATTCAAGAAAATGGGGCTAACACTAAAATTTTCTGCAGTTTCGAAAACACCACCGACCAGATTGGCGGACTCATCGCCCGCATAGCCAACCGCAACCATAGTCTCAAAGAAGCCAACCTCCTTCGCTTGGTGCAAGCATTTATAACCAGCCGCATGACATGCGCCACCCCCTTTCTGACGTTATCCAGACCGAAATTGGACGCCTCCAATGCACCATCCGCAAGGCGGTGAAGCTGCCCGTGGGTCTCCCTCGTCATACCTCTACTGAAAAGCTTCTGAACACTGGGACATACAATACCTTCGAGGAGCTGGTTGAAGCGCAGCGTGTTGGTCAACTCTACCGTCTGGCCTCTACACCGATGGGTCGCTCCATCCTAACGAAACTGGGCATCTCGTTTGCTAGGCAGCACGGAGATAAGGTCAGTTTGAGTGACTCTCTACGATCCCGCTAAAGTGTGGCCCCCATCCCACGGAATATGAATCCTGCCTCCCATCAAGAACACCCGCCTTGCCCAGGCCAAGGCCTTACACAAGGCCCACGCTTCGCCCCCACTACCCTATACGCCGACGCAGCGGAATATCCCGACCCTGCAGCCTGCGTCGCCATAATGGTCAACTCTCGAGGGGACTCTGTAGCTTCGTGTACGGTCTCCAGGCCTCACCCTGAAGTTGGTGAAGAAGTCGCCTTTGCCCTGAGCCTTACAGCTGCCCCGGCCATCGCAATAATCTCCGACTCGCAGACGGCTCTTCGGAACTTTGCGATATGTCGTGTATCCCCCATCACCCCACGTATCCTGCAGAGTGCACAGACTCCGCCAGCACATTGTCCACGCCTGATATGGAGTCCGGCCCATTCTTCCCTTCCGGGTAACCAGCTGGCTAACGAGGTAGCCCGAGATTTCTGCTACCGGGATGCCTCAGATGCTGCCTCTCCACCTTGGGCGGGAGGGAGGGATCGCCTGGTTACGTATCGGGAAATAACGCAGCACTACCACCTTAGTCAGATGCACTTCCCCGGCCACGCTCCACTTTAAAACGCAGGCAGTCTGTTCAGTGGTGTGTACTCCAGACTAACACCTTCCCGCATCCCGCATTGTGCCACCTCCACTTCCCCACACGATACTGCCACACGTGCACGTGGTGCGGCGCGCCTTTTGCTTCCCTCCACCACATAGTAGGCGCGAGCCCCTTGAAACCCCCCATCTATCCTACTCTTTCCTTGCCCCTTACCACGGTAGAGGAATGGGAGGCCGACCAACAAGATCAAGAGTGTGTGATTCAGCTGGCCGAGCGCCGCAAGGACGTGCTGGACGGCTGATAGTTGCGTTTCCTTTTGTAACTGCCAAACTGCTTCTTGGATCACCCGCGGTAGGTCTATCCTGGCTGCAGCCTCGTTCAGTCGCACTTCACAGTCCTGCAGCAAGTGGGTGGTAATGGCCCTAGCATTGTCACACAATGCGCACGTGTCGTCCATTTAGAGTTCTCGCTGTATGTGTCTCATGATGACCGCAGGCATCAGTGCATTCGCCGGCAGCTGTCTGAACATGGACGCTTCCTCCCTGGTTAGCTCTGGGTGCGTGGGTGCCAGCACCCTCCTGTTGTTTCTGTAATATTTCGTGATACCCTGAATGGTATCGTATTTGTCCTCGTCTCGGTTCAGCACTCTGCACACGGGCCCACTGCTGCCTCACAGCCATCTAATCCACCCGCGACTGCGTTCGCCGTCTCGTTGAGGTTGGTGGCGAGTTCCGATACCTCGCCCAAAGGTGTCTCAATCCCTCCCAAAAAGGAACACAAATTTTTAGGCGTGGTACTTGATGAAACCATGACATTCATTCCCGATATAAAACACCTGAAAAAAAAAATGCCTGAAAACCATGAATATCCTGAAGGTCCACGTGCATTGCTCTTATGAAGCGGACAAAAAAATACTCTTCTGCGTTTTTACCAGCCTTGTTGGCTCACGGTTGGACTATGTGAGTATCGTCTACGGGTCCTGCTGTAAAACCGCTCTGAAAATGTGGGACCCAGTGAAGCACGTGGGGCTCCGTCTTGCATCTGGAGCGCTCCGGACGAGTCCCATCGAAAGCCTATATGCAGAGTGTGATAGGTGGAGCCTTGAACACCAGCGTTCTTACACTCCATTGCTGTGTGCTGTTCAGGCGACTTCAATAAAGAATCACTCATGTAGTTTTATCATAAGCAACATACCAATCAATTCGTTGTTCGCAGCAAGGCCATCGATACCCGCTCCTTTCTCTATCCGGGTGAGAGCTCTCGCTGAGGAACTAGGGATTTAATTTGAGGAGAGCATGAAGTCTTCTATTACTGACATCGGTTCGCCTTGGGAGAGGTCAGAAATTTCGAGTGATAGTTCTTTTAAACATATCGACAAACAAAACGCACCCAGAGAACCTATACTACAGCACGTTGGACAGTTACAACGCAAATACCCCCATACCGTATTCTACATCGATGCTTCGAAGCCTTTTTCCGCCATCGCATGTGCTGCACATAACCCCAACTATTCCAGTATGAAGACATTGCACAGAAATAGCATCATTTTTACGGCAGAAGCACACGGTATTTTATATGCCGTAAAACGCATTACACAATCCGGAAAAGAACACTGCATTATCTTTAAAGACTCACTAAACGTGGTAACAGCATTACATTGCTTCAAACCTGCAAAACAATCATTGTCCTCAAGCATCTAATGAAAGCTCTAACCTCTGCCGATTACTCAAAACTAATAATAATAGTCGAAACTCAAAACTCATAATACTCAAAACTAATAATAATAATTGTTCGCTGGGTTACGGGTCATAGTGGCATTCTGGGGAACGAAATTGCTTACCATAGTGCCTCTGTCGCTGCTCTCCGTAGCAGCATAGATGTACCGTGGGTTCCCTACCTTGACCTCAAGCCACTGCTACGGATAGCTTTGCGCAAATCTTGGCAGGAAACATGGGATATACAGAGAACAAACTCTGCACTATAAAGCCACCCTTAGGTCGATACACAACCAACCAACAAGACAGACACACGGAAGTTGCCTTAGCCAGGCTACCGATAGGCCACACTTATGTAACACATTAACACCTGCTTACTGGGTCTTTGAGGCCCCCGAGCAGCAGGTGTGGAGAGGGCCTATTCGTAGTTCACATACTAATCACATGCAAGGAACTCTACACCACACGACGTAAACACTTACCAACGATCTACAGACGACAAATCCCACTCCACCCATAACACTTCTTAGGTGATGAACTAGTGTTTTCTGTCAAACGTGTTTGTAAATATTTATCAGAAGTTCAATTTCCGAATCTCACATCGTATCACAGATAATCACTACCTGGCCCTCTACATCAGCCATCTTCATTGTACTTATTTTTTTTACTTCTCCCGCTAATAAATTTTAGTGTGCACTTTTATTCGATGATGGGCAACCATCTGTTTTTGGCGCTCTTTGCACTAGTTGTCCTTGCGCCAATACATGCTACCATCGTCATCTTGAATAGCAAGGGCGATATCTCCGAGCACTGTGGAGTGCCCGCGCTTCCTTTTTTCCGCACGTCCAGAGAGTGCTCTTTGCTTGGATCTCGGCCATGCTTCCCGAAAGGAAGTCGCGAACGTAGTTGGACGTGCGTTGTCGCGTTGTACGTGCGTACGTGCGTTCCCGCAGGTTCTGACGAACGCTAGATCCTGAGTGGTATCTCGATCGTTCTCGGAGCCGGTGCGCGTGGGGTGTGAGGAGTCCGTGATCAGGGTACGATTCTCTTCCTGGGTGGCCTCCGGGAGGTTCTTTCCCTTGGCCAGATTCTCAGCTTATCCCCACCTCTTGTGATGAGCGTTTAAATCGCCGCACGCCACTAAACCCGGGTTGTTACCTGCCGTTTTGCCGATCATCACGCAAGACAAGGTGCGATTTGGGTAGTTTTTCAAAAGTCACTGTCAAGGATTGTCTGGGTTTATCATATCGCTGACACACACAGATGACACGGCGGATATCTTCTGGACAGTCACAGTCTTTGCACAGAGGTGAGCTGGTCTGCTGAAGCGTAAAGCCAAAAAGGCGTGTGTGGGCGGTGTTCAGACGTATGGGGTGTAATACAGTTTTGTCGAATTTGTTTAGAAGATGCGGCAACTTAAAATACCATTATAGGTCGATGGAGTACAGCGGTGCGTGGGGTGTGACGGAGCAGCCGATTTGGAAAGCTCTTACTGCCGCAAAACACTAGACGCCAGTGCGGTAGATACTTGCCCCGAGAACGGTACGTCAGCAATAGGAATTGAGCGATTGTGAGCCTGGAAATTGTATTGTCTGCTGTAGAATTGCCCGATACACCACAGTGTACAGAAATCTACTTGTGTTCCACGAGGTGTTCAGCATTGACGCCATGGTAATGTAAAACCCGAATGTCCCAGTGCAGCTGTTGATTAGGAAAAGACTGAAGGCATCAAATTGCCGCGCGGGAGTCTAAACATTTCCCATTGACTGGCTGACTAGAGCCGCATGCAGGGCAGTGAGCTTAGTCGTGGTAGATGATGTCCTGTGGCTGCGTTTTTTAGTAATTGTGGTTCACGAAGCCAGAATGTGAACACCAATCGCGGAGGAAGCTTCGGTTACTGAGCCATCAGTATATATGTGAGTATGGCAAACGTATTTGTAGTGTAGCAGTTGCCGAGTTTGAGCGGATAAATCTGCTCTTCGCGTGATTCCTTGAATGTTTGTGTAAATACTTATGAGTGTGCGCAACCATTGCGGCTGCGAAGGCACCCGCAAGGTTGCAAGGCGAAGGACTGGGTAACGTTGCGGTAAGAGGTCTTCCAGATCTGAAGCAGAGGTCTCAGTGAATTGGTGGTTTGGTTGCCTCGTAACAAAACGTAAACGCACACAAAGCATTTCCTGTTTACGCAGCCATTTTGGCATTACACGTCGACATTTCACAATAGTCCCCACAGTGGATGTGACTTTTGAGACGCCAGTACACACAAGCACTATGCATGCCTGCATGCTTTTAAAGCCTTTAGGTTCCCTGCTGAAAGAGGAAACAAGACAGAAAGGCTGTAGTGTAGCAGACCTTGGCAGAGAGCGTCGCAGAGACGAAAAAGCAAGTATATTGTGCAGCCACAAATGTTGCTAGAAAGCCTTTGGAATATGTTGAAAAATGATGAGAACTTTTGCTTCAAACCTCGCACGTGTGGTGTCCCTGTCAATTATCTGTAAAATGTGACGCCAAGGAGTTTGGTTATTTTTGACGTATGGTAACGGGATTCTCATTACCGTGAGCAGTTAGCGTGTATCTTCTCATTTCGTGCAAACGATCTTAGCTGATTTTGTAGCGGAGATTTCGAGTCCACGCACCGCTAGGAACGCAGAGATCTACTCGATTCTCTGCTGAAGCTTCGCACGGAGCATACGCCGATTGCACTCGGAGCACTTATGCAAAAATTATGACAGTATGGGGAAATCACGACAGGTCATGGCAAACACTTTTCAATTCCCAGGAAGGAGTTTTTATAAAAGTTCTAGGCTCAATACTCCACCTTGCGGAACAACCTTATTTACGCTGTACTTTTTTGTGCCCCCGTCAGAGGTGGTCATATGGAGAGAGACAGGTTGTTCCTTGAGGCCGCGTTTATTAGCTGCTGACTCCGACCGTTCCGAGGAGGCCGAACCCACGATGAAGATGATTATCCGCAGATGATAATCACGATGGGCGGCTAGCTGTGAGTGATTGAGGGCATACCCCTTGGTGGCCAGAATGGGTGATGATGATGCCAGGTTCACGGGGAACAGTCTCAATGCACATCCCTGATGCTCACACTTTTCCCCCCGCGGCTGAAAGCGGGCGCCTGCCCGCAGAAGGTTACGTTTGGCGACGGTTGAACGGTTTCAAGCGAGAGACGTGCACTATCTCTGTCCCACGACAGCGACGGTCTGAAGGGTTAACTGGTGACACGCAATAATTGACTGGAGAAGTCTGGTCGATGACGACGTACGGACCAATGTACCGGTGCAGGAACTTCTCGCAAAGTCCTGGTTTTCTAACAGGTGTCCAAAGCAGAACCTCTTCACCTTTCGACAACTTACCGGTGCGATGGGTGTCGTCATATCTGCCCTTTCGGTCTTGCTGGCTCGCATCTGTGTTTTGTTTCGCCATACGTCAATAATGGGCGATCCGATCGATGAACTGTTCATGAAGTGGCGAAGTAGCGGAGACTAGGGCAGAGAAAAAAACGGTGTCGAGCGCAAAAGAGGGGAGGCGGCCGAAAACGAGAAAGAAGGGCGAGTAACCGGTGGTGCGCTGGACAGCGGTATTATAAGCAAATGTAACGAAGGGAAGAATGATGTCCCAATTTCGGTGGTCGGGGCTGACGTACATGGAGATCATTACAGAGAGCGTGCGGTGGAACCGTTCAGTAAGTCCATTCGTCTGCGCATGGTAGCTAGAACAAGTTTTGTGGATGGTATTGGCAGCGCGAAGAACTTCTGCAACAATTTGTGAAAGAAACGTCTTGCCCCGGTCACTGAGCAAAACTCGAGGCGCGCCATGTCGCAGGATAATGTTGCGCAGGAGGAAGTCGGCGACTTCGTGAGCACACCAGGACTGTAAAGGAGCGGTCTCTGCGTACCTGGTCAAGTGATCGACAGCAGTCACGACCCAGCGGCATCCAGTCGATGTTAAAGGTAACGGCCCGTACAGGTCTATGCCTACTGTGTCGAATGGTACAGAAGGGCAAGGAACCGGCTGCAGAAAACCGGCAGGAGGTGTCGTTTGTCGCTTGCGCTGTTGACACAACGCGGAAGAGGCGACGTACTTGGCGACGCTCGTGGAGAGGCCGGGCCAGAAAAATCGACTCCGAACACGGTCATAAGTCTTCTGGAAGCCAAGGTGCCCAGCTTTTGCGTCATCGTAAAAAGCCTCGAGTATGCGAAGGCGGAGCTGACGAGGAACGACAGGCACCCATTTATGACCGGAAGGATGATGATTGGCGCGGTAGAGCTCGCCATCAATAACCCGAAAGTTGTTCAGTTGGCGTCGCAGCCGGCTATTGGGTGGTTGCGCCAAGCCACTCAGGCGTTCCATTAAAGTTCGGCAGTATGTATCGGCCCGCTGTAGCGAAGGCAGCTCGGTGGCCGTCTCTACTGCAGCATGGTTGAGGGGTGCCATGGGTAAACGTGGCGGCCGTGGCCCGGAAAACACAGCTTGCGACGGGGAGGATAACGGGCATCGCGAAAGGGCATCCGCATCCGAATGCTTTTTGCCGGACTGTGAAGTCAAACTGCTGCAAACGCAGTATCAATCGGCCGAGGCGCCCAGATAAGTTTTTCATCGTGGATAGCCAACAGAGGTCATGGTGATTCGTAACGATGGTGAAATGACGACCATAGAGGTACGGGCGAAACTTTTGTATAGACCAGACGACAGCGAGGCATCCCTGTTCCGTGATGGTGTAATTCTTCTCAGCGGGCGTCAGTGAACGACTGGCATACGCTATGACTCTTTCTCGAAGCTGAGCATCGCACTGGAGAAGAACGGAACCAATGCCACACCCACTGGCATCAGTGTGTAATATAGTAGGCGCTGCGTCGTCAAAATGACACAGGAAGGGGTCAGAGGTAAGTGAATCTTTCAGAGCTTCAAATGCGGCTTGGCAACCATCCGTCCATTTAGAGGGCACGTTGGTGCGCAAGAGCTGATGCAGGGGAGACGCAAGGGTGGCGAAGTTGCGTATAAAACGCCGGAAATATGATGCCAGGCCAAGGAAGCTTCGCAGATATTTTTGTTGAAGGGGTCGAGGGAAATTAATAACGGCAGCTGTTTTGTCCGGATACGGGCGTATTCCATCTCTGGAGACGACGTGTCCGAGCACATTAATACTCTTGCTCGCAAAATGGCATTTTTGGGTGTTAAGTTGAAGTCCCGCGTTGGACAGGCAAGTAAGTACCTCGTGAAGGCGCTCAAGGTGCTGTGAAAATGTGTACGAAAAGATAACAACATCGTCCAGATAGCATAAGCAAGTTTTCTATTTTAGGCCACGAAGCACAGTGTCCATCATCTGTTCGAATGTAGCCGGGGCATTGCAAAGTCCAAATGGCATTACATTAAATTCTTAAAGACCATCGGGGGTGGTAAATGCGGTTTTTTCTTTGTCAATTTCATGCATCGGGATTTGCCAGTACCCCGACCGAAGGTCCAGACTAGAGAAGTACTCGGCCCCCTGTAGACAATCTAAGGCATCGTCTATGCGGGGCATAGGGTAGACGCCTTTCTGCGTGATCTTATTGAGGGCCCTGTAGTCGACGCAGAACCGTACAGAACCGTCTTTCTTCTCAACGAGTACCACTGGGGAAGACCAGGAGCTAGTCGACGGCCGAATAATATTGCGCTTGAGCATGTCAGCGACGTTGTCTTCGATGATTTTCCGTTCAGACGAGGAGACGCGATATGGCCTGCGGCGGATCACAGGTGACCCATCCGTTTTAATTTTGTGCTCGGCTGCAGATGTTTGTGGGAGGCTACATGAGTGTGCGTCGAAAGACGCTTGGTGCTTCGTCAGGACGTCCAGTAATGACTTTCTCTGATTAGGCATCAGGTCTTGACTGATAGTGGGCGCAAAAGCCGAATTATTATCAAGCGGGCCAAATAAGTTCGGACTGGAAGGGGGCACGTCAATGGAAACTACTGACGCAGGGGCATGGTCGGCAACTGAAGCTATAGTGGTTCCTTCGGCCAGTAATATCGCCTCATTCGTAGTGTTCAGTGCAGCAAGCACCGCACACCCGCGCGCAAACCGAACAAGGCAGGTTGGGATGGCGATTCCCTGGTGTATGAACCGGGTAGACGGCACGACCACAACATCACCAGCGTTAATTTCGTCCGAGGAGACCGACAGAATTCCCTCACCACCAGCTTCCAAAACATGATCACATTTCAGCTTGAGTGTGTGCTGTGGCGAATCTAGGCAACTTGAATTTTCAGTGTCGTCAATACGGATGGCAGGTTCACGGCAGGAAATAACGGCAGAGGCAGAGGAAAGTCCCATCCGAGAATAAGCTGGTGAGCACATGGTGAAAGAACAGCACATTGAGTAGAATGGCGGAGTTCTCCAATTAATACGCGCACGGTACAATAAGCGGAGGGCCTGATGTCCTGATTATTTGCGCCATGTAAATAGGGACCGCCATACGGAGTCTTGACCTTTCCCAGACGGGAACACAGATCAGCATGAATCACAGAAATACTAGCTCCAGTATCCACTAACGCTTCCACTTCAATTCCTTCAACGAGAACAGATAACAGGTTACATGGAAGTTCGGGAGGAGTTGTAGTCGGTCCACAAAATGCAGTTTTCCCTCCAAAAACTGCACCGTCTAGTTTTCCTGGTGTTGGTTGGGGACATTTGAGTTGGAGACAGGACGGAGAGGCGACAGAACACGACGGAAGGGTGAAGGGTAACGACGTCGTGTCGGGGGGGAAGCGCGAGGGAAGCTTCTGGCGTCATAAACGGGCGAAGGTTGGCGCGGAGGTGGCGAGTACAGGCGCTGACGAGGGGCGTATACAAAGTAGGCGTCACGCTCATACGGCCCGTAGCCCCGGCGTTCGTCCAGCTGGCGTCGCCGACAAAACCGCGAAATGTGCCCTCTGATGCCACAGTAATAACACACTGGCCGCTCGCTTGCTGGACGCGGTGGTCGCCACGCTGGGAATGGAGGGGGCGACGGGGAAGGCGCAGAAATAGCCGTCAAGTGGGCATGAGTAGTAGGAGGGGGAATTCGCTCCATGGGCTGGGATGGTCTCGTAACAGCTTCGGAGTACGAATGGACGTGCGTAGGAGCAGGACAACAAGGCTGTGGAACGTCGGTCATGCAGGCTAGCTCCTCTTTTGTTAAGTCACGCAGCCCACGGGCTTGTACGTGAGTGTTTTGGGAGCAGGTAGTGTCACGCTGCTGTAGCTCCTCTCGTATGATGGTTCCGATTAGAGTACGGAGCTCTGAATCCGGAAGGGAGCAAGAACGCGTACAATCATGTTGGAGGCGAATATAGACTGCAGGTGGTCCAAACGCTGGCAGATCGTGCGTACATCGGCAATGGTGGTAGGGGTTTGAACCACCAGAGCATTAAAGGCGAAAGGGGCGATCCCTTTCATGATGTGCTGCACTTGGTCTGTTTCGGACATGCTACTGTCAGCGCGACGGCACAGTGCGATGACATCTTCGATGTACGACGCGTACGCCTCTTTCGGGAGCTGCACACGGACCGCCAGTTGCCTTTTGGCTTCATCCGACCGGTTCGAGGACGTCCCAACAATACGACGCAGCTCTGAGACAAAGTAGGCCCAATCAGACAGACATGTCTTTCTCATCATTGCGGAACGAGATCTTCGCCGCTTCGATCAGAGAAAATGAGACGATCTGAAGTTTGAATCTGTCGTCCCACCGGTTGAATGCGCTTACCGGGTTGAACTGATCAAGCCAGTCTTCAACATCGTCACCGTGGAGACCAGAGAAAAACGGAGGTTCGCGCTAACGGCCGGTGAAGGCAAAAACTGGCTGGACCGGTGCCGGAGCGGTGCTGCCCGACTGGCTGCTCTCGTGCTGCATGGGGGTGGTGGGCAGAAGCAACCTCCGACCTGAACGGAGCTCCAGTGGTGCGAGTGCGAGAGGAAGACAGCGGGACGAAAAGCACCCTCCACCACTTGAGAGAGACGGGTTGTTCCTTGAGGCCGCGTTTATTAGCTGCTGACTCCGACCGTTCCGAGGAGGCCGAACCCACGATGAAGATGATTATCCGCAGATGATAATCACGATGGGCGGCTAGCTGTGAGTGATTGAGGAGCATACCCCTTGGTGACCAGAATGGATGATGATGATGCCAGGTTCACGGGGAACAGTCTCATTGCACATCCCTGATGCTCACAATATCATCATCATCACCAGCCTATCTACACCCACTGCAGGGCAAAGCCCTCTCCCATTATTCTCCAATTACCTCGGTCCTGTGCCAACTGTGACCAATTTATCCCCGCACACTTCTTGATCACATCTGCCCATCTAACTTTCTGGTGCCCCCTGCAACGCTTGCCTTCTCTAGGGATCCACTCTGTCACCCTTAAAGGGACACTGAAGTGAATTTGTCAAGCTCCCGTTTTTGCTTGCACTGCGTAGACTGGCTCAAATTAGCACACTTTTCATCGTTTATCCGTTTGACAAATCGGTAATTATTTTACAAAGCGCGAAAGAAGAAAAACTACCATGCGCGGTTTGCGGCGGCCGCACCAACTAAGGCTGTGACGTTGAGAGGAGGGGCGCCGTGATTGGACGATGCCCAAGGTTAGCAATCACACAAGTTTCGGTTTCGGTTTCGGTTCTGTAAAACATAACCAATGGCTTTGTTGGATGGGCATTCTCAATATCTCAGTAATCATCGTACCGCGCTTCTGCCATGTTGTCGGCTGAAAAATGCACAAGATAAGCCTCCCAGGACGGCTTGTAGTCGTAGCATTCACTAGCCGAGACCTACGCAGTGCATGAACGCCCTCCGCGTACCCGCAGACGCACAAATGTCATGCGCTTTTCCCCCACATTTGGAGCTTGCCTCCCTCATGCCTGTATCGTAAAAAGCGTGTTCGCACCAGGCCAAGGGTCTGTTCATTCTGGCCTGTGCCCACTGCCTGCAAGCAGTCGGTGCTTATGGCAACAGCACGCCAACGAGAACTCGCTAGCGCGCCAGTGCCAGCCTGCGCGCGTTTTGTGAACTAGTTCGTGTAGCCATGAACGTTGCGGCCCCAAAAAAGGTGAACTCAATAAGGAAAACATCGGCGGAAAACAAAAAAGTTAACTTACAAAAAAAAAACCACGTACCCGCGGGGATTCGAACTCGTGACTCGCAAAACATTTGCGGTGAATTCCTAGCGCCCCAGAGTGCTAGGCCACGGAGCGGGACGCGATTACCATGCTAATATAGGGTATATATTGTACAACCGGTTTACACTTTTATTTAGTGTTGGCATTTCAAGCCGCTTAGGTGACTATTTGTTGTACTGCGATCGTGCAGTAAGCGTCGCCCGAGTTTCCACAGTAGCTCACGTCTAGCAATTGCATTTCGTAGACGGAAAAGCGTTCGCAGATGCATAGTCGTGCTGCTGACCGCTGTGCTTGTTCGCCCAGCGCAAAAAAGTGCTTCCCGCGCCCTAGTTTTACGCTGTACGGTAAAAATATCAGTTGATTTTATTTGCTTAGTACCTATATTGACTCCGCTGACTCTTCTCCCGCCTTCAAGAGGCCTTATATTTTCCTACTGGCGTACCAGTCAGCGAAGCGTCGCATGTGCAGCGCTTGTGTGAAGCGACCTTGACTTGGAGCTAGATACAGTGTACAAACAAACCAAGTAAAGAAAGGCACATTCTTCCATTCACAAACGTGTCCTGGCTTCGTTTCAACTAAGCGAACGAATTGCGACCAAGCAATTTTTTTTAACCTCCTTGATTGCGACGACCCGCCGGCGGCCGGCGGACGAAACGTTGGGCCGACTGGCTCTGTCGGCCGGGGAGCCGTGCAGTAGCGCAGCCGTGGCGCAGCCAATTGCCAGCTCATCCCCTCCTGACGTCACACAAAAACGCCACAGAAAATGGGCGAGCGTAAAGAGAGGAGGACAGCGTTTTCGAATTAGTTTTTCTACTAAATAAAATCGCGTAAACGCGCCTAGAGTGGTCGAAACATGGCCTGGGGACTCCGGACTACAATTTGCGCTAGTAATCCCGCAATGTTTACATATCACTTCAGTGTCCCTTTAATGACCATCGGTTATCTTGCCTTCGCATTACATGCCCTGCCCACGTCCATTTCTTCTTCTTAATTTCTACTAATATGTCTTTAACACCAGTTTGCTCTCTGACCCACTCCGCTCTCTTCTTGTCCCTTAGTGTTACACCTATCATTTTCCGCTCCATTGCCCGCTGAGTCGTTCTCAATTTAAGTTGAACCCTCTTAGTGAGCCTCGAAGTTTCTGCCCCGTAGGTGAGTACCGGTAAGATGCAGCTGTCATACACTTTCTTCTTCAGCGACAATGGTAGGCTGCTATTCATTATCTGAGAATGTCTGCCATATGCACCCCACCCCATTCTGATCGTTCTAATTATCTCGGCCTCATGGTTGGGATCTGGGGTCACAACTTGGCCTAAGTAGATATATTCGCTTACCACTTCCACTGCCTCGCCACCTATCTCAAACTGCTGTGCTGTCCCGAGGTTATTGATCATTATTTTAGTTTTCTGCATATTAATTTTCAGGCCCACGGTTCTACTCTGTTCGCCCAGTGCGGAAAGCATGCTTTGCAATTCGTCCCCCGAGTTACTTAGCAAGGCAACGTCATCAGCAAATCTGAGGTTACTGAGGTATTCTGCATTAACCCTTACTCCCACCTGTTCCCAGTCCAACATTCTGAATACTTCTTGTAAGCATGCTATGAATAACATTGGAGAGATTGTGTCTCCTTGTCTGACACCCTTCCTTATAGGTATTTTACTGCTTTCCCTATGGAGGATGATGGTAGCTGTAGACCCACTGTAGATATCCTCTAGTATTCTTACATAATGCTCATCTACACCCTGGTTCCGTAATGCCTGAATGACTGCTAGGGTTTCGACCGAGTCAAATGCTTTCTAATAATCTATGAAGGCTATATATAGGGGTTCAGTATACTCAGCGCACTTCTCTATCACCTGATTGATCGTGTGAATATGGGCCATTGTTTTATAACCTTTACGGAACCCTGCTTGTTCTTTAGGTTAACTGAAATCTAAGGTTGCAGAGATTCGGTTAGCGATTACCTTGGTAAACACCTTGTAGACGACTGACAGTAAGCTGATCGGCCTGTAATTTTTCAAGTCCTTCATGTCGCCTTTCTTATGGATTAGGATGATATTCGCATTCTTCCAAGATTCCGGTACCATTGCGGTCATTAGGCATTGCGTATACAGGTTTGCCAGTTTTTCAAGTACAATTTCTCCGCCATCCTTCGAGAGGTCTGCTGTTATCTGATCCTCACCAGGTGCTTTGCCCCCTTTCATTTCTTTCAAAGCCTTCGTTACTTTTTCGGTCGTTACTGGTGGGATGTCTATCTCCTCTGAACCACAGTCTCGTTCTGCATTATCCTTTATGTCCCGGCTACTGTACAGATCCCTATAGAACTCCTCGGCCACTGTGACTATTTTATCCCTATTTGTGATGACATTGCCTTGCTTATCCTTAAGTGCATACATCTGATTTTTCCCCACGCCAAGACGTCTCTTCACTGCTTTCAGGCTACCTCCGTTCTTTACAGCGTATTCGATCCTCTCGATATTATACTTCCGTATGTCAGCTGTCTTACGCTTATTGATTAACTTCGAGTGCTCGGCTAGTTCTATTCTGTCAGCTGCGGTGGAGATTCTCATGGTTTGCCGTTTCCTGATTAGATCTTTCGTCTCCTGTGAACGTTTACCAGTATCCTGTCTAGCCATAGTGCCCCCGACTTCTATTGCACACTCCGTGATGATGCGTGTAAGGTTGTCGCTGGCTTCCTGTGTCGTAAGCTCGGCTTACGACACAGGAGCAGAGATAACTCGACAGACAGTCCTACATACGGCCACTAAAACCTAAAAAATACATCCGAAAGCGATAGCGTCATGCGTGAAAGAGTCGTACGCAGCCTTGGCGTCCAAAAACACCGCTATGATGGCGTTACACGTTCATTTGGGTGCCTAACACAATTTGCAGGGGAGATAACATTGTCAATAGTGGTCCTGCCCTTTTGAAAACCGGACAGCTGTGGAGGGTAGACATATCTCGTGCTGAGATCCCAATCCAATCGAAGCAGCACCTCTGACAAGAACTGCATTGTCATGGTCTGCGCACATGGATTTGGAAATTGTTGGTGAAAACGTTTTTTAGCTACTTTATCTTATCGTTCAAAGGTGCGGTTAAGCATTTCTGTTATCTGCGCATATCTTATAGGTAATATTTGTTCCACGAACATGGCATGCCGGGCATTGAAATCGGTGCTGGTTTGCAAGTGTCCATAACTTCTATGTTGCAAGGAGTACAGAGGGAGAGAGTAGCGCAGAAGGTAGGGACACCAGTTACTGCGGAAGGGTGGTCTTCACAACAGCGTTAGGGTCTGGCGATGATGCGGAGACAAGGTGGGCCTGAAGAACAACAGAAGCCAGTACGCGGGAAAAACAGCTTCGTTATACTTTGGCCCCACCATTAACACGCCGCTCCACTTGCGGCGAGCTATTTCGCCCTCTTCGCCATCCAGAGGAGAAGAGGGCGAACTGCTCACTCCGTAGCCTTCTGAAAGCTGATGTTTTCAGGTACCTCTGATTTATTGATTCGATTTGTGGTAATTGATGTTTTCTTGATATTTTGTGTAGGTCGGATGGAGGTCTTAAATTTCACTGAAGTTTCAGCAACCTGAGGGCTATTGTGGTAAAGGTGGATTAGATGATCTGACTGGGAACATTCCGCTGAGGTTAGTTCATTGCAGAAGGTGTTGGCGCTGTGTTCTCACCATCGGAGTTTAAGCAGTGGAATGTGTTGAAGTTTAAATGCACTCTCAGCAGGGAAGAAAGTTTGCGGTGACAGAGTCAATATTATGTGTTTCGTTCTCAGTTTTTAGCGTGTCTTTGCTGATGACGATGCCCCGTACGGCCACGATGAATTTGTCGCAGCGCCTTTCTACGCGATCAAGTTAACTTTCATTGATGAGACCTTTATCGTTGATGATGCTCTGGAATAACGGTCTGTTGATATGTCTTATATTTTGATACGCCACATTTTCGGAAAATTAAGCGATTTGAGGATGTCTGTGGAGCTTTAGTCGTTTAGAAACGATTCTGTGGATGAAAATTACGGCACGTTATGAAAAGTGCACTCAACAGACACATTACATAAAACGGTGTTGGTTATGGTCAGGGAATAGGCGCCACAGTCATAGCTGGTGAGAACATTGTGCAATAATAGGAGTTGAAATATTGTAGCAGATAAAAACATTGGTTCCCGCGAAGCCTATATGGCTTGGGTTACATGTATTTGTGTTGAAAGTCAATGAAAGCTCGTAAGCTGAATGCATGTTGTAAGCTAGAGGCGTTGGAAAATGAACGTCATAAAGTGTGTCCTCTAAGGTTTCGTTTTTTCTGTTATTCGTCTCCCTTGTCTTCTGTTATTTGTGTGCCCCACAATAAGAGTTCGGGACTTCGGCGCGATAGTAAACATGCCGAGAACGCTTCGAGACTTTATTTTCTGATTGGCGGTAATAACATGGTGTAGTTCCGCGAGTTTGCTACATTGCATTAGCGGCATTTATTAGCTACAGTTACAGAAGCAGCAGTTACATTAGCTACAGCGCGAGAAGAAACACGGATGCGAAAAAACGACAGGGAGACAGCTGACTTCAAACAGACACAGTTATGAGGACACTTGTACCTTTTATACGGACCCACCATTCTAGCAGTAAAAATGCATAAAAAACAAAACAAAAATCCCACAGAGATCACAAAACCACTTTGCTACCCCGCTCGCAGGCCTTGCGCCACGGCGGCTGGGGCCGCAGCTGGAGGGCCGGGACACACGGCACGCGATCAATTTCTTCCGATGACGGAGCTGAAATATCATCACACCGCAATGCAGTACGCCGAGCTTAGCGGACGCACAATCCACCCTCCCCGACCATGGCAGGAAATGTTAGCCAAACGATGCCAAGTGAAGCAGAAGGCCTACTCACTGATCATGGAACCAGGACAAAGTATGCCTCCCCAAGTTCCCCTTGCCCCGAGACTCCAACAATCTGACTTTAAGGTCATCTATCAACCACGAGACGGGCTACGCCTCGCATCCTAGAGCGATCGCCAAATCATGGCAGGGATACAGGTGGCAAGCAAAATACCAGAGAGAGCATTTAACCAACAGGTAACCGTGCGGGTTCAAGCTATTCAAAACCTCATTGTCACCAGTACCCCCCGCGAGGAGTGTGCTGCCACGCTTTGCAACGTCACGTCCATCATTCTGGGTGCCGCCACATACAACCTCCAGCCGTATTTAAAGCATTCTCCGGGTACGCTGCGGTGTGTCATCCATGGACTAGACCCTGGAACGACCACCGAACAACTGCCCTATATACGTGCATCGTTAGGACCACGGATAGTGCAGGCCAGAATACTTGGTGGGTCAACATCAGCAGTAGTGACTTTCGAGGACCCGCAAGTACCATTTTCATCAGAGCACACGGAGTTCACACTTTGTGCAGGCCTTACCGACGGTTCATAAAGTGTTGTACGTTTCGCGACGACATCGGTCACCGGCGGGATGTATGCCCGGCACTGGAGGTGACAGTCTGTGCCCAATGTCACCAGCGAGACCCTTCGACCGAGCACACACGCACCTAAACTGCAAAATATGCGGCCTCGTACATCTCACGGCAAGCAAAGAGTGCCGCAAGAAGCTTCACCCGCCACCGCCACCTCTGCATGTCCTCGAACGCCTAGCCAGGACCACGGTAACGTACCACCGACAACCACAACACCCGGCTGCTGCCGGCCATCCGCCGTCTCCAACCCAGATTCAGGACAACTCTCGTCGCCAGTACCACTCTTCGCACCAAGTAAGCTGGTCTTTATTCTTGCACCTGAATTTATCGCCCCACAAGACTTCCCCCCATTGCATTCAACAGCCCCCGCATTCAACAATTACACCAACAAAATGCGCAACTCAGAAAACCGTTAGAAGCCAGGCAGCCTGCACAGAATAGCTGGAGCGCCGCATAGAAGAACGGCTACCTCATCTGGGAAAAATCGCACCGCACCGGCAGAGAGCGCCGCGATAGTTCCGCCTGATTTAGCAGAAATGCAGCAACCTCGTATACCACCCACACCATCGGATATCAAAAAGCTAGAAAAACTTATCTGAGAGTGCGCACAACAAATGGAAAGTCGCATAAGTGCTATAGAACAACGACAGCAAGATACCGAAACTCTGAGGAGGAAGAATCGTAGGAAACAAAAGACCCTAGGCCCCAGCAACCCGCCTAGCACAATACCATCCGAAGATGATTTGGAACCATGTGAAAGCGGGGAACTCTAAAAGCTCCCTTATAAACCCAACAGTGATTTGACAGTAGAATTGCCGATCGTATAGAAGCAAGCGAAATTACTTATCTAATTTTTTATCAGTACATACATCCACAGTATTCGCTCTCCAAGAAACAGCACCGAAAAGTAACGCTGATGGGATACAACACGTACTACGCAGAGACAAATTTAGAGACGGCAACCCTAGTCCGTGCAAGTGAAACAGCGCAGGCGCACACTCTCCCCAGTACAATGAACTAGACATTTGCTGAGCTAATTCCGAACGAAAGACGCAAACCAGCCTGTGTATTCTCAACATTTACACCAAGCCATCATCATTGGTCGGAGACATCGATCGCGCCTTTAAAATCTCGAAGCAACGCACGAAAGGACACGCCTTGATTATTGTCGGGGATGTCAATGCCCATCGCACCACTTGGGGCTATCAGCGTGTTAACCAAAACGGTCAGCAACTCCACGACGCCATCCGGAACAACACTCTGCATTTATGCAATGCAACCGACACTCCTACGAGGATAGGGAACAGTGTCTCCAGAGAAACTACCCCTGACTTTGCTTTAACATACGGCATTAAAGATGTCATCTCGGAATGCCTAGAAGAATCACTCGGCAGAGATCATTATGTCATTCAACTGCAACTTCCGAATCACAAAACCGCACCACAAAGAATAGCGACTGCTCACTTCACCGATTGGCGAAAATTCCGAGAAACGTCCATGCACATGTCTAAAAACCATCGTTCTGTGGCCATCACTCTCAGAGGGAGCACAGGAGCGCGTGGCATAAGCTACTACTATCGCGCCCTAACCGCGCCTGTCTGAAACAGCGCCCATGGCCTGGGCAGGGGCAGGGAGAATTGAGACGTCGTGGCGCGCATCGCGTCATCTGGCAGCCGTGCGTCATCTGCTACTTGCGTGCGGCGTGAGCTAAAATATCAATCGACGTTACCAATGGCAGTGAACTGCTGCAACAAATATAGCTGCCATATAAAAATGTAAAGATTTCTTTTCATCGCAGAATAAGTGGTTGATGCGCCGAAGCAAAACCAAAACGCGGTTTTCCCCTGCTACGCCCACTGTCACTCTGCAGCCGTGAAGATCGCTACCACGGGCCGTCACCGCGAGTTTCGAGACATGTCATAAACATGGTAATAACTTCAACGAACGTGGTTTAGGGTTGTATCTGCTTACTTCAGTGCTGTTTCTCGACCATCACTTTGGGAGAAAAAACGCACCACTAATGCACTCGTCGCTCGAGTTTGTTTCAGTAAGTCAAATGCTACTCAATATAAATGGCTGATAAGAACAAGTCGCTTTATTGAGACCATTAACCGATTGTACGATGACCTTTGGTTTTCAGAACCAAAGCATGACAATCATGGTGATGGTAGTACTGTTAACAACGGGTGATTTCACTTTCTGTACTGCGACAGACATCATTGATAGCAGCCGCTCATACAGCTATGGAAAAACCAACCTCCGCTTCATGAGGGCTCACACTCTGCAAGCATTACGGCACCCATCTAGTAATGGGTGGTGGAGACATGGGTCTCCGTGTTTAGCTGCTTTCATACGCTTTGGTTTCCTTTGAGCACGTGGCGCCTCGGTTCGCGTGCGTCGCCGCCATACTGCAGCGCTGGCATCGAGAAACCCGGCTTTGAGCAGTGGACCCCGCCTCGACCCGGGCAGTGGAGCATCCCCTGTGGAGTTGTTCGGCGTCAAATTGGCCCATGTGGGCTTCCACCAAACCTGCTGGATTGATAGAAGTCCGTTTCTCCTGGACAAAAGTTTGCGCAGGAGAAAAAGCCATACAGACATACAGAACTACTGCCGTTCCCACGATTTGCTGCAATCGCGCTGCCGGTAAGGCGCCCGACATCCTGTGCAGTTGCCCTATTCCAGGATATGAGATTGTGCTCCCGTCATTCATGGCCTTCCTCCCGCTGAAGGCGACGCGATGCACATTTGCTGCATGGTGGCTTGAAGGTATTACGGGGTCACTTGCGGCATATCGCATTTTACAATACATTTTAAGTGTCTTCGGTGCTATTAAAAAGCAATTCTCACTCCGGGAGGATATAACCAGTGAAAAATTATACTCTTGAACCTATGAGCAAACGTTACCATATATTCTTAGCTAACGGGCTGCATGGGTCAACAAACATCGCGGGTGACAGGGAAAGGCGTTGAGGCTGGCTTCTGTGTGTAACTTGGAATACTTTCACTTGCACCCTATCAAATCGTATGCTAGACTGTAAAGGTGTGTGTGTCTTTCCAGAAGACCACGAACGGGACAGAACGGGGCACTATCACATCATCGGTGTTGTTTCACAATATGCTTTCCTTATTCCTCTACTAGCAATTCGTTGAAATCGAGAATTTAGCTTACCCATAATGCGCTCGGGCTGGTGAGCTTCACTGCATAAATTCTTATTGCGGGTACGCTAGCTTCGCCATTTCAACGAAGCCTCTCAACTAGCAGTAACCGTAGTCATTCCGCAATGCACAGCTACCAGTAGACAGAAAATACACAACTGAAGTATCAAAGTCAAAGCCCTGTTATTCGCAACATTGCACAGAAGTCCAAATAGAAGGAAAGCTAAAAACAAGAGAAAAATCGCAATGCCGAGACCGGCTTTTTTATTCCAAACGGGGTTCACTACAAGAGACTCCTGTTCATTTGCGCCCGCTGAGATGAAAGGTTTGTGTAAGGCGACGCCCGCTGCAGGAAATACCCGTGGTCGTTGCGCATCAGGAAGACGGTCAAACATTGCAAACGTACCGCAGCTCGCCGGGCCGGCTCGCCCTAGCCCTATTAACGGCTGCAGATTGACGATGCGCGTCAAAATAAGAGACAGCAGTTTGTTCTTGCTTCGTTTGTCAACCCCTTATACTAAACAGAAAAACCTCTCCCGAGATTTTCACCGCCGCAGTGTTAATATCGCCAGTTCAAAGTCATTGGCAACGTCAAAAGCTTCTTTATATATACAAATATATAGATAAATAAATAAATAGAAAATAAATAAAGGTGATAATACCTTGCACGTTGTAGCTGATCGATTGCGGGATGGGCGCAGGTTACGCTCTCTGGAATTTGTGCTCTTCGTGCCCAAACACACCCTGCGGAACATCCAGCTTTTTAACGAATGCTCGAAAGGAAACGGCTGTAGCTCTATATGTCTACCTTTAAATAGCATTGGAAAACACTTCAGAGAAGTTAAATTTGCTCATACATTTGGTGATTAGCTCACATTCTGTGTCACCTCTCAATCGTGCCGCAAATAGTTTTGCTGGTAATCCACCTTCACAGACGGAAGTTTCCCATGGTTTTCTACTTGCAGGTATAGGTTATGCGTACTGCGACCTTCGTGCCACCGGCCGTAGCACCGAGCATGACAGTACCGAGGAATGCGACCGGGCTTAGAAGGACTTCTGCAAATTACCTCTGGTTACCGCATCACCCATACCAGAAAAAGCAGTATAGCTCTGGCGTACCATGACTTAATCAATTTCGATTGTGTATGCATAAGTAGCTCGTCTGAACTTGCCTATTGTTGTTTACGCAAACAAAAATAAATTGCGGCAAGCATCATAAGTATTTGTTGCTTTTTCTTTATTAATTGCGCTATTTTGCAACAGGGGATCAAGAAAATGAAATGATAAAAAAAGGAAGTGACGGGATGCAAGCGGCTTCATGCACTACAGAATTCCGTATCGGCTGGTCTCAGCCATAAAGCCCAAACGCTGCTTGTAAAGAGCACCATGCGCCCACCGATGAATATCGGGCGGACATCCTGGGCGATGTGGTGGAGCTACCATGTGCTCGATTCGGGCTGGTTGGAGCCCTGAACATGTCATCATGAGGTGGTCCAATTATGCATCTCAGCGGATGCAGGGCAGTAGCAGGTTGCATAAGTCACTGAAATGCTACCAGTCTATGTTGCACGAACAGCCGGCGTCAGTGCAACACCCAGGCGAATTCTCTGAAGCTGGCCTCCTCACAATGGTTAATCCACCAAAAAGATCAGTCCCACGCGGAGGAGGAATATACTGTTTTTTAATTACAAAAGTATCTGCAGGCACAGCTGCAGAAGAGGGAGCGGGTGCACAACTTGCGGTGCATGATCAGCCAAGTCCACTTATACGTTGGTGAGCGTGCTACGCCGGGTCCAGACGGTGCGAACAGGGTACGGGAACGCTTTCAGTGTTCGGTGCCCATCGCATGTATGGCCCAACATTCTGTCGACACGCCGTTTCTGTCGCGTAGCCTGTGTTGAGTCTGTCTACATGATCAAGCAAGACAGTGGGGCAACAGAAAGACGAGAGCCGAGGGAACACAAGCTATCATGGATGGCGACGAGCTCCTCTTCCAAAGCCAAAGGAAGGTATGCTTCAATTACGTAGGTGCATGTCTGGTTCACGGACGCCTAGAAGGGCAAACTAGACTCCTGTTGATGATGCGATTGTACACCCATTCACTTACATGGGGCTGGAGGCCATCTGGTTTGTCGATCGGGAGGGGTGGGTTGTTCTGCTGCATGGCGCGAATACTTGTGATACGTCCGAGGGAACGGTTGTCGGTGGCGTGTGGACTTTGCCTTGGTGGCGGCTCAGCTGGATGTAGTACCGTGATAATTCGGGGTCATAGTAGTGCGCAAGTGTGGTGGCAGCTGTAGTCGATTTATTTTTAGAAGAGGAGCCGATTGATGCTGGTGTACATGTTCGTCCAATGTGTTAATTTGTGCCTCCGTTTGAAGGTGCGGGAGCCAGGTCATGCGAGGAAGGCGAGTGACCACTCGCATTGATTCCCTGTTTGCGGTTTCC
Source organism: Haemaphysalis longicornis (assembly GCF_048455015.1). NCBI lineage: Eukaryota > Metazoa > Arthropoda > Arachnida > Ixodida > Ixodidae > Haemaphysalis > Haemaphysalis longicornis. Next base: position 69,513,674 of record NW_027526225.1, on the reverse strand, counting down.
AAACTATCCCAGTCACGCAAAGTAAGATGCTGGAACTGGCCTTGGTAGACTATACAAATCTGTAAGACTGCACGCACGACAAAGGGGCAGGCATCCCGTGACTTCTGGCCGATGCGGAGAAACAAGTGTAGCATGCTGACAACTGTTCTCCGCGTGGAACGCATCCATGAAGCTGCCGAACATGCAGAGCTTATTTTCAAACCCAGTACACGCATATAAGCAATGGTATCCAGGGTTTCCCCATTTGGGTCTGCGACAACCGGCGACCGGCCCTACGATTGTTGACTGACATAAAGCCCGTCTTCGTAGGGAAAGACTCAATCCAAAAATTGAGAACCACTGTAAAATAGTGTGCAAGGCCATCAGTAGACCTGCTCGTTGGTGGTGCAGTTCATTTTGTAGACACCATAGAGTCATATCGTCTGGCGATGCGAGGAAGAAAGTGTCCGGTATTTGGGCCAGCTTCCATGTCAAAGGCAATATTGCCATGTTAAATAGCACAAAAGACAGCACGTAGCCTTCAGGCACGCTTCGCTCCGAAACAAAGTGCCCTATGCTTTCCTTTCCAATGCGGATGGAGAAAAAGAAGGGGCAGCCATTGTAGAATACCGCTTATTGCAGAGTGGCTCACGTTTACACAAGTCTTTTGGGTGTCCATGGCCCGAATCGTGCGGATTTCGTTAGATATGCCACATAAGCCACCGAGGTGTGGGCGCCACATGGCTTGAAGAACCGGAACCGGAGCCGGAGCAAACGCCGGGAAAAGTCCCCCCATGGCTTCAAGAACCGGAACCGGAGCCGCTCCCAAAGGCGCGGGCAACGGGTGGGCCTGAACATCAACCACTCCTTGCTGCCCCAAACCCTTGGATATCCTTTACGCCTGGATTCCAGAAAGCACGAGGTTATCTCTAACGTACCGTGTGTCAACAGCCCGGCTCCTCCTCCAACTCGACAGGTGAGCGGCCCAGCTAATCCCTCCTCACCCACATCTACACCCTCCGTCAATCCTCTTGCCGCCAACACTTCACCCCCCCAAACTATGCACCCAACAACCGCTTCATTACCTTCCCCTACCCCACAAGTCAACCCCTTGTCTGCCCCTACTTCGTCGTCCCAAGTTGTGCAGCCCATTTTTACGCACATCGATATTCAAAACATTGTTCGTGCCACCTTGGATCAAATCCTCCCCTCCTTGCTTGAACAACTAGTCCTTTCCATCGTATCTCAAGCTCTATCTCCGATACTCGCTGCTCTTCAGGAGCTTACCGCCCGCCTTGCTTCGCTTGAAGACGACCGCCTTCCGCATAAACGCACAACCACCGCGACCGAAGATTGCGATTCGATGCAAAATGAATAATACGGCATTGGCTCCAAACCCTCCTCATATCCGTAAATCCCTCATAATCTGGCAATGGAATTGCCGTGGGCTCCGAAGAAAGAAAAACCTTCTCCTACAGCACATGGAATTCACTGGAAAACACCCAGATATCTTAGTCGTTCAAGAAGCTGGAGGGTCATTCCCACTTCACGGCTATGAAGTGTTTTCACAACCTAGTATTACCCATCGTCGCCGAGGCATCGTAGACACCAGCGCCACACCTACCATGACACTTACCTACGTGCGTAAAGACCTCCCTACCACCCAAAATGACACCACGCATGTTAATACACCCTCGCACGAACATGTCAGCACCACTACTCTGGTAGGCGACCATCGACTCACAGTCATCAATGTGTACTGGAGCCCCAACCAACCTTCGGCACCTTTGCCTCCGCTACGCACCCTCGTTCCTACTGCGAGTTCTCGTGATACTGTCCTCCTCCTTGGTGACTTCAACTGTCCTCATACTACGTGGGGGTACGATCGTGTGGTACCACTCGGCCGTAAATTGGCAAATTTTGTTGACTGTCATCAATTCACACTCCTCACTGAACCATCTGCCCCTACACGACTGGGGACAGGTCGGGAGTCGGACACCACCCCAGATCTCGCATGGATCCGAGGACCTCTCAGAGCAGCATGGGAGAATACTGAAGAAACTCTAGGAAGCGACCATTACATTCTCGAAATCCATGTTCATTTTAGTTCCCGCATCCGTCAAGCTAGCACCAACTTCCGTCGTGCAAAACTCGTCAACTGGTCAGACGCTAGAGCAGCTTTGGACGCCACTGACACGCGTAATCTGCCCATAGGCGTGTGGAGTACTGTCATACAATCAAAGATTTGCCGACACAGTAAAGCGATCGCCCGCACCGAAGACCACCCCCATGTTGACAACCACCTCCTGTCGTTATGGGACAAGCGTCGCACGTTATTCAAACGCTGGCGCCTTAACAAACGCAATGTGACTCTCCACTCAAGAATCGTAGCCCTAGAGCAGGAATGCCGAGAATACGCCGACAAATTGGCCACACAGCACTGGCTTGACTTTTGCAATGCCATGAATGGCCATCTTCACATCTCCCGTGTCTGGAACGTTTTCAGGTCCCTCATTGGAGGGAGAAAACCTCGACACACCCTTAAAAAACTACTATTGGCACAGAACCTCGATCAACCCGCCCTCATAGAAGAAATTCGAAACACTTTCTACCCACCATGCACCCATCGAATACCCACTGTCGAGTATATATCTGATCAACCAGAAGATATGGATACCGGAATTAATTCTGAATTTTCCATGGCAGAACTCCAGAACTCTCTATTTCAACTAAAGCGATGCACAGCCCCTGGACCGGATGGCGTAACGTATAAAATGCTCCGTAACCTTCCTGACTCTAAATTAGAAGAGCTTCTGACGCATATCAATCGGGTGTGGCTTTCTGGCAGTCTGCCGCCAGAATGGAAAGAGGCCCACGTTACCCTTATCCCCAAACCTGGCAAACCAGCAACTTCAACGACAAACCTCCGCCCTATATCGATGACCTCCTGTATCGGCAAATTAATGGAGAAAATGGTCCTCACTCGCCTCGAATGGCATCTAGAGGCCGGAAACCACTTCCCACCTACCCTGGTTGGGTTCCGAAAGCATGTCAGCACCCAAGACATAGCGCTTCGGATTAAGGAAGACGTGTTTGAAATTCCAAGCACCGCCCAACTCCGCACTATCGTCGGCGTGGATATAAAAAAGGCCTTCGATAACGTTGCCCATGACGCGATCCTCCAAAGCCTTCAAGAAACTCGGCCTGGCACACGCCTTTTCAATTATATCAAAGATTTTCTATCCAATCGCACTGCCCGCATTATTGGACCCGACAACCAACCATCAGCCCCCTTCTCCGTACGCCGTGGTACGCCTCAAGGCTCCATCCTATCGCCCATTCTGTTTAATTTAACTATGAAAAACCTGCCCTCTAAATTATTTTCGGTTCCGGATCTCCGCCATGCCATTTATGCCGACGATATTACAATTTGGAGTTTTCGAGGCAGTCCGGGTGCCCAGGAGCGTGCCCTCCAGGATGGCTTGGATATTATTCAAGCTCATGCAAGATCCGTGGGCTTGGAATGCTCCCCAGAAAAATCGGAATACGTCGTTGTTCTTAATCAGAGTAACAAACAAACAGACATCTATCGTTCCCTTATCAGCCTCACTGTCAATGGCCACCCAATTCCCCGACGACCCCACATCCGCATCCTAGGCTTTATATGGCAACAAGATGGGAAGAGCACAGTATGGACCAAAAGTATTACCAATCAGATCAATCTAATCAATAACATGCTTCGTCGAGTCACCCGCCACGCAACAGGCCTCAAGGAACACGAGCTTCGCAAGATAGTAGAAGCAACTATCTTTTCCAGAGTTTTGTACGCCCTTCCCTACCTTAAACTCACGAAAACTCAAAACAATAAATTGGAGATCGCCATCCGGAAATGCTTACGAACTGAGCTCGGGGTGCCCATGTACGCCCCCAACTATCTTCTTGACGACACGGCCCTCCACAATACTCTTGAGGAGAAAGTAGCCGCGCACATCGCTGCCCAACAGCACAGGCTCACGACGTCAACCCAAGGTCGCACCATCCTGGCTGATATAGGGTTTGCGACATCTCACTTACCTCCTCTACCAAAAGAACCTCCACCATGGGACACAATTCCTAGAATAATGGTCAAGCCCATCCCACGCCACATGGACCCGTCTTCAGACTCCGGCAGGCGCCGCAGTAGAGCCCTCCATCTTTCCAGCCCATCACATGACACATATTACACAGACGCCACGTTTACCGACAACATGGCCACAACTGTCACGGTAGGTCCACGTGAAGAAACCATCCGTCAACACTGTAATGTACCTTCTTCTACAGCTGCTGAAATTCAAGCCATTGCCGATTCGATCATGCTGCAACCCCATTCAACTGACCAAATTACCATCCGCACGGATAGTCAATCTGCCCTCAGAGAATTCGCAACTAACTCCTTACCTGCGCACATTCATCACGAGCTGACATGCTACATGGCAGCCCACAGTCACCTGCACGTATTTCTAGAATGGGTCCCCGGACACCAGGGAATTGTAGGGAATGAAAGGGCTCATGCCCTTGCTCGTGCAAATCGAAACCCGAGCGACCCTCAACCCTGGCCCCAGGACTACAGCCCCAAGGAAGAAAGCGCCGCCCATCGCAAGGCCCGGAGGCAACAGCTGAAGGACCTTCGCAGATCTCGCCGTAATCTCCTCCTCCCACTTCTGACCTCACACGCCGCGAAGGCACTTACATCCGCCAGGCTCAGACTCTCTCCCTCCCTTGTGACCTCGTTCTTCACTATATCATGACCCGAGATGGCACGCCCCACTGGCAGGTGTGTGGTGCCTATCCCGACGTTAAACACACCTACTGGACTTGTCCTCGCGCCAGGAGATCACCTCACTTTCTTCATCCACACCTTTTACCATCCCACATTCCATACTCATGGGAAAACTGGGCCGCTCCTCCGCCTGATCTTCGCCCCATCCTTTGGCCTCGCCTCGCCCGGCACATTGCCCACGTGCGGGGCCCTGACACCTGCGGAATTCCCACCTGAACGTCTTCCAGGCCCACCAGAACCACATTTTCGGCAGCCCGGACATGGGCCGCTTTAAATAAAGTTTGATCTCTCTCTCTCGCCATGCAGGTGCACAGATTCTTCACCGGACTTCTTCTGCCCGCACTTCTGGCCTTCCCCCAAGCTTCCGCGATCGCAGAAACCCGTTCCAGCGCGGCGCGGGCGCCCGGCGCGGTCCCCTGCCCTGCTCCGTCCACGACCGATTCCAGCGCGGCGTGGGCGCCCGGCGCGGTCCCCTGCCCAACTTTGTCCACGACCGATTCATCGTGCTCAACAGCGCCGCCACTACCCTCCTTGGTTCCCGAATCACCTTGGAAAGCGCCATCGTCAGCAACATCATCCGTCACGTCAGCTACAAAACCGCCCCTGTCGCCCCACGCGCTCCGTGGGCTCGGTGGCTGTGCTTCAGCGCAGACCACTAATCCGTTGCATCTCGCCATGCAGGTTGGTGGAATGTATCATTCTTCTGAAAAAAAATCTAGCAATTACTTTCTTATACAGCTACAGAGCCCACGGTGCTGCGCTACAATTGTTGTCCAATGTGTTCATGTCATGCAGTCTCTTTTGCTTTTGGCGGGAGATATTGAATCTAACCCAGGCCCTCGCAGTATTCAGGACGTAATGAACGAGTTAGGAAAGCTAACGGCTGGGCAGTCGAAGCTGATTACCGATATACTAGACATTAAAAACCAGCTACTGACAACAGACAAAACCCTGTCGAATCTTAATAGACGCATGACTGATTTAGAAGAACATTATCAAGCCATTTCAACCATCCGAACCGACCTGGACACTATAAAATCAGATACCACTGAAATGGCTAACCAGATCGTCCGTCTTGCTGCACAGATGAATGATACCGAAAACACGTCACGTAGGAATAACCTAATATTTTATAACATTCCCGACCCCAACCCTAAGGAAACGTTTGCAGAATCTGAGGAAGTTGTCATCCGTCATTGTAGTGATCACTTGGAGTTCCCCGTTGACCCTAACCACATTGAAAGAGCGCATCGCCTAGGACGCCATACAAGATGCCATATTCGGCAACTCATTGAAAAAATCAATCAATTCAAAACTAAAGAATCTGTACTTTCTAATGGCCCCAAATTTAAGGGAAGCAATTTCAGTGTCGGTGAAGACTTCTCTCAGCCTGTAAGAGTTGCTCGTAAAAACCTTATCGCCTTCGCTAAATCAAAATACACGTCCTACTCCCTGCGCTTCCAAACATTGCACATTGGCACCAAACGCTACGCGTATGACCACTCCACAGGCTCTGTTAAGGAAATGTAGCAATTGCCCCGTCATCAAAATGGGCCTCACCGCCCTCGATCCGCCCCTCGTTCAAACCTATTGCTCTCTGCTATCTTTACTAACATACGCAGCTTTATTCCAAAACGCGACATTATTTCTAATCTGGTGTTGTCATCTGACAGCAACCTTCTGATACTAACAGAAACATGGCCTACTAGTGACGTGACCGACGGCGAGGTACTCGCTGACCTACCAAATTTTCGACTGTTTCGAAACGATCGCAGGGACACGAGGGGGGGAGGAGTTCTTGTCGCTGTCAGTCACAACATATCCTGTTCGTCTATAAACATTGTGTCCGACCTTGAAATCCTGTGGCTTAAATGCCATGCCGCACCGCACTCAGTTTTACTAGGCGTTTGCTATAGGCCCACTCACAGTACTCCAGACTTCTCTTCTAAGATCAATAATATCCTAAGCTAAATAACGACCAAGCACCCTAATATGCATGTAATTCTATTTGGCGATTTTAATTTTCCTAATATCGATTGGTCAAGCCAGCCTGCACCAGCGGCTACATCAAAGGAGTCGCACGACTTCCTTGATGTATGCCTTAACTTTAATCTATCTCAAGTTCTTACAGAACCAACCCGCATTACCGGTAACTCCCAAAACATTTTAGATCTTATATTAACAAGCCATCCCGAGTGCGTGTCCTCCATTGCGTACCTCCCAGAAATCAGTGATCATAAAGTCATTCATGCTGACTTCGTAATTAAGCCCGTTTTGGTCCCGACCTTAAAAAAAACTATCCGTTTGTATGATAAAGGAAATTACGAAGCAATTAACTGTGAACTAACGAATTTTTACTCTACTTTTGAAACTGCCCTGTCTTGTCATAATGTAGCAGAAAACTGGTTAATTTTCAGATACAAATTAAACGAAATGGTTGTGAAATACATTCCCCAAATTAACATTAATTTTAATTCCGCTCAACCCTGGTTCAATAAAGCTCTGAAACGATTAGAAAACAAGAAAAAACGCTCCTTCCGCGCAGCTAAGTCGCGTAACACCCCTGATGCATGGAACAAGTACAAAGCCACCGAATCTGCTTATCTGCAAGCCATACGTCACGCGAAACACTCATTCTTTCATTCTGATGTACCGAACATGCTTAAGCACAACCCCCAGAAATTCTGGCAAGTCTTAAACCCACATGAAACGCGCATTAGTACCCTATCTAATGAGTCAGGTGATGCCCTAAGTGACGAGGAATGTGCACACGTGTTTAACGCCGCCTTCGCATCAGTTTTCACACAAGAAACTGAGTTGTCATTCACCATTCCTCATGCGAACTTTGAATGTACCATGCCACCAATTTAAATTTTTCCCAGCGGTATTTCATCACTGATTGACAAAATCAAACTTTCTTCTTCAGCTGGTGTAGACAATATTACATCCAAACTTCTGAAAAATACTAAACATATCTGTGCAGCATATCTGTGTCTACTATTTTCACACTCAGTTTCAACAGGAATGCTGCCTCCAGATTGGAAGCACGGAAAGGTCGTTGCAGTCCACAAATCAGGTAACAAACACTCCCCATTAAACTAGCGTCCCATTTCATTAACTAGCGTACCCTGCAAAATCCTCGAGCATATCATCTGCACACACATCATGGACTTCCTTGATTCGAACCATTTTTTTCATCCAGCGCAGCATGGCTTTAGGAAAGGGTTTTCGTGTGAAACGCAACTAGCTATGTTTGTTCACGACCTGCATGTTAACCTCGACTCTAACCTCCAGACTGACGCCATCTTCATCGATTTCGCAAAAGCATTTGACAAAGTTCCTCATGAGCGTCTACTACTAAAACTTGCCGCGTTACATTTAAATGCCGCTATATTGGCATGGATTAAAGAATTCTTAACTAACCGTTCGCAATCAGTTTCTGTCAACAATGAAATCTCTAACTCTACCCCGGTAAACTCAGGTGTCCCTCAAGGGTCCGTCCTAGGCCCACTTCTGTTCTTGATCTACATTAATGACCTACCAATTCATGTATCCTCTAACATACGCATGTTTGCAGACGACTGCGTTATTTATCGCAAAATACACACCGTTTCCGACAACACGTCTCTTCAAACTGACTTGCGAAGCTTGCAAGAATGGTGTAACCTTTGGCTAATGGAACTAAGCCCTAACAAATGTAAAACTGTGTCCTTCCCCCGCCGTCGAAATCCGATTGTATTCCAGTACCAAATTGCTGACACAAACCTCGAACAAGTTCCTTCCTATAAATATCTTGGAGTAACCCTTTGTAGCGATTTGACTTGGGCAACGCACATTACGCACATCATTGCATCTGCTAACAAAACACTCGGGTTCTTAAAACGCCATTTGCGTCACGCCCCTAACAATGTCAAATCACTAGCTTATCAATCTCTGGTAAGGACGAAATTAGAATACGCATCCGCCATTTGGAACCCACATCAGGCATATCTCATCAATCAACTCGAGTCGCTTCAAAATCGAGCTACGCGATTTATTCACTCCAAGTACTCTTACGACGTCAGCATATCGGCACTGAAAACATAATCTGGCCTATCATTGCTTGCATCTCGTCGCCGCATTTCTAGTCTTTGCCTTTTTCACAAGTTTTTTTACAGCTCACTGGGCAGGCCACCATACATTCTCCCACCGGCACGCATCTCCCATCGCACCGGTCACCCGCAACAAGTTGCGCGTCCGCATACGCGCACCGTCGCATTTTCGTCCTCATTCTTTTTTCGTGCAGCAACGGACTGGAACGGCCTTTCTAATGAAATCACCGCCACAACCTGTCCTTCAACCTTTTTGAACACCGTAACAAATTACCTTGCATTGTAATAAAATATGGCTTTCACGTTTTCATGTATGTACCCACCCTTATGTAATACCCCTTCAATGGGGTCTTTAAGGTAATAAAATGAAATGAAATGAAATGAAATACCGGCACCATAGACGAGAAGTCGTCTGGGGCGTCTTCTGGGCCCAGGTGCGACGGAAACTCAATCTGAGCCGGGTGTTGCCATCTGTATCGTTCTAGCCATCATGTAAAGCACGTGGCTAGCATCAGTTCAAGGAGCTTTCAGAGGGTCGATGTTAAAGCAATCGGCCAAAGATTACTTATAGAGTCAGGGGGTTTACAAGTATAGGGATGGGCACTACTTCGGCGTGTTTCAAGGTTACCAGAACGTCACCAGACGCCGAGATAGTGTCCAGCCAGTCCAGTGGCCAGTGTAGGCTAGGACCTTCGATGTTCTTGAACACTTCGTAAGTCACACTGTCTGGGCCTGGTGCTGTGCGCAACATTGCCTTCTCAATCGCCGCCTGAGACTCTGCCATGGTGAATGGTGCTTGAATCCCGTCAAGGTCTCCCTAGCCATTTGTGGAGCAAACTGGTACGGAGTACGTCCAGACGCGAAGCACGCCGTGGCAGCTAGGACTTGAGGGCGTCGACCGAGCTCTGTGCGACGAAAAGTACGTCACCTAGACGCGGTTTTAGACCTAAAGAAGAAGATTTTTAATCCACCGAGACGCTACGGGGGGAACTCCGGCTGTGCGGGCGCACGTACCAGTATGATATCGGTTTGGGGGAGGAGCCCTAACATGGCCACTACCCCCTGCCATTCATTGCAAACTGTTGCAATTTCACATGAGTCTGAGGGTAGCAGCTGGCGTCCTAGACAGCAGCCTATCCTGGAGATTCATTCTCAGTGGTACATCGACGATCCGGAATGGCGGGCGAGGAATAGGCGTTGAATTCGGGGAGACTCAGAAGAGAGTTGGTCTCTTGTTGGAGCAGAGCCCAAACGAGGAGACCTCCGCTAAGGATATGGTATCGAAGCTCCCTCCATTATTTTCGAGTACTCGGCAGTGCCACTGACGCACGAACTTGTTCGTTTGGATCACTGCAATGATGACAGGTGGGTCAGGAAAGCGGGCAAGAACTGCTGCAGTTCCTGCGCCACAAAATCGATGAGATCAACCAGAGATAGCTTGCCAGCAGGCAATGACGCAGTTGGGACAGGCGTAGCAGAAGCAGAGAACCGAGTGCAAATGGCTGCGTAAGGTTGCGAAGAGCGGGTCAGAAGGGTAGTTCTGTGGCGAAGACGTCAAACCTCCTCCTCAAGCGTAGAAATATGCTTTTCAAGTTCTGCTACCTCCCCAGGTGCTACCAGAGTTGGTTCATACGGGGTATCCTGAAGTTTGCGCCGTACCTTGCCCTGCTTGACTGCGCCTTTGTACTTAACAAGGCCCTGCTTGACTGCGCCTTTGTACTTAACAAAGTCGTCGGTCTCACCATCTGTGCTGAATGGAGGAAACTCCTCTTCGGTGCGAGTCAGCGTGGCAGTCCGGTTAGAAGTCGTGACCGCCCCGTCGGACTTGTCTTGTAGTGGCGCTTTGTGGTGGCGAGTATTCTTGCGACGAGTTTCGTCTGCTTTACGCTTAACGAGCAGTCCTTGGATTTCATGTCGTGGCCATCTTTTTCACAGATGCCACACTTAAATTTCGCAATTTCTTGAGACTTCTCGGTGGTATCTTCAGGCTGCAAGTAGGAGGCACGCATACGGTCAGGCCGAAAGCACCTGGAGCAATATACCAGACCTGACGTGTACGGGCGTAAATGCAGTTTCCGGCAATAAAATGTTGGGCCGCACCCCATGTTCCGGGCTTGCAAGACCTTGTGAGTAGCGCATGTAAGAGGAGCCGCAAGTACCTCTGGGACTCGTCTGGGTCGACGCCGGTAACTACGTACCTACGAAGATCTTAGCCCGAAATAAGGTACATGAGCGGCAGTGCGGTGCTACCTGGAGGAGGAATTTTCTTCAGGCCATGTAGATGATCAACAACAGTGAAGTTCAGTAAAGCTTGATGTCGGGCTAGTTGGTTAACATGGTTGTGAAGGTACGTTGCGCTTACTGTGAACATAGAGACGGGCACGGGTAAAAAACGTAGACTTTCACGAGAGGACGGTGCACTAACAACTTATTTATTCGGAACAATACAAAAAGATATGTACAGAAAAAACAGAATGCAACAAAAAATTCCAGATAGATGGGATGGCGAAGTCAAACGGGTGAAATATACAGATAAAAAGAGATAATGAGATAGCGGTGGTCGAAGCGGGTCCACGTTGTGGGGACCAGGGTTCTTACGGCGGCCTAACTCGATTCTCGAGATTCAGCTGCAAGGCTAACTCCGCTGAACACCGCCACGGATCGCCAAATTGGCGTAGCGGCAGCGAACAGCAAGGAACACAGGACACATAATTCGCCAACTCCGACGTATATTGCAATGCAATAAGGGGACGCCGGGCGCGTCGATCTACACCGCCAAGACCACCTTAGCACGACGGGAGAGACAGGCGCGAGGGCGGACAAAGGAAGGCCAAAAAGGAGCAAGTCGTACTTACGGCCGCTTCCGACGATGGTTCGTATCCAAAAAGAGCCTCCCTCTGTCGTCCGGCCCGGACCATGCCGCCGGAACTTCCGAGCAAGACCTGTCACGTGAGGGGTTCGGTAGCGCCCCCCCCCCCCCCCCCCCCCCGTTCCCACGGGCATCCTCCCGGAGGGAAAAGCGCGCCGCCGCGAAGAGAGAGGTACCACCCTTCTCGCCTAGGAAATGGGAAAGATGACGGAGCTCCGCAATCCCTACCTCCCTCCCCCCTTTGACCAAACCCGTTTTACCTCGAGGGCTCCGGCAAACGATGACCTCACCGTTCGTAAGCCATGTCGTCGTGGGGTTTATGGGAAGACCCCCTTTTTTGGCTTGGGCTTGGCATGACAATTGGATTCTTAAGCGGTTTCTGGGATTTGCTTTCTTCACTATGCATTAACACGTTTACAAACTACAAGGAAGCCGAAATCCTCCCGTTTCTGTGGTAGCCGTGTTAAGTGAAACAGCAGGCAATGCGTGATCGCACAAGACGTTGCTCATGCGCAGTCGAAGGACGTATGACTGAGCGGGTAATATGCCGCCGCGAAATTCGTAGCCGACGAAAAGAAGAAAGAAAAATTGGCCGCGTATCTGCTCCTTTCGTTGCAAATGTCGTCAAAAGACGATAGTCTTTATCGGCTATTGCGAAGTAAATGCCTCCCTTCGCTTTGCCGCTCACCTCTCATGTTGTTCCTCTTGCGTCGCGCTCCTCCCAAGGCAAAGACGCCAAAGGTTTGCTTACATCATTTTAAATTTCCCGCGTTCCACTGCTCCAAACCGGGTGTCTCGATGCGAACGCTGCTGTACGGCGGAGACGCGCGTTAATCCAGGCGCCCTACTTCAAGGTTTATAGAACCGCGTTTCCCTACTCCACGTGCGTTGCAAGCAGAACGTGGAACCTATCTAGTGGAACCTTGCGTAACTGTTGCCAGTTGATTTCTTAAGATGGCGCAAGAAGCTATAGTGGCGCGGGCGACAGTAGGCGACGGCGAAGTGAATTCTTTTTCTGCAGTTGATGAAGTATTTAATTTCGCAAAAGCAAGCATGTTTAATTTTTTTATAAAGGAACACTGCAAATATCACTTCTGTATTGATTTGCTGTCTCATATTTGCGTAATGTCTTGTTCTTCTTCAACAATGTTGACAAGTATGAACCTTACACCGGACATAGACGGGTAGATTTAGCTGTGACTATATAAGACTAATGGACAGGCATTGTTTTGCTTTGGCCGGGTGGCTGAATCGAGTCACAGACAGACAGACGGACAGACATACAGACATACAGACAGACCAAAATTTCTGGGTTTAAGGAGCCCAAGAAAGACTATCGTCTTTAAAACGTACTTCGACGAAGACAAGATACGGCAGATACAGGCGCTTGTATTCGTCCTATCTTGTCATCGTCCACGAATGTTTAACGCCACGTTTTCATTTTTCTTGTTAAACTAGCTGGCGGTCACGGTGCACTGGTTCGCGTATTAATGAAATCAAAATTAATGAAATCCCAGCCTCTAATGATTTAACCCGAAATATTAACATTGTTCGTAACTACAACCTTGGCCTGCGGAATTGGAGGCACAACCGTTCCGGCGAAAATACGCTTTACTTCTTTTTTCCTTAGTTTTAAAACAGCCTATTTTATTTCACACTATTCTTCGCGTTTTTGTGGCACTTTGTTTAAATTTGCGGTCACTAAAACGTCTCAATCCAAGCCAATGATGAAACTAAAGCGAGCGCGATGTATAATGGCGGTCCATGACGACACAGACGACCGTGATGTCAGCCGCATAGACGCTAGCGCCAGATTCCTCTCTAGTGTATACTGTAAGAAACTCTATGGTGCCCGCCCCTTGAAAACCGCGTGTCGGTGTAATCAGTGTTTTTTGCCCATTTAAGTTATGTACAGTTGTCACGGCGACCGTGGCCGGAGCAGGCGCGCGCCGAAGCAGGGGCGCTGCGCTTGCCGTTGTCGGCTGTTTACGCGGGTAAAGAGAGTGATTCAAACTTCCGCGCTTCCTTTCGTAGTATGGCTGGCGCGATAAGTACAGCGGGGAAGGTTATCAGCGGCCCTATTCTCGACTGCAGAATATGCCGGCAATTCTGGCAATTGGCAGGAAGTGTTTTCTGATTGGCTTTCAATTTTGGTCACGTGCTTCTGGTTGACAGAGCGGTTGTGTGTGTTGTCGTCATTCCGATGTTTCATGTCGTTTAGGGACTCGAGTTCTAAAGTTTGCCTTATTTCTCGTTACTAAAGGCGCATAATTCTTGGCCGGCAATGAAACAAAAGTCTAAATGCAGCGGACATAACAACGTAAGCCAGTCTTTGCTATTCAACAACAACCCCCTCTGTGATTGGCTGAGAAGGCGTGACGTAATTTAAACAGTTGGCGGGAACGAATACGTCATGCATTGGCAACTTCAGGCTGCGTAAATGCGACGTAATGCTACGTAACAGCTTGAAAATGGCGGCTGTTTTTGTCGGAAAATACAGGTACAGTGAACTAGAATAATATTCTAGTTCACTGTAATACAGGCGAAATAGGGCAAAAAATTGCCCCGCCTTACGGCGCCGCGAAATGTGCGGCAATTTGCAGCAATCGCAGTTTCGCATGCGCGCTGTTTAAAGCATGTTTCCTACCGAAATAAATTATAGTTTCAACTGCTTCCAAGTCAGCCATCATAGAGCATACAAACAACGTGCCGTAGTTTGCTTTTACGTTTGGCAATAAAATAAAAAATTATTTGTTTGGCGTTACCTCACCATAAGAGGGCAGTACAAGCCTCTCCATGACAGAGAACCCAATGCATGGCATTTGTCCATACTTGTCATAGTAAGCTGTTGGGTCACATGATCGAACTGAAGTTACAAATAATAAAGGAAAGTGACTATTTGGTTCATTACAGCACTCATTGAAGTCGAGCTTGACGAATGAGTGAATCGGCGACATCGGTGCGCTCCGCGGTTATCAAGCGTAGCGCTTCGCTGCTCTAATGTGTCATAGAAGCGATGGTCGCGGCCGTCTTTTTCTGTGATCACGCCATAAACTAGTAACATAGCAGCAGATGATGGCGTGGCGGCGGTAGCGGCAGGGAAGGTGATAACGCAACAAAGCTTGCATTGAAGCAGACAGCCCAGCTATGTTACTAAAAGCGATTGAAAGAAATAAATAGATACGGTAAAAAAATGTTTGATGTTCTTTAGCTCGACATCCGCCTTTCGCTCGCTTTCGGATCAACGTTACTCGATCGCCTTTTGGTGTTAACGCGAAATTTGACCTCAAGAAATGAGTTTTTCTTGTCAGCCTCAGCTACCGTCTTAATTTTTATAGTACATGACTAGTGTTTTTATATCTTTCTTGCCCAATATGTGATACCTTGGTAGCGATCTTTAGGAGTGACTCGTCAAATTACACTGCAAGTCGTCATAGCTATAGGTGCAGCACTTCACTGATTGCTTACGTCGTGCTTACGTAAAAAACCATGGGCGAATTGCCGGCAATTTGTGCAGTCGAGAATAGGACCACAGAGCTGGCGGAGCGTCGCTTCAGCGCAGGCACATTGGGGAGAACTTTTCGCGCTGGACACACTACAAAAGCAAGAACAAAATTTCGCCTCGCTTTCTTTAGCCGCGCAACCAACCGACAGCGGCAAGCACAGCGCGCCCCTCGGCTGCGCGCTTGCTACGGCCACGGTCGCCATGGGGCCCTATTCTCGACTGCACAAATTGCCGGCATTTCGCCCATGTTTTTTTGCGTAAGCACGATGTAAGAAATCAGTGACGTGCAGCACCTATAGCTATGATGACGTGCAGTGTAATTTGACGAGTCACTCCTAAAGATCGCTACCAAGGTATTAAATATTGTGCAAGAAAGATATAAAAACACTTGACATGTACTATAAAAATTAAGACGGTAGCTGAGGCTGACAAGAAAAACACATTTCTGGAGATCAAATTTGGCGTCAACGCCACAAGGCGATCGAGTAACGTTGATCCAAGGCGGATGTCGAGTTAAAAAAACATCACACAATTTTTTTTACCCTATCTATTTATTTCTTTCAATCACTTTTAGTAACATAGCTGGGCTCTTTGCTTCAATGCAAGCTTTGTTGCGTTATCACCTTCCCTGCCGCCACCGCCGCCACGCCATCGTCTGCTCCTATGTTACAGGTTGTTACAGGTTTATGGCGTGATCACAGAAAAAGACGGCCGCGACCATCGCTTGTATGACACATCAGAGCAGCGAAGCGCTACGCCTGATAACCGCGGAGCGCACCGATGTCGCCGATTCACTCATTCGTCAAGCTCGACTGCAATCAGCGCTGTAATGAACCAAATAATCACTTCTCATTGTTATTTTTCTCTTGAGTTCGATCACGTGACCCAACAGCTTACTAGGACAAGTATGGACAAATGCCATGCATTGGGTTCTCTTTGTCATGGAGAGGCTTGTACTGCCCTCTTATGTTGCGGTTACGCCAAACAAATAATTTTTATTTTATTGCCAAACATAAAAGCAAAATACTGCATTTTATTTGTATGTTCCATGATCGCTGACTTGGAAGCAGTTAAAACTATAATTTGTTTCGGTAGGAAACATGCTTTAAACAGCGCGCATGCGAAACTGCGCCTGCTGCAAATTGCCGAACATTTCGCGGCGCCGTAAGCCGGGGCAATTTTTTGCCCTATTTTGCTTGTATTTTGCGACAAAAACAGCCGCCATTTATAAGCTGTTACGTAGAATTACGTCACTTTTACGCAGGCTGAAGTTGCCAATACGTGACGTAATCGTTCCCGCCAACTGTTTAAATTACGTCACGCCTTCTCAGCCAATCACAGAGGGGGTGTGTATTACAAGCAGTATTGTTGTTGAATAGCAAAGGCAGGCTTATGTTGTCATGTCCGCTGCATTTAGTCTGGTTTTTCATTCCCGGCGAAGAATTATGCGCCTTTAGTAACGAGAAATAAGGCAAACTTTAGAACTGGTGTCCGTAGACGACTACAAACGTCAAAATGACGACAGCACACACAACCGCTTTGTCAACCGCAAGCACGTGACCAAAAGTGAAAGCCAATCAGAAAAGACTTCCGGAAAATTGCCTGAATTGCCGGCAATTTCTGCAGTCGAGAATAGGGCCCATGATCCCCAAAATTTTGATAAAGACTCTACACTCAATAAAAATAAAATTCAGTTTATTTAAAACACAATTCAAAGATATTCTCCAGTGTTATCTTTTGAAGGGACATTGAGATAATTTTGAAGAGACATTGAGAATGCGAACAGACGCTTTTTTTTATCACAGCGCAAAGACAGAAAAGCCGCGGCAGTAGCGCAGCGCACGCAAACGATACGCGTCTCGAACGTGTGATTTCAGCCGCTTATAACATCGCTAAAACCAAAATTATGCCATATGTTTTTCTGCCATATTGTTGAACCTATTCAGGAGTCCCATTTCCCCAATTTTGAAGAAATTCAGAAGCGAGATTTTTATTTTGACGTTTAAAATTACGCAGTGAATCTTCACTTGCGTACATTCGTGTTCGTTTCTAGACAAGCGATATATTACAGATATTTATGCTGATATCTGGTCGACATCACCTATTACTTACAAGTTGGTCACAGTTACAGATACCGAGATAGGGGGCGTCTAACTAAGCGACCATCTAGCGTCTGGCCCGGTTTCATATTCTTTTTTTAGTTATTTTCTTTTTGTTCACGGCATAATGCGAATTTTGTCTTGATCTGTTCGTCACTTTTGTGTATTGTAGATGCGATACAGCTTACGGTCGAGCCTGTTCCTTCCGCCGTTGTGTGGGAGCCGTTGTGCGGCGTCCACACCCCCACTGCGCATGCCTCGCCAGGCACCGCTGATGATGATTGTGGCAGGATGCCCCTACGGATTGGCCAACCAAAGAATTCATAACGAGATAGCTTCGAGTTCAACCACCGTCGTCATCTTCACGTTGGAGAACCCTGAGTACCACACCCCCACTGAGCATGCCTGGCCAGGCACGACGGATGATAATTGTGGCACGATGCCCCTAGGGATTGGCCAACCAATGCATCCATCACGAAATAGCTTCGCGTTCATCCACTGTCGTCATCTTCCCGTCGTCATCTTCCCGTAGTCATCACCGCCGTCATCACCGTCGTCACCTTACCGTGCCGTGCACAAAGCCACAAATTTGAAAAAAAAAACTGTAGCCACCAAAAATAACGCGTCACCCACACCACCTTTGCAAAATGTTTTTCTCACAAAGTACGCTCGCTACAGGAAAACGGGTAGCTGTTTGTATCTATGCTCTGGCTTGCGCATAACGTAAAAATATCAGAAAAGTTCTGGGCAACAGCGCGAAAAAAGACGTGGACGAAAGAAACAGACAGGACCGCTGTCCGACAGGGGAGTGCCGTTCCGCGCAATTGTTACAGAACGAAACACATGGTAGTACGGGGTCTCGGGCTTTCTCCAAAAGCATTTGAACTCTTTGAAGGTGCAAGATCCTCTCCGTATTATGAATTCAGAGGCGCTGGTACGCCTTCTTCAGACGGACAATCCGGGACCCTGCCACGCAAGCAGTTTCCTTGTAACTGACCTTTTCTGCTCTTTGCCGCACGATGAACTGATGGATAGTGTTAGTTTATGCATCCTTGAAAGCAATGATGAATTGGGCTTCAGGAACTCCTGCGGCCTACCTATTCCGTCTTTTCTGGAACTGCTGTCCTCCTACCTCAAGCCGACAGTTGTTGGCTATGAAAGAACATTATCCTGAGTGGGCACGGAAACAGCATCACCATGCAGGTGGCTAATCTAATCTGCTACTTCGCTCTGCAGATTCTGCCCTGGATTTCCTGCCGAGATCACGGCATCCAGCCACAACCTGTCGCCGCGCCACAACTATCATGGATCGATCAGCACACGTGCCGCATCGAAGACATGCCCAACGGCCCTCCCCTCGACAGCTATCGTGATATGCCTACAGATGATGCATCCACGTCATCGGTGACGTCAAGCAACACCGGGTACTTAAAGGACCGCCTGGGAGCATCCTGGTTTAGTGGGCACGCAAACAGCCTCACCATGCAAGTGGCTAATCCTATCTGCTACTTCGCTCTGCAGGTTAGTCACCTTCCATGCTTTTATAGAAAAAAGACTAGTGATCGTATCCTGCTGCTGTTTCCGTGCCCAAAAGTGTTGCTACTTGTTCTTTGCAATTGTGCGGCTGTCACACGACAGCTTTTGGTAATGGCCGGGAATGTCGGGGAGAACCCTGGTCCCGATACCCGCTCCGGCTCGCAAACAACGGACATGAATGAGATAGCAAAACTGCTCCGCGACTTACAGGCCAGAACGATTGACCTCCAGAACGGCCAAGATATCTTAAAAACATCCATCACCGATGTATCTCACAAGCAACACAACATAGATCAGAAACTCGCTGACATTGGCAACCGCCTAATAAATCTTGAAGAAAAAACAGCGGAGATCGATGGCTTGCAGGCCGCATTGCAAACAACGCAGCAGACTGTAAATTCCTTACAGCAAGAGTGCCAAACGCTGAATTCGCGTCTAAATGATGATGAGGATAGGGATCGTCGGGAAAATTTAATTTTCTACGGCATTTCAGAGTCGCCACAAGAATCATTTCACAATGCCGAGCAAAAGATACTTGCATTAGTGTCCCAGTCTTTAGGCATTAATTTAAGCACCGATTCTATTGTGCGCGCGCACCGCCTTGGACGTCCGACTCACGATCGTGACGGACCAATAATAGTTAAATTCTGTTCATACAAAACGAAATCTCAAATTTTGGCTAACCGTGCAAATCTAAAAAACAGTGACGTTTCCGTGAGCGAGGACTTCTGTCCTGCTACCAGAAACGCGAGGAAAAATCTTTTGGAATATGCGAAAGCCCAAGCTGGTTCATCCCAACTGAAGTACAACAAATTACATTTAAACGGAAAGTGCTACATGTACGATCACACCAATAAGACTGTCGCAGAAACTTCCTTTCAATCATATACGTCTACCAATGCTGCGTCAACCAGCCAAGATCCCCCCCCCCCACGTTTCCACCCCTTCGCCTAAGTCTAATAACCCAACCTGTTAGCAATCTTTGAGGGGAAGTGGATTAGGCAAAAGGCTATCCGTCGTCTACACTAACATCCGCAGAGTTAAAAAAAAACGCGAAAGCTGAGTTCATTCATTGATTCATGTTCAGCTGACATCATTGTACTAACAGAAACTTGGCTGTCAAACAAAATACGACATTCCGAAATTCTGGAGTGCAAAAATAAATATAACTTTTATCGACAGGACCGAGACTACAGATCTGGGGGCGGGGTACTGATTGCGGTAAATTCTGAAATTGAATCTTGTAGTATTGACGTCCTGAGCGATCTAGAAATTTCATGTGTATCACTAGCAATCGGTAACAAGAAAGTTGTTATCGGCGCTTGCTACCGTGCGCCTTCTAGTGACAGCTCATTCATTTAAAATCTACATGACGTCGACCCTGGTAGTAGTACGTTACCCTAACTGTTCTATAATGCTTCTGGGTGACTTCAACTTCCCTAATATCACTTGGACAGCGGACGGTACTTGCGCAGTCGCTGTAGGAGCTGAACCGAAATCATTTGTTGAACTTTGTAGCACGTTTAATCTTAGCCAGGTGGTTACGCAGCCGTCCAGAATAGCGGCAAACACAGCAAATACTCTAGATCTAGTCCTATCTACTTGCCCCAGCATCATTACATCGCTGTCGGTCCTACCTGGTTTCAGCGACCACCAAATAATTCAATTTGATTTAGCCTTCTTTACGTTGCGTCCAAGAAAGAAAGCTAAATATATTCGAGACTATTCAAGGGCTGACTACGAAGCAATTAAGTTGGCCCTATCATGTTTTGTTGATAACTTTCTAGAAAACTTTAAAACACGATCAATCCAAGAAAAATGGAACTTATTCAAGGAACAAATTACAGAATTAACAAATAGGCACAACCCACTGAGATCAACTGCAGCCAAACGATCACCATGGTACAACAAACCCTCCAGAGACTAGCTAATAAGAAAAAGCGTTTATATCGCAGTGCCAAACGTTCTAACCAACCGCAACGATGGCAAGCATATCGCGTAGCTAATTCCTCTTACATTCAGACATTGCGTAAATCAAAAGACAATTTTAATAACGTAACCCTTCCTTCTCTGCTCTGCAATAACCCACGGCAATTTTGTAAAGTGGTAACTGGCCCTGAAGCCGACACAATAGTTATTATATTGAGTGCTGGTGAGCTGCTGTCCGGCAAGCAGACTGCCTCCGCATTGAACGACTATTTTGCTGGGTCTTTTTCAAACGTTTCACTAGTTGCACACCCGTCACTCAAAGACGCATCATTTCTACCTATGCCTGAAATTTTGATTGATCCCATTGGTATTGCTAAAATTACTGACTCTTTGAAACTTTCCTCAGCCTCAGGTATCCACAACATAAATTCCAAGTTTCTAAAAAATACTAAAGTGTACTCATCTGTAATTTTGTCGAAAATATTCGAACAGTCTCTTAGAACCGGTGAAATTCCGGATGACTGGAAAGTAGGGAAGGTGGTGTCCATTCACAAATCTGGTGATAAACAACTACTTAGCAACTATCGCCCCATTAATCTAACCACCATTCCTTGCAAAATCCACGAGTACATCATATCATCTCAAATTGTAGCTCATCTTGATTCTAATTCATTTTTTCATCCATCTCAGCATGGTTTCCGCAAACACTATTGTTGTGAAACCCAACTGGCTTCCTTCACACACTCTGTACATAGCATTTTGGCCCGGGGTTCAACCACTGATTCATATTCCTAGACTTCTCTAAGGCATTTGACAGGGTGTCACATAACCTTTTGTTTTTCAAATTAAGTAAACTTAATCTAGATCCCAACGTCCTTAGTTGGATGCGCAATTTCTTAACCAATCGATCGCAATTTGTTACAGTTAACCAATCTGATTCGCCTATGTCCAAAGTACTATCAGGTGTTCCGCAAGGTTCCGTGATCGGACCACTCTTATTTCTAATCTATATAAACGACTTACCCGCTAAGCTTCACTTTTCAATTATTCTTTACGCCGATGATTGTGTTATATACCGTGAAGTCTCGAACAATAATGACGCTAATTTACTTCAGAATGACCTTGATACCTTCACCAGATGGTGCGAAGATTGGCTAATGACCCTCAACATTAATGAATTCAAAGTAATGCACGTATCCCGGAAGAGCTCTCCTAATTTTAATTACACTATTCAAAATACCCTACTGCAATCAGTGAATTCACATATATATTTGGGCGTTCATATATCAAGCAACCTATCTTGGGAACAGCACACTAACTACATAACTGCTAACGCCAACCGAACACTTGGCTACCTAGGAAGGAACTTTCGCAACATACCATCATCTTTAAAACTACTCCTTTACAAAACATTAATTAGACCAAAATTAGAGTACGCTGCCGCTATCTGCGACCCCGGTATTAATTTTCTAACAAACGCAGTTGAAGCGATACAAAATCGCTCGGAGAGTTTCATTTTAAGTAATTATCACCGTACTGCAAGCGTTTCCAATATGAAATCTACTTTACTATTACCAGATCTCTCGCTACGATGTCAACTGA
Source organism: Haemaphysalis longicornis (assembly GCF_048455015.1). Taxonomy (NCBI): domain Eukaryota; kingdom Metazoa; phylum Arthropoda; class Arachnida; order Ixodida; family Ixodidae; genus Haemaphysalis; species Haemaphysalis longicornis. The sequence goes on along the minus strand of NW_027526225.1, from coordinate 69,491,245 downwards.
TGCGCTTATGTTTGCTTCATAAACTTTACTATCATCCCCCTTTACGCGATACCTTCCTATCCAGTCCTTCCTACATTTCCCGACGCCTTGATCATCGCCACAAGATCAGACCATTCGCATGCGACACCAACACCTTTCATCACACTTTTTTTTTCCTCGCACGAAAAGAAATTGGAACCACCTTCCCGAACCACTAGTGTCCATACCTGATAATGAATTGTTTAAATCGGCCTTACCCGCCCACTTCTCTGTGTAAACTGCTTCAACCATCTTTGTGTGCATTGGCCATGTCATTTTGGCTGTATATTGTTCACCTGGCTGTATAGTGTGTTTTTTGTTATTGTTTTGCCGCTACAACATGTCTCTACGCCTGAATACGCTATTTATTGTATTACGCGAGCGCCTATTTTTATTGTTAGCCTATCAATATCGCCTTTGAAATTGTACATTTCTGCGCATGTGCGTGTCTTTTTTTTATGCCTTTGCAACCAGTGTCCTATCTTTCTTTTCTTGTTGTTGTTTGTTTTGGCACCATGGTGCTCTGTACTCTTCTGCGCGCGTATTGCCTTTTCAGTCGTGTAATCATTCATTCTGCTGTTGAATTTCTTTCTCCTGTACATTACATGCAGTCATCACATCCACTCCCCTCTGTAACGCCCTACCCGGGCCTTGAGGGTGCAATAAATAAAATAAATAAATAAATATATTCAAAAGCAAGGGGTTTGCATAGGGTCCAGGGTTGCCCCGTTGTTGGATGAAATTATCTTAAGTAGAGTGGTTAGGAAACTTGCCGCCAGCCTAGAAGGAAAGGTTGTTCCCGTGCTCCGCTACATTGATAGTTTTCTGGTAATGTTTAAAACAGCCGACTACGCCAATTCAGCAGGCACTTTTCTTGCCGTTTTTCATGAGTGTGGCCTTGGGCTTCAATTTACAGTTGAATTTCTGCAAGAAGGGGTGCTTCAGTTTCATGACCCTGTCCTTCCTGCCGTCACATGTGTGCTGGTGCCATAAGCCACGTGCTAAGAAACCCCTGCTCCCATTCGCCTCTAGCAACTCAAAGGTAATTAAGCAAGCAATACCTTTTTCATCACTCAAAGCTGCACTAACGAAGTCGTGCCCGCACAGCATTCCAGAAAGCTTTCAACAGCAAATTTACCGGCTACTATGCGCAGGTTTCCCACGCCATGTTCTCTTACGCGCATGTATAGAACTGCTAAGGCGCCTCCCGGCTTTGGGCTTGGCTGACGCTCTGGGCCCTGCAGTGAAGCCTGATCGGTTTGCTGTTGTTCCCAACGCACATAGGCTGTCCCATGGGCTAAAAAACGTAGCGCAACGCTATGGTGTCGGTGTGGTTTTTTCTGCGCCTCATAAGCTTTCCAAGATGTGTGCTCAAGTGCGAAGCTGCACAGAGGGCAATCGCAAAGAGGATGGCTGTTGTGTGAAGCACATGCCAAGGTTTGTTCCGTGAAAGACGGGTGTTGTTTATCGGCTTCCTCTGTCTTGTGGCAAGAGCTACGTAGGCCAGAGTGGCCGATTTGTCAACACTCGCCTAGGCGAGCATAGAAGGTCGGAAGAAACGACCACCTACTCCAGGCTGGCAGACGACTTCCACGCATGCTGGAGCGCCTGCTATTTTTTATTAAAGAAACTACCATTCCTTCTAGACACGCCAGGCCAACAGGCCGGGAAATCATTGAAGCTTTTCACATCACGACATTGGGAGCCAATTGTGTTAGCCAAACGTCGATTGCGCTGAGTGACAAATATGCTTACTTCGCTACCACGTGCTGTAGTTCGTGATGTTCCGTTGTTTTGTATCCTTGTTATCAGCCAGGTGCGGCCCACTGTTTATTCTTCATGAGTTTCATGTTAAGGTGTTGAGTGCTGACGATGTGTTAGAGAGGGGGTCCTGGGGAGTGTGTTGGATTCGGAAGTTTTTGTGTTTTGTGTTTTTTTCTCTGTCTCTCTTCTGTTGTAAACGTTTATTTTCCCCACGGATCCCGTGAATAAACCAGTTGTGAGTCAGCGCTCGTCCTGTCCGTTTCTTTCGTCCACGTCTTTTTTCGCGCTGTTGCCCAGCATGACGTCTTACCAATTTGCCCAGCTCACTAATCTGTTGCAGTTTATTTTTAGTACACAGGGCTCTTCTACTTGTTCTAATCCTGCCTCCCTCGTCTCCCTGATCGCCATTTGTGTTGTTAACTCCCGCATCGCTTCGTGGTACAAAATACAGGGTTCGTGTCCACCCCTTGTCGAGGCCTTCTTTGGGCCACTTGGTCTACCGTCAGGTAGAGGGCGACGAATCAGCGGCTTCATGTGCTCGGAAAGGTCTCGCAATGCTCTTCATTTGAAGACCAATCTCCGTGTTGTGTGTGAGCAACACTCTGCCAACGGCCAACGCCCGAGCCGCAGTGCCTTTTCACAGTGGTGCAGTATTGTGGACCGGACCACAGCAGCTCTCAGGGCGGCTACTCTACAGAATCTACCCAGGAAAAAAAAACAGCCCCCTGAAGTTGACGTGATTGTTCTCGGTGATGAACCTTTGCCACCAACGGTAATTTATGTTCTCCGAAAAAGCCCCAAGCTCGCCTCCGAACCCAACGTGTTTCCTGTGGATAAACTCATGTTCTCTAGGCACATTGAAGTGCCTGATGAGTATAGACCGCGTTGCCTATATGAGTGTATGGATATTGTGGCAAAGTCCGGCAGCGACAAGCGTGAGTCCACGTCGTTATCCTACGTTGTGAATTCTGTTGGTGAGCCAGGAGTTGAGGTTGATGAAAGCTGATAAGGAGGGTATGTTTGTGATAATTCCGGAGGGTCAGTTTAACGAGAAGGCTCTCCGAGCGATCCAAAAAAACTTTCCCTGAGTCTCTGATAAGGACAAGTCTTTTATACAGAATGCTGTTGCTCTGCTTATTGACCATAACCTTGAAAGCATGAAAACCGAGGATAAGAAGGCTGAGGAGTCTAGTCTGGACATCTTTTTTACTGGCAAAACCCACAATAGGGGTGTGCCGTTCCGCGCAATTGTTACAGAACGAAACACATGGCAGTACGTGGTCTCTGGCTTTTTCCAAAAGAATTTTAACTTATTGAAGGTGCTAGATCCCCTCCGTATGATGAATTCAGAGGCGCTGGTAAGCCTTCTTTAGGCGGACAATCCGGGACCCTGCCACGCAATCATAGTCGATGTAACTGACCTTTGCTGCTCTTTGCCGCCCGATGAATTGATGGAAACTGTTAGTTTATGCATCCTAGAAAGCAATGATTAACTGGCATTCAGGAACGCCTGCGGCCTACCTATTCCGTCTTTTCTGGAACTGCTGTCCTCCTACCTCAAGTCGACAGTTGTTGGCTATGAAGGAGCACTATATATTCAAAAGCAAGGGGTTTGCATAGGGTCCAGGGTTGCCCCGGTGTTGAGTGACATTCTCCTAAGTAGGGTGAATAGGATACTTGCCGCCAGCCTGGAAGGAAAGAATATTCACGTGCTGCGCTACGTTGATGATTTTATGGTAATGTTTAAAACAGCGGACTACGCCAATTCAGCACGCTCTTTTCTTGCCCTTTTTAATGAGTGTGGCCTTGGGCTTCAGTTTACAGTTGATTTCAGTTTCTTGACTTGAGCCTGTCCTTCCTGCCGTCCCATGTGTGCTGGTGCTATAAGCTACGTGCTAAGAAACCCCTGCTCCCATTCGCCTCTGCCACTCGAAGGTAATTAAGCAAGGTATAGCTTGTTCATCACTCAAAGCTGCACTAACGAAGTCGTGCCCGCACAGCATTCCAGAAAGCTTTCAACAGCGCGTTTACCGGCTACAATGCGCAGGTTTCCCACGGCATATTCTCTCACGCGCATGTGAAAAACTGCTGAGGCTCCTCCAGGCTTTGGGCTTGGCTGACGCTCTGGGTCCTGCAGTGAAGCCTGATCGGTTTGCTGTTGTTCCCTACGCACATAGGCTGTCCCATGGGCTAAAAAACGTAGCGCTACGCTATGGTGTCGGTGTGGTTGTTTCTGCTCCTCATAAGCTTTCCAAGATGTGTGCTCAAGTGTGCAGCCGCGGAGAAGGCAATCGCACAGAGGATGGCTGTGGTGTGAAGCACAGGCCAATGTTTGTTCCGTGCAAGACGGGTGTTGTTTATCGCCTTCCTCTGTCTTGTGACAACAGCTACGTAGGCCAGAGTGGCCGATGTGTCAACATTCGCCTGGGCGAGCATAGAAGGTCGCTAAAAGCGACCACCTAGTCCAAGCTGGCAGACCGCTGCCGCGCATGTGGGAGCGCCTGCTATCCTTTGCCTAAAGAAACAACCATTCTTTCTAGACACGCCAGGCAGACAGGCCGGGAAATCATTGAAGCTTCTCACATCAGGAGATTGGGAGTCAATTGTGTTAGCCAAACGTCGATCGTGCTGAGTGACAAGGAATATGCGTACTTCGCTAGCACGTGCTGTGGTTCGTGATGTTCTGTTGTTTTGTATCCTTGTTATCAGCCCGGTGCGGCCCACTGTTTATTCTTCATGAGTTTCATGTTAATGTGTTGAGTGCTGCGGATGTGTTAGAGAGGGGGTCCTGGGGAGTGTGTTGAATTCGGAAGTTTTGTTTTGTGTTTTGTGTTTTTCTCTCTCCCTCTCTTCAGTCGTAAACGTTTATTTTCGGCACGGATCGCGTGAATAAACCAGTTGTGAGTCAGCGCTCGTCCTGTCCATTTCTTTCGTCCACGTTTTTCTTCGCGCTGTTGCATAGAATGACGCCATACCAACTTTCCCAGCTCACTACTCTGTTATATCAGAAAAAAAAAGAAAAATGCGCATGTACACGCATGTTCATCCTCTCGTAGAATCCCGCTCGAGTCTATTTATTTATGTGCGTTTTTACCGACTGATATCAGCCGCAATAGTTTGTTTTGAACACAGTAATTATCATCTAGTGAGGTCGCCTCCACATTTTGATCAGCGGCGTGGCACAGCCATGAATAGTGTTAACGGCATCATAACAATCCCATCAATTTTGAGCCACATGATCCCTCATGTGTCTTCTTCCATTTGTCTTGTCCATAACACAGAGAGACAGACACACGGACAGACAGACATACTGACGGACGGACGGACAGACGGACGATTACCCGACGCTTAGGCTCATTGGTTAAGGCGTTGCGCTGATGAGCACGACGTCGCGGGTTTGATTCCCGGTCGCGGCGGCCGCTTTTCTGATGGAGGCGAAAAGCAAAAACCACCGCGTGTATGACATTTTGGCGCACGATAAAGATCCCTCGGTGGTCAAAATTAACCCGGAGCCCTCCAGTACGGCGCGCCTCATCGCCTGCGTTGCGTCGGCGCGATAAACCCTACAATCAATCAATCAAAATGTTTGCATTCATGTAGCCCAAGAAAGACTATCGTCTTTACAAAACAGGAGCTGGGCATCTGGCGCAATGAGATTACGAAACGTATCTGCTGCGCACAACCCAGACCGCAAAAATGGCTACAAAACCACTCGGCCAATTCGCCAACTTTTGCGGCAGCATCTCGTATTCCTCTAGTGCATGGCAGGCTGAACCTTTTCTAGACGATCTAAATCCGGATTTGTAAACGTCGAGAAAAAATCGGTTTAGAACAGGGATTATAAAGTACCTGTGAAATTTCTTTTGGATGTACTACTGAATAGGCGGATAAGACGGGCTCCTCTCCGGACTCACTCTCGGGGAGACCTGGGTTATTACAACATAAGAACAGCCTTGGTGTCCGCGCAATCTCTTTAATCCGGGAATACTTTAAAGCAAATTCTAAACATTAGTAACCCGCTTGAGTATATGGTGGCACGACTTCACCTTCACAGCTTTATTTGGGCGTGGTCTTGCGCTCTTCATGTCTGTTGTAAGGAGCTCAATTCTGGGCAATTTTGCTTCACCGAGCAAGGGTCGGCGCCCCGTTAGTTTTAAAGGACTGTTAATGAAACACCGTGTGGCTGCACATACAATGTGCTGTCTCCATTAGGTCGCTGCTTTCTTGCAGCCTTCAGTGAAACAGTTTGAAACAACATAAACAGAAATATTGAAATGTTTCTTGCAATAAGATGTTCGCCGCAATAACGTGTGACGCTATTCCCGAAGGCCAGAGATAGCTCGGTCCAGAGTTTCCAGCCGCTCGAGCTACCAAAGCAGTTACAGTGGCGAAGTATCGAAGCGCAGCAGAAGACGAGGCACAGAAACACAGAAGACGACACATAGAGCACTAACTTCCAACTTTAATGACACAAAAAACCCAAACACCACATATATAGTGCTCGTACCAGGCTACGTGCCTTATTCAACCAACCAGGACGTAGTCGTTTTCGCAACACAAATAAAACCGCGTAGAAGTTTAACATTGTCATAAAACGATAAAAGTATACCCGTACAAGTACACCGATAAAACTTCACAGATAGAAAGTTACCAGATATACACAAGGGCAAGCAGAAGATGCGTCCACTAAAGACAGACAACCCGGACCAAATAATTCACGGGTTTAACCTTAAAACGCGAACTCTTTGACCCCGAAAGCTACCGAAGCTTTAAAAAAAATTAGCGCCAATCCACACTGTGAATGTGGTTGGAAAGCAAAGCTGTAAACGACAGCCACAATGATTACCCATGCGACGTCAATTAAATTCACTCACGTCGCTCTAAAAATTGTGAAACCAGACAGAAGTAGAATGCACTTAACCACACCCTCTATAAATTCAAAGAGATAATCTTGGTAAGGTTAAATTATGCACGATGCATGAACGCTGGTAGATTGAGTTGTATTGGTGTAGCAAATGAGTGAAAACTCTTTTTTTATAAAATTAAAGCTCAAGCCCGGTTAGACGACCTGACTTCTCCGTCTCTGTCGTCGCGGACGGAGGCGATGAGATCGGCTGCAGAGACGGGGGAGGAGCAAGAGGAGGAGTGAGAGCATGAGGAAATACTTCTATTTAGACTTCTGAACGGCACAGAGTGCCCCACAGGGGAGTGGTTCCTTTTTCACTGTAGCGCATATTCAGTCCGCGCCGCCTGTGCTCTGCCGATCAGCTGAAACTGGGTAGGCAGAGAGGGGCTGGACCGCAGCATCTCACATTCATCTTGTTCGGTAGTTGACGGAAGGAGAGGAGGGTCCTCAGAGCTAAAGTCGCACACCCCGATTATGTGGCAGAGTGGTCCTACTTCTGAGCAAAATTTACATTCAGCGTCGTAGCGATTCGGGTGCATTAAGTGAAGACGCGTCGGGTGTGGGAAGGAGCCGGATTGTATGAGCCGTAGGCTAGTTTGATTATCTATGGAAAGGTCAGGGTAAGGCGAAGATACGGTCTGTCTCAGAAGGCGATAATGCTGAGTTATGTGCCTGAACGAGACAAGCCGGTGACTGTCCCCGTGCAGCTCCATAGCACGGGGGTGAAAGTGCAGGCTTGGTGGGCGTATTCGTTGCCCTCAATGAAAGCGTGAGTGGTGTCCAGATGAGCTGAACGGAATTATTTCGTAAGTGGTGTTTAGCACACGCAGTGCAGGTCGGGACACCAAACCTGACTCGTAATTCTGGTAGGCTCGTTGGGAATCGGTGACCAGCTTACGAACCCCTGTTAGAGTGAGAGCCAAGGCGGTGGCTGCCTTTTCTGCTGCCGTCATTTCTTCTGTCTCTAGTGAGGCACACGCAAGAAAGTTCGTTCTGGAGGTAACCACAATGATGGCGTACTGCTGCCCTCAATGTTGGGAGGCGTCTGTGTAGATAACTGCATGATGCCCACCGAGGCTGGTGTTCAGCGCTTAAACCCGTGCTTGTCGGCGACCCCCGTAGTATGAGGGGCTTATATTTCAAAGCAAAGGGAGCATCTTAATTTCTTGCCGCCAGAAGTCCAGGAGTATACCAAGCGGATTGGCATTCTATGCTGCCCAGCTAATCTGGAGAAGGATGCTGCGACCCGCCGCAGTCCTGCTCATTCGGTGCTTCTGGATAGAAAGATGGCCCTCTAACCGCTTTTCCACCGTGTTGTAGAGCCCCGTGCTAAGCAACCTTTCGGTGAACGGACTCATGGGAAGACAAATGGCTTGCTCAAGCGCCTTTCTAATCATTATATAAAGCATCTTAAGTCCTCCTTGGCGAGAAGAAGGCAGGGGGTTGACGTGAGTGATTCTCAAGAGGACAAAAGCTTGAACTAATCGAAAGGTATCAGATTCCTTGAGGCCTCGCTTCTTGGTGTAAACTCGCCTGATCATATGTATGATTTTATTGATAGGGTGTTTGAGGCGCTGCAAGGATCCGTCACTCTTGGTGTTGGTCTGAAGATGTAGGCAAAGGATCTTGATGCTGGGCCTTGGAGTGATGGGCTGGCCATCAAAGAGTATTTCAATGTGTTCTTTGGGGTGTCGTTTGTCGTGAGGGCGGACGACAAGGAGGTGAGAATTTTTACGTGTGTAATGGAAGCCACAGGCTTTAGCATACTGGGCTACTAGAAGTGAGATGCCATGGGTTGGTGTGAGCTTCCTTTAATCGCTATCGCGTGGCATTCCGCGAGAATGCAGGGGTTAAAGCCGTAGATGGGCTTGGTGAGTGCACCACTTTTCTTCCCCGTCTTCGCGTCGGCTCGTAGCTCAATCGGTAAGATAACGGGCTGTTGCTTAGTAGCTCTGTTAGTTCCAGGTTCGATTCTTGGCGGTGCAGTAATTTCTTTTATTTGTTACTGGCAGTTTTCTGGTGACACCAACGGTCGCGAAAGAACCCTTGCGGGGTAGAGGTAAAAAGCTTTGCTTTAAAAGGCAACGATCTACCAAATCATCGATGGCTCTCGCTTCCAAATTTTCGCGTGTAAAAAGGTGACAGTGCTTAACCACAACAACACATTTCTTAAAAAGGGGTGGAGTGGGTTATCAGATAAAAAGCGAGCGAAACGGGCGCAATCACACGCAGCACGCTTGGCATTGTCATCGCACCCGGTTTGAGGCCGTTCGCGTGGAAAAGCACGGGTTGTGCAAACACTAGTGTGACGCTCGTTTAATGGGTTAGTCACAAAGTTATATTAAGGTGGGTCCACGCAGAGCTTGGAGGAAATGAGACACACTGAGGCGGGTGAAAAACATTAAGAATTAGTTTAATGGAGTGCCTCAGTGGTGCCGGCGCCCTCACCAGGTTGGGCGGAATCGTTCGGGTTGCAGGGGGGTCAATCGTCGACGGGACCGGCGGGCCAAGTGGGTCTCGAGGCCAGGAGATGGGGGCAGTGCGGTGCCGGTGGCTCGGAGAGCTCGAGCTGTAGGCCGCGGTCAGGAAGGGGAGGCTGTGCAGGACCGGTAGCTCGGCGGGCTCGAGGTGTAGACCGGGGCAGGAAACGATGGCAGCGAGCGGTCTCCTGGGAGGGACGCGCTTTCGTATGGCTCCCACGGCTGCGTCCGAATGGCAAGACGGTCGCCCCAAGTGTAACCTCGATCCCCTCCTTTCGCTCATGTTTACCTCCTCCTCCTCCTACGTCCGAGCAGTGACGGGGCAAATGGGGGAAGGGCCGGCTTCAAGCGGCGGTGGACGACTAGGCTGTCTGCCCACCCACCAAGGACGCCTCGGGCGGAGGGAAGCCTGGCTCACCTCGAGGCAAAGAGGAACCATGTCTCCTTAGCGAAGCGGCCCCGCGTTCCCACGGGAAAAGTTCCTGCCGAGAACGTTCTTTCATCTGGTTCGGAGTAGTCCGGGCACACACACGACCGTCACATCCGCCCTCTCTAGGAGAACAGTTTTGCCACTGCAAAAGTCTTGAATTGCACCCGTGTAGGCATACACATTATGCGAACCGCCAAGTCCAGTCGTGGAGCACAGCACACTTTGCGGGTTGGGCAATAAAGACGCAGGGGAAGAAGCACAATTAAAGCACATAACAAGGCGAATTGTCGCCACTATAAACTTGACCCTAGCGGTCGTCGCCGAAACTTCAACTGCACAAGCACACAAAAAATAAACAAAAAATTAAGGGTTGCGGAAGCTCGGAATTTTGCCCCAGAAGCATCACCCACCATCGCGTGTTAGGGAGGGTATGGTGCAGCACCCCTGCTTCGCAAGGCATAATCGTGCGATGGCTGAGGACTGCCACCTCGCGCGTTTGGAAGGAACGATTGCATAGAATTCTGAATAATTTAATCGATCACAGCTTCGGGCGGCGTGTCTCCGAACGGGCTCGCCGTTGGGCTACTGCATTCACGGACGGGGGTCGTGGCCTGTCTCTGTCAGCCACCGTCACCGGCTGTTGCTCATTCCCGGTTCGCACACAGCAATTTTGAGTTTGCTTACATTCACAATTTTGTCCTCATCAGCTTGTATCCCACGGATTCTGCTCGTGACGTCAGAGAGCTTCTCGACCACGCGGAACGAGCCCTTCCATTTCGGCGAGAGTTTTTTGGTCAGTCTGTATGTCCGGAATTCTACTTTCACGAAAACTTTGTCGCCTACCTCGAAACAGCTCGTTTGGCTTTTTAGATCAGAGCGCGCCTTTCTCTTTTCTGCTGTTGTGACGAGAGCCTCGGCCGCCAGCCAGTGTGATATCAAGAGGCGTCGATCCAGTTTCGTGCGGTAGTCCTCTATGGTGTTGTAATGAATCTTAGCCGCCTGATCGTCGACGCCCGGCGTCATTGCATCGCGCCCGTGGAGGAAGAAAAAGGGGGTTTTGTTGGTGTCCTCGTGGACTGCGCTGTTGTAAGCGAATATCGCGGAAGGAAGCCACTGATCCCAGTCTCGATGGTCATGAGCGACAAAATTAGAAAACATGCCCACGAACCTTTGGTTCAGCCTTTCGACGGCGCCGTTACATTCAGGATGATACGCGGTCGTTTGTAGCTTCTTTTTACCTAAGATGTCATAGACCTCTTTCGTGACCCGGGAGACAAAGATTGTACCCTTATCGGTCAACAGCTGTTCAGGCACACCGTGTCGCAGTACTACCTTTTCTACAAATGCTCTCGCAACCGTTTCTGCTTTCTCGTCAACTAAAGGAACAGCATCCGCGTAGCAGCTCAAATGGTCCACGAAGACGAATATGTTCTTGCTCCCCACTGAGGTAGTCGGCAGTGGAACCACTATGTCCATCGCCGTGCGCTGAAATGGGGTGCTAAGCCTCTCAAACACCTCTAAAGGAGCACGCTTCTGATTCTTGGGGGTTTGTGACCGGTGCAGGAGAGGCATTTGCGAAAGTACTCCAGAACGTCTCGTCGCATCCCGGGCCAAAAATACCCCCTGCTAATCCTTTGACGCGTCTTACGGGCCCCGTGGTGACCCGCGTACGGAGCATCGTGGTGAAATCGTAACAGTTCGCCAATCATGGAGGCCAGTACCACTAGGCGCCATAACTACTTCTTAAATTGGCCCTGAAAGGCATTTTGAGCACACTAAATGAACTAGCGCAACCGTTAGACTAGGTCGTCAACGTCCTCTGTGCCAAGTATTACTCTTTTACGCGCAGCGGAAAGCTCACACTTTTGTTGCAAAGTTTGTCGTTTTTTTCTCACCCTTTCCTTCGTGATTTTAGACGCCGCCATCTTCACATGTCTACATCATCGATTCCCAGATGTTCGTCATGAGCTAGACACCCTGCTATTGGGCGGCTTTTTCACGCACTTCCGGCAAAGAGATGAGTCGTCTGCTCAGCGTCGGCTCACCGGCTTATCTGCCAGCGGAGTGCCGGAGTGCTTGGGCATTGTACGACAAAAGAAACAGCTGTAAAACAAACGCTTAACCGTTTGTACTGAATGCAACACGGCCATAACACGACATTGATATTCTGTTACCTGAGTACGTTCCATAAAGAAAGCGTTGAAGCCCCGTGGCACTTCTTTCGTGCAATCGCAGAGAACGCCCTCAGCCGAATGCCCGGGTTTGACGCATACATTTTATTCAACTTCAAAACAATCCAGGGATGCGTTTCTAACGAACACAACGTCACAACATGCGTTGAAAGTCTGAACCACGATTGACAGAGGATGGGTTGCCTCCTGCCCGTCGTAAATTCGGTACTCACCTCGCGCGCGCTTTGCGGGGACGAACAGCAAGTCACTTAACTCTGGCGCACAAGGCGATGGCTTTTAGCCACGCACACTGCACATACCCCATGCGAGGTTGAGTCGTACGTCGCTCGAGAAAGATAATCCAGACCATGGGAATCACTATCCACCCGCAGATGCACAGCGGCGCATTTCATCGCGAAACAAAGGCGTCCACAACACACACACCATCGCCTCCTGTAATGCCAAACGCATCTCGCACTTCCCAATGGGAATGAATGATACGCCTGCAGTGCCCACATGTCGCGAGGTGGGGCCCCGAGCTGAACCGGGATCACGGAACCGTAACTGACTTCTAAGCGGTTTGTGCCTTGTTGCCAAGGCAACCGATGTTTGAGATTGTCAAAGAAATGGCGCTCGCTCCAGCGCTAGAAAACTCAGAGCCGCGGCGGAGGTTTTGCCGACGTTGCCGCTCTCCACCACGCGTCGCCCCAAGCTGAACTGGTCACATGATTGAAGCGTTTTGTGCACGGGTTCTGTACCGGTTTAATACAACCTGATACTACTTTTTCACATGCCGCCGGCAGGAATTACCACCGCCGGAAAATAAGACCCGGCACCAGCGGGGCCACATATGATACGGCGCTTTTTGGATAAACAGTGCGCTGTGCATCAAGGGAACGAGCGCACTAAAGTCCCTCGATAAACGCCGATCGAGGGACTTCAGAGCGCACGACCCTCCCCGTGCGGATGCGAGTTCGCCGCCGATAAAAAGTCATGGGCCGCCAGCAACGTACACCGCGAAAGGGCAAGGCGAGGCCGCCGCATGCATGCGGCCAGATTTTTCGTTCGCTTTTCCAGCCTTGAGAAGCGGAGTGCGGAATTCAAGGTGTCAACAAAGCTTGCCCGTAGCAGACGACAGTCTGATCAGCGCAATAGCGGAAGTACGTCACCGCTGCGGAGCGCAGCATCATGGGAGGAAAGGCTCGCGCGGCGTCAACAGCGGAGAGTAAGTCGAAAGGAGGAGAGAGAGAGAGACAACTTTTTTAAGGCCTGCACTTTACCTACAGACGCCCGAACCCCGGTGAGGGGGCAGCGTCGTCGGATGCCGGCGTTTGAGGGCCGCCAGCGCTAACTGGACAGCCTCCCGCTGTGCGTTAAGATCGGTATGTGTTACAGCACTTGCTAGGCGTGGCGGTAGCACGTCCTTAGCACTGTCTTCTACTGCACAGTTCCATAACATGTGCGCCATAGTGGCACGATCGGCACCGCACACCGCACATACGTCGCTTGTGTATAAGTCCGGGCACACATGTTTTGCGATTACAGGTGTCCACATTGCGCGAGTTTGTAGTTGCCGTAGCATCGTTGCCTCTTGCCTGGAGAGCTGTTTGTGAGGCGGCGGGTACTTCCGCCTACCTTCACTGTACCAGCTCATCACGTCTTTGTAGGAGGTAATTGGCTCCATGTCTTCGTCGTTGATTTCCTCCGCGGGTTGGGGGTTGTGGTCAGCGCTGCGGCTAGTGAGCGCACGCGCCGCCCGATCTGCCCCTTCGTTGCGGTTCTCTCCTGTATTCATTGGTCCCATGTGCGCCGGGAACCATTTAAGCACCACCGGCATTGCTCTTTGTGTGAGGGCCCCGCACACCCTGGCCGCGCATGGAGACACGTTGTTTTTGGGAAAGTTCATAACCACGCTTTTCGAGTCGCTCAGTATCGTTGTGCAGTTGGGGTTCTCGAGCGCCAGCGCTATGGCTAGCTCTTCGGCCTGTACTGGGTCCCGTGCCCGCACGCTGCCAGCCGTGCACAGTTTCTAGCAAGTCGCCGCAATCACGGCCATAGCATACGTACCCGGCCGACCCGGGTAGGTGGCGACATCGACATAGTAGGCGCCCATGTCTGATGTATGTGTGGCTGTGAGAGTCCTGGCCCTCGCTAGCCGGCGCTCCCGATCCGCTTCTGGGTCCATGTGTCGTGGAACCGGTGGGACCTGCAAAGAGCGCAGCAGCCCGCACGGCAGCGGCGACCTGCCCCCACTCTCCCGCAGCCCCCTGCAGAGTCCTAGTCTGAATAGTATAGATCTACCTGTTTTGGTGAGTGCTAGTCGAGCAAGATGCGCGGTGCGCTGTGCTTCTGCGATTTCAGCTAGTGTGTTATGTATTCCAAGTTCTAGGAGTCATTCGGTGATTGTGTGTGAATAGAGGCCTAATGCTACTTTATATGCTTTGCGTATGAGTGCGTCAACCTTCCGGCGCTCCGCCGCTTTCCAGTTGTGGAAGGCCGCGACGTAGGCTACGTGGCTGATTGCGACCGACTGCACCAATTTCTGCAGAGTATCTTCCTTCATGCCTGCATGTCTTGTGGATACCTTCCTCAGGAGTCGTAAGGCCGTGGATATCTTCGTGTCGAGTTTTGCAATGGTAGTGCCATTATGTTGTGAAGCTTCAATGTGGAGTCCACGCACTCGGAGTGTTTTAACGTGCCGGATGTTTCCTCCGTCTTTTGTCCGTAGGTTGATATCTGGTTGGCCATGTTGTGCCGTTGTTCCACGTGGTGGTATGATGAGAAGTTCGGATTTAGCCGGTGCACATACGAGTCCCGTGCCCTGGAGTTGGTCTTCTATTTCGTCTATTGCCTGCTGCAGCGATGCTTCGATCTTGCCGTCGCTGCCTCCTGTCATTCAGAGAGTGATGTCGTCAGCGTAGATGGTGTGCTTGACGTTCGGGAGGCTTTGGAGGCGTTTAGCTATCCCGATCATGACCAGGTTGAACAGCAGCGGCGAGATCACTGCACCCTGCGGCGTGCCGATGCTTCCGAGGCTTTTGCTTGGGAGTTCTATGTCGCCAGCAATAATGGTTGTAGTACGGTCCGTTAAGAAGTCGGAAACGCGAAGCGACGATAATGCGCGGTTTTTGATTTATAATTTCTCAGCTAATACTCATCGCTTTAACAAAATTCTTGCGGGAGGAGATTGAATACATTACTTTATTTGGGTAGATGTACATCCATGCATCGGCGGAAGGTATTTCAGGACCCCTTTAAGCGCCAAAAACTACAGGGACATAGAATGAGACAGGGACACGCGCTAACTTCCAACTAAATTTCATTGAGCAAGCGTGAAATATATACATGAAAAATAGTCGATAGGAGATACAGAAAATAATTACACACAACAGATAACCGATAAACTCAGTGCTGTTCCACACGTGTCTGGCACTACCATGACCAGATATTTTTCAAGAAAACTGCTTCCTTTACTAACAAGGCTATCGACGTTGTGCTGACGCATTCGAAATCACCTAATTGCATCTCAGCCGCTTCAACTATTTCACGCGTGCGTTGATCAGAATTTTGAAACAACGTGACTGAATTTGAAAAGTATGGTTCGCACCCCTGGCATTCAGCACAGTGATTTGGGAGGTTCCCATTATTTTCTTTTTAGTACGTTATTCTCGTGTTCACGTAGCCTTGAGTTGATGCATCTGCCAGTCTGTCCTACATATACTCTACCAGAAGCCAACGGCACACGGTACACTACGCCGCCATCACATGCGACATACTTGTTGTTATGTCCAACATTACAGCCACTGTTTTCTTGCCTTACCGGACACGTTTCCTTACACAGCCTTGCGAATTAAAGCGGTGCGGACATGACAACCCCAACCCCGGCCCTGTGCCCTATTTTCTTGAGCCTATGTGCAACACCATGCAGGTACGGTATCACGGCCGTCTTACGACGCTCACTACCATCCTGTACACTGGTATCGGCCCCTTTTCCTGGTAGCCCTTCACGTTTGCGGACATCCTCACAGACCACCACACTGACGTGCTCAGGGTACCCAGATTCTCTTAGCCGAGAAACCTGCGCCTCCACAGCGCTCTGCACTTGGTGAACGCTGGACCTTTTGAGGGCGTTGGTGAAACACATCGTCGCTACTGAGTGTTTCCCCAGTTTGGTGTGCGTAGAGTGAAAAGGCAATAGGGGCTTCTGGCTGCGGGGGGCGTAACCCCAGCAAACCTGGTAACATGAAAACGTGAGGCATATGTCTAGGAAATTTAGGGTGTTTTTTACGGTGTTGCGTGCGTTATTTGAAGGGGACTGAGGCAATCTTCGAACACTGCCAGCGTCAACGCTACATCGTCTTCAAAGCAAGACGCACCCCTCTGAAGTAAAACCAAAACGTCATCAATAAACCTGTATACCTCAATGACATTTGTGGACTGCAATCTATCCGCCAAAAAGCGGTCAAGATGGCCCAGGAAAAGATCACTCAGCGCAGGTGCGACACACGACCCTATACACACACCCTCTTTCTGTATCAAAATTTTGCCGTTCCAGGAAACGTACGTGGACTGCAGATACATCAACAGCAAATCAAGAAACCCTTGCATTGATACTCCACTTTCATTCTGAATGGCTATGACACCAAACTCAAAAGGGTCGTGTGTCGTACCTGCGCTGAGTGATCTTTTCCTGGGCCATCTTTACCGCTTGTTGGCGGATAGATTGCAGTCCACAAATGTCATTAAGGTATACAGGTTTTTTGATGACTTTTTGGTTTTACTTCAGAGGGGTGCGTCTTGCTTTGAAGACGATGTAGCGTTGACGCTGGCAGTGTTCGAAGATTGCCTCAATACCCTTCAAATAACGCACGAAACACCGGAAAAAAAACGCCCTAAAGTTCCTAGACATACGCTTCATGTTTTCATGTGACCAGGTTTGCTGGGGTTACGCCCCTCGCAGCCAGAAGCCCCTATTGCCTTTTCACTCTGCGCACACCAAACTGGTGAAACACTCAGTAGCGGCGATGTGTTTCACCAACGCCCTCAAAAAGTCCTGCGTTCACCAAGTGCACAGCGCTGTGGAGGCGCAGGTTTCTCGGCTAAGAGAATCTGGGTAGCCGAAGCACGTCATTGTGGCAGTCTGTGAGGCTGTCCGCAGGCGTGAAGGGCTACCAGGAAAAGGGGCCGAGACCAGTGTACAGGATGGTAGCGAGCGGCGTAAGACGGCCGTGATACCGTACCTGCATGGTGTTGCACATAGGCTCAAGAAAATAGGGCACAGGGCCGGGGTTCGGGTTGTCATGTCCGCACCGCTTTAACTCGCAAGGCTGTGTAAGGAAACGTGTCCGGTAAGGCAAGAAAACAGTGGCTGTAATGTTGGACATAACAACAAGTATGTCGAATGTGATGGCGGCGTAGTGTACCGTGTGCCGTTGGCTTGTAGTAGAGTAAATGTAGGACAGACTGGCAGATGCATCAACTCAAGGCTACGTGAACACCAGAATAACGTACTAAAAAGAAAAAAATGGGAACCTCTCAAATCACTGTGCTGAATGCCAGGGGTGCGAACCCTACTTTTCAAATTCAGTCACGTTGTTTCATGATTCTGATCAACGCACGCGTGAAATAGTTGAAGCGGCTGAGATGCAATTAGGTGATTTCGAATGCGTCAGCACAACGTCGATAGCCTTGTCAGTAAAAGAAGCAGTGTTCTTAAAAAAGAACTGGTCATGGTAGTGCCTGACGCGTGTGGAACAACACCGAGTTTATCTGTTATCTCTTGTGTGTAATTCTTTTCTGTATCTCCTATCGACTATTTTTCATGTATATATTTCACACTTGCTCAATAAAACTTAGTTGGAAGTTAGCGCGTGTCCCTGTCTCATTCTATGTCCTTGTAGTTTTTGGCGTTAAGAAGTAGTTATGCATTACCAACTAGCCCGAACGCAAGCCCTTTAGTATCGTCTTGTTTGTCCCTGAACCGGAGTAGTCCTATGTCATCCGCATAGCACTGTGTATCTCGACCGCCGGCCTGAAGGGACTTGAGTATGAGCTGTAGCTGAGGGTAGTCGTCCTGTTCCCCTTTTATAAGGGTCTCTTCAACTACCGGCACGAAACCCTCGACTACCCGGATTGCTGCCCTACTCACTGTATCGGCGTTCTTATTTGCTGTCCCTGCCCTGTGAATGACTTCGAAGTCGTACTCCTGCAAGAGTAGGTTCCATCTAGCTAGCCTTGAGTTCGAGTCAGGTGCGCTCATCAGCCGTTTTAAAGGCTGGTAGTCAGTGACAATGCGGAAGCGCCGCTCGTATAGAAAACACGGGAAATGACGGACGGCCCATACTACGGCAAAGCTCCTTGGCTCCATGTTTCGTGGCTCCATACTTCTGCTCCGCGGAGTTTAACTGGCGACTCCCGTGTGCTATCGGATGTTCCTTCCCCTCAAACTCCTGTGACAGCACCGCTCCTACAGCCGCCTTCGACGCATCGGTCGCGAGGGTGAAGGGTCTATTTAATCGGGGAACTTTAACACAGGAGCATCCGTCAACTTCATTTTCATAGAAGACAAGGCCGTCTGCTCTACTTCGCCCCAGTGGAACGGTTTCTTGGTGGTAAGTTGTGTCAACGGACGAGCTTGAGCTGCGAAGTTGAGAATGTGTCGCCGATAGTAGGACAAAAGGCCCAGGAATTGCCGCACCTCGGTTTTTGTCTTGTGCTCGGGAAAGTCACGCACGCAATTTACTTTACCCGGGTCGGGATGCACGCCTTCTGCCGATACAATATGTCCGAGGTATTTGACTTCGGGCCTAAGGAATTGGCATTTGGAAGGTTTGATTTTAAGGCCCGCCGCCTGTATTCTCCGGAATACGTTCCGCAGGTCGGTCAGGTGGTCCCCAAATGAGCTGCTGTACACCATATAGTTTACGAGATACACATGACAGACCTCGCCCAACAATCCTGCCAAGATGTCGTCGGCCGTGCGTTGCCATACGGCGGCGCTGTTAACTAACGCCATTTGTATCCGTCGCCACTGGTAATGCCCTGACGGCGTGTTGAAAGCGGTCTCTTCCTTATCATTCTCGTGCATTTATATCTGCCAATAGCCGGAAGCCATATCCACGACTGTGAAAAACTTGGCGGAGCCTAGCTCTGACAGCGTGTCACAAATGTTCGGTAGCGGGTACGGGACGAGGCGAGTCACACGGTTTAAATCACGGTAGTCCACAACAAAATGATATGACCCGTCCGGTTTCTCGACCAGCAGCGCCGGTGCACCCCACGGAGATTACAGTGCTCAATGATCCCCTGGTTTCGCAAAGCGTTGACCTGCTTGTCCATATCGTCTCTCTTGGCATAGGGAATTCGGTATGTCCTACGATATACAGGCGCTGCGTCATTAGTAGGAATCCGGTGCTTTATCACCTCGCAGTGGCCGATGTCTGTATTTCCCCCGGAAAAGGCGGAGCTAAACTCAGAGATCAGATCCTGAATGCGGGATTTCTCGGGTTCGCCGACGTGGGAAGGTCAAACTTATGGCAAACTTCGGCCGTGCTGATAAGCCTGCAAACTGCCTCCTCCACCGGCTGTTCGGTCACGACGGTGGGAACGAGGACCCCGCGCTTTGTTGCGAGGTAATTTGACTTCCTTAAGCGTAGTGTTTACAATGCGCAGCGGCAGCCGGCCGTCTTGGGAAATCTAACTAAGGAGTAGGCTCCGGCAAGCCCAGATACATCTACTAGGTCAATCTTTGCGATGCCCAAGCGCCCATTCTCCGGTTCACAAACGACCTGGCCTGCCAGCACGCACTAGCCTAACGGCGGTAGTATGCCTTCCTCTGATAGGCGGATTGTGGTTCTCTCTGTCGTGAGCCAATCTCCGGGATATTTGGCCCTGTAGACCTTACCAGCCCAATTTACAAGGAGTAATGGGACACCGTCTAAGCATAGTGTCCCCTTGCTCTGCAACAGGTCTATTCCCTGCTCTGAGAGAAAGTTTTGGCCGATAAGGCCGGCTACCGGCAACATTGCTTTTTCCGAGCAAATAAAAAACCTTGCATTCAAATGCCGATCTCCCAACGACACAGGAACTTCACAACAGGCGACCGTTTCTAAGGTATCCCCCCTCCGGCTGTCGCAGTCACGCATTTGTTCGTTTTGAAGTTCGATGCTAGCCTCCAAAAGCTGCTCAGCCCTTTCAAGGCGCGCACGCAGCTCGTCGGTCTCCCTCTCGCTTCCCGCACGCTGCGTACGGGCGCAGGACCGCTATTAACCGCTCGATCGTTCCTCTCCTCTCGTACGGCTGCGTCGACCGCCTCGTCCAAGGACTTGAGGTCTCGGGAGAGCGTCAACTTTTTTATCGAATCCCTTAGCCCGTTCAGGAATTGGGTTTGGAGTTGCTCGTCGAGGAGCTCTCTGCGGATTTCGCTCTTCGATTCGGGCTTTACGTCACCACGTCCGCCTATAGCCGCGTTGCCCAACATGCGCAGCCTCGCCACGAACGATTGCACGTTCTCCGCGTCTTTTTGTCTGGCGCAATTGTTCGCACTCGGGCTTAGTGTCGAAAAGGTTTTGTGCCAGTTCCTAAAACTCAGCGTAGGTTTTAGCCGCGGCCGCGGCTTCATCATGCTATGCAAAATCATATGCGGCACCGACCATTTTACAGCGTGCAGTGCCTACCAACTGCGCGTCAGACCACCGACCCAGACGTCCCACTGCCTCCTGGACATGCAAAAAAAATTCCCCGCATATCCCCGAGGGGAAGAATGTGAAAGTGCGAATGCACGAGTTGAATTTGCGCGGTTCGGTAATGTTCGCGAAAGAGAGATCACACACACACACACAACTACAAAGAAAGAAAGATGCATTGATTCACAGACACCTATTTGTGTTGTCGTTGTACTTGATTGCTAGAGCGGATCTCAGCTTTGAAATTTCGTGTCAGTACTCCTTTAAGCGGGTGCATTAGCCCTTCTCACGCCCGATTCCTGGCCAATCCCCCACGTGGGTATGTGCCATGTCAGCGGCCAGGCAGCGCGCGCCCATCTCCCCCTTGCTAAGGAAGACGAGGAGCGCGCGCACCCGCAGCTGTTGCTATGCGGACTACGGCGGCGGACGATTCAGGCTCGCTTAAGAAGTGCATTCGCACTTAAAAGTCAACGATGTTGGCCCCGTGTCTATCTCCCGTGAAGGACGGAACCATGCCACCCAATGCCGTAACACGTGTGTCTATCACGCTCGCTTGGGTCATAGTAGTCTCGGCCATGGTGTCTCGTTTCGTCCTACCGTGACGGTGAAATCTCAAGTTTTAGCACAGCGATTTAGCTTGCGCGGATCCCACCGCTGCCACCATGTGTGACGCTCATTTAATGGGTTAGTCACAAAGTCATATTAAGATGGGTCCACGCAGAGCTTGGAGGAAATGAGACACTGAGGCGGGTGAAAAACATTACAATTAACTTAATGGATTGCCTCAGCGGTGCCTGCTCCCTCACCAGGTTGGGCGGAATCGTTCGGGTTGCCCGGGGGTCAATCGTCGACGGGACGCCGACGGGCGAAGTGGGTTTCTGGGCCCGGAGATGGATGCAACGCGGGGCCGGTGGCTCGGCGAGCTCGAGCTGTAGGCCGCGGTCAGGAAGGGGAGGCTCTGCAGGACCGGTAGCTCGGCGGGCTCAAGGTGTAGACCAAGGTAGGAAACACTGGCAGCGAGCGGGCTCCTGGGAGGGACGGGCTTTCCTGATCGCTCCTACGGCTGCGTCCCAATGGCAACACGGTCGCCCCAAGTCTAACCGCGATCCGCTCCGTTCGCTCCTGTTTATATCCTCCTCCTCCTACGTCCGAGCTGTGGCGGGGAAAAGGGGGGGGGGAAGGGCCGGCTTCATGCGGCGCTGGACGACGTGGCTGTCTGCCCACCCGTCAAGGACGCGTCGAGCGGAGGGAAGCCTGGCTCGCCCCGAGGCATGCGGGAACCATGTGTTCTTAGTGAAGCGGCTACACGTTCCCACGGGAAAATATCCTCCGCCAAAGTTCTTCCATCTGGTTAGGAGTAGTCCGGGCACACACACGACCGTCACACTAGGGTGTCTCGATGCCAGCGGCGCCGTAATGGGTGGACACCCTTTTAGCGGTCCCGTGCCGCCGCAATTGGGTCAACGTGCTCAACACGTTGTTGTTTTCATTTCCCACTCGACCCAGTAACGCGAAACAGATCAGGTTATTCAAACTTCGCCACTAAACCGTGTTGCCACGATAATTTTACCGCTTTTTTGATACAATGACTTGTTCGGTAGCGAGCGACCTACCCAGAATGGCGGCGCCAGCGTATACGTATCTCAAACCTGTACGGCGGAAGCGTGAATGAAGGCACCCAAGGCACCCTAGCAAATACCTATGTGCAGCGCCTTCTAAAATGGAGTTTCAATATGCACTGCGTTGCGTAAAGCAGATGACCTCGCTATTTCTTGAAAAACTGCGGCCTTGCTGTAACCTCATTTCAAAGCTGCGCCTTTAAAAGCGTCGCGTGAAGGCTTTGATTTCCAGCGTGTGCTTCTCTTCCATTAAACTGTGTTTGTTACGTGGCTTGAGGGTAGCTACAGTGCAGCTCAGCGCAAGCCCAAACCAAGTAAGCGAAGGAATTTACCGTAGCGAAGGGATCTCACACTTCTCCCCACACTCTCAAACATGGCCGACAGTGGTTACATACGAACAGCGGGCTTAGTATCAGAAATTGCCCCAAGTCAGCGTGTCATGACCGTGTTGAATATTGACGAGTGTGTTTCAAGCGTTGAATTCGGGTCATCTGTCATCGATTGTGTTTTCACGGTGTATGACGACGGCGCCTGTGGGAAATCTTGGCTTCGCGTTCGTATCGTTCGGACTAGAGCGAACTTTTCGCTGTAGCGACTTTGGCAGCATTGACTGATGGTGGCCTGGGGACCTCGTTCGTTTATTGTTTGCTGCTCAGATTTGTTACCAGCGCCACTTTATTGTGGTAGTGCCTATTTATTTAACATCGGGTTTGAAGTAATGGGGTGGCGGAGGACCAAAGAGAAGCCGCGATGGCCAGGGCTCTTCCCGTAACAATTTCTTGGGTTTCGTGGTCAGACCGCCCCAGAGCCTACTCAGAGTGAGAGGAGGGGAAATGGGGACGAGGTCGTGCGGACATACACAAAGGCATTTGAAGTGTGTGTCCAGCCGCCACATGAGGGTCCGTAAGGGAAGGTGAATTGATGTGGGTGGGTGTGCACACGGAGGGTGTGGGGTGGTGAAGAGTGGGTTTGTAAGAGCCGCCACGTGTGCGCAGGTGGCAAAGTGAAGGGGACGGGGTAGGTAGGTTCCAGTGGAGGAGGCGGTAACTTTGAGTTATGTCCCTCTATTAGGAAGGATCTAGAGGGACATTTTTGAGGATGCCATGTAAAGGCGTAAAACAAACGTTAGGGCGGAATATCAAAACTCAGGTGTGTTGGTGTGCCGTCTCATCATAACCTACGCAGGTGCGGGATGGTGTCTCCAGAGTGGCATCACAGGTTCGGCAGGGGGATTGAAAGTCACTTCGTTGCTGCGACGCAACCCCACCGGTGAATTCGACGCCATGGTTAATTGTGGCTGCGGTCGCTACAACGCGCCGACGAATGGGCTGTCTGTGTTTGATTGACACGATAAATGCAAATGACTGTTGCTGCGACGCTTACCCACTTGCGAAGTCGATGCCATGGCTGCGTGGGGCTTCAGTCACTACGCCGCGGCTACGAATCGGCTGGGTGTGTCTCCCTGATACGATATCTCGGAGGAAACTCGGGATTGGCATGGCGCAACCATCTTGAACCCGTAGGCTCGAGACGGCGGCTTTTGCGGCGTGGTTCACGGTTGCCGGTTCACGGTAACTATTTCACGTATATTTGTGGCTCGACGAACCGTTTTCTTTAGCGGCGGACAAATTTCGATTTCGTGTTTACCTCTTAAAAAGTATTGTGCATTGGCTGGGCAGTCATCTGACCACCGACTCTCTTTGCCACGGTTTCAAAGCGGCTTTAGCTCTATGACCGCCGGAAGCAACTGTTGCGTGCGTTGCGGTTTTACACGACGGGTACCTTTCACGGAAGTTTGGTAGCGACTGCCCCATCGACCACCATATGATGACAGTCAATTCGTGTGTGCGGAATAATATCACTAGAGACCTATTTCTCCAAATTCGTCTTTTTTATGTGTTTCGCCATACATGGCTTCTGCAGGTTCTACCATATGTCTATCTGTCTACCATGTGGTACAGGGTGCATGGTGGGGGGCAGAATTTGTATGTGGCAGGGTATGGGGTGGGATACATGGAATGTAGCACTGAATAGTAAAACCGAAAAGCAAAAAAGAAGGCAGTCGAGAGAGACAGAGATAGGTTTTATTGCGAGCCTTTATGAAAATCTTGCAGGTGTGGTTCCATCTTCACCCGAATCCATGAGCTGCCGCAGCATGAGCTGGTGTCTTGTTGAGGAGGAGCTAGTAGTTATAACAATTTGTCCTTGAAATTAGAATTTTATGGTATCTCCTAAAAAGTTTCTTGAGTAGTATATCCCAAGTCGGTAATGTCAGTTTCTGCAATTCCGACCATTTTATTTGTATCGTGCAGACTACGCATGCGTCGCACGTATCCGCTTGCCATGACTAAGTAATATTATCGCAACACGTGCCTGTTAATGCCGACGACTATATATACTCTGTGTGTTCCTTGAATAAACGTTCTTTTCGTTCCTGGCTTCTGTCCCACCGATACATAGTGTCAGAAGTGGGATTTGTCTCAGCAAGTACGGTATCTTGATGCGGGTGCGGAAAGGTGTCGTTTTGAAAGCAACTTCTCGCAATGGAACTAGTCAAGCCACCGGAGCACCTGCTACTTTCTGGCAAGATCTCCAAGAACTGGGACCTGTTCATGCAGAAGTTCGACTTGTTCCTGCAAGCGACAGCACCAACGAAAGAGCCAAGGTCAGAAGCTGTCAAGGCTGCACTTTTACTTAGTGTTGCTGGCTACGACGCGCTTGAGGTGTTCAACAACTTTACCATCCTGGAGGCCGAACGCAAGGATGATTACCCGACGGTCGTGAGGAAGTTCAAAGAGTACTGCCAAGAACAATAAAATGAAGTGTACGAGAGGCACATTTTTCGGTCAGGAACACAGGACGAAGATGAGCCGTTTGAGCATTTCTTGCGCGACCTACGAAAGCTATCCCGAAGCTGCTACTTCGCTGCATTAACCGAGTCCATGCTCCGCGACCAGGTCGTGTTCGGTATACACAACCCAAAGTTGCGGGAAAAGCTCCTCAAAGTAAAAGACCTCACGCTTGTCAAGACAAAGCAAATCTGCAAGGCGGCGAAACTGGCCGGACAGCAGAACGATGCGTGGTATCAGGCGGAGGAACAAGTCGCGTCAGTAAACAAGCTTCCGTTTAGATTTGGGAGGTGCAACCGGTCCCACGAACGAAACAGGTGTCCGGCGTTCGGGAAGACGCGTTTTGTATGTAAAGGCTCCAATCACTTTGCGGCGTGTTGCAAGAAAGGGCCTAGAGTAGGCGAAGGGGTCGACAAGCAAGACACTTTCCAAATACTTTATGTCAAGACTTTCACTACGGAAAGATCGAAGGACTGGATCGTCAGCGCAAAAGTGGCCGGCCAGTAAACCGTCTTGAAAGTGGACACAGGTTCCCAAGCAAACTTGCTGCCATACTCGATCTACCGGAAGTGAAAGAGACTGCAACGTCTGAAGACGAGCAGCTCCACTCTGCGGTCTACAGTGGTGATGCCATCAAACACTTTGGTGTTGCAACTTTACGAGTGACCATGAAGGACCAGTCGGGCGATTTCGACTTCTTCACAGTGAAAAAAGGCATCCAAGCAATACTCAGACTATGTGCAAGTGACGCGCTCGGACTGGTTGTTAGGTCAGTAGATACTGCCAACGACGGCACTTTGGACGGAGTGCTGCAGGAATTTGCTGAAGTGTTAAGAGGCTGTGTAGCCCGTCAGTATCGGATGGTATTGCGCACTGGTTCGATACCGGCAGTTGAGCCAGCGAGGCGCGTACCCCTCGCACTACAAGAACCACTGCGGGAACAGCTGGACCACATTGAACAGGGCGGCATCATCACAAGAGTGACCGAACCGACAGACTGGGTGAGCCCGATTTTCATTGTTCGCCAAAAGGACGGCACAATACGTGTATGCATTGATCCTAGGCATATCAATGGATAACTAAAACGTGAGCACTATCAGATGCCTAAGCGTAAAGAGATTAAAGCTGGACTCGCTGGCGCTAAGTATTTTTCCCGCCTCGATGCTAATGCGGGATTTCACCAAATTTCTTTGGATGAGGCGACGTCTAAAATATACACGTTTGGCACCCCCTTTGGTCGCTACCGCTTTTTGAGACTGCCCTTCGGTATCGCTTAAGCTCCGGAAGCATTTCAAAAAACTTTGAGCGATATATTTGACAGGGCCCCAGGTGCGCGTGTCTATGTCGATGACGTCCTTGTCTGGGGCAGTACTAAAGAAGAACATGACGCCCGCCTACGAAATTCACTGCAACTTGCAAAAAAACGCTCGCTTGACTTTCAATGCAAGTAAATGCAGGTTCGGGCTAACTGAAGTTGATTATTTGGGTGACGTCATCAGCCGAGACGGAATAAGGCCAAATGCCGCGCTGAGCATGTCCCTTACTGAAATGTCCCAGCGAGCGGACAAAGCCGCGGTGCACAGAATACTGGGCGTGGCCAATTACTTTGGTAAATACATTCTGAATCTCTCTGAAAAGATCATACTTTTGCGCAGCCTAATCAAGAAAGACACAAAGTTTGAATGGTCGGACAACCACGCGAACGAATGGACAGATATCTGCACATGACTCAGCAGCGCGCCTTTGCTCACTGTCTTTGATGCTAGCAGGGAAACTAAAATTTCTTCTGACGCTTCTAAAGGTGGAGTCGGCGCTGCACTTCTACAGCTTTATGGTGACAGCTGGCGGCCTGTTGCGTATGCATTACGGATGATGAATGAGACTAAGCAAAGGTATTTGCAAATCGAAAAAGAAGCCATTGGCATATTATTCGTTTGTTAAAAATTTCACCACTTTGTATACGGCCGCAAGATAGCCATAGAGACAGACCACCGACCACTGTTAGGTATTGCATCCAAAGGAATTGGTGACATGCCACCGCGTCTTCAGCGTTTCTTCCTACGCTTACTGAAGTACGACTATTTGCTTGAATTTGTAGCAGGAAAATAACTGCTTCTGGTCGACATGCTCTCAAGGTCGTCGCCCATTAACCACCCAGGGGACACAAGTGGCTCGACAGAAGAAATAGAGGTTCACGCAGTTGGTGCAGTCTCGGACTTGGTAAGCAAAAGAACTTTCGATCGCTTAGTTGCCGCCACTGCAAGCGACCACGAGTTGCAAAAAGTGATAGTCTACATCAACTGCAGTGGCAATCTTTATGACTGCATGAAACCTCATGCTGCTGAGCTGTCATTAATAGAGGGAGTTGTGCTAAAAGGAACAAAAGTAGTCGTTCCAAGGTATATGAGGGGCGAAATGCTTCACCGCATACACAAAGGGCATTTGGGCTTCAACAAATGCAAAGCAAGAGCTCGACGATTGTTGTTTTCGCCCGGACTTAATGCAGATATTGAAAATGCCGTCAAGAGTTGCGCTGTATGCCGAAAGTACGCATACAGACAACCAAGCGAGAATTTGGTGCTCAGACCAACACCCGACCACGCTTGGTACCGAGTCGGCGTTAATATCTTTCAGCAGGGCGGAAGCTCGTACGTGTGAGCGTTCGATGCGCACTCAAACTTCCCTGAAGTGCAGTAGCTCAGCGACACCACGTCCGGCACGGTTATTGCCCAAATGAGTAGCATTTTTGCGCGTTATGGAATCCCAGTTCAAGCATGTACTCACAACGGGCCCCAGTTCGCGTCTCACGAGTTTGCCATTTTTGCCTCCAGGTACGAGTTCAAGCACGTGACGTCGAGTCCTGGCTTTCCCCAGCCGAACGGACATGCGGAAAAAGGTGTTGAGATAGTAAAACGGATCATGAAAAAAACTCAAGAAGGTCGCGAGAAGCTCGCGCGGGCCCGCTCAGCTATCGATCTACGCCACTTGAAGACGGTCGTTCCCTGGGCGAGCTTTTGCATGGCAGGAGGCTACGAACCCGGCTCCCAGACTTCAGTCAGCAAGCTACAAGTTTGGTGCACAAGCACAGGCAACTCGACGTCCACAAGAAGGACCTACCAATGCTCAACGAAGGGGAAGTAGTGAGGATACGCGATAAAGCATGGAATCGCAAGGCACAGGTCGTGGGAATGGCAGCACCGAGATCGTATCGCGTGGTTTCTGAATACAACAAAGTGTTTCGTCGGAACCGGACACACCTCATGCCAACGCGAGAGCCATTTCAACGCAACGACCTCGACAGTGATGAGCCAGAAAGCGAAGATGATCAGCCAGGAACAACGTCACCAGCTGTGGCACACAGACACCCGACTGAACTCTCAGCACCGCTCCCAAGCAGGTTTAAGCGGTTGAGTGGACGACCAAGGCGGGTGCAGTACAACCACAACTTCAATCAAGTCCATCATGTAGGTGTGCTTTAGAAACTATTGCACATAGGAAGATGTATCGTACAGACTACGCATGCGTCGCACGTATCCGCTTGCCATGACTGAGTTAGGATTATGGCAACACGTGCCTGCTAATGCCGACGTCTATATATACTGTGTGTGTTCCTTGAATAAACGTTCTTTTCCTTCCTGGCTTCTGTCCCAACGATACATTATTATTAACAAAGGTATTCGTTAAGGCTCCACCGTAGGTGTCTTGTTATTTTTGATTTTCATTCATGATCTCCCTTCGTGCCTTTATGACTCGAGTCTTTTTGTACGCAGATGATACAACTATTCTGTCATCCGATTGTGATCAACACACTCTCATTTGCAATTTGCTGAATGTCTTGCTCGCCATCCAAGAATGGTGCTATAGTAACCAGCTCTACAATAAGGTAAAGAAAACTCTTTCAGCTCCATTGCTCTCTTACTGAGACATAAACTGAAGCGCTCACTTGGCAACATAAAGCTTCTTGGTTATAGCACCATATTCGTACCCTGCTTAGAATAAGCATGCGCAGTTTGGGAACTGCAGCCTAAAAAAGACTAATAATCATGAAAAATTCAAACGTTTGCCGTGCGTTTCATAGAGAGCCGATACCACTGCCCTCATTCCCCTACCGAACTAATAAGAATTAGCTAAATCTCAACACTCGAATGTCGAAGAAGCATTTCCAGGGCAAGATTTCTTTTCCACTTAGAACAAAAAAATTTACGACGTGACACATCGGTTTTACTCACTCTGTTATCATCGCGACTCACGAGGCGTCATCATTCACCTATGTTCACGCCTATCGCAGCAGGAAATAACAGTTTTAAATATTTATTGAAAAGAATCATTGATGCCGACAAATCACACGCACGAGTGTAACTAATATTTTGAACAATTTATATTAGTGGACGGAAAACGCAGAAAATTAAGCTGAGCAAATAACTTCGGGTGCGAAATTATGCCGAAAGCTTTACTGAAATCTGTAAGACTACGTACGCTTGGCCTGAGTAATAAATTACGGGATAGAATAAATAGACGGAAGCAATTAGCTGGACAGTGGTTGGAAAAGCAGTATGAAATCTGTGGTGAAATGACCCCAAGGTGTTGCGCTCTTCTAAAAGGTCTATCGTGTAGTTAGATATGAAGTGCTCCGTGAGCTCACATGACGATATCGGTATTATGGGCGTTTAATTTGTGAGAATGGCAATATCTCCTATTTTAAACACTGGCATCATGCATGCAATGGGCCATTCAGTCAGGACGATGCGTTGGGAAATAGATAAACCCAAAATCACGACTAGAAAACGTGCGTGTGATTCGGCCTAGAGACGTAGAAATGCGTTCAGAATGTTGTCTGGATCCCATGATGATTTAGTTTTCAAGCTAAGAAGCATGACAACACACCTGCGAAACTTATGAAATCAAGATTAACCACGGAGCAGTTCTCATTTGAGTTATCGCAGTGGGACGGATCAGAAAACACTTAGTGGAAGTAACCAATATATTAAGTCGCAGTTTACTTGAAATCTTTTCTCTATGCAGTGGGTAATCTTACCATGTTAGTCTCGGAATGCGTGCATTCTGGCTTTGCCTATGCAAGCTTCTCTTGAGTTGCTGTTAAACTTCCTCCTATTTCTAGTTTTCTAGCGTCAGCTACACTAACAGAGGTTGCGCAGTTGGCATTGCTCCTGGAGAGCCGTGGTGCGCATGCGCGAGGAGCAGTGACGCCTTACAACGCACAGCTGGTGCGCCGGAGCCGGTGCCTCCGCGACTGGGTTGGATAAGATTGGATTGGATAGAATTCGTTTGGAAATCGTTTTGGCACCAGTAAGCTTGATAATCAGCAAACCCAAGAAAACCAGGAATCCTAACAATAACCACGCTACGTATATCCTAGCACACCCGAGCTAGGCCCCTACTACTTTTGTCTCCAATCACTGCCCTGTTTTCCGCACAAATGTCGTTCGTGTTACTTCTGTTTTTCGATTTCAGTAGCTCTAGGAATTGAATTTGACATCTCCATTTGTGTTTATGACTAACGAGGATTATACAGGCACATTAGGTAATTCGGATTTATCGGGACACTCATGATGCATGAGCATAACCTGCCGAATTTAAATAGATGTGCACATAATTAGAGGGATATACAGCCTGTCTGCGCACAAGAATACATTTGTTGCAGCAGTGTATACAGGTTTACGGTATTAGCGTGATTTAGAAAGATAAGCTATGTCCTGAGTATCTTTTATACTATAAAAATTATACCGCCGTCCTAACTATAGCTGGTTCTTCGTGCCTCTTCTTTATTACCGATAACTGCTTATTTCAATTTCAGTAAAGACACGACATTTCTGGCGTGACAATACTTAGTGTCCTTATAACGAAAGAACTCACGAGTGCCACAAATTGTATCGCAGTTTAGTCACTAATCAGCATATCTCGGCACTTCGAAGCCTCGGGTGAGCGTTTGTTGCCAGCAAGGAACAACGCTAAGAATGATATGAGTGTGACACTCAGATTTAATCTTGCATAGTTACTCGTCGTATGATCACTTTCAATCATACGAAGTAACGGAAGCAACTGTGGATATTTGAACAAAACCGATGGGCTTTTTTATAATCGTATTGTCGGGTGATGTATTTATAATCGTATTGTCGGGTGATGTAAGAAATTGACTGCACACATTATGCAGGTTTGTTCTAGATGGACAACCCTTTCAATTTTGTTTACTTGCTTCAAGAAGTGGGCTTCAATGAAACTTCGCGTGGTATTTACCAAGTCTGCATCCGGCCCAGCAGGAAGTCATTGTGTCGATCCCACTTTAAGGTGTATTTGCAAATACTCGCCGAGCGACACCTGAGAGCAAGCCACGAGGAGTTCTGGACTTCTCCTGAAAATCTATGAATTACCTTCTACTCATCACTGCCGCTTTAATAGGCCTACCAGCCATCGGTTCTTACGTGGCGCGCAGGACAACAAATTCTGAACGCGTCATGGGCGTGGCGGGGGGAGCAAGAGGGAGGGGCAGAACGTTTCATACGCAGAGCACACTAGAGATGGCGCGGCGAATTTACCCAGAGTTCCCCGTGCGGAAGTGCCTGCTCGTCGGCGGTGGCGTGGTCAGTACGTCTTTGCCGTCTGCTTTAGCGTCAGTTGTTTTGGGCATGGTTTGGTGCAGTTTCTTGTCCAATAAGCGGTGCCTTCGCAAGGCTTGATTAAATTGTTTGACAGCCCCTCCAGGGTAATTCGCACCCGACGGAATTAAGTGGTTGTACGGCGAACATAAATTAAGAATTGGTTTGCAATGCGGGAAACTAAAATGTACAAACCACACACAGTCATCCGGCCGCTAGAGAAACGCTACCTTTTGCGCACTGCTTGCCATGAATAGAACTCCGTTTTCTGAATTGGTGATTACCAGTTCGGTATTGTTTTAGGAGGCTTTACAATAGGTGAAAGTAGCAACTGCTTCCGATAAAAAGCGATTATAGAAGTACCCTTGCTTTGTCGCAATTCTCAAACTTACTA
Organism: Haemaphysalis longicornis; assembly: GCF_048455015.1. Classification (NCBI taxonomy): domain Eukaryota; kingdom Metazoa; phylum Arthropoda; class Arachnida; order Ixodida; family Ixodidae; genus Haemaphysalis; species Haemaphysalis longicornis. Next base: position 69,459,316 of record NW_027526225.1, on the reverse strand, counting down.
AACAAACTAGTTTAAATCGTATAAATGGTAATCACTAAGCTCACATGCCGAATTGTTTCAGTGTCTTCACTTGTATAGCGCGGTGCTGTAGCCTCAGCCTACCACATCATAATGGCTAGGTACCGCTGTATCACCCTCGAACAGACGCCCCTCTCCGCTTTGTTTTTCCCGACTCACGGCCGGGCTCCAGTGACGGCGTCCGCCGCTCTAGCACGGCCGTGGCCGTCAGTGCTGCTGCGTTTGTGACGCCGCCCTCGCGAATTCCAGGTAACGGCTGCCAGAATTTCTGGTTTCCCTCTTTGTAGAGCCACGTGTGTGAATTTAGGTGACGTCGCATAGGCAATCGTTGTAGGTGTCTTTTGAAGCTTTGCGCTCCAACCGCCTTCACAGCGTGCATTGGAGCCACGTTTTTTTATTTTTTTGCAGCTCCTGTCGCCTTTTCCCGATGTCGGGGCAGCGATTCCTTACTTGCAACTGATGGTATTGCTGGTCCCGTGTATATTTATAACATGTACTAGAAATGATTGTGGCATAGCGCAGCTAACCTTGGATATGCAAAGCAAAAGTTTTTCTTTGTCATGTTAAGTCTTGGTTTCGCTTGGTAACCTTTGGTTTAGCTGTATTGCCAACCACGTCTCAAAGCCGTTTGGTCCCGTGCAACGCTAACAGCAGGAGGCCGAGAGAACGCGGCAAACGCGGCTTTCATTCATGGCGGACGCACCGTTCTATTTCTCCGGGCGCCAGACGAGTCACGTCGCCCGAAATGACACGGCACGCCATGCATGGGAGGCTGCGGAGGTGGTCGGCTGCAGGCTCAGCGGTGGTGACGACCGCCGCTCTCGTGCTTTGCAGGACGGCTAAAAACCTGACCTTGTGCGCAGCGCCTACACCAGGCCCGGCCAATCACGAGATGCGGTTCAGGGGTGTGTCGCCGGGGGTGTACATCAGGTTAAAACGTCACCTTCCTCATTCTCTGCGGTATCACTGGACGAAAGTAGAAAAGCTTTGCTTTAAAGCAAAGCACACCGAGCCATGCACCACCACTATACCGCATTCAGCCTCCCCTGCAGAGGTGTGGCGTCCGCTGAAATCTCCCGTGCTCTTTCTGTTCCTGCGCACAATTTTTTCTCTATTGTCTTCCGTTGTGCGCTGTCTTCTTCCGTTTCCCGCATTTGATGGCTTTTGTGTGTGTTTGAGTCAAATTCATAGGTCGCCCTACTCACTCGGGAGTACCATAATTTGTACTGATTTGTACTCAACCTCACACGTGAGTACAATGATGAGTGAGTACATACCGAGTTATAAAAGTTAGTACGACGACGAGAGTACAAACGTAAGTGCAGTACTCGCGAGTACAGTACTCATGTATTCATTACTTACGAAAATGAGTATTCATGAGTACAGTACTCATGAGTGTAAGCCTTAATGCGTGCAATACTCAAGAGTGCAGTACACGTGAGGATGAATTACTCATGAGTAGATAGCCCTAATAAGTATAGTACTCATGAGTACACACTACTCATCAGTACTGTATTTGCGATTTATAGCACTTTTGAGTACATGCACTCGTGAATTGCGGTCTGTGGACAACCGCACAGAATTCTTGGTGTTGACCATTCTTGTGGTCAAGCAACAACACAGTATAGGGAAACTTGCTGTTAACTTTTAGCCTAAACTAGCGCCTAAAACGCAAATAACAGGTGAAGATAAAATCAGTAAGGCAGCACCAATTGTACTTTCAAGTCAAGACGAATTGTGTCTGTAGCATGACGAATATTTTTGTAATTTGTTTAATTTTATAGTTTGGAATTTGTTATGAATATATTTGAGACATTTTAACGTTCCATGTTCTGGTAAACAATACGTGTCCGTAGCATTGGAACTAAAAAAGGAAGACACTGTTTACATACATACACTGCCAAACCACACAATCACTTGGCGGTTTCACAAAATAGTCATGGTAGGACTGACAGAATAATATGAATATCAATAGAAAAGTGTGTTATTATATTTTGCAATCGTATACATTCGCAGAACAGCATTTGTAAGGAAAAATGTAATTTTGAGAAGAGACCTGCAAAACGTGGTTAGTTTTTTGGTACTACAAAGTAGCCATTTTAGGGCTCAGAATAATGTGAATTGAAATGACAATATCTTTTCTTGTACTTTGCAATTACAACGGTTTGCAAAAACAACCGATGCAAGGAAAAAGGTATTTTGCGAAAACACATGCAAACTGTTGCGATTTGTCGGTTTGGCGAAATAGCCATGTTAGGTCTCTAGAATCGTATGAATTTAACTAGTAAAGGGGTAGTCTTAATCTGTGCACTTGTATTCATTTGAAGAAGAACATATGTATGAGAAAGAAGTATCACCCTGAAGAGATTAGCAAAACGTTGTTAAAAAACCAAACAGTACGCTGTTGCTTTAAACGAAACGAAAGTTGGTACAGCTTGCACATGTGCTGACGGGCTCGAGAAACAGGAGCGCTTGCGGCTCCTCTCCCTTCGTCGAAGACCCGGCTACTCAAAGCCAGCGCTACCAAGAAACCAAAGGTACCAAAGATGTGCGCTCAGAATGCGTTCGCACCTGAATCGATAGATGTCGGTTGCATAACGCAAAAAAGCCACGTTCGACTCGCACTACAAGAACTGTTTCTTTTAAATTCAAAGTTTTGTGTTTGCATTAGACAACTTACGGCCCAGAAAAAACCGCTATTGAAACCTTATTTTCCACAAAGAGTTCAACTGGCCTCGGTCTCGGCACTTTTTTAATATATTAAGTTGATGCTTATACGCTCAGAATACTGCCACCCATAGCGATATACACAAGAGGCAGCGCATCCTCCTCTGGGAAAAAACCTTACCGCGACGCTTGTGCTTTATTTTAGTTTGGAACGATGTGTGCGGATCACTTTTCGTTGCGTTGGGAAAACTTTTGGTAGGTAAATATGTTGAAATTGTTGCCCCTGATAATTACTGAATTGGCTACGAGCCTCTGATGGTTGCTGGTACTACTTGCCTATTCATTTAATAAAATGAGCACCTGGGACTTGTAGGTTGTGTTGACGGAGCAGCAAAAAATAAATTTTGAATTGAACCAGAAGTTTTTGCGGTAGCGGCCAACGTTACCGTACAACCCGCTGTAATAGGTGAGAGGAGAGTTGTGATTGGGAATGATGACGGTGCTTTCTAAGGAAAATTGGTGAATCGGCTGTAATAAATTTGTGATGGCTGCGGTCATCGTCGCTTGTTAATGAACTTGTGTGGAAATGCCGCTACGCCTATAGTCAGCCTTTACATTGGCTTACCTACATGTTGAGCTAACGCTGTGTCAAGCAACACCAAAATTATTGTACGTCAAGGAGGGGTACTGCTTATTGACGTTAACCCCCACGGGGGAAAAGTATCGGTAACGTCGGCGCGTCGCTTACCCTTGGGGACTTCAGGCCACTGCATAATCCGCTTGCAGCCACTGGGGCAAAAGAAACAATAAATGCGTCAGGCTGGTCACATTCTCATTGTAATGCAGAGGGGAATTACCACACAGCACCCCTAGAGTTAACGAATAATCAGGCACTGTAAACGATCTAGCGAACCGCAAACATTTTGTTTCTTGAAGTACAGTGAACTCCTGTTAAGAACTCGATTAAGACGACATCTCGCTTATGGCGAGCAACATAAAAACATTCGTTTTGTTTTTCATAGACCGATGAAAAAAATACGCTTAAGACGAACAGCCGTGCACATATTCTTCGGTCAAGACGAATATCGGGGTGACACCACGGCTGCTGATTCTGGGTAACAAACGTGGCAGTGTTAGCGGGGTGTGGCGGGCCATTTATGCAGCCAAAGGGAATGGAAAATAGAAGAAAACCACAGCGCAAGCGAATTCGCGCCACTGAGGTAGAGAGGGAGCAAGAAAAAAAAAACAGGCGGATAAAACTACAACCTCTCTCACCCTTCTACCCGCAGAGGCAGTGTCAAAGCAAAGAAAAAAAGTGCGAGAGGGAGTTTTGTTGTCTCTCCGTTGTGGACAAGACTGGCGCCAAAATAAGGGGATAAAGAAAGAAAACAAGAAATTAGCACCCTTCCAAACTGTGAAGATTTATGGCCTGTGAAGCTGGTCGCAGTACAGGAAATTTACGAAATCAAACGCGTTTGCTTACAATTTGCTGTCGAGAATTCAGCACTTAGTGCAATGAAACTTTTAAGGACTCGAGATTTATTCTGGTGGACAAACATCGAGTGGTCTGTTTCCCTCCCGCGTCGTAGGCGTTTTACCTGCGCATTGTGGCGGTAGAGGTACCCGTTTGAACATCCCGCCAGCACAACAATCTTGTCAGCAGTGAGAGCATAAAATCTACATCTGGACCGGCACATCCAACCCCTCTTCCCTCCACTTCGAACTTGTGCCTGTTTAACCAGAACCAGTTATGTGCGCGTGCTTAGAAATGAAAGGCACCGCCAAAATTTTCGATCTGAAAACGCTTCAAGCTGACCAAGAAATATTGGCTCACGTCATCGCTGGTGTTCATCAGGGAGATTCCCATCCACTCGACAAGCGGGAACGTGCAGTGGTTTTCTGTTGTTTTCACACCCCACATCATCTGGGAACGCCTCAACGAAACTCTGGAAAGTGACCACCACATCATCCAAGTGACTCACCTTTAACATAAAGTAAAAACGCGCATTGGGAAGCCTTTCGCGAAGATTCTAAGCCGCTCCCAACCACCATCACGAACCTTGATCAATGGGTTTCTCAAATTCAAGAAACTCTATCACGGCATACAAAAACTCTCCCTCTTACCTTCGAAAGCCCAGTCGTGGATGTCCATCTTATCTATTCATTAGACGCTCGGAAGAGCCTACTTCACCGATGAAAGAAACAAAACACAACAAGAAACTCCGCCGCCGGAATAATGAGATCACGCAGGAGGCAGCCCAATACGGCCTCACGTTACATCAGCAAAACCGGGCTACCTTTTGCAACATCTTGCAAAGAACTCTTGGAACTACAAAGACATGGCACATATGTGATCACTTCCCGGGGACAAAGCCTCCAAATCTGCTACAGCACATTACCTACTCCGGACCACAAGACCAGCTACTCTCTGATATCAAAACCACCCGATTTGCGCCTCTCTTTTCTTATGAAATAGATCATCCAGACTACTGAGGGGCCGCAAATCTCACCCTCGATGCCCCTTTTACAATGCAAGATCTTCAAGACGTCCTGGCCAAGCTCACCCGCAATACACTCCTGGCCATAACCACATCAATAACAAAACCCTGCGTAACCTCGACAACGACCCTTTCCAAGCACTACTCGACATTTTCAACTCGCAATGGACCCAAGGCACTGTTCCAGCCCAGTGGCGACATGCGGATATAACGCTTGTCCCGAAACCTCACAAACTGCTCTCCATTAATAATATCGGCCCGATCTCCCTGAAATCATGTCTAGGCAAGGTTTACGAACATCTCATTCATACTCACCTTACAGCCTATCTTGAAGACAACAATCTAGTCCCGCATACGATGATTGGTTTTCGAGCACAGCTCTTAACGCAAGACGTCCTGCTCTAAATCAAAGAAAAGGTTCTGGACCATCTCAGCACATCCACCACACGAGCAATCCTGGCTCTAGACATCAAAGGAGCTTTTGATAATGCTTCTCATGATGCCATCCTAAAGAACCTAAAAAGCACCAATTGCGGCCTCCCCACCTACAACTACGTACACCAATTTTTAACTGGCTGGACAGCTACGATCGCAGTTGGTGACCTCCATAGCTCTGCTTTCCCCCCACCACCCAAGGGCACGCCACAAGGCTCAGTGATATCCCCACTTCTCTTCAACGTCGAACTTCTCGGGTTGATACCAGCTCTTGACTGTCTTACTCACAATCACTACGCACTCTACGCTGACGACGTCACAATCTCGACTACCAATGGATCAGTAGGCGATCAGGAAGACTCACTCCAACAAGCTATCGATGTCACTCTCACCTATTTGACAACCTGCGGAATTACTTGCTCCCCGGAAAAATCGTATCTAGTCGTTCTCCACCTCCTGAGCCCTTACTCATCATACAGGGTAAACCCGTTTCCAAGATGGCCGTTCTTCGGGTACTGGGACGTCACATTCAACCAGACGGGGCTGGCCACGCAACACTCATCCAATTGCAAACCACCATCCTGCAACTAGTTGGCCTCATTCGACGAATAACCCACCGCTGTCAAGGCCTTAAGGAACGCGGTACTGTACGCATTGTACAGACTCTTCTAATAGGTCGCATAACATACGGCACGCCGTATCCCACACTACAACCTGCGGAATGCAATAAATTAAACGCCCAATTCTGAGAAGTTACAAAATGGCACTTGGGCTACCGATCACCACGGCAACAATCCGTTTCCAACAACTCGGGGTTCACAACACCCTTGTGGAGCTCATCGAGGCGCACCTCACCAGCCAAAAAGAACGCCTTCTGCTGACAACCACCGGTCGCTCAATATTAAGACCTTTCGGCTATCCGCTCCCCCGACCAGAACATACTCTTCAACACATTCCACCAGCTATCCGTCGTGGCATCACTGTCTCCCCTTTACCCCACCGAATGCACCCAACGTATAACCAAGGCCGTCGCAAGGTGAGGGCTGCTCACCTCTAGGTTAAGTACGGATCTCGGCACGACACTCGATACGTGGATGCCTCCCCAAACTCCTCTCACTCAGCCCACACGTCGGCCGTCGTCGACTCGATGGGACGCCTCGTTAACTCAGCTACGACCCTTACCAACAGCATACCCTTACCAACAACTCCTTGCCGCCACTACCAAGCTGGACGAATCTCGGCCATTGCCTTCTGCATTCTTGCCCAATAATCAACGTCAATTCTCGATATCCGCATCGTGTGGACACCGGTTCACACGGCTCTTCCTTGGGATAAGGTGGCCCACGCCTCTGCCCCACCCTTATCATCCGGGCACCTTCGGAAAGCTGGCGAACCAAGTGCTTCTCCGCCCATACCCTCCGCTACGCTGACATCCTATCCAATTTACACCGACAACGCCAGCACTTCTCTCCACCCCATCCGAACTTTTCCAAGACCGACGCGTGCATCTTACGGTGGCTGAAAACCAACACCTTTCCCCATGGCACGCGCCTTCATGCTATTTATCCAGCACAGTACTCTCCAAAATAAAAAAAAATTGGTCATAAGGACTGGCCCCAAAGCCAAATTTCAAATCGCACGCCATCTGCCGTAAAGGGTTCGCACAACATCCGACAGATGGCGACGAGTGTACTGGCCAGTAGGAAGACGCAGTGAAACATCCCCCTCGCGAGGGGCACGATCAAATGCAGAGCATTTCCGGGGGCGCACGACGTTAAGTAGTTTGCGTTACGGTAATGTTGTTGCACTTGTGGCAACTAGCTGACGAGAGAGCGCTCGTCAGCAGTAATTTGAATGAGTCAACGATATAAGGCGTGTTCATAGAGTCCCAATCTGTGTCGGCTTTGTGGCGCAGTGGTTAGAGCACCATGTACATTTCCGCCCGCAGGGTCGAGGGATCGAAACCTGGCGCCGGATGGTATTTCTCTTTTTTATATACTAGGGAAGGGTGTGGTGCGGACTACGGACGTTAACGCGGGTGACATCGTGAGTTACTGAAATGCTCTGCATTTAAAAACACTGCCCGTCCCCTTGCACCCTATACCACGTGGTGTGGGAGTTCCGCCTAACCCCGGCTCTACTCCCCATTTCCAACCCAACACCTGAGCCATGGGAGGGCCAGCTGGCTGTGACCCGCAGGAGCTGATATCCCGGGTGGAACTGGCCGCACGTTCCCAGGGCCTGCTGGACTGAGGACGCCCCCCCCCCCCCCCCCAAAGAGAGGAATGGCTCAACTAACTCCGTTCCAGCTCAATAAAACATTTTAGCCACCACGCGCCCATTCGCGCTTCTGTTCCGGCAGACGATCCTTCGATTTCCGGTTTTCTTCCAACCGAACGACGCGCGTCTGTCAATAGGAAGTTAAAACCTGGAAGGACTGGAGCTTTATTCTAAGCGACAAACAAGTGGCTCTCCGTTTCCGTACAATGCTGTAGACACCTCACTGTCTGTGTAACACACCAACCCAAACCCAAACCACTCGAGCATTTAAAACTGCCGACAGGTTGCATTGAGCCGCTAGACTACCAAGTTCAAATTTTGCGCCCACAACGCGCATGCCATGGGTTGCAAGATGAAGACTATTCGCCACGAGATTGACATATAGGTGGCGACAGCGTTGCGCTGCTAGTGTGGATGCCCCACTGAGCGGTAGCGGCGGAATGCACAATGTGGACGCGCTGCGTGCCTTTGTCACGCCGTACATGAGCATTGAAGGCGCCGAAAAGAGCGGTTTGCTGTGGTTCGGTTTCTCAATGTTCAATGTATTGAATGGAAGCGGCAATGAGTTTTTATTACTACGCCGAAAAAGCGGAGACCCATCGGGAATCTCAGAACAGCCAAAATAATGACAACGAACTTGTACGCCGAGGCTAGTAGCAAACTAGATCTTTCCCGAGTATGGCTTTGAGCCTTCAATAAAAGCATAAATAAAAACAAATCAACAAGCTTCAATTTCTATATTTCAGTCTACAACAGCAGTTTCAATGGCTTTTATTGGTTGCATGACGCATTCTTAAATTTTGGGGGGATGTCCTGAAATGGTAACACCACTTGACTGTCCCGACATTTTTTTAAGAGCTTACGATAATTTTTGTGTGTTCGAAAGGCAACATAAAATTACTAAATTTTGACCATCGCAGAGCTGTAAATGCAACCGTTCTAACGGTTTTTTTGCGCACAGATTTCGTTAAATAAAGTTTTAGCGACCCTGTAGGCAGGTTAGAGGAATGAGGGTGTCGAGTCACTTGTTTATGTTTAGGGGTTTCATCACAACTGAAGTTGCTAATGGAATTGCGAATCAACATCTCATGTTTCGCTAAATTCTTGCAAAGTGGCGAGCAGGTTTACAGTGTGTAAACCCAAGCTTCTGGTACCTCACCATGCTTCTTTAACCAAGCTTCTGGTACACTATGCTCGCCAATTTCGCGTGATGATTTTTTATTGCTTGTTTGGTTCTTTTTAGATCTTCCAGCGGCACTGCACTGGCGGGCGTTTCATTTAATATCCATTTCTGCGCTGTATGCCCTTTTGCACGGCCTGATATCGTTGTTATTTTCTCTTCCTCAAAATTCGTTGAGCTCAGTATTTGGCGACTCACACTTGTGGAGGTACACACCTTCCGTGGGATCACCTTTTCCTCAAGTAAACGTTTTTAACGCAAAATTTCTTATCTGGCTTGGCTGTCGAAAGCACGCACCCAGCCGGCATCCACCGACCGCGCACCCACCCTGATATCATCCGTAAAAAACTGTCCACTGTTTCTTACCGCTTCCTAACGCGTTCCATGGCATTCCACACGTTCGATAGCGTGCGCACATCCGATAGAATAAAGCAAAAATTAGTGCCTTTCACTCAGTGAGGAAAGGTGACCAGCCAAGCTGGACGCAGTGCACGAAAGAAAACGCGTTCGGTCGTAAGTTATGATTGAGCATACGTCCTCGCCAATCAGCTGAATGAAACTTGGAAGGACCCGAGGTTCCGTCTCGCGAACAAACTAGGAGCTCTTTGTTCTACTCCCGCTTCGTAAGCATCTCACTGTTGGTGTAACGCACCAACCCAACCCAATCCGCTCGCCCACTGAGAGGACACCGTACAAGTCACATTGGTCCATTTGATGTTCACGTGTAAACCTCCCGCGAGCACAACGGACATATCATCGGTAGGGGCATGAAACTTGTAGCTTCGCGTGCACGCCAGCGAACTTACTCCCCGCCGGCATTCGTTTATATGTGCGGGCTTAGAAGTGAAACAAACTCTCGATAATGTCGCTATAGAAGCCCTTAAAGCTGAACAAAATAGTGCCCCACTTCGGCGCGTCTAAGCGGGAAAGTTGCCTTTCATCCGGGAGGGCTTCGCAGGTGCTCGACGAGCTAGAACTAGAGGACACAATGGCTGCGGCAGCGGATTTCTATTGTTGTCGCGTCTATTTGCGCTTCTGTTCGGCCTGACGCTTTTTCAATTCCCGTTCTTCCTGCAAGCGAATGACATGGGTTCATTCCACAGCGAGATCAAACGGGAAGTTCTCAAGCTTTTATCTGGCGGACAAACAAGTGACTGTCCGTCCCCGCCCCACTGTACTCATCATACTGTCTGACACACCAACCCAGATCGAAGCCGCTCGATTACGGAGGACAGCTAACAAAACGCATTGACCCTGGAGGCTTCCACGTTTGAATCTCGAACCCGCACAACGGGTATCATCGGTAGCGGCATGCAGCCCAGCTCTGTGTGCACGCCCTCATATCATCCCCCCTGAAGCCGTGCGCGCATAAACGTGCAACAAGTAATGGGCGCCTATTTAGGCGTCAAATACACCGGCAAGAATGTCGCTCGGAAGCTTTTTCAAGCTGAAGAAGAATGGGCCCTTTCCATGACATATATCTGCGGTGCGAATGCGGCTTCAGCCATTACTTTTGGGGGATCTCAGTTATCGCATATACCGCGTCAAACAGCTGCCTGCGGTGGGAACGCCGGGGTCAACTCCAAGCAGATGCTGATTGACATTTCGGTACCGCTGCAGAAGTGCTCAAAGTCATAGGATGGTCGTAAGAAAATGTACTAAATTATTTTAACAAAGCACTCGAACAGCAAAGTTCGCCCATAAAACTAAAAAAAAGGTCATGCGGTTGGCATACAAAGGAAGTCTCTTGGCTATCACCGCGGGCGTGCTTCGTGCTTCGCTTGCTTGTACAACAGCGTGATGAAGAAACATTGGCGAAAGAGCCGCCACTTGAGCTTTTTGTGTACCCCGCTACGAGCGCTCTCCTCGGCCTGTATAGTAATTCTTAATAAAGTAGCTTCAGTGAGTGTGATGCCGAGGTTGTAGGTTGTAACACAGTGGAGAACTGGGCTAGTTGGTATACATTTATTATTATTGGAAGGGGGAAACGTAAACACGTTGAAGAATGACACACACGTGCGGTCATGCTGTGTCCTTCTCTCATCCTGTTGTGTTTGGGCTGTTCTATTTTAATGATTTAGGTGATAGGCGATTTAGGCTTGCCTCGGCGAGAAAACTAGCGAAAAAAGCGCGATCGCGAAAGAATGTGTTCAAAGATCAAGCAACCTTTTGGCGTCGTACTTTAAGTGGACATATTGCCGCGAACCATGCATTGTGATTATTAGTGTTTTACTTTTACCGCCCGGCTGCGCCGGTATGTTTTATCTCTGTGCCAAGGCAAGCGCGTGTTCCATTCTTTCTTTCTTTGCCGCATGTGCTATCTGTTCTGATAGGGAGAGCATTCCGATTTAACGTGAACAGCCCAGAAAAATCTTCTTGGATCTACAATGTTCTAGATATGAATCGACGGTTCGAGAACCACGCGCGCCGAACGATGAACAATTCGCCCACCTCCCCGCTAGGCGAACCTGTGTAGATGCGACGCATCGTGGGATTCACTTGGTGTTTCCGTTGGATTGATTCTGAAATCGCTTGAAACGTGTCGCGAACGCGTATGATTATTATGTTTTATGATTATTATGTTTTATTGGCCTTTCTTGGTCAACCTCCCTAAGTGGTATGCTTGGGGCTTCGCTGTCGCAACGACCTTGACTCCATCATTGTTGCTGTAAGTGGGCGCTTCTTTTCTTTTATTGCAAGTGTTAATAATTGCCCCATCATGCGTTGTATCAGTAGCGTCTTGACGTAGTTTGAATGAGTCAAGGATATAAGGCGCGTTCGTAGCATTTGATTCTGTCTCGCTTCTGTGGCACAGTGGGAAGGGCACCATGTACCTCACGTTTCGCCCACAGGGTCGTGGAATCGAAAGCGGGCACCGCGAACTATTATTTTTTTATATTGTAGAGGGAGGGGTGTGGACGGACAACAAAGCCGTATGGAGGGACAAGGCGAGTGAATGAGATGCAGTCGCATCTAAAAGCCTGCAGAGCAGACGCTGTTCGTAGCATTTGATTCTGTCTTGGTTTTGTGGTATGTCCTTCAGGTTCTTCACTGTTCCCGAGCAAATGTTCAAAGACTGCATAGTGTATTCGCTGTGTTTATATGGGGGTCAAACTGGGAACGGACAAGCCGGACAAACCTGTTTCGTAGGGTCAGGGACGAAGGTTTCGGACTAGCACACTTGTTTGTACGTCAAATTCTGAACCGTTTCTTGTTTCTCCGCGACGTTAAAGATCCAACGTTAAGAACTATCTGTCAATTGCGCTTGGGTAGAGCGTTACCGGATATTATAGCCACGTCCGATGTTATACCTGGCGGCCTATATGGTTTTATGAGAGAAGTTGTACTGTCATGTCGTTTCTTGGCTGTTCGATTTTATTGGGAATACTTGTGTCAAGTAAATAGGAAAAACTTGTACGAAGACGTGTGTGATGTAGTCCTCCCTGAACCAATGTACCGGTTGATTTATAGAGTAGGTAGGGGTAAAGATGTGCTTAAAAGAGTTAAGCGTATGCAGGTACCCGCTAGCGCAAATACTTTTTTCTTCAAACTGCATACTGGAACCCTCTCTGTTAAGACGTGGATGGTAGAAAAAGAGTTGTTCGTTCCATGGGGAATTGACTGTATAATATGCAAAAAAGCTGAAACTGTGAGCATGCATTCATCGATTGTTGGGATGCTGTGTTCCTGTGGGATGTGCTCCAACGAACTCTGAAAAAGGATCTGCCTGTGGATGCCCAAGGCATACGGTACATGCCTGTTGACAGCGAGGATGGTATGCCTTACCACTTGATCATGCTTGTTGGATTGAGCTCTATTTGGAAAGCAAGAATGGCCGCAAGGTACTCTGACATCGATGCGCGAAGCGCGAGACAGTATTTTAGAGATGCAATGAATGAATACGTGGAAAATAAAAAAAAATATGTGTCGAATCCGCCCGAATGTCTTGCAGACATGGAATCGTTGGTACACCTAAGGGACTTTTCAAAACATGACTTCAACCAAAGTCAGGTTGACGGCTGTCTGTGCATGAATGTCTGTGTTCTGTATGTGCCAAAGCAGGCAATAAAGAAAAAAAAAGGTTTTGTGGCGCAGTGGGAAGAGCACCATGTACCTCTCGTTCCGCCCAAAGGGTCGTGGGATCGAAACCGGGCGCCGCTATTATTTCTTTTATAGTGTAGAGGGAGGGGTGTGGACGGACAACAACGCCGTATGGAGGGACCAGGCGAGTGAATGAGATGCAGTCGCATCTAAAACCCTGCAGAGCAGACGCCGGAGTATTCGATAGCCGACGCTAGCTTGCGTATACATCCATTTGCTGACTGCTGCTTCGCCGCCTGTGTATTCTTTGAGTTGTTAGGGGAGCACAAGTTCGCTCCAATAAACTTGTTTTCCTTCAAGACCACTGCGTCGTCTTTGGCATCGTGATATCTGGTGGAGGTGCTGGGTACATGAACCCTAAGCCATCGTCAAGCCGACAAGCAAACCCAACTCGTGTCAGCCGCCGACAGCAAGGTCTTCAACCAGAGTTTGGACTGCTTCCGGACAACGTGAAGAAAGAGGACGACGGGAAAACCACCATTATCAACGCAGGCACCATGACCAGCGCTTCTAATCCTGCCCTCGTCCTGCGACAGCCTCGGGAACCACCGTCATTCTGAGGATCTCCCGGAGAAGACCCTGAGGACTGGTTGGAAAAAGTGGAGCGCGTCCGTATCTTTTACAGTTTGGATGACGAAGACACTTTCCGTCATGTATTCTTCTATTTAGTAGATGCGGCCCGATCGTGGTTTGAAAACCATGAAAGCTCCCTAACTTACAGGACTCTCTTTAAGAGCGAGTTCCTCAAAGCATTCGCCACCGTCGTGCGGAAAGAACAAGCCGCCCTTTTGTTGGAAACGCGCACGCAACACCCCAACGACGGGGTCGTGATCTTCGTTGAGGGGATGACGCAACTATTTCGCCGCGCGGACCCCGAAAAGACGGAATAAAAGAAGCTACGCTTCTTAATGCGCGGTGTGAAAGAGGAACTGTTTTCTGGACTTGTCCGTAACCTGCCCAAAACCGTCGCCGAATTCGTGACCGAAGCCAGAACCATTGAGCGCGCTAAGCACCCTAGAAATACGCGCTAAGCAGTATGACCGCAGCTTTATTGGCACGGCCAATTCGAATTGCGTCGAGAGCATGCGCGTTCCCGCAGATAGCCTACGCGAAGCTATCCGCGAAATAGTGAGGGAGGAGCTGCGGACACTGCTCCCAACGCCGCCGCAACCACAAGTCTCTTCCCTTACCGACGACATTAAAGAAGAAGTGCAGCAAGCGTTGGGAACTTCAACGACACCAGAAGCACCTCGCGAGCCGCAAGCCATGACCTACGCGGCTGCTGTCCGTCGCCCTCGCCCACCTGCGCCCTATCGTCGCGAGGCTCCATACCATCGTCCCCTGTCGCCGGCCCGACCATCTGCGGTGCAACCCGCCGCCCCAAGGAATACCGACGTGTGGCGAACGCCCGACAATCGTCCGCTGTGCTACGCCTGCGCAGAGGCCGACCACATCTACCGTCGCTGCCCTTACAAAAGGCTGAGTCTGCGAGGATTCTCCGTCGACGAACCACGCCCCCGACACAGCCAGCACCCATCGGAGATCGAAGAATACCTCACCAACACCAGCCGTGGCCCAGCCCGCTTCAACCGATCTCCGTCACCCTACCCATACCAGTCGCCCAACCCCCGTAGCAATGCTGATTTCGCACGGGGAAGGTCCCCCAGCCCACGCGGGGGAAACTAAAAGCAGCAACCTCTGGAGGTGAAGTTGCACAACGGCGGAAAAATGAAAACCCTCCAACGACACAAGGGCGCGCCGAAGACCGTGATTCGCGACATGCCCTCATCCCGACGACCCGACCGAATCCTGACGAGACTCCCGAACACCATGACAGCTACACGGCGCGACGCCTACCCAACATGCCCGAGACTGCCGCTGAGCAGCCGACAACAACGACGCACAGTGCCCGACCGTCAACACGCTCAAGCCGAGATGGGACGCCCCGACGCAACCGGAACTCGAAAGGCGGCGTCCGACGGCCAGTTGTGAATCGACGGCCTTGACGTAGTCGCCCTCATCGACACGCGAGGCGACTACTCAGTACTGAGCGGGTCATTCGCGTCTAAGCTGAAGAAAGTTACGACAAGATGGGACGGTCCGCATATATGCACAGCAGGAGGCAACCTCGTGACGACAAGAGGAACGTGCACAGCGCGCGTCACCATAGACGGCACGACGTACCCAGCAGCTGTCGTCATTTTGCCTAACTGCTCTCGTGACGTAATTCTCGGAATGGACTTTTTGACGGACAACGGCGCAATAATCGATCAGCAGACGAAGTCGGTAACTTTTTCCTCTGGTCACTCCACGAGGCCGCCACTGAACCCTGATCACCGTGCTGCTGTAAGGATCGCCCACGATCATGTCACCCTGCCACCCCGCGCAAGCTTGATGGTCACCATGTACTGTGAAGGTGCTGCTCCTGACGTCGACGCTATCGCGGAGAGTGACCAAAGGTTGCTTCTAAACCGCGGTGTGTCTGTCAAAAGAGGCATTGCGCGGTTTAAGCAGCGTAAATCCTACGTTTTGGTCACCAATGTCACAGAGGAGTACCACCATTTAAACAAGGGCGCTACAATCGCATTCCTCGAAGAAACGCAACAAGCAAGGGACGTGATCACAGTCGCCGACTTTGAACGCGCACCCGACGATACCTTCAAGCTTCCGCATCCCTTCGACTTGAATCCGGCGCTACCGCAAGAAGAAAAGAACAAGCTATTGGCTTTGCTGCGTCGCTAGAGCGAGTGTTTTTCGTCGAACTCAAAGTTACGTCAGACACCTCTAACGAAGCATCGGATAACCGAGGATGGAGCCCGACCTACCCGACAGTCCCCATACCGCGTCTCTTCACACGAGCGCGAAGCCATCCGGGCTCAAGTCGACATGCTCAACGACGACATTGTACAGCCATCGAAAAGTCCGTGGGCTGCGCTGGTCGTAATCGTGAAGAAAAAAGACGGCACACTGAGGTTCTGCGTTGACTACCGGCGATTGAACAAGATCACCATTCAAGGACGTGTACCCCCTGCCACGAATCGACGACGCCCTCTACCACCTCTTCCATGCAAAGTACTTCGCATCGATGGATCTGAAGACAGGCTACGGGCAAATTGAAGTAGACGAGAGAGATCGAGAGAAGACTGCATCCGTAACCCCGGACGGCCTACACGAGTTCAAGGTGATGCCATTTGGGCTACGCACGGCACCAGCAACGTTCCAAGGAGTCATGGTAGCTGGCCTGAAGTGGCACACCTGCCTCGTCTACCTCGACGACGTTGTGGTATTCGCCCGGACTTTCGATGAACACCTTGCAAGGTTGGAGTCTGTACTCGAGGCTATTCGGTCGTCGGGGTTAACGCTGAAGGTTGAAAAGTGTCGCTTCGCTTACGAGGAACTCAAGTTTTTGGGACACGTCGTCAACGCCGCGGGAGTCCTGCCTGACCCAGCGGAAACATCAGCCATAGCGAACGTCCCAAGACCGAGATACAAAAAGAGCGTGCGAAGATTTCTCGGACTGTGCGCATACTACCGGCGCTTCGTCGCAAACTTCGCAAGCATTGCAGAGCCACTCACACGCTTGACGAAAAATAGCACCCCTTTCAGCTGGAAAAATGCCCAAGAAACAGCCTTCTGCGATCTGCGAAAATGCCTGCAAAGCCCGCCTGTGCTCGCGCATTTCGACGAAAACGCCGAAACGGAAATTCACACGGACGCCAGTGATATAGACTTGGGTGCCGTCCTCGTTCAAAAGCAAAGCGGTTGCGAAAATATTTACACCATCTTCACGCGAGGGGAATCATGGGGTAGATGCGACGCATCGGGGGTTGCGGTTGTGTTATTTAAATCATCGGAAGGTGTCATCGGAGCGCCGGCGTCGTCGGAGCGGAGCGGCGCACTTACCGCGTTTATATGCAGCGGAATGAGAGAGAGTACCGCATAGCAGCACATATCGGCGCATGCGCATGTGTTAACCGAGCGCAAGCACGAGCGCAAGCTGCGCGCTAAGGCACAGCTGGCACGGCGACGGGGGCGAGCTGACCGCGCTGACGCACAGATGGCTCTGCGGTGAGAGCGGCGGAGCGCACAGCTGCCGCTCCGAGGATGCGGACTACGCCGCGACAACGACGCTGGACAAAGGGAGTTAAAGAGATGCGTCGCATCTAAAAGTAATCGCCTATGCCAGTCGTGGTCTGTCCAAGGAGGAAAAAAACTACTCAGCCTCTGAGAAAGAATGCTCGCGATTATATGGGCCATTTCGAAATTCCGCCCTTACGTGTATGCAAGACCCCTTAAGGTTGTGACAGACAACCATGCGCTCTGTTGGCTCGCTAATTTGAAGGACCCCTCTCGCCGTCTTGGTAGGTGGAGCTTGCGCCTGCAGGAGTTCGACGTTACAGTAGTCTATATATCCGGGAGTAAACACTCCGACGCCGACTGCCTGTCTCGCGCCCCCGTCGAGCCAGCACCACAACATTGCGACGAAGACAGCGCATTCTACGGAGTCGTGACGGAACGCGACCTAGCCGCCCAGCAGCGTGCCGGCCCCGAGTAACGCGTAATGATCGACTACCTCGAAGGACGCAACGGCACCGTTCCTAGGACCTTCAAGCGCAACTTACCAGCATTCAGCCTGAAAAAGATCCTGGATTATCCCCCAAGTGGGTATGCGCCACAAACTGCGCAGGAGGCCGCCTGGGTCTTGCTGCGGCAGGAAACTAAACATCCCCCTCGCGGGGGGCACTATCAAATGCAGAGCATTTCCGGGGGCGCACGACGTTAAGTAGTTTGCGTTACGTTAATTTTGTTGCACTTGTTGCTGTTGGTTGTTGTATTGTAATTAAATGAGGAGACGTGATTACGTGGTCACGTGACATCATTTATTAGCAGGTGGGTATGATTATTGTGGCGCAGTGGGAAGAGCACCATGTACCTCGCGTTCCGCCCACAGGTAGTGAATGCGTTGTATCAGCAGCTTCTTGACGTAGTTTGAATGCGTCAAGGATATAAGGCGCGTTCGTAGCCCTCCATTCTATGTCGGCTTTGTGGCGCAGTGGGTAGAGCACCATGTACCTTGCGTTCCGCCCGCAGGGTCGTGGGATCAAAACCAGGCGCCAGTAAGTATTATTTTTTAAATGCAGAGCATTTCAGTAACTCACGATGTCACCCGCGTTGACGTCCGTAGTCGCAGTCCGCACCCCTCCTCCTACACTATATAAAAAAATACTATCCGGCGCCTGGTTTCGATCCCTCGACCCTGCGGGCAGAACGGAATGTACACGGTGCTCTACCCACTGCCCCACATAGCCGACACAGAATGGGAGGCTACGAACGCGCCTTATATCCTTGACTCATTCAAACTACGTCAAGAAGCTGCCGATACAATGCATTCACTACCATCAACTCCCCAAATACTAAACGTTAACGCAATACACCAACCCCCGATGCGACGCATTTACTCGATTCCCCCTCGCGGGGAGATGGGCCCAATTTTTTTTATATAGTGTAGGGGGAGGGGTGCGGACTACGATGGACAACTAGAACGGGTGACATTGTGAGGTAAAGAAATGCTCTGCATTTAAAACTCCGCTCATGAAGAAGAATTTCAGCCAAGGAACCAGAACAAATTATCTTCTTGTCATTCCTACAGACCCTCGTGACGAAATTCTAGGAAGCATGCCACGACGAGCCGTCTTCCGGGCATCTCGGCACAGCTCGCACTACTGAAAAAAGCCGCCCGCATCTTCCCACGGGGGGAACTCGAGTAGATGCGTCGCATCTACTCGAGTCAAGCAAAGCGTCACGTCAAGCGAAACCCAAGCAAAGACGCCCTTGACTGAACTCCGAACGCGCGCTCCGCCGCTTATATACGTTGAGGGGACTGCGTAAGCCGGTCCCAGTCGACGACGTTGGCGTACGTGTAAATCGGCGTGGACTCTAGGTGTTTGAGCCAAGCGCGGATGTTGCTTCACCGGAGAACGGCACACCGGTTATATGCGCAGCGCGCCCGAAGGAGAGGAAACCGCGGAAGAGAGAGTACTGCACATGCGCCGGCCCCAGCGCGTCTGCCGCGGCTATGACGCAACGTGCCGCGGCTATGACGCAACACAATCCAACGCAATCCACTTTAATCCAATCCAAATCCAATCCAAATCCAATCCAAGCCAATCCAAGCCAAGCCAAGCCAAGCCAAGCCAAGCCAAGCCAATCGAATCCAATCCAATGCCCCTCGCGAGAGAGTGTTCGCTATCGCCTCGACTCGACGCGCATGCGCAGTGAGCGTGCGGACTACGGACGCCAACGCGGGTGACATCGTGAGTTACTGAAATGCTCTGCATTTAAAAATCAAGACGAAGTACTTCTGGCCCGGCCTTTCATCCGACGTCACCCTCTACGTCCGGAGCTGCCGTGACTGCCAGCGACGACAGACGCCACCGACGAGACCCGCCGGACTTCTGCAGCCGAGCGCCGTCCCATCAAGGCCCTTCGAACAGATTGGAATGCACCTTCTGGGCCAGTTCTTTTGTCACGATCCGAGAACAAGTGGATTGTCGTAGCAACAGACTACATGACGCGCTACGCGCAGACCGCAGCTCTTCCCAGGGGGACTGCACAAGAAGTCGCCAAGTTTTTCTTAAGACAAGTTGTGCTGCGACATGGAGCCCCTGAAGTCCTCATGACGGACCGCGGAACGGCTTTTACTGCGGAGCTCATGCAAGGAATCTTACGCTACAGCAACACGGATCACCGAAGAACGACGTCGTACCACCCCCAAGCGAACCGACTAACGGAACGTTTGAACAAGACGATTGCGGATATGCTGTCCATGTACGTCGACGTTGAACATAAGACCTGGGACGAAGTGCTCCCGTATGTCACGTTTGCGTACAACACGGCTATCCAGGAGACGACGCAGCTGACGCCGTTCGAGCTTGTCTACGGTAGAAGGCCGACTACGATGCTCGACGCCATGCTTCCGCACGTAGAAGACGACGACCTCAACGCCGACGTTTACGGATATCTTCAACGTGCGGAGGAGGCCCGCCAGCTCGCTCGAGTTCGTATAATGGACCAGCAGCTGGTGGATGCCGGCCGCTACAACCTCGGACGCCGAGCCGCCGAGTACCACCCAGGGTATCGTGTGTGGTTTGGACTCCCATCCGACGACGCGGACTGAGTGAGAAACTTCTGTGACGGTATTTCGGATCTTAAAAGATTCTACGACGTGTTGGCCAACTTACCTACGAAGAGATCCCCGATGGTGACTCCGGCACATCACGACGACACACGCGGCCCGAAGTCGTCCACGTGGTTCGCTTAAAACCTTTCTACGGACGAAGACGAACGTTTATTTTTATTTGTTGGGACTGTCGCTTATGTTAGCATCGGGTCGATGCACTCTTAGAGAGGGGGGTAATGCCGCGACCCATGCATTGTGTTTATTTGTGTTTTGCTTTTACCGCCCGGCTGCGCCGGTCTGTGTTATCTGTGTGCCAAGGGAAGCGCGTGTTCCATTCTTTTTTTGTGTTCCGCATGTGTTATGCGTTCTGATAGGGAGAGCATTCCGATCTAACGTGAACAGCCCAGAACAATCTTCTTGGATCTACAATGTTCTAGATGTGAATCGACTGTTCGGGAACCACGCGCGCCGAAAGATAAATTAGGACTTAAACATCCCCCTCGCGAGAGGTGCACGATCAAATGCAGAGCTTTTCCAGGGGGCGCACGACGTTAAGTAGTTTGCGTTACGTTAATGTTGTTGCACTTTTTGCTGTTGGTTGCTGTATTATAATAAATGAGGAGACGTAATTACGTGGTCACGTGACATCATTTATTAGCAGGTGGGTATGATTATTGTGGCGCAGTGGGAAGTGCACTATGTACCTCACGTTCCGCCCACAGGTAGTGAATGCGTTGTATCAACAGCATCTTGACGTAGTTTCAATGAGTCAAGGATATAATGCGCGCTCGTAGCCTTTCATTCTGTGTCGGTTTTGTGGCGCAGTGGGAAGAGCACCATGTACCTCGCGTTCCGCCCACAGGTAGTGAATGCGTTGTATCAGCAGCTTCTTGACGTAGTTTGAATGAGTCAAGGATATAGGGCGCGTCCGTAGCCCTCCATTCTGTGTCGGCTTTGTGGCGCAGTGGGTAGAGCACCACGTACCTTGCGTTCCTCCCGCAGGGTCGTGGGATTGAAACCAGGCGCCGGTAAGTATTATTTTTTTATATATTGTAGGGGGAGGGGTGCGGATAATGATGCACAACTAGAACGGGTGACATCGTGAGTTAAAGAAATGCTCTGCATTTAAAAGCCTTAGAGCAGACGCCGGAATATTCGATCGCCGACGCTCGCTTGCGTATACGTCACTTTGCTGACTGCTACTTCGCCGCCTGTGTATTCTTTGAATTGTTAGGGGAACACAACTTCGCTCCAATAAACTTGTTCTCCTGCAAGACCACTGGGTCGTCTTTGGCATCATGACAATATTGTACCCGATAGTATTTATTGCGTTCAGCTAAGCAAGCCCGGCAAGCACACGGTAAAGGCAATTGGTTTTCACCTGGTACCAAACGCTTAGGTACGGGAGCAGTGACTGAAACGCACGTCGCAAAGATAACTATGGATCTTAACGCGAGCATTGTCCTTGAACGACTTCCATACCCATGTTTGCCATATAGCAATTATAAACGGGGCGCCCCATTTATGGTGAAAATGCGGCAGCCACTGAAAAGGTTTCTGTCGATTAGTGCTCCCTTATCTTTGGAAAAATTACGTTTTCCCGCAAGAATGACGGTGCTTCCACGCGCTAAATGGCCCTGTTGAGGTGTTTATGCAAATTCGAGCCTTCCCTGTGAACGTTTGCACGTGCATGAATGAGCGTCACGTCAAAACAAAGCTCCTCAATGTAAAGCGAAAGTCCACAAAGTTTCCGCATGATTAAAGGAAGATAACTGTTCGAATTAAACATTGCCAGTCGAGTTGCCGCATGTGGAAGCAATGTGGTTTACTTGCATACGTTGACGCTTGCATTTTTTTAGAACGGTTCTAGCTTTAACTGTGTATACTCGTTGCTGGCCGGAAGTATAGGAAGTGATCGCTAGAACCGGCGGTGATTCGTACGACTGATATATCTTATGCAAGCAGTCGCAGGCAGAAGTTGTGCGCTCCAGATTGGTTGATAGGACCTGGAGAATTTTACGTGCCCTGAAATGTCGAGACACAGGCGCTTTCGCCTTTTACTTTCACCCAAAAACCGGGCGCTGCGGCCGGGAATCGAACCCCCTTTTTTCCGATCAACCACATGAAGGCGTAGCAACTGCAGCGCCGTTCAGACACAGTTGTTTTTCGAAAGCAAACATCAAGTTTTGCAGCGGTCAGTGTCCTCTTAAATGGGCCATGCAGAAAATATACAATTCATTTTTTTCGACAGGTTTGCTGCTTGTAGTGCTCCCAGCGCTTGCCCGGTAGCAAACGATCCTTTTTTAATTAGAGGTTAAACATTTCACCCAAAATTTTAATTCTCCCGCTGAATCATGCCTTCCGTGACGTCGGCGATTACTTGTATTAAAGATACGCCGACAAACGCTTCAGCAAACGGGGGAACACCTTGTTTACCGTCAGTCTTCCTAAATAGCCCCGCAATACTGCTCACGACCGCTGTCTACCCTCGATTTGTATTGACCGCGTTGATTACTGGCTATTTTTTGTTACCGTTGATAGTAATCGTTTCGTGAAACACTAGATATGCTCGACAAGCGGAGTCACAGAATACAATGTCGCTTATGCTAGTTGGGTAGTGTATGATAAACGCGCCGGACAGCTGTGTAGCTATATACCTTAATACTGCGCGCAATGCGCACTAGGGTTTCTATAATTATGTTTACGTGTGCTTTCGTAGCTTCCATTATTTACCGAGCCATTCCTAGTGCTATAAGAAGAATATGCATTCTAGTTAAGCACAAATGGCTGCATCTACAAACTTATGGGTCCTGCCTACCTGGGTTGGTTTTCGGCGGCATCAGCCAATCGCAAAGCTGTCCATCGTAGCTTCTGCTATGGGAAATGAGCCAGTGGGTCGCAAGGACATTGTATTTTTTTCTAAATATATAGTGTATTGTATTGAAGTTTGCGTAAAAAGGGTGTCAGTGTTGTTCTAACGAGTAAATCTTTCTTGCTTGATTGTAGGGTTTAACGCGCCGAAGCAACGGAGGCGATGAGGCGGCGCCGTTGTGGTTGGCTCCGAGTTAATTTCGACCACCTAGGGATTTTAAAGGGTGCCAAAATCTCATACACGTGGGTGTTTTAGAGTGATACTTTTTAAGTAACCCCACCTGCATTTTGTCTGCATGGCTCCATTACTGTGGTCACATTACTTAGGAACAGGGGTTTGTGAAAAAACTGTAGAAGAGCCATCGCAGTGGGGACCTTTGCGTCTATAAAGCAAAATTTCGGTAAAAACCGCCGTCTCTGTTGGTCGTTACAAAAAGCCATGCTTAAAAATGAAAATATATTGTTATGTTATCAAACTATTTTGGATAATGAACTTCTGCTTTGTTTCCGTGATGGCCACGTGGTCTAATCTAACCGAGGTGAAATTGTTCTCGCCAGTAAAATAGAGATAACATTTACGCGGCCCCTCAAATTTGTCTTTTAACTATTATCGCAGAACCTGATATTATTATGACTTCTCTCTCCTGTACGGCAGAAGACAAATAGCCTACCGATGACGTACGCTTTTGGTTATCTTTAGCGGCTTCAGTTTCCGCAGCTTTTGTTTAGACAACCGTGTGTTGAATAAAAGAAACCATTATCGCCTTAGTAGCGGAATATTATTTACTGACCGGTTTTCCGCAGCGGCATTTTGCTCAAATAATAATAACATACTAACACTTGAGAAGTCCCGTGTTCGTGAATCAAGCATTTGGCAGGAGCAGGTGCTACGCAAACAAAAACTCTTTGTCGAGATATTAGAGACAAGTAAATATAAATAACGCACCAAAGAGGTGATGAAAAACCTTCACCATGTACTCGTCTCTAGCCTTTGGGTGGCTGTTTTTCTCGGTATTTTTGTTATACTTTGCAACAGGACGCGTAAAACGGCCGACTCGTCCTACAGTTCCCGAGAATGAAGACAATTTTGCCCAACCCGATTACCGACAGGTATGCATTGCTGACATCTTGTGGTTAACAACATTTTCAAATATCAGTACATTGAATAGCAGCTTTCGATTCACTAGTAGTGAAAGATGAAACTACGTGGTTTATATATAGAAATGTGCATCTGACGTCTGACAACAACTGGTTGATCAAATATAGTTTATTCTGTCTTCGCATTTGTCAATAGCGCTAAGTCGCCTTACGACTAATTTTCATTCCTCGTGCAATAAATGTGGAATGTTAGCAGTTTTTTCTACCTGCGATTCTGCGAGCGGCAGCGCATAGAAGAAAAGAATGAACGGATGCAGCGCTGCTGACCTAGCTCCGATGCGGACGATGATAGGGAGACGTCAAGTCGATACATAGGAAGCCACTCTGTTCTGCAATCCTTCCGGCGTATGTTGACTTGAGAGGTCACGTGACGCCCGTCGCCGCATGCACTAGCTTTAAAATGAGTGTGCATAGAGTGCAGGCAGGTAAAAAACGAGCATTGAGAATGACGAAAAAAAAAACTCCGTTACCAGTAGACAGCTTAAGTAGCGACAGGCATCCTGTGCAGCTGCTTTTGCAAGCAAAAGTGACCACTGAGGTGGTTAGAGCGCAAACCGTGGCTGGCACAGTGTAGATGGCACGTGCGAAAAATGCCGTGTTTTACACTCCGGAAGGCACAGAAAGACATGCTCGTTGGGCCGAGGTCCTCAGGAATACTTAAAGGTGCACCAATGAAACTGCTTACATTTTTTGCTAACCATGCTTCTCCATGGGGGCACTGTAATTATTGTAGAGAATGCCCGGACAGGATCCTACGTTTACGTTTCCGAGGTAACTTGCAGCTAATACTCTTCCTTGAAGGAAAGGTGGTCTGGTAGCCTTGAGCTGGGAAACATTCCTGCTGTTGTCAGTCAAGTCAAAGCATGAACGAGGGCTTAATTTTAATCCAATGAGACCAACAAGCGTATTAAAATTCGCATGGCCATTAGAAACACCTACGACTAGTGAATGTGGAGGAATTATGGCTTTAGAATACTCAGTTATGATAGGCTTCTTTGCTTTTACATCGCGCTTGGGTACCTGAGCAGGGAAAAAAGTCACACTTGTGAAAAAAAAAACACTTTTGGTGGTGCTCCACATTTGTCGCGTTGCCCTAAGTTTGAATCATAACATCAAACATTTTGGAGCCCTGTGTGGAGGGCTTGGCGGTTTTGGTTGCTCTCACTTGTTTAGACTCACTTCTTCGGCTCACCCGGCGATAAAAACATGTTGTGCTCAGTACGGTGCCCGTTTGAATATACGTGGTCTTTTAATGGCTGAAGAAATCGACCAAAAGTGTGGATGCGGAGGGCGCTGAACTGCCTGCAAGCGGTAAACGCTGAAGGGATATGCTGGCCAAGCGCTGCCAACATGGCCCGTAACAAATTGGCCTTCCTGGCAAGAAGCGGCGGGAACGGGCCCCGCAATACCGTGGGATGCATTGATGGCTCGCACATTGAGATCCTAAAGCTATACGAGTCCACTTCCTCGTATATCAACCTGAAGAAGTGGCCGTCAATTATTCTACAGGCAGTTGTCAACGACCAGAACAGGTTTTTGGATGTATTCATAGGCTTCCCTGGTTCTGCTCATCATGCCCGGGTGTTGAGAGAGAGCCCTTTGTTCGAAGAAGAGGCTGCAATTAAGAGTGGCGATTGTTATATACGTGGAGATTCTGCGTACACCATGCTACCTTGGTTTTCGCCACCGCACAGAGACAATACCTCCAGTTATTTTCGTGGAGAAATGATTCAACAAGTACCACAGCCAGCAGAGCGTGGCTATTGAAAAGTGATTTGGCCTTTAGAAGCAACGCTTCAGAAGACTATACCTTGTTGATGCCAAGACATTTATGCAGTGCTGTCGCATTGTTATGGGAGCATGCATGCTTCAGAGCTTGTGCAACTATGAGAGAGATTTTATTGAAGAGCTTTCAGACTTGTATGCTCATGATGATGTTGGCAATGACGAAGAACCAAGTAAAAGCAACGCATCCGCTCCACAGTGTGAAACTCGAAGAAGACACATAGCCCAGCATCAGTGCAGAACAACATTCAAATCATCGGAAGAAATTGTGGCAGAATTCTTTCATTTGACTCTAAGGCGCACGAGAAAGCACACGTGATCATGTGTTTGCCTCGATTGCAGATGCGAGACGCTCAGAAAAGCGCAATTTTTCTTCATGCTACTTTTGCTTTGCAGCCATCGCATCGTGCATTACCCTAATCAGGCTGCCAATAGTTGTGTTTCTCTGCCGACCGCCGCGTCTCATAGGTGCTGTCACTTCTCTGCTGCCGGGTGGACGTGCCTCCTCCGCTGCTTCTTCCTGATCTCTAGCTTCATCCACGGGCTCATTTTCTGGCAGCATGTTTTCTCCATTGCTGTTGCTTTCGAAAGTATAAAGTTTCCTGAATGTGAGCAAGCTTCACGCAAAGTGTGGGTATTTGTGCCGTTGATAGGTCAATTTACTGTAAAGCGACTTAATTGCAAAGAAGGGATTGAACCACGGTTATCTAGATGGCCTAGCTTGAAACATGTTAATGATTTGCGTTTGGCATACTGATGAAAAGTTTTACCACAGAAACATGCATGCTGCATATAACAATTGTATCCGCTAACAATTTTAAACAAGTGCATATTGAACGTAGTTCCAATGTGCGACCGGGACAATTTATACACCTAGGGCGATGACGTTTTAATAGGATATCTTTCGAAAATAAGATGATACTGGAAACTTACGCAACAATACCTCCTGGGGCAAGCGGTGCAACAGGAGCAATGTGGTGTTCCTGCTCCTAAACCTCGGCAAGTTCCCCGCCAAGAAAACGCAATTTAAAAATGATCCTCAGTGAGTAAACGAAGAAAAAAGTATGAAAGGTCTGCTGCTCATATTCTTCCAACTCGCACTCTGCTCGGGGGCGCCCGGTTGAGCCATTCCTCATTTTAGCCTTTTTGTAGGCGCGCTTCATAGTCTTTCATTTCTTCTCCACTTTAAGTGCACTCGTCTGACATGGGAATGCTGATTCAATTCAATTCAATTCATTTTTTATTTCAACATCAGTGATGTTTGGGTGCATGGACAAAAAGCCATATAGTGGCTTGACGGGGTCCATGCCCCCTAAATGGCATACAGTGAGTGCTACAAAGGGCACGTACATCTTTGGCAAGGTACATTATTTTTCTTCTCACAACATCTAACTCTCACAAGTAGAGCAGTGACAAAACATGGTCACTACAAAAAAGGAAATCATAAGATCTACAGACCATAAAGAACTACACAATACATGTTTATAACCAGGTAAATACTAGGCATTCTTTAAGTAACCCATGATTACGTGGGTTTTACTTTTAAAAGAAGGGCTAAAGTATAAACAGAAAAAACCGTTAGCACGGAAGCACAAAAACACTCAAAGTGTTAAAATAAACAAAATACAGAAAAAGAGGAACAGCAGAATTCTACAAAACAACGCAGTCAAAAGAACATGTTCCGCAAATCCTTGAACGAAACAGAAAAAATGTCGACATTTAGTACAAGGTAAAATTCGTTAAGCAAAGATGGTAAACAAAATTTAAGGATTTGTTTTCCGTAGTTGGTACGGCATGTATTCACTTTCCATTGCTCGGGTCGACGGATGTTATATGTGTTTACGGTTTTTCGAAGTTGTTCAAGTGTTGCCAGTAGGTTGGTGTTTTTTATTATTTGTGATTTGTAATACCGGAGTAATTTATATCTGTAGAGAGACTTTACAATAATAATTCTATGTTCTTGAAACAGAGAGCTTGTATGGGACAAGTAGTGTACTTTACTCATTATACGTACCATCCGCTTTTGTACCACGAGCAGTCTGTCTAAGTTTTCAAGCGTGGTTGTTCCCCATACCAGCGCACCGTAACTCAACAATGACGAAAACAGACAATTATAAAAAATAACATTGACTGAAACAGGAAAATAAAGGCAGTGTTGTCGCAAACAAACGGTAACACCAGATAATTTCCCCACTATATAGTTGACGTGCTTATTCCATGGCATGTGCTCTGTGAAATAAACACCTAGAGTTTTGAAAGACGGCACAGTTTCTATCTCTGTATTGTTAATTCGTATGGGAAGAAGTTTAAAGACTGTATTCCTTGGACGAAATAATATTGTCTTAGTTTTACTGATATTAATCTGCAGATCATTTTGGAAAGCCCAATTGTTTATTAGTTGCAGTGTTTTGTTGGCGCATTCAGTTAAAATAACTCCGGATTTACCTGCGAAAAACAAACTAGTGTCATCAGCGTATATAATATACTTAACAGAATCATCAATACTGACGATTTCATTTATATATAGAATAAAAATAAATGGGCCTAGTATGCTCCCCTGCGGAACACCTGATTTTACGGGTTGTGTTGTAGAATGGTTGCGGTTTATGTCAACAAACTGACAGCGATACTGTAAATAAGAAGATATTAGAGATAGTACGTTGCCACGGAATCCATAATGTTCCAGTTTAAGAAGGAGTATATCATGGTTAATAAGGTCAAAGGCTTTTGTGAAATCCAAAAAAACGCCGAGAACCATATTTTTATTTTCAAAATTTTCTAGTATATACTCTTTTTGTTCTAGTAGCACCAATTCAGTCGACATGTGTTTTCGGAAACCATATTGAGCCGAGGTTAATATTTGGAATCGATCAGCAAAGGAAGTTAAACGTTTTAGAATTACTTTTTCCAGGGCCTTTGAAAAAACGGGTAAAATAGATATCGGACGGTAGTTGGAAAATTCATTGCGATTTCCTTTCTTAGATGTTACTGTGACTCTTGCAAGTTGCATACTAGCTGGAAATATACCAGTTAAAATACAGGCGTTGAAAATGTCAGCTAAGCAGCCTGATATAACATCTATTACGTATTTTACAGGTATAATCTGAAAACCATATGCATCCTCTGCTTTGCTATTTTTGAATTCTATGAAAACTGTTATAATTTCTCAGGGATCAGTTGGGTCTAAAAACATGCAATTTTGGTTACATGATTTCATAAATGATAGATTACGTCTTTGGCTTGTGGATGTGGGGACTACAGACAAGAAATAGTTATTAAAAGCATTAGCCAAATCTACCCCAGTTATTTCACGATCATCTTTAATTATGCGGCTGATGGGCTCTGGTGAGCGTTGAACTAAAGAATTTAAAACTCTCCAAACGTCTTCTGAGCGTCTTGTTGATGAGCTAAAGAGATTGAGGTAATAACATTTTTTAGCAGCCCTCAGCTCTTTGGTAACGTAATTTCTAAATTCTTCAAACAACTTTAATAGATGAGAACACCTGGTTTTAATAAAACGGCCGTACATTTGGTCACGCTGTCTAATGAGTTTCAGCATTTCTTTTGTAACCCATGGTTTGCGTGCTTTGTCTGATGGGGTTTGTGTCTTATAAGGAAAAGAAACATCATAAGCCGCCGTAAACTTATTCATAAATGTATTGTAAGCCGATTTACATTCGTGATCCATTTTTCCCACAGGGCCTTTTTTCTCCTGTGAAATGAATTTACCGTACATTAGCACCGTAAGTGTGGGCACGATATATCATGGGCTGATTTAAATCCTCTCGAGATTCCAATGTTGTCGTTGAGTTCCTTGTACCTGCAAATGAGGAACTTCGCCTTTTTGGCACTCCACACCCCGCTCGTTCCTATGTCAGCGAACCGTGGTGCCGAAAAGGCTAAAAGCGGACCAGCGGCCGAAGGCTGGGTCGCAGGAGTGAGCGGAGAATGAACGGGCGCAGGAGGTGAACCCTGCTGACTAGCGACAGCGGCTACCACAAGCGTAGGTCTGGCTGGCGCTTCTTCGTGCTGGATGATGATGTAAAGGCCGTCTAGGCACAAAAAAACGGGTTGCAGCGAGTTATCACAAGTGTTACTCTCCGCTTTCCCGGTTTTGCGTTAAGCATCTTTGACTGAGGGAGAGCTTCAATAAAATCTCATCTCTTGGTCAAAATAAAAGTTAATTCTCTTTATCTCTATTGACCTCAGCTTGTGTTTCGTACACAAATGCGCTATCTTGCTGCACGTGAAGCCCATTCTTGCCTAAAACTGGAAACGCTGTCGTTTGAACTCCGTTTACTGACACAACTATCATGCTGAAGTCGTCTGCAACGATGTGCACCAAAAAACGCGCCAAAGCACGCTACACGTTGCGCTAGACAAGAACTCGCACAGGGGCTAGTGCAGGAGTGTACAAGAACTGGTGCAGCACACCGTGCAATCGAGGGCTGAAGTGCAGTGGCGCTAGCTGCACTGGCAAATCGAGTGCGCGAGTGCTGCACCGCCTCAACTGGGGCAGAAAGTGTAGCCAAATCTAGGAGACCATGAGTGACCCTGTGCTTTGCCGCGACATTGGCTCTTTAAACCTTGTCACGTTGCGCTGTGTGAAGAAATAATCAATGTTGAGGAACACCCTCACGAGGGAGGTAACTGCTCGTATCCAGCGGACATGAAAATGTCCGTTGGATACGAGCAAAACCAGCTATTTTTGTAATGTTTTTCCTTCTTGCTTTCCTGTCAATATTCTTCAAAAAACTTGACTGCGCCTGAACATTAACTCTAATTTGTTGTTCCCCTTAAATTACCAAGTCTTTCGGCATAACAGTGACCCATCGCTCGCCAAACAACGGGGTGGGGGCGTACTCGTTGCCCTGCACGATTCCGTTAAGTGTTAACGGCGCCTGGACCTCGAAATAAAAACTGAGTAGTTCTGGTTAGAGGAGCTTTGTTGGCGGCGTGAATGCCTCTTACTATGCACTTACTACACACCTCCGCAAAACTCTGGCGGCTGAATTCAAAAATACCCGTCATTTATTCGGACATTTTATTGCTTCACACAGGGATCACAACTTCTTTATCACTGGTAACTTTAACGCACCCGGAGTTTCAGCTGGTTAATCGGACGTACAGTCAGATATCACAGAAGTGTGGCATTTTGCTAGAATTTGTTTCTTTCACTTCATCACAGCACTGAGATTACAGTAGGAATTCATGTGGAAATGTTGCACGCTTGTGTTGTACCAGATTGGAACGCGATGTGCTTTTTCGCAATTGTTGATTTTGTAAAGCAACACAAGTATCACCCCTTTGCTCATTTCGATCCCTAACGTATTCCTCGTCCACGACAGTCATTCAATCAGCGCACCAGGTGGCTGTGGATGCAGCTTTGCTCGTGGAGACTATAATGGCTTATTCGCCTTCCTCAGTGAGATTGATTCGTCGCCACTGGCCAACCTCAATGACGCTCACGAGCAGACCAATTTTTTCACCGAAGTTCTCTATGATTGGCTTAACCACATTTCTGCCTAAAAACACCAAAGCAAACGATTTAACCTCCGATGGTTTTCAGCTAAACGTAGAAAGGCCCTTAGAACGAATATTTGAGTACATAAAGAAGCAAAGCGAATGGTAGAGTGAGTTTCAATAACTCAAGAATCTTTGTAGCTATGTAATTTAGTGCGACAGGTCCAGTTACATTGCCATCGTTGAAGCCGATGCACCACGCAAATGCCAGAGCTCTCTGGGGTAACAAAACTCCAAAACCCTCCATATAATATTCACCACGATTTAATAACCTCCTAGACGAGAGGTGTGAGAGCATTCCCGATGGTCTTTACCCATCTGTCTCAAGGATATGAGAATTCTCGGAATAGTGTTAAAAGTTCAAAAACGAATAAAGCCGTCATTTTCGCCCGGCCCTGACGGCATTCCTTCTGCAGTACTGAAAGTGTTTTCGGATCTCCTTGTTCCGGTCTTGACGTGTATAATTTTAACTTTTCTGAAAACCATCAAGATCCCCAGTCCTTGGAACACTAGGCAGGGTTGTTACTATATGTCAGGCTGAAAAGCATACACCACAAACTACCGCCCAATTTCTATTGGGTGCGCTGCTTCAAAATTCTTTGAGACCATACTACATATACTACTTACACCCTCTTTAAAATCCATATTATTACCTCAGGAGCACGGCTTGGTCGTCGGTCAGATCGACCACAACGAACCTTGTAAATTTTATTCTTTATGCCTTACAGGCTATGCAGGGTGGACGAGAGCTCGATGTCATATTTTTTTATTTGAGCAAAACTTTTGAGTTCGTCTGCCATAATATACTATTTAAAAGCTACGTCATCTTGATTTACGCCTATCCATTACATCGATTTGATGTAATTATTTAAAGGTTAGATCTTGTTTTGTGCAACCGAACGGGCAGGCCTCCGTCTCCTATAAGGCTACACGTGTTGTCACTGAGGGCTCTGTCCCAGAGCCACTTCATTTTTTAGTTTTTAATCAGTGATGTTTCCTCAGTACTTCATGATTGTTGTTTTCTCTTATATGCTGATGATGTCAAAATAGTTAACTCTGTATCAAACAGTGCCAGCTTTTCCATTCTCCAGCGAGTGATAACGGCGTTGTCGTATTGCTGCTCTCGCAACAAACTTCACATAAGTACTTCTAAAAATAAGATAAGGACCTACACAAGAAAAAGTGTCAGCTTATTGTTGTCCCATAACATTAAGGGTGACGCAATGCCCCGTGCGGTGGAATATAAGTGTACGGAGGTCAATTTCGACAGTGAGTTGAGCTTCTCCCGCACGTCGGGTGGATCCCTCAGCAGGCTCTTTGATCCGTTAGCGTTGTATGTCTCCTATCAAAGAAGTTCAAGGAGCCGGGTTCTGTTCTGAAGCTGTACACGACCATTTCTCGTCCGCAGCTAGAGTATGCTTCTGTGATGTTGAATAGCACATGCAAAAGAAACCATATCTTTAGTGACAGCGTCCAGAAAACGTTTATATATGTCTTACACCATCGCTTTGCTACTATTAACAAAATATAATTCTGGGTAAACTCTTGTGGTGATGCTACAATCCTTAACGTCCAGGTGCACTGAGCAGGATTTTCATTTACTATTCGAAATTCTTCCCGACAGGGTCTTCTGGTGAATTGCTGCAACATGTTCCACTACATGTGCTGCAAACGTATACCAGACGACAAGATAAATTGTTAATCCGAAATTTCTGCGTGGCTTGTGCCTCATGGTTAGACTGCAGCTCGTATACAATCAGCGCTTTGAATATTAGAAGTATTTAATTATTCGCCAACTTGGTTCCGCAAGCATATTTGTGAGCTTGTTACCTAAGTGAACTTTTTTTTCCTTCGTCAAGCGCTGTCACTTTAGTATGGAATTGTAACAAAGCAATCATTTTTGTTTGTTTTCCAATTCACATGTCTTCTCAACATTTATATTCATCATAAACGCCTCGAGCTTCGCGATCGCTGCTGCGCCTGCCGGCGCTTCTCCGCGGGGTTCACAGGATGTGCGTTGCTAGGCTGATAGGGGCTTGTGCAGTGTTTTTATTCTTTTTCGCTTCTTTTCGCCTTTCCGCCCACTAAAAAACTGGTCATGGTGACGTCTATAAGCAAAGAGTACGTTTAGGTCACTTAAAAACTTGCTGCGTCTTCGTAGAATATTCTAACGCCAGCAAGAGCTACCCGGGGGCGCGGTTCTGCGCGTTTCGTCACCGCTCTTCCGGATGTCAGCGACGGCAGCAGCCTATCACCAGTGTCGCTTTCCAATACGTCAGGCACCACTGAATTGTACTGTCGCCTCGTGTAGACCAGATACTGGCACGGTGAGAGGTTGTTTTCGCTTTGCAGCGCGACTTTCGAATGCGACTTCGTTGCGAACATATACGTCGCCGAAAAATATGTTTCGGGAATTAGATTACCCACTCCGGGACAATAACTTTTATAAGAATATAAGCCACGCGGAAATTTTATGTATATTCCATTTTTTCCCCGCACGGGCAACCTTGAGCAATCTTGGTGACGGTGTTGGCGACACCGCGGACCCCGAGCCCCCAACATAAGCTGTAACCTACCATGGTGATGTGTTTAGAGGTGAAGGGTAGAAACTTCAAACGGTGGCCGTCGGAGCCGAGGTCAAGCTCCGGTGGATGGGCTCTCTGTCTGTTTACCAGGCAGGGAGCTCCGGGACCTCTTCAGCTATCAGGATAAGGCTGTGGAAGAAAGTACCGCCGTCCTCTGCTTCTATACAAGCAGTATGGTATTCTCGAACACCCCCTCCAAACGTGATCGGTCCCTGAAAAGGGGCCGCACCGAAGTATCATTTCTGTCCTTACCAACGATCTCAATCCCAAAACAACCAACTATCCCCGCTTCCTGATCATTCAATTCGTTGAAAATGAAAAGCCTGTTGCCTCTCTGTCTGTCTTCTTGGTCACAAAGTTCATAGGAGGGATAATAGGAAAATCCTACAAAGCAAAGAAACAGAGAACGGGAGAAATGTGGGTCGAAGTCAATAACCAGCAGCAGGCAACAAAGCTCCTGGGCCAGACGCGCATTGCAGATATTGACATCACAGTCACGCCCCAACGTAGCCTTAACAGCTATTCATCATAGCTGTTATTCATCATATTGTTACTATGAGGGCGTGATCTCAGATCCAGACCTCATGACTGAAACTGAAACCGATCTGCTGGAGGGCTTGAAAAGTCAGGGTGTAACAGCAGTGAGGCGCATAACGATACGCAGAGAAGACAAAGAAATTCTTACTAAACATCTCATCTTAACCTTTGATCGATCAACACTAGCACAATTCATTAACGCAGGATGCATTCGATGTTCGGTTCGGCCATACATCCCGGGCCCCAACGCTGCTTTAAGTGCCAGCGGTTCGGGCACAGCACCAACTCTTCCCTTGGCCGTCTGCTCTGCGCCAAGTGCGCCCAGCATGATCACTCATCTGCCAATTGTACATCTTCAACCCTCACCTGCGCCAACTGCCAGGAACCCCATGCCGCCTACTCTCGAAATTGTGAGTTAAACAAGGAAAAGAAGATAATCCACGTGAAAGTAACCGAGAACATCTCCTGCCCCGAGGCGCGAAAGAGGTTCGCCTCCTTCCCCCTGGGCAGGTACGCCGACGCAGCTCCCCGGGGGGCGGAGCGGCATCTTGTTTCGGCGGGTACCCAGTACCGCGAGTCGCACCTGGTCCCGCCTCAGCCGCCCCCCCCCCCCCTGGGTTGCCTCTGGCGGCCCAACCCGCCTCCGCGCCACTCGCTGAGCCAGCAGCGGCTGTGGTGGCATCCACGTCCGGTGGGGATGCTGCTGCCCCCACTGTTTTCTCCTCTCCACCGGCCCGAAGCACATGCGAGGGCCCGGAGGAGATGGAGCTGGAGGAATCCGCAGCAGTTCCCACCTCCGCCGCACCGCCTGTGCCACCCGGGATGCTCCTGACGGCCTCGGCGGTCGCGGCCAAAACGAAGGGCACCGCAAAGGATGCCCATTCCAAGTCTAGGGAGCCCAGTCCGCTGGGCACCCCCTTGCCCTCAGATGACGACCTAGACGTTGAGCCGTTCCGGCATGCACCACAGCGGAAGGAACGGGCTCCGGCATTCAGGTCAGTAGACAAAATCAAAAAGCCCCTTCCAAGAGTACAAGCCTCGAAAGCCGACACATAAACACACGCATACCCCAGTAGATCTAAACTTTAATAATGGGAAGAGAAAATATCATGCAATGGAACTGCAGATGCCTTCTTATAATTCTTGATGATGTTTATGAGGTACTGCATTCCAATCAGCCAAGTGTCATGAGTGTACAAGAAACACATTTAAATTCCTAACATACAAACTTTTATGCAGAAATGCATTATAGTCGGGGGTTGTCGTGCATCCCTTGGCCGGCGTGCGCAGCGCGTCTGATGATGATTGTGGCATGATGCCCCTAGGGATTGGCCAACCAAACAATCCATCACGAGATAGCTTCGCGTTCAACCACCATCGTCATCTTCCCGTAGGGGAACCGCTGAAGAAGAAGAAGGAGAAGAAGACATTCAACGAGACTGCCGACTCTCTAGCAAGGGTAGCACTTTCTGGGCCTGTAGTAGACGTCGTAGAGCCGACACCTTTAATAACAGCAGCTAGGTACCGTAGGATGCTGGAACTCCAAGTACAGCAAGAATCGGTTTTATTATCATTAAGGGATTTTAATCATCTTAAACTCTCATGGAAACCTGAATGGTGCCCTTCACGCAACTTAGAGGTGATTATTACAGCCTTACGTTGTCGAGTACCCAAGTTAAATAGGTATTTGCACAGGTCTCGTCTGGCGCCAACCGCTCTGTGCAGCTATTGCAACGAAGACGAGTCGGTCGATCACTACCTTTTGACATGCCGACGTTTTTCCCGACTCAGACGTCAGTCCCTGGAGGTGCCGCTTTACAGTTTGGGGATACCCCTAACAGTGCCGGCTAATCTATCGTTCGGGGCATCCGAAACGGGGTTCTGCCGCCGGGATGTATGCTCTGCCCTCTGCGCTACATTGAAAATTCAAAACGATTCTCTTTATGATTGCGATTGGTCACCCTCGCTTTGATTTTTCAGAATTTTTTTTCTTTCTTTTTCCTTTTTTCTCAAACATTTTTCAAACCGGTCTAAATTATCTTTCCTAAACGTCTCGTGATTAGATAAGAATTCCATTCATTTTAACCATCCTCTGTTGATTGGCCGATCCCCTGATTGGGTATGTGCCATACCAAAAGGCGCAACAACAACAACAACAACAACAACGACAAAGCTGCAAAGAGGAGGGCTGTGTGAGTTTTGGCTACCGTTATCCTCCTCGGCCGGCGCATCTTCCCGATCTGAACCTGGTCGAAGAGCGGCTCATCGCGCCTCGACTCCCCTTCATGAGCATCAGGCGCCTGACTCGAGGCAACGGGCAGTTTGGAATCAAGGGACAGGCGGTGAACGTGCCCATCGACGTATCGAAGGTTGTGCGGTGCCTTCCTCGCATGGTACCCGAGGACGTTGCGTTCGACGTTCGCATTTCTGCATCCTCACAATCCCCCTCGGGGACGTGCGGGGGAATTTTGTTTGAATAGTCACCGGGTATTTAGGAGGACAGGGATGGTGGTGGTACACCTTCCGGGGGTGTGGCCATCATTGCCCTAAAGTCTTTGGCGTGTCATTCTATCCAGTTAAAAAGCGTCCTTGAGGCTGTTGCCATTCGTACCATAATTTTCAATACTCTAGTAACTCCATGCTCAGTTTACATCCCTCCTGATTTCCAGCTCTCGAGCTCGGATTTCGAGGGCCTTGTAGATCAGCTACCCACACCTTTCAATCTTTTAGGCGACCTCAACGCACATAACTCTCTTTGGGGCTTTGCTCGCACAGATGCCCGAGGTCGCCTTATCAAAAAATATCTAATATGTTCGGGAGCATGCCTATTCAATAAAAACAAGCCTACATACAATAATATAGGACACACCACTTATTCACACCTCAATTTGGCGATTGGCTCGGCAGTACTCTTTCAATCTCTTGAATGGAACGTTGGCACTAACCCTAATGGTAGTGACAACTTCCGAACCACATTGTACATAGGTACAGCCTGTACATTCCCAACCAGCCTGTACATAGGTACAGGCCCGAACAGTTCACCTGCCCATAACAGGTTCAATGAAGACAAAGTGAACTGGAGCACATTTACAGAAACATCTCAACTACACCACACATCCATTGAACACCTACACGTTGAAGAAGCTACCCAACTCCTCACGGCGCACATCCTTGACGCCGCCGAGAAGTCCATTCCCCACGCCTCTGGTGCCCCGCGCAATCAGAGGAGGCCATGGTGGAATGAGTACTGTAGGCGGGCGCGAGAGGCCCAGAGCAAGGCGTGGGGTATCCTTCGTCGGTACCCCACGTCAGGTAATCGTAATCTTTTGTTGTTCAAACGGCCCAATGCGTTAGGAAAACGCGTGCGCCGTGAGGAAACGAGAGAGTTGGCGCATCTTCCTTACATCCAGTAACTCATACACAGACGCACACAAGGTATGGACAAGAATACGCAAACTTAAAGGACAACATACGCATAGCCTGCCCCTGGTCACTACAACAGGGGACACACTCGAAAACCAGGCTAACACACTTGCATAACACTTCCAACATGTTTCCAGCTCGGCACACTACACAAACACTTTCCTGAAACATAAAAATACTTGTGAAAAGAAGTCCCTACATGAAAATAGCAGGTCAAAATCTGGGTACAATTCTGAATTTACACCTTATGAGTTGAGGGCTGCCCTGAGCACATGTAAATCTTCAGCTCCAGGTGCAGATAAGATTACATGCACCATGATACAACACCTACACTCAGACACTCTTGAAACACTCCTACACCTATACAGTAACATATGGCTTTCGGGGCACATCCCAAAATCTTGGAGGGAGGCTATTGTAGTTTCGTTCCTGAAGGAGGGTAAGGATCCTTCTTCTCCCGCCAGTTATAGACCTCTCACCCTCACAAGCTGCCTGGGAAAGCTTCTCGAGAAGATGATCAACAGGAGACTAACGTACGTTCTTGAGTACAACGGTCTTCTCGACAGCTGCCAGGCAGGCGTCAGGGTATGGCGGTCTGCAAATGACCAACTAGTAGCGCTAGAATCTTACGTTAAAGATGCCTACCTACATAAGCAATGTTGCATGACCGTGTTCTTTGATATTGTAAAGGCATATGATACTACGTGGCGCTATGGCATCCTTAGAGACCTCAAATCCTTTGGTATATCTGGTAACATGCTGAACACTCTGTCCAGTTACCTATCTTTACGAACATTTCGTGTCAGAGTTGGTTCGGCACTTTCAAACGTTCACGTGCAGGACAATTGGCGTGCCTCTAGGTGGCGTTTTAGCTGCACTTTGTTTATAGTCAAAATCAATTCAGTTCGGAAGGCATTTCCACCAAAATCTCTTGTTCGATGTATGTGGACGACGTACAAATATCATTTATATCGTGTAATATGTCCATATGTGAACGACAGATCCAGCTTGGGGCAAACGAGCTTGCTCGCTGGGCTGACAAAAACGTTGTTAGGATTAATTCCGGAAAGAGTACCTGCGTCGTCTTCTCAAAGAGGCGCGGTATCCAACCCGGCCCTGAAATTAAATTGAATGGTGACTTGATTCCTGTAAAAAAGGAACGCAAATTTTTAGGCGTCGTATTAGATGAGAAACTAACATTCCCCCCTCACATCAGACAACTAAAACATAAATGCCTCAAAGCAATAAACATACTTACGGTCCTTTCACACCACTCCTATGGCGCGGACAAGCAACTTCTCTTACGTGTCTTCACAAGCTTGGTGAGGTCCCGCTTGGGCTATGGGAGCGTGGTTTATGGATCGGCAACAAAAACAGAGCTGAAAATGCTAGACCCAGTGCTTCACTTGGGGCTTCGCCTCGCGTCGGGCGCTTTCCGTACAAGCCTCGTACAAAGCCTATACGTCGACTGCGATAAATGGTCTTTAGATCATCAGGGAACATACATAGATCTTCTGTACGCTTTTAAAATTTTGTCAATAATCCACCATTCTTTCAAACCATTTATTTGTGATACACCCATGTCTCAACTTCTTCTTAATTGTCCATCTATCTCTGGTCCTTTCTCACATAGGGTGAGACAGGAGGTGTCAGAATTATCTGTCACCTTTTCAGACACGTACAAATCGACCCTTTCCGACATTTGACCACCATGGCAGCTTCGCCCCGTGTCGTGCGATTTGTCCTTTGTAGCGATTGATAAAAAACGAGTACCCACAACTGCAATTCTTCAGCACTTCTTGTTCCTTCAAGATAAATACAAGTGTGCAGAATTTTTTAGCGACGCGTCAAAAACAGCCCGTATCGTGTCGTGTGCTGCGCACGGACCTGATTTTAGGGTATCTAACACTGTAAACTTGAAAAGCAGCATTTTTGCGGCTGAAGCCTATGGCATATTTCTGGTTTTAAAGCACATAGTTCATCATAAAATTCCCAAGTCTATCATCTTCACAGATTCCTTGAGTGTAGTACGTGCATTGTCATCTAAGCAGTTTTGTAAAAACCATATTATTCATCTAGTTTACAAAACCATTATGTCAGCTATTTGCATTAATTCTTGAGGTGACCGTATGCTGGGTGCCAGGTCACTCGGGGATCGCCGGAAACGAGACAGCAGATCAAATGGCCGTTGCTGCTGCACTTGCAAACACAGTGGATGTAACAACAATACCGTACACTAACCTTAAGTCACACATCAGTCAACACCTTCACAATACATGGCAAGCACACTGGAATGAACAGGCAGACAACAAACTATACGTTATAAAGACACTCTTGGGAGCTGTGTCGGCGCTGCTGTCGCCGACACAGCTCTCACGTCAGAGACGTCGCTACAGCCTTTCCGCAACCCTCGCTTCGACGACTTGACTACCGCTCGGGAGACGTCTGACCCGTTCTGCCACGGCCTCAGCATCGATGATGCGACTCTTGTTTGGGAAACCTCTGAGCATCCCTGTTGCGACCTTTACGTCGGTGACACACCTCTCGTTTCGGAAGCAGTTCAGCAACCCGGTTTCGAGTCGAAGATATTTTTATTGGGTCCAGCAACGAAAACGCGGTTCATGCAGAAGATGGACTCGCTTCAGCGGATAACCATCACCGTATCGGAAGCCAGACGCTGGTCCTTTTTTGTTACACCACTGACATACACAACAGGCACAATGAAGTTACCCTGGCTCGATTACGTATAGGCCACACGAATGCAACACACTCATACCTTCTCACGGGATCTCCAAGACCCTTGTGTAGCAGGTGTGGAGACGGCCTATCCGTGATCCATGTGCTACTTCAATGCAAAGCACTCCACACAACACGACAGAAACACTTCCCTGACCTCTACAGACAGCACATTCCACTACACCCAGCATTGTTTTTAGCGGATGATCCGGTGATTCCTGTACAACGCACCTTTAGTTTCTTAGTGACATCAAGTTTTTACACCTCATTTCCTATCACGCGTAGTTGTTTTTAAACCCGATTTCATGCCACGCACCATCACAACATGGCCTTTTACACCAGCCATCCTCATTGTCTTATACTGAATTCGATTTTGTTTTTGTTGAATGATTTTAGCGTTTATGGTTACATCCTTCATACCTAACCACCGTTTTGGCGCTCTTTGCCCTCTTTTGCCTTGCGCCATTAAACACCCACCACCACCATCATCATCATTCCATTTGGTGCGTCGTTAAACGTGTATCAACTCAAACCTTATACCAAGAACCAAGGAAAGCCAATGAAACCGAGAAAAAATAAATATTGTGAAAGTCCGGAAGAAGCTTAATAGCTCAAACGTCAATGTAAAAGCTGAGTCCAGCTTCTGACATGCTAAAGACGTTCGTAGAAACTGAGGCAGGGTAGGACTCACCAGACCAACTAGATGCGAAGTGCACTGCTTTTTCAGGAGACATGGGCGGGGTGAGCGGATAGGGACGCAGTGTACAAATGCTGAGCGAAATCAAGCAATGAACGTTTTAGTAATAACACACACGAATTTCGCGTTTACGTTCCTTTTGTATTTCAACTTCAACGGACAGCTGATCGTATGCCGGACGAATTTTTGAAGTATTCAGGGATTACAAGCGATGAAATGTGTCATTGGAAGAACGTTGGATGGAAACCCCTTTGTGGACGACGGAAAGTTCAAAGACTTAAATTCTTATATAATATATATCATAGTAAGACTGGAATAAATAAAGAGCGGTATTTCAAGACGACTAGTTATATGTCCGAACGGAAAGATCACTTATATAAAATTAGAGAATATACCTGTCGATTGAATGTCCTCAAATACTCTTTCTTTCCAAACTCTATTAGCGACTGGAATGCGCTAAAAATACCAATATTCTCTGATTCTAATTTCCTAACAGCCATTGAAGCAGCATTTTGAATTGCTGAAATGGCCCATATATTTAACGTTGGCTTTGTACTTCTCGTGGTTGATTTTTAATGTGTATAATTACTATTTTTGTTGTATACTCTTGTGTTTTGTACTGTTGTTACAATGCTGTACTGCAAGTATTTAGATTTCTCATGTATAATGTTATGCATGATTTTAGTTCAGTTACAATTTTGCTGTTTGTATTCTATTTTCTACTGTAACCCCCCTACAACAATGCCCAATGGGCGATGTAGGTACTTGAAATAAATAAATAAATAAATAAATAAATAAATAAATAAATAAATAAATAAATAAATAAATAAATAAATAAATAAATAAATAAACGTCGTATCTTATAGGGCCATCTGATTTCTGTTTGCGCTTTATTCTGAAAGCTCCCTGTGCAATATGACGATTTTTCGAAGAAGTGTTTAGTCGCGGACGGGGAATATATTGCAGCGAACCATGCATTGGGTTTGTTTCTTTATGATTTGTTTTT
Source organism: Haemaphysalis longicornis (assembly GCF_048455015.1). NCBI lineage: Eukaryota > Metazoa > Arthropoda > Arachnida > Ixodida > Ixodidae > Haemaphysalis > Haemaphysalis longicornis. The sequence continues at coordinate 69,416,636 of NW_027526225.1, read as the reverse complement.
ACTGCCCGGCTGCGCCCGGCTGTGTTATTTGTGTCCCAAACAACGCGCATGTTCCAATATTTGTTTTTATGCCGCACGGGTTTTCTCGTTCGGATAAGGACAGCGTTTCGCCCTAGCGTCAACTGGCCTGGAATAATCTTCCTGGAATAACACATTGCAAGGTTGGAGTGTGTACTCGAGGTCATTCGTACGTCGGGGTTAACACTGAAGCCTGAAATGTGCCGTTTCGCTTATGAGGAGCAGGTGTTCTTGGGCCACGGTGTCAACGCCGCAGGAGTCCTACTTGACCCGGAAAAACCTTCAGCCATTGCGAACTTCCCAAGGCCGAAAAACAAGAAGGTCGTTGCAAGATTTCTCGGATTGTGCGCATACTACCGGCGCTTTGTCGCGAACTTCGTATGCATTGCAGAGCCACTCACACGCTTGACGAAAGATAGCACCCCTTTTAGCTCGGAAAACGATAACGAAAATCATTCTGCGAGCTGCAAAAACGCCTGCAAAGCCCGCCTCTGCTCGCTCATTTCGACGAAAATGCCGAAATGGAAATGCACACGGTCGCCCGTGATATAGGCTTGTGTGCCGTCCTCGTCCAAAAGCAAAGCGGTTGCGAAAACGTAATCGCCTATGCCAACAGGGGTCTATCGAAGGCGGAGAAAAACTACTCTGCCCCTGAGAAAGAGTTTCTGTCTATCATATGGGCCATTTCAAGATTTCGCCAGTACGTGTATGGTACACCGTTCAAGGTTGTGACAGACCACCATGCGCTGTGTTGGCTTGCCAATTTGAACGATCCCTCTGGCCGTTGCGGACGGTGGAGCTTGCGCCTGCAAGAGTTCGACGTTACAATCTTCTATAAATCCGGCAGGAAACACTCCTACGCCGACTGCCTCTTCCGCTCCCCCGTCGACCCACCAGCACAAGACTGAAGAAGACAGCGCATTCTTCGAAATCATGACGGATAGCGACCTTGTCGCCCAGCAGCGTACCGACCCCGACTTTCGCGTCATAGTCGACTACCTCGAAGGATGCAACGTCTTTGTGCCTAGGACTTTCAAACACAGCCTAACAGAACTCAATCTGAAGAACTCCGTCCTCGTGAAGAAGCATTTCAGCCCCATAACGGGAAGGAATTATCTTTTTGCCATCCCCACAGACGTTCATGACGAAATGTAGGAAGCGCTCCACGACGACCCGTCTTCCGGACATCTCGGCACAGCTCGCACAATTGGAAAAATCAAGGCGACGTACTACTGGCCCTGCTTTACATCCGACGCCACCCACTACGTCCGGAACTTCCGTGACTGCCAGCGACAAAAAACCCCACCGACGAGACCCACTTCTGCAGCCAATCGCCGTCCCAACGATGCTCTTCCAACAGATTGGAATGGACCTTCTGGGCCCGTTCCCTAAGTACCGATCCGAGAACAAGTAGATTGTCGTAGCGACAGACTACATGATGCGCTACGCAGAGACCGTCGCTCTTCCGAGGGGGCAAGCACAAGAAGTCGCAAAGTTCTTTATGAACCAAGTTCTACTCCGGCATGGAGCCCCCGAAGTCCTAATCACGGACCGCGGAACGGCCTTCAGTGCGGATCTCATGCAAGGAATCTTACTCTACAGCAACACCGATCACCAAAAATGATGGCGTACCACCCTCAAATGAACGAATAACGGAATGTCTGAACAAGACGACCGCAGATATGCTGTCTGTGTACGTCGACGTTGAACGCAAGTCTTGGGGCGAAGTACTTCCGTATCTCACTTTTGCATACAATACTGCGACCCAGGAAATTACGCAGATGACACCATTCGAGCTTGTGTACGGACGACGACCGGCTACGATGCTCTACGCCTTGCTCCCGTGCGTAGAAACGACGACCTCAATGCCGACGTCCAAGGATACCTTAGTGCGGAGAAGGCCCACCAGCTCGCTCGAGTTCGTATAACGAACGAGCAGCTGGTGGATGCCAGACGCTACAATCTCTGACGCCGACATGCCGAGTACCACCCTGAGGATCATGTGTGGGTTTGGACTCCCATCCGACGGCGCGGACTCAGTGAGAATCTTCAGCGACGGTATTTTGAACCATACCGGATTCTACGACGTGTTGGCTAACTCATCTACGAGGTGCTCCCCGATGGTGAGTTTGGCACATCACGACGACGCACGCGGCCCGAAGTTGTCCACGTGGTTCGCCTCAAACCTTACTCCGCAAGATGATGGACTTTTTTTGTTGTTGTTTGTTCTGACTGTCGTTTTATTTTAGTATCAAGTTGCTACACTCTTATAAACGCTTTGCATTGGGTGAACAGGAGCACTTCTAACTGCACCCAAAGTGTTCTCGCGAGTTCTGGCGTCTTCTAGTGGTCGGGCAGGAGCAGGGGCGTTATGTTTCATTGGTATAGGAGGAGCACTTTTTTGGCGCCGAGAGCAGCCCAGAGCAGTTTTGGGTGCTTCGCCGCCAGCGGCGGAGTAACAGGGAACGCAGAGGAAGTCACATGACCTCTTTTACGTAATTTCTGGTTTTATCCCCGGGTGGCGGAGGAAAAATGACGGAATCCAGCAGCCGCGCTAGTCGCTCAGTGCGTACGACAGCAGCTAAGCGCGGCCGTCTGGACGATGCTGCTACTTGTAGACCATAAAAGCATAACAGATTCAAGCGCAAACTCATCATCGGATAGCAGCAGCAGCAGCGACGACGACGATGATTTGACATTGCATGAGTTTATGTTCGAGCACCTGTTCACGCGCCGGAGCAGCGTCCGAAGGCAGAGTCGTATTTGGAAAAGACGGCCGATGCTGTTATCGTTCGCAGCTAATTTTAGGGAGATACGATGGTGACCCTATCATGGACATGAACATCCGCTCGGTTTCTTCATTCGTCGCCATGCGGAAGGCAGACACAAAACCACCGGCACGTACCTGGCAAAACTGGGGAGGAACAGCGTGCGGACAACACGTGCGCGCGAAATGCTCCGGGAAGCGAGAGCGGGGAAAGTCTTTTCACTGCTCCCGGAGCAGCGCGAATGTTTCATTCGCGGAACGAAAGCACACGTCCACGTTACTCCCGTGTGCTGCTCTGGCTGCTCGCTCCACGTGCTCCTGTTGTTCCTATGGAATTCGCCATTAGAGGGGGGGGGGGGGGTTAATATGCCGCGAACCATGCGTTGGGTTTGTTAATTGATGGTTTGTTTTTACTGCCCGGTTGCGCCCGGCTGTGTTATCTGTGTCCCGAGCGAAGCTCATGTTCCATTCTTTATATTTATGCCGCACGGGTTATCTCATTCGGAAAAGCACAGCGTTTCGCCATAGTGTCAACTGGCCTGGTATAACCTACTGTGATTTACAAAGTTCTGGATGGAAATCGACGGTTCGAGAAACACTCGCGCCGAAAGAGAAAAGCCCGCAGAACAGACGCAGCGTTATTCATGCGACTCTCCGACGCTCGCCGACGCAAGTCACTTTGTTGACTACTGCTTCGCCGGCTCTGTACTTTTTGAGTTGTTAGGGCAGCACAAGTTCGTTCCAATAAACCTGCTTTTCCTTCAAGACGACTGCCTCTTCTTGGTTTCGGTGGAATATTCTACGCACGTCTCCGCGCTACTCGCGGAGGGTATATGTAGCAGATGAATGTTTGCGACCGCTCACTTCACGATGAGACGGCCCTTTTTCATGTGGCGATCCCCGAGTATGATTGTGCATTATCCACCGTACTTTGGTTGCATTTTCGCAAAATAAGACACACTGGCTTGTAAATTATAGTGATCAGTACCTGAGTTATGATATTGGAAATTGTAACTGGCGTGCTGTTAAGTATGGGTCCTTCACTAGAATATGTGAGCGCACAAAACCTCTTTGCATTGTAGCGTATAACCACGGCATGAACCTCTCAGGAAACGGTGGTTACGGAGACACTGTTGGCGAATTTCACGGCAGTGTAACTACAATCTGCTCCATGCGTACGCCGGTTCCGCGACGCTTACCTGTGACACACACATGGCGTATATGCATGCCGAATATACCACCCTAAGATCGCGTCAGAAACATTTACACAATAATAAAAGCACACCCACCTGCCCACAGAGTAACTGCTCTACATAACCATAGATTTTCAACGCCCACAAACGGTAAATCTCAGTCGTGAACGTGCCGCAAAAACATCGGCGACAAGAGGAGCACGACGGAGACTCCTGCGGCTGCTTTCGAAACGGGCCGCTAGGGGGATTTCAGTTGCGCCCCTGAAGGCAGCGCTAGCGGCGTATACCCTGCTCTTTCCATATAAGCTCTTTTTAGTGCCTGCGTTTTTGCACAACTTAACATTGGTATAATTTATGTATACATTACCTTTCACTCTGTACTTGTGATGATATAAATGTACGCGTGGTGTCTCATGCCTTGGTGCAAGGTGCTGCAATTGTGTTTATGTGTGTCTGTATGCATGTGTTTGAATGTGTATATGGGTGCAGGAGAGTGTGTATTTTTCGCGTAATCAACGCTGTCCTAAACGTATTTATTTGTGCGGTGTGTGCTCGTATGTTGCTTGCTTTTTTTTCTTCGGGAGCCAGCAAGAACGGCCCCCCGCCGGCTGTTCCTGGGCACGTAAATAAACGTTGGATTGTGTGGCGGCGCTCCAGCGGCGATGGCGCTGGGGCTGAGTGACAACCAATGAGAGTGGGCCACGCGTCGTCGGTGCGCAAGCAGCCACGAACGCCACGAGCATGGAATAAAACGGGGCCCCAGTTTCTGGTTGCACGGCATAGCGTTCAGACGTGACTTGGCTCGTCACTCTGTCGCGTTCGCGACATTGGTGACCCGGACGCTGCAGCGGAGTCAAGGAGCCAGAATGGACCCTCCTCGCGACACCGGCGGCAATTCCGCGTCCTCCGCTGCCTCTTCACACGGCATCTCCACCATCGCCTGCCGTTCGCCCACATTCAGCGCTCAGAACCCCGACGTGTGGTTCCTTTAAGCCGAGGTAAGTTTCCGAGTGAGCCACATCACGTCGCAAGAGACCCGCTTCAACCATTTCCAACAGTCACTACCTATTGAGGTGGCGGCCGAAGTTCGCGACATCCTCGCAAAGCCACCTACCACGAACCCTTACGACACATTAAAGGCTGCCATCTTAAGCCGCACGAGGCTTTCGGAACGGCAGCGTTTCCAGCGGCTGCTTTCTGCGCAGGAGTTGGTGATCGTCGACCTTCGCAGCTCCTTCACGAACTGCAAATCCTGCTCGGCGACACACCTTCCGCCACGGACTCCCGCTTGCTGAAGGAACTTTTCCTACAACGGCTTCCCTCGTCTGTGCAAATGATCCTCGCGACGGCTTCTGAACTTCCCTTCGTACAATTGGCCGCGCACGCGGCGGTGGCGACCGATTCCCCAGCCAGCGACAGCGGCCTCTTCTACATCACAGATGCAATTAGTGGTCATCGATTTCTAGTTGACACTGGTGCTGAAGTGAGTGTGCTCCCCGCTAATTCCTATGACCGCACTCAACCACCACTGTGCCATCTCCAACGTATTAACAAGTCCAGCATCCCCGTGTACAAGAAAAAAATTCCTTACGGTAAACATCGGCCTACGCCGTGGAGTTTCGCTGGATTTTTCTCGTGGCCAACGTGAGTCACGCCATTCTAGGAGCCCATTTCCTTCCAAACTTCAGACTCCTGGTTGACATGGCCCGAAAAAGAATCCTGGAGGCCGCAAACGGTCTTTCGGTCACAGGCCGATCATCTACCGTCTACCCGTTCGTCTTTACCCCTCTTTGCGACCTACCATCTTAGTACCGGGAGTTGCTGAATGAGTTTCCTTCCTTGACTGCACCTCCTGATTGGACAAAGCCAGTGAAGCATGACGTCATTCATCAGATCATTACAACTGGTCCCCCTACGCATGCCGTGGTGCGTCACCTTGCTCCGGAGAAATATAAAATTGCGCAGCAGGAATTTCATCACATGGTTGAGATTGGCATTGCTCGCCCGTCTTCGAACAACTTGTCCTCGTTGTTACACATGGCCTCGAAGAAATCTGGTGACTGGAGATCCTGCGGTGATTACCACTCCTTGGACATGGCCACTGTGCCCCAAATGTACCAATACCTAACATACAGGACTGCACCAATAACCACAGCGGATGTACAATATTTTCAAAGCTTCACTTCTAAAAAGCCTACCACCAAATCCATGTAGCCCCGGATGACGTGAAGAAAACTGCCATCATTACACCGTTCGGCCTCTTCGAATTCATTAGGATGCCTTTCGGGTTGCGCAACGTAGCTCAGACTTTTCAACGCTTCATAGATGTCGTCCTCCGTAGCTTGCCCTTTGTTTTCGCCAACATAGATGACGTTCTTGTCGCCAGTTCGTCGTTATCTGAGCATCTGCCCCATCTGCGGATAGTTTTCGAGCGCCTAGCTGAGCATGGCCTCATTCTTAGAGGGAAAAGTGTGCATTCGGTTTGCCGTCATCGAGATTTATCGGTCACCTTGTTGACCGCAATGAAATTCACCCTCTACCTGAAAAAGTGAAAGCCATAATCGACTTCCCTCGTCCTGAGTCCTTACGCCAACTGCGCCATTTCCTGGGACTGGTGAAACATTACCGACGGTTCATCCCAAACTGTGCGGCCATTGTGCACCCTCTCGAAATTTTCCTTCAAGCTTTCAAGTCTACCGAGTGCAAGCTTGAATGGCCTGAAAATGCCGATCGCGCGTTCAGTGTCATTAAGGAGCGCCTACTTCTGCTACTCTCCTTGTGCACCCGCGCCACAACGCTCCCACGAGCCTGATGGTAGACGCTTCGCACTGCGCGGTTGGAGGTGTACTTCAGCAACACATCCGTGGTACCTGGCACCCACTCGGTTTCTTTTCGAAGAAGAAACTGAGCAACGCTACAGCACGTTCGGGCGGAATCTCCTGGTGGCATATCTCGCTGTTAAGCATCTCCGTTTTTTTCTTGAGGGCCGCAGCTTGGTCATCTTCACCGATCACAAGCCTCTTACGAACACCTTAAAGTCATCGAAGACTACATATTCTCACCCGAGAGACGTGACACGGCGTATCTTGCAGAGTTCACGACCGACATTCAGCATGTCAAGGGAATTAACAACATCCCAGTCGACGCCCTTAGCGGTATTTCGACCATACAACGCTCCGGTTTTAGTACTCAGGAGTTGGCTCAAACCCAACGAGATGACGAGGGGCTCCGAACTCTGCGTTCTTCAAACAGTTCCTGTCAGCAACTACAGGACATCATCTACCCTGATTCGGGACTTTGATCAGATTTCAGGCCGCAGACGACCGTACCTTCCTGATTCTCTCAGGCGCATTGCTTTCGACTCTATTCACCGTCTCTCTCATCCTGTAGTTTGTGCCTCACGGCGTTTGGTTGCCGAGAAATACGTCTGCCCTGGCAGGAATTCCGACGTACGCGCATGGGCTCGTTCCTGCCTCGCCTGCCAGCAATGCAAGGTCTGTCAGCATACCACATCACCTCTGGCCCATTTTCAAATGCTGGACTCTAGGTTCTCCACAATTCACGTCGATCTCGTTGGTCCGCTACCACAGTTTAAGGGCTACCGTTACATCTTGACAGTGATCGACCGTTTTACTCCCTGGCCAGAGGCGGTTCCAATCGACGATTGACTGTTGCTTCCACACTTATGTCCACGTGGATCGCCCGTTTTGGCGTGCCGTCGGATAATTATAACAGACTGTGGCCGCCAATTTGAGTCTACGCTCTTTCACCGTTTGACATGCTTACTCGGTGTAACGCACCTAAAAACAACGGCCTGCCATCCTCACGCTAACGGCATGGTCGAGAGGTTTCATTGCCAGCTAAAGACCTCATTGATGCTAACGAATCACCTGAACAGAGGACAGCTCACCTTCCTCTTGTGCTGCTGGGATTACACACTGTCATCAAAGAAGATGTTGGTTGTGCAGCCTCTCGAATGGTCTTTTGCACGTCTTTGCGCTTACCGGCAGATTTCCTGGTTTCTCCCCAGCCGCAAGACAACCTTTCGTCCCCTGGACTGTCCTACGTACACGATTTAACCCGGTTTTTACACTATATCCGTCCCCAACCACGCCGTTCGTGTTCCACCAAGCACACTTTTAAGTGCGAATGCACTTTATCAGCGACCCGGAATTCCGGCGACCGCCGTCCGTCCACATAGCAACAGCTGCGGGTACGCGCGCTCCTCGTCTTCCTTGGCAACGGGGGGAGATGGGCGTGCGCTGCCTGGCCGCTGACATGGCACATACCCACGTGGGGGATTGGCCAGGAATCCCCTCGTCTTCCTTGGCAACGGGGGGAGATGGGTGCGCGCTGCCTGGCCGCTGACATGGCACATACCCACGTGGGGGATTGGCCAAGAATCGGGTTCTGGCCGCTGACATGGCACATACCCACGTGGGGGATTGGCCAGGAATCGGGCGTGAGAAGGGCTAATGCACCCGCTTAAAGGAGTACTGACACGAAATTTCAAAGCTGAGATCCGCTCTAGCAATCAAGTACAACGACAACACAAATAGGTGTCTGTGCATGGCACATACCCACGTGGGGGATTGGCCAGGAATCGGGCGTGAGAAGGGCTAATGCACCCGCTTAAAGGAGTACTGACACGAACTTTCAAAGCTGAGATCCGCTCTAGCAATCAAGTACAACGACAACACAAATAGGTGTCTGTGAATAAATGCATCTTTCTTTGTTTGTAGTTGTGTGTGTGTGTGTGATCTCTCTTTCGCGAACATTACCGAACCGCGCAAATTCAACTCGTGCATTCGCACTTTCACATTCTTCCCCTCGGGGAAATGCGGGGAAATTTTTTATTCATCGAAACCTTTCTGACAGCCAATACGTTTTCATCCGTGTCGACAGTACCCGCCGGCCACTTCAACAGACATACACCCGTCCTCATCTCGTCATTTCACTCTCTGACAAGACGTTTACAATTCGCGTCAACGGCCGCAACACCGTCGTTTTCATCGATTGCCTCAAGCCCCATTCACCGAAGCTGCTCTGCCTGCTTTCAACTCCACCACCCAGCATTCCACCCTGAACACCACCACCCTCCCTTCCGTTCGCACAACCACCCGTGAACCTCAAAACGCAGAGACTGTGCGTTTTGCTGTACCGCTCTCTACACGGACTCCTCCTCCAGACTCCGTCTCAAGGGGCGGCGCTCCATGTGGCGGCGCTCCAGCGGCGATTGCGCTGGGGCTGGCTGAATAACCAATGAGAGCGGGCCACGCGTTGCCGGTGCGCAAGTAGCCACCAACGCCACGAGCGTGGAATAAAACGGGGCCCCAGTTTCTGGGTGCACGGCATAGCGTTCAGACGTGTCTCGGCTCGCCTCTTTGTCGCGTTCGCGACAATTGATTGATTTTTTGCTTGATTGATTATTTGCAGGCTAGCCGGCCTACGCAGCATACGCCCGTTCGTCTAGAAGAACTTGTTGGTGGGCCAGTTGGTGAATCTTCAACGTAAAGTAAAAAAACTGCGCGATTTTGGACGGCCACAAAATATGAGGGAATACAGGATAGGCGCATGGCGTATTGTCATAGGCCTGTTGGCGTAGCAGGGAGTGAAGATCCAGCAACACAAAAAAAATGAGATGGGTTGGAGGAGGGAAGCCGAAAAGGGTGATGATATCAGAGTCCGTCCTGGAAGAGGAGTGACGATTAATACCACTGCGCCCCTGTTTGTGCCACCTGAGTACCCTCGTGCTCATACGAAAGAATTCGGCTTTCACATCAACATTCCAAAGGTCTACGTTGTATAAAACCAGTTATATTTTGTGTATTATTTTTCTCTTCATATTGATTTCGAGTAATAACCATCAAAAGATGTAGCGCTATGTTTTTTAGACAACGGTTAGCCCTATTCTCCCATTGAGATAGAGCCTGCAGGCAAAAGGAAGTCAGGAAGAACAAAGTTACACTTTTGATTAATAAACATGTTTGACCTGAAATCATGTGCTGTTCCGCGTTCATGTATGAAATGTGTTCACATCAATTACGGGCACTGCAGTTGCACTTATTTCTGTAAACGATTTTCCAGTGAAAGAGAACATGCAAGCGCAGTGGAACCCAGTATGAGCTAAGTCAGGTCTCGGCCCGTAGTACCTAACTTAGGACATTATTGTGACTTCTCAAAACAAACCAAATAGAAATTACCAGGGAATGAAAACCGAATTTATTTTCACGCGCCTACAATAAAGTTTCCTATGTGAATAATCTATAGGACCAAATAACCTACTAATGGCCCACGGAAAAACGCCATGTCAAGAATGAACCTACTCCAGCGTAAAATATGGAATATGTGCAGGATGAATGCCATACCATCTTGCTGCAGCTTTATTTAACACTTTAAACAGCAAAAATAATGCTAAACCATCTGCAAGAATTCATGCTTTCTTTTACTTTACCTAAAAAGGTTAAACCTACAGATATCGTTGGTATTTGCGGGGCCGAAGGACTCCCTTGGGACCATATTATGCGGGTGTCCACATGGCACCCTATTGTCCTACACTCTGTTCGTACAGGTTCAGTGATAGAAGAGGTTTGTGCACAGCGCCGGAAATGGTGGATCGTTACAGGAAATGCAAGAAATAAACGGTGAAGCTCAAAAGCAACAGGCAATAGGGCAGCCACCGCTATAATGCCGTAATTACAAATGTTCATATGAGACAAATTAATGAGAGTGCCGTTGGTTTTTCCACGTATTTTACAGAGATTTTGGAGCTTACCGCTTCACGTGCACGTATAATATTTGTCTCAGGTATTGTGGAAGTGTAATCTAAATGTCGCACAAGTTTATGTGCATTGCTAAAGGCGTGTTGCCGGGTCCTTTTACACCCAGACAAGCACCCTTTATCATGCATGCTCGAGCGACGAGTTACAGACTTTATACCTCACGGTGAGGTGTGTTTGAATGAACTTGAAATAGAAGTTATTTCAAAACTGTGAGTACGAGAAACGTACGAGGACATGTTTGAAAACTGCCATGTGAATGAAACGACTCGAGTTACCGCTCTTGAGAGCATGATGTGTGCATTTGCAACGAGCAGCACCTGAAGAGCGGGTGAAAACACCGGTGTAGCGCGTGATGTACCACCGCGCCACCTTTCGCGAAAAGTAGTAACGGCGAAGAGCAGCTCCAGAATTTTGCCACAGGACAGCGCTGCAGAAGATTTGTTGCTACATTTGGATAACATTGTCACTTCAGTAATAAAAAACTATTAATGCTAGGTTTAGTGGCAATTGCTAGAAAGATATGTAGTCGATGTTATTTTTCATTTAGCGCACTTTCAGGATTTTCTGGATAGAGGCCAGTGGGCGTGTTTGCACGCTTTCGGTCGGGTTAAAAAATCAGCCGATCAGTTTGTACGTTTTCTAATTATTAAGGCACAATAATTATTATTCCCATCAAAAAGAGCCTCGAGTGAGATATCTGAAAATATCGAAGGTGCCTCTTCATCACGAGCGCCAAAATATAGAACAAGGCCCCTTGTGTATGCGTAAGCTGCCACCTTTAAATCAAAAAATACTAAGAACCGCTGAATCAAATGCAGCGAAATTTCCGTAGTGTAGAAACGCGTAATCTGGCAACGCGCTTATTATATGCCTTGATATCATTGCACCGTTCAAAAGTTTACTGGGAGTGAATTTCTGGTGTTTGTATTTTTCAACGCCGTAGAACGAAACATATTCGCCGAAACAAAAATTACCACCGCATCTGCATTGACCCGTATTATAAGCGTGTTTAATCAACATGCAATCGCATCGAATACTTTATTTATTACAAATGCTTGATTCAGGTGACGAGTGAAGACGTTCGTGTGTTCGAGATTTAGGCGACGTTAGAGATCCCCCGGTGGTTACAATTGACCCTAAGCCCACCACTACGGCACGCCTAATCGCCTGTGTAGCGTCGGCGCGTGAAACGTCGTAATCAACTGCCGATTAAGAGGAACCAAAAGTACGGTTTTTCGACCTTAAAATATGGCTTCTCCTGGGAAAGCAAAGTCAGCTGAGACATACTGCTTTACGAGGTCGGATACTAGCAAACTTCTGTTTTTATAATTGTACATTAGCCATGTCTGTGGTGGAAACTGATGCGCAATAGCGAATGCACAACTATCCACCAAAATCGCCCCGACAGCGTAGGCAGTAGGATGGCCCCGTAACGACGTGTTCACAAACTTCTCTTCGAGGTCGTTCCCGACGGTGAACGCCGGGCATTACGACGACGCACGCGGTCGCTCAAGTGGTCGCCCCTAGTCGGCCACATTTTTCGCCTCCATTCATAATACGCGAGATGATGAACATTTTTTTGTTTGGGCAATTGTTTTATTATAGTATGAGGTCCATAATTTCTTAGGGAGTGTATTGTGATGAAGATGTGTTGTTTATGTTTTGTTACACAGGCTGACCTCTCAAGGTATCACTCTTTAACGGGGTTCTGGTTTGCTCTTTATCCTTTGTACAGCGCCAGACAACCTTGTTTTATAGCGAAAGTGCTTCAACTTTTCTTCATTGGCCGACACTTGGGTTTTGTTATCGGCCAAGTTCTTTGTCTCATTCGATTGTTCGAGAAATAATAGAGCTGAGAAATAAATGCTCCCATGGAAGCGTTGCAGTATCCGAATAATCAAACCTAAAGTGCACATTTCGTTAATTGACTGCTTCTTCAGAGTTTTTATTCGTTTCCTGTTTGTTGAGATAAACATCCGAAAAACCTTGTTTAGTGAATAAACCCTGCATTTTACTCGGTGACGTAATAATAGTAAAGAGGGCAACTCCCTCGTTACACCTCTTGAAATAAATTCCCGTAATCCAAAAGCCCGTAAATTCCGACGCACACTTTCCTAACGTCACAAGCAATTTCTGTGTACGCATACGATGACATTCCTTGCTTCGACTCCCCAAGCAATTTCTAGAAAAGAGAGCGGAAAACCAAGTCATGTGCCGGGTGCGTGGCGTTCACGAGGTGAGGGTCCAACGAAACCGAAAAAATTGCAGCTTTGATGGGCTAATCAGCGGTCGATGGAAGACCGTGGTTTGCTTCATAAGCAGCGAAATACCCAACTGCTTAGGTTTATTGCTAGTAGCGCCTGTTTCAGCTTGGATGAATCGCATTACCGTGGGACATGCAGCTGTTCCGTATGAACACTGGCGTTGTTGTGGCTAAATGGCACCCGCTGCGGATATTCCGCTTCTCCCCTGTAAAGATGTTACCTCTTTTATTTCTACTGCTGCTGTGAGTGCCTCAAGATGTTGATTACGATGGCGATGATTCCCCACTAACACCAGCGCTGTCTCAAGTGGTCGGGCACGCCTCCTCGATGCCGATTCTCGAGTCCTCCCTAGGCATTTACTTTAATTCCGTTGCAAACACTTCTCCAGAAAGGTGAGAAAGTCGTCCACACGCACCACACTGATAGGGGACACGTGTGTCTCGGCTGTTGTAAAGGGAACTGATAGGAAGTCACTTGCTGCTGCAGCGTATGTGCTAGGTGCAGTCGGTGCTTACACAGTCACCTCCTCAACGGCAAAGGGCAGCGCAGGCAACAGGCAACGGCCACACGAGGGTGTCCTGCAGACCCTGGCGTTATGCCCCGCCTGGTCATCGCAGAAGCAAAGCCGTCGCGCACTCTTGCACTCGAACTAGGCTAGTAACTCTGTCACGAACAACAAGTTGGGCACAGGCTTCATCGTCTTCAAGCGCATGAGCCGACGGGCGTGCCCACGAGCTGCTGCCCCTCCTAAGACGTAGACAGCGCGGAAGAACCTTCCCTGAATGGACACAAGGCAGCAAAAATGGGGAATTGCGTGAGAAAAATACTGATAAGTTTCCTGTATATCAAATGATTCCTTCATGCAGCAGTAGCAGACGCCAATCTACGTCATATGTTTATGTCTAAATATTTTGCCCGTTTTATTCTATAGCAAGTCACTACGCAAGCAAAGCTGTCTCACTCCATGTACGTAACCAAACAGGGCTCGTTGCTCATAGCGCCAACCTGACCTTGAAACCTAACCAACGCCAAGGCAGCGCTTTCTGCGGTTGACCAGTCAAAACCAAGAAACACTCGCTCGTTCGGAGAGACGGGTGCGGGGGATGCCTCGGCAAAACTGGACGCTGTTCACGCACACTCACGAAGAAAAATATATTTCCTCATGAACTCTCTTACACTCACGGTCACCAGTCGCCCTAACCACTCGCACTTGCTCTCACTCACGTCACTACGTTCTCTCAACTACTAGCACCGACTCGCGGTGACGCTTACCACTGGCCGTGACCACTCGCACTCACTTGCGCTCACGCACACTCGCGCTCACAATCACCACTCGCGCTCACTCAGGCTCACCATTCGCCGTCACCACTCGCACTCACTCGTGCTCGCGCTCACCACTCATCATCTCCACTCGCACGGGACTGTGTGCAGCAAACCCCCTCCCATGAGCAATAAAACCGAACATTATTAGTGCATTATTACGTCAAAAGGTCATTCAAATCATATTCCTAAATAAGCACGCCACCAGATAATTCTTTTTGTGGTACCCCATAGCAGGATCTTAGCGACGACATATTTCCGAAGCTAAAAGAAATCCCGCCTTTAGCAACAATCGCAGCTAGCGACTCCTGTTACGAATAACCAAAAGCGAGTACAAGCTTAGTAGTAGTGCTCACTGCGGTGAGCCGTGAAAATGGCGCGAGTAGAGCGCGTGCACTCGTTAGTGGTGAGCAGGGCTCCCCGCGAGTGGTACTCGCACTCGCGAGTGGTGACCGGGGCTTGACGCGAGTTGCTCTCGCAATCTTGAGTGTTGAGTGGGGCTTACAGCGGGTGGTGCTCGCACTCAATCGCACTTTCACTCGCCAGTACCAATCCATGGCGAGGCTCACTCACCACTCACTCATGAGCGGCGAGTGGAGGGTGGGTGAGGGCCCTCGTTAGTGAGCCTGCAGACCTATGGTGCGGGGACGGAAATAAAGGGAAAGAGTGACAACGCGTGGCTTAAGAAAATGGTACAAAGACGAACTGGATCCAGTGTCTCTGATTTGTCTTGCAGTGCGATTTTGTGCACGTTCACTGCTCTTTCTCGGCGCGTAAACAAAGGTATGCATCGACCAAATTGGTTTAGCCACGATCAACCACAGTCAACGTTTTTATCACACGTTCCGTCGTTCCACGTAGCACATTAACGGCAGTGGTTCGCCAAGTGCTTCCCCAGTTGTACTGGCAATAATGCAGGGTTCACAAACTTTCTTTTAAATTTCAGTTTTGGAACACAACCAATGTTATTTGGACTATAAAAGGGCGTTACAAAGAACACAAGGTGCCCGTGCTACGTTGCAAGCTTGACTATGTACTGTACGAAACCTACAAAGATGTTCGCTTCTCGAGGACAAAGAAAGGAAGGTAAATTGAACTCAGAGACGGTTTTGAACTTGTGCTCAGTATATACATCTGCTTTTTTCTACCGGTGCAAGTACGGATATGCATTCTCTGACAGGAATATTTGTGGATGTGCTCCAATGGCGATATGAACCAACTTTTATTCAAGTTACAGAACCAGGTAGGTATTATTATTATTCTTTTGCTGAAGTACACGAACGAAGATGCTGCTTTAAGCACAGAAAGAACACAGAATACAGGTATCCTTAATAAACTGTTCTTTCGGATGTTAATATTATTATTAGTTTTAACACAGATTGTGCCTTCCTACGTTTAAGAATGCTCTCATTAAAGGCACTCGTGCAGAGTTTCGGATTGTTAAATAGCCTTTCTTTTATTGTAAATTAGCTGTTGTTCAAATATTTGTTCAAAACACAGGCAGAAAATGCAATAGGCAGTTTTACCGCAATATTTTACCGTAAAACCGTAAAACTGGCTGCAAACCAAAAGCTACGACTCAGGCAGCCAGATACGAGGCCCCACCTGAATGTGGAATATGGAAAACGACAACTGGAGCGTGGGAAGTACGGCAACGGTACTGCAGGGGAGACTAAGTAGAAATAGCAAGACTTTAGCTGTGACGCGCCTCCTCAGTGAATCTTGTCCTACGTCCTGTCGGTGGTAGCATGCTCAGCGGAGAGAGTCATCAGCACTGCTCGGAGGTGACAGCATCTAACCAAAGTGCCTTTCCCACCAGAAATGATGGAAGCACAACACCGGGCCATCCCACAAAGGGATGAAAGATAAATGCCAGCCTGTCAGAAATGAAGGACGCCTTAGATTATCAGCAGATAAAAACTAAACTATCCCATTAGGAAAAAAACTCGTTTGTAGCGACACATTACATCCATTTTCAAGTTACATGTGGGATTACACACATGGCGCTCCTTTACAGCAAGCTCTTTGAGGACAACAACCAGAGTAACCTCAGGGATAAGTTAATATAAACCTAAATATAGGCAAACATGTATCCCCAGTGATCAGTCACGTAACATGCTCGCCGTGCTCCTACAGAGCAACAGGAGAGCTGATCTCAAAATCACCCAAATGTCCGAGCATTTGGCCTTCACTGCAAAACGCCTAACTAGGAGGATAGCGATAACAGGGCAAGCAGAAACATTACGACTCATGGGAATGGTGATGATATTTCCGAAATCGTACAGCCTGCCGCACCACAAGCGTGCGCGCTCCGAAGAAAATTAGTCGCCTATCTGCACAATACGTTGAAAATTACCAATATATTTGACCACCTCTTCCACATAAATGCCTCTTTTGTCTTCCCTACCCACGTCTTCAGCTCTTTCCGCAACATCTCACCATCTCACTCTTCCCACAATAAACCGGGCGTAGATTTAGTGAAGTCAAACTCAGGTTTTCCGCATTCCTCTTTTTGCGAAAACTCTACGGGAACCTTTCGTCATTATTGAATTTGGAATTCCACTATGAGCGGCATGCTGGGGCGCGAAGACTTTGTGTGTTTCTAGGTGATAATATTACTTTCGGCTCGTGTGTTTTTTTCGCGAATCTTGCATTCACTGAACTGCGTCATCGAAGTTCGTGATGGGTGTTCCAAAAAACCAAGCGCAGTCGGTCTTGGCGCTGTATCGTTGCCACAGAAGCAGCCGTTGCTAGGCCGAACCACACGCCGGGAGATGAGGGGCTAATTGGAAAAGGGCGGCCTGCAGCCTCATATCTGTTTTTATGGAGTGCCGTTGGCACGGCCTCTGCCGTTGATAGACCGGGCTGCATGCCGGGAGGTGTGTGGCTGACGTGAAAGTTGTCGAGAGTATGCACGGCAGCATACAGGCCAGCTGAATGAATGTGTAGGAGATAATAAGATTATTTATGTGAGAAGTGGTGGTTTTCTATCAGCTCTGTGTTTGTTATAGTTTTATTTAAATATAGGGTCACGATCAGCTAGCGGGTAATGTGGAGTTTCGTTTGGGTTGGGTCAGCACTCTTAGGCAAAAAGGACTAAAAGTTCATACTCTAGGGGACTAAAGGCCTCTGCCACAATCATTACTCCCTTTGGGGACAAAATGTGAAGGGACGAACGGTAAATCGGCCACCCTCGTTGCCAGTTCCAATACTCCCCAAGGACAAACTGCTGAAAGAGAGCGCAAAAATAAAAAAAACGTCGGTGCAAGCAGGGTTAAACAACCGACTCCTGCAATGATACACAAGGAACCCGACGCGCTACCGCTGAACCACACCGCCCTTTTTGTTATTGCCTGGATTCGACAATACGCAACAAATCATAGATCAAGTGCGTAAACTACATACAACAACGTGATTAGGCGGCCCGACTGAGGGCTAGTTAAGTTCTTTAAAAAATTTTCAATTACTAAGCTGCAACTATTTTTGGCAGCGACACAGGCGAGACATCTTGGGATTTAATAACCTCCACAAAACGAACTACACTTTCTCTAAAATACTGCTTTGAAGAACTGGCATCTACGTCGCTGTACACTCTTGCCGTGCGGGAGCGCCATAAGCTGTGGAGGCGCAGTCCCATAATTAACTCATAGGGCATTCCATCCTGTTTGTCTACGGAGAGATACCTTATGCCATGAGGGTGTATCGGGAAGTCTTTGCAATGTGTCCTCTGTAAAACATCCCAAAAATATACGCCCTCCCAACAATGCAAAAAAACGGGGTATATCGCCTCCGGCAATTTGCAGCTAAAGCAATCTGTCCCCCATGGCACAAAAAGCCCCCTTTCTTCCATAAAAGTCCGGACTAGTAATGTTCCAGCGTGTAGCGAAAGAAAAAAGACTTCACTCCAGGCTGTACTTGCATTCTTTTCACCCTTTTGAGCAGATCCTGGCTGGGTCCTCCACAGTACGTAGCTCTGTACAAGGGCACATGGAAGACAATATCCACAATATCACCGTACAGGGTTTTCCGCTTCACTGTGCTTAATCTATATGAAAACCTGCACTCAGAAAGTACACACTCCCAAATACTTCTTGTATTAAAAAATCGCAATATACCCCCGACAGGTACTCTGTCGTGACAAAATAGCCAGGCAGTGCCCAGCCCAGCCTTAGTTGACATACGGTGCGTAGAAAAGGGGCTCTTAGATCCCTTAAGAATAGCTGGTGCACAAATAAACGTGGCGGTCGCGGTTCCCCACCTTTACCTCTGCTAAGTGGATTGGTACGGCTGCACCTCTCCCACGTTGAGTCCAACACAAAATCTGCAAACACCCGATACAGCCTTTGCACATTCTCACGAGACAGACAGACAGACAGACATTGAACTTTATTAGGTCCGGAAGGTCAAACCTAGCGGCCCAGAGGACCGTCTAGAGTAGACGCGGGCCGCACCTGCGCGGGTGGCGGGAGGTTTAGGACCTCCGCCCTAACGCAGGCCTTCTGGACAGCCCGGAGTTGTGTGTAGTAATCTTCGCTGTGGAGCGCCATGGTCCATTCTTCCTCTGTGATGAGTTCGGCGTCCTCTTGTAACGCCGGGCACTGCCATAGCATATGTTCTAAGTTACAGTGAGCTGCGTCGCAGAGAGGACAGTGAGGGTCAATTTCCGGGTGAAATAAGCTAAACCGGCTCCTGGTTGGGAAGGAACCGGTCTGAAGCATTCTAAAGGCTGCTGACTGTGGGTGTGTGAGAGCAGGGTGGGCCAGCGGGAGTATTCTTCGCGTAAGTTGGTAGTGTGTGACTACCTCGTTGAACGTGAGTAATGCGTCTTGGAACTCTCTGGGGGCCTCGGGAGCTCGGCCTGTTCGATCGCCGCGGCAGACGGTTTCTCGCGCGCGATCGTGAGCGAACTCGTTGGCGTTGGGGAGGGTGTCGTGGACTCCGTGGCCCATGTGGGCCGGGAACCATGTGATGTTATGGAAAGTCTCTTGTTTTCTTCCCTGTAGAATCCTGGCTGCCTCTTTGGCAATAGTTCCTTTGAGGAAGGCTCTTGCCGCCGAGCGGGAGTCCGTGTAGATTTGCTTAAACCGGGTTTCCGTCATGGCGATAGATAAGGCGATTTGTTCGGCCGTAGTGGCCTTTGGTGCATAGAAGGACGCCGAGGTGACGAGGTTTCCTTTGACATCCACCGCTGCCATGCCAAACCTGCCCGAGCGGCCGTACTGGGCGACATCCACGAACAGAGCTTTGGCCGATCCTGTATTTGCGAGCTGTAAGATGGTTCGGGCCCTGGCTCGCCTTCTCCCCTCGTTATATTGGGGATGTACATTCCTCGGTAACGGGTCTACCCGGAACGTTTCCCTCACCGTTGCGGGGATCTGTGCAGTGTGATCCACAAAATCTTCGTTCAGGTAGCCGATGTCTCCAAGAATCTTCCTGCCGGCCTTGGTGGAAAGCAGCCTCTGTTCTTGCGCGGTTCTTTGCGCTTCTGCGATTTCGACCAGTGAATTGTGGATGCCGAGTTGTTCCAACTTTTCCGTGCTTGCGGATAAGGGGATACAGAGCACCCTCTTTATGCTCTTCCTCATGAGCGTATCGACTTTACTCTCTTCCGTGCGGGACCTGTCGAGGGCACCCGCCACGTAGTTAATGCGGCTCATTAGGAAGGCGTTGTACAGTCGCAGGAGGTTGCGCTCGGAGAGGCCACCCCTGCGGCTGGAGACGCGCATCATGAGTCGGATCGTCGCTTCCGTTTTACTGGTCAGGTTCTCGATGGTCTTGGTGTTGTTCCCTCGACTTTGAATGAGCATACCGAGTATCCTTATGACATCAACCTTCGCTATGACGGAGCCGTCTCTCGTGCACAGCTCGATGGCCGCTTGATTGGGGTGCGGTTGCCCCGCTCCGCCCTTACGGTTGGACCGGTATAATAGGAGTTCCGACTTGCCCGGCGACAGTTTTAGTCCCGTGTCCTGAAGGTACTCTTCTGTGATGTCTAGCGCCGTTTGCAGGGCTTCTTCCGTCTGAGCTTCCGAACCACCACGGCTCCAGACCGTGATGTCGTCCGCATACAGAGCGTGATTGATTCCGGGGATACGTCCCAGCTCGAGGGACAGGTCCCGCATAACGAGATTGAAGAGCAGCGGAGACAGTACTGCTCCCTGCGGGGTGCCCCTCGGACCGAGTCCGTACTCCTTCGACCGCACCTGGCCGAGTTTGAAGAAGGCCGTGCGGTCCCTGAGGAAGGATCTTATGTATGAGTGAAAGTTTCTGCCGAGGTTAAGTTTCGATATCATCTTCAACACGTATTGGTGACGAATCGTGTGGAAGGCTTTTGTGAGGTCGAGGGCTAGAATTCCCCTGACATCTCTCGAATACACTTCTAGGACTTGGTTCTTCAGAAGCAACATGATATCTTGCGTGGACAGTCCGGGTCTAAAGCCGACCATGTTGTGCGGGAAGATCTCTTCTTGCTCGATGTGACGTGAGATCCTTGCATTGACCACGCGTTCAACGACTTTGCCGACACAAGAGGTCAGCGAGATCGGTCTCATGTTCTCGGGCTCTAGGGGCTTACCCGGTTTGGGAATCATGACGACCGTTGCTTCTTTCCAGCTTTTGGGAACTTGGCCAGTTGTCCAGACCTTGTTCGCTTCTTCCGTGAGGGTCTTGACCGATTTGGCGTCGAGGTTACGCAGCATGCGGTTCGTGACACCATCAGGCCCCGGGGCAGAACGGCTGTTCAGCTCCTGCAGAGCCGCCCAGACGTCCTGCTCCGTGATGGGGCGGTCAAGAACCTCGTTCTCTTCTCCTTGGTATTCGGGGTAGTCTTGGTCTGAGCTCTGACCCACAAAGAGGTAGATGCTAGCTAATTTATCGAAAATATTTTCGTCCGTCATGCCCGACGTTCGCAGGTTGTGCATGAGTTTGTCGAGTGCGAGTTGTTGATTGCCTTTACACTGTTTGTCATCGATGAGCTTCTTGAGTAGATTCCACTTTCCACCCATACGCATGCGACCGTCTGTGAGGGCGCAGATCTCGTCCCATTTCTGAGTATTGAGTGTGAGTGCGTGTTCCTCTATCTTGCGGTTGAGTTCCGCAGTCTTCTTCCTCAGTCGTCTATTGAGTCGTTGCTTGCGCTATCTTGCTTGAATTGAATTTCTTGCTTCAAGCAGATTCGCGACTCTGGCGTCCATCTGCGTGATATTTGGTGGGGCTTCGACGGTTTTGGTGGCGGCCGCGACATCCGCCTTAAGCCTGTCGAGAAGATCCTGCAGTGTCTTGTATTCAGTTTGGTCTTCCTTACGGATCCTGCGAAACGCGTCCCAATCAACGATTTTGTGTTGCCTGGGCTTTTGCGCTTCCATCTGAAGGGTAGTGGCCAAGATGTAATGGTCACTGCCTAAGTTCTCTAGGGTATTGCGCCAGGTCGCTTCTTGAATGTTCTTTATGAAGGTTAGGTCCGGTGTTGTATCTCTTGTCACGGACGTCCCAATCCGCGTAGGGAATTGGGGGTCCGTGATCAAGTTAAACGAGCAGTCCGTGACCACCTGTAGGAGCCTAGAACCATTCTTTTGCACCGTTGTTTTCTGGTAACCCCAGGCCTCGTGCGCCGCGTTGAAATCCCCTGCCATAACAATGGGGATGTCCCTCGCTAGCGTTGCAGCCTTGGAGATTAACGTGTTGAAAGGTTGTTTATAGTCAGACGGGGAGTCGTAAACGTTGAGAATGAAAAGCCGTGCGCTCCACTTGACATTGGGGACAATTTCGATCATGATGTGTTCGAGCTTGGCCGAATTGATTTTGAGCACGTGCTCTTGGAATGAAACTTGCGTAGATACGAGCGTGGCAAGTCCTCTCTTTCCTTGCTCTCCAGCCGCGACGACTCGATATCCTGGAATTGTAAGGGTTTCGCAGAGCGTTTCTTGTAGGAGGATTACCTGGGGTTTCTCGGGTTGCGATTCTAAATATTGCTGTAATGTGGCTCTTCTTTGCTTGAAACTAGCGCAGTTCCACTGCCAGATGTGAAAGTTCTTTGTTTTACTGGCCATTGCAGGGTCCGTTTGGGTTTGGGCATATCGCCGAGTGAGGTAATCCTGTTGCTCCGTTAGATTGTGCAGCATTAGTTGGTATATGTGCCGCCATGGTACTCTCCATCGTGGCCATACGTTGGAATATTGCATTGAGGTCTTCGGATTGCCTTCTCAAGGCTTGCATGACGGCCTCAAGTTTGTCTTCCCCCTCGGCCCCCCGAGAGCACGGAGACATTCTACGCTTGGTGCTGCGCGATGGGGTCGTTTCCCTCTGCGACTGTAGCTGATCTCTCTCTGTTTTAAGCGAGGCGTTCTCGGCTTTAAGTCTCATGTTTTCCTCGGCCATATTGGTGATAGCATGTGTGAGCTGATCGAGCTGCTCCTTAATTTCTTTGTTTTCCCTCAATACTTCGTCTATCCTGTTATTGATATGCTCTGGCAGTGCCCTAGGCGTTACCTGGGCGTTCGTCGACGACGTTGGCGGCGTTTTCCGCCCGCCCTGGACTCGATCAGCCCAGGAGGGAGACTGCAGGCGCACCTGCTGGCTGGGACGGTCACGTCCGGATCTCGATCGTCTCCTGGACTGCGACCTGCTCGAACCGCGTAGGCTCCGGGACTGCGACCGATGGCTCGAACGGCTCCGCCTGGCACCGGAACGGGATCGCATCCTGGATTGCGACCTGCTCGAACTGGCGTCGACATTCGAACTGCCGCCTCTGTTACTGGGCGAGCGCGCCCCTCCCTTGAGGGCGCTGCGGAGGCCACCGGCGCCCGCCTGGTGGTTGAAGTCATCGCCGCCACCGGAGCGGTCTCGCGATTGCAACCGCTGGTGTTTGCGCTCCCGGCTCCTCTGACGTCGGCGCTGACGCACGAGGAAAGGCACTTGAAATTTTTGCTTGCAGCTCTTGTCGCCGGTGACGTGGCCGCCGCCGCACAGGCCGCACTTCGGTCTACAGTTGTGTTCTTCACCCGGGTTTTCGGCTCCACAGCCCCTGCAATTATCCCGCTTGGGGTTGATGCAGACGTCGGCTCGGTGACCCGGCTTGCCGCACGAGTAGCACACGTCCACTTGACGCTTGTAAAGAGAGCACTTGACGAGGCACATGCCAAAGACGACATACCTCGGCACCTGCATGCCCTCAAAGAGGAGCACGACAGTCGTAGAGGTCTTGATACGCTTGGCCTCGAGGATCGACGGATTTCTTTCGGTGACGAAAAGCTCCTTAAGTTGAATGTCCGTGAGGTGCGCGTCGATGTTGCGGACGACCCCTTTGCACGTGTTTTCGGGCGCAGCTACGTAAGCAGCAATAGCATGTTGCTTGGTGCCGAGGATTATTTGGTTTACCTTGGCGTATGCCTCCGCGTTTTTTACAGCCGGCGTCGTTAGTACATAAATATTTTGCATCGGGTTAGGACACAGCAGGTATTGCTTGCCGGCTTCCTCAGTGATTTTCGCCGCCGTCGTCAGGGCTCTCATGACCGCGTACAGGCTCATTTTCTTCACATGAATTCCGTCCCTGGGACGAATAATAACACGAACTTGGCCCCTTGGTAAACGTGGGAGCCGCGAGGCTGCAGCCAATCGCCTTGCAGTGCTACGCGGGTCGGGCGTGCGGCGGCTTACCGAGCTGTTTGTACTTGAAGGTGAAGTGTCCGCCGAGGATGGGAGCTCGGGGCGGGATTTCCTCTTATTTGATAGTGACGTACGCCATCCTGGACAGTTGACTTCTTCGGGGGAAATATCCACCCCCTCTACCATTTCCACCTCGGGCATGGTCTCGGAGCGCTGCCGCTTAGGCCCAGGAGCGGCCGTCGGCGTTAGGGTTATCTGCGCTCCGGCGTGGCCTTCGCGAAAAACAGTCGTAAATGGCCGAAAAGTCCACTCACCGACAAAATGTTTATCTCTGCGTGGACCGGAACAGTTTCTGCGTTCGATGAGCACTAAATCCGCATCATATTACCGCATATTCTACTCCAGAACCATCAAAAAAGCAGGAGCGGGACACATCAACACTCCTCTTCTTCGTGGGTATGTGCCGCCTCCCCCTCTCACGAGAGCAATGCAGCACGTGCACTACATACCACAATTTACAAACGCAGAAAAAGTTGCCCACCGTTGCCCCAGCAATGGTTGACAAAAGTCCCCTGCCACTGGTTCGCCTTTGCGCGAGTTTGCCGAGTTCGTACACGTCAATACGGTTCACTGTCCTTATAGAACTGGAAAGGGGCACAAAGGTACTTTACTGGGGTCGTTACCCAACTAACGTTGCCAAATGTGTCGGGGGTGTACTGCCACTCTCCGTGCCTGAACCCTAGGAACTTTCCCCACTGAAACGAGCTCCCGGTAACTAAAATAAATAGCGTTGTTACGTCCACAGCTTTCAATATACTGAATTTGTGTTCGCAGAGAACAACAATTCCGTCTGCATACGCTAAAGCTTGAATTCGGACTCGTGATGGTGGAACCCTCGTATATCAACAACCTTCGAAACACGGAACATCACATCCTAATGTAAATGCAGGACAACAGTGGGCTGAGCGGGCAGCCCTGGCGCACATAGCTTTGCACGTAATGGGCGCTCCCAATGTCTTGTTCACAATCACCGCGTGCTGCGATTCCGGTACGCCAGTGACACCCCCTCCTTGATAATAGATCCAACATAATTTGATCTAGAATATAGAACAACAATTTATGTGACACACCGTCAGATACTTTTTCAAGGTCGATCTGAGGAATAGCGACAGGCACTCGCGTGGAGTCGCTACAGTCAAGCAGGCACCTAGTCTTATGGATGTTAGTGCATATGAACCTTCGTCGTAGGCCGCAGGTTTGATAAGGGCCTACTATTTCATTAACACACCTTGAAGCATTTTGGAGAAAACTTTTATAAATATTTTATAATCTAAATTGGTCGAAGGAAGATGTGGTAGAAAATGTTCAAGTGTACAGTCTGTAGTAACGTGCACAATCGAATCTGACCGCGATATCCGCTTCACGTTTAGCGCTTTGCTAACTTTAGTGACCCTTGCTCACTTCGATTTTAAGTACAGCCTCACAACCTTAGTTTTTTCTTGTAAAGAACAATCAACTTGCGGCCTAGTTGAGATAGATGGCTTCGTGATTCGACGACTCATTTGTTTTCGCACAAATCAGCGCAAGCTAATGGCGAATTCTATTGGGAGAACAGGAGCAAGTGGAGCGAGCAGCCAGAGCAGCACACGGGTGTAACGGGAACGTGTGCTTTCGTTCCGCGAATGAAACATTCGCGCTGCTCCGGGAGCAGTGAAAAGAGGGGGAGGGCGTGATGTCAAGAGTCATGTGACCAAACTTTTTCCGCTCTCGCTTCCCGGAACATTTCGCGCGCTCGTGTTGTCCGCACGCTGTTCCTCGCCCGTTTTGCCAGATACGTGCCGGTGGTTTTGTGTCTGCCTTCCGCATGGCGACGAATGAAGAAGCCGAGCGATGTTCATGTCCATGATAGGGTCACCATCGTATCTCCCTAAAATTAGCTGCGAACGATAACAGCATCCGCCGTCTTTTCCAGATACGACTCACCTTCGATCGCTGCTCCGGCGGGGTGAACAGGTGCTCGAACATAAACTCATACAATGTCAAATTGTCGTCGTCGTCGCTGCTGCTGCTGCTGTCCGATGATGAGTTTAGGCTTGAATCTGTGGTGCTTTCATCATCTAAAAGTAGCGGCACCATCCAGACGGCCGCGCTTAGCTGCTTTCATACCCACTGAACGACTATCGCGGCTGCTAGATTCCGCCATTTTTCCTCCGCCACCCGGGGATAAAACCAAAAATGACGTAAAAGAGGTCATGTGACTTCCTCGGCGTTCCCTGTTACTCCGCCGCTGGCGACGGAGCACCGAGAACTGCTCTCGACTGCTCTCGGCGCCAAAAAAGTGCTCCTCCTCGACCAATGAAACACAACGCCCCTGCTCTTGCCCGACAACTGGAAGACGCCAGAACTCGCGAGAGCACTTTGGGTGCAGTTAGAAGTTCTCCTATTCGCCCAATGGAAAGCGCTATAAGTGTATTCTTATGGTTTGATAATATTACCACGAACCATGCATGGGGTTTGTTTATTTGTGTTTTGCTTTTGCTGCCCGGGTGCGCCGGTGTGTTTTCGGTGTTTTCTGTGTGCCAAGGGAGCCGCGTGTTCCGTTCTTTCTTTCTGTGCCGCATGTGTTATCTCTTCTGATAGGGGAGCGTTCCGAACTAACGTTAACAACGAAGAATAATCTTCGCTGATCTACAGACTTCTGGATACAATTCGACTACTCCAGAAACCCTCGTGCCGAGTAATAAATTCCGCTAACCAGATGTCGCGGCATTCGAATTGCCGACACCAGTCTACGCACGTCACTTTCTTGACTGCTGTTTCGCAGACCGTGTATTCTTTATTTGTTAGGGGAGCACAAGTTCGCTCCAATAAACTTGTTTTTTCTTCAAGACAGCTGCGTCGTCTTTAGCTACGTGAAATCTGGTTAAGGTGCTGGGTATGCACCCATTCTGCTACCAACAACCTCTGGAAGCCACCAAGCCTGTCCAACTAGAGCCAGCGGCCGACTGCAAGGCCTCCCGCACGAGTTTGGTCTCCTGCCACACGGACCCAACTAAACGACCGCTGCCACCACCACGATGGTTCAAGAAGCAACATCACTAATCGTCCTGCCGCAGCCGCGGGAACCGCCATCATTCCGAGGAGCCCCCGCAGAAGATCCAGAAGAATTGTTGGAGAAACTGGAGCACGTGCAGATCTTTAACAGGTGGGACGACGCAGAAACGTTCCGGCATGTTTTCTTTTACTTGAAAGATTCAGCTCGCACTTGGTTCGAGAACAACGAGAGCTCCTTGACCAACTGGGTTCATTTCAAAAGCGAGTTCCTTAAGACCGTTACTACCGTTGTCAGAAAAGAACGCGCAGCGCTTTCGCTGGAAACTCGAGCGCAGCACCACAACGAAGGGGTCATGAACTTCTTCGCAGAGATGAAGCCACAGTTTCGCCGTGCACACCCAGAAATGACGGAGGAAAAGAAACTACGGTTTCTGATGCGAGGGCTGGAGCAAGAGCTCTTCGCGTGCCTTGTTCGCAACCACCCCCCCCACCCCCAAGACTGTGTCCGAATTCGCGTCTGGGGCCACCCCGATGGAAAAGACGCTCGAACTTCGAACGAAGCAGTACGAACTCCCAATCAATGCGCTGGTTTCGGAGATGATTGGTGCCGGCGCTATTACCTCCGACTCACTACGTGACATCATCCGTCCAGTGGTGAGGGAGGAGCTGCGGAAACTTTTCCCGACGACGACGCCACAACCTCAAGTCGCTCCCCTAACTGACGGGATCCGGGAACAAGTCCAGCAGGATTTGGGAACTTCTATGCCGTCCGAAGCACCCCGCAAGCCAGAGGCTATGACCTACTCTGCGGCTCTTCGTCGACCCCGCCTTGTTCCAACACGTTGTCAAGAGGCCCCGCCATACCGCCGCCCAATGTCGCCCACCCGACCCCCTGTAACCTGAAACCAGGAGCCAAGGAAGACCGAGGTGTGGCCAACACACGGTAATCGCCGGCTGTGTTACCACTGCGGAGCGCCGACCACATCTACGGCCACTGCCCTGACAAGAGGCTAGGTTTGCGAGGATTCTCCATTGAAGCACCTCGCCCTCTCTCTGGCCAACGACCACGTGAGATCGACTAGTATCTCCCTCAAACAAGCCGTGGCCCAGGTTGTTTCAACCACTCCCAGTCGCCCTACCCGTACCAAGCGCCGAACTGCCGTAGCAATGCTGACTTCGCCCGTGGAAGGTCTCCCAGCCCACTCGGGGGAAACTGAAAGCAGTAACGTCTGGAGGTGAAGTTGCTCTACGGCGAAAAACCGAAAACCTTCCAACCACGCAAGGACGCGCCGAAGACAGATTCCCGACATGCCCTCATCCCTACGGCTCGACCTACCCTGACGAGACTCCCGAACACGACGACAGCTACACGTCGCGACGCGTACCCGACATGACCCAGACTGCCGCTGAGAAGACGACGACGACGCACAGTGCCGGACCATCAACACGAACAAGCCGAGATGCGACGCCCCAACGCCCCAGAACTCAAGAAAAGCGGCATCCGATGTCCAATTGGCCATCGACGGCTTTGATGTAGTCGCCCTCGTAGACATGGGAGCCGACTACTCGGTAATGAGCATACCGTTAGTGTCTAAGCTGAAGAACGTCATGACCAGATGGGACGGTTCGCACATACGCACAGCAGTAGGCCACCTCGTGACGCCAAATGGAACGTGAACATCCCGCGTCACCATAGACGGCACAAAGTACACTGCCACGTTCGTAATATTGCCTAACTGCTCCCGCGACGTAATTCTCGGAATGGACTTTTGACGGACAACGGTGCAATATGTTATCTACAGGCCAAGTCTATAACTTTTTTTCTCCGATCACTCCATGACGCCGGAACCGAACCCCGAACACCGGGCACCTGTAAGGATCGCCGATGATCATGTCACCCTATCACCCCGCGCAAGCTTGATCACCGTCTACTGTGAAAGTACTGCTCGTGACGTATACGCTACCGTGGATAGTGACCAAAGGTTGCTTCTGGAACGCGTCGGTCTGTAGAAAGAGGCGTTGCGCGGTTTAAGCAACGCAAATCCCACGCTTTGGCCACCAACTTCACCGTGGAGTACCAGCATATAAACAAGGGCGGTGCATTTGCGTTCGTCGAGGAAACGCAGCAGCAAGGGACGTGATCGCAGTCGCTGACTTTGAACGCGCACCCGAAGATACCTTCAAGCTTCCGCATCCTTTCGACGTGAATCCCGCACTACCGCAAGAAGAAAGGAACAAGTTATTGGCTTTGCTTCATCACTACAGCGAGTGTTTTTCGTTGAACTCAAAGGTACGTCAGAAACCTCTGGCGAAGCACCGAATAATAACCGAAGGTGGAACACGACCTACCCGACAGTCACCCTACCGCGTCTCTTCACACGAGCGTGAAGTTATCCGGACTCAAGTAGATGACATGCTCAGCGACGACATAATACAGCCATCGAAATGTCCGTGGGCGGCGCCGGTCGTACTCGCGAAGAAAAAAGACGGCACTTTAAGGTTCTGCGCTGACTACGAGGGACTGAACAAAATCACCAAAAAGGACGTGTCTCCCCTGCCACGAATCGAAGACGCCCTCGACCACCTCTGCCATGCGAAGTACTTCTCATCGATGGATCTGAAGAGCAGCTGCTGGCAAATTGAAGTCTACGAGAGAGACCGAGAGAAGACTGCATTTATAACCCCAGGCGGTCTATACGAGCTCAAGGTGATGCCGTTTAATCTGTGCACGGCGGCGGCAACGTTTCAAAGAGTCATGGACAGTATGCTAGCTGGCCTGAAGTGGCACACCTGCCTCGTATACATTAACGACGTTGTGGTATTCGCCCGGACTTTAGATGGACACCTTGCAAAGGTCGGAATCTGTACTAGAGGCTATTCGGTCGTCGGGGTTAACGCTGAAGCCCGAAAAGCGCCGCTTCGCTTACGAGGAACTCAAGTTTTTGGTACACGTCGTCAACGCCACGGAGGTCCTGTCTGACCCGGCGAAAACACCAGACATAGCTAACTTCCCGAGACCGAAAGACAAAAGGACCGTACGAAGATTTCTCGGACTATGCGTATACTACAGGCGCTTCGTCGCGAGCTTCGCACGCATTGCCGAGCCACTCACGCACCTAGCAAAAGATAGCACCAATGATGCCTCGCAAAACGCCCAAGAAAAAGCATTCTGCGAGCTGCAACAACGCCTGCAAAACCCGCGTGTGCTCGATCATTTCGACAAAAACGCCGAAACAGAAATGCACACGGACGCCAGCGAAATCGGTTTGGGTGCCGTCCTCGTCCAAAAGCAAAGCGCTTGCGAAAAGGTAATTGTCTATGCAAGCCGTGGTGTGTCGAAGGAGGAGAAAAACTACTCTGCCCTGAAAAGGAGTGCCTGGTTATCATTTGGGCCATTTCAAAATTTCGCCCATACGTGTGTGGTAGACCGTTCAAGGTTGTGAAAGCCCACCATGCGCTTTGTTGACTCGCCAATTTCAAGGATCCATCTGGCCGTCTTGGGTGGAGGAGCTTGCGCCTGCAACACAGCGACGCCGACTGCCTGTCCAGCGCCCCCGTCGACTCACCACCACAAGACTCCGATGAAGACAGCGCGTTCTTCGGTGTCGTGACAGAGAGCGCCCTAGCCACCCAGGAGCGTGCCGACCCCGACCTGCGAATCACGATCGACTACCACGAAGGACAGAAGGCCGCCGTGCCTAGGGCGTTCAAGCGGAACTTACCAGCCTTCAGCCTCTAAAACGCTGTCCTCGTGAAGAATTTGAGGCCCGGAACGGTACGAATTATCTACTTGTAATCCCCGCAGACCTGGGTGACGAAACTTTGGAATCGTGCCACGACGACCCGTCTTCCCGAGACCTCGGAACAGCTCGAACTAGTGCGAAAATCAAGGCGAAGTACTTCTGGCCCTGCCTTACATCCGAAGTCACCCACTACTTTCGGAGTTGCCGGGACTGCCAGCGACGAAACACGCCGCCGACAAAACCCGCCGGGCTAGTGCAACCGATCGCCGTCACGTCGTGGTGATTTCAAAAGATTGGATTGGGCCTTCTAGGCCCGTTCCATACGTCACGATCACAGAACAAGTTCAATGTCGTAGCGACAGACTACATGACGCGCTACGCAGAGACCGCCGCTCTTCCACGGAGGACTGCACAAGAAGTCGCCAAGTTCTTCATAAACCAAATTGTGTTGCGGCATGGAGCCCCTGAAGTCCTGATCACGAACCGTGGAACGGCTTTCAATGCTGAGCTTATGCAAGGAATCTTACGTTACAGGAAAACGAATCACCCGAAAACTACGGCGTACCACCCCCAAACGAACGGACTAACGGAACGCCTGAACAAGACGATCGCGGATATGCTGTATATGTACGTCGACGTTGAACGTAAGTCTTGGTACGAAGTCCTACCGTGTGTCACATTTGCGTACAACACGGCTACCCAGGAAACTAAGCAAATGACGCCGTTCGAGCTTGTCTACGGAAGGCGGCCGACTACGATGCTTGACGCCATGCTTCCCCACGTTGAAAGACGACGACCTCAATACCGACGTCCAAGGATACCTTCAGCGTGTGGAGGAGGCCCGCCAGCTCTCTCGAGTTTGCACAACGGACCAGCAGCTGCTGCATGCGTGACGCTACAACCTCCGACACCGAGACACCGAGTACCACCCAGGAGATCGTGTGTGGGTTTGGACTCCTACCCAACGACTTGGACTCAGTGAGAAGCGTCTACGGCGGTATTTCGGACCCTACCGGATTCTATATCTTACCTACGAAGTGATCCCCGATGGGGATTCCGGAACATCACGACGAAGCACGCGGCCCTAAGTCGTCCACGTGGTTCCCTTAAAACCTTTCTACACACGATGACGGACTTTATTTTTTATTTTTTCGGACTGTCGCTTATGTTTCATCAAGTCGATGCACTCATAGAAGGGGGGCAATGCCTCGAACCATGCATGGGGTTTACTTGTGTTTTGCTTTTGCCGCCCGGGTGCGCCGGTGTGTGTTATCGCTGTTGTCTGTGTGCCAAGGGAGGCGCGTGTTCCGTTCTTTCTTTCTGTGCCGCATGTGTTATCTGTTGATAGGGAGAGCGTTTCGAACTAATGTTAACAGCCTAGAACAATCTTCGTTAATCTACAGTGTTCTGGATACAATTAGACAATTCGAATAACCCTGTCGCCGAGTGATAAATTCCCGCAAAGCAGATGCTGCGGCATTCGATTCGAATCGCCGACACCCGTCTACGCAGGTCCCTTTGTTGGCTGCTGTTTCGCCGCCAGTGTATTCTTTGAGTTGTAAGGGGAGCACAAGTTCGCTCTAATAAACTTTTTTCGTCAAGACAGCTTCGTTGTCTTTGGCTACGTGACAATATGGTAAGTGCTCTATATATCGTATGTGAAAGCGGCCGTCTGTGTAAATGGCAGAATAGAGAAATAGACCATAATGTCGTGCGCCGGCGAAACAATATTCGATGTTGCTTTGCCTGAATTCTTCAAGTTAGCATCGCTAAACGATCGGGTCTGAGAAGTGCAACCAGATTTTACACCAGTTGCAGCATTGTAATAGCTCCGGTGCACAATGCAATTATCTACTGCGTGCAAAAGGTAACTTCAAGATGGCTACCTGTAGCGCGCATTTTTATTTTGCAGATGTCATTAGCTGCTAATGCATTTTTTCTCGTCTGTTTAACATATACGTATTGATTCCGCTTGGGAATGAAACTTTGCTATTGTCCTTAATATTTATTTGGTTGTTGACGCACTTGAAATCTCTCATTTGGCTGTTATTACTTCGCCCCGAAACGTATGCGACAAGCGTATCAACATAACCTCACCGAGGAGCACCTGTCCATCTCGCTTCGCCGCTCCTTTCCATTGCTGTCCGCTTGATTAACTCAAGCCGCTTTTCTTGTAAATAACTTCGATATTTTCTCCCGTGGCACCACCTAAAAGACCCACTGACTGCAATGACTTGTGCTTTGGAAATCTAAAGCTGTACTACAGACATATGCGCGAAATGGCAAGGACGACACTATTACAGGGGAATAACGACGCAGCCAAGAGATGAACTGCATTTGTTTCGTCTTCCCGTTATTTCTTATTGATCGGCGGGGACAAACAGCTATTCCTCATTTCTGCGCGCGGAACATACTCTCCCACAGATACTCTCTTTGATGATGAACGCTTGCCCGCGAAGACAAATGGCTGTATTTTAGCCCCTATATTTTAGTCACAGCTCTTTTCATAATAGAAAAATTATGGGAGTAAACCGCTTGGCTAATTTCTTTAATGTTCCCTTTGTAGGTCAGTTCTCGAAATCTCGCGAGCAACATTTATCAATACTTGAACCCAACCCAAACACAACATTTCTATGTCCTACAACAGAGCAGGAAGTTGTATATACAATTATGAACTCGAAAAACGGCATCCCGTGTTACGTGAATGACATTCAAATTAAACCGGTGAAGCATGTTGAGGATGTCGTTGCGCCTTGTCTAGCCCATTTTTTAAACATGATTTTATCATCAGGCTTGTTTTTTAAAAAATGCAGATGGCGAAGATGGTCTAATTTACCTAATAATAATTTCACGTTTTTCTCTTAAGTAATTGAAAAGCTTATACACGCTAGGTTATCTGATACCCATAGCAAAAACCTATTGCTACATAGTTTTCAACACGGCTTTCGCAAGCACTTCTCCACAGAAACGGCTCTACTGAAACCGAAAGAAATAATCCTGCATAAGTTTTCGCAAAATAAACTGACATCAGGTATATAGATAAATTTTTGAAATGCTTTTGATTCCTTAAATCGACAAACATTACTGGCAAAACTTCACTCGTATGGCGTACGGGGGGTGTTGAAGAACCGAGGCGAGGACCGCGGGACGTGAGCTAATCTTTAATGGAGGATGGATCATTACAATGACGGTGATATTGGGGAGCAGCTGCCGATAGGCACCTCTTCTTTCTCTATTATTTGCAACATCCTCCCGGGCGCGCGATTAGCACAGGAAGATGCCTAAATTTCCGCGTTACTGCCTTTGGTCCGCGTTAATGCCTTTGTCGCCCCCAACAAGCTTAAGTTCAAGTTCGCTAAGTAGTCCATAATACCAAGCGATGTCCTGCCCGTTGTAGCCGCCCCTTGCTAGCCCGTACTTTTGCTTCCACCGATGCTTTGTGCGTCGGTTATACCTGCACTTTGTGGAGTCGGGCCAGGGCAAGTGGCTTGTCTCGACCGTTGTCTGTACTGGATGACTTGCCAATGCTCGTACAGGCGTCTCGTGACTTGTGCGGCGGATCGCTTTTCTTGGAGGATGCCTGGTATCGGTTGGCTCGTGTTATGCGGTCAGCAATCTTTTTACACGGGGCTTTTCCTTTCTTCCTCGATGTCCCGATCAGTCGGCAATTTTTCGTGTAGTTCCGTGGTGCCGTCTTTGTGGTACTTGTACCTGCTTTTCGTGGGCCCAGCTTGATTTGCGTTTTCCGTTTTGACACCGGGGTTATAAGATCTGCACGTTGTGCCTTGGCCAACACAATCCCCGTGGAAGCTGTGCTGCTGTGATGACAACATCTATCAGTTGTCTCCATCGGTGAGCCTAGGTTTCCTTTAGGTTGCCGATATTTATGATGTGCTCCTTTCTTAACCTGTGGTTTTTGTGGGCCTTCACTAAGTCGTTCCTGGTGCGGTGATCTCCCCGCCTCGGGAGGACTCCACGAACAAGACGACTGGTCAGATGCCCCCACTGCGTATTCGTTACTCTTATGACTAGTTCGGTAAACTTCATCGTTGGGAGGGAAATTGTCTCAGGAATCAACAGAAGTGGCTGCCTCTACTTTGTCAATTGATGCGATAATTCCTTGTAAGAAAGCAGCTGGTTGTTGGACTTTTGGTTCCTGATGAGCTTTTTTCTACTGCTGCTACTGACCATCGACCGCAAGCGTCTGCGAATAATCGGTAAAAGTTGTTGAGGGCGTGGTATCCGGTACACGTTTGGTGCGTCCTCAATTCCTTGGGTTTTCTTCGCAGACGCTTGCGGTCGATGGTCAGTAGCAGCAGTGTAGTCCCATCGTTGCGGTCACTCACGTCATCGTTGTGGGGCGGTCCATACTCAGGTTTTCAACTGTGTTATCCTTTGATCCTGGTCACGGCACCATTTTGTTGAAGAACCGAGGCGAGGACCGCGGGACGTGAGCGAATCGGATCCTCATTTTAGCACTTCGTTCGATCACCCGTCTCCTTCCACAAGCTAACTCCCTTCCAGAAATCCAAGCTCTGCTGTCACTACCACAGGCCCGCCCTTTCATTGCCGATCCGTGTCTCGGGTATGTCTAACACTTATCAACGGACAGCTATTTTTCAATGGAATACTAATGGATTCGCCAACAAGACAAGTGCATTTCGTCAATTTGTGCACTATTATACCTTTCCTGTTCTAGCTTTGTGTGAAACA
Organism: Haemaphysalis longicornis; assembly: GCF_048455015.1. Taxonomy (NCBI): domain Eukaryota; kingdom Metazoa; phylum Arthropoda; class Arachnida; order Ixodida; family Ixodidae; genus Haemaphysalis; species Haemaphysalis longicornis. The sequence continues at coordinate 69,381,179 of NW_027526225.1, read as the reverse complement.
CGAGTAACTGACCAGTTTCGCTTGGCTAACTATATGCAGTATCGTGCTAAGAGACCAAATGAACTCAGCCGTGTCATGCTTTGTGTGCGCAAAGACTTACCCTCTTTCCTCGTGTCCTCATCGACCTCTTCATCACCGGAGTACGTTGCAGTGAAAGCGCGCTGTGTATCCTTCATTTTCACTGTCGTTAGTGTCTACCTATAGCCACAAACCACTGTGAGTTCATCTGTGCTTAATACTTTATTTAGAAACCTGTCAGCTCCATTTGTTGTATGCGGTGATTTCAACGCCCATAGTCCATCATGGGGATCCCAGCGGATATGCAGTCGGGGCCGATTACTCGAGGAAATTATTGAGCGTAACAACTTATGTGTTTTGAATGACGGCGCACCAACGTACCTTAGAGGTGTAGGTTACAGTAGTGTGCTTGATTTGACGTTATGCTCTTCAGACATTGCATCAGAGGCGTCATGGTGTGTCGATGCTGACACTCACGGCAGCGATCATCTTCCTGTCTTAATTCAACACCAACGAATTTGCCTGGCGCAGAAGCCAAGGATGGCATGCATTACAAACTGGGGGGCTTTCCGCTTTCATAACGATTGTTCCGAAGATGCCGCGGGTAACATTGACACCTTCGTACAAGTGGTGAAATCCACTATGGCAAAGGTTACCAAGTGGATTCCTGTTCCAAACACCAGTGCTGGTGTAAACGGAGAATATGCACGGCTGCGCGCAATTAGACGTCGTGCTGAGCGGCGTTTTCGCCGCTCAGGAAAGCTAGAAGATTACCGCACCGCACAGAGAACGTTAATTAAAATGCGTAAGGAACTGCAGTCTTTAGGCCAACGTAGGTGGAGGTCATTCTGTGCCACTTTATGTCCGATGACGTCAACAAGCAAAGTGTGGGATACGATTCGCGCTCTTCGATCACCTGTGGCAGCAAGAATGTCTTTTCAAGGATTAGCGCTATACAGAGGATTGTCCGAAACAGCTGTTGCAGATGAATTTTGTGCATGGATTACGAGGCCTTCAGAGGTAATGGCCTGTGATGAGTTTATCACATCTCGGAATGCCGCTAGGTCATTATTCCAGAAGTACAGGACATCATGTCACGCAGAGCTTGATGTCGCGTTCTCGCTGACTGAGCTCGAAGAAGCACTGCGAAGGAGTCGCCGCAATGCCGCCGCTGGACCAGACAATTTCACCTACGCTCTCCTTTGCAATCTTGGTACCCGCATGACCATCCATCTGCTACATTTATTCAATGAATTATGGAATTCTGAGGAGATCCCCGAGTCTTGGAAGCTATCGAAGATTGTACCTCTCCTTAAGCCAGGAAAATCACCACGAGCGATCGACTCATTTCGGCCTGTCAGCTTGGCCAGTTGCGTAGCCAAGCTATATGAGAGGCTAATCTTTTATAGATTAAATTAGTTTTTAGAAACATCTGGGTCTTTTCCATCATGCATGTCAGGATTCCGGCCACGTCGGTGCACTATGGACAGTGTCCTAGACCTGGTGACGTCCATTGAACAAGAGCGCTCTCAAGGAAACATGACAATAGGTGCTTTTCTGGATATTAGTCGAGCTTTCGACACCGCAAGTCATTACCACATTCTTGAAGGCCTTGTCGAAATGGGAATTCGTGGCAAAATACTTCGTTGGATTGAGAACTTCTTGAAGAACAGAAGAGTGTACATGTGCACCAGTCAAGGAGACAGCCAACAGCATGCAGTGGAACAAGGGGTTCCTCAGGGAAGCGTGCTAAGTCCGCTGTTGTTTAATGTTGTAATGGCGAAGTTGCCAGCGTTGCTTTCCCCACAGCTGCACGTAAGCATCTACGCTGATGACATTTGCATTTGGTGCAGCGGTGCTTGTTACTTGCCGATTCAAGCTGACCTCCAAGCTGGCATTGATAGCATTGAGAAGTTTCTACGTGCGCGAGGAATGGATGTCTCTGCAACGAAATCCGGCGTGCTTGCTTTCACGCGAAAGAAGTTGCGTGGATTACGGCTCACCATGGGTGGTCAGGAAATACCTCGAGAAAAATGTCACAAATTTCTTGGGATATACACAAATTTCTTGGGACATCGCTCACATGGTGCCGACATATGGATTATCTGCAGGAAAGGGCATCACGTGTAGTCCACGTTTTGCGTTACCTGACAGGCACCCGATGGGGTTGTTCGTCCGATGCTATGCTTCGACTGCATGCTGCACTTGTCCCTCAGGCCGTTGCCTATTCTATACCTGTTCTGCATGGCCTGTCAAATCGTCAAGAGCAGCGACTACAAGCATTGGTTACCAGAGGCCTCCGTCTCTGCCTCGGAGTGCCCAGGCCAACGTCGGGAACCATGGTTCTCGCGGAAGCAAGAGAGCCACCCGTAAATGCTTTGCGCGTGCAGGAGGTGCGCCGCCATTACCTGCGCCTGACTACGCAGCATGACTCGCACCCTTTGGTTTCCCGTCTTCAACAGCGTTCAGCGTCAAAGATTCATCAGGCCATCTTTGGTGATGTCATGGCCCTGCCCGCTGTATCTCCATGGCAACACAGCACTGGGTTGCCTCCATGGACTGTTGCCTGCATTGACACCAATGCTGATATCCCCGGGATGCCCAAAAAACAATCTATACCTACAGTGGCAGCACGGCAGATGACGCTCAATTGCATGCATGACCGTTATGCTGATTATGTGCATATATATACCGATGGATCGTCGACAACCACCTCGTCGTCGTCAGCTTTCACAATACCGAGTCTTCACATCGATCAGGGGGTCAAGCTCTCGCACCCTACATCATCGACGGCTGCAGAGCTTTACGCAATATATCTTGCAGTCAAATTTATCGCTACAATGACTTCACCGACTAAATGGGCAGTTCTCACAGATTCAAAAGCGGCTCTTCAAGCCCTAAATCCAATTGCGGCTTACAGTCATCACAATATCTTGGCAAGACACATCTGTGATGAGATTGCAACTGAAATAGGAAAAACTCAGAAAATAACATTTCAGTGGATTCCCGGGCACATTGGAATAAGAGGAAACGCACGAGCTGACCGATTAGCAGCAACCGCTCATTCAAATTCCACGTGTAGCGCCGTGCCTTTTACCAGAGGTGATGTTAAAAATTATTTGAAAAAACTAAGGACACACATTACTTTGGAAACCAGGTTGACCGATAAATATCGTTCATCGCTGTTATACCAAGTGGACCCGTACCTTACATACCCGTGTGCGTCTCACCTGGGTCGCTCCGTCGACACGTTAATACATCGCCTTCGCCTTGACGTGGCCTACACCAAGAAATTTCTTTACCGTATTCAATTCGCTGATGACACCTGCTGTGCTTGTGGACACCAAACTGAAGATGTACATCATGTCCTGCTTGAGTGCCCTCTATATGCGACCGATCGGAAAAAACTAAGTGATAAGCTTAACCTGCTATCTCGGACACCCCTATCCTTGCCGAAACTGTTGGGTCCGTGGGACAATGTACGCAACCAAACGAAAGCCTTCCTTGCCCTAAGAGATTTTTTTCAAATGACGAAGATGTGTGAACACTATTAAATAAGTGCACTTTCCTCTGAAACGCTCTGAAATGGGTGTGGAAACACACAAGGGTGTTATGTATATTGGCGAAACTATCTGTGTCGCGTCGTGGATGTCGTCTGTATATAGATGTGTATAGGTCTCTTGTTTTTTTTTTAACTTTATTCCACTGCTGTAAGGACCGCTGCTGTCTCAATGTACTTAATATCACCCCTTGTGGTTCCTTAGGGCAAGTATTGTATACTCCAATGCCTGGAGTAGCCAGCTCCTGTTTGGGTTGGAGCTAAACTCTCCAATAAATAATTATTTCTCTCTCTCTCTCTCTCTCTCTCTTTAATGGCGAATGGATCGTTACAATGACGGTGATATTGGGGGGCAGCTGCCGATAGCCACCTTTTCTTTCTCTAATATTTGCAACAGGGGGTTGCCCACATCCTTATGTCCTCAATATCAAAACGATATGCCTGAAGTTTAGTCCGAACTTAAACGCATCGGCTCAGGTGTTCCCCAGGGGAACATTCTAGGACATCTTCTTTTCTGCATATACGTCAACGACCTTCCAAACGCCTTCTGTCACCCAAAAGTTTCGCTTGTCTGCTGGGGGCTCGACACCGCATCTAACATGCACTCACGGGTGCTTGTAACCGAGGTGCTCTTCCTCCTCCTTGCCTGGACACACCGCTCATCCAACGCCACCGACAGACCAGCGGAAACTGAGGACACCCCTGCAGGTGAGCAATGGCGCTGCCCCAGCCCTGCCGATGACCGCGAATTCCTACACTTCGACAAATTCGCTTCGCCAAATCTCAGCGATATTGCGGCTGGCAATCGGGACAGCATCGGCACTACATAAGGAGCCTTCAACGCACCTGCCGGTGGGGCTCGACACCGCATCGAACATGCACTCACGGCTGCTTGTAACCCAGGTTAGTTAATTAAAAAACAGTCTGTGCTTTCGCAGCTCTGATCGCTGTATTGTAGCGGTGTTGTGCCCCATTGACACTCGCTATCTGTTCAGAAGTGTTGTTTCTATGTGCTTCCTTTGTGCTTATTCGGCTATTACCATGAACATGCTTCTGTTGCTATCTGGAGATATTGAGAACAACCCAGGGCCTGATAGCGTCTTGAAACTTCAACGCAAACAGAAACCACTGAAAGTTCTGCACTTCTGAAAGCAATATAACGTATTGAGCAGGGACAACTGCAGCTATGAACAGACTTGCGGCAATGGGAAAAGGGCATTGAATATAAGCGGAACAACAAAGAAAAAAGGGTGAAGTGCCTTGAGCAGGAAAAAATCAATTCCCAAGGTAGCCCATCGTCTTTAACAAATTCGCAGGGCAACGCCTCCATTCTAACCCAAGACTTAGCGTTGCTAAAAGCGGCTGCGGATGACGCCGAGAATCGATTACGCAGGAGCCACCTTTTATTATTCGGGATTCCAAATAGCCAGACAGAGACATGGGCTGAATCGGACGACGCCGTCGTTGGCTTGTGCGCGCAGTCTTTGAACATAACCATTGACAAAAGTCAACTGGAAAGGGCGCACAGAATCGGTAGTTTCCAGCCGAATAAAAATCGACCAATTGTTGGAAAGTTCTGCCGCTTTAAAGATAAAGATTTTATCTTAGCATCCGGTGCTGAACAAAAGGATACAGATTTTGCTGTTCGCGACGGCTTCTCGGCTACAGTCCGGCATGCACGGCGGAAGCTTCTTGAGTTTGCCATGCAGCACGATGGTAAATTTCAGCTACGTTTTAAGAAGCTACTGCAAGATGGGCGTACGTATGTCTATGATGCAGAAAGTGACACGGTAGTTCAGGCAAAAAGATAGCTATATGATCGCGCAAACCTATTTGATACCACCGTGCGTGCCTCGGAACGAGATGCCAGAAGCCACAACACAAAATTAAACGTTTTTGTTGTGAATTGCCGGAGCATTAAAAATAAGAACGATTCCCTGGCAGCATTAATGGCTACAGTTGAGGCAGATATTATAATCGGCACGGAGTCTTGGCTTGATGATACCGTCAATAATTTAGATGTTTTTCCACCTTAATTTGATGTCCACCGTTGCTATCGCAATGTGCACGGTTGGGGCGTTTTTCTTCTAGTGGATAAAAGTTTACCAAATACTCCTCTGGCTCATACCAACTAATGAGAATCAGTTTGGTGCAATGTTTCACTCCCTGACGGCGAACATATCGCATTTGGGTCCTTCTACCGTAGCCCTAGCAATGCCTCCTTAATGCAATTTACCATATTATCTCAAGAAGTTCAGAATTTGAAAACGAAGTTTTTCCTTGGCGGCGACTTTAATATGACCCAGATCACCTGGGTAGATAAGTTCCCCGTACCATCCTCTAACTCGGCTTTTCCCTAGAATTCACCAACCTGATAGCTACTAACGGAATGTCCAATATGTGGACTTCTCGACACGGCGATATGAGGATTGCGCTTCAGTGCTTGATCTCGTTTCTTCGAACTCGGACGATTCAGTGCAGTCCATATGTCCTGTGCCTGGTAAATCTGACCATGATGCGCTGTTAGCAACCATCGCATGCGCGCGTCCGTTGCCTGTTATTGGACGTCCGCGTAAATTGTTCATGTACCAAAGAGGTAACTACGACCTAATGGTAAACGCCCTTGAAGAATACTTTCAGGTGTTTGTCGAATTTAGCTTAACATATAACATACATCAGCTTTGGAAATGCTTCAAGGACAAAGTAGTGGAGCTCATTGATTCTTATATCCCCTCTAAAACGATTTCTAATACACCTAAAAAAAACCAATCCCTGGTTCACCAGGGAAGTTAAAGCTCTACTAAATAAGAAGCGCCAACTTTTTCGCAGGTACAGAGCTGACAGGAATGAAGACTTGTTTTGCACTATTGATGCCTTAGGAAAAGAAATTAGGCTAAAGATCAAGGTAACAAAACACGCATTTTTTTCATCGCTGGGTAACAAGCTCAAACAAAGTCCTAAAGAGATGTGGAAGTTTGTGAAATCTAATGGCAAGGGGAAGGTTCAATACCGCCAATATCAGGTCCATAGGGTGAAATCACTGATGATATTGAAAAAGCTAATCATTTCAATGACTATTTTAAGTCAGTATTTTCGGCCCCTATCACTGACGGCCATGCTTTGCCTGATCCCAACTATATTGAAGTAATGCCTGGAATCTCAGTGTCCTGTGAGGGAGTGTGTAAACTCCTGTCTAAGCTAAAGTCAAACTCAGCCACTGGACCAGACCATATCCCGTGCTATGTTCTCAAAACATGTGCTCCCGTGATTTCTAGATACGTAGTTGTTTTGTTTAGATTGGCTCTTGATTCTAGTGAACTTCCTTGGGACTGGAAAACTGCGAATGTCACTCCTGTTCATAAAGCGCGTCTCCGTAAGCATGCCCAAAATTACAGACCCATATCCCTAACTAGTGTATGTTGCAAAACATTAGAGCATGTCTTACACTCAACCATTTTCCACAACTTAGAGACGAATAATTTTTTCAACCATGCCCAGCATGGCTTTCGTGCGGGTGATTCGTGTATCACCCAGTTGGTTGAATTCTCCCACATTTTTGTCTTCATTTGACGCTGGCAAGCAAGTTTACTGCATTTTATTAGACTTTAAAAAGCCTTCGACACTCTCCCCCATTTTCTATTGCTTCTTAGGATATCCTACCTTGGCCTTCCTGATTCCGTGCTTGGCTGGGTGCGAAATTATCTCTCGGGTCGTTCACAAAAAGTGTTTATCAACGGTTCTGAGTCAGATCTCGCGGCTGTCACTTCGGGGGTGCCGCAAGGATCTGTTTTAGGACCACTTTTATTTCTCATCTACATCAACGACATCACCGTGAACATTACATCCAAAATAAGGTTATACGCGGATGATTGCGTGGTTTATAGGGACATAGAAAATGATGTTGATGCTTGATGCTTCCTCCCTATAGTGTGACCTTGACCGAATCCTTGCCTGGGGCCATAAGTGGCGCATGAACCTTAATCCCCAAAAATGCAGCCATATTAACTTCAGCTGAAAACGGGCTAACATTATCCAAAACTACAACTCAGGCAGCGTCCCAATTGAAAAAGTATATCACGCTAAATATCTTGGTGTATTCTTTTCATCAGACCTTTCATGAAATAAACATGTTGACTACGTCATTTTAAAAGCTAGAAGTGTTCTTAACTTCATAAAAAGAAATTTTAATAAGCCTTCTGAAGACGTCAAACAAATATTGTACTCGTCTAGCGTACGTTCGATTTTAGAGTATGCTGTTGTGGTATGGGACCCAAACACTAAGATCCTTAAAAATAAACTAGACGCAATTCCAAATCGTGCTGCACGATTTGTTACTAACTCTTACAGTTACAGATTTAGCGTTACAGACCCCAAACGATCTATTTCATGGGACACTCTACAACTGCGACGAACCTTTTCTAGGTGTTTATTTTTGAAACAGATTATGTGTGAGGAAGTGGCAATAGATCGATATCTGTACCTTCATCCGCCCACGTATGTGTCTAGGCGAATGGACAACAGTAAAAAAATTACCGAATATTATTGCCGTACATCTACATTACAAGCGTCATTTTTCCCCCGTTCGATTAAAGAGTGGAGCGCCCTACCCGACATTGTTGTTGCCGCCCCCACTGAACTGTTTTCCGCTGCACTCTGACAGCACTTGCGCACGAGCACAACAGAACTTGAATGGGCCTTTTTTGCTCTCTTTTAGGGCACTGCTGTTATCTACATTTATCCGTTGTGTCCGGTATAATCTCTGTATGCGAAGACCTGACAGCACATTAGCATGGTCACATAATCTAAAACGTGTTTTTTTTTGTTTTTTTAGGGTGTCACTTTCGTCTGTTGTTTGCGCTGGGTTTTCTTTGGGTTTTTTTCCCTTGTTACCATTATGCCATGTGTGAGATTCTTTGTGTTTATTTTCCTGTGTCACACCCCCCTACAACAATGCTTTTGGAGAATGTAGGTATGTTATAAATAAATAAATAAATACGCAGATGACACATCCTTGTTAATAGCCTGTTCGACAACTGAGGATGTACAGCAAACTAGTAATAATATTCTTCCACGTCTTGCAAACTGGGCCCCGCAAAATCTCTACTAATAATTACAGACAAAACAAAGGGTGCTCTTTTCAGGCCAAAAAAATTATTAGTGGCTTAGTTTTGATATGCCACGATATGCGTAGTGTGAGCTAAGGTTCAGCAATATAATCCAATCCAATCCAATACAAACCAACCCAGTCCAGTCCAGTCCAGTCCAGTCCAGTCCAGTCCAGTCCAGTCCAGTCCAGTCCAATTCAATCCAGTCCAGTCCAGTCCAGTCCAGTCCTGTCCAGTCACTGCTGCTCGCGCATGCGCAGCACGGCTCTCCAGGAGCCACGCGAAACGGCTATCAAGCAGCTCCGGCGCAGCGTCCGACTTGGTTACTGCGCAACGGAGGCGCACAGCTGGGCACTATGATCACTCCTGTGGAATTCGCAGGCCGATGAATATGCACAGCCAATTCTCTGTACCCCCATACTATATTTGGATTGGATTTGCATCCAATACAGTCTAATGTATTCCCTACCCAATTTAATCCATATCGCACCCCATCCAATGCTCTTCCCGCTTGCGGAGCACGGCCCTTTAGGTAACAACCTCGGCCAGTGTAGCTCACGCTACAAAATGTCCCGCCACTAACACTTACGATTGATACAAACAACATAGAATAAGTAAAAACTGTGAACGTGTTGGGAGACCAGTTTCATTGCAACTTAACCTGTGATCAACATAATAATGAAGTGCATAGGAAGATGTGCAGAAATGTTGACGTAATTAATGGAAATTCATATACATTTCCTGAACGCATTAACCTTTGTTGTATAATTCCCTTGTCGTGCCGCACTCCTACTACTCCCATTTAGCATGGGGTACCACAACACAAACAAATATCACCAGGTTGTTGACTCTATGGAAAAGGGCCGTGAAATATTGCGAATATTCCCCATCTCCACCATGGTAAAGAGTTCTTTACCCATTTCCGTGTCGTTAATGTACTTAGTCGTTAGGATTTCAGATTGCTAAACTCCTTTCGTGTAGCTGTTAAAAGCCGCAACTCATTCTTTAGTGACATAGCTCACCTTACAAAAAATGCAGCGGCGTACCGAATGCGTTTTCGGTCCTGAATGCGTTTTCGGTCCAGTCATTAACGTATAACCTCCCGGTGTTGCTAAATAGATACGACACCATTTTCATCGATATATACCACCTTTCAAGGAAAAATCTAAACACTCTTGGTTTCCTGAAAACGCCTTGTGTGTCAGTCTTTCTTTTTTGAGAAATTACCAGTTGAAACAGAAATTATTGGTCGCTGTTTCCGATGTTTTATGTATACAGCCTGTAAGGTCCACTCATGGGGTCAGTGGCCAAGCGCTCAGACCACGCGTGTGAAAAGAAAGATTCCCGCCGCTCGGTCTAGCGGCACAGCACTGCTGACGCTACGATGTGGCCACCACAAAATTCGCTGCGGCGCGTTCGGGAGACGGCTTGTCTGGACGGGGGAATGACGCGGGAATAATCCCATTTAAGAATGCAGATGGCCCCGCCAGGTACCGAGGATCGTGGACGTAGCGCACAACGAAGGGGTAATTATCGTCGTGTGACCGCGCGGCGGCTTTTCCGCGAGATCTCATTGTTGTTGCGCGCTGCAGACGGAACGGCCAGCTTTCGGTAGCCGCCGCTTTTCACCCCCACCCCTCCGACTTGCGTATACTCGCCGCCGCGTGATTGCTCGGCCACACGCCGGCTTTTGACACGATGGTGGTTACCCCTCGTTGAACATTAACAATATGGCTAAGTGACAGCTGTCTACGTAAGTTTGGGCCCTCCCTTACGCGTGTACAGAAACCAGAGAGGCGTTTCCAAGAGGGAGTAATACCGAGGTGTTATAAGACTGAACCGGGCGTTAGAAAGCGTTCTTGTCTCAGCTCTCAGCTACGCTGTTCTCGGCGAGACAAGGTGTCTCGACCGCTAAAGCTAGGTTGGGATTTGTGAGCCCCCTTAAAGGGGTCCTAAATACCTTTCGCCGATGGAAGGATGTACATGTAACTCAATAAAGCAATGTATGAGCAATCTCCTTCAGCAAGAAGTTTGTTAAAGCGATGACTATTAGCTGAGAAATCGTAAATCGAAAACCACGCATTATCGTCGCTCCGGATTTCGTCCTCCTTTCAGCTGTTGCTTCGCTGTTGACGGCGCGCGAGCGTTCCCTCCCATGATGCTGCGCTCCACAGCGGTGACGTGCTTCCGCTATTGCGCTCCTCAGACTGCCGTCTGCTACAGGCAAGCTCTTTTGGCTTTTTCATGTTTGTTGACACCATGGATCCCGCACTCGCTCAAGGATGAAAAAGCGAGCGAAAAACCTGGCCACATGTGTGCGGCCTCGCCTTGCCCTTTGGCGGTGTACGTTGCTGCGGTTGCTATCGGCGGCACGTGACTTTTTATCGGTGGCGGACTCGCAGCTGCACGAGGAGGATCATGCGCTCGTTCCCTTTGATGCACCGCGCACTGTTTATCTAAAAAGCGTTGTCTCACATGTGGCCCCAATAGTGCAGAGTCTTAATTTTCGGCGGTGGTAATTCCTACCGGTGGCATGTGAAAACGACATTTGAAACCAATACAAAACCCGTGCACAAAACGCTCCGGTTCGGATCGCTTTATCAGTGGCGATGAACGGGAAGGCGCAGAGCAAACCAGCGTCGCACTCGAGCAGCGTGCACCCGTGTTCTGACCAGATGCACCGATATATGTTGTGAACGGTAGCAATAGAGAGTTTTAGAATAACTTACACAGCCGTACGGAAACAGTTAGCGAGCGCTATTTCTCGCACTGCGCTTACGCCGTACGTTCAGACGCTTCTGCGTTTAGCAAACGGAAAAATAGCGGAGGCTATTTCACCAAATTGCCTTCGTACGTGAGGCCGCTTGCGTTTCCGACATGGCAGCAAGTAGCGCGACAACCATCCACGGTTGCGCTCTTCTGTGCACAGAAATTTGCTTCCGATGAACCCAGTTCTTTTCCCTGTGTTTTTAAATACGTCGAGTGGTTAGCACGTCGCCCTCACGCAGATGTGTATAGTCGTAACATCGCTGACTGTCCGAACGAAGATTGCAGCTAGGCCAAGCCAGCGACCGAAGCTGTTTGTGTGAGTGTGTGTGTCAATGGCAAACGCATCAGCCCGGGCCGGCCATCCAAGCCCTCTCCTTCTACTCGGGCCACTCTCCGCCAATCGCTAGCCTCCCAAGCGCCTCATTCATGTGACCAGTTCAGCTTGGGGCGACACGTGATGGAGAGCGGCAATGTTCGCAAAACATGCCCCGCCGCGGCTGTGGGGTTCATAGCGCGGGAGCGAGCGCCATTTGCTTGACAATCTCAAACATCGGTTGCCTTGGCAACAAGGAACAAACCGCCCTCCAAGTCAGTTACGGTTGCGTGATCCCGGTTCTGTTCGGGGCCCCACCTCGCGACATGTGGGCACTGCAGGCGTACCACTCACTCCCATTGGGAAGTGCGCGATGCGTTTGGCATTGTAAAAATACAGGACGCGATGGTGTGTGTTGTCGACGCGTCTTTTTCGCGATGAAATGCGACGTCTGCGGGTGGATAGTGGTTCCCATGGTCTGGATTATCTTTCTCGAGCGACGTACGACTCAACCTCGCATGGGGTATGTGCAGTGTGCGTGGCTAAAAGCCTTTTCGGCTTGCGCGCCAGTGGGACTTGCTGCTCGTCCCCGCAAACAGTGCGCGATGTGAGTGCCGAATTTACGACGGGCAGGAGGAGGCAACCGATCGTCTGTCAATCGCGGTTCAGACTTGCAACGCATGTGTTGACGTTGTGTTTGTTCGAAACGCATCTCTGGATTGTGCTGAAGTTGAAAAAAATGTATGCGTCAAACTCGGGTATTCGGCTCAGGGCGATCTTGGCGTTTGGACGAAAGAAGTGCCACGGGGCTTCAGCGCTTTTTTATGGAACGTACTCTGGTAAGAGGATACACATGTCATGTTATGGCAGTGTTGCTTTCAATACAAACGGTTAAGCGTTTTTTTACACTTCTTTGGATAGTCGTAAAATGTCCAAGCACTCCGGCACTCCTCTGGCAGGTCAGCCGGCGAGCCGACGCTGACCAGACGACACATCTCTTTGCCGGAAGTACGTGAAAAATCCGCCCAATAGCAGGATGTCTACCTCATAACGCACACCTGGGAATCGATGACGTAGACATGTGAAGATGGCGGCCTCCAAAAACACGCAGGGAAGGTAAGAGAAAAGGGCGACAAACTTTGCAACAAAAGTGTGAGTTTTCCGCTGCGCGTAAACGAGTAATACTTGGCACAGATGACGTTGACGACCCAATTTAACGATTGCGCTAGTTCATTTAGTGTGCTCAAAACGCCTTTCAGGAAGTTTAAGCGATAGGTAGACATCGGGATTGCTTCGGAAGTTTAGGGTACAGCTGTGTACCAGGCAACTAGACGGGTCCTGCGGCGGGAACTGAGTCCCAGCCATCGTTTCGCGAGCGGTTTGTATACGCAAGGAGCATAGGAGAGCTAGACGGACTTGGAAAGTTCGAGTGCCATGTTGGCACTTAGAGCTAGTGTCTAACTGCAGTTTGAAGTTTTTCCCTTTTTATTACTCATATAACCAGTTGCTCTAATGTAAACAGCTGTATATAAAGTCTTCGTTCCCTTTTCTTGAATCGAAACGCCTCAAGTTCGTCAATTCGAACACCACCTTCGAGAACTTCAACTCCATCGCCCTGCAAGCCTCCTGCCAAATCAACCGGAGCCCGGGCGATTGGGTTCCTGATTGACACCGGACTTCGGGGAAACGGACATCAGCAATCTTTACTCAGCCTTCCTTCAAGACAAATTTTATTCCACGTGTTGAAAAAAACCTATTGTATATAGTGTATCTTTTGTCAATATCGTAGAAATTCTATACTTATTACTATTCCCGCTTCCGGTATGTATGGCCGTGACTGTCATATGATTAATATGACTTCATTTTATTTCTCATCAGTCTGTGTGTGTTTGTGTGGACCTTTTTCCCCCTCTGTTAATCCACAAGATGTGTAATGTAAAAATATAGCATACGGTCGTGATATCTGCTGTGTTCGGAAACCGGGGCAGCCGTCTTTTTTGCGGTTGTGCCTCCTTTTGTAAAATAAAAAAATAAATCACTTGGTTTGATTTTAGTCCTTTTTGCATAAATATGAGGGGTTGGGTGGCGTTGATTGTGTATGAAATTGAGTTGACGGGGAATGAGTTTTGGTTTGGGTAGGAGTTGGTTTGGGGTATTCAGTTCTGGTTTGGTTTCTAATGTCTGGTGACAAGATTCGCGCGCACCCCTGTTCTCTTGAAGAGAAGGTTCGGGTAGTTTTTCCGCTATTGTAGATGTAAAATCACAATATTTTCAATTAAAATAACACAGCCAGCTAGTGTTATGCATTGATGTTATGCCTCAACCTTAAGCTTTTCTTTACCAGTGAAGCTGCTATTGGTCAAAGGTTTCATGGAATGAAATATGATACTGCCACTCCAGCGATACGTAGAGGGCATAGCCTCGCGAGTAAGAGATCAAGCACTACGCACAAACCGACGAAGCTAAAAAATCCTTGATCCACACAGTTATATAAGCAAGCTTTTATAAATCACTAAATCCCGTGGCAATTTTTATAGTTGTCGCCCCTATTGAGCAAAAAGAAAACATTAGGAAAGCGCGATGGGGCCTCCTCTGCCTGCTCAGAAAATGAGGCAGAAATTCAGAGGGCTGTAGTAACTTTGCCGTCGATAGTAACGGCTGCGAGGGCATACGAGGGGTCAGACACTCCCCTGCTCTCCCCTGCTCACACGTACTCTAGAGACGAAACCTAAACTGTTATTTAACGTGTATGCTCGGTACATTATAGAAAGAGAACTAGATTATATTCCAAGATTAACACCATTCATCGAACCGGAAAAACTGTACACTGCTACACCAAATATCACCTTTGAGTCACAGTCTTCGCAGTTAGCCCTTAGAAGAAAACGAGTATGTCCTGAACAATTACCTGGCTCGGGAACGGCGACGCTAGGTGCTTTTACTGCCATAGGTCCAAAAGCAGACGTCGGCGCGAGGACCCGAACGGTATCGCAGGGTAGTGCTGGTAATTCGGCATCACGGGGGCGGCTCCCAAAAGGCCAGTTTGGAAGACCTGCAGGTTTGGACCAGGCTCCGCAGGCGTATCAACCAGTGTTGCAGTGAACGGCGTTCCAAGGAACGGCGTTTCTGGAACTCATTTTTTTTTGGAGGAACGAAGCAACGCCACCGGTCCATTAAGGGTCGGTGGAACTGTAACGGTAACTCGTTAGGTCTATGAAAAAACGGCAGGAACGGCGTTCCTTCTGCAAACGTTACATCGCTAGGATTTGGCTGTTTTTGATGCCAAGGATCCAGTACAAAGATCCACAAGCCGCTAGTGTGTTTCTCTTCCTATAAGCTGGCCAATACGCCCGCCCTTCAGCGGAACGTGCTTCTTCGAAGGTCCAAAGGCAGAAGAAAAACCACGCAGCGGGCCGCAGCTTGCGCTTGCTTTCATGCCGGGTGAGCTTACGCGGCGTTCGACAGGTGAATAGCGCAGCCGCGAGAATGCTTTAGACCTATCCCGGTTTGTCTGGGGAAGCCAGGTTGTGCGTCTGGCCGATAGAATTGTTCCGTGGCGGAGAAAGGTTTCCAAGTCCGAGCGGCGCCGCAGGTACTTGTGAAACCCCCGTATCTGTATGTTATCAGGGGTAACTACCGCATTAGTTCGCCCGAGGCGTCGGTGCGTTGTTATCGGAAGAGTGTCGCTCACTGTGAGGTTATTCATAGGGTCGCCTTCCATAGAAAGAGCTGGGCGCGCCGCACTGTCTCGGGATGTTGTACTGCTCGAATTGAGTACACGAGCATTTCTTCACGGTGCGGTATATCGCCGATCTGGCGGGAATAGGTTAACGGGAGTGCCAGCCTGCCAGGTCCTTTTGTATTGCACGTGACGTGTTGACAAAAGACAGGAATTTTGTCATTGTTGTGCCTAACTTTGTCGCGCGCCGTATGGAAAATACATGAAAGAGGCCACCCTATGGTCGACGGACAGCGTTCAGAGTTGCTTATCAAAGAGCGTTTGTGAAAATCCTCACCACATGTTTTGGTTTTTTGTTTTTTTCGTTGACGCACGAGGGCAATGATATGCCCACTTGTATTTGTGCTTCTGCGTGCAATAATAGTTAGTTGCAAATCTGCACCGGTACTTGTGTACTTCTCTCTGTGTGGTGTCTTCCTTAGTGCAGCTTACACCTTTTGATTATGTGCACCAGGTCGCCCTACAACAAGTCCGTCTAAAGTACCTATATGGCTCGGCTTGTGACGTGAATGTCACCCCAAAATTGAGATACACTTTTCTGTGAAAGGTGATTCGCTTTGTTTTAAATCAGTAAATGGTTAAGAATATTCCGGAGGCATTTACGTTGTTATCTTGCAATGGACTTTTTTCCAGTATATCGTAGCCTCTTGCGGTGGCCGCCAGAACCACACTTGGCGGATTATAAAAGAACACGCCCACTTTTTTTCCGCCTGCCCTGTGCAGTTGAGAAGCCACTCCATGCGCTATGCATTGTTTTGGAGGTGGAAAATGTTTTCCATGGCAGCCGTAGCGCCTACCTGTCGGCCGCTTTTAGGGCTCAGAAAACGGAGCAGAACTTAGCTGGCTCGGCGTTCGCCGCTGGATAATCGAATACGATGTCGTATTGTTTACAGTTTGCCCCCCAAGAATGGCGGATTGGTCGCTGGGAGCGAGAGTAGCGCATGCGCATAGCGCTACTGGAAAAAGGCCCATTCTGCGGATTTTTTAATCGCCACTGCTATCATTATCGAACGGCATTTTTCCGCCATCTAGACCTGCATGGCCAAAGCGAATGTCATTTATAGCTAATGTCGTTGGCGTTAAATGACATTAAAGACCTATGTAGTGTTCCTTTCCACGCGGTTTCTTATGCAAAAAAAAATAGTTACGTTCCTGCATGGGAGTAACTTTCTATTTGCACATCTGAAGCGTAGTAACCTTACTGCGCATTTGTAAGACCGAAGTGGAAAGTGCCATAGGTGTTGCACCCATAATATGCGAGCACCAAAGTCGCAGTTAGACATGTCTGGAGTTTGTCCGGTGCTCCCTGAAAAAATTCGTCTAGAAGCGTTTGTTTGGAATCTCTATGTCTCCAGATAAACCGCTACTGGTGGTGTTTTTAGTTGTATAATATACGTAGTTTGATGCGGGTTTTAAATGTCTCACTTTATTTCGCCTCAGGATTATCCGACATCATATTTTGATTTTAAAAAAATGGAATGTAACGTTAATGTACCGACACTTCCCAATGTTCAGAGTGTAATTGGAACGCGTTCCTTTCGCAGTAAAGGAACTTGTAACGGGAACTCGTTTCAAAATTAGGAAGGAACGAGGAACGAGCGTTGGTTCCTTTTTTAGAGGAACGTACAAAAGTGGTATCAACCTTCAGTTTTATGTATTCTTCGGCCCTCCTTCTTGTTTGCTCTCACCTTGAAACATGCTTTCTTGGCAGTTTTATTTATTTTGTATTTTGTCTCCAGCAATTTTTCCGCTAGCGCATTGCTGCAGCGTCGCCTTACTTGCTCCTGTCGACCGCCTGGACGTGTCACGCGCGCTGCTTTCGCTCTCGCATTGATCTGGCGTCGCTTTATTTGCTGATGTTGACCGTCGGCATGTCAGGGATAACTCAGTCTCTCGGCGCATGGTCTCGCCTTGCCATTTTTGAGCACATTACTGTGTTTGCACCTCTCGCAGTGTCGTCGGCATGGTCACGCAACCTAGGTGTGGCACTTTGCCACGGCACCTCATTTCCATAATATTATAGCACAGTATTCCGCCCGCAAACACCCCTAAGTTCCCGGGAACTCACCACATTGTCTGTCGTTGTTTTTGAGCACTTCCCGATGCTCACCCCCAAAGCACTGTAGATTTCACCACATTGTTCTCCGTGGAGAGCACATGCGTCACTGTGAACACCGTCATCTCCTCGCCAGCCCAACGTAACCCACAAAACGGATCGCCGAAAGAAGGAAAGTGGGACACGATAGCATAACAATATTTTACTCTCACTTTTTTGCCAACTTCACCAGAAAGCACTTTCTTCTTTGTACTTCCCATAATTAGTAAGGCTGGGGACGAAATTGAAAGCACACTGAAATTTCATTTCACTTCTAAAATCAACATACGGGCACATTTATCGCCTGTAGTCTTGTTGGTACTATCATCTATAATGTTTTAGGAATAGACAGATCCTTCCCCGCAGACCTTCTCCTTGTAAGCTGCCTCTTTTTTTCTCGTACATCTTCTAGCAGGTTGATGTTGAAGATTTTAGGCCCGCTTTTATGCCTGATAGCGTAATCAGAGTCGCTATTCTCTGCGATTTCTTAAAATGGCTCCTTCCAATGCAGTAGTTCCTTGCTTGGAGGATAAGGACTTGTCTCCGTGTTCCTGCCAGTTCGTGGTCTTCCGGATATAAATCTTGGCGTAATGAGCTCACGCCTGTGCCAGCTCCTCGTGAGCGAGACGACACGTCTCTTTTAACCGGTTGCGAAGGTCAATAACGTGCTGATACGTTGTTTTCGCTCGTAATCTAAGTCATTCTTGGTCTAAGCTCCGTTCAGAATCGATCATGGCCGTCTCACGTGACGCGTATAGAGTAGTTTATGCTGGGAAAACCCGAGACTTGCTTGTGCGGCTTTTCTGTGTGCCAACAGAAGTGAGGCGTGAGAGCAGTTCCAGTCTTTCGGCTTCTAGGTGCTCCCTCGTTTTAGCAAAAGTCTCATGGTGCCGCTAAATTTCTCCACTAGACCGTACTCTATGGGGGTGTGTGGGAATCATGCGGAGCTGACGAATGGAGAGAACGTCATTACCTCTTTCATTAAATAGGAGATGCATTTGGTGATCGGTTGCTCAGCCCTTCTATTGGAACCTTAACTCGAGGGAACCTTCCGACAAAGGCTTCCAGTGCTCGCTCAGTCTCCATACAAGGAAATACTGCAGCATGCAGTTTCATAATCCAAGATCAATATGAACCGGTTCCCGCTCTTATGGCGAATCCATTGAGAGAACAGGAGCAGCGTCGTCGTGCAGGAGGAGTAGGGGCAGAACACTAGAGAGCACTTGTGAACAGGGCCACAACACCTGCCAATGGAATACGGCACGAGCACGGTGAGCAGGTGGGAGAGAGGAAACGACGACCGAGGAAGCCTTTCAGCGATCTCGCACGCTCGTAAGATGAACGACCCATCTCTTTGTCGGAGTAGCTGTACACCGTCTTTCTAAAATATGCCTCCACCTGCGGCCTTTTTTACGGCATAGAAAGCAGGTGGTGAAACGTTGCGGCGTACAATTCGTCGCCCTCGTCGCAGCTGCTGGTGCTGCTTGTACTTGACTCTGACGCTGAGCTCAAGCAGCTATTGCTGCTGTCGTTCTCCGGCAAGGCGACGACTCTTTGCTGCTTCCGCACCTAGTGCATGTAACGACATGCAAGGTGAACGGGGACTGCCAAAACCTATCGGAAGGACGTGAAAATTGTTGGAGGCCAAACACCAACCACGCTTGGCTGCCGCTATTGCATACGTACCCCCGCGCTCGCCGGGCGGCCGGGCCGCTAAAACGTGCGGGAGAAAAAAAAAAACCACACATGAAAAGGGGCGAATATGACGTTAAAGGTAATTTAATCTCGCTCTACTACTGGATGATAGTGCTCGGCACACTTTAACATGCCAGCTCAGAAGAGAACACTTTCGTTGCGCTTTTTGGTGCTCCTGCTCTCCAAATGGAATTCGCATTTAGAAAGGAGGTGTATTGCCCCCGCGATGTCGATAGCTACCCGCACGAGCGCAATGGCAATGATCGGGGTTTTGCCGTTCCTTACTTGAGATACTCTACCACCCTTCGGGACCCTTCATTGACAGGTGCCTGCCGTAATGTCCGGACAGATCAATTCTTCAAGGGTACCCTCTCTCGATAATTCGCATAGCAAATGTCCGGCCATTATCCCGTGATGGGCCCCTCGCTGCACCGTTTCTCTGTGGTCTTCAGGCAGCACGAGCAGACGAACACGATACCCGGTTTTTTAAGGCGCGGTAGGTGGGGTAGTTTCAAGTTTAAATTCCACCTCGCCTTCCTTTTCGTGACAGGGTCCTGTTTTCACAATTATAGTGAAAAAAGACGTCAGGATGCCATCTTCTTTCTGTAGTTGTGCGAAGTGTTTCGTGTCTATGCTTATCTCCACTTGCCTGGAAGTTCTCAGCGACTGAAGGGCCCTTTAAAAAGCTTTCGTTTCAGCCCGGGTCATGTTCGCGGTGCAGCCCTTCGGCTCCCCGTGGCCGTACTATTATGCTTTAGCCAGCAGTCGCCCCAGTTTTTTCGTTGTTCGACTCTCCTCGACGTATACCGTTGGGGTAGCGTCACTGGGTCGTCGGGGGCGCTGACTCCCTCGATGTTGCCCAAAATGAGGTCGCGTAGCGGGTTCTCCATGTACCAGAGTTTAACCCTTCCCGAGAAGTATGGGGTTTCAATTCCAATTTGGGCCTTTCGAAAGTTCCTCACGCAGCCGTCCACTAAAAACACAAGGATGGTTTTTCCGGCAAGCCTTTTCCTTGTACCACTTTTCCCCTCAAGATCACCGCACTGCTCGAGATGTCGCGCAACATGGATATGCCCTTTTCCCTTGAGCGTCCAGCGTCGACGGGCATGCCATTCACCGGAAATCTTGGGCCCTGAAGGTATACACCGTTCATATATGGAATTTTACTCGAGTTCTTTAGCTCCACGCTGACCACTACGGCAAGAGGGTTGGCCGCCTTCCGGCGAGCGTACACACTATGCTTAGGGGGGGGGGGGTCTCAGTTACCAACACTAAACTTAGTGCGGGTCTCTGTTACCACTACGGCAAGCATCTCCCCTGTGCCTAATTCGTGCACAAGTGAAACACGATGGCGCGTGGCAAGCCGTAGAAGTGCGTTGGCAATTGCTGCCCAGGTGTCCCTGCTTACTTCATAGCTGGAATATTGGTGCCCACCTCCCGCGGAACCTTCTTTTGTCCTCGCTGTTTGCCACGCCTTCTCGAGCCTCATTCTTCAACTTCGCTAAGTTGTTACTCCCTTGAGCTTAGAGCATTTGTTCAGCCACCTCGAGCCTATTGATGCGCGCAAGCTCAAGATATGCGACAGTAAGCGGACAAAATGAGTGGTAATGGGTTGTCGATGCTTGCTAGGGCAACTGTAAGGGGGAGCTTCTCTTGCTGGCAAATTATGGTTAGTCATGCAAGTGCGCCATTGTTCGCGTGGACGTACGGACACTTCACCTGGTGTTCGCGGTATTTGTATGGGCATCCATTTTGAAGAGGATCATTTGAGCGAATTTCTTGTGACGCATTGACGACGGCGGCTGAGGGCTGCCGCACCTGTTCGTAGGACAGCTCGTGAAGCAATTTGGGTTTCTGCGGTATATTAGAGACACTTTTATGCGAACAGCACCTCAAGTGGGGCAAATGCGGGAATTGCCCGGAGTCGTAGTCGCTTCAAATAGCATTGCATAGGGTTTTTATGGGTATTTAAAAGATACAGCAAAATCTTATTAATTCAAACTCGAAGGGACCATAAAATTGCTCGTATTAAGTCTAGTTCGAATTACCGGGTTGGTGCTAGAATGAATGTAAATCGCGCCACAATGCGCGGGCAGAACACAAAGAAGCCACCTGTGGACTCGTTATCGCGAATGAGGCACTGGTACACGTTTGTGGCAGGTGATTTCATAAATAATGCTTTATAGTTATTAATGTCTTGCGCCGGAGCACTGTCATCGGTGCCATGGCGTCCTCTGTTGAAGCGAAATAAGCCGTTGTAGGTGTGTAGCGCGAAAGCCACGCTGCTGTTTTTCAGTTACGTTGTTTTGCATCTCTAGAAAAAATGGTTTGGTTTAGATCTACAACACATTGTATTCACTCTGGGCCCACTTGTGTGAGGAGCGATGGAAACCAGTGAATCCCAGTTCGAAATAAAGTTTCTGGATACCAACGCGTTCCAATTACCGGTAGTTATCTCCCAATGAAATGTATTGGGCTGTGCCGGGACGAGGGTGCCAGTTCGAAGGGCACGAGTACGAAATAACGAGGTTTTACTGTATTACTGTTGAGTCATGCCGTTTCTGCTTATCTTATTTTTTGATACAATGTTTGGGCAATGTAACGGCGCGAAACATATCTATAAGGACTTACGGGATGTCGTGTTCCCCTTTCCGATGTAAAGAGTCTTATACTGTGTGGGTCCAGGGCAGGACGTTTAATAGAGTATAGCGAATAGAGTATCACCGGGAGTGAAGTGCTTGTTCCTTAAGGTTAATACTTGTGCGCTTTTAGCTGCAAACTTGATGAAGCAAAGAGGGAAGCAAAACGAAACTTTGGAGAAGATCCTTCTGCATTGTTGGGCAGGGGTTTTCTTATGTGATGTCCTCAAAATGAAACTTGAAAATGACTTAACTAAGCTCACATGGTATACGGTATTTTGCATAGAGAGAGAGGAGGCGTCTCCGTATGATGTTGTCATGTGGTTGGGCCTGCACAGCATTTAGCGGTCGTGCATGACCTGCGTAATGCTCATGTAGATGGTGTTCTACGCGGGCGTATTTCCAAGTAAGTGTTTCCAAGTATATTGAAGTACAGTATACGAAGTCTTTTATGCCTGAATGGATGCCAATATTTGAACCCGTTGCTAAAATTATGTAATTAAAAAGAACGCTGGCGCACGGTGACATGGCGGCCTCAGTGTTGTTATTCCCCTCTGTATTTTTGTGTTGTGGGCTGTAGAAGGCCGGCCATTAAGGAAAAAGTGTCGGATGTCATTCTGCTTCCAGCTACTGCGCAGCGCGGACGCAGGATGGCGAGCTCCGCTGAAGGAGCGGCTTTGGCGGGCCTTTCAACCCGCGGTAACAGGTCAAACGGTTTTTTTAACGCCCAGGATTATCATGTTATGCTGCCGCAACTGCCGTATGGACCATCGGTGCTTAATACGATTTTTGTGCACGCCGATTTGAAAGCCAGGCCGTACGAGGTCAAGGAATTCCGCGACACTTTGGTTCGTCTGGAGCTGTTCCCCGAGGTTATCGCCTTGGGGGCGTACCAGATGAATCATTTGTGGGCGGTTACTTTCAAAGACCCCGAAGGGGCCAGCAAACTTGCTGCCACCGGGGAACTCCAAGTCAAGGGCCGTCGTTGCCTCGTCATCGATCCCCGCCACCAGGACATCCGGTTAAAGCTCCACTGGGTGCTCCACAACGTCCCCGACGACGAGGTGCGAAGCGCCCTGGGGCTTTATGGCAAGTCACGGAAGTGGCCCGGGACCGATCGCGTGTGCCAGGCTGGTCCGCGCAGCTCTCGACTGCGCGCCTCGTCACCCTACAGCTCAAGTCGGACCTCAGCGTGGATGACATCCCCAACCAGGTACGCGTCGCAGGCAAGCAAGCCCTGGTCGTGGTACCTGGGCGTGCGCCTCTCTATCTCCGCTGTCACCGGAGCGTACACATTCGACAAGAGAGTAGGGTGCCCCGCTGTGCTCTTTGTCGCCGCTTCGGCCACGACGAAAGCGGATGCGTTCGCACCTACGCAAACGTCGCAGAACCAGGAGGGGTTGACAAGACGTCTTAGTTTATTATGGATACAGAGGAGGTAACAAGGGGCAAGGGTGAGGTGCTGGCGAAGGAGCTCCCGACCCCTGAGCTAGCTCGCGTCATCCCGCCGGAGCTTAGCCCGCCTGCAGTGCCAGAGAAAGACCCTAAAACCTCCCAGGAACAAGGCGCCGTCGCCGAGATGTTTAATGCCAGCAAAAGTGTTTGTGAGTCGCACGTAGCCAACTTGAGCGTTGCCGGGAAAGACAGAAGACGGGACCCCAGGCGCAAGTGCTGTGTCGGGGAAATGTGAAAGGGAAAGTGGTGGGGCTGAGGGAGGAAACGCCGCAGGGCCAAGCCACGAGGAGCCTCCAGCGAAAGCCGCGCCGCAGTCGAGACGCCCTGGAGCCAAGGCAAATATTCCACCGGACAAAACCAAGGGGTAGTGACCGGACTGTCGACACGGCGCTACAAGTGCGGGTTGTGTTGGGTGGTGAGGGGGGAGGGAGTTTTCGAAGGTGTGGTCACAAAGGGCCGCTATGTGTGGCCGGCCCCTCGAGCACAAAGAAGCCGGAAACCTTGTCGCGTCCCTGCTTTTCCGGAAATGGGTTCGTTTCGATTTTCATTTTGCTTGCTTCCATTGCTTTTTCTGTGTTATTTTATTGTGGATGTTTTAGCATTCTCTCGCTAATTTATTTAGTGCCGACGGTGCAGTTATTACTTTAAATCTTGGCAGGCTTCCGAAGAGCGCTTCGTTTCACCACACTAAATGTGCGAGGCCTTGGTGACAGGCGCAAACAGTACCAGCTGAAAAGGATAATGCTGGAAAAAGAAACAAATATCTTGGCTGTCCAAGAAACAACGATAGAAAGTGATCACTGCACCGCCAGTATGATAAAGCCTGTATCAGACATACGGTCGCCACGTCGCAAGGTGTTGTGAGTTCGTTAGGAATAATATTGGTATTGAAATACAAAAAAAGTTTTTCTGTGAAACGGGCAGGTTAGTTCTCTTGCAATTTTGAATATGATGGTGGTGAAGTCCGTGCCCTTTGTGTCTACGCCCCGAACGTCGTGCAAGAAAGAGCGGCCTTTTTTGAAAGTTTCGCTCAGTACATAAGAGCGGCAGGACAAATTATTTTACTGGGGGATTTCAATTGTGTTTGCGAGGGAAGGGACGGAAATGGACAACGGCATGGAGCGGATCAGAGTGCGCAAGTTCTTTGTGAATTACTTGAAGAGTGTGAACTGTCCGAAGTTGCACACTCCGCAAGGAAATGAAAATGTGCTGAGGTTTACGCATTTTCAGGGTAGGGGTTACGTTTAGTTAAGGGTTACGTTTCTTGCGATATAGATTCCACGTGCCAAAAATATTGCGTAGACGACGTTTCTTTCAGTGATCACTGTTTTGTTTCTTTTTCCATTGGAGAAAACAGAGAAGGGTATAATAAATTTACATGGGAGTTCCGGAAGTTAAACATAAAGCTGTGGGATGATGATACTTTCGTGGAGTCCGTAAAAGAAGCTTTTTGCAACCACACAAACGCAGAAGGTATAAGTTGGGGAGAAAAGTGGGAATTGTTCAAACAGGATTGTAAGCTTAACGCGATAGAGAGGGGAACTGTACTCAGAAGGAAACAGAATGAAACTGAAAGTAACCTGAAGCTTAATATGAGGGAGAAGCTCAGGCTGGAATGCGAAACACCTGGCGCCTTCAGGGATGACATATATAAAGAACAAGTTAGAAGCAATAGATAATCAAAAGTACAGGGAGGGGGGGGGCGACCGTGCGAGCGCGAGCCGAACAGTATCTGGAGGGCGAAGCACCCCACGAAACGAGCGTTAAGTGATGAGGCACGTTATGCTAAAGCCAACATGATTAATGAAATACTGGTACGCGGAGAGCTTACCCGAGTTAAAAAGGTCATAGAAGATGCTTTTGTACAACATTACACTACAGTCTTCAGTCTTGCCGTTCCTAACATTGAAGACTTCAAGCAAGACTTCCTTCGCTTCATGCCACGTCTGGAGGACGATGTTAAAATTACATTAGAAGAACCCATGACGTTCGGCGAAGTAGAGAGAGCCATAGGCAATTTATAGGGAGGCAAGTCTCCTGGCCCAGACGGCTTGGGTGCCGTTTTTTACAAGAGGTTTTCAAACATCCTAGCGCCATTTCTGCATAGGGTGTTATGTGAAGCGTTCGAGGCGGCCGCTCTGCCGCTTTCTTTTTCGCGTACGCATACTGTCCTAATCCGAAAGCCAGATGACAGGGCAAAACTTCAGTCTGTACCTGGCTACAGGCAAATCACCTTAGCCAATACGGTATATAAAGTACTGATGAAGATTATAGCGAATAGATTACAAGGAATAGTAACCACACTAGTAGGGCTGCATCATACATGCAGCATATGAGGTAGAAGCATTGTAAACAATGTTCATGTCGCACGGAGTGTTTTACAGTGTTGTGATGTATTCTGTAGAAGAGTAGCAATGCTTCAGATTGATTATGAGAAAGCATTTGATAAAGTGTGTCACGAAATCATGTTTTGCATTCTGGACTATGTTAATGTTGGCGATGTTGTGAAGGAGAGTGTGCGTATGGTCTATTGTGAATGTTTCACAAAGTTGATTGTAAACAAGCATGTCTCCAAAAGTATTTCAGTTTTATCTCCTGTGAGACAGGGATGCCCTGCCTCTCCCCTGTTGTTTTGCATTTTGTGGAACCTTTTTGTTTGCGCATATTCTATGATGATTGTTTGCGCGGGTTTCGTCTCCACTCGAGTGAGGTCAAACTATTAACTAATCCGGATGACGTGGCTGTATTTTGTAAGGATTAGGAGAGCTTCAGCAAAGTAATAATGATAACAAAGGAATTTTTTCGCGTTACAAAGAGTTCTGTCAATTGGGGGAAGTGTGTGGCGTTTTTTCATGGGGAGTGGGCAGCAGTACCATCAGTTTTTGAAGATGTGTCATGGTCACGCACACCATTGCGTTATCTCGGAGTTCCCCTGGACAGCTGTCAGGATGACCGCCATTACTGGGAATCCGAAACAGTGAGGCTGCGCGAAAAGACAACCAAGTGGGGAGGTCGAGCTTTGTCTGTTTTCGCACGTGCCACAGTTTGCATCCTTTTTCTGTTAGCAAAGCTGTGGTACGTGATGCAAGTCATTAATAGTCCGACAGTTCAAGTTCAGAAAATACATCGTGTGTTTGCCGTGTTCATTTGCTCTTCAGTTTGGGAGCGTTCAAGCAGAACCAATCTTTTCAGGCTTGTTAAGTAGGGCGGGTTTGGGTTGTGTCACGTTTACATTCACCAGCTTGTTAATCAGTTTTTGTTCTTACGCGATACGAATGACGCTTTTCTGCGAACATTTTTACAAAGTGTGCTGTCAAAAGGGTTGCCAAAATTAATCGTCTCTTCCGCAGACCAAAGCTGTAGCAGCCCTAATGGCTATATGAAGAAGGTTGTAGACTATTTCAGGTTTCTAGCAGTACGGTTTTCAGTGGAGTACTTATCAACTGTGTCAAGAAAGGCACTTACTAAAGACCCAAAGGATGTGTTGTTACCTGTGCCACTTTACCGATCGGTGTATAGATCTGTTCCTGGCAAGGGCGTGTTATCTTGTGCTAAAAAGATGGCCGTCCCAGCATCCGTGAAACTTTTTTTTTAAACTGCACACCGGTACACTTCCCGTTAAGACGTTGATGCAGGACAAGGGCTTGTTTGTCGTTGGTCCTACTACGTGCACTTCGTGCAAGAAACCAGAGACTGTTGAGCACGTTTTCGCGGAGTGCTGGGACGCCATCTTTTTCTGGGATATGTTGCAAAGGACCTTAAAGATAGACCTGCCCGTTTCACCCCAAGGCATACGATTTCTTTGCGTACCTAGTGGCAACAGTGTACCGTATGACGTCATCATGGCTCTAGGATTGCGTGCTATTTAGAGGTCGAGGATGGCGGTGCGCCACGCTGACCCGCACACCCTCACTGTGAACAAATACTTTGCACAGAGTATTACTTTGCTGTATGAAGTGCACAAGCGGCAGACGCCCGATATGGAATGGCTACCTGTACTAGAAGAACTGTGTACGATTGATGTTTATTTTCAGTTTTTCTGTCAGCCGAAGTTCGGCCGACGATTTTTAATCTATCCGTGACGTGTACTGTGTGCGAAAAAAAGGTAATAAATAGTCTTCTTTAATCTACAGTGTTCTGGATGTAATTCGACGGTTCAAGAAACGCTTGTGCTAAATGATAAATGCGCACAGAGCAGACGCCGCGGTGTTCGATTCGCCGACACTCGCGTGCGCCCGTTACTTTGTTGATTCTTGATTCGCCGCCTCTGTATTCTTTGAGTTGTCAGGGAAGCACAAGTTCGCACCAATAAACGTGTTTTTTATTCAAGACAACCGTGCCGTCTTTGGCTTCGTGACACCTGGTGGAGCTGCTGGGTAAGCACTCTTGACGCTTCCCACGCCTTCTGGAAGCCGACAAACCAGCCCAGGCCGAGCCAGCCGGCTTGGTTGACTCGGCCAGTTTACTGGCCAAGCTTGGTCTCCTAACAGAAAGAACCAAGAGAAAGTCCGTGCAAACCGACAACATAATGGAACAACAAGCCACTCCTCCCATCGTCCTGCAACATCCCCGGCAACCACCATTGTTCCGCGGATACCCTGGTGAACACCCTAAGGACTGGTTGGATAAACTGGAGCGCGTCCGCATGTTTAACAAATGGGATGACGAAGAAACTTCCCGCCATATTGTCTTCTGTTTCGAAGACACAGCCTGAACATGGTTCGAGAACCATGGGAGCTCCTTAACCGAATGGACTCTCCTTAAAAGCGAGTTCCTAAAAAATCAAAACATCCCCCTCGCGAGGGACACGATCAAATGCAGAGCCTTTCCGCGGGGGGCGTGCCTGCAAGTCTTATGGATTACGTATTGGTTGTTGTTGTAATTGTTGTCTTCCAGCGTAGACATTGTCGATGAAGTCGATGGTGAAACGTGAAACGTGCCGTGAACCCCCTGCCGCGGCTATTACGCAACGTGGAGAGGCTACGACGCAACGCGGCGCGGCTATGACGCAACACAATCCAACACAATCCACTTTAATCCCACCCAATCCAAATCCAAGCCAAGCCAAACCAAGCCAAGCCAATCCAATCGAATCCAATCAATGC
The DNA here is from genome assembly GCF_048455015.1 of Haemaphysalis longicornis. Lineage (NCBI taxonomy): Eukaryota > Metazoa > Arthropoda > Arachnida > Ixodida > Ixodidae > Haemaphysalis > Haemaphysalis longicornis. The sequence continues at coordinate 69,352,687 of NW_027526225.1, read as the reverse complement.
CCTTCGCGAGAGAGTGTTATAGCGCCGAAATCGCGCCACCACGTGAACGCGAACCGAACGCGGCGAGAGAGGGTGTTGCGAGCGGAGAGAAGGCGAGAAGGACGCGGGGGAGAGGGCGCACCTGTGGCCGACGGTTGAATGAGTCAAGGATATAAGGCGCGTGCGTAACCTTCCATTCTGTGTCGGCTCCGTGGAGCAGTCGGTAAAGTGCCGTGTACCTTGCGTTCCGCCCGCAGAGTCGTGTTATCGAAACCTGGCGCCGGAAGGTATTATTTCCTTATATAGTGTAGGGTGCGGACTACGGGCGCCGACGCGGGTGACATCGTGAGTTACTAAAATGCTCTGCATTTAAAAAAAAGTGTTGAATTGCGCAATCGGATGGACGACAGCCTAATACCAGGTACCCAATGCCGAGGTTCGATTCCTGCTACGGGAATCATTTTTTTTCTTTCACTTTACCCCCGATCGTTATCATCGTCGCAAAAAGTGGGCTTCCTTGCCGTGCGCTTTCGACGGGCCTATCGCCGTCAACAAAAACATTTAAATTTCCGCTTTATTAGAGTTGCGCTGTTCAACTATTAATTGTGTTACTTTCATAAAGTCGCCATTTTTTTCCTTAATTTAGGGCTTACGCGGTTATCTATTATCGCTATTTTTATGCGCGTTTCTAACGCTCCTGTTGCTGTTTTTTTTAAGTGCGAATGCACTTTATAAGCGACCCCAAACCATCCACGGCCGGCGGCGTTGGCGTCCGCAGTGCTCCTCTATATTTGAAAAAGAAACAGCATCCGGCGCCAGGTTTCGATCCGAGGACTTTGCGGCCGCAGCGCGACGCTCTACCGACCAAGCCACGGACGCGACGGTGATATCAGTGTTAGACGCGCCTTATATCTTTAACGCATTCAAACTACGTCGTCAGCGGCGTGCCTTGGCGACTCAGCGGCGTTATAGAGGCTTGATAACTGCGTGGTGTACACGTGATACTACAAACCCGATGGAAGAGATGGAAGAGAAGGCGGCGAGGCGGTGGGCTGCGGGGGCCGAGCGCAAGCGCCGCAAGCGGGCCGACAACCGTGCATTCGCACTTTCACATTCTCCCCCTCGGGGAAATGCGGGGGAATTTTTTATTTCAGTGCTCGTTTTTGGGGCTGATATATAAGGTGAATCGTTCTAATTAATTGTTTCAAAATATTTATGATCCGTATTTTTTTATTTCTTCGCTTTCAAGATTTTATTGCATCAATTATTTATATTACGCTCGGAGAACAAGTAAAGTAGTACTTCTGCCAATTCTGCAATTTCCTGTAAATGCGGAGCGTTACATGGTCCTGGTTTTCGGGGTACTCGGCAACTTATGGTACGCATAAAAAATTACAAGCCATTTTACACATTAGTAAACTACATATTACACACAAGGTTTGAGAATGTACCTGTATATATTGGAATGAATATAAGGTGCGGAATGAATGTTTTCAACCTTGATGTATAAAACGTTGTTGGCTCTGCGACCCGCCTCACCGACCAAGCCAAGCAAATAGGTGTTTAGCCGACCTGACCTGTGCAATGATTGTTCACAATTTCTAATGATGCACATGTCCAGATAGCCTTTGCAGCGACAATTTCTCTATCGCAGTGAAGTTACATTGCCTCAAAGGTCATAGCCTGACATGGAAGGCCCTAGCGATTCTTGGAACAAATTAATGGAGGGTCTTTCACAAACTCCTCCGCGTTAAAGTGCTCGGGAGAAAAACTTCTCGGTCGCGGCCGCAGACGCTTCACACATGGCGATCAAAATGGACATGATAGAAGCTATCTCTCCGAATCCTGACATTCATATAACCTTAAGAGTAGTCGCGTTCAGCAATAAACCTGGTGCAAAAAGGGCAATACGGTTTCGCTGCTGATTACGCTCAACAAAACCACAGCCCCCGTGCGTAAGTACTCCAAGGAGTTGCGTAGAGCTCAAGGGCACACGCACAGCTCTTGTGTGATGAAATGAACAGGCGAAAGTCAGTCCTTGTAGTGTTGGCCAATGAGCATCTTCACAAGAAGCATGTGAAGGACATCGCCCTTTGTATTGATGGCGGAAAACTGCATGCGAAAGAAAGAGTTCGTATTCTCAGCATCCATGTTGATGAAGACGGGGAAGGCGGAGCATGGGAATCGCAACTCATCCGCATGTGGCAGAGTAAAACCCAGCTAATTAAACGCGTTATGTATAAATCAGAAAACTCATGCGGCGTCTCTGCGTACATTTGTGAAAAGTCTCTTCGGGTCCAAAAAAAATGTACGTCATCAAGTATTACTACCTCACCAAAAAAAAAACTGTCCGATGCCTAAAATCCTAGATCGTAAAGCTCTGCGCGCCGTTACCGGGTTACCAAACATACAACCAAGAACGTCCTATACGCACAAGCTCAACCTAAGCGATTTGGCAACATAACTCAAGACAGATGACTTGGACAATTCCAGCGCCTGGACAGCACTAATGCTGGCGGAAGTCTACTTCGCAGAGCCGGCTTTGACCTTGCCGCTAGACACCCGCATGAACTGCAAGTTCCGCCTTGGGAGGACGTTCCTATAAGACAGAACAAACAATACAAAAGGATGTCCGTCATGCCCACTCAAGAGGAAGGAAACCGCTGTTCAAAGATCGCCTCTTAGAACTAGGTAGTAGAGGCAGAGGCAGATGTATACTCAGACACAAAAATAGCATGTGAGGGCCTTTCTTTCTGCAGGTAAAGCCTCGAGGACCGAAGTGCAAGTGCACAACTGCCCTCCATCAAAATGTCCAGCCGGGAGACGACGAGCTCAGGGCGATTCTGCTCGCCTTGACTGAAAAAGTCTGACTACATACAACACCTTTGGCACTCCCGACACGTAATATTTCGTAATCATTGAAAGCGCTCAATTCGAGCTCTTGCTTCACGCCAAACTACTTGCCGCCACAGAATAAAAATTTTACCATCCTCCAGTAGGGTAACCCTGAGTAGTATGCGAAACAGCCACGGGGCCGATTCAAGTTCCCATTAGTTCAGCTGCGTGAGCCCTTATTGCATCAGTAGCAGCTTCTTGGCGGCGTTGATGTTTCGATTCGGCTTCGCGAGCACGAATTTCGGGATCGGCCTGTCGCCGCTGCCATTTCGTGGCAGCGGCTCGAGCCCTCTTCTCCACGGCGGTGTTCGTGGCGCTGACACTGGCATTGATGCTGACTCATCGCGGCATTGCAGGAGGAGAATGAGGGGAGCGGATTGAGTCATTCACACCACGGAGCTACAGTGGCGCCCCCAGCGGAGTATGCAGCGGCGACCGCAGATGTTGCCATTTGTTGCGCAATCCAGGAGAGGAGAGGAGCTTCGGAGAGGAGAGGAGGAATGCCGGAGAAGAGAGGAGCGTTGGAGAGAAGAGGAGGAATGCCTCGGGAAGATGACGACGGTGGTTTAACGCGAAGCTATCTCGTGATGGATTCTTTCGTTTACCGATTCCTAGGTGCATCCGGTCACAATCATCATCAGTGGGAACTACTCAGGGTTCCCTTACGGGCAGATTACGACGGTGGTTGAACTCGAAGCTATGTCTTGATGGATTATTTGGTTGACCGATCCCTAGGGGCATCCTGTCGCAATCATCGTCAGCGGTGCCTGGCCAGGCATGCGCAGTGGGGGTGTTGTACTCAGGGTTCCCCTACGGGAAGATGACGACGGTGGTTGAAGGCGAAGCTATCTTGTGATGAATTCTTTGGTTGGTGAATTCCTAGGGACATCCTGCCACAATCGTCATCAGAAGTGCCTGGCCAGGAATGCGCAGCGGGGGTGTGGACGCCGAATGGCGGAGGGAGGGACATAGCCCCGACCATAAGCATCTAAAAAAACAATCTTTGGAGACTACCAACATAGTTTTATATCGGATGGGTCTATGAACTAGAAGCACCCATTTGTAAATCACCCATCCGTTCCTCTGCCTTTTTCACTTAGAGTGAGAGAGCGAGCCTCGGATCTCAGTGCTTCGTTTTTAGATGTGTACAGGTCATCCTTTTCTAACAGTTAACCGCCTTGGCAAGTTCACCCTGTGTCGTGCGACCTTTCTTTTATGAGATTTGACAAAAATCGTGTACCACAAGCTGCAATACTGCAGCACTTTCTGTCTTTGCAGTTTAAATACACATGTGCAGAATTTTATAGTGACGCTTCTAAAACCTCCAGTATGGTGTCGTGCGCTGCTCATGGTCCTAATTTCAATGCAGCCAGAACCATGAGCGTGCACACATCAATTTTGTCAGCAGAAGCGTATGGGATTTTACTGATTGTACGACACATTCTTGAAACTCAAATTCCCAATTCCATCATCTATACAGATTCTTTGAGTGTTGTTCGCGCACTGTCATCGCACAAGCCCCCAAAAACCACAAAAACCACATAGTTAATCTTGTATTCAGCACTATCATATCCGTGTATGCACAAAAGCATGAGCTGGTCCTCTGCTGGGTCCCAGGACATGCAGGGATCACTGGGAACGAGTTGGCAGACGAGAGGGCCTGTGCTGCTGCACTCAGGAACACTGTGGACATTACAACGGTAGCTTACACAGACCTCAAGCCACACATAAGACAACAACTGCGCAGAACATGGCAAACACACTGGGACGAACAGACAGACAACAAACTACATGTAATAAAGCCACACTTGGGACGGTACACATCTGACTCACACAACAGACACACTGAAGTCGCCTTGGGTAGGCTGCGGATAGGGCACACCCATGCGACGCACTCGTATCTGCTGACGGCATCTTCTAGACCCCAGTGCAGCAGGTGCGGAGAGGCCCTATCCGTAGTGCACATACTAATCACATGCAAGGCACTTCACACAACACGACACAAACACTTCAGAGAACTCTACAGACAACATATTCCCCTACATCCATCGTTTTTTCTAGGTGACGAAGCCATTGTTTCCGTGAAACGTGTGTTTGAGTATTTGTCAGACATCAACTTTTTAAACCTCATTTCCTATCACGCATAATGAAATCTGGCCCTATACACCAGCCATGCTCATTGTCGTTTTGTGATTTTACTTTTGTTTTTGCTGATTTTACTTAGTGTTTAAGGTATCACCTCTCATATACGACTATTGTTTTGGCGCTCTTTGCCCCAGTTGGCCTTGCGCCATAAACATCAAACCATCATCATTATCTATGAACTGGAGGCGATATAAGAAATGAGGTCGCCCACAATATCGCCCGGGACCAATTAATCGTGTTCCTCTCCAAAACACCCTGTATAACGCAGTGATTCAGACGGAGTAGCCGACATGCACGCCGAGTACAGTGCTGCTTTAACGATAAACCAGCGGAAGGCCGTTTTGCAAAACAAAGTACCGGATGACCCCACCCGTTGGCCCCGCATTCAGCCGGCAGGAATCTGTTTGGATGAAGCATACAAGAACGGGCACGGCCATCAGAACTTGCACAGCTGATTGCTTCTTTGGTTGGGTTAACCCCGACAATACTCCTAATAGCCAGAATTGTGGAACCGTGGCAATGACCAGTGCGCGAACCCTTCTTTAAAAATGTTCATTACAGAGCATTTGTAGAGAAAGCTGCTCATTAATACATCTGGCACGCTATCAACAGCGACCGCGAAGTTTGCGGCAATCCACTTGAAGTTCCAGTTCACAAGAACCACCTGCTTCACTCTGCTAATAATCATGAAAGAAGCAGGCATTGGGAATAATTTTTAGCGGCCTTTTTCGCCGGTTTTCCCCACTCGTTACTTGCTATCCCATTTTGGACACTTGACCAAGCCCTCAGGTCATGTAAAGGGAGCTTCTTTTTTTAAAGAAGGTGTGTTTATTTATTTGTTCATTTATTGAAAGCAGTAAAAGGAAGAGAGTTTTAAATCAAATGAAATCAAGCATTATTTTCCTTGAGCATACAAGAAGAGCAGTCACAAAAAGCTGTTCTACATGGCAGCCTGGCAGGGCAACTGTGCCTACATTCGACAGGAACTGGCAACACGAGATTGTGGTTCCAAAAAATAACACTTAAAAGAACGGTGTACAGGTATGAATTGCAAAAAAACATCAAGACTTAGTGATAAAAAAGTGTTTGAAAAGATGGAAAAAATCAACAAAGAAAGACATGTGAAGAGGATATTACCACAATCGTGAAGTCTGAATCGTTATTCGCGATAAACGTGTTAACAACACACTTGACGCGTTTATATACATAAGAAAAATGAAAAACAACAACAGGCTTTATGTTTTCCCAATTATGAAGAAAAAACATCCCATATAAACAACTTCGGCTTAACAGCCTTATACGCTTTGCAAGAATGCGACAGTTTAAGGATAAACATGCAAAAGTTAAATTCAGTGCTCAAACACTGTTAACAGAGGATGTGAAAAATACAAATTACGGGGTACTCCGATGCCGCAACCGATCATATTTATGCACAAAATTTTAATTACTAAAAATAGGCATTGAAGGAATAAACTAAAGGAATAATTCTGCTGGATGATGATGGTTGGATGTTTATGGTGCAAGGCCAACTGGGGCAAAGAGCGCCAAAACAATAGTCATATATGAGGGGTGAAACCTTAAACACTAAGTAAAGTCAGTAAAAACAAAAGTGAAATCACAAAACGACAATGAGCATGGCTGGTGTATAGGGCCAGATTTCATGATGCGTGATAGGAAATGAGGTTTAAAAACTTGACGTCTGACAAATACTCAAACACACGTTTCACAGAAACAATGGCATCGTCACCTAGAAAAAACAGTGGATGTAGGGGAATATGTTGTCTGTAGAGTTCTCTGAAGTGTTTGTGTCGTGTTATGTGAAGTGCCTTGCACGTGATTAGTATGTGCACTACGGATAGGGCCTCTCCGCACCTGCTGCACTGGGGTCTAGAAGATCCCGTCAGCAGATACGAGTGCGTCGCATGGGTGTGCCCTATCCGCAGCCTACCCAAGGCGACTTCCGTGTGTCTGTTGCGTGAGTCAGCTGTGTACTGTCCCAAGTGTGGCTTCAATACGTGTAGTTTGTTGTCTATCTGTTCGTCCCAGTGTGTTTGCCATGTTCTGTGCAGGTGTTGTCTTATGTGTGGCTTGAGGTTTGTGTAGGGTACGGTTGTTATGTCTACAGTGTTCCTGAGTGCAGCAGCAGCAGCCCTCTCGTCTGCAAACTCATTCCCAGCGATCCCAGCGTGTCCTGGAACCCAGCAGAGGAGCAGCTGATGCTTCTTTGCATACACAGACATGATAGTGTTAAATACAAGATTAACTATGTGGTTTTGGGGGGGGAGGGTGTATGGGATGACAGTGCGCGAACAACACCCAAGGAATCTGTGTAGATGATAGACTTCAGAATTTGATTTTCAAGTATGTGTCGTACAATCAGCAAAATCCCATACGCTTCTGCTGAAAAAATTGTTGTGTGGACGCTCATGGTTCTGGCTGCACTGAAATTCGGACCATGAGCAGGGCAGGATACCATAGTGGAGGATTTAGACGCGTCACTGTAAAATTCAGCAAGTGGGTATTTGAACTGCAAATAAAGAAAGTGCTGCAGTATTGCAGCTCGAGGTACCCGATTTTTGTCAAGCTTTATAAAAGAAAGGTCACAGAACACAGGGCGAACTTGCCAAGGTGGTAAAATGTTTAAAAAGGATGACCTGTACACGTCTAAAAACAAAGCACTCAGATCCAAGGCTCGCTCTCTCGCTCGAAGTGAAAAAGGCGGAGTAGCGGACGGGCGATTTACAAACAGCACAGATGTGGATGTATCGTTAAGGACAGGATAAAAAGGGTGGTTATTCTGAGATGAAATTTTAAACGCATAAAGTAAGTCCATGTACGTTCGCTGGTTCTGTGAACTCAGAGTTATAAGAAGTGGCTGACCGGTCATTGTCATGTAAAGGCTTCTTTTCGGTCATTTGTTTGTGTTTCATGAAAGTGTTTGTGTAGTGCGCTGAACTGGACACGTGTTGGAAGTGTTGTGTGAGTGTGTCAGCCTGGTCTTCCAGTGTGTCCCCGGTTGTACTGACCAGGGGCAGGCTGTGTGTCTGTTGTCTTTGAGTTTGCGTATACGTGTCCATACCTTGCGTGTGTCTGTGTACGAGTTTATAGATGTTATGAATGAGCGCCAACTATCTCTTTTTGTCTCACGGCGCACACGTTTTCCGAATGCCTTGGCCCGTTTGAACAAGATGATGTTTCCCGACGTGGGGTACCGACGGAGGATACCCCACGCCTTGTTCTGGGCCTCTCGCGCCTGCCTACAGTCCTCATTCCACCACGGCCTCCGCTGGTTGCGCGGGGCACCAGAGGCGTGGGGAATAGACTTTTCGGCGGCGTCGAGGATGTGCGCCGTGAGCAGTTGGATAGCTTCTTCAACGTGTATGTGTCCTATGGATGTGTGGTGTAGTTTGGATGTATCTGTAAATGCATTCCACTTAGCTCTTGCTTCATTAAACCTTTAATGGAAAGACGGACTGCTCGGGCCTGTACCTATATACGTTAATGAAGTGGGGAAATGGTCACTACCATATGGGTCTGTGCCCACACCCCACTCAAGACACGGAAAGAGAATTGCAGAGCCAATAGCCAGGTAAAGATGTGAGTATGTGTTGTGACCTATGTTATGGTATGTAGGCTGTTTAGTGTTGAAAAGGCATGCTCCAGAGGATGTAAGAAACCTCTCTATCAGGCGACCCCGGACATCCGTGCGAGAAGAGCCCCAAAGAGAATTGTGAGCATTAAGGTCACCTGCTAGAATGTATGGTTCAGGCAGCTGGTCAACCAGCGCCTCGAAGTCCGAGCTCAAAAGTGTAACCTCAGGAGGAATGTATATGGAGCATACCGTTATCAACCTATGAAATATTATTGTGCGGACGGCTACAGCCTCAAGGGCGGTGTTCAAGGTGACAGGGTGGCATGCTAAGGATTTGCTGGCGATTATGGCCACACCGCCAGAAGAGTGTGTGCAGCCATCCCTGTCTTTCCTGTATACCAGGTAAGTATTCAAGAAATTTGTGTGTTTAGAATTCAAATGTGTTTCCTGAAAACACATTACACTTGGCTGATTGGTATGCAGAATCTCATATACGTCGTCAAGAATATTCAGAAGGCCTTTGCAGTTCCATTGAACAATATTTTCTCTTCCTATTATTTAGTGTGAGAGCTACTGGAGTGCGTATGTTTATGTGTCGTCTTTCGGGGCTGTGGCTCTTGGATTGGGCTTTTTGGCCGGCCTATCTGTAGGCTTGGACGTCGGAGGCCGCTCCTTGCGCTGCGTTGCAGGCAAGAACGGCACGACGTCCATCTCGTCGTCCGATGTCTTGGGTGTGCCCGTTGAACCGGGCCCCCCGGACTGGGCCCCCCTTCGGGGGCCCTTCGTTTGAGCCGCCACCGCCGCTGGTGTCGGAGGCACGAGAAGTGGCACGGGTGGTGCGTTGGCGGTGGGAGCCGGTGCGGGGCCCGTGGTGTCCATGGCACCCTCCAACGCACTGGAGGATGGGGAGGCACGGACGGGAGTGGCACCGGTCCCGACGGAAGAGGTTGCCACCTCAACCGCTGCTGGCTCAGCGAGCGGTGCGGAGGCGGGTTGGGCTGCCAGAGGCAACCCAGGGGGGGGCGGGGACGGGACCAAGTCCGACTCGCGGTACTGGGTCCCCGCCGAAACCAGACGCCGCTCCACTCCCCGGCGAGCTGCGTCGGCGTACCTCCCCAGGGGGAAAGATGATGATGATGGTTGGTGTTTAATGGCGCAAGGCCGACGAGGGCAAAGAGCGCCAGAGAAGTTATTTAATGAAAACAAGTGATTACCACAAAAGCTATGTATAAAATGTGTAAACTGGACATAGTAAGATCAATAAAGATAATGGTGATGGCTGGTGTATCGGGCCAGATATGATTACGCATGATAGGAAATGAGGTTTAAAAACTTAACATCTGACAAATATTTAAAAACGCGTTTCACAGAAACCATGGCATCGTCACCTAGAAACAGAGATGGGTGTAGGGGAATATGTTGTCTGTAGAGTTCTCTGAAGTGTTTGTGTCGTGTTGTGTCAAGTGCCTTGCATTGTATGAGTATGTGGACTACAGATAGGCCCTCCCCACACCTGCTACACAGGGGTCTTGGAGATCCCGTGAGCAGGTGCGAGTGCGTTACATGCGTATGGCCTATCCGTAACCTAGCTAAGGTAACTTCAATGTGCCTGTTGTGTGAGTCAGTAATGTATTGTCCCAAGTGTGGTTTTATTACGTGTAGTTTGTTGTCTGTCTGTTCGCTCCAGTCTGCTTGGCAAGTTTTACGGAGTTGTTGTCTAATGTGTGGCTTGAGGTCTGTGTAAGGTAGTGTTGCCATGTCGACTGTGTTTCGGAGTGCAGCATTGGCGGCCATTTCATCCGCCACTTCATCACCGCCAATGCCAGAGTGGCCTGGCACCCAACACACAGTCAACCCAAGGTTTGAAGAATAAGCTACCATAATCGTTTTGAAGATAAGATTAATGACATGGTTTTTTGATGACTTTCCGGATGATAATGCACGGACGACGCTCAACAAATCTGTATAAATGACGGATGTAGGAATATGATGTTCAACTATGTGACTTACAACTAGAAATATGCCATATGCCTCTGCTGTAAAAATACTTGTATTAACATTCATTGTTTTACATGCTTCAAAATTAGGCCCATGCGCAGCACAAGACACCGCAGTGGACGTTTTAGATGCATCGCTGAAAAACTCTGCAGCCCTGTATTTATTCTGTAGATGCATGAAATGCTGCAAAATCCCACTTATTGGTGTCCTGTTCTTGTTGTATTGTACGAAAGACAAGTCACATGCCACAGGACGAAGATGCCATGGTGCTACAAGATCAGTGTGAGATGATTTGAATGTGTCTAAGAGGGAGACGTCATGAATAGTCATCTCGTCCCTCACTCTCTGCGAGAAAGGAACAGCAATAGATGGGCGGTTTAAAAAGAGTTTAGTTGTGGACGTATCATTAAAAACCGGTTTAAAGGGATGGTTATTCATTGATGAGATTTTGGAGGCATATAGGAGATCAACATAAGTTCGCTGGTACGCTAAGCACCATTTGTCGCACTCTGCATAAAGACTGTGGACAGAACTGGTACGGAACGCCCCACAAGACAGGCGAAGCCCTAAGTGAAGCACTGGGTCGAGCATTTTAAGTGCTGTTTTTGTGGCTGACCCATACACAACGCTTCCGTAGTCCAACCGTGACCCTACCAACGCGGCATAAAGTCGAAGCAGGAGTTGTTTGTCTGCACCGTACGATTGGTGAGACAGGACTTTTAGAATATTCATTGTTTTTAGGCATTTTTGTTTAAGTCGTTTTATGTGGGGTATGAATGAGAGTTTCTCGTCAAACACCACACCCAAAAACTTGTGTTCTCTTTTTACTGGAATCGAGTCACCAAAGAGTTTTACGTCGGGATCGGGCAGGATGCCCCGCCTTTTTGAGAATACAACGCAGGTACTTTTAGAAGGATTAAGTTTAAATCCATTTTCATCTGCCCAGCGAGAAAGTTTATTTACCCCAAGCTGGACCTGACGTTCACAAATGGATATGTTACACGATTTGAAAGATATTTGAACGTCATCTACATACATCAAGCAGGATATGGTTGGCGGCAGTGCCTTTCGGAGAGAGTTCATCTTAGCTATAAACAAGGTGCAGTTCAATACGCCACCTTGAGGCACGCCATTCTCCTGCACGTGAACATTTGAAAGTGCCGAACCGAACCTGACACGAAATGTTCGTGAAGACATGTAACTACAAAGAGTGTTCAGCATGTTACCCGAGATACCAAAAGCTTTTAGGTCTCTAAGAATGCCGTAGCGCCATGCTGTATCATATGCCTTTTCAATGTCAAAAAATACTGTCATACAGTATTGCTTATGAATGAATGCATCCTTTATGTAGGCCTCTAGAGAAATCAGTTGATCATTTGTGCATCGCCCCGCCCGGAAGCCTGCCGGGCAGCCCTCGAGAAGACCATTGTACTCAAGAAAGTACACGAGCCTACGGTTTATCATCTTCTCGAGGAGCTTGCACAGGCAGCTTGTCAAAGCAATGGGCCGGTAACTGGATGGAGAGGAAGGGTCCTTCCCTTCCTTTAGGATAGCCACTACTATGGCCTCCCTCCAAGAGCGAGGAATGTGCCCCGAAAGCCAAATCTTGTTATATAGGTGGAGGAGTGTTAGAAGAGTGTCTGAGTGTAGGTGCTGTATCATTGTATATGTGATGTTGTCTGGGCCTGGAGCTGGGGGTTTACAAGTGCTCAGAGCGGTCCTCAGCTCATGGAGTGAAAACACCGAGTTATAAGAGGAGGTTGACTTATCATTATCACGTAAAGACTTCTTTTCAGCCAATTGTTTGTGCTTCATGAAAGTGCTAGTGTAGTGTGCTGAACTGGACACGTGTTGGAAGTGTTGTGCGAGTGTGTTAGCCTGGTCTTCCAGTTTGTCCCCTGTTGTACTGACCAGGGGCAGGCTGCGTGTCTGTTGTCCTTTTAGTTTGCGTATTCGTGTCCAGACTTTGCGAGAGTCAGTGTAAGAGTTTATGGATGTTACGAATGAGCGCCAACTCTCTCGTTTTGCCTCACGGCGCACACGTTTTCCCATCGCCTTAGCCCTTTTGAACAATAAAAGGTTTCCCGACGTGGGGTACCTGCGCAGGATACCCCACGCCTTGTTCTGGGCCTCTCGCGCCCGCCTACAGTCCTCATTCCACCACGGCCTCCGCTGGTTGCGCGGGGCACCAGAGGCGTGGGGAATGGACTTTTCGGCGGCGTCGAGGATGCGCGCCGTGAGGAGTTGGGTAGCTTCTTCGACGTGTAGGTGTCCTATGGATGTGTGGTGTAGTTTGGATGTCTCTGTAAATGTATTCCAGTTAGCTCGTGCTTCATTGAACCTATTATGGGAAGATGGACTGCATGGGCCTTTACCTATGTATGTGAGTGAGGTGGGGAAGTGGTCACTACCGTATGGGTCAGTGCCCACACCCCACTCGAGAAGAGGAAAGAGAACTGCGGAGCCAATCGACAAGTCAAGACATGAGTATGTGTTGTGTCCTATGTTATGGTATGTAGGCTGTTTATTGTTGAAAAGGCATGCTCCTGAAGATGTAAGGAATTTCTCTATAAGGCGACCTCGGGCATCCGTGCGAGAAGAGCCCCAAAGAGTGTTGTGAGCATTAAGGTCGCCTGTCGGGATGTATGGTTCGGGGAGCTGGTCAACCAGCGCCTCGAAGTCAGAGCTCGAAAGTGAGACATCAGGAGGAATGTATATGGAGCATACCGTTATCAACCTATTAAATATTATTAAGCGTATTGCTACAGCCTCAAGGACGGTGTTCAAGGTGACAGGGTGGCATGCTAAGGATTTGCGGGTGATTATGGCAACACCGCCAGAAGAGTGTGTGCAGCCATCCCTGTCTTTCCTGTATACCATATAACTATTCAAGAAATTTGTGTGTTTGGAATTCAGATGTGTTTCCTGGACACACATTATACTTGGCTGATTGGCATGCAGAATCTCATAAACGTCGTCAAGATTATTCAGAAGGCCTCTGCAGTTCCATTGAACAATATTTTCTCTTCCCATTATTATGTGTTCAGAGCTACTGGAGTGTGATTATTTATGTAGGGTCTTTCGGGGCTTGCACTCTTGGAAGGGGTTTTCTGGCCTTCTCTACTGACCTGGACGTCGCAGCCCATTCCTTGCGCTGCGATGGAAGCCGGAAGGGCTCGACGTCCATGTCGTCATCTGAAGGCAAGGGGGTGCCCAGCGGACTGGGCCCCCTTGGCGTGGTACCCTTTCGGGTGTTCTTTGCCTGCGCTGCCAGTGCCGAAGGCGTGGGGAGCACCACAGGTGGCACAGGCAGTGAGGCGGGGGAGGGGGTCGCTGCGACTGCCTCCGTCTCCATCTCCGTGCCCTTGCATGTGCTTTGGGCTGGTGGAGAGGAAGCAGTGGATGCAGCGGCATCCCCAACAGACGTTGTTGCCTCCACAGCCGCTGCTGGGTGAGCTAGCGGTGCAGAGGCTGGTTGGGCTGCCTGGGGCAACCCTGGGGGGGGGGCGGCGGCGGGACCAAGTCCGACTCGCGGTACTGGGTCCCCGCCGAAACTAGACGCCGCTCCGCCCCCCGGCGAGCTGCGTCGGCGTACCTCCCCAGGGGGAAAGAGGCGAACCTCTTCCGCGCCTCTGGGTAGGTGATGTTCTCTGTGACCTTTACATTTATGATTTGTTTTTCCTGCTTAAATTTCTCGCAAGTGCGGGACCACGCTGCGTGGGGACCCTGGCAGTTAGCACTGGTGAAACTCTGGGTGTTGCAGTTTTCGGATGGGTGGTCATGTTGGCCGAATTTTGCACAGGTAAGGCGGCCGCGGCAGGAGTTTGTGCCATGCCCGAACCGTTGGCACTTGAAGAAGCGCCGTGGATTCGGGATGTATGGGCGGACAGAACAATGTATGTAACCGGCATTTATGGATTCTGGAAAGATGGATCGATCGAAGGTTAAGATAATGTGTCTAGTTGCTACCTGTTTGTCATCGCGGCGTATTGATATGCGCTTTACAGCCGTGACGCCCTGATCCCTTAAGCCTTCCAAAAGGTCGGCCTCGCTCTCGGACATGAGATCTGCCTCAGAGATCACACCTTGACAACTGTTGAGGCTGCGGTGGGGTGTGACCCTGATCTACAGATCTGCCATGCGGGTTTGTTTCAGGAGGATTGTGGATTGCTGCTGAGTTTTTACTTCAACTAGCACTTCACCAGTTCTCAGCATTTTGGCGTCATATGTTTTGCCGATGATACCTTCAAGGTATTTAGAAACAAGAAATACTGATTGAGAGGAAACCGGCTTCGATTTGTCCACTGATTTAATGATCAAAAAACGAGGGTAGTTATTTGGCTTTGGGAACGAGATAGAAGGCAAAGGAGGAAAAGATACTTCGGTGCGGCCCCTTTTAGGGGTCCGATCACGGTTGGGGGGGTTTTGAAAATGGCATATAGCATAGTATAAAAGCAGGGAGACGGGGGTACTTTCTTCTTTGACCTTACCCTGGTAGCCAAAGAGGTCCCGGAGCTCCCTGCCTGGTAGACAGACAGGGAGCCCATCCGCCGGAGCTTGACCTGGGCTCCGACGGCCACTGTTCGTGGTTTCTAACCCTCCACATAGAAACACATCGCCACGGTTGGATCCAGCTTATGCTTGGGGGCTCGGGGTCCGCGGTATCGCCAGTACCGTCACCAAGATTGCTCAAGGTGCCCCGTGCGGGGAGGAATAATTCTACCAAGTGTCGCTTGGAGAGGCGTAAAAGGTCTACTTCAGCCGCATTTAGCTTGTTTTAAAGGACAGGTAGGCAGCAGTACACCGGGCGCAATGCTCACCAACCCGTTTTGCTTCATGGTGCATGTTTTTGCTGTCATACTTCATGCACCTCAAATTCAACTGATATCGACTGTTCGCGCTCTAACTGGATCACCGAAGAGCCGTGTCGTCAACTCAGCTTCACGCTATCAACGCAATGGGACTGTTCGTGTGCGAAAGACCATACCAACGTGCCATTCCGGGAACTTTCACCGATTGCGGCTCGTTCGGCGACGCCAGACCACGTGACATTCTCGGATGCTACAACAGGCTTCGCCTCGCCTACGGCAGCCAGGGGGTTACGCAGCAGTACACAGGGCGCAATGCTCCCCAACCCGTTTAGCTTCATGGTGCAGGTTTTCGCTGCCATACTTCATGCACCTCAAATTCAACCGATATCAACTGGTCGCGCTCTAACTGGATCACCGAATAGCCATGTCGTCAACTCAAACTTCACGCTATCAACGCAATGCGACTGTTCGTGTGCGAACAACCATACCAACGTGCCATTCCTGGAACTTTGAACGTTGCGGCTCGTTCGGCGACGTCAGACCACGTGACATTCTCGGATGATACATCAGGCTTCGCCTCGCCTACGGCAGCCAGGGGGTTACGCAGCAGTACACCGGGCGCAATACTCCCCAACCCGTTTAGCTTCATGGTGCAGGTTTTTGCTGCCATACTTCATGCACCTCAAATTCAACCGATATCGACTGGCCGCGCTCTAACAGGATCCCCGACGAGGCATGTCGTCAATTCAAGCTTCACGCTATCAACGCAATGCAACTGTTCGTGTGCGAACGACCATACCAACGTGCCATTCCTGGAACTTTGAACGATTGCGGCTCGTTCGGCGACGTCAGACCACGTGACATTCTCGGATGCTACAACAGGCTTCGCCTCGCCTACGGCAGCCAGGGGGTTACGCAGCAGTACACCGGGCGCAATGCTCCCCAAACCGTTTAGCTTCATGGTGCAGGTTTTTGCTGCCATACTTCATGCACTTCAAATTTAACCGATATCGACTGGTCGCGCTCTAACTGGATGAGATAGAAGCAGGGTGAGATAGAACAGAATGTTCTCTCCATAGCAAAAAGGCTCGAATGTTTGGAACTACAGTTCACAGCCATGAATGCACCAAAGACTCAAGTCGATAATTTGAAAACCTTCGTCGAACGTCTCGACAAGAATACGTGTTTTCTACTGAACAAGGTCGATTACTTAGAAAAGAGAAGCAGGAGGAACAACAATATTGTCTACTGCCTCGACGAACAAAGTGATGAAACAAATGAAAACCTAAACGGTAAAATAGAAAAACAGCTATTTCAGGAAAAGTGGGAAATTGAAATTACTAGTATGGAGCGGTGCCATTGATTAGGCAAGCCCAGAGACGTTAGCCACCCTGTTATAAAGTTGCAGCCCTACCGAGAGGAGGACCTGATTTTGGTGCATGCAAAAAATTGAAGGGAACGGGTTTGTCGGTAACGCATGACTTTTCAAAGAACGTACAAGAGAGAAAATAAACTATGGCAAAGCTCCGCTGACAAAAGAGACGCTGGCGCAAAAGTCAAACTGGTGCTTTATAAGCTTAGTGTCGAAGGGACAAAATTTCTGCGTGATGTCGTGGAGAACAGACGCTATAAGATGAACAAAGCCGGTAGATGACTTCAAAAATAATGTAGGCGGGCTTTCGTAATCTTGAACAATAATTGCCGTAGCATCGTAAATAAAGCCACTCTGCTGGAGGCTTTGTTTACTGAACACGACCAAGACATTGCTGTACTTATCAAACCGGGTTAAAAAGTGATTACCACAGTGGATTTCTCCCAAAGAAGTATCATGTGCTTAGCAAAGACCGTGACAGAAGAGGGGGCGGTGTAGCGATCGTTTTTAAAGATTCACTCTAAGTTCTAAAAATGCCAGATGTTCCCGTGGGAGAAATTTTATTTTGTAAACTATATTTTGAAAATGTTAGATACGTCCTGGGTGATCTGTACCGTCCGCCCAGCTGGCCTGCCACTTTTTTGAAAGGATTAGAAGAATATTTACATAGTTTTGCTAAAGCGGAATACAAACTGATTATAGCTGGTGATTTTATTTTACCTAATATTGGCTGGTGCAATTTTTGTTCTCAATTATCGTCACTTTTTACAACGAAAATGCTGGACATTGCTTTCGCGCTCGGTTTACTCCAAGTCGTAGACGACTACACAAGGATACAGAGTGACTCTCGGGCAACTCTTGATTTAGTTTTTGTAAGTGAAACTATCAAAAACGAAGTGTCATGTAAGGTTATAGCTGGCATTTATGATCGCCTAGCTGTAGTATTAGGTTTATTGAACGTTCCTCCTACCAGTTAAGATAGGGTACAATTTTACCCAAATTTTTCAAGAGCCGATGACGAAGCTATTCTTGATGCCTTGGACCTTCACTACGAATCATTTCACAGCAGCACTTGTGATATGAATAATTTATGGTTCACGTTTAAAGATATTTTCTTGGATTGTATACACCATTATGTCCCCAAAATAGCCAAACAATCTAACAAAACAACCCCTTGGATTACTCGGGAGGCGTTACAATTGCAGCGTAAGCTTATTCGCCTTAAGAAAAAAACCGAAACGCTCAAGCACTCCTCAAATCGAACTAAAAATATTGAAGTGTCCCGGCAATTAAAACTGAAAATTGCTGCAGGTAAAGCCATCAATTATGGTACAACTCTGCTAAGTTTAATCACGACGTCTCCCGAGCAATTTTGCATTGGTAGCACCCATCCCAAGCTCAAACAATACATTTATGATAGACAAAGAATGCATTAGTGACGACTCTGTGATTTGTTCTGAGTTCAACGAATATTCCACGTCTGTATTCACGAAGGGGGACGGTAATCTGCCGGTATTCGCTGCGACTTGTACGAGTATTCCCGACGTAGTTCTTTCTGAACCGGGTGTTTTAAATTTACTCTTGAAGCTCGAAATCAACAAGTATCCTGGCCAAAATGACATCTCCAATATGTTTTTGAAGCGCTATGCAAAATGGTGCGCTAAGTACTTATTTGTTTTATTCTCTACAACTTTGAGTGAATGTGAGTTGCCGGATGACTGGAGAACCGCCACAATCAAGCCGTTACACGAAAAAGGAGACAAGTCGCGTATTCCAAATTATCGCCAAACTTCCATTCTATCCAATTCATGCAACATGTTAGAACACATATTACATAAGCACATTTCTAATTTTCTGGAACAGCATAACGTCCTTACAAAATTTTAGCATGGCTTTCGGCGCTATCATTCTACCTGTACGCAGTTACTTGAGACTCTTCACGACTTTGCTAGTGCAATTATGATGGAGTTCAAACTGACGTCATTTTTATGGATTTTAAAAAGGCTTCTGACAGTGTTTCTCACAATAAACGTTTGAACAAATTAAACACCTTATTAAAAACGACAAAATAGTTGCATGGATTGCAGCATACCTATCTAACTGCGAACAATTTGTTTGTTTCAATCGACGTCATCCAGATATGTTTGTGTTGATTCTGGCGTTCCCCAGGGATCGGGGCTTGGGCCCTTATTTTTCTTGATTTCTATAAATGACATTGTTACCGGACTGTCAGTTGGTGTCAAGCTGTACGCCGACGATTGTATATTATACAACAAAATTGTGTGTACTGAGGATCAGACAAGGCTATATCGTGAGTTTGAAAAAGTTGTGGATTGGAGTAGGCAGTGTCAAATGAGCATTATTTTGACAAAACTGTTTTCATGAAAATTACACACAAGAAAGCCCCCCTTTTCTACATCGAAACTGCTGGTGACATTAGACTGACACAAGTGAACCACTTTAAGTACCTGGGCTTGTGGATTTCTAACGATCTTAACTGGAATAAGCATATCGATACAGTCTCGGGTAATGCTTTTCGAAAACTCTTCTTTTTAAGACGTGCCCTAAAATTCTCAACCCCTCTGTACGCCTCCTAGCTTACAACACAATTATTCGTCCCCTGCTAGAGTATGCGGTAAGTATTTGGGATCCATACACTCAAACCAATATTAAAAAAAACTAGAAAAATTCAAAAGAAGGCGGTAAGGTTTTTATACAGTTCTTACGGATGCACATCGATAACTGCACTTCTTCATAAGATCAACCTGCCCACTATACCTGACAGGAATCGAATCCTACGCCTTAAATGTTTGTATTACATAGTTAAGGGACAGAATGCTATTGACACCTCCAACATCTTTCACTTTTCAAGTGGTTAGGATACAAGACGCCGACACACGCTAACAGTCACACCACTCAATCCACGCAACTGCTTCAAATACTCATACTTATCAAGAACCATTGTCGATGAGAACAACCTCTTTATGAATGTGGTAACCGAAAAATCACAATCTGCTTTCGAGTCGCACCCGCTCACATGATGCATCTTCTGTTTTCTGTATATTTTTGTGTATGTTTGTGTGTGTTTTTTGCTGCGAAACGTACTCATGTAAATTATGTTTCTCGCACCCTGCGAAGATCTTGAACAAAGATCGCAGTAATAATAAATAAATAAATAAACCAATAAAAACGTCAATGAATGTGAGCCTTAGTGTATTTTGGAGTGGGCGCATACCAAAAATTTGTAGAACGCATGTTGTAAAAAATATGGCTTTTTCTTAATCCGGATAACTCAGCCTAAAATGGGCTATTAATTTCAACTGCATTTTTATATTTTGTATGAGTCAAAAGTCGTAGAAATGGTTGACGTTATTTTATATCTTTTATATTTTTTATATTTTAGAATAGAATAAACCTATTTAAACTAGTTTTAGTCATGCCCCTGTCTAACTGGCATTAGTTAGGTGGCGAAGAAATAGGGAATTGTAATTTAAAATTTATTTTTTCAGTTAATATACGACCTGCTCTGTTTAGTGTCCAAGTTATTCTACATAATTTTTTATGAACATCTACGTAGACGTCCCAAGTTAAGTTACTAGAAAAGTCCACTCTTAGCTCTTTCATAGTCTCAACCATAGCCACACCTTTTGTGGAAAGCATTATTTTAGGTAAAGGCGCAACCTTACTTTTGGGCCTACAAAGTATGTTAATATCAGGCCGTCTGATGTTAATATGATGTTAATGAGGTAATATGAGGTAATATGATGGTAATATCAGGCCGTCAAGAGAAGGGGTAGTCATCTCTTCCAGTTGTAAAACAGGAATAGACATACTTGACGAAACTATCAAGACACATGACAGCTTGAAAAAACACTTCACGACAAAAGTCCCGAAGGCAAAGCTCCCAGAAATCAAAATAGTCGGCATAGAAGAGGACATCGAGACAGACTCCATCCCACACCGTCTCATCAAGCAAAACCATCTCGACTGCTCGGAGGAGGATCTAAAGGTCAAGGCATCGTGGCAAGGAAAACATGGCAAGACAGTCATACTGCAAATCAAGAAAAAGGCATATAAATCACTGCTGGGTAAAACTCATCTGAACATTCCGTGGATACGGTGTCGTTTCTTTGAGAACACATTCCTCCCACGCTGCAGCAATTGTTAAGTCTACGGCCACCTGGAGAAATACTGCAGTTCATCAGACTCAAAGTGCTCCAGGTGCGACGACGACCACCACTACGAAGGCTGCACCAGGCCTCCCTCCTGCTGAGTGTGCAAGAAGCACAACTACGACAGCGGCGGGGACATTGACACGCGCCATGCATTCTCCTCCCGCGACTGGACTTACCTCCGGCGCGTCGCGGAGGAGGCTGAACGCATCTTCTTGTCAATGTGTGAGTAGGCTCATAGCAGGGAATTTTCTAACTGCCATAGAAAAGCTTCCATCTTTCCATGTATGTACGTGCTATTGTTGCAGTGACTATAGCTTCGAATTTTGAACGATGGAAAAGGACAGAGCGAAAGAAGCACGAAACGCGAAATATGTCGGGAAAGTGGTATTTGGCGCTTTGTACACGAAAGTATGACTGCAGTATTTGAGGCAACATGACAAATTACCTCTCATTACGACAATTATGGAAAGCGGTAAATCTTATTATGACATTGAAAGTTTTTCCAAAGCGTTTACCGGTTGTCGTAAACTAGCGTTGATGAATATAAATGCCAGGAGCATGAGAAACCAGCTAGATGACATTAATATCTTCTTTGAAACAATTAAACCTGAACTTGATCTGGTGTGCTTTTCGGAAACTTGGTTGACTAATCATGATGCGATTCCATTTTTAATGGATACCGATCTAAACACCTTTTGAGACAGGCCAGGAGGGGGGGGGTGAAGTTGCATTTTACCTTAAAGAATCCATACAGTATGCGGTCATTGACGACTTCTCAAGGATAAATAACGATGCTGAGTGCTTAACAATTCGTTTGGGAAGACCACAGTGTCTGTGGTCTATAGACCACTAAATGGTGACAGGCAAAGCTTTAGCCTTTTTCTTGAACGACTCCTTCAGTTTGGTAGCAGTAATAACAACTCTTGTATTATTATGGGGCATATCAATATAGACATGAGTTCAGCGGATAAGTGGTCTATGGAAATAAAAAACGTACTGGCATGCCATGCTTTCAGAAATCTCGTAGAACTACCGACTAGGGTATCTTCTGGTAGTGCTACCCTGCTAGATATCTGTTTTTCTAATATCAACATCGATGAGATTCAGGCTGGCGTGCTTTCCGCTGATCTTAGTGATCATTTACCAGTGTTTTGTTTTGCCAACACGAAGGTTACTGTAAGCGGCAATACTTGTGACAGAAATGTTCGGCGTAGAATAACTAGTTCGGGACTGCAGCAGTTTCGAGACCTTGTCAGAGTTTTCCACTGGAAGGAAGTTTTCGCTCAAAACGACTCAAACAAAGCTTATGGCCTATTTTTGAGGTACATACTGGCGTGCAACGACTTAGCGTTTCAACCAGCGGCACAACAAAAAAATTCCCGAAAGGTGAGAAAGCCCTGGATAGATCAACAACTTCTTAAACGAATTAAAAAGAAAAACTCAATGTATCACTCTTTTGTGCGAACCCGTGACCCTAACCTGCTTCGAGAATTCAAAAAATATAGAAACAAACTACACAGCGACCTGAAAAGTGCCAAGCTCAGATACTATGAACGCCTCTTCGAGGATATATGTAACGATTAAAAAAAAGATATGGGAAACAGTAAATGTGATAACGGGCCGCAAGAAGAGCATGCAGTCGCATGTTGCTCGCTTGAACGGTAGGCGGGTAGAATCAGCCGAAATGGCAATCGCAATGAATACGCATTTCATCAAAGCAGGGGCTTACATTTCGGAGGTCGATGAAGATAAACGTAGCGCTATATACTGGAACAGTCACAACTTCCAACCTCTATCTTTTTAAGTCCGACAAACGCGAGTGAGGTGCAAACTTGTATTCTTAAACTTAAAAACAACGTCGCATCTGGCATCGATGGTATTGCACCACTTCCTGTTAAACACATCGGTTCTGAAATTAGTGAAGTTTTAGCTTTTATTATTAATTTGACATTATCTACTGGAGTTTTTCCTCAAAAATTGAAAGTAGCACGAGTTAGGCCAATTCACAAAGGACGTGGCGAAGACCAGTTGTCCAATTACAGGCCAATCTCTGTGTTTACTGTCTTTTCAAAAATATTTGAAGATGTAATACATAATAGACTAACAAACTTTTTCAACACACACAAGGTAATTTCACCATATCAGTACGGCTTTCAAAAAAAGAGTCAACGCAGGAAGCTCTGCTTAATATTAAGGACAGTATAATAGAAAATATAGAGGGAAAGAAATTTACACTCGGGTTATTCGTGGACCTACAAAAAGCATTTGACTCTATAATCATGAAATATTGCTAAGAAAACTGAAAAGCGAGTTCCTAAAAAATCAAAACATCCCCCTCGCGAGGGACACGATCAAATGCAGAGCCTTTCCGCGGGGGGCGTGCCTGCAAGTCTTATGGATTACGTATTGGTTGTTGTTGTAATTGTTGTCTTCCAGCGTAGACATTGTCGATGAAGTCGATGGTGAAACGTGAAACGTGCCGTGAACCCCCTGCCGCGGCTATTACGCAACGTGGAGAGGCTACGACGCAACGCGGCGCGGCTATGACGCAACACAATCCAACACAATCCACTTTAATCCCACCCAATCCAAATCCAAGCCAAGCCAAACCAAGCCAAGCCAATCCAATCGAATCCAATCAATGCCCTTCGCGAGAGAGTGTTATAGCGCCGAAATCGCGCCACCACGTGAACGCGAACCGAACGCGGCGAGAGAGGGTGTTGCGAGCGGAGAGAAGGCGAGAAGGACGCGGGGGAGAGGGCGCACCTGTGGCCGACGGTTGAATGAGTCAAGGATATAAGGCGCGTGCGTAACCTTCCATTCTGTGTCGGCTCCGTGGAGCAGTCGGTAAAGTGCCGTGTACCTTGCGTTCCGCCCGCAGAGTCGTGGGATCGAAACCTGGAGCCGGAAGGTATTATTTCCTTATATAGTGTAGGGTGCGGACTACGTAGTGATGCGGACCACGGACGCCAACGCGGGTGACATCGTGAGTTACTAAAATGCTCTGCATTTAAAACATTCACCACCATTGTGCGGAATAAAGGAGCCACAGTTTTGAAGAAAACGCGCACGCAACACCCCAACGAAGGGGTCGTGATTTTCGGGGAGGAGATGAGACGACTATTTGGCCTGCTGGTGATCAGACGGCGACAAGGACGACGAACAGTTCCCGACCGTAAATACGGACAACCCGAAATACGACGCCCCGATGCACCCGGAAGTCGAGGATGGCGGCGTCTGAAGTTCAGCTTTCTTTCGACGTCTTTGATGTAATCGCCCTCATAGACGCAGGAGCCGACTACTGAGTAATGAGCAGGTCATTTGCGTTTAAGAGAAAGTTACGACCAGATGGGACGGTGGGCACGTAAGCACAGAAGGAGGTCATTGCGGAACGCAAAGTGGAACGTGCATATTACGCATCACAATACACGGCACCACCTACCCTGCCGCGTTCGTCAATGTGCCTAACTGCTGCCGTCCGACGACATGGATGCAGTGAGAAGCTTCGGCGACGGTATTTCGGACCCTACCGGATTCTACTAGGTGTTGGTCAACTTACCTACGACGTGTTCCCGATGGTGATTCAGGAACAACACGACTACGCACGCGGCCCGCAGACGTCCACGTGGTGCGCCCGAAACGTTTATAAATTCCACATTTTATGTATGGGGCGCAACTACGAATATTCAACGACGCCATGTCCATAGCCACATTTCATAATGCCTATTCAGAGTCTTGAATTCTGCTTGTTCTCGTTTCCGGATCAATTTTGGATGGCAACCCCTTGTAGGAAGTACAAGATACACCAACTCCATCTGATCATAAATATTTTGTATTTTATCACCGAATGGTGCAATAACCATAGAAAAAATGCTGAAGCAAGGTCGCATTGCAACATCTAATGGAAGAATTAACAAACGATGATTGGATTTAAGGTTTCACTCACGAATGTACTATTAGAACAATCTCCCTCAACGCGTTATTGGACAGATTTTACTCTAAGCTGGACTATTTCAAAACACAGTTTCAGGGGCTTCCGAAACAGCACAAAGGAAACGCGGTGGAGTGACGCCATTTAGAGAGAAACATAAGCCGTGCGAATGTTGCACCACTAGTACCAGAAATGTCGCGATCCTTGTTTACGAGAGGTTTATAATTTTTTTACTATCGACGACTTCATGCTTACCGGTAACATATTCAGCTTGCAAAAGAAAAGCCTGTGCTACAGGCGTGCTCTAGATAGTCTGGAAAGTATATTTTGGACCACTTTTTAGGGTGGCGTTACACCAACTTAGAGCGCCCGGTTTTACGTTCACTAAATGTGACGGACGACACCCCCCCAGCATTCACTGTACAGTCGGCGGATCTCGTAATGAAGACTCACTTTCCTCTTGATGAACGTGATAATACCCTGGGCCACATGGCAATGAGAACCACAGTGGCTTCAACTCCATACCGTGCGGAAGCACAAGATGACATATTCACGCCAGAAGAACAGCAATTGACCTGTCTATATCTAAATGCTAATGCTGCACCACGTCTCGATGGTGTTACAACTCCCATGGTTCGTCTTTTGGTTCAACATATTCGTAGTTTTTTACTGTATCTTCTCGAATCTTGTCTTGTGATTGGCAACTTTCCCCCTCACTGGAAACAAGCGAGTGTCACCGTTGTGCTAAAACCAGGACGTTCACGCACCACCGCGTCTTTCTGGTGGACAAAATGCATGACATCCTTGATTGGCAAGCTTTTTGGAAAGAATTTTAAATGGTGGCTTATATTATTTCCTGAAACGCTCTCCTTTACATCACCCTCAGAAGTATGATTTCACTACTGGTCAAAGCACGACGTCTGCCATATTTGCTTTACGGAATCGCCTGCGGCAACATAAAGACAGTGGGGACATTCACTTGTAATATCACTAGACTTTACGGGCGCATTTGATATCATGCGCAATCCTCGACAATTACATATATATTTTTAATCTCATCGTTTTTCTCGCAATATTCCCCAGCTACTGAAATTGTTTCTTAATGGTTTCACCGTGTGCGCCCACACATTTTCAGGCCGCATTATCCATGACACTTAAAAAGGCTCTCCTCAGGGTTCTTTTACCACCTACTTTTAGTTAAACGCATATGTGTATAATATGCTTTGCCTGCCCATTCCTCAAGATGCATACATCAAGGCGTATGCGGATGACACAGTGATCATTATTCATGTTCGTACGCTTCAACAATTGCAGGCGACTGCTGACGCAGCCCTCTCTAAGATAAGTGGTTTGGATGGAGCCGCGAAAGTGAAGTTGCACCCCACTAAATGTTACCGCCTATTTATCTGTAAGGATGAACGCCGGGCTATTAGGAAACCTACCATCAACATAAACGTCCCACTTATCAAGAAGGTGACGAAATGACACTTCTCGGAGTGATTTTCGACAGTCACCTCATTCGTGGTGCACACAAACCACTTGAAATTCATAGTTCAGAAGATGGCTGTTTCGCTCACGCAATTTTCCCGCATGCATGCAATGGTCAGTGGATCTCATCTCCGTCAGGTGCATCACCTTGGGGTCCTTCCCGCAGCGTTATCTACCAACACCATCCACTGGAAGCCCGGGTACATTCGCTAAGCAGATCTTCATTATTTGCTATCACCGGCGTGGATACTATGACATGAACCACCGCCCTCGAAGTCCTTGCTAATTCGCTACCGCTTCACATTGACCTAGACATCACAGTGCGCATGTTTACGTTGTTTGATCACCAGCAACCAGTTACCTTAAACACAGCATTGTTTGATCCTTCCGACATGTACCTGCCCATCAAGGACCACTCACATCCTGCGCGACGACTTCGTGTCCATTACCGTAACACCAGGACGGAAGCAAACCGCAGGCTGCACTTCTCCACTCTGCATGCCTTCACAGACGAATTACACACGTCGACTGCATCAGCAGCCTTTGTCATTTTGAATGGGACAGACCATGTGTATGCGGTGCGGCTGTTGCGTCTGGAGTGACCTGTCACGTCGTTTTATGCCAAAGGTATTGCCATGCAACTACTCGTACTGTTTCTCTTGGATGACAGACCTTCGTTCCCTTTCAGCATATACTCAAACAGCCTTTCGCTTTTATTGGTTCTAAAAAGCCTATGTAATCAGTCGGCTACCATTCATAGCCCAAAAGAGACTATTTCTCTACTTTCAGGTCAACTGCCTGTATCTATATACCACGTGCCAGCTCACTCTGGTGTGGGGGGGAATGAGGTTGCAGATACTGTCGTTCGCAGTGTTGTGACAAGAGCAAAAAAGATTAGTGGCAGGTGGTCGAAAACCAATCTGCGTTATTTCCTGATGTAGGTCGGTCGCTTGTTAAGGCAGGAGACGTGGAGTACCAACAACTGCGACACTGAGTTATATCGATGGACCCCCAGGGTGTTGGACCTTCCTTCCTATTTCCCGCATTCCAAGAAGCTTACTCACCGGATAACCAGACACGGCCGGCGTCCTCATTACTTTCATCGTCTACAAATCATGCCAAACTGTCAGTGCTTCAGGGCTGTGCCTGCCGCTTCGGTTTCAAACTGTATTATAATGTCCCATAACAGCCAGCTACGTCCAGAGGATTTGTCGGCTGTCTACATCACCGTTACAGCCGCCACAGCTCGTCATTTTTGGAACAGTTTAACAGCTGTGAACATTCTCATGGAGCTCAGCTCGTCGATTTCATTTCAGTCTCTAAGCCCGAGGTGTTATGACTGTGCGTGTTCAGGGATTTGCATCTGTGCCCTGTTGTGCACGCCGTGCCTGCCCTCACCTTCATGCTCTTCATAATTTTGCCATTGTGAAGGGTGTTTTTTCAGAATTTTAACACGACAGTGTTTTATTCTGGAATTCGCGAACATTTAACTTTCGTCATATCCGTCACGGAAGTGACACCAGTACAACGAAGCAACCGGCCTTTAACGGGTGTACCCTGCACACAGGGTCTTCTTGTGGGAAAGGAACCTTTAGTACAAAAGAGTACGTTATACTTCAGGTTGGTTGTTTTTGGGTTTGGTATTTTAACACGAAAGTGTTTTACCCCGGAATACACCATGATTTCAGTGACGTGTTATCCGTCATGAATATTTGGCCAGTGCACCTTTGCCGAAGCGACCCGCCAGCAGCCCGTCGCTCGCCAAGAACACCAACAAGACAGCCGCTGACACGCAAATCATTCCCAGCTGTATATTTCCTTGCACATTTCACTTTCGGGTTTTACCAATACCTATAACGGAGCAATCAACTACAGTTTTTTATATCTTGCTCCGCAGTGGCCACAATTCGTGTTGAACTGGATAACACCGAGTTGCGTGCCACCCGTGACCTGCACCTCCGCGATATGTGTGCCCAAAGTGCCAGTGCTACAGCGTGTGACATGGTGTCTGCGAGGTGTGGATAATGCCGTTTTAGCTCTGACTCGGGCTTTCTTTGAGCGTGGTACACATAATTGGCGTAATATTTAAAAAATTCCACAGCTCGGACCGTCCTTTTATGCTGGTATTGTTCATGCCAATAATGTACATATACACATATTATACATATTATCTTCATAGTTTACCTTCTCGATACGCCGTGTAAGGCTTTTGGATCTTTGTGTATGATAATTTTATTTTTCGTTGTTAATTCTCTATCTGGAGAGTTGGTGTAACGTTACGTGATTGCCTTGCTTACTTTGATGTGCAAATTATTTGTTTTTCTCTTTCCGGGATTATGGGTTCTCAGGGTTACATGTTTAAACGTGGCCTTTCGTTCAATTTTAAATTCTGCGCATACAGTGAGCAGTGTATCGCGGTAGTGGATTTCTCAGAGTAGGACTGCTGCGTTGTGCGATCTTTCATTTCATTCAGTCATTCAGTTTTCATTTTAAATGTTGTTTGGACGGCCTGCTGCTACGTATTGATGATTGATTGATTGTAGGGTTTAACGTGCCGACGCAACGCATCCGATGAGGCTCGCCGTAGTGGAGGGCTGCTGAATAATTTCGACAACCTGGGGATCTTTAACGACCACCTAAATCTCGTACACGCGGGCAATTCTGCTTTTCGCCTCCACCAGAAAAGCGGCCGCCGCGGCTGGGAATCGCACCCGCGACCTCATGCTCAGCAGCAGAACTCCTTAGGCACTGAGCCACCGCGGTGGGTCCTGCTGTTACGTATGTCAGGGGCTTTGCTTTTTTTAAATAATAAAAATTGCTTATCTTTACGAATGCTTAGTTGGCTTTTCGCCCTATTTGTTTATTTTAGATTGGCTTTAAGCCTGTCATAGCCTAGCTGGGGCTGGTCTTGTTCCCCACATTTTTAATTTTTTTTCTTCTAAAGGGGAACGGGGGAATATAGGATTCGAATTGGAATTGGGGCGAAGGTCATTCCAGTCCTTCGCTGTCTGAAAAAAAATGGCCGAACGTGTGCAGTTGTACGGGCATGCCCAGGGTATTCTGAGCGGTGGTGGCTAGTGCGGAAATATATGCGGTTAGCGGGCATGGAAACAGATGCGTCGGACCGTGAGTGAAAAAAAGCGCGCAAATCCACCCTGTGGAGGTAATTGGAAATCGAAGCTGTAAGCGACACCCACAACGATTACCCATGCGACCTCACTTGAATTCACACACGTTGCTCTACGAGGAGTGCAACAAGAGATAAGTGATATGCACATAGCCGCACCCTTTATTACTTTGAAGAGATGTTCTTTGCTAAAGTCGAATCAATTCATGATCCATGAATAGTGGTTGGTTAAGATGTATTCGTCTAAACATGAGTAAAAAGAGTTTTTATAAAATAAAGGAAAGCTCACACCCGGTGTCATACGTTCTCCGTTCTCCTCCATATCTGCCGACGATCTCGTCGTGTAAGTCGGCTGCGGCAGAGTCACAGTAGAAGTGGGATGTCATGAGTTGCTGTGAGCATCGTTTAATTTTTACTAACTCCTAGCGCATGTGCAAAGCGCTCACGTGACCGCTACACGCTCCGTGCCGGAGCCCACAGCAGCGCGAAAGGTCGCGTGACGCTATCACGTGGCCTGCATCGATAACGCATGGGGTAAAGCCGCAGATGTGCTCGGTTAGTGCAGCGCCTGTCTACCCCGTCTGCGCGTGGGCCTGTAGCTGAATCGGTAAGACAACGAACGGGCTCTCGCTCCGTTCCTGTGTTCTTTCCAGGTTCGATCATGGCAGTGCCAGTAACGTCTTTTATTTGTGCGCGGAAGATTTGTGTTAACACCAAGGGTCGCGACAGAACCCTTCGAGCGTGGAGGTAAAAAGCTTCGTTTTATTATGACACGGAACTATTCTAGCGGCTTTGTGCCGCAGTTCAAGGCTCGGAATATGCGCTTGATCTTTAACTTAGTAATAGTTGACTGCCGCGAGTAATCCGAATACATCAACGTATCTGCTCTATTCCGGACATGTTGTAACTTTTTCAATAAATTTCATTGTTGTGTCTCGTCTACAATAAAAAACACACGATTCTACAAGCAAGAAGGAAGGGCCGGACCATCTCGGTCATCATCGCTTTCGGAGGCGATAGAGTACTCCACTACGTATATTATTGCGGAGCCGAACACAGATGCTTCCTACATAAGAAGCAGCATGAAGTACGCCACACATGCGGCACAGTGGGACACCGTTCCGATGTGTGCCCCGTACCAGACACCAAGGTATGCAAAAACTGTGGCAGTAAAAACCCACCAGAAAACCATCCGTGCGAACCAAAATGCGCTCTGTGTGGACGGGATCACCCCACCGGCGACAAAAAATGCCCACAACGATTCCGTACTCCCTACTTGATTAAAAAACAACAGTGGGAGAGGAAGCAAAGACAAGAGGAAAACGACAAGGGTAAACATTGCGGCCGACGTGGGGACACATCGTCCATACTGAAGCATGGCGAGAAGCGGGACAAGGAATGCGATAGGCGTGACCGTTCGAGCTCCTTCCCGCGCCTCCCTCTTCACGAGCGCCAAAGCAGGAAGGACTCAAGCCGCGCAGCTGGAGCCCGAGGCGATTCCACAGGGAGACAACACCGGTCAAGATCGAAGTCTCGACGCCGAACCCCCAGCGCCACGGGCGGCCAGGACTCGAGGCAACAATCAAGGTCCACGTCTCGCATCGGGAAGTTTACGCCGAGTGGAAACCAACAGAGCAAAGTGAGCTGGGCTAGCGCGGTCTCCAACAGCGCAGCTCCGCGGATTAACGCGGAAGGCGGCGGTAGCAAAGCTAGCTCGGCAGAGGTAGAACTATCAGAAATCACCAAAATCAAAACGATGCTAGAGATAGTTCTTAGAGAAAATAAGGCACCTAAAGCAGAAATTGCAAAACTGAAAGACGCAAACTGTAATCAAGTGGCCGCACCACAGAATCCAAGCGCATCCCATGGCAGCCTCGCGGCAGTGGGTAACATCCAGATACAATCTCAAAACCTCTGGTGGAAAAAGAGCAAATTCCCCTATTAGAAACTTCGTCTAGTGATGAGATGGAGGAGTCGACACCTGAGTTGCCTGAGCCCCCCCTCCGAAGCGCAGGGCGACTAACAAAGAACAAGGCCTCTCGATAAACCCTGAGGTATCCGGGGCCAGTGAATGTTAAAATCAAGGAATGATTAATCAATTTGGGGAAAGACTTAGCAGGACACTGAGCAAAAAATTCGAAGCCATGCTGGGAAAGTTCGCCGAGAGCATTGGCGCCAAAATTGATGCCCTGAACACGCGGGTGACGTTACTAGAAACCGCCACCTTGCGCCTTAGCGTGGGAGGAGAAGGGGGCGCGGGTCCAATAAAAGCTACTAAACCCTACTCCAGACCCACTTCGGTCGAAATTGCTAGGGCCACTCTCAAAAACGCTCAGCTAAGGAACTATGGCGCGGAATAAGATAAACAAGCTTGTCGTTTGGCAATGGAACTGTCGGGGCTTTCAGCACAAAAGGTGTAACCTAGAGCAATTTGTAAAAACCAAAAATCGAAATGATACGCTGGACGTCATCTGTCTCCAGGAGACGGGTGGCCCAGCAAAATTATCACGCTATAAGTCCTACTGTGAGCTGGAGAATGACACCTCGGTTGATGAACCAAAAAAGAAATTGATTGTTGCGACCCTCGTCAAGCGTAACTTGCCGGCCAAGCGTCACGACATTGATCACGGCACAGCGTCCGCGGATCACGTACTCTTAGAAATAATACCAGAGAGGAAACACAAGGTGGGCAGTATCTTCATACTTAATGTATACAGCTCACCTCGTAAAAACCACAGATTTGCCAAGCTGTTCCGCCAAACTCTAGAAATTGCCAAAGGAAACACATTGGTAATTGTAGGAGACTTCAATGCCCATCATTCTGAGTGGGGATACAAGAGGGAAACGATCAAGGGAAGGAAACTCTGGCTTGACGCGCAGCAGGAGGGCCTAACCCTGATGACAGACCCCACGCATCCTACGCGGACAGGCAACAGTGTATGTGGAGACACATCACCAGACCACAGGTATACGAAAAACACACGAACAGAAGCCACGTGGCTAAATACACAACAAAACTTGGGCAGCGACCACTTCATTATTGCGACCACATTCGAGGCGGGGCTCGCAAAATACAAAGGGGGGAGACGACTCAAAATTATAGACTGCGATACTTTCCGTCAGATTAGAAGAGCTGAACTTGATTTAAGCGACAACGCCAGCACCCAACCAAAGGATATTGAAGATATCGAGGAATGGGCAGCACAGCTACGTAGTAGTGTAGACCAAGCGGCGAAAGACATACCGGAAGAAGCAAACCTCAGCCAGGCCGATTCTAGGCTACTGCATATGTGGCAGGCCACGCAAAGCCTGCAAAGGCGGCTACAAAGACAAAAGTTAAATCGTAATTTACGCAGACGTTTGGCAGCCCTAAACCGTGAGATTGATGACTATGCAAACCAGCTTTTATAGCAAAATTGTTACAGTACATGCGACAGCATGGAATCCCAGATTGGCCTCGCAAAAACTTGGAGCATTCTCCGCTTCCTAATTGAACCGGGAAATAGCAAAACTACTCAAAAGCACAACCTCAGCATTTTAATTCACCGATTCGAATGGTCGGACGATGACCTATTAGAGGCACTTTGTGATAGATATATAGGGACGAACCCCAAAGAGGAGCTTAAATCATACGCGGGCAAGGAGAATGACCTGATGGACCGTCCCATCACAGTGGCGGAAGTACGAGGTGCCATTCAGGACCTCCGGACGAGATCTTCTCCGGGCCCAGACGGAATAACGAACAAGATGCTGCGCAACCTGGACGACGGCTCTGTCGAGGCCTTGACCCGGTACATGAACGTGTGCTGGGACCGAGGTCAAATCCTGGGGCACTGGAAAACAGCCAAGGTTGTGATGATGCTGAAGCCTGGTAAAAAGTTGCAGATAGAGAACCTAAGACCAATATCACTTACGTCATGCGTAGGTAAGCTAATGGAACACGTAATATTGAAAAGACTTAATAGCTACGCAGAAGAGGAAGGACTCTTTCCGGAAACGATGATAGGTTTTCGCCCAAAATTGTCCACGCAAGACATCATGCTCAGGCTTAAACAAAATATCATCGACGAGGAGAACTGTTCCCCTTTAGATACTACGGCAATTCTGGGGCTTGACCTAACCTAAGCATTCGACAACGTAAAGCACTCTGCTATCTTAGATAACTTGGACACACTAGGAATAGGCCACAAGACGTATGAGTATGTCAGGAACTTTTGTACGGATCGAACGGCTACACTTGCCGTAGGGGGGCTGCAATCGGCCACGTTTTAGCTCGGAAGCAGACGTACTCCTCAGGGGTCTGTCCTCTCGGCCTTCCTTTTCAACGTGGCCATGATGGGCCTTCCAGTAATCCTAAACAACATAGAGGTACTACATCAAAGCCTATACGCCGATGATGTGGCGATTTGGGTGGCTGAGTGTAGCGACGGGCATGTGCAAGACACTCTACAACGGGCGATCGAGGCTGTAGAGGGGTACGTAAAACCGAAAGGCTTGAGTTGCTCCCTAGAAAAATTGGAGCTGCTAATATACCGTCCGACCCGCAGAGGGAGAAAAACCGACTAGACCGCTCCAAACATTCACCTTTTTGCAGGAGGTACGCAGCGTATCCCGACAGTTCAGACTATCAGGGTTCTGGGCCACAGATTCAGGCCAATGGACACAACATAGAAACCATACGGGCGCTGGAAAAAAGCGTCCATCAAAGAACTCGGCTCATCTCGCGCATCGCAAACAGGCACCACGGAATGAAAGAGCATAACCTAATGAAATTGGTACAGGCTTTTGTTTTAAGTAGGATAATATACGTTACCCCTTACCTGAACCTAAAGCGGGATAAGGAGAATAAAATAAATGCTATGATAAGGAGACCGCACAAACAAGCCTTGTGTATACTTGTAACTGATCCGAACGAACGCTTTGAAGCGCTGGGCCTCCATAACACGCTCAGTTAACACATAGAAGCCCAACTAGCCGCCCAAAAGGAACAGCTTTCTAAGACTCAGACAGGGAGACAAATACTAGA
Source organism: Haemaphysalis longicornis (assembly GCF_048455015.1). Classification (NCBI taxonomy): domain Eukaryota; kingdom Metazoa; phylum Arthropoda; class Arachnida; order Ixodida; family Ixodidae; genus Haemaphysalis; species Haemaphysalis longicornis. The sequence goes on along the minus strand of NW_027526225.1, from coordinate 69,318,148 downwards.
TTCCCTTAGCATAAACCACAGAGGTGCGCAAGGCACGAAAGTCGAAATACCAGCGGAGATACGGACACACATGCATATCCCGCCACTCCCTAAGAACATGCATCCGGTACATAATCAGGAGCGCCGACAGGCCAGACCCAGGGCTCCGCACAAAAGATACGCACAATCCGAGGACGTGATGTACGTGGACGCCGTCGAATATACTAGCCGTGACGCTATGGCCTTAGCGGTAGTGAATCGACAGGGCGATCGCATCACCTCCGGCTCGGTCCGAACGACGGACCCGGAGGTTGGCGAGGAGGTGGCCATTGCCCTGGCAATGGTCGCGTCCTCCAAGACCAAAGTTATAGTAAGCTACTTCAAATCAGCCATTCTAAACTACACGAGGGGATCCATCTCATCTGTGGCGTTCCAAATCCTAAAATCTGGCTTGACGATGGAGCGAGGGGGCAAAATACAGCTGATATTGGCGCCGGTCCACTCTGGCCTGGCCGGGAATGAGTGTGCGCACGACGCGGTTCGAGGTTTCGTTGACCGAGCCGATGTCGAAACTCCTGATACAGACGCTCACTCGATACGAAGGTCAGGCAGGGACAGGCTGGTGTACTACAGAGATATAGTTGACCCCTATAGACTAGAAAAGGCACTATACCCAGCCCCAGACAAGACACTGAGCAAATGGCAATCAGTAGCGTGGCGACGGCTGCAGACATATTGTTTCCCCAATCCAGTGGCTTACAGCCGATGTTACCCAAGGCTCTACTCAGATAAATTCAAGGCGTGCGGTGACAGGGCTGACCTACATCACATGGTATGGTCTTGCGCTATCCGGAGAAATGACCCGCAAAGCAGTAAGGCAGAACAGACTGCACTCTACATAAGTTCGAAGGAGCAGTCTTGCGCTATCCGGAGAAATGACCCGCAAAGCAGTAAGGCAGAACAGACTGCACTCTACATAAGTTCGAAGGAGCAGTGGGAAACCGCGCTACTCAGCTCCGACCTGGGTGTCCAGACCCGGCTCGTCCAAATAGCCATGACCGCCGCCAGGGGCCGAGGAATCCTGACCGATGGTTAAGCGACAAATCTGGGCAAATAAAAAGTTGTTCACTCACTCACTTCCATCTCTCACATCAAACAACTCACAAAAATGTCTAAAAACAATAAATATTTTGAAAGTCCTATCTCACCAATAATACGGTGCAGATAAAAAACTCCTGTTCCACCTTTACACCGCTTTGGTAGGGTCTCCTTTGGATTACGGAAGTGTTATCTGCGGGTCGGTCACAAAAACAGCGCGAAAAATGCTCGACCCAGTGCTGCACCTCAGGCTTCACTTCTCGTGTGGTGCTTTCCGTACAAGCCCTGCCCAACGCCTGAAAGTGGAATGTGACAAACGGTGCCTGGAGTACCAGCGAATGTATGTTGATCTTTTATATGCTTGTAAAATATCATAAATCGACAACCATCTTTTCAAACCTGTTTTTATGGATACATCCATGACACAGCTCTTTTTAATTTAAATCACCCATCCTTTCCGCTTTCATTCTGACAAAGAGTGATAGAGGAGGCAGCTTTACCTAATTTCTCTTTTTAAACATCTTGAAATCATCTTGCATTGATTTTATATCACCATGGCACCTGCGCGCTGTGTCGTGTGACTTATCGTTCATCCAACACGATAAAAATAGAAATGCGATTCTGCAGCACTTTCTGTCACTGCAGCGAAGTGTCAGGGTGCAGAATTTTACAGTGACACCTCCAAAACAGCCTCCGCCGTGTCATGTGCTGCGTACGGACCCAATTTTAAAGTTTCTGAGACCATAAATGTAACTTATAGCATCTTCACAGCAGTGGCTTATGAAATCTTTCTTGCTGTGAATCACATTTTCAAATGTCATAGTCCGAAATCTGTCATTTACACTGATTCACTAAGCGTTGTATGGGCATTTCATCCCGAAAGAAGTCCAAAAATTACATCATCACTCTTGTTCTTAGAACAATTATATCGGCATATGATGCACGACTTGAGGTGACAGTCTGTTGGGCCCCGGGCCAATCGGCGATCGTGGCAAATGAAACAGCAGATGAAATGGCCGCTGCTGCACTCGCAAACACGGTGCATATAACGACAGTACCCTACACCGAATTCAAACCACAAATAAAACAACAACTACGTAAAACATGGCAAAAACATTGTAGTGAATAGACAGCAAACTCCACATTGTGAAACCACACTCGGGACGATACACAACCGATTCACATATCAGACACGTAGAATTTGCCTTGGCAAGGTTACGGATAGGCCACACATATGTAACACACTCCCACCTGCTCACTGAATCCCCAAGACCCATGTGCAGCGGTTGTAGAGCGGGCCTATGGGTTATCCACATACTCATTCAATGCAAGGCAATTGACATACCATGACGCAAACACTTCCCACAACTATACACACGACGTATTTCACAACACCCGTCATACTTCTTAGGAGACGAGCCTATGTTTTCACTCAAACGTGTTTTTGAGTTTCTTACCGACGTAAAATTTTACATCTCTTTCTTATCATGCATCTTGACAACATGGCCCTTTACACCAGCCATCTTTACTACGTTGTATTTTAGTTTCTCTAACTTTACTGAAACATTTTACTTTTACTTTCATGTCACTCTCATGTAATGACGTTTGTTTGACGCTCTTTGCCCTTAGTTGGCATTACGCCAATAAAATAGAAACATCATTATCATCATCATCAGCAGCAGCAGCTTTTTGGTAATTAGTACCATGTACGTCTTCAATAACCTAGCCTTTGCAATGGATTTCTGCAGATAAAGTTAGTGTGCTAAGACCTAGAGAGATTGATAGGAAGGACAACATCAAGAGTTTCCCATTCTGTTATCTTTCTCAGGAGGAATCCGCTTAGAATCCGTGGACCTGAAAGGGAACTTGCTATTGGTAAAACGCATCAAGGTGGATTTGTTAAAATTAAGTTTCATTTGCCAAGTTGCGCCCCATTCGTATAATTTAGCCAATGAGTCATTTATACGATAATGAGCTTTACGATCGTTTTTTTAGTGGTACTGAACACAATCACTGGCGTTGAAACAAATTTTAGTGCCCATGTTACAATTCAAATTGTTAATATAAAATACAAAGTGCAGCGGTCCAAGTACAGAAACTTGTGGAACTCCGGAACACCTACTAACAACGTGGAAATAAGCCAACTAATAAGAAACGCACAACCAGTGCTGCAAAAGAAAATTATAAATCCAAGTAACTAGTTGCGGGTCGTTTAGTATGGTATTTTCTATACATAGCAATTTAGAGAGGTGTAACTGCTCGTCGCAGCTTTGGTGTGTTCGGCGAAGGATCGAAGCAGTTATTTCTTTGGCTTCACTCCCTTCCGAAATACGGCGCTTTATTAACTTGTGGGAGCTGCTGGTCCCGTTTCCATCTTCGCGGGACTTGGACCACGAGAGTGAGCAATCGAGGCACCCATTACGTATTGGTGACAAGAGGCTAATGTTACGTTTCCAGGCCAGCACATTCCAACAGTCCAATATGATCCATCGCACGTCAACGGTGGCGTTGCGGTACAACACGTGTCAGTTGTAGTCGCCCGGAAATTCTGTGCTGCTCGTTGTCTGGTTGACGTGGGTAACGGACGAACATATATAAAAGTTACCAATTTGAGCACTGAGAACTGGCCCTTACCATACAAAATGGCAGTCGCTGACTGGACGAGATCTATTATGGTCAAAAGCCAAGCACCAGGCGGTGTTATCGCACAGTCTCAATCCGGAAGAACCGCCAAAGTAGATGTTAACCCTCCCCTAGGCCGATCACACCGGGAGATTTTAAACCGTATTCGACTCCTTCAGCGACTGCATCGCTGTGTCGAAAAAGGTGCGGTAGGCAAACATCGGTAAGCAAAGGATCATACCCTACGACAACGAGCGGCCAATACACCAACGCCATTACTGTGTTTCGGTTGTTGAACAAGAGGCTATTTATGGGAAAGTCAAGGAAAGGCTCCAAGAAGACGTCATAGAACTGTGAGGAAGCCCAAAGAACTCCACAGTTGTTCCTGTGGAGAAGAAAGGCGGAACACTAGGCTATTGTGTAAAGTACAGAAGCTTAAAATTGCCAAAAAGGGCGCCTACCCTTGGAATCGCATAAACAACTTTTTAGATCGCCGCCGCCATTCTAGGCATTCGTCCCCAATTCATCTACGCAGCGGATATTGGAAAACGGAGATAGAGCAATGGAATCATGAAGAAACGGCCTTGCTTGCTCTGGACCAAATGTACGAGTTTAGGGCGCTGCTAATTGGACCGTAATTATGTGCCAGCCACTTTGTAAAGGCAATGGACAAATTTTTGTGCTTCCTCAAATGGCAGTCGTGACTTCTTACCTGGACGACACAGTGGCACTTTAGATGCGAAGCAGCTTATAATGGCGCCTGTTCCCTCCGCCGTTGTGTCCACAGCCCAACTGCACATGCCTCGCCTGGCACCGCTGATGATGATTCAGGCAGTATGGCCCTAGGGATTGGCCAACCAAAAAATCCGCCACTAGATAACTTCCCGTTCAACTACCGTTGTCATCTTCCCGTTAAAGAACCTCCTCAAACAACTCCCAGATAAGTGCCACGGGCAACGCAACCGGTAACGCCACCTGCAACGCCAGCGTCAACGCCATTGTCATCTCCGCGGACAGCGCCGAAGAGAAGACGGCACAACAAGAACAAGAATAAGAAGGAGCAGCAACTCCTCCTGCTGTGATCGTCCACCCGAAACACGAAGACGCCGAACTCATCCCGAGCCAAGACTTGGTGCGCCTGATCAAACACCACTCGAGTCCGTGCGAGGCCGTGCGCAAGCGCCAGGACATCATGGACCGGGACGAATGCTACAACGTGATGAGGATGACAAATGCGAAACAACATGAGCTACTGCGTGAGATCATCCACCGGCAGATGACGTCATCAGAACCTCCGTTACGTGTCTTCTTCAGCGGACAGGCCGGTTGCGGCAAGACGTTGGTCCTCCGGCTGGCCATGGACCTCTGCAACCGGTACAGCAACACCGGCAACAACACCTCCTACAACGCGTTCGTCATCTGCGCGAGCACCGGAAAGGCGGCTGTGGCAGTGGGAGGAACCACGGCGTACACGGCTTTCAACCTCTCTCGGAAGACCACCGGCCGCAACAAGGACGGAGGCCTCAGCGCCAGCGGGAGGTGAGCGGACGTGCCTCACGTCGTCTCCGTCGATTATGCCAATTTTCGGAGGACCATCCCACCTCAGCCCGTCCGAAACAGTACGTACGAGTTAGGTTTAGGCTTAGCGCCCGGCTAAGCCTAACGAGGAATACGACCACTCTGCATCATGGCGGCGGCCACGTCAGCGGTCGTCGCCGGCACTACCCCCGACATCCTCGTCGTCGGGGGCGGCGGCAAGTGTGCCGAAGTCGAAGACGGCGGCGGTGACAGATCTGCGGAGTCCGCAATGAATATACGCACAATGGAACCCGAGGAAGAACATTCGAGACGGCAGCCCAGCCTGGATCGGAGCTCGGGGAGAACGGCAGTCACAGTACCCGGTGAGATAGAAGACGAAGACGAGAGTCCTCTCGGCCACGACGACTCCTCTATCGCCGCCTCATCGGAAAGCCGCGCTGGGTGGGTCAACGACACGTCCAAGCGCGGAAGAGGAGCACAAGCGAGCACGGAAGGGCCCCTCTCGCAGCAGCAACAACTCGCCCTTTCGGCCACCGGTAAGCAAGCCCTTGATTTTGCTTCGAAACCCCGCAACCAACAACCAACGCGAGCTCAGTTTGCCCGCAAAGTCAACGTAAGCATGGCGAAGGCAGCAAAGATGCCCAACTTTGCTCCCCGAGACGAAATCAAAGTCGTAGTCAGGCCACGTGGCGGCCTAATGGTCGGGAAGACCAAGCCAATGGAGTTGATGAGCGCCATCATAAGAGCGGCGGGTATCGAAATAAGCGCGGCGGCGTAGGACACGATGAGCCCCAACGTCGCACAAAACATCATGGTGGTCAGTACACCGGACGAAGAACGAGCCAAGTGCTACGAGCGAGTTCGGGCCATCGCAATGGGCGACCAAATATTCGAGGCGTTCGCGTACTGGGCGGCGCCGGAGAACACGGCCAAGGGAGTTATAAAATCATTGGGATCGACGAGTCGCCCGAAGAAGTACGCAGCCGCATCGTACACAAATACAACCCGACAGCGCTGGACGCCCACCGCATCGGCAAGTCGGAGGCGGTGATAGTGCTTTTCGACGGAGACAAGGTACCGTCCTACATCAAATATGGAAATGTGGTGGTGAGGTGCTACCTTTACCGCCAACACCGAGAAGTATGCAAGACGTGCGGCCAGGTGGGCCACCGCAAAGATGTCTGCCCGACACCGACCGCCCGAGTCTGCTTCGCCTGCGGCAAGCAGAACCCGGGCCAGAATCACCAAGAAGTTTGCAAGCCACGCTGCAAACTATGCGGGGGCCCGCACGCCACGGGCACCAAGAACTGCAAAAACAAATTTAAGACGCCGTTTCAAGTCAAGAGGCGGCAATGGAAGCGCGAACTCGAAGAGGAGGATGCCAGGGCCAACGTGGCAGCTCAGCAGCCGCCGCCATCGGCGCTAAAGGTCAGAATTTCTAGAAAAGAGGAATTGCCGGAACTCATCCCCCACGGAACCAATGGCCGCAGCGAGAGCAGCAGAAGCAGGAGCCCAACAGTGACGAGCCGCGTGGCGAGCCGGGATAGGCGGAGGAGCAAGACGCGCGATGGCGTGACGTCACCCTGGGCCTCCGTTGTAGCTGGCGGCAGCGCTAACCGAGCCGCCGCTGCCGTTGCCGGCGTGCGACAAAGGTCAAAGTCGACTACAAGAAGCAAGAGCCGCTCCCGCTCGCGGCACAACAACAGAAATCCCACCGCCACCTCAGCCACGAGCGAGATACAACAACTACGAAAGATGGTGCGTGAACAACAAGAAGTGATCGCCAAGCTATCGAAGCAACTGGAGGAGCTCCTGATCTCGGGACCAAGAGAAAAGAAGACAGCCGCAGCAGCAACGACCACGACCGGCCCACCCTCCCCCAAGCTGGGCAAAATGTCGCGGCCCCAATACCGGACGCCGCAGCAATCAAAACAGCAGCAGCAGCAGCAACAGCAACGGCTAACCCAAGCCAATCAAGTGAAGCCAAAACAGAGCAACCAACAACAACGCCAGCAACGGCAACCACAACCACAACCCCAACAGAAACAGGGCAAGCAGGGCTCTCCGACACCCGCGAGGCGAAGAGTGAAGGAAGCCGCTGAACCACAAGAAGAAGAAGCAGAAGAAGCGCCGGACATGGAAGAGGAAGATGGCGACGAGTCTACCATCTCGTCCATCTCCACGCAAGAGGCGAGCGAAGCGAGAGCCCCCGGCTACGCGGGCCTGAATATCCGCCTCCGGCAAATTACAAACAGACTAAACAGGTGGGAGAAACGCTGGGAGGAGCTCGAGAAAAGGCTCGGGGACAGGCTAACCAGGCAGTTCGCCGACAGGCTGGACAAACAGTTCGCCGACCTGAGCAGACAAATCGAACAAAGTATGAACTCTGAGAACATGAAGGCCTTCATCCTGGGGGTCGTCGGTAGCCACTTCAACACCGGAACCATACAGCCAATACCACCAACATGCCAAGTAACAACCGCACCGATACAAGTTTGAGGATTTGGCACTGGAACGCCAATGGCTTCCGGTGCCGAAGAGCAGTATTACAACAACACCTGCGGGGCCTTGGTGAATCGGACCTCCCCGACATCATCATGGTCCAGGAAACGCACGCAGAAGACAACAACGCGATGTCCCTGCCTGGGTACCGTGCGCACGCCAGCCCACCCAGCGGCCGCACCTGCGGGTAAGGGGCGGCGCAGGGTGTGTGCACATTCGTCCGCAAGGGAATCACGTTCATCAAACACGAACACTTCCTCGGCCGCAAGGGCAGCTCCATCGAGCACTGCGCGACAGAGGTGGCGATCACCACCGGCAACAAACAGAAGAAAGACACTCTACTCTTGGTAAACATCTACAGTAATCCGAAACATCGCCAACAAAAGTTCAAGTCACTACTACAAAAGGCGCGCAACACGGCTCCTCATCAAGACAGCGTAATCGCCGTCTGCGGGGACTTCAATGCCCAACGCAAAGAGCTTGGCTACACGATCACGTCGGCCAAGGGCAGAAGCCTACTAGAAGACGCCGCCGAAGCCGGGTACGTCCTCCTCACCGACCCTTGCAGCCCGACCCGCATCGGCACATCCACGGCCAGGGACACCAACCCGGACCTCTCGTTCGTGTATCTGCCGGACGGTAGAACCGCGCACTGGAGGAACACGGGTAAGAACATGGGCAGCGACCACAACATCATCGAGGTCAAGATACCGATCCGAACCAGCGGGAGCGGGGGCGGAATCGGACGTCGACAACAAATCAAGCACAAACTAACGGACTGGCACCAGTTTCGGGATGCGGACCTGGGCGAAGTCGAAGGCGACGAAATAGAGAAGTGGACCGAGGGGCTCATCACGGCCGTCTCGCAGGCGACTACGGAGGTTGAGACGGACGAAGAGATCTCCCGAATGGATCCGCGCCTTGCGCACATGCTCGAGGCGAGACGGGCCCTGCAAAAACGGTGGAAACGGCAGCGGCACAATCGAAACCTCAGAAAGAGGATCGCCGCGCTTGGCCGCGACATTGAAAAATACAGAAGACAGCTGTGCACTCAGCAGTGGCACGCAATCTGCAACGAAGCCGACGGGCAACTCCACAAAGGCCGTATGTGGAAGTTGCTCCGGCACTTGATGGACGAGACCAAAAGCAAGGATTATCAGCACCACCAGCTGGCGCAATTAATGCACACGGCCACCAAAAAGCTCGGCGAGGAGGAGGTGTACAAGCGCATAAACGAGCGCTACCTCCCCGACACCCCGAGCGAGGCACACGCAAATTACGACGGTCCGCCCAACCCCGCCCTCGACAGACATAGAGGAGTGGGAAGTGCGCAACGCGGCCCAATATCTGAACTGCAAGTCGGCCGCAGGTCCGGACCGAGTGAGCAACAAGGCCCTGCGCAACCTGAGTGACGAGGCAATAATGGCCCTCACCAAGTACTATAACAAATGCTGGCAGTCAGACAAGCTCCCAAAGCAATGGAAGACTGCCAGGATGATATTAATAGCCAAACCGAACAAGCCACCGGGCATCGAGAACCTGAGGCCTATATCCCTCACCTCGTGTGTGGGAAAGGTCCTGGAACACGTGCTCAATAACCGGTGGCAAAGGTTTCTAGAAGACAACGGGCTGTATCCCGATTCGATGCTGGGCTTTCGAGAGAGGCTCGGCACGCAGGACGCCATGTTGCTCCTACAACACGAGTTCGTGGATGTCGCCAACAACTCCACAGCGGACAATCGCGCCATCCTCGGTCTGGACCTGCAAAGCACCTTCGAAAAGGTGAAGCACTCCGCGATCCTAGCCCAGGTCTCGCGACTCGGACTTGGAGAGCGATCGTACAATTACATCAGAGACTTTCTGACGCAGCGCACCACCCGGCTTCAGATTGGAGAGACGCAACTGGAAGAGAGAGAGCTCGGCAGCATGGGTACCCCGCAGGGCTCGGTCATTTCACCTTTACTATTCAACCTGGTGATGATCGGGGTCGCCGGAAGGCTAGACGAGCTTCCTCACGTGAATTACACAATATACGCGGACGACATTACCCTGTGGGTACCCGGGGGCAGTGACGGCCATATTGAAACAACGCTACAAGAGGCGGTGGACTGCATCGAGGCCAGCCTACGAGGCACGGGACTCAGATGCTCCCCGAAATCCGAGTTGCTAATCTTGCCCCCGCCGGGTCGGTATCGCAAGAGGGCCGCAGAAGAGGCCGAAAAGAATATTGTGCTGAGAACGGGAGACGGCACCGTTATCCCGAAAGTACAGAGCATAAGGGTGCTAGGCATGCACGTCGAAGCGAACCGGAGCAACTCAATTACGATCGACCGGATGACCACGAAAATGGGAGTAGCCACGCGCCTCATCAAGAAGATCTCCACGCTCAAGCAGGGGATGCGAGAGGCCAGCCTCCTCCGATTGTTACAGGCTTTCGTGATGAGTCACGTCGCCTACGTCGGCGCGTTTCATCGCTGGAAAAAGCAAGAAGAGGATAGGATAAAAGCGGCGATCCGCAAGTCCTACAGGACGGCCCTCGGCCTCCTGAATGGCACGAATAACGAAGCGCTCCTAGCACTGCGGGTGCACAATACCCTAGAAGAGGTGAGCGAAGCGCAAAGGGTGGCACAGCTCGAGCGCCTGAGCTCGACAAAGACTGGCAGAAACATTCTGCAAAGACTGGGAATCAACCCTCCCTTGGGATCGCTAAGGGAGGACGAGATCGTCCCACTAAGAGACGAAATCGCCCGAAGTATCAAAGTACCGCCGCTACCGCGCAACATCCACCCGGACAGAAACGCGGAACGGCGAACGGCGCGAGCACAAGCGCTCGCCAAGGCGTATAACGCAGACGAGGGAGCCGTGTACGTGGACGCGGCCAAGTACCGCGGACGCTCCGACGCGTACGTGGCGGTGGTGCTGAAAGCCACCACTGGAGAATTGCTGAATGCCGGCAGCGTGAGGGCCAGAACGGCTCGACAGGCGGAAGAGGCGGCCATAGCCTTGGCCATGAGCTGCCCGACAACGATCACGATTCTGAGCGACTCCAGGTCGGCGATCGCAAGCTTCGCCAGGAATGCTGTGTGCAGGACCACGGCACGCATCCTCTCGAACGCCGAAGGGGATGGTCGAACAAGGACTACAAGAATCCGATGGTTCCCCGCACACGCGGGAGTGGACCTACCCGACGGACACAGCAACCGCAACGAAGAGGCGGACGCCGCAGCGCGAGAACTATCAACGTGCCGCACTGCGCCACCCCGCCCGCCGTCCCCCGCACCAGCGGACCGGCAACAACAGCACAACGCAGACGCAGAGATGGAGCCCTTGACCGTCTACGGTGAAGTGCTCCAATGGTATAGAGACGGGAGACGCGCCTTACCGCCACCCCACCCGGGACTGACGAGAAGAGAAGCGGTGTTCCTACGGCAGATGCAGACTAAGACTGTGCTCACGCCAGCGCTTGCGCGACACGTGTACCCGGACGTTTACGAAGACAGTGTGTGCAGTGTGTGTGCGCTTACAACCGCGGACCTTGCCCACCTGCTGTGGGGTTGTGGTGGACACGTAGCAAGCGGGGGCTGCAAGGACCTCCCCCCGGGCATTTACGGACTCATGAGCTCGCCAGAATTCGAGCGGCAACTGCAGGCAGTCCAGCGGCTCGAGGCTGCTCTGACGCAGCAGAGGCGAAAGGGGGATCCGCACCTTCTTCTTTCTGCCGCCCCTCGGGGTGGTGGAGGGAAGAGAGACGGGGACCCTTCTAGTAGCCTAGGCTGTGGTCAAGGCCCCAGTGCTTCGAGGTCTGCCTAACCATATAGACAGGGTGGACAGCGAAGGCCTGCGTGGCCTGACCCGTCTCCTCCCGCCGGACAAATGTTCAATAAAGTCATTTCTCTCTCTCTTTCAGCGCCAGCGAGTTGAACACCTTCCGCGTGGCTTTCCGCAACGTGAAATGCGTGATCATAGACGAGGTGAGCATGATCCCTGCGGACATCCTAAACGCAGTCGAGTTGAGTAGACCCCATGGCTGCTTGGCATACTACTCAGGGTTCCCCTACCGGAAGATGCTGAAATTTCCGGAAACGTTCAAAGAGCCCTTAGTGCACTATGTGCTGTTCTTAAAGCAGCACAACTACCCCTTAAGCCCTAGAATTGACAATTCGCCTACGAATACCGGAAATGCTTACACCATGTGGTCATGTATAACGTCCTTCGTCCTGAAACCGACAAAACAGTCGCCGTCGCATCATCACCTATTCGAACACACAGAGGAGCCTTGAGCCTCCTATTGAGCCTATACGCTTACTACAGACATTTTGTCTGTAATTGTTCAAGTATAGCCGAGCCGTTAACTCGCTCGGGCCGAGACGGCGTGCAGCTCGCCTGGGCCCCTGAGCAGCCAGCGGAATTTGAGGAGCTTAAGGACAGGTTGCAAAGCATGCCCGTTCTTGGCCACATTTAAGAGAATGCTGACACAAAACTGCATACAGATGCAAGCAATATCGGTATGAGAGCGGCGCTTGTACATTGCAAGATAGTATGAAGCGTGCAGTTGTGTCTGCAAGTCGAACCCTTTGATCTGGTCAAGTGAACTGCCCACCAACGCAGAAAGAATGCCTTGCAGTCTTATGAACGGTCGCGGAATTCGGGTCTATATGTACGGGCCCTCTTATCGATTATCTAGAAAAAGGTGCGCCCCAACCACCGACTATTTTTGCACGTGGCAGTGCGTCATTTTGTATATGGAATGTCGTCTTCTATAAAGAACATTTTGCCCCCACAGAGACACTATACTTTCTCGTTGTAGCGAACAGACTGCGGCAAGAATCGTCCCGGCCCGTTATGATCAACCGTCGCCAGGACATCTCTCCTTGAGCCGCACACTGGCCCGCATTCGCGAATGTGTTAGTTGCCAGAACTGGCTGAGAGTGCAAAGCGGCATGTTGGTAGCTGTCGAGACTACCAAAGATCAAGACTCCCCCCTGTAAAACCAGTGGTTTCCCGCAGCCTGTTGACCCATCGCAAGCACTATTTCAGCAGGTGGGCATGGATCTGCTGGGGCCTTTTCCTCTGTCTTCGTAAAGTAACCGATGGATTTTGGTTGTTAAGAGCTGTCTAACTCACTATAGTGAAACAAAGGCTCGTCCTCGAGGCACTGTCGCTAAAGTTGCGGATTTTTTAATTGGGAACATTGTGTGTCAGGACTGTGCTCAAACCCTAACCGTACTAGAGACGGGATTAGAGGCAAATTCCAATTTTGTTACTTGCACTCCCATCGCAAGTTTCATAAATGAGCGTGAATTAGAGGTTCAAAAAGGTTTTCAAATGTTTTAGGGTGCCTACAAATTCTTAATTTTGCATTTCTACCTAAATTCAGGCAAATGCCTATAAATGCCTAGTGTCCTAATCCGCGCATAATCAAACACTGCTTATTCTCGAGTTTCGTTTTTAAGCGCAGTTTAAGCGCAATTTATGGAATTTCACCCTGTCGCGTATTGCCAAACCATATCCCGTAGGGGTCCAGGACGATCACACTGCCTTCAAACAGCGACGTCACAGCGTGACGTCACTTTCACTTCGTGCGCGACTTCATGCAACGTGGATATTTTTTTCTCTCCTTTTGGGCGGCGGCCGATGGTTTCGCTCCATGCGCGAGGCTGGGGCTGCGGCGCTGGGGAGCTGACACACATTTAGTAGAAGTTAAAGGCCCAACCACATGCAGCGTACTTTCGGCGTTTTCTCGCGTGGCGACGTGAGCTGACGCGCGAGCAACGCCGATGTCTACTTTCGCCAAATATCGGTGTCTATGCAGTGCGAGAAAGCAGTGGAAAGCGGGCAGCAGCCGTCGGGTTTCACGTCCTTCTCGTGCTCTGGGGTCATTCCATTCAGCAGAAGAGAATCAATTTCTTTTTAACTTGCGGTTATCGGCTGCCTTGAGACAAATTGCAAGCTATTTCTCTTCGGAAGCGCTCATTCATTTGTTGCTTGTTTGGTTTTCATCGGGGACATCGGGTATTTGCGATAGCGTTTTTTTTAGTTAAATAAGGGAGCTCTGGCTACGTCGCTTGTAGTATTAGCATGATGGCGCTTGGCTGCAAGATTGGTGCGTGACGACCAAGCCTTATCAACGCCAGAATGCTAGCGGCGCATGCCATTCTCATTCGTTGCTACCGTGGCTTCCGTACGGGAGACCGAGGTTCTGGATAGCTTTTCTTGACCTAAATAAGGGGGCTGTGGTTACATCGCTTGTAATAATAGCATAACTACCCTCGGATCCGAGATGGGTGCGTAAGAAACAAGCGTTACCACGGCTCAAATCTCTCAAACATGACCAAAGCAAATCACTCGACAATATTTGGTGGCAGCCCCTGTTAGGGTACCAAATTCTTGGCAACCGCGTCGCCTCCTGGCGTGGTCGAGCGGTTGCATTCTGCTTCCGGCCACCACCGTGAATGGACGCAGGATGCAGGGCTCCTCAGTAGCGGTTATTGCGGCCACTTCTGGCTGCGGTATCAGGTTTCTTGCGCAGGACGATGATGAGTACCAGGTTTCTTTGCCAACTTTGCCAACAGGTCGTATAGTTTTTAATACTGTTTTTTTGCAGGGTAATATGAGGGCCCGCCCGTATCGCGTCGAAGATTTCTGAGACGCGTTGGCTCGTTTGGAACTGCTTCCCGTGCTACTTTCCTTGGGAGCGTTCCCGATGAGTCACGTTTGGACAGTGACATTCAAGAATGAGCGAGCTGTGAAGAAGATGCTCGAAGCGAAGGACGTGAGAGTGAAGGGACAGCACTGTATTGTCATCGACCCAGCGAACCAGGACTTCCGGCTGAAGTTGCATTGGTTGCTACACAATGTGACCGAATAAGGCGTCCGTGTTGCCCTTGCCCCGTATGGCAGAGTCACCGACGTTACCAGGGAGAGGTGTTGAGTTCAAGGCATCCGCGACAAGGGCTCGACTACTCGGTCAGTTACCCTCAAGCTCAAAGCGGGCGTGAGGCCCGAGGACCTTCCGCACCAGCTCCGAGCGGCCTGCGAGTCAGCGCTCGTGGTCGTGCCCGGCAGAGCCCAGCAGTGCGTGCGCTGCCAGAGTAGGGGACATATGCGACGAAACTGCTAGGTGCCGCGTTTCAGTGTCTGTCGCCGCTTCGGCCACGAGGCGGCACAGTGCACGCGGACGCACGCCGCCGTAACCGGATCCGTGCCAGGCGACAGCTCGGCCGAGCTTGTCATGGACGCGGAGGAAACCGAAGAGTTGGCTGTGGGATGTGAGCCACCACGACAACCGACGCAGGAGGCCGGAGCAGAAATGCCGGGGAGTTCGGCTCCTCCACCCATGGACGAGGAAATCTTTCGTGAGGAGGAGACTACATCGCCGGTTGCGGCAAGTTTCAGCTGCCAGCGTCGCACCGGAGGCCACCTTGTCTCAACAAACCCCGACGCGAGCCACCGAAGGCGCCGGGGACGCCGCCAGTAACAGCGACGCTAATGAGGTGAGCGGTGAAGATGGGTCGGTGACGAAACGGCCCCGGCACAAACGAGACGACCAGGTGGTGAATGAGGACACGGCTACTGTCGGGAAACTAGTTCCTAAAGGGTAGTGAGTTGTGGTTCATCCTTCAAACCAAAGCCAAAGAGTGCCCCGAACGAGCGAAAGCCAGCCACGGCTGTGACAAGTGTGTGGCGCCCCCCAACCCTGATATTCGTTGGCCGCTTGGTTCAGTGGCCCCACCTGGCTCGGTGGGCAACATTTTTGGCTGGCAAATAAACACCACCGACCACGGCTGCTCGTGGTAAGTCACCATCACCACCAGCACGCTGCATGTCGTCTCTCGGCTCGAGGGTACCCCTACCCTCCCAGGTTCATGACCGCGGGGCTAAATTGTGACACTGGCGACGAGGGAAGAAGCCCGCGTAGCGGCCGAGGCCACCGAGAAAGCCGCCACCTAGAACGCCGAAACACCGCCCCCTCAAGCTAGCCGCCACTAGGACATGCCCCTGTACGGGAGGCTCGAGCCGTTCGAGGGTGAAGGGTCCACCTGGCCGGTCTACTAGGAACAAGTCGGCGTGTTTTTCTGGGCGAACGACACACCCGAGGCAAACCAGCGCGACATCTTCCTGGCCAGCTGCGGGACCCGCGTCTTCGCTCTCCTGCTCGACCTGCTCAATCCGCCCACGCCGCATGACAAGTCGCTGGGTGAGCTGCTCGAGACGCTACGCTCGCACTACAGCCCGGCTCCGTCGACGTTATTGGAGCACTTCTGCTTCAACAACCGGAGCCGCCGAGACGGAGAGATGCTGGGGCAGTTCGTCGCAGCGCTGCGAGGGTTGGCGACCGGCTGTGCCTTCGGGGAACAGCTCGACTCGCTGCTCCGGGACCGTTTCGTCTGCGGTATCAACGACCCCGCCATGCAGACGCGAGTCCTGGAGCTTCCTGACCGCTCGCTGGACGACGGCATGAAGGCAGCGCTGGCGATAGATGCTGCTCCCAAGGACGCGGTCGAGATAGCGCGTGCGACCGGCTCACCGTCGGCGGAGGCGGCGGTCAACAAGAGGGCGACACGGCATAGCAGGTGCGTTCGGTGCGGTGGTGACCACCCCCCCTCACAGTGCCAGTTCGCGCAAGCGGATTGCTTTGCGTGCGGAAGAACTGGGCACATTGCTCGGGCGTGCCGAGGGAGGACGACGGCGGACGGACGGAAGCAGCAGCTTACGTCGATCACAGGTTCCGCACCAGCCCAGGGCCGAGGGAGTCGGTGCAAGGGCAGGCGGCGGGGGCGTGCGGCAGCAGCTTCGGGTGCAGCGGCTAGGCTTCACGTCGTGGCCGAAGACCCGCCGATTTTCGACATGTGGCATGCGGCCACAGTGCAGCCGGTGGTGCCACCATACTTGCTGACCGTCGAAATCTGCGGGCGCCCTATCTCCATGGAGCTGGACACAGAGGCCAGTGTGTCCCTTATGGCCGGGAAAGCCTTCAAGAGCACTTTCCCTGGCGTGGCCGTGGAGGCGTCGGGCGTCATGCTGCGCAGCTACTCCGGACATCTCGCCCAAGTCGAGGGTCAAGCCCAGGTCAGCGTCCGCCTTGGCGACAGGGAGGCCACCCTGCCCCTGTACTTGACCAAGGGGCCGTCACCGACGCGGCTGGGCCGGAACTGGTTCCAGGCTTTGGGCGTGCGGCTGCCAGAGTGCCAGCAAGCAGTGCATGGGATGGAAGACGTCCCGAGCCTTCTGACCAAGTTCGAGGCCCTGTTCCAGCCCGGCGTGGGGACATTCACCGGCACGGCGGCAAGCATTCTTGTGCCAGAGGGAGCACTGCCCCGCCCAGCAAGACTGCATGGACGGCGTCATCGAGCAGCTGCTGCACCGGCGGGGGGCCGGCACCAACGGCGGCGGGGTGCTGGGCGCCAACGGCCGCCTGCTGCACATAGTGGTGCTTGACGCCTGGGGCAGCGCCCAGCAGGTGGCGCAGGCCATGCGGCAGGCGCACCCGCAGGGTTTCCGGCTCGACGACAAGGCCCAGTACGCGCTGGACTTCAGGATTATCGACGGCGATGTGGCCTGCCGCACAACCTGTTCCGCACGGAGCCCCTGCCCCACGGCTGCCTGTGCGTGTACGCCAGCCAGCCTTGGCTGGAGTACATCCGCGAGAGCCTCGAGAAGACCCTGCTGGCCAACCTGGAGCAGGAGGACCAGCTGCCCTTCCACGGCCTGCCCCTGGTCATGGTGTTTGCGGGCCAGGGGGACTTCCTGCACGAGGAGGGCATCAACCGGGCCAAGAGCCTGCAGTGCCCTTTCGTGGACGACGGCGGCGGCCTGGACCCCGTGCGGCTGGAGCAGGCGCTGTGCACGCTGGTGGAGAGCATCGAGCAGCGGGCAGGCTTCAGCGGCTAGGCTTCACGACGTGAAGCCTAGCCGCTGCACCCGAAGCTGCTGCCGCACGCCCCCGCCGCCTGCCCTTGCACCGACTCCCTCGGCCCTGGGCTGGTGCGGAACCTGTGATCGACGTAAGCTGCTGCTTCCGTCCATCCGCCGTCGTCCTCCCTCGGCACGCCCGAGCAATGTGCCCAGTTCTTGCGCACGCAAAGCAATCCGCTTGCGCGAACTGGCACTGTGAGGGGGGGTGGTCACCACCGCACCGAACGCACCTGCTATGCCGTGTCGCCCTCTTGTTGACCGCCGCCTCCGCCGACGGTGAGCCGGTCGCACGCGCTATCTCGACCGCGTCCTTGGGAGCAGCATCTATCGCCAGCGCTGCCTTCATGCCGTCGTCCAGCGAGCGGTCAGGAAGCTCCAGGACTCGCGTCTGCATGGCGGAGTCGTTGATACCGCAGACGAAACGGTCCCGGAGCAGCGAGTCGAGCTGTTCCCCGAAAGCACAGCCGGTCGCCCACCCTCGCAGCGCTGCGACGAACTGCCCCAGCATCTCTCCGTCTCGGCGGCTCCGGTTGTTGAAGCAGAAGCGCTCCAATAACGTCTACGGAGCCGGGCTGTAGTGCGAGCGTAGCGTCGCGAGCAGCTCACCCAGCGACTTGTCATGCGGCGTGGGCGGATTGAGCAGGTCGAGCAGGAGAGCGAAGACGCGGGTCCCGCAGCTGGCCAGGAAGATGTCGCGCTGGTTTGCCTCGGGTGTGTCGTTCGCCCAGAAAAACACACCGACTTGTTCCTAGTAGACCGGCCAGGCGGACCCTTCACCCTCGAACGGCTCGAGCCTCCCGTACAGGGGCATGTCCTAGTGGCGGCTAGCTTGAGGGGGCGGTGTTTCGGCGTTCTAGGTGGCGGCGTTCTCGGTGGCCTCGGCCGCTACGCGGGCTTCTTCCCTCGTCGCCAGTGTCACAATTTAGCCCCGCGGTCATGAACCTGGGAGGGTAGGGGTACCCTCGAGCCGAGAGACGACATGCAGCGTGCTGGTGGTGATGGTGACTTACCACGAGCAGCCGTGGTCGGTGGTGTTTATTTGCCAGCCAAAAATGTTGCCCACCGAGCCAGGTGGGGCCACTGAACCAAGCGGCCAACGAATATCAGGGTTGGGGGGCGCCACACACTTGTCACAGCCGTGGCTGGCTTTCGCTCGTACGGGGTACTCTTTGGCTTTGGTTTGAAGGATGAACCACAACTCACTACCCTTTAGGAACTAGTTTCCCGACAGTAGCCGTGTCCTCCTTCACCACCTGGTCGTCTCGTTTGTGCCGGGGCCGTTTCGTCACCGACCCATCTTCACCGCTCACCTCATTAGCGTCGCTGTTACTGGCGGCGTCCCCGGCGCCTTCGGTGGCTCGCGTCGGGGTTTGTTGAGACAAGGTGGCCTCCGGTGCGACGCTGGCAGCTGAAACTTGCCGCAACCGGCGATGTAGTCTCCTCCTCACGAAAGATTTCCTCGTCCATGGGTGGAGGAGCCGAACTCCCCGGCATTTCTGCTCCGGCCTCCTGCGTCGGTTGTCGTGGTGGCTCACATCCCACAGCCAACTCTTCGGTTTCCTCCGCGTCCATGACAAGCTCGGCCGAGCTGTCGCTTGGCACGGGTCCGGTTACGGCGGCGTGCGTCCGCGTGCACTGTGCCGCTTCGTGGCCGAAGCGGCGACAGACACTGAAACGCGGCACCTAGCAGTTTCGTCGCATATGTCCCCTACCCTGGCAGCGCAGGCACTGCTGGGCTCTGCCGGGCACGACCACGAGCGCTGACTCGCAGGCCGCTCGGAGCTGGTGCGGAAGGTCCTCGGGCCTCACGCCCGCTTTGAGCTTGAGGGTAACTGACCGAGTAGTCGAGCCCTTGTCGCGGATGCCTTGAACTCAACACCTCTCCCTGGTAACGTCGGTGACTCTGCCATACGGGGCAAGGGCAACACGGACGCCTTATTCGGTCACATTGTGTAGCAACCAATGCAACTTCAGCCGGAAGTCCTGGTTCGCTGGGTCGATGACAATACAGTGCTGCCCCTTCACTCTCACGTCCTTCGCTTCGAGCATCTTCTTCACAGCTCGCTCATTCTTAAATGTCACTGTCCAAACGTGACTCATCTGGAACGCTCCCAAGGAAAGTAGCACGGGAAGCAGTTCCAAACGAGCCAACGCGTCTCAGAAATCTTCGACGCGATACGGGCGGGCCCTCATATTACCCTGCAAAAAAAACAGTATTAAAAACTATACGACCTGTTGGCAAAGTTGGCAAAGAAACCTAGTACTCATCATCGTCCTGCGCAAGAAACCTGATACCGCGGCCAGAAGTTGCCGCAATAACCGCTACTGAGGAGCCCTGCATCCTGCGTCCATTCACGGTGGTGGCCGGAAGCAGAATGCAACCGCTCGACCACGCCAGGAGGCGACGCGGTTGCCAAGAATTTGGTACCCTAACAGGGGCTGCCACCAAATATTGTCGAGTGATTTGCTTTGGTCATGTTTGAGAGATTTGAGCCGTGGTAACGCTTGTTTCTTACGCACCCATCTCGGATCCGAGGGTAGTTATGCTATTATTACAAGCGATGTAACCACAGCCCCCTTATTTAGGTCAAGAAAAGCTATCCAGAACCTCGGTCTCCCGTACGGAAGCCACGGTAGCAACGAATGAGAATGGCATGCGCCGCTAGCATTCTGGCGTTGATAAGGCTTGGTCGTCACGCACCAATCTTGCAGCCAAGCGCCATCATGCTAATACTACAAGCGACGTAGCCAGAGCTCCCTTATTTAACTAAAAAAACGCTATCGCAAATACCCCATGTCCCCGATGAAAACCAAACAAGCAACAAATGAATGAGCGCTTCCGAAGAGAAATAGCTTGCAATTTGTCTCAAGGCAGCCGATAACCGCAAGTTAAAAAGAAATTGATTCTCTTCTGCTGAATGGAATGACCCCAAAGCACGAGAAGGACGTGAAACCCGACGGCTGCTGCCCGCTTTCCACTGCTTTCTCGCACTGCATAGACACCGATATTTGGCGAAAGTAGACATCGGCGTTGCTCGCGCGTCAGCTCACGTCGCCACGCGAGAAAATGCCGAAAGTACGCTGCATGTGGTTGGGCCTTTAACTTCTACTAAATGTGTGTCAGCTCCCCGGCGCCGCAGCCCCAGCCTCGCGCATGGAGCGAAACCATCGGCCGCCGCCCAAAAGGAGAGAAAAAAATATCCACGTTGCATGAAGTCGCGCACGAAGTGAAAGTGACGTCACGCTGTGACGTCGCTGTTTGAAGGCAGTGTGATCGTCCTGGGCCCCTACGGGATATGGTTTAGCAATACGCGACAGGGTGAAATTCCATAAATTGCGCTTAAACTGCGCTTAAAAACGAAACTCGAGAATAAGCAGTGTTTGATTATGCGCGGATTAGGACACTAGGCATTTATAGGCATTTGCCTGAATTTAGGTAGAAATGCAAAATTAAGAATTTGTAGGCACCCTAAAACATTTGAAAACCTTTTTGAACCTCTAATTCACGCTCATTTATGAAACTTGCGATGGGAGTGCAAGTAACAAAATTGGAATTTGCCTCTAATCCCGTCTCTAGTACGGTTAGGGTTTGAGCACAGTCCTGACACACAATGTTCCCAATTAAAAAATCCGCAACTTTAGCGACAGTGCCTCGAGGACGAGCCTTTGTTTCACTATAGTGAGTTAGACAGCTCTTAACAACCAAAATCCATCGGTTACTTTACGAAGACAGAGGAAAAGGCCCCAGCAGATCCATGCCCACCTGCTGAAATAGTGCTTGTGATGGGTCAACAGGCTGCGGGAAACCACTGGTTTTACAGGGGGGAGTCTTGATCTTTGGTAGTCTCGACAGCTACCAACATGCCGCTTTGCACTCTCAGCCAGTTCTGGCAACTAACACATTCGCGAATGCGGGCCAGTGTGCGGCTCAAGGAGAGATTTCCTGGCGACGGTTGATCATAACGGGCCGGGACGATTCTTGCCGCAGTCTGTTCGCTACAACGAGAAAGTATAGTGTCTCTGTGGGGGCAAAATGTTCTTTATAGAAGACGACATTCCATATACAAAATGACGCACTGCCACGTGCAAAAATAGTCGGTGGTTGGGGCGCACCTTTTTCTAGATAATCGATAAGAGGGCCCGTACATATAGACCCGAATTCCGCGACCGTACATAAGACTGCAAGGCATTCTTTCTGCGTTGGTGGACAGTTCACTTGACCAGATCAAAGGGTTCGACTTGCAGACACAACTGCACGCTTCATACTATCTTGCAATGTACAAGCGCCGCTCTCATACCGATATTGCTTGCATCTGTATGCAGTTTTGTGTCAGCATTCTCTTAAATGTGGCCAAGAACGGGCATGCTTTGCAACCTGTCCTTAAGCTCCTCAAATTCCGCTGGCTGCTCAGGGGCCCAGGCGAGCTGCACGCCGTCTCGGCCCAAGCGAGTTAACGGCTCGGCTATACTTGAACAATTACAGACAAAATGTCTGTAGTAAGCGTATAGGCTCAATAGGAGGCTCATGGCTCCTCTGTGTGTTCGAATAGGTGATGATGCGACGGCGACTGTTTTGTCGGTTTCAGGACGAAGGACGTTATACATGACCACATGGTGTAAGCATTTCCGGTATACGTAGGCGAATTGTCAATTCTAGGGCTTAAGGGGTAGTTGTGCTGCTTTAAGAACAGCACATAGTGCACTAAGGGCTCTTTGAACGTTTCCGAAAATTTCAGCATCTTCCGGTAGGGGAACCCTGAGTAGTATGCCAAGCAGCCATGGGGTCTACTCAACTCGACTGCGTTTAGGATGTCCGCAGGGATCATGCTCACCTCGTCTATGATCACGCATTTCACGTTGCGGAAAGCCACGCGGAAGGTGTTCAACTCGCTGGCGCTGAAAGAGAGAGAGAAATGACTTTATTGAACATTTGTCCGGCGGGAGGAGACGGGTCAGGCCACGCAGGCCTTCGCCGTCCCCCCTGTCTATATGGTTAGGCAGACCTCGAAGCACTGGGGCCTGGACCACAGCCTGGGCTACTAGAAGGGTCCCCGTCTCTCTTCCCTCCACCACCCCGAGGGGCGGCAGAAAGAAGAAGGTGCGGATCCCCCTTTCGCCTCTGCTGCGTCAGAGCAGCCTCGAGCCGCTGGACTGCCTGCAGTTGCCGCTCGAATTCTGGCGAGCTCATGAGTCCGTAAATGTCCGGGGGGAGGTCCTTGCAGCCCCCGCTTGCTACGTGTCCACCACAACCCCACAGCAGGTGGGCAAGGTCCGCGGTTGTAAGCGCACACACACTGCACACACTGTCTTCGTAAACGTCCGGGCACACGTGTCGCGCAAGCGCTGGCGTGAGCACAGTCTTAGTCTGCATCTGCCGTAGGAACACCGCTTCTCTTCTCGTCAGTCCCGGGTGGGGTGGCGGTAAGGCGCGTCTCCCGTCTCTGTACCATTGGAGCACTTCACCGTAGACGGTCAAGGGCTCCATCTCTGCGTCTGCGTTGTGCTGTTGTTGCCGGTCCGCTGGTGCGGGGGACGGCGGGCGGGGTGTCGCAGTGCGGCACGTTGATAGTTCTCGCGCTGCGGCGTCCGCCTCTTCGTTGCGGTTGCTGTGTCCGTTGGGTAGGTCCACTCCCGCGTGTGCGGGGAACCATCGGATTCTTGTAGTCCTTGTTCGACCCTCCCCTTCGGCGTTCGAGAGGATGCGTGCCGTGGTCCTGCACACAGCATTCCTGGCGAAGCTTGCGATCGCCGACCTGGAGTCGCTCAGAATCGTGATCGTTGTCGGGCAGCTCATGGCCAAGGCTATGGCCGCCTCTTCCGCCTGTCGAGCCGTTCTGGCCCTCACGCTGCCGGCATTCAGCAATTCTCCAGTGGTGGCTTTCAGCACCACCGCCACGTACGCGTCGGAGCGTCCGCGGTACTTGGCCGCGTCCACGTACACGGCTCCCTCGTCTGCGTTATACGCCTTTGCGAGCGCTTGTGCTCGCGCCGTTCGCCGTTCCGCGTTTCTGTCCGGGTGGATGTTGCGCGGTAGCGGCGGTACTTTGATACTTCGGGCGACTTCGTCTCTTAGTGGGACGATCTCGTCCTCCCGTAGCGATCCCAAGGGAGGGTTGATTCCCAGTCTTTGCAGAATGTTTCTGCCAGTCTTTGTCGAGCTCAGGCGCTCGAGCTGTGCCACTCTTTGCGCTTCGCTCACCTCTTCTAGGGTATTGTGCACCCGCAGTGCTAGGAGCGCTTCGTTATTCGTGCCATTCAGGAGGCCGAGGGCCGTCCTGTAGGACTTGCGGATCGCCGCTTTTATGCTATCCTCTTCTTGCTTTTTCCAGCGATGAAACGCGCCGACGTAGGCGACGTGACTCATCACGAAAGCCTGTAACAATCGGAGGAGGCTGGCCTCTCGCATCCCCTGCTTGAGCGTGGAGATCTTCTTGATGAGGCGCGTGGCTACTCCCATTTTCGTGGTCATCCGGTCGATCGTAATTGAGTTGCTCCGGTTCGCTTCGACGTGCATGCCTAGCACCCTTATGCTCTGTACTTTCGGGATAACGGTGCCGTCTCCCGTTCTCAGCACAATGTTCTTTTCGGCCTCTTCTGCGGCCCTCTTGCGATACCGACCCGGCGGGGGCAAGATTAGCAACTCGGATTTCGGGGAGCATCTGAGTCCCGTGCCTCGTAGGCTGGCCTCGATGCAGTCCACCGCCTCTTGTAGCGTTGTTTCAATATGGCCGTCACTGCCCCCGGGTACCCACAGGGTAATGTCGTCCGCGTATATTGTGTATTTCACGTGAGGAAGCTCGTCTAGCCTTCCGGCGACCCCAATCATCACCAGGTTGAATAGTAAAGGTGAAATGACCGAGCCCTGCGGGGTACCCATGCTGCCGAGCTCTCTCCCAGTTGCGTCTCTCCAATCTGAAGCCGGGTGGTGCGCTGCGTCAGAAAGTCTCTGATGTAATTGTACGATCGCTCTCCCAGTCCAAGTCGCGAGACCTGGCCTAGGATCGCGGAGTGCTTCACCTTTTCGAAGGCGCTTTGCAGGTCCAGACCGAGGATGGCGCGATTGTCCGCTGTGGAGTTTTTGGCGACATCCACGACCTCGTGTTGTAGGAGCAACATGGCGTCCTGCGTGCCGAGCCTCACTCGAAAGCCCAGCATCGAATCGGGATACAGCCCGTTGTCTTCTAGAAACCTTTGCCACCTGTTATTGAGCACGTGTTCCAGGACCTTTCCCACACACGAGGTGAGGGATATAGGCCTCAGGTTCTCGATGCCCGGTGGCTTGTTCGGTTTGGCTATTAATATCGTCCTGGCAGTCTTCCATTGCTTTGGGAGCTTGTCTGACTGCCAGCATTTGTTATAGTACTTGGTGAGGGCCATTATTGCCTCGTCACTCAGGTTGCGCAGGGCCTTGTTGCTCACTCGGTCCGGACCTGCGGCCGACTTGCAGTTCAGATCTTGGGCCGCGTTGCGCACTTCCCACTCCTCTATGTCTTTGTAGAGGGCGGGGTTGGGCGGACCGTCGTAATTTGCGTGTGCCTCGCTCGGGGTGTCGGGGAGGTAGCGCTCGTTTAGGCGCTTGTACACCTCCTCCTCGCCGAGCTTTTTGGTGGCCGTGTACATTAATTGCGCCAGCCGGTGGTGCTGATAATCCTTGCTTTTGGTCTCGTCCATCAAGTGCCGGAGCAACTTCCACGTACGGCCTTTGAGGAGTTGCCCGTCGGCTTCGTTACAGATTGCGTGCCACTGCTGATTGCACAGCTCTCTACTGTATTTTTCAATGTCGCGGCCAAGCGCGGCGATCCTCTTTCTGAGGTTTCGATTGTGCCGCTGCCGTTTCCACCGTTTTTGCAGGGCCCGTCTCGCCTCGAGCATGTGCGCAAGGCGCGGATCCATTCGGGAGATCTCTTCGTCCGTCTCAACCTCCGTAGTCGCCTGCGAGACGGCCGTGATGAGCCCCTCGGTCCACTTCTCTATTTCGTCGCCTTCGACTTCGCCCAGGTCCGCGTCCCGAAACTGGTGCCAGTCCGTTAGTTTGTGCTTGATTTGTTGTTGACGTCCGATTCCACCCCCGCTCCCGCTGGTTCGGATCGGTATCTTGACCTCGATGATGTTGTGGTCGCTGCCCATGTTCTTACCCATGTTCCTCCAGTGCGCGGTTCTACCGTCCGGCAGATACACGAACGAGAGGTCCGGGTTGGTGTCCCTGGCCGTGGATGTGCCGATGCGGGTCGGGCTGCACGGGTCGGTGAGGAGGACGTACCCGGCTTCGGCGGCGTCTTCTAGTAGGCTTCTGCCCTTGGCCAACGTGATCGTGTAGCCAAGCTCTTTGCGTTGGGCATTGAAGTCCCCGCAGACGACGATTACGCTGTCTTGATGAGGAGCCGTGTTGCGCGCCTTTTGTAGTAGTGACTTGAACTTTTGTTGGCGATGTTTCGGATTACTGTAGATGTTTACCAAGAGTAGAGTGTCTTTCTTCTGTTTGTTGCCGGTGGTGATCGCCACCTCTGTCGCGCAGTGCTCGATGGAGCTGCCCTTGCGGCCGAGGAAGTGTTCGTGTTTGATGAACGTGATTGCCTTGCGGACGAACGTGCACACACCCTGCGCCGCCCCTTTCCCGCAGGTGCGGGCGCTGGGTGGGCTGGCGTGCGCACGGTACCCAGGCAGGGACATCGCGTTGTTGTCTTCTGCGTGCGTTTCCTGGACCATGATGATGTCGGGGAGGTCCGATTCACCAAGGCCCCGCAGGTGTTGTTGTAATACTGCTCTTCGGCACCGGAAGCCATTGGCGTTCCAGTGCCAAATCCTCAAACTTGTATCGGTGCGGTTGTTACTTGGCATGTTGGTGGTATTGGCTGTATGGTTCCGGTGTTGAAGTGGCTACCGACGACCCCCAGGATGAAGGCCTTCATGTTCTCAGAGTTCATACTTTGTTCGATTTGTCTGCTCAGGTCGGCGAACTGTTTGTCCAGCCTGTCGGCGAACTGCCTGGTTAGCCTGTCCCCGAGCCTTTTCTTGAGCTCCTCCCAGCGTTTCTCCCACCTGTTTAGTCTGTTTGTAATTTGCCGGAGGCGGATATTCAGGCCCGCGTAGCCGGGGGCCCTCGCTTCGCTCGCCTCTTGCGTGGAGATGGACGAGATGGTAGACTCGTCGCCATCTTCCTCTTCCATGTCCGGCGCTTCTTCTGCTTCTTCTTCTTGTGGTTCAGCGGCTTCCTTCACTCTTCGCTTCGCGGGTGTCGGAGAGCCCTGCTTGCCCTGTTTCTGTTGGGGTTGTGGTTGTGGTTGCCGTTGCTGGCGTTGTTGTTGGCTGCTCTCTTTTGGCTTCACTTGATTGGCTTGGGTTAGCCGTTGCTGTGGCTGCTGCTGCTGCTGCTGCTGTTTTGATTGCTGCGGCGTCCGGTATTGGAGCCGCGACATTTTGCCCAGCTTGGGGGAGGGTGGGCCGGTCGTGGTCGTTGCTGCTGCTGCTGTCTTCTTTTCTCTTGGTCCCGAGATCAGGAGCTCCTCCAGTTGCTTTGATAGCTTGGCGATGACTTCTTGTTGTTCACGCACCATCTTTCGTAGTTGTTGTATCTCGCTCGTGGCTGAGGTGGCGGTGGGATTTCTGTTGTTGTGCCGCGAGCGGGAGCGGCTCTTGCTTCTTGTAGTCGACTTTGACCTTTGTCGCGCGCCGGCAACGACAGCGGCGGCTCGGTTAGCGCTGCCGCCAGCTACAACGGAGGCCCAGGGTGACGTCACGCCATCGCGCGTCTTGCTCCTCCGCCTATCCCGGCTCGCCACGCGGCTCGTCACTGTTGGGCTCCTGCTTCTGCTGCTCTCGCTGCGGCCATTGGTTCCGTGGGGGATGAGTTCCGGCAATTCCTCTTTTCTAGAAATTCTGACCTTTAGCGCCGATGGCGGCGGCTGCTGAGCTGCCACGTTGGCCCTGGCCTCCTCCTCTTCGAGTTCGCGCTTCCATTGCCGCCTCTTGACTTGAAACGGCGTCTTAAATTTGTTTTTGCAGTTCTTGGTGCCCGTGGCGTGCGGGCCCCTGCATAGTTTGCAGCGTGGCTTGCAAACTTCTTGGTGATTCTGGCCCGGGTTCTGCTTGCCGCAGGCGAAGCAGACTCGGGCGGTCGGTGTCGGGCAGACATCTTTGCGGTGGCCCACCTGGCCGCACGTCTTGCATACTTCTCGGTGTTGGCGGTAAAGGTAGCTCCTCACCACCACATTTCCATATTTGATGTAGGACGGTACCTTGTCTCCGTCGAAAAGCACTATCACCGCCTCCGACATGCCGATGCGGTGGGCGTCCAGCGCTGTCGGGTTGTATTTGTGTACGATGCGGCTGCGTACTTCTTCGGGCGACTCGTCGATCCCAATGTTTTTTATAACTCCCTTGGCCGTGTTCTCCGGCGCCGCCCGGTACGCGAACGCCTCGAATATTTGGTCGCCCATTGCGATGGCCCGAACTCGCTCGTAGCACTTGGCTCGTTCTTCGTCCGGTGTACTGACCACCATGATGTTTTGTGCGACGTTGGGGCTCATAGTGTCCTACGCCGCCGCGCTTATTTCGATACCCGCCGCTCTTATGATGGCGCTCATCAACTCCATTGGCTTGGTCTTCCCGACCATTAGGCCGCCACGTGGCCTGACTACGACTTTGATTTCGTCTCGGGGAGCAAAGTTGGGCATCTTTGCTGCCTTCGCCATGCTTACGTTGACTTTGCGGGCAAACTGAGCTCGCGTTGGTTGTTGGTTGCGGGGTTTCGAAGCAAAATCAAGGGCTTGCTTACCGGTGGCCGAAAGGGCGAGTTGTTGCTGTTGCGAGAGGGGCCCTTCCGTGCTCGCTTGTGCTCCTCTTCCGCGCTTGGACGTGACGTTGACCCACCCAGCGCGGCTTTCCGATGAGGCGGCGATAGAGGAGTCGTCGTGGTCGAGAGGACTCTCGTCTTCGTCTTCTATCTCACCGGGTACTGTGATTGCCGTTCTCCCCGAGCTCCGATCCAGGCTGGGCTGCCGTCTCGAATTTTCTTCCTCGGGTTCCATTGTGCGTATATCCATTGCGGACTCCGCAGATCCGTCACCGCCGCCGTCTTCGACTTCGGCACACTTGCCGCCGCCCCCGACGACGAGGATGTCGGGGGTAGTGCCGGCGACGACCGCTGACGTGGCCGCCGCCATGATGCAGAGTGGTCGTATTCCTCGTTAGGCTTAGCCGGGCGCTAAGCCTAAACCTAACTCGTACGTACTGTTTCGGACGGGCTGAGGTGGGATGGTCCTCCGAAAATTGGCATAATCGACGGAGCCGACGTGAGGCACGTCCGCTCACCTCCCGCTGGCGCTGAGGCCTCCGTCCTTGTTGCGGCCGGTGGTCTTCCGAGAGAGGTTGAAAGCCGTGTACGCCGTGGTTCCTCCCACTGCCACAGCCGCCTTTCCGGTGCTCGCGCAGATGACGAACGCGATGTAGGAGGTGTTGTTGCCGGTGTTGCTGTACCGGTTGCAGAGGTCCATGGCCAGCCGGAGGACCACCGTCTTGCCGCAACCGGCCTGTCCGCTGAAGAAGACACGTAACGGAGGTTCTGATGACGTCATCTGCCGGTGGATGATCTCACGCAGTAGCTCATGTTGTTTCGCATTTGTCATCCTCATCAAGTTGTAGCATTCGTCCCGGTCCATGATGTCCTGGCGCTTGCGCACGGCCTCGCACGGACTCGAGTGGTGTTTGATCAGGCGCACCAAGTCTTGGCTCGGGATGAGTTCGGTGTCTTCGTGTTTCGGTGGACGATCACAGCAGGAGGAGTTGCTGCTCCTCCTTATTCTTGTTCTTGTTGTGCCGTCTTCTCTTCGGCGCTGTCCGCGGAGATGACAATGGCATTGACGCTGGCGTTGCAGGTGGCGTTACCGGTTGCGTTGCCCGTGGCACTTATCTGGGAGTTGTTTGAGGAGGTTCTTTAACGGGAAGATGACAACGGTAGTTGAACGGGAAGTTATCTAGTGGCGGATTCTTTGGTTGGCCAATCCCTAGGGCCATACTGCCTGAATCATCATCAGCGGTGCCAGGCGAGGCATGCGCAGTTGGGCTGTGGACACAACGGCGGAGGGAACAGGCGCCATTATAAGCTGCTTCGCATCTAAAGTGCCATTGTGTCGTCCAGGTAAGAAGTCACGACTGCCAATTGAGGAAGCACAAAAATGTGTCCATTGCCTTTAGAAAGTGGCTGGCACATACTTACGGTCCAATTAGCAGCGCCCTAAACTCGTACATTTGGTCCAGAGCAAGCAAGGCCGTTTCTTCATGATTCCATTGCTCTATCTCCGTTTTCCAATATCCGCTGCGTAGATGAATTGGCGACGAATGCCTAGCATGGCGGCGGCGATCTAAAAAGTTGTTTATCCGATTCCAAGGGTAGGCGCCCTTTTTGGCAATTTTAAGCTTCTGTACTTTACACAATAGCCGAGTGTTCCGCCTTTCTTCTCCACAAGAACAACTGTGGAGTTCTTTGGGCTTCCTCACAGTTCTATGACGTCTTCTTGGAGCCTTTCCTTGACTTTCCCATAAATAGCCTCTTGTTCAACAACCGAAACACAGTAATGGCGATGGTGTATTGGCCGCTCGTTGTCGTAGGGTATGATCCTTTGCTTACCGATGTTTGCCTACCGCACCTTTTTCGACACAGCGATGCAGTCGCTCAAGGAGTCGAATACGTTTAAAATCTCCCGGTGTGATTGGTCTAGGGGAGGGTTAACATCTACTTTGGCGGTACTTCCGTATTGAGACTGTGCGAGAACACCGCCTGGTGCTTGGCTTTTGACCATAATAGATCTCGTCCAGTCAGCGACTGCCGTTTTGTATGGTAAGGGCCAGTTCTCAGTGCTCAAATTGGTAACTTTTATATATGTTCGTCCGTTACCCACGTCAACCAGACAACGAGCAGCACAGAATTTCCGGGCGACTACAACTGACACGTGTTGTACCGCAACGCCACCGTTGACGTGCGATGGATCATATTGGACTGTTGGAATGTGCTGGCCTGGAAACGTAACATTAGCCTCTTGTCACCAATACGTAATGGGTGCCTCGATTGCTCACTCTCGTGGTCCAAGTCCCGCGAAGATGGAAACGGGACCAGCAGCTCCCACAAGTTAATAAAGCGCCGTATTTGGGAAGGGAGTGAAGCCAAAGAAATAACTGCTTCGATCCTTCGCCGAACACACCAAAGCTGCGACAAGCAGTGACACCTCTCTAAATTGCTATGTATAGAAAATACCATACTAAACGACCCGCAACTAGTTACTTGGATTTATAATTTTCTTTTGCAGCACTGGTTGTGCGTTTCTTATTAGTTGGCTTATTTCCACGTTGTTAGTAGGTGTTCCGGAGTTCCACAAGTTTCTGTACTTGGACCGCTGCACTTTGTATGTTATATTAACAATTTGATTTGTAACATGGGCACTAAAATTTGTTTCAACGCCAGTGATTGTGTTCAGTACCACTAAAAAAACGATCGTAAAGCTCATTATCGTATAAATGACTCATTGGCTAAATTATACGAATGGGGCGCAACTTGGCAAATGAAGCTTAATTTTAACAAATCCACCCTGATGCGTTTTACCAATAGCAAGTTCCCTTTCAGGTCCACGGATTCTAAGCGGATTCCTCCTGAGAAAGATAACAGAATGGGAAACTCTTGATGTTGTCCTTCCTATCAATCTCTCTAGGTCTTAGCACACTAACTTTATCTGCAGAAATCCATTGCAAAGGCTAGGTTATTGAAGACGTACATGGTACTAATTACCAAAAAGCTGCTGCTGCTGCTGATGATGATAATGATGTTTCTATTTTAATGGCGTAATGCCAACTAAGGGCAAAGAGCGTCAAACAAACGTCATTACATGAGAGTGACATGAAAGTAAAAGTAAAATGTTTCAGTAAAGTTAGACAAACTAAAATACAACGTAGTAAAGATGGCTGGTGTAAAGGGCCATGTTGTCAAGATGCATGAGAAGAAAGAGATGTAAAATTTTACGTCGGTAAGAAACACAAAAACACGTTTGAGTGAAAACATAGGCTCGTCTCCTAAGAAGTATGACGGGTGTTGTGAAGTACGTCGTGTGTATAGTTGTGGGAAGTGTTTGCGTCATGGTATGTCAATTGCCTTGCATTGAATGAGTATGTGGATAACCCATAGGCCCGCTCCACAACCGCTGCACATGGGTCTTGAGGATTCAGTGAGCAGGTGGGAGTGTGTTACATATGTGTGGCCTATCCGTAACCTTGCCAAGGCAACTTCTACGTGTCTGATATGTGAATCGGTTGTGTATCGTTCCGAGTGTGGTTTCACAATGTGGAGTTTGCTGTCTATTCACTACAATGTTTTTGCCATGTTTTACGTAGTTGTTGTTTTATTTGTGGTTTGAATTCGGTGTAGGGTACTGTCGTTATATGAACCGTGTTTGCGAGTGCAGCAGCGGCCATTTCATCTGCTGTTTCATTTGCCACGATCCCCGATTGGCCCGGGGCCCAACAGACTGTCACCTCAAGTCGTGCATCATATGCCGATATAATTGTTCTAAGAACAAGATTGATGATGTAATGTTTGGACTTCTTTCGGGATGAAATGCCCATACAACCCTTAGTGAATCAGTGTAAATGACAGATTTCGGACTATGACATTTGAAAATGTGATTCACAGCAAGAAAGATTGCATAAGCCACTGCTGTGAAGATGCTATAAGTTACATTCATGGTCTGAGAAACTTTAAAATTGGGTCCGTACGCAGCACATGACACGGCGGAGGCTGTTTTGGGGGTGTCACTGTAAAATGCTGCACCCTGACACTTCGCTGCAGTGACAGAAAGTGCTGCAGAATCGCATTTCTATTTTTATCGTGTTGGATGAACGATAAGTCACACGACACAGCGCGCAGGTGCCATGGTGATATAAAATCAATGCAAGATGATTTCAAGATGTTTAAAAGGAGAAATTAGGTAAAGCTGCCTCCTCTATTACTCTTTGTCAGAATGAAAGCGGAAAGGATGGGTGATTTAAATTAAAAAGACCTGTGTCATGTATGTATCCATAAAAACAGGTTTAAAAAGATGGTTGTCGATTTATGATATTTTACAAGCATATAAAAGATCAACATACATTCGCTGGTACTCCAGGCACCATTTGTCACATTCCACTTTCAGGCGTTGGGCAGGGCTTGTACGGAAAGCACCACACGAGAAGTGAAGCCTGAGCTGCAGCACTGGGTCGAGCATTTTTCGCGCTGTTTTTGTGACCGACCCGCAGATAAGACTTCCGTAATTCAAAGGAGACCCTACCAAAGCGGTGTAAAGGTGGAACAGGAGTTTTTTATTTGCACCGTATTATTGGTGAGATAGGACTTTCAAAATATTTATTGTTTTTAGACATTTTTGTGAGTTGTTTGATGTGAGAGATGGAAGTGAGTGAGTGAACAACTTTTTATTTGCCCAGATTTGTCGCTTAACCATCGGTCAGGATTCCTCGGCCCCTGGCGGCGGTCATGGCTATTTGGACGAGCCGGGTCTGGACACCCAGGTCGGAGCTGAGTAGCGCGGTTTCCCACTGCTCCTTCGAACTTATGTAGAGTGCAGTCTGTTCTGCCTTACTGCTTTGCGGGTCATTTCTCCGGATAGCGCAAGACCATACCATGTGATGTAGGTCAGCCCTGTCACCGCACGCCTTGAATTTATCTGAGTAGAGCCCTGGGTAACATCGGCTGTAAGCCACTGGATTGGGGAAACAATATGTCTGCAGCCGTCGCCACGCTACTGATTGCCATTTGCTCAGTGTCTTGTCTGGGGCTGGGTATAGTGCCTTTTCTAGTCTATAGGGGTCAACTATATCTCTGTAGTACACCAGCCTGTCCCTGCCTGACCGTCGTATCGAGTGAGCGTCTGTATCAGGAGTTTCGACATCGGCTCGGTCAACGAAACCTCGAGCTGCGTCGTGCGCACACTCATTCCCGGCCAGGCCAGAGTGGGCCGGCGCCAATATCAGCTGTATTTTGCCCCCTCGCTCCATCGTCAAGCCAGATTTTAGGATTTGGAACGCCACAGATGAGATGAATCCCCTCGTGTAGTTTAGAATGGCTGATTTGGAGTAGCTTACTATAACTTTGGTCTTGGAGGACGCGACCATTGCCAGGGCAATGGCCACCTCCTCGCCAACCTCCGGGTCCGTTGTTCGGACCGAGCCGGAGGTGATGCGATCGCCCTGTCGATTCACTACCGCTAAGGCCATAGCGTCACGGCTAGTATATTCGACGGCGTCCACGTACATCACGTCCTCGGATTGTGCGTATCTTTTGTGCAGAGCCCTGGGTCTGGCCTGTCGGCGCTCCTGATTATGTACCGGATGCATGTTCTTAGGGAGTGGCGGGATATGCATGTGTGTCCGTATCTCCGCTGGTATTTCGACTTTCGTGCCTTGCGCACCTCTGTGGTTTATGCTAAGGGAATCTAGTATTTGTCTCCCTGTCTGAGTCTTAGAAAGCTGTTCCTTTTGGGCGGCTAGTTGGGCTTCTATGTGTTCACTGAGCGTGTTATGGAGGCCCAGCGCTTCAAAGCGTTCGTTCGGATCAGTTACAGGTATACACAGGGCTTGTTTGTGCGGTCTCCTTATCATAGCATTTATTTTATTCTCCTTATCCCGCTTTAGGTTCAGGTAAGGGGTAACGTATATTATCCTACTTAAAACAAAAGCCTGTACCAATTTCATTAGGTTATGCTCTTTCATTCCGTGGTGCCTGTTTGCGATGCGCGAGATGAGCCGAGTTCTTTGATGGACGCTTTTTTCCAGCGCCCGTATGGTTTCTATGTTGTGTCCATTGGCCTGAATCTGTGGCCCAGAACCCTGATAGTCTGAACTGTCGGGATACGCTGCGTACCTCCTACAAAAAGGTGAATGTTTAGAGCGGTCTAGTCGGTTTTTCTCCCTCTGCGGGTCGGACGGTATACTAGCAGCTCCAATTTTTCTAGGGAGCAACTCAAGCCTTTCGGTTTTACGTACCCCTCTACAGCCTCGATCGCCCGTTGTAGAGTGTCTTGCACATGCCCGTCGCTACACTCAGCCACCCAAAGCGCCACATCATCGGCGTATAGGCTGTGATGTAGTACCTCTATGTTGTTTAGGATTACTGGAAGGCCCATCATGGCCACGTTGAAAAGGAAGGCCGAGAGGACAGACCCCTGAGGAGTACGTCTGCTTCCGAGCTAAAACGTGGCCGATTGCAGCCCCCCTACGGCAAGTGTAGCCGTTCGATCCGTACAAAAGTTCCTGACATACTCATACGTCTTGTGGCCTATTCCTAGTGTGTCCAAGTTATCTAAGATAGCAGAGTGCTTTACGTTGTCGAATGCTTAGGTTAGGTCAAGCCCCAGAATTGCCGTAGTATCTAAAGGGGAACAGTTCTCCTCGTCAATGATATTTTGTTTAAGCCTGAGCATGATGTCTTGCGTGGACAATTTTGGGCGAAAACCTATCATCGTTTCCGGAAAGAGTCCTTCCTCTTCTGCGTAGCTATTAAGTCTTTTCAATATTACGTGTTCCATTAGCTTACCTACGCATGACGTAAGTGATATTGGTCTTAGGTTCTCTATCTGCAACTTTTTACCAGGCTTCAGCATCATCACAACCTTGGCTGTTTTCCAGTGCCCCAGGATTTGACCTCGGTCCCAGCACACGTTCATGTACCGGGTCAAGGCCTCGACAGAGCCGTCGTCCAGGTTGCGCAGCATCTTGTTCGTTATTCCGTCTGGGCCCGGAGAAGATCTCGTCCGGAGGTCCTGAATGGCACCTCGTACTTCCGCCACTGTGATGGGACGGTCCATCAGGTCATTCTCCTTGCCCGTGTATGATTTGAGCTCCTCTTTGGGGTTCGTCCCTATATATCTATCACAAAGTGCCTCTAATAGGTCATCGTCCGACCATTCG
Organism: Haemaphysalis longicornis; assembly: GCF_048455015.1. Lineage (NCBI taxonomy): Eukaryota > Metazoa > Arthropoda > Arachnida > Ixodida > Ixodidae > Haemaphysalis > Haemaphysalis longicornis. The sequence continues at coordinate 69,282,550 of NW_027526225.1, read as the reverse complement.
AATCGGTGAATTAAAATGCTGAGGTTGTGCTTTTGAGTAGTTTTGCTATTTCCCGGTTCAATTAGGAAGCGGAGAATGCTCCAAGTTTTTGCGAGGCCAATCTGGGATTCCATGCGGTCGCATGTACTGTACCAATTTTGCTATAAAAGCTGGTTTGCATAGTCATCAATCTCACGGTTTAGGGCTGCCAAACGTCTGCGTAAATTACGATTTAACTTTTGTCTTTGTAGCCGCCTTTGCAGGCTTTGCTTGGCCTGCCACATATGCAGTAGCCCAGAATCGGCCTGGCTGAGGTTTGCCTCTTCCGGTATGTCTTTCGCCGCTTGGTCTACGCTACTACGTAGCTGTGCTGCCCATTCCTCGATATCTTCAATATCCTTTGGTTGGGTGCTGGCGTTGTCGCTTGAGTCAAGTTCAGCTCTTCTAATCTGACGGAAAGTATCGCAGTCTATAATTTTGAGTCGTCTCCCCCCTTTGTATTTTGCGAGCCCCGCCTCGAATGTGGTCGCAATAATGAAGTGGTCGCTGCCCAAGTTTTGTTGTGTATTTAGCCACGTGGCTTCTGTTCGTGTGTTTTTCGTAAACGTGTGGTCTGGTGATGTGTCTCCACATACACTGTTGCCTGTCCGCGTAGGGTGCGTGGGGTCTGTCATCAGGGTTAGGCCCTCCTGCTGCGCGTCAAGCCAGAGTTTCCTTCCCTTGATCGTTTCCCTCTTGTATCCCCACTCAGAATGATGGGCATTGAAGTCTCCTACAATTACCAATGTGTTTCCTTTGGCAATTTCTAGAGTTTGGCGGAACAGTTTGTCAAATCTGTGGTTTTTACGAGGTGAGCTGTATACATTAAGTATGAAGATACTGCCCACCTTGTGTTTCCTCTCTGGTATTATTTCTGAGAGTACGTGATCCGCGGACGCTGTGCCGTGATCAATGTCGTGACGTTTGGCCGGCAAGTTACGCTTGACGAGGGTCGCAACAATCAATTTCTTTTTTGGTTCATCAACCGAGGCGTCATTGTCCAGCTCACAGTAGGCCTTATAGCGTGATAATTTTGCTGGGCCACCCGTCTCCTGGAGACAGATGACGTCCAGCGTATCATTTCGATTTTTGGTTTTAACAAATTGCTCTAGGTTACACCTTTTGTGCTGAAAGCCCCGACAGTTCCATTGCCAAACGACAAGCTTGTTTATCTTATTCCGCGCCATAGTTCCTTAGCTGAGCGTTTTTGAGAGTGGCCCTAGCACTTTCGACCGAAGTGGGTCTGGAGTAGGGTTTGGTAGCTTTTATTGGACCCGCGCCCCCTTCTCCTCCCACGCTAAGGCGCAAGGTGGCGGTTTCTAGTAACGTCACCCGCGTGTTCAGGGCATCAATTTTGGCGCCAATGCTCTCGGCGAACTTTCCCAGCATGGCTTCGAATTTTTTGCTCAGTGTCCTGCTAAGTCTTTCCCCAAATTGATTAATCATTCCTTGATTTTAACATTCACTGGCCCCGGATACCTCAGGGTTTATCGAGAGGCCTTGTTCTTTGTTAGTCGCCCTGCGCTTCGGAGGGGGGGCTCAGGCAACTCAGGTGTCGACTCCTCCATCTCATCACTAGACGAAGTTTCTAATAGGGGAATTTGCTCTTTTTCCACCAGAGGTTTTGAGATTGTATCTGGATGTTACCCACTGCCGCGAGGCTGCCATGGGATGCGCTTGGATTCTGTGGTGCGGCCACTTGATTACAGTTTGCGTCTTTCAGTTTTGCAATTTCTGCTTTAAGTGCCTTATTTTCTCTAAGAACTATCTCTAGCATCGTTTTGATTTTGGTGATTTCTGATTGTTCTACCTCTGCCGAGCTAGCTTTGCTACCACCGCCTTCCGCGTTAATCCGCGGAGCTGCGCTGTTGGAGACCGCGCTAGCCCAGCTCACTTTGCTCTGTTGGTTTCCACTCGGCGTAAACTTCCCGATGCGAGACGTGGACCTTGATTGTTGCCTCGAGTCCTGGCCGCCCGTGGCGCTGGGGGTTCGGCGTCGAGACTTCGATCTTGACCGGTGTTGTCACCCTGTGGAATCGCCTCGGGCTCCAGCTGCGCGGCTTGAGTCCTTCCTGCTTTGGCGCTCGTGAAGAGGGAGGCGCGGGAAGGAGCTCGAACGGTCACGCCTATCGCATTCCTTGTCCCGCTTCTCGCCATGCTTCAGTATGGACGATGTGTCCCCACGTCGGCCGCAATGTTTACCCTTGTCGTTTTCCTCTTGTCTTTGCTTCCTCTCCCACTGTTGTTTTTTAATCAAGTAGGGAGTACGGAATCGTTGTGGGCATTTTTTGTCGCCGGTGGGGTGATCCCGTCCACACAGAGCGCATTTTGGTTCGCACGGATGGTTTTCTGGTGGGTTTTTAGTGCCACAGTTTTTGCATACCTTGGTGTCTGGTACGGGGCACACATCGGAACGGTGTCCCACTGTGCCGCATGTGTGGCGTACTTCATGCTGCTTCTTATGTAGGAAGCATCTGTGTTCGGCTCCGCAATAATATACGTAGTGGAGTACTCTATCGCCTCCGAAAGCGATGATGACCGACATGGTCCGGCCCATCCTTCTTGCTTGTAGAATCGTGTGTTTTTTATTGTACACGAGACACTTAGTTATAGCTTCGGTGGTGTCATATTTAGGGATGTTGTGCATCACCCCTTTGGCGGTGTCCTCTGACGGCGCCACGTACGCGGACACCTCATAGGTCTTCTCTCCGATGCGGAGCACTTCGATGGTGTTGTACTTCTCTGCCCGCTCCATGCTGGGGGTACTTGCAACGACGATGTTCTTGGCTGTGTATGTGCGGAGGACGTCTTCCTCCGCTTCCTCGCATTCGAGGCCGGTCGGGCTTAGCACGCCGTCGCGAAGACCAGCGAGGCTGATCTTGGTGACGTCCAGGCCCTCTCTCGGCCGCAACACGATCTTTGTCTTCTTTTGGAAGGTGCAGTTAGCGAGGCGCCCGCCGTTGCCTGCGCAGTTGCTGTTGTGCACGTGGCCTCTGGTTCGTTGACCGGGCGCCGCCAGCGTCTTGCCCACGAGGGAGCCTCAGGGTCAGGTGCATGTTAGCGATGGCGCGATCGCCACGTCGACGATGGCTTGGCCAGCCGGCCAAGGTGCCCCGTGTGAGGTATCACCAAAAAGCACAAAATTACTAATGTACAAAACGCTGATCCGTCCTGTTCTTGTCTACGCACGTCTCGTATGGAATCTTCACAAGCAGGGCGGAATTGACAAAATCATGGCCATTAGGAAAAGACGTATTTATTTGTAATTGTGACCACCGTTACTTTTTGCTTTCCTTTTCTCTGTCCTCCCTTGAACTTGACACTATACACGCTTCGGCTGGTTGTGTCAATGATATTGCTGCACTTTTTAAATGCAGAACATTTCTTTAACTCACATGTAGCGTCCGTCGCGCGCCCTCTTCCCCACTCCTCCTCTCCCGTATCACGCTACCCTCCTCGCTCTCAACAACAGGTCCGCACCCCTGCCCCTACACTATATAAAGAAATAATACTTACCGGCGCCTGGTTTCGATCCGACGACCCTACGGGCGGAACGCAAGGTACATGGTGCTCTACCCACTGCGCCACAAATCCGACACAGAATGGAGGGCTACGAACGCGCCTTATATCATTGACTCATTCAAACTACGTCAAGAAGCTGCTGATACAGCAGCAGCAAGAACAAAAACAACTTCAACAATGACGTCTTCCATCGACTCCCTCGAATGGGAGGACTAACTCAACCAGAGGCATCTAGACGTCGCAGACGCAACAACAACAGCCAGAGAAGAAAAGAGAGAGAAGAGAAGAGAAGAATAATAATCATACCCATTTGCTAATAAATGACGTCCCGTGACCACGTAATTACGTCTCCTCATTTAATTACAATACAACAACCAACAGCAACAAGTGCAACAACATTAACGTAACGCAAACTACTTAACATCGTGCGCCCCCGGAAATGCTCTGCATTTCATCGTGCCCCTCGCGAGGGGGACGTTTTTTTATTCATTCAGCGCATCGCACTGATGATGACAGCCACATAACATTTGTCTCACCATGTATAACCAGGAGCACTCACTAGCTTTACATCAAACCTTACCATTGTCGAACCAACACATGCTAATTTCATTTTTTTCCTTCAGCAGCTGAATACTTAAGCGAATTGCCGGGGGTGTAGGTTTAATTCCACTGAAAGAATTTGTTCGTGCCCTTTGTGATTTCTCCTTGTTGTGTGTCTGTCCTATTGCTCTGCTGGTCTGTTTTATTGCCCCTTCAGCTGTTCCGTTCAATGCTCACTCCTGTCATAGCGCAAAGTAGGCTGCAGTATGTAAAAAAAATACTTAAAAATTCGCGCCACAGAATGTGCCAACTGGCAAAGTAATTGGGCCACCCGCTGTACGTATTCGCGATTCATTCCAATCCACCGTAACTTTTCGCAGCTGGGTAGCGAGAGACCCATTACTTAAGGAATAATCGGCGCCATTTTCCAAAAGGGCCGTAACCGGGTTCCCATCAACAAAAACAGAAATCTAAGCTGAATTTTTTCATTTCTTTGTCTTTCGACATTTGCGTTCGGTTCACTTGCGGGTAAGCCTGCGTCGATCGATGCTCCTGTGGATGAAACAGAGGGGCTCCACCCCCGGATGTCGCTGGTATCAGTTTTCCCCCTCGCTGGCTCGGGCATTTGGCTCCGGTTGGTCCAGAGGAGACGGACAGCTCGGGACAAGTAAAGTTGCGGTGAAGGTGACCTCGCTTTGTGTGTCGTAAGGTGTGCTGAGGCAGCTGGTGGTCGGACAGTTACGGTTTGATTTAAGGAGTTGTTCACCGTAGCTTAGTCGCGCTGCATCAGGCGAATATTTCCGAAGCACCAGCCAGCGGTAAAGGCGGTGATGAAGTATGTTGCGTGCTTCTACGCATTGGTAGCAAACGGGCCGTTGTCTGACGCATGACACACTGGCGTTTTCTGTTCAAGTCATTTGGGTTCATATCACATTGCCGGTTTCGAAACCACTGGGACAGCTGTGGGGCAGCAGGCAGGAACTGTCGTGCCGCTGAAATAGCAGGCATGCGGAGCCCGTCAGGGTAGGTCGGTTGCTGAAATGCTGGACTGGGCGTGCACCGAACATTCGTGTCACTTGCCGCTACACGTAAAGCTGGAGGTGGTTTCACTGGCATCTTTACTCGTCGCATTTCGTCTCGTATAATGTCGGTAGCGGCAGCGACTGTTGGCTGGTGGTCACCTGCCTTGAGCGCATGAAGGTTCGCGCGTAGAGCAGTATGAACAAGTTCCCGGAGGGCGATTTCATTATTTAAATGAGACGCGCGAACGTCTGGGCTTGCAGAACGCGCGTACTACATAGCGCACTGAATCAGCATCGTTCCATCGCTGAAACTTCTTGCACAAAGTTGGCTCCTGTCGTTGAGGGCTTAGTGCAAGTCAAGCAAAAATGTGTTTTTTGACCACTCTAATGCCTTGCTGCCCCTTTGTTTGGAGGGATGGGTACGCCGAAACAGCCGCAACGTATCTACCACAAAGATGGTGGCACTCTCATTAGTTTTCTGAGCTATGGCCTGGATAGCTAGCTAACTTTTTCTTTCCCCTGGTGAGTATTGTCAGTATCGAGAAATCGCAGCCGAAACTACTTGCAGCCCCTCAGTGATCTGTCATGGGTCTCTTATCAGTTTTTTGCCGAATCTTTGAATGAGAACTAAACGTGCCTAAGCTTACTTTTACCCTTCTTCGCGTTGAACGTAGTCACATGATTGAATTGGATGAGCCTGCCTTCCACGTCTTCGAAAAGGTCGCATGGAAATAGTATCGGCGTGCGCTGTGTGTGGAGAACAAGTGGTTAGGGAGTTCTGATGAACTAGTTAAGTTGGCATGTGCTCATGGCAATCATAGCGCGGGAGTTGTTACAAGGGGACAAATTCAGGTGGCAGTCCTTGCAAGGACGACACGATTTATGCACGGCGTAGCCTCTAGCTGACTAGTGCAGCGGTCAAGGGGTTGGTCTGAATACGTGCATCAGAACCCAGAACCTCCGAAACAACATGACACCAGTGAAATAAAGGGTAACAGTGATTGAAGGCCAGGCGCTCCACCATAGCGAAGATCATGTGGAGAACCGGCGCGATCAGAAATGTGCAAAGGCTCACTATTATTGATCTTCACCTTCTTCGCTTATTAAAGAAGCCCAGTTTAAATTGTTCGGTCCGTGGAACATACCGTATCTCATATTGACCATTTCTGTAAACGCCCAATTCATAGCAGTGGCAATATATCTAACTTAGTTGCCCTTAAACTGTTTTCAAACACTGTAATATAGATTGATTCACCTAATTGTTTCGTAGTTGGAATGATAATGTAATATGCCAGCCTAATGCCGACCGACGCACCATTCACGATTTCGCGACTCCACAAACTACTAATAAGATGCGGCTGCCTTACTATAGCGAAAGCTCTATCACACTACATTTTTCACGACTATTCATCGTCTGGAAATGACCTTCGGCCGCTGTTGCATCCCAGCGTCGTGAACTAACGTCCTCAGCTTACAATAATCTTTATGGTCGACAGTGTTGTGTGTGCAATTCGACTTTTCTACAAACACTCGCGCCGAAAGATAAATGACCGCAGAGTAGACGCCACGGCATTCAATTCGTTCACACCAGTCTGCGCACAGCACTTTGTTCACTGCTGTTTTGCTGCCTGTGCATTCTTTGAGTTGTTAAGGAGCACAAGTTCGTTAAAATAAACTTGTTTTTCCTTCAAAACAGCTACGTAGTCATTGGCCACGTGTAATATCTACTTAGGCTAAGTAGTGACCCCTGCCGGGATACCAATCTTGAGACAGAGATAATTACAAGAAAAAGAATGGAGAGGATTGCTTTCGGAAGCACTCTCTGGTAATGATTGGCAGTCTACCATTGTCCCTGAAGAAGAAAGTGTATGACAGCTTCATCTTACCGGTACTCACCTACGGGGCACAACCTTGGAGGCTCACTAAAAGGGTTCAACTTAAATTGAGGACACCTGTATGAGAAATGGAACGGAAGATAACAGGAGTACCATTCAGGCACAAGAGGAGAGCGGAGTAGGTCATGGAATAAATGTGTGTTAAGGACATACTAGTAGAAATTAAGACGAATAAATGGCTCTGGGCAGGGCATGTAATGCGAAGGAGACATAACCGTTGGTTATTAATAAGGATAAAAGAGTGGGCTCCTAGAGCAGGCAAGCATGGTAGGGGGCGGGGGAAAGTTAGATCGGCTGATGAGATCATGACATTTGCATGGATAAATTGGCCACAGTTTGCACAGGACCGGAATAGCTGCAGATCCTCGGGAGAGGCGTTTTCCCTGCAGTGGCGTAGATACGCTGGTGAAGATGATGATCTGTATATGCTGTCTTTGTTTTGCCTTTGTGTTCGTCTGTGTCTGAAGGTGCGAAGCAAGGCCCCAGTCGCTTTGAAATGAAGGTATCTTGTAGTTGCGCGAAGGTACGACTTCAGTTCTGCCTGCTCAGTGTTCCCACGTACATAGTACGGTTAAGACGAGCTGTGCCTAGTTAGAGATTTGGGTTCGTTTTCTTCCTGTACTAGCGTATAGTCGGGCTGCGTCTTGCCTCCAATATATGGGGGAGGAGCGGGTCCACCATTGGATGGTCTTCGCGGAGGGTATTTATTTTGGTGAGCTTCAAAATTTGGGTTAAAATTTGGGTTGTGTATTGGTCAGTGTCCTCGAGTGTGTTCAGTTCAGCTTATTCACCAAAAGGGATCTAGGTGAATATATATGGCTTCCTGGGCTAAAAGGTGTAAAAACAACTTGACTAGTGCCCAGACGATTTATGGCGCGGCATACAAGACATTTCCTATAGTAAAGAAAGATTAGGAACAAGTGCAATGTTCTTGTTTTGAAGATGCGTAGACCATAAACAACAACAATAAAATTAGCAGTAGATATCACAAAACATAGCATATAACAAGAAAGATACTGAATGAAACATTAGCAAAAAGCACTGTTTGTAAGCAAAAGAAAATAAAAGGAAAAAAGGGGGCAAGCAGATGCACGTACCTTACTACAATGCAGCAGTGACGGATAATTGTTTGAATAAGTAAACGTATAAGCGGAGAAAATACAAAAAAAGAGAGCGGGTTTTAACTCCAACATAACTTACAACTACTAAAATATAAGCGCATACACTGGCAAAAAAACTGAAACAGGTTAAAACACCAGAAATAATTCAACTCTCATCAATTAGTATCAAGTCTACAAAATATCGATGGGTTTCCTTAAATAAAAATTGTTGTACTGCTTTAAATCTGGTAAGAATATCAGGAAGGTTATTCCGAAGAGATTGCAGCTTGTTGGTTGTACGATATCGGGGGTATGTGCCAGGTGTGAGTGTTGCGCGTGTTTACTACGTTTGTTGTATGCGTTAGCAGTGCTGTAGACGATAAAAAGTTTTTTGATGAGACGGGTGAAAAATGAAAAGAGCGTACGATGCGGAAATGGTACATAAGCTGAAAATCTATAATATTATAGGAGTTAAATATACCGGCTGTTGGTGATAAATATTGCACATCTGAAATGAGTCGCATGATTTTTTTCGCAATATTTGAATTTTTGTTATATTTGTTTTTGTCGTGGTTGCCCGGACTGTGCTGCAGTAATTGAGGTGTGATTCAAATAATGTAAAGTAGAGTTTCAGTTTTACTTTTGAGGGTAGAATTGACCGGGTGCGGGCCAAAGCTCTGGTTGCAGAAGAAAGTTTTTTTACAAATGTTACTGATGTGGGTATCCCAGCTCGGGCAGGCTGAAAATGTGACACCAAGAACTTTGATGTCATTTACTATTTCAATTGTACTGTTTGAATATTTAATGATATGGTTTAGTTTCACTGGTTTGTGTTTTGCTCTAAATATGAGTACTTTTTTTTGCTGGGTTGATATTATTCTGTTGGATTGGGACCATGAGTGCGACCTTTCAAGAATACCATTACATTTCATTATTAAATTATCTTCACATTTACCAGATATCAGTAAAGTACAGTCGTCAGCATACATTATAAATTTTGCTTCCCAGTCAATTTGTACTATATCATTAATGAACACGTTGAGAAGAGGGGTCCCAGTAAACTTCAATGGGGTACACCCGTTGTTGTGGGCAAAAAGGATTAAATGTTATCATCAATACAAACGCATTGGTGCCTGTTCGTTAAGTAAGACTGGAGTAGCGATAACGGAGTTCCCCGTATGCCATTAAGCATCAGTTTGTGTATTAGTATATCATAATTAAGACAATCAAAAGCCTTCGGGAAATCAATAAAAAGACCGAGAGTGTAATGCTTGTATTCAATATTTTGCAAAATGTTTTCTTTGATTGTCAAGAGAGCTTTCACAGTTGATTTGTTTTTTCGGAAACCAAATTGTGCATCAGAAAAAATGTTGCCTTTTTCAAGAAAACTTGTCAGACGGAATAGCAGCAACTTTCTATTGCTTTAGAAAACACCGAAATTACTGATATAGGTCGATAATTTGATCTGTTAGTTTTATCCCCACTTTTATGTATCACCGAAACCCTACTTTTCTTCATAGCATAAGGAAATATGCCACTTTCAAAGCATCAATTATAAATGTCAGTAAGCACTGGGGCAAATGATTCTATGACAAATTTTGTGGGTTTAATTGGTAGGTTGCCAGTGTCCTAGGCTTTGCTGTTAGAAAGGTTCATAAATGTAGAATAAACTTCTTGCTGATCAGTAGGCGTAAGAAAAAAGCTTCCGATGAACTCTGTAAGGGGGTTATCTAAGGCTACGACGTCATTAACAGGAGGGACGATATTTACAAAATATTTGTTGAAATGTTGGGCCATTGCTTCGCCCGTGAGTTCGACATTGTTGCACATTATGCTCTCGGGAAACGATCTTTTGTTTTCTCGACCTAAAACGCGGTTCAATAATGTCCAAGTTGCATCTGGTTGTTTAGAAGTGATGTCAGCAAAAAGCTGCAAATAGCAGTCTTGCTTTGCTACTTAAGCTGCGCATTGAGTGCATTTCTTGTTTTCTTAAATTCCTCATACAATGCCGGCAATCTCATGATAATAAACCGATGGTACCGGCGATTTTTCTTCTTTATCGTAGTCAGATGTGTTTTGGTAGCCCATGGTTTTCTAATATTTTCAGTAGGTTTGAGGGACTTGAAAGGAAAGTGATAAGTGTATATATGTGCAAAAAATTGAATGAATTCTCGCTACGCAAGGTTCACATTACTTTCGTTTAAAACTATAGACCAGTCATGAAGGTTGATGTCTTGTTTGAAACGTTCTAAGCCTTCGTTGGTCACACATTGCCTACCAACTGCTTTATATAGTCGTGAAGAGTTCGACGAAAGTTCTTCTGCTCAGGTATCATGATGAGGACGAAATGCGGTCGCTGACCAAGTCAAGGCGACAACATAGAGACATTTCGGAACCCGTACGGGTTCCTTGATCACACTAAGCAGGCAAGAGCCGTAAGTCGCTTCTTATTCTAAAATGTGACGTAATGAACAGGTGTAGTTTGCCACCAGATTGCCATCTATCCCATTGATAGTGTCCTTGGTCTTTTGAAGGAACACAGATTCAAAAGTAATCCCGTGGCTGGGTTCTTTTCCTTGGCTATTATAGCGGCGTTATCCCAGTCGATGGAATGACCGTGATCATCGGCATGCTCGGCCAGGGCGTTCGACGCTTTCTTGTTGCTGCCCACGTCCCTTTGGTGTTCCTTTAATCTCCTTCTGAAGTTGCCAGTTTCGCCGATGTAACTTCAGCTATAGTCTGCGCACGGTATCTTGTAGACAACACCGGGGCATCTCTTGCTGTCCAAGCGATCTTTCACGTTCACGAGCTGATTCCTCAGCTTGTTGGACGGCATGTGGGCAACGCGAAGGTCATGAGTTGAAAAGATACGGCTTAAAGCTTCGCTCACCCAAGGAACGTATGGGATGCCGGCGCATCTTGGATCTTGGATATGAAGATATAGAAGATATCGAAGCTTTAAGCCGTATCTTTTCAACGTATGACCTTCGCGTTGCCCACATGCCGTCCAACTAGCTGAGGAATCAGCTCGTGAACGTGAAAGATCGCTTGGACAGCAAGAGATACCCCGCTGTTGTCTACAAGATACCGTGCGCAGACTGTAGCTGCAGTTACATCGGCGAAACTGGCAACTTCAGAAGGAGATTAAAGGAACAGCAAAGGGACGTGGGCAGCAACAAGAAAGCGTCGAACGCCCTGGCCGAGATTGCCGATGATCACGGTGATTCCATCGGCTGGGATAACGCCGCTATAATAGCCAACGAAAAGAACCCAGCTGTGAGATTACTTTTGGAATCCGTGTTCATTCAAAAGACCAAGGACACTATTAATCGGATAGATGGCAATCTGCCGGCAAACTACACCCGTTCATTACGTCACAGTTTAGAATAAGAAGCGACTTACGGCTCTTGCCTGCTTAGTGTGATCAAGGAACCCGTACGGGTTCCGAAACGTCTCCATGTTTTCCTTGACTTGGTCGGTGACCGCATTTCGTCCTCGGAACTGCTTTATAACGTCGAGATGTATGTCTGTTCACTGACAATATAATTCGAAAACCGGGCAATGATCACTGTTGTCAGATGTAATTGTTCCAGTGTCGAAAACAGCTGTGTCAAGGTTAGTGATAATCAAGTCAAGAATGGACGAGGAAAGCGCTGTCACACGAGTTGGCGTTGTGATTGTGTTAACAAAACCGTTTGAGTTAACGATGGTATGTAGTGTGATAGCCATCAAGCTAAATTATATCACTGTCATTCCGGTACCAAGTTTCTGTTAATAGCACGAGTTTGATGATTGATTGTGGGGTTTAACGCGCCGACGCAACGCAGGCGATGAGGCGCGCCGTAGTGGAGGGCTCCGGATTAATTTTGACCACCTGGGGATCTTTATCGTGCGCCGAAATCTCGTACACACGGGCGTTTTTGCTTTTTGCCTCCATCAGAAAAGCGGCCGCCGCGGCCGGGAATCGAACCCGCGACCTCGTGCTCAGCAGCGCAACGCCTTAGCCACTGAGCCACCGCGGCGGGTTAGCACGAGTTTGAACTTAACTTGCAATTCACTCAAAAAATGTGCAATTGTGTCGCCTTTGTTTGAGGCGAAGTGGGTGTTTATATGCAACACCGACATAAGGGATTGTTGCGGTTGTGTTAAAGACTTAGGTAACAAGAAATTGTTATAATTGCTTTGGATCATGATTAGGGTTCTTTTAGTGACAGGAATGTTCAGCAGATCTTTGCAAGATCCATTTCACAAGTGATGTGAACGGAGTTGCTACCTTCCGATTGTCTCGCCAGGATTTTTCCATTCACGCACCACACAAACATCTAGTCATGCTCTCGTTTTCTCTGAACCGCCATCCCAAAAAAGTGTCTGTAGGCCTGGGCAAAGGTGTTCGTTCACGTATATCGCTGTTTGAGTTCCAAGTCTGATGCCGTTATTTGCAAGTGTGTGCTTCTTAGCCTTTTTGAGAACATCGTCACGTTTGGCGCGTGCTTAAAACTGTACGACTACATTTGGCTTGTCAGGCTTACGGGTAGGTAAGCGATGACAAGCCTCGAGGTCAGAGCTCGAAATAGGTTCTTCAATTAAACGCCCCATTTCCGATACGATGCTTTCCACGCTTTACCCTTCTCTGGCCTCGACGACCTGAATTTGAATGTTTGAGTTGCGGGAGTACTGTTCCTGCCCGACAATGCGTTTGTCAAGCTCTTCTGTTCGGCGTTCCAAAGCGCCATTTCGAGCTTGAAGTGCCTCATTTTCTTTTGTCATTGCTTCGTTTTTTGCGATTTCAGCGTCCAGTTTTGTTTTCAGCTCATCAATGGTTCCATGCGCATGCTCAACGCTTTTTATCAGTTCAGTTTGCTCGTTCTTCAGATCACAAATTTCATTTCGGAGTGCACGCTCTACCTCTTCCCGCGAGCTTTCTATTTCCTCACGAAGTTCATCTTTCATTTTCGCGATTTCGCTTCGTAGCTCTTCTTTCATTTTTGAGGAATAGTTTGACATTGATTGATTGTGGGGTTTAACGCGCCGACGCAACGCAGGCGATGAGGCGCGCCGTAGTGGAGGACTCCGGATTAATTTTGACCACCTGGGGATCTTTAACGTGCGCCGAAATCTCGTACACACGGGCGTTTTTGCTTTTCGCCTCCATCAGAAAGGCGGCCGCCGCGGCCGGGAATCGAACCCGCGACCTCGTGCTCAGCAGCGCAACGCCTTAGCCACTGAGCCACCGCGGCGGGTAATAGTTTGACATGCTTCCAGAGACAGGCAATGAACAACATACAAAATACAGCAAAGCTTGGCAGCGGCGACCGCAAAAGTGGTGCCTTAGTTGTCCCAGTCTGTTATTTAGCTATTCCCGTGGTTGGTGCATTCTAGTTGTGAGGACTTTGTATATAATAGATAACGCCGTCGCTCCAAGCGCTTTATTTCTACGTTGCGACATGGAACTCTGAATGTGATGGGTAAAGGGCAGTCTGCGGTGGAGTTCCTGGTTATGCTATTTCAAGTGCGTGTAGCAGTGTGAGGCTCATTCAGGAGTATTAGGGGGGGGGGGGGGGGGGCTGGTTAGCGGTTCGTACATCGCTTCTTTCTTTAGTGCAGATGGATATGTCCTGGCCACATTCGGGGCATTAAAATCGCCAAATATGTTCTGTGTAAAGCAATGCTGACGAGTTTAAGCCCTTGATTTTTGACACAAGCACACTAAGGTGTAGTGTTAATTGTAATACTTTTCCTGAACGCTGTGGTATCTGAGTTTTTCGCAAATATCTGGTTTGGGGTAACCTGAAAAATGTAAACTCCTTTAATGGCATCAGAATAATGGCGACCGTAACACATGCTCCGCACTTAAACCAGACATTTAACTGTTGCGAAAGAGCAAACAGTGCCACTTTGTATGACACAGACTTACGCAGAAACATTGCAATGAATACATAATATTATTGCGTGATTTTCTTTTCAGCGACATTCTACCCCTATGATGCCTGTGAAATACGCGTCCGACCAAACCTAGATAAATCCCAAGGGAGGCTCGCCGGTCCTATTCTAGGAGCTGTCTCTGACACCTGCACTGAAGCATTTGAATATATCTGCACTGCGGATAATCCACATGATGTTTACTATGATCACTGTTCGTAAGCCACCAATGAAAAATAAAAATGCGAACCCTAGTGGTTGCTCAAACGTTGCTTGCGTGCCCGAGAAAAAATACAACATTCCATCCGGTGCCGAAAAAAAACTACTTACTTTTCATTTGACTTGATTGTAGGGTTTTAACGCGCCGACGCAACGCAGGCGATGAGGCGCGCCGTAGCGGAGGGCTCCGGATTAATCTTGACCGCCTGGGGATCTTTAACGTGCTCCGAAATCTCGTACACACAAGTGTTTTTGCTTTTCGCCTCCATCAGAAAAGCGACTGCCGCGGCCGGGAATCGAACCCGCGACCACGCGCTCAGCAGCGCAACGCCTTAGCCACTGAGCCACCGCGGCGGGTTTACTTTTCATTTTTTTTTATGCACTGCAAGTTTGGGTGCTTTAACCCTCATATATAAGGTGAAATATCAACCTGTTTTGGTCGAATTGTCATCAAAATTGTGAGACACACAAACGCGACATGTATTATGATTTTTGGTTTCCGTTTTTCTTGTGGGCTGATTGCGTCGGTCTCCAGGCTTGTACATGGTCATCACAAGTTTTTCAACAATGAAGTGCGTTGTCGGAATTCATACGGAGTGCTCAGTATGATCTTCCTCAAAGATGGGAAACAGGATTGCGTGTTAAACTGCGGACTTTAGCACGCTGCATCACCCGGGACAAGGCTGGCCATTTTGGCCGGAAGCTGTTCAAAGTGACAGGTGCGCTGGGTCAGCCTGTTACGCAGTTATAATGCCATAAATTCACGCACTGGGATTACCGCAGGAAATAAGCACCACATTAGACAACGTCCATCAACGTTGGTAAACATGTTTTTTGTCCGGTTTTTCCGGTGCCTGCGCGCTGCATTGCTACAAGGATGCCAACTCCACTTTCTTGCTGGTTTGTCGTTTTTTTGCTGACCGTTGCTTAAAAATCAAGCCGAAGTGTAGCTAGATTCTCATATTTTGGAGACGCGTTTACCCCTCCCGGCACATCTAGTGATCAAGCTGTAAACTGTTCCAAACACATTTTTCAGCATGCAAACTTTACAAGGAGACGTAGGTGACTTTGAAGAACAATAGAGATTACCTAACATGACTCTTATTCAAATAGAGTTAGTGTTTCGCAGTATTGCCGCGAACGAGGCACTGTATTTGTTAATTTATGACTTTGCTTTTACCGCCAGGCAGCGCCGGGCTTAGTATCAGTGAAGCACAGAGCATAAAGCGCAGAGCACTGTGGGGATATAACAGATATGAAGTAGTGAGAGGAATCTGGAAGGGAGTAATGGTACTAGCGCTCACCTTTTCAAACACAGTAGTGTGTTTGAAATCAGAGATTCAATTAGGGCTACAAGTAAATCAGAGGGCCTTAGGTCGATTGGCATTAGGAGCACACGGTAAAGCAATAAATGAGGCAGTGCCGGGAGACATGGGATGGGCATCCTTCGAAGTGAGAGAAGCACAGAGCAAAATATGTTTTGAAGAATGACTTAGAAACATTGATTACCAGAGATGGCCGGCCAAAGTGTTCCGGTATCTCTACATGAAAAGCTTGGACACACAGTGGAGGAAAACAACCACAAGGCTCAGGACAAAGTATATGAAATCTTGAAGTGCAGTGAAAACGACCAAGGCAATAAAAAATGAAGTGAAAGTAACAGAGACAGCGACCTGGAAAAAGAGGATGGATGCGAAGAAGTCCTTAGATATCTACAGAATCGGGAAGCAGGAGATCACAAGGGTAAAATTATTCGATAATACCAAAAGGAGTGCATTGCTTTTCGAAGCCTGAGCGGGTTGCTTGCGCACAAAAACGCTTATCCGCGAGCCGCTAAAGAAAAAAACTATGTGCACGCTGCGAAAAGAAGCCAGAAACCATGCGACATATTGTAACGGAGTGTAAAAGTATCCGTTCAGTCCTCAGTGAGGGAGCCATCCAGCTTCCCGAGGCCCTTGGCTTTAAGGTTAGCGGAAAGGGCAATTGGACTGCAGTACAGGTTAGTAAAAGAAGGTTAGAATTTTTATGGGAAAAGAGCAGAGAACCATCTAAAAAGACATGCGGACAAAGAAGTCAGACTAGCACAAAACTTTCGTAGAAGTGTTATCTTTTTATTTTGATAATATTTTTTATTTATTTTTTTGTACTTTTGGCGATGCGACTGCACAGTGGCGTTACGACAAAGGCCGCTGTACAACGCCACCCCGTTACAAAGAAGAAGCCGCTATGCATCATCATCATCATCACCATCACCATAAGTGCCACAAGTGAAGTGCGTGTTCCACTCTTTTTTTCTTATGCTGCCCGGATATTCTCATATGATGAGGAAAATGTTTCGCCCTAACGCCAGTAGCCTAGAATAGTCTTCTTTTATTTACAGTGTTCTCGATGTAATTCAACGGTTCGAGAAACACCCGTGCCGTAAGATAAATGCCAGCAGAGCATATGCCACGGCATTCCATTCGCCAACACGCGCCTGTGCATGTCACTCTGTTCAGTGCTGCTTCGCTGCTGTTTATTCTTTAAGTTGCTAGGGGAGCAAAAGTTCGCTCCTATAAACTTCTTTTTTCTTCAAGACAACTGCGTCGTCATTGGCAACAGGCCGGTACTAAGCACAAGAATATTTCTGATCTTGCAAAAAACAAAACAAAAAAACAGCAGCCCACCAGTCTCTGCGGGCAATGGATACCTCTCTGCACCATCTTCGCAGCTATTGCAACGAGGCATTCCGGGACCACACGTACAAGGGTTAGAAAAGCATGAGCTTGCAGTGCGCCTTCACATAACGAAACAACACTCTACCTGCTGCTGCCATTTTCTGTCCACCAACTATGAATGAGTAATATTGGTAGTCGGTAACAAGCGTTACAAATTTGACTCTATCCAATTAGGCTGCATGCCAATGCCCTCACTAAACGAACTCAGAAGCGACGCATTTTAGTAGGTAATAAACGCACCTATTACCATATGTATAATAAATTGAGGAGGTTAACTAGCGAACCATTTAAATGACCATCCTACGCCAGGAATAAAGTGAAATGTTTTTACTTTATAAGCTTTGCTAGAAACAATTTATTGTTCTTTTCTTAGTCCCGGTAATATCATTTGGCTTGGTTAGATTTTATGTGAAATTCGTATCAGCTTTACTGGCTTATCAAAGAGTAACTTTAACGTCTTGCATTTGATTAGGTACGGTTTTTCATCACGCAACACTCATTTGAAGCTGGGCGAAATGAAAGTATAACGCCCATTACGTAAAAAATATGATTTTTGACCTGCTATATCCTCGTGAGACCCGACGAACAACCTGCCGCGTGTAGTAGAAGAAAACGTGTACTTAAGGCCATTGGACACAGGAAATTACAGTAAAAAAAGTTGTATTGATGTAAAATGTGACGTTGGCCTACCATGGTGTGTGCAATATATTGCACACAGGGATTCAGTGCACGAAAAAAAACAATATCACATATTGCACTTAATAAAAGAAAAGAGTTCTCCAGCTGGAAATTCTAGCTATGAAACTGCTTCAAGCAGTTTCTTGAGGAAGTTAAACAAAAAAATGCGTCGCAGCGAGTGCACCGAACCTTCGAGCGTTGTGATCATCCGGGGTTACGGCACCGTGATGGCGACTTTGGTTCAGAAAGCTCAGGCATGTGTCTGGCGCCCGCTGTCCTGAAAGAGACAGGAGGCAATGGTGCTATCGTGGTCAAAGAGGAAGCATCTGGGAGGGGTGTTTATTGTTGTTGTTGTTCCTTAACATTGTAGGCGCATACCCGATCAGGGGATCGGCCAAACAACAGTCGTGAAACCCAAAGGGATAACTGCTAGGTGGATGATTCCAGGAAAATTAGAAAAATTTGGAAGCTTTTTTCTTCTTGTGTTTGAGGAATCGAGTTTGGAAATTAGTCAATATTAAAACAAACAACGAAAGGAAGGAAATAAATAAATGAATAAAGAAGAAGAAGAAGAAGAAGAAGGAGGAGGAGGAGGAGGAGGAGGAGGAGGAGGAGGAGGAGGAGGAGGAGGAAGAAGAGGAGAAGATAGAGGACGAGGAGAGGGAGGAGGACGAGGAGGACGAGGATGAGGATGAGCAGGAGGATGAGGAGGCAGAATAATAATAAGAAATATTCAGTAGAACAGTCGTGTCCTCTTCGTCTTCTGACATGTCGAGATCCGATGTGTCCTGAGAAGCAATGGCTTCAAAAATCGGCACGGCAGTTTTCATCCGCAGCCCTAGCACAGTCCAGAAAATCCGAAATTGATAACGTTGTATTATAAACCAAAAAAGCTTATTTGGTAGAGATAAATATCAATTTACTGCCCGGTCATCGTAACAGTACATACAGCGCACACACTAGAAAATACCTAATACAATGTGCCTCGATCCCAGCGTGCAATAAATTGTACACAAACGATTTCAGCTCGACAACAAACAAAATACACGTTTGCGCGAAATAAAATTGAGTTCTAGATGATCCCTACACATTCAAGAATCCATTCAACAGAAATTTCAAACCATTTCGCTAAGCGGTAAGAAAATACGAGCATCTTACTTGGCCGGGCCGAGTAGAACGACTCCATGGGAACGAAGGCCATCTTCAAAATGGCGCGCAAAAAAAAACCGCGCAGTCGACTTCTCCCACTCTGCGCTAGGTGGCAGCACATGTCTGTGCAATTCTTTGTACAGGCGGTCTCAGCTTCTACGGCTGTTTGAAAATCGCTACGGCGCTGAGAACGAGTGTGCAATATATTGTACACTGGGTCTCACGAGATATATTTGATCTGCATGTATTTGTAGGAAGCCATCAACCCACTGATTTCAAGTAACCTGCCCAAATCAGAACAAGTAAAACGCTCATAATCTCATATTCTGAGTAAAAAAATTGATAATATTCGCTTGGTCAACAAGGAATGCACGCCCAGTACGTCAATTTCTGCAAGCGTTAGCAAAAACTTCAAAACGTCAATCCCCACAGCCTACACACGATCTTTAAAAAGTAGGGGTGATGCCACGCGCAGCACATAAACGGCCGCACTCTTGTTCCGTACACCTCCGTAGGGCTCAACCGCAAAGTGCTGTTTACCCAAGCGCTTGTCAGACAGAATATCTGAACTTCTCCCTTACTGGTTTTTTTTCTGAAAATCTGTGTCACTGTGGCTGACATTTTTCGTCCACTGTCGAGAATGATGTTTACCTGGTATCGTCAGTTTATACAGGCATAAAAATACCGCTACGCTTCATTTCATAACACACAATTGGTAGCGGCCGTAAAATTCTCATGATTTTGTACAAAATAATTCGGTTCTATTGAAGAACCAACAAAACAACGAAAGTCGCGCGCTGGCAGAGCAAAGAGATGGAGGTAGGCTCACTTCGATTGCCAGAAAAGGGTTGCTCCCAGGCGTCTACGGCATCACCCCTTCGCTCTAAATTGACCCATTACTTTGGTCAAACCCTTATCAGTTTATGTAGGGCGTAGGGTACTGCCGACCTGGATCCGCAGAGCTTCCAAGAAGCAGGCGCATCTGCGGACATCTTCAAGAGCCGACTGATATAGCTTGCCGGTTTACGCTGTTTTGTCTTCTTGTTGAGTATGCTTCCGCATCTAGTCCCAGTCTGTGATGTGGGCTGTTCCCAGCTTGGCTCGGTAGTTGTGACCCCGTATCATGATTGGGACTACGCAATGATCGGATCCCAGATCCTCATTTTCGCATTTCCTTGTAACGTCGATTGATCCGCTGAGCCACGACATGTCTGGTGTTGTGCCCATAGATACACTGTTTCCTCTGCGTGTTGGTACCCCAGGTTCGTTCAGTAATGTTATATGTTGGTCGTTCATTGTCCTGACTAGAGCCTTTCCTTTCTTTGATTGAAACTTGTACTTCACAACATGTGCGCGGCGTGGAAGGCCCCAAGGATCAGGAGCGCTCTGGTTCCCGCAAAGTTCCTCACATCCAGCATGACGCGGTCAAGGTCGTATTGTTTTTGCAACGGTCTGAAGTAGACGCTCATGATAAATAGGTTACTTTTACTTCCAATTTCTTTTGCATGTATTTCAACAAGGGTATGTTGACATCCCGCTGGCGCTGTAAGGTGTTGGGTGGCTGCTATATGGTTCTCTAAAAGAAACGCCGTTGCCATTTTAGTGGGGTCGGTATATGTGACATACCCCGGGATCTTTGGAACTTCTCTTGTCTCTTGCAAGGCGAGGATGGCTGGTCGAATTTATACCGTCTTCAAGTGAAGTGCGAGTTCGATGTCCTTCTAACGGATGCTTCTGCAATTCCACTGGAAAATCTTTGTGGGCTCTCTACTGTCCTTCTAGTTACTGCTTCTGATGTTTGTGTTCGGTGTCATACTTGGTGAGGGTCTCGACCCGGTAGCGTCGTTTGGCTATCGCCTCTTTGAGTCTTCCTATGCGATCCCTTTTTTGCGATGTAGATTTAATCCTCATTTCAAGTGTCGAAACTCGTGACACGAGCCTCTCGTGCTTAGCCTCTAGCGTGTTCCGCCGGTCCTCGATTCACACCAGTGCCGTAAGGATGACCGTATCTCCATGTGTTAGCTGTTTGTTTCGCTCGGCCCGGCGGCTGCGTGTTCTCTTCACTGGATGAAGCCTCTTCGACTCCCATAGCCTCTTGCTTTTGTTGACCTGGCGTATTGCCGAACGTCGGAGAGCGTGACCTCCTGCGGGGCATTTCTCGCGGGACCTCTGCCGCGGGGGAGGGGTGAAGATGAGGAATAAGAAACGTGAGGGAGCTTTTACTGCGCGCTTGTTTCTGGGGTTTTATCAAGCGGAATGGGTGAGACAAGGGGCTCTGAACTACGCCCAGGAAGTCTCCTCATGTTTCGCTGCAATTTCCAGAAATTTAAGGCCAAGCCATTGACTGTTGCTGAAGCTATATATTTAAGCGCAACGTCCTCGTACTGCGCCTCATCGTGGCATAAATGGCTTCAGTAACGGCAGTGCCCGCATCCGCTATCTCTGCGGAGGACCATTACGATATCAAGCGGCGTAAACTTGGCGCCTCCAATCACAAATTGACCACCAAAACCACATCGACGATAACACCGGCAGATTATGGGGCACATTCAGAAGAGCCTGCTGGTGAGTTGATTACAAAGTACCGGTCACGCCGCCCTTTGCCACGCAAGAATGACGTCACCCTTTCTCGTATGTCAAAGCAAAAGAATAATGTGTATTTCATCCTCTCAACAACGTCCGCGTTGGTGATATCCCTCGCAGGGCACTCTCACACCTTCTATCAATGATCGCACCCGAAGATACTATGAACTGACTTACTTCGACAGCGATAAATTATTGTGCAAATTCAATAACAATCACGTTTTACAGTGCAAATCAGGCGGCTAACTTTGAAACAGACCCAAATGATCATTGGAGACCGCAACATTCAGTTCGAGGTGAAAGTTTTGCGTCCCAAAGGTACATCCCGTGGCGTTATTCATGTTGATCCTGGAGACTCAAACGCAGATCTCCGTAGTTACACAACATGTGAGTCAGCCAGTATTCCTGACATCCGCCGCCTCGGTAAAAGAAACTGCGCCTTGGTGAGTTTCGATACTCTCATCCCGCCAAAAACGGTGCGTAATTTCACGAAACTATGTCCTGCAAAACCTTAAGTACCGCGAACCCTGGTGTGCTACCGCTGTCATCGCAACGGACACCTCCAGAAGCACTGTCCCAATGCCGCAGTGTGCTTCCGCTGTGGCAAAACCCGCAAGAGGTGCCCTACTGCAATATCTGCAAAGCGAATGGTCACACTGCGGTTGCGCGCGAATGTGGAACCAAAGGCACCCAAATACTGCGCTGGCGAGAAAATCGGAACGTTCGGGTTACCACGGGGGGTGGGGATGAACAGCCAACCACACGTATTCCAACGCTCAAGGCTGCCCCGTACTGCCAACATGGCAACATTCCAGCTGCATCGACATGATGACAAGACCATGAAGGGCTCTGGGACGGCACGGCTGTTACAGCATTTGCCTTCAGAAAGCCTCAGCCACTGCAATAAGCCGACGTACTCTGCCGTACTCCAAGACAGCAGCGCAGAAAAATTCCAAACCACCGAGGAAAAAGCGACCACGCTCTGCTGCAATGAGACCCTTCTACATGTTTTGCCCGACAACATTCGCGCCCTACATGACCAGCTGGTTGTCTTGCAGCGCTAGTACAAGAAGGCCCTTGCCGAATATCAGAATTAGGAGGACGAGTGCCTCGGCACTATTGAGGAGCGCTGTCGCAGAATTCCCGCTTAACTCAAGTCTCGCCATCCCACTGGTCAACCGGATATGGTACCTTTCACTAAACAAGATGTGGAGGATATTTTTGCCGAAGTAATTCAGAATTTCTACCCTACCAACGCGGCGTATCAGACGTACGCTCTGGCAGGTCATTGCAAGAGACCGCTGTGAACGCACCATCTGAAGGCGTGGCGTCTGAAGGCACCATGGCGCAGCCCCACCAGCATGTCCAAACTCTTGACGCCACCTCCACTGCTGCTGCAGCAGAACTGTCGCGGCCTACGCGCCAATGCTTATGAACTAAATGAACACCTGCACGGAATGCCAAACAAGCCGGTTGCTACGGTTGCTATTCTGCTGCAACAGACGCATGAAACTGGCCCTGGGATACGCGGTTTCCGGGGATACGCCGCTCTGGCCATCCGACGGGTTCTTCCTCGGAGATCGGAATTAATAGAATTCACACAAGAGGTCGCCGTTTTCGTCTGGCAAGGTGTTCCCCACTGCCAAGTGCCTACAATGGAATTTGGTAGCGATGTACAGGAGGTGGTGGCAGTAAGGATTTCCCTGCGCCGTCAAAAGCTGTTATTCGCGTCAGCTTACGTTCGACCTGCTGTTGGAGGTGCAGATTTCGAATGGATTCGTCGCCTCTGTAGCCTCTACCCTAATGACATGGCAGTGATTGCAGGGGATTGTAATGCGCTAAGCCCAACTTCGGGCTACCGCTGCTCATCTGTTCGGGGTCGCAGTCTGGAAAAGGCGGCCGAGGATGGCGACCTGGTACTGGTAAATAATTTACCAGTGGCAACACGTCTAGGATCAGGACCCCGTCAACGAGACACAATTCTAGATTCGACATGGCCCACTACTAATGCGGTAGCCAATTGGTGGTGCGAAACCTCTCCATTGGGTAGGAACCACTACTTTCTATGGATTCAGCTCAGCAGTTCTACGTGCCACATAGCCTACGAAGCAACTCTGGTTTACAGATTGGCAACATTTAGGAATACTTCTAGCAGAAACACCACCCCAGATATTCCACCAGCCAGGCGATACTCCTACGAATGCCCTGGTTTGGCGCATTGTTGAGGCAGCTCAAGTAGCTTCTCAAACTTTACAGACACCGCCGGATGCACCAGTTCCAGACCGCCACCTCATTAGTTTGTGGCGAATTCGAATCACTTTACAAGAGCGCTAACGTGCTGGATGCCGCACTTGTTCAAATCTCGTGCGAATGCGCCAACACAATGCCAACATTCGGCGTCACACGAGGCAACTTGCGATGAACCACTGAGAGGAGCATTGCGCTGCGTTTCCTCACTGAAACGCAGCTCAGAAGCTGTGGGGGAATGTTCCAGGCCATCAATGGGGGCACGAGCTTTCAGGCTACAGTCCCGGATGTGCTTCCGCGCACCGGAGCCGCTCAGTAGTTTTCCGAACGAGAAGCTGCAAGGACGTTCTTCCCGCAGCAATCCTCTACGCCACCCAGAACATATACTTCTCGGAGCCAGTAGACGAAAAAGACCCCCTTGAGGTGCCTTTACTATATTGAACTTATAAATGCCTGGAGCAAGTAAACGTGCGCAGTGTGCCTGGCAAAGATGGCGTTACTTGATCAATGCTGCGGAATGTAGATGAACAAACTAGATGCGACATACTGGAACTATTGAATTCCATTTGGGCCTCAGGACACCTGCCAGAACATTTAAAGCACGCAGTCGTCACACCCATTCCTGAGGCTGGGAAAGATCCATCCACGACATCAAATCTACGTCCCATCTCCCTGGCGAAGACATTGTACAAATTACTTGAACGAATGGTCGCTACTCTACTCATCCACTAATTGGAAGAAGAAGCTTTCTTTTTCCATCCCGCGCAGAATGGATTCCTAACAAACCTCGCAACGGATAGCAGCGACCACATCCTTCGGCGGGTACTCTGGCGTACACGACATCATAAACCACACATCTTGGTGGCTGTAGACTTTCGCAAGGCTTTCGACACCATCTCCCACCACGCGGTACTACAAGCCCTTTGCAAAGCTTGCCCAGCTAAACGGATAAGGAATTTAGTGCAAGCCTTTCTGGCAGACAGGACATTTGAAATCCGCTCGGATTGTGTGAATACCCTACGTTTCAAGAACACCTGCGGGGTACTACAAGGTGCCATAATGTACCCGACATTATTCAATATCCTAATGGCAAAGCTAGTCAAGGGCGTTACTGCCGTCACAGGGGTTCATGTCACGGCGTACGCTGACGACGTGACCATCGGGACGGAGGCCAACGATCGCCCTACGACTAATACCGCGGTACAGCGCCTGCAAAATGCTTCGAACACATTCACCGCCCTTCTGATACCCACTGCCATGGAGGTGTCAGCAACAAAAACAAATTACTTAGCTGTGCGCGACAAAGCCACTAATTGTGAGCGTATTCATTTAACTATCGCTGGGAAACCCCTTCAGCCAGCTCCAGGTGGTTGGATTCGCATACTGGGTGTTCCGTTTCATGAAAATGGGGGAGCTCATACGTGACTAAGACAGCTCAAACTATTGTGGCGACGTCTCCTACACATTGTGCGTCGCATCTATGGCATTTTCGGCGGTGCTTTACAAGATATCGCTCGACGCCTAGTACAGGCAGTGCTGGTATCTAGAGCGGTCTACGGCGCCATGTGTTACGATCGAACGAAGCACCAACTTTACCAGCTGGAGCAATTGTATTGAAAAGCGCTTAGGGCTATTACTGGCCGGACCCGTCACACTCGCGTCGAAAAGCGGTACCGTTATTCTGGCTTGCCCACGATTGGGTATACCATCTCTGCCCGCATAGCAGGCGCCAACGACCGTCGCCGCTTGACACTGCAGGGACGCTGCCTGCTACGCCACGACGGTGCGCGACTACTAGTTGAGCCGCCCATCCATCCGCACGTTCGTCCAAGGGAGGACGTGCTGATTACAGAACGGCGACCAGCACCCTACAAAACTGCTCGTGCTACTAATGCGGCACAACGTGCAACATTGGTGCAGACCACCGCAGCCACCGACGCTGCGGATCCGCGGACATTATGTTTGTACGTGGACGCATCCTGGCAAGCTCGCATGGCCGCTGTGGCACTTGCAGCTGTAGCGGAAGACCGCAATGAACGCAGCGTCACAGCCTACATCGTCGATTCCATTCCGGACAGCACCAACCTTAAGCTGCGCGCTATTCAACAAGGCCTACGCCCAGCACGTTCTGTTCTGCAGGCATGCAGTCAGCGCGCGTACCACCATGTGCACATTTTCACGGCCTGTGCCGAGGCCTTACGTCCCCTTATAGGAATTGCACGGATACACTCTGTAGCTCACTGCATAAACGATCATGCAGCTCCCTGCACAACACCTTCCACATGCCCGTAACAGTGCGATGAATCCCTGGCCATTGAGGGCATCGTGGTAATGAAAGAGCCCACCGGCTGGCGAGTGAGGCATCGTCGTCGTACCGCCGTCAGCCCGAGGAGACCATTGCCAGCGGAGCTTACTTTGATTCTGACTGGGAGTGCCAGCGTCGCCGACAGGCCCGGCGCCTTCATCTCCATTCATCAGTACCCCAGAACCCGCATCCTCTGCCTCCGGGATTTGCTCGTTGTGCCCAGGAGTTTCTCAACCGGGCCCATTGTGGCTTCCCCATAACCGCCGACATCGTTGCACGGTGGCGGCAACGGCACATTCACTTTGAGCCTCCGGGCAACGGATCCCGACAAGGCAACAACATACCGCCGGCAGGATCTCCAAAGTCACCGTCGGCGGTAAACTCCCCGTTTGTAGACCTCGCACGACTTTAACAGGCCGGATGTGCTCCCAGTTCCTCCCCTTTTCTCTTGGACCCCCATGTGCTCTGGAACGCATGCTATGGCACATCGAAACCTGACATTCCGCACCTCGTCTGGTCTTACCGGGGCCTTGCCGTGCTTCGCGCCCAACACCGCCCGCCGTGGGTTCACTCATACGAAGAGTGGATTCGGCCCTTTTGATGCGTAAAGGACACCTCGACAGCACTTTGGAGCTTCGTCTGTGCGACCTGGATGGCTGGACATTACTTGCGTCCTTCCTGCCCTCCCCATTCCCCAGCGGCTTCGGGCCATTCTTTCTTAATAATGTTTTCTTCCTTCCTTCCCCCTGGTGCTACTACTGTCTCTGCACCCTGACCAGATTTTGCGACCTGCTGTTCTATCTTCTTTATGAGATCTTTGAGTTGAGAGTTCTGCTCTTTGATTTGTGCATTCTGTTTTGCGTTGGTTTGTTTTAACTCTGCCATCTCTACGTTTTCTCTAGTTGTTGACTGAGGAGGGAAGAGGATAGGTTAAGAGAGGGAAACTCAGATTCGAGCATTTGAGCTGTGTAAGACCCACTAGCCCAGCCCACCTTTTTGGTCGCTGGGCCGCGTTGATCGCCGAGTCGTCCCCTGGAACTCGAACGCTGCCTCCGCCTCGCCATCCTTTTCACCGGTGTTCCTGCGCTGGTCCGCAGGTCCGCCCCGTGGTCTCGATCTCCCTCTGGCGTATTGTCCGGGTCCGCTCCGCGCCGCGGACGCCGGTCGGCCAGCCGTCTCCCAGCCCCTTTTCCCAGTCGGTGTCGCCGTCCTTCAATTGGAGCGCTCCTTCTGGCCATTCGCGCTGCTCCGTCCTCTCGAGTGCGGCTCCCGGCTTGCTCTGCGCTCTCTCTGCAGCGGGGAAAGTACTCTCCACATTTCTTCCGCTATAAACCGTTCATGCGGCAAAAAGAGTAAGAAATCGCGTTCAATGACCTCTGAAACCGACAAAAAATGGCGGCTATACTTGGTTCTCTAATTTCAAAGGACGGCCATATAAAGATTCCCGCACAGGTACCCGTAATGTCGTTCTTGGCGCTGTCGTCGTTCCCTGGCAGACGACAAAAGCAGACGACAATTATCCTACTACACTGAAGGAGTGCCTCGAAGGTTCAGTCGTCAGCAACTTACTTCCGCCCAACCTTGCCGTAGGCGTTCTCAGCTCGTCAGCGAATGCCACTTGTTATGCTGGCTGGGAAACCTGCAGGAACCACCTTGGTGCCTGGCTAAATGGATACTCCCGCTCAATGTCCAGTAGGCCGGGAACAAGGAATACGTAACATGCGCTTTCTTAGAAAATTTGCAATTCAGTTTGACGTTATATTCATAACGGAAACATGGTGAAGCATGGTTATGAAGTATTGCGCATGCCCGGATACACCTCTTTTTTCTTGAATCGGCCTGGCAAAGAGAGTGGGAGATTCTTGCTATTATCAAGACGTGAACTTGAATGTGAGCAGCTGGAAGAATTTTCTTTAACAACCGAATATTATGAAGTGCTTGCTTTGCGATGTGACGCATCGGTGTTTTGTGTCATATATCGCCCCCCCCATCCCCCCTTCCGGAAATGCTACTAATTTTTTCACTTTTATTAAAGGGTATTGAAGTTGCGGAAACTAGCATAGGCTCAACATAATGGCGGGAGCAGTGGTGGCGTAGAGGTAGAGCATCTGCCTCGCGTGCAGGATCGTGGTTCGAATCCCGGTGCCGGGCAATTCCAACCGAATGTAAAAAAAAAGATCTGCGTATTTATGGAATTGCAGAACTAGGCTTGGCGTGCGGCCTGACCCCGGCGACCATTGCCGGTAACGCACTCCCTCACCAGAGCAGGATTGCCATCCTGGTGTAGTAAAGGCTACAACCTCCCATTAATAAGCCAATTGACCCACGGCCCTCAGTCTCCAGTGGCTGCGAAGCAACTGATCACGGTGGTGGTCAGACCTGTGACGAAGCAGAGGGTGCTAAGAATACCTGGACCCGGACATTCCGCCATTGGAATTTGAACCGGGCAACGTTTAACACGAAAACCTTATTGGATGTTGTATAGAGGTGTTCGAGGAATTAAAGGGCATAAGTTGCATGTCATAGGGCTTAGTGAGGTTAGAAGGACTGGTGAAGCCTTTACGGTGCTGAAAAATGGACACGGCTTATGTTACCGTGGTCTAGTGCACAGAAGAGATTTGGGAGTGGGATTTCTAGTGAATAAACGCATAGCTTTCAACATAGATTTAAACTGGGAACAGCGCTTTAAACGAGGACAGCGAAGAAGAAGACACAGACGCTAGCGCTCACTATCAACTGAGCAATATTTCATTGCTTGCGGAAAACCGCTCCACTTGCGTGTCCAGGCTTGCGTGTTCAGCCTGGACACTGGTCGCAGGGTACCCACAGGCGTTGGTCCTTGGAATTGCGGAAGCGCTCCTGAAGAAAGTCCGCTCGACCCACGAGACCCAAGAAGACAAGCGGAAAAAGCCCCTAAGCGTCATACCGTACATCCACAAGGTATCCCACCGGATCAAAAAGGTGGCTGAAAAAGCAGGTGTGCGGACAGTGTTCTCGGCCCCGAGAAAACTTGGAAGTTTGTGTGCTAAGGTGAACTCGCCCGGGCGCCAAAATGTGCGATGCATGACTAAGCACGCGAAGCGCTTCGTGGCTTGCCGCGACAGCGTCGTGTACGAGGTGCCCCTAGCATGTGGTCGTGTGTATGTGGGGCAGACCGGGCGTTGCCTGAACGAGCGCCTAAGGGAGCATGCGTACTCCCATAAAACCCGCACAGGAAGCAACTTGGCAACGCACTGCAAGGCCTGCAAGGCCTGTAAGTGCTCCCCGCGTTTGGAAGAAACTAAGATACTCAAGACGTTTCGCGACACACGCGCACGCGAAATCTACGAGGCGTGGCACATCGCCCAGCGTGGAGAAGAATGCGTGAGCACCCCTTCAGTAGCTCTGTATCAGAAAGAACTTGTGTACTTGAACATGTAATTTCGAGTTATCTTGGCATAGCAGATGCGCCTGTAGTTTGTTTGTGTTTTGCTTTTTCTTTTTCACGCATGTGACGTCATTGCATTCTTCCTTTATATTTCCGCAAGCAATAAAATATTGCTCAGTTGACAGTCAGCGCTGGTGTCAGTGTCTTCTTCTTCGCTGTCCTCGTTTAAAGCGCTGTTTCCCAGTTTAAATATGAACCAACTAGCCCAAACACAAACTTTAGTTAACTTTAGTTTTCAACATAGAACTATACTATATTAACATAACAGGGACGCAGGTCTTGTAATTAGGCTTAAAAAGAGGTACAAACTGAAGGTTGCACAGGGCTACGCGCCCTCATCCAGCCACGGCGATCAGGTAGAGGACTGCTTCTATGAAGATGTTGAATCGGCAATGGCTAAAGTAAAAACACAGTATACCGTAGTTATAGGGGGCTTCAATGCTAAAGTAGGCAGGAACCAGGCTGGAGACATTGCAGTTGGGAGCTATGGGGACCTATTAGTCGAGTTCACAGAACGGAATAACCTACGCATAATGAATACCTTCTGCAAACGGGTGAGCTGGAAGTGGACGTGGAAAAGCCCGAATGGGGAGCATAAAAATGAAATAGACTTGAAATGAAATGAAATAGACATAATATGCGATAAAGCTGGTGTCGTGAAGAGTGTGGAAGTGCTCAGAAGAGTAAGCTGTATTCACCACCGGATGGTAAGATCTCGTATTAGGATAGATTTGAGGAGGGACCGTAACAAGCTAGTACGAAAGAAACCGATTAATGAGCTAAAAGTAAGACGTAAAGTAGAAGAATTCAGGATCGCGCTGCAGAAACAATAGTCAGCTCTTACCGAGGAAGCAGAGTTTACGACACAGGAAGCCAGCGACAACCTTACACGCAATATTACGGAGTGTGCAGTAAACGTCGAAGGCACGATGGCTAAATAGGATACGGGTAATATTTCGCTGGAGACGAAAGATTTAATTAAGAAAACAGGAAACCATGAAAATCTCCACTGCTGCTGACAGAATAGAACTATCAGAATTTTCGAAGTTAATCATAAAATGTAATACAGCTGATATAAGGCAGTAAGATATGGAGAGGATCGAATACGCTGTAAATAAAGGAGGTAGCCTGAAATCAGTGAAGGGGCGTCGTGGCGCGGGGAAAAATCAGATGTATGCACTTAAAGACAAGCAAAGCAATGTCATCACAAATAGGCATAAAATATACAGCAGCCGGGGAGTTCTATAGAGATCTTTACAGTAGCCGGGACATCCAGGATAATGCCGAACGAGAAAGTAGTTCAGAGGAGAAAGATATCCCACCAGTAACGACCGAAGAAGGAAGGAAGGCTTTGAAAGGAATGAAAGGCGACAAAGCACCTGGCATCAGATAACAGCAGACCTCTTGATGGGTGGCAGAGAATTTGTACTGTAAAAACTGGCAAACCTGTATACGCAATGCTTAATGACCGCAAGTATACCGGAGTCTTGGAAGAACGCGAACATCATCCTAATTCATAAGAAAGGCGACATGAAGGACTTAAAAAATTACAGTCCGATCAGCTTACTGTCACTCATCTACTAGGTACGTACCAAGGTAATCGCTAACAGCATTTCTTCAACCTTAAATTTCAGTCAACCGAAAGAACAAGCAGGGTTCCCCAAAGGCTATTCAACAATGAACCATATTCACACGATCAATCAGGTGATAGCGAAGTGCGTTGAGTATACTGAACACTTATATATAGCCTTCATAGATTATGAGAAAGCATTTGACTCGGTCGAAACCTCAGCAATCATTCAGGCATTACGGAACCAGGGGTAGATTATGTAGGGGTAGATTATGTAAGAAACTAGAGGATATCTACAATGGGTCCACAGCTATCATCATCCTCCATAAAGATATCAGTAAAATACCTATAAGTAATGGCGTCAGAGAAGGATACACAATCTCTCCAATGTTATTCGCAGCATGTTTACAAGAAATATTCAGAACGTTAGATTGGGAACAGGTGGGAGTAAGGGTTAATGGAGAGTACCTCAGTAACCTCAGATTTGCTGATGACGTTGCCTTGCTAAGTAACTCACGGGGCGAATTCGAAAGCATGCTTACCACACTGGACTGAGTGGAACCGTGGGCCTGAAAATTAATACGCAGAAAACTAAAGTAATGATCAATAACCTCGGAACAGCAGAGCGATTTCAGATAGGTGGCGCGGCAGTGGAGGTGGTAAGTGTATATATCCACTTTGGCCAAGTTGTGACCCTGGATCTCAACCATGAGGCAGAGATAATTAGAATGATAAAAATTGGGTAGAGTGCATTCGGAAGGCATTCTCAGATAATGAATGACAGCCTACCATTGTCCCTGAAGAAAGTGTATGACAGCTGCATCTTACCGGTACTCCCCTACGGGGCAGAAACCTGGAGGTTCACTAAGAGGGTTCAACTGAAATTGAGAACGGCTCAGCGGGCGATGGAGCGGAAGATGATAGTTGTAATATTAAGGGACACGAAGAGAGCCGAGTTCCTCTGAGAACAAACGCGTGTTAAGTACATATAAGTAGAAATTAAGAAGAAATGGACGTGGAAAGGGCATGTAATGCGAAGGCACGATAACCATTGGTCATTAAGGGTAACAGAGTGGATCCCTACAGAAGGCAAGCATTGCAGGGGGAGGCAGAAAGTTAGATGGGTAGATGAGATCAGGAAGTTTGCGGGGGTAAATTGGTTGCAGCTAGCACAGGACCGGGGCAATTGGAGAATATTGGGAGAGGCCTTTGCCCTCCGGTGGGCGTAGATAAGCTGGTTATAATGACCATGATGATGATGAATTCATGTCGGTAACATTAACGTAAACCTTCTCAAACCTTCCTCAATTTATAAAGAAATAGGTCCAATTATACAAAGTACTGCGTATGTCTGATACGTGAACCTCCTGGTATCACAGAAAAAACAGCAACACTCCTCGACACATTTATCACCAACGCAATAGAAACCCAGGCGTGTGGAACCGTCGCCGCTCATATCGGTGATCATCTTCCAATACACTTATTCATGTATAATCTAACGCCCAAGACGAAGTAAAACCAGCAGTTGCTATCTAAACGTGTTAGAGAATATTAAAAAATATACGCTACAAAAATGTTAGCGCGAACTTGATCAATCGCTTGGGACGACAAATACGCATACAGTGAAACCTCGATATATCGAACAGCGCGGTGCCCGTGAAATAGTTCGATATAACCAGAATTCGATATATATAATCACGTAGGCAACGCGTCATAAACTGGTACAAATCAATAAATGAACGAATTGTGCAGTAAATACTCACTTGTTGCTTCAAAGTATTTATTCTTTTGGCTTAAAGTACTGCCGCAGGGTAGCCTGGCGTGTTATACACGACTTCCTCAACGTAGTCCAAACGTTCCACAAGCGACATGCCGGTGCCTTTTATAGCGCTGCAGTAGCGGTGCGGTAGGGCCACAACCGCTGAAGCCTCGGTCGAAGTCGGGAGCGGGGCACTATCAGCGCTTGCGGGTACAACCTCAGCAGCGCCTTCGTTTGTGCGCTCAGTAGTAACCTCCGTTAGGATCTCCACCCCCGTCAACTCCGCCGTCGTACCGGTGCTGTCGTCACCGCCAACTAAGTCATCAATGCACATGCTTCGTGGCTCAGCCCCAACAAAGCGCTCCAGCTGGCCCAGGTTTCTTCAAGCTCGCATTCTTCTTTTGCACCGTCTAATTCTGCTTCGGTGCAACCGATGCGCAGCAGTCGGGAACGCCCATCGCGCCACCGCTATCCTCGAGGGTACTACGGGATAGCCCGCCGCCTGTCAACAGAGCGCGAGCGGCCTGGGCAGTCTGGGGTGGCGGAGTTCGATATACCCATTTCATGTCCGTCCCAGTTCGAAATAAAAAATTAAAAATGCATCTGATTTCCCGCGTGATATAGAAAGTGTTCGATATAGGCAATAATTCGATATACCCGTGTTCGATATATCGAGGTTTGACTGTAGTTAAACCCAGATGAGTCACATGCAGCCTTTTCTGAGAAATTTAAAAAGTATAGAAAGGGTGTTTCGATAAGAGAAAGGAAACAACAATGTAAGCCACGAAAGCAGGGATATCGAAATAATGTTAAAAAGCAATATTATCTAAAGACATAATGTATAAAATAATAATAAAAACAAGAAAATCAGGTACACTCAGGATATTTAAAGCTTACGGAAACAAGGCTAATCGATAAAACACAGCGGTAAGGGGGCGTACATGCACACCTTATTCAATGAAGATGTAATTAGAAAAATTAGACACTGTTTAAAAACACTTCAACAACTTATTAACCCCAACAATAACCCCAATTGCGATAAGGTTAGTGTAAAGGCAACATAATAGAAAGTACAGAATTAGCAGACACTGAATGACGTCTTTGTGTCTTCTCCGAACATTCCTCATTCTGGGAGCTGTACGGATTACACGGGATGGAAAGTCGTTACGGCGACTTTTTATACCCCGTGACAATTGAAGTGAAGAAAACGCTCCAGCTGCTAAACAACAGCAAAGGCTGGGATATTGATGAGCTGCCAATACCTCCTGTGATGCATGTATCCGGTGTAATTGCACCTCTGTTGGAATATATTGTTACGGGTAAAATGGTGTCTTCCAGGTAATCAAAAATGTAACACCGTGGGGAATACAGCAGCACACAGTCTCAAGTGGGTGCAGCCAGAGAGCGAGATGGTTGGTCCTCTTCCTCTTCGTCACTCAACCATCCACCGCACTAACCGTCCACGCTGGGACCAATTCATCGGTGTCTATAGTCTTTTCAGAGGGTGCATACCGATCCTATGACATACCCCCACAGGTAGAAGCACTGTCACGGTGCTCATGAGACTGGTGCGGAAGTTTGCCGATAGTTCTTGAGTCGGGAGATATGCAAGACGTCCGTTGGGATGTGGTGTGACGTGTCAGGTTGAACAGGGGCTATTTGGTATGTTACAGGTGTAACTTTCCAGAGAATACGATAAGGCCCAGAATAGCGCGACAAGAGTTTTTTTAAAAGGCCCACACGCAGTAAGGGCGACCAAAAAATAACAAGTGACCCCGGTGTAAAGTGGCGATCTTGGTGCTGGCTGTAATAATTGTCTTCTGGGACTGCTAGGATGAGCAGAGGCGGGTACGGGTAACTATACGGGCGTGATCAGCACGAGTTATAGTGGTGCGGCCACAGTGGGACGTGTGTACATGAGGCGGCAAGAGTGTGCCCAGTGGAATTGCTGGTTCGTGGCCGAAGAGTAGATAGAAGGGGCAGTAGCCAGCAGCGTCGTGACGCGGCGAATGGTAGGCAAAAGAAATGTAGGGCAAAACCACGTCCCAGGCACGGTGGTCTACGGAGACGTACATGGACAGCGGGTCGGTAATTCTGTTCGCTTAAGTCTTTCCGTCAGGTCATTAGTTTGAGGATGGCAGGCACTGGTGATTTTCTGATGGGTGGAGCAGGAGCGAAGAATGTTCGCAATAACTTGCAATAGAAAGGAGCGGCCACGATCTGTAAGGATCTGTCGAGGGGCCCCGTGAAGAAGGATAACGTCACAAAGCAGAACATTAGCAACGGCAGTAGCGCAGCTCGCCGGAAGGGTTCGTGTTATTGCATAACGCGTGGCATAGTCGGTGGCGACGGCTATCCATTTATTGGCGGCAGTGGACTGGGGAAATGGACCGAGTAAGGTCTAACACAACACGGAAGAGGGGCCCGCTTGGTATGTCCAATGGTTGAAGAAGCCCAGCTGGAGGAGTATTGGGTGTCTCCCGTCGATCGTAGAGATCCCAAGAGCGCACATGCTGCCGGACAGATCGGTAGATGCCGTGCCAGAAGAAGCGGCGTCTGATGCGATCGTAGGTGAGGGAAACACTGTGGTTACCAGTAGTTGGGAGGTCATGAAGTTGTTGGAGAACTTCGAGAAGAAGGTTCTTAGGGATAGCAAGTAATACTTCAGGGCGGTCTGGACGAAGGTTCCTAAGATACAGAATTCCTGCTGTGAGTTCGAAAATGCGAATGGAAGGCGGCAAAGGTGTAAAAATAAGGGTCTTCATAATGGAGCGCGGACGAGGATCATGTCGTTGTTCGTCGCCGATGTGGTAAGAGTCGAAGGAGACATTATGCCGGGCTTAGCAGCAGGGGCTGGGTGAGGTGGATCTACCGGGTACCGCGATAAGCAGTCAGCATCCTGATGCAGGCGGCCAGAATTGAGAATGACAGATTACAACTCCTGAAGCCGCAAAGCCCAGCGACCCAAGTGCCCCGTTAGGTATTTGAGTGACGACAACCAGTACAGAGCGTGATAGTCAGTAATTACCGGGAAGTTGCGGCCAGTAGGGACGAAACATAGGCACGGCCCAAACTGGAGCAAGGCATTCTCTTTCAGTGATGAAGTAATTGCGTTCAGATGGTTAAAGAAGGCGACTCGCGTATGCAATGACGTGTTCCTATCCGGCTTGTCTTTGGCTAAGGATGGCTCCAATGCCATGCCCACTGGCGTCAGTGTGAATCTCGGTGGGAGCGGTTACGAAGTGGGCTAACACAGGGGAAGATGTCAGCGGGAGATTAATCTAATAAATGCCTCATCCTGCACACGGGCCTACAAAAACACGGCGTTGTCCTTGAGTAGATCAGCGAGAGGTTTGGCGATGTTAGCAAAGTCTTTTATGAACCTACGGAAGTAGGAACAAAGGCCAACAAAGCTCCGAACGCCGGCCGTACAGCAAGGCACAGGAAAGTGCTTCACAGCTTTGACTTAATGAGGGTCAGGCGGAACACCTTGCACGTCAACAAGATGTCCCATACAGTTTATGCGGCGCTAGCCGAGGTGAGAATTTGCAGAGTGTATCTGAAGGCCGGCTTGGCGGAAAAGCGCGAGGATATAGGAAAGGTGGGTAAGATGGGAAGCAAAAGAGGACGAAAAGACTATAACATCATCCAGGCAGCATAAACACATGGATCATTTTATTCCTCAAAGAAGAGGGTTTTTTAAACAAACATGATATATTAAAGCCTTTCTAGTTCAATTTCAGCAAAGGGAAGTCTACAGAATCACCACTGTTAACGCAAACATATAATTTTAAACTCATTTGAGGAACGTTGGTAGACACTCGGAATATTTATAGTTACTCAAAAGCGTTCTACAGCATAAATCATGAAACCTTATGCTTAAACTTGGAGTATTACGGTTTTCGGGCATGCTTCCTGAAAGATGTAAAGTCATATTTAGAGCACCGGCAACGACAGATTGTAGTTAACGACTACCATTCTGAAACAATACCCATTTGTTCAGGTGAGCCACAGGGCAGTACACTTGGCCCATTGCTATTCAACCTTTATATTAACAATGTTGTCCTCATTGGCGAAAATGCCAAATTTGTTATCTATGCTGACAATTTAACCCTACTCTTTGTGGCCCAGATATTCCAGATATAACAAAAAAGCCAACAAAAGTCATGCAAGATTAAATTCCTGGAGCAACAACTCTTCCTTAAAAAGTAATATTATTAAAAGAAATGCTGTATTCTCAGACAGATATAAAGCCTTGTGCTACTCACCCCCACTTATGCTTGAAAAAGTAATAGGCAGTAATAAAGTAAAGTAATAGCAGTAATAGGCACGCTGTCTAGGATAGCAGGCATGCTATCTAGGATTCGGTTTTTCGTACCAACATGAGTTAAGATGCTCATTTGCAACCCCTATTTTCCATCCAACCTTTCGTACGGTAACCTGGTGTTGGGTACTACTACCCTCTCAAACGCATGGAAACTGATGCTATTACAAAAAAGGTACTCCGCACAGTGGCAGATGGCAAATACAACTCGCACACAGCCCAAATGTTTAGGTCCTAATCACTTACCCCTCTAAATGACCTCTATAGGCTGCACCTTCTCCGCAGGTACAGAACCTGTCTGAAAAATAAAAACAGGTACCAAAAGACAATAGCCGATTTAGGGTAAAAACGAACAACTGCCCAACGCGTAACACTGATATTTGTATGTCCTCCACAGCCGCACCAATTACGGCTTCCAGATGTTCCGTTACCAGCTTCCTGAATTACTGAGCCCGTCAGGTGTTCAGTAACGAAGTTTAAAACTTTGTTAAACAATTACAGGTTTATAACCGCTTCCATTTTCAACGCGATAGTGGTATTAGGCTACTTTGCGATTTCCCCGCGGCTGCTAGCCGTCCACTATCAGCCGTGCTCATCAGGTGTCCATGGAAACACGTCATCGCTGCCAGCCGGAAGCTACAATTGAAGCAGCAAGATTAGAGGGTTGAACTGAAATGGGGCAACTAAAGTGTGGAAAGGAGAACAATGATACTACGGTGAAGGCGAAAGAAAGAAACGCATTTTCAGCAGGTGCCGCGCCTGCGCAGTGAAGTTCGTTCAACGCCAACTCAGTGGTTGCATACTCGACAAAAATGGTCACCAGCCATGCCCGCAACTGCATACGCGACATACACGGTCGCCAGCCGTGCCTGCAACGGCCGAAACCACACCAAAGCGTCTTTTCACCGCAAGATGAAAATAAAATTCGCGTAATTCATGAGCCGAAACCTATACTTGGGAAACGAGGACACCGCAGTAAAAAGTTTTCGAATAATTCAGACCATTTGGCGATCGTTAACGTACGCTGAAGTGTATACACACGGGCGTTTTATGTTTTTTACTTCCATCCGAATTACGGCCGCTGGGGCAGGGAATCGAACCCCCTACCTTAGGCTCAGCAGCTCGACACTTATCCACTGAGCCACCCCGGCGTATTTTCACCAGGGGTGATGCTGAAAAACGGGAAAGGATTAACGCCAGTCTCTCGGTACTCACTGAAGGCGTTGATTATGAATAGAATCGAACTAAAATATTTCCAATGGTCTAATGACGTGAATTTTCAAACTATGCTACAACATTCTTGTCGTTCTGTCTTTGCTGCAAGCTCCGTTTGGCAAACGACGGAGGGTGCAAAGAGGCCAAATTAAAAACAATCACCCTAAAATACGTACCGATGTGCTACCAGAGAAAAGTCACGTAAGGGTGCTCGGCGTGGCTGTAGAGTAAAGTGGCAAAGCCGAACTCACAATTCTCATAAAAGAGAAAATCTATAACTAATCACCCACGTTAAAAAAACGCCTAACCAAGAGGAGGCAGGAAATAAAGAAAAAAGAAGCGGTAGCACTCATTCAACATGCGATCATGAGCAGGCTATTGCAGAGCTTATTGTACCATAAATTTACTCGCACCGAAGAAAAAAAAAACACCATTATCTAGACAGCACATTGTGCAGTCGTCAACCTAGAAATTTTGACCATGAGACGAACTGACGACTGCTGGTAGACCAGGATAATAGAATGGACAGCGAGAGATGGGTCTAGAAGAAAGAAAATGCCGTTACGCGATGAAGGGAAGAAATAGGAACATTATGAGGCAAAGAATCGACTCAGGCAGCGCAAGACAAAAGTAGCAATGAATCCCAATGGGAGAGGCCTTACTTCTGCAGTCGACCTAAATAGTATGCTGATGTTGATCTCGATGAATAGGCCCTCAAATTATGTCTTCAATGAGAGAAACCACTATCTTAGCACCAAGTGAGCGGTTGAAAAAACAAAATCAAGACGACTCATCGTATAAAACAAAGCTCACCCCTCTGAAATGAAACGACAGCGCCCTTGATATACAGGTCACCTATTCGACGACTCCGCATAAAAACTCTCCTGTAGAAAAAACGTGGATCCACACCTACACAAGAATGGGCATATGCCAGGATCACGTTCATCTCAGGAAAGTTTGAAGCTAATAAGACCACGGCATACACCGGGCCCGACGTAGGAAAGAGCGAGGCAGCAGTTGCACTTGACATCGTGTGCAATATTTGTCATTGCATGAGCGTTATACGTACAGGAACATAGAATGGAAGTTGGAGACATCCTCTTGGCAATCCGACTAGCGGACGCATCAAATAGCAGTGTAAACATTGTTACAGGTTTTCAAAGGCCATTAGACAGTTTTCTGCAGGAATACCTACATGCTTCTGTAAGTGGCTCCATTCCACAATTCGGAAGATGAATAACGTCACCTCGACGCCCAGCACAACGGTACGGAAGAAGACGAGGCATTGAGCCGGAGGCAAAAGACCTCACATACCGTGCTCCTTGCGACCACCACTACCGCGCTCTCTCAATAAAAAACGCCAAGTATGTCTCCTATGAACACGTATCCCATGCCTAGGAACACATTTTTTCCTCGCTACAAGAAGGTCTCAATGTCGAAGAATCGCAAACACTCGGGAGAATAAACCAACACGAGTATATTTAATAATCTATGTGGGCGAAGATGTTTCGTAAAAATATCATACATAAACCAACTCTGCTAAAATCAGCGAAACGTCCATCCTTTTACACGCAAGCTAGCTACGTCCATGGGTATGATCAGAGGAGAGAAACTCAAACATTAAATCTTCAACTTTTTCTATGAAGACAAAAAGGGGGGCAGCTTTGACCAGCTCATTATGTCAAGATCAGCACGAGCTGATGAGAGGACAAGGGGAGAAGCTGCTGCATCCAGCGCCCTAGACTTAAGGTTTCACCCTTGATGTCCCTACCACATCTTTGC
Source organism: Haemaphysalis longicornis (assembly GCF_048455015.1). NCBI lineage: Eukaryota > Metazoa > Arthropoda > Arachnida > Ixodida > Ixodidae > Haemaphysalis > Haemaphysalis longicornis. The sequence goes on along the minus strand of NW_027526225.1, from coordinate 69,242,559 downwards.
ACGCTTTTCCTAAACCCCACTATATAGCGACTAATCACATAGGTTTTTAAAATAAATTTTAACATTTCCATGGCTTTGTTATCACTGAAAGCTGGTTTAGTAAACGACAGGTAGTGCCACGCGGCCACGTTAAAAATCACCCTAAAAGTAAGTAAGAATGCTTTCTCAGAGAACAGCCACGTAAGAATGCGTAGCGGTGTCCTACACAAGGAGGTAGTTCCCAACTTACAATAACCAAAAAAAGAAAGTCTTTAACCAGTTCTTGCCCCCAAGCAAAACGTTCAACCAGGAGAAAAGCAAGAAAACGAGAAAATAAACGATAAGACTCATGCAATAACTGATCCCGACCAGAATATTGCATCGTCTGCCGTACCACAAATTTACCCGTTCGAATGCAAATGAAAACAACACCATCATTAGGACAGCATATAAGGCAATTTTCAACTTCCGAATTTTGACCGTGAGATTAACTAACAAAGCGTGAAGATGCATAGACAGGTCTTGAAGAAGGGGCCAGCCATTCACTCGATGGAGGGATGAAATATTATTCCGAGCAAAGAATAGACTGGGGAAGCGCAGGACAACAGTGGAAGGAACCATCACGCTGCCGTCGTGTAAATATGATGTTGGTGAAAATGGCTATGAATAGGTCCTCAACTGGTGAAGATGGAGAAGAGACTGTGGAGCCTGCAATCGCAACTAGAACAACAGCAGCAGCAGAAACAGAGGTAAACGAGACCGGCGGTCATAGAAGGGGCCATTTCGTCAGCGAACCAAACGTCGAGGTAGAAACCGAGTCAAGACAGGCAGCAGAAACAGGTAGAATAACAACAAGGCAAGTAGGGAACATCGCCACTGGTGATGGAGGTCGCCCGGGACGAAGACGAAACGTCAGAGGCACCAAAGAAGCTGGCACGAACGGCGACGAAGCAGAGTTACGAATTTCAGCTCGAGAGATGACGGCCACGGTAGGGAACATGGCGGCGGCGCCACATCAGCGGTTCGCGAGACTGAAAAAAATGATCACCGCAATGACAAAATCGCAGACGAGCATGAATGAGCGGTTTGATTACATGAAGCAGACGTTGAAACCCATGGTACGAAGTCTGGTGTTTGCGGCGCAGTTTGTTAATCACCCGTATCTCCAAAAGCAAGTGCAGCAACCACCAGCGCAACAACCATGCCAAGGCGGTCCCATGGCGCAGTGAGGTCGAGATCGGTGACGGAACCGCTCACGATCTGGCATATAACTGGCAAAGCTTCTGCAACAAGAGAGCGATCCTTCAGCAACTCGTTAACCGAGCGTCAAAGAAACCGGACATTATCATGTTTCAATAAACGGCAGTGACGGACCCTACCCTGCCGTGGTACAGTGTCTACGCCGACACGTCTGGTCGGTGCGGGGTGCCTACCTTCGTTAGGAAGGGTTTGACAGCCGTGGAGCACCAGCTGAGCAAGGGCAAGAATGAAAAGTGCGAGCACGTGTGCGTCGAGGTCGCGCTCGGCAAGGTATCCAAGCACGAGATGATCGCAGTGAACGAGTACAGCAATCACCAAGACTACGGCCAGAAATTCAAGACTCTTCTGAGAGCGTGTAGCAACCGACCCAAGAGACAAACACTGGTGGGGGGGGGGGTGACGTTAACGCTTCGCGTCACTCGTGGGGCTAGAAGAAAGACACTGCAAATTGGAAAGATATCGGGTACGACGCGACGGTGGAGAGGTGCACGCTCATCCGGAATCCCAAGTAACCACACGAACAGGCCTCACCTCGCTCCAATTGGACACCGCGCCGGAAATGCCCTTTGTCAAGAACGGGGGAGGGGTGGCATGGCGCAACACCGGTGAAGACCTGGGAAGCGACGACTACATCTTCAATGTCGAGTTGATGGGCAGCGGGGATCGCAAGATCGAGCACAAGTAGACAGACTGCGACGGCTTCTGTAAACAGAGGAGGAACGGACCTGCGGTGCAAGACATCGCAGATATAGAAGAGTGGACGGCGGGGCTGAAGGAAGAAGTCAGAATGACAACCAAGAAGATCAAGACCGGTGAGGACGGTCGCATGCGTCAAAAGTAAACTGGCGCATCTACGCGAAGCGAAGTCGATCAAGCAGCGCTAGAAGAAGCACCGGTGGAACAGCAAACCGAGCAATAAGATGGCAGAACTGAACCGGGCAATCGCTAAGCACCATGCGTTGCTCCATACGCAACAGTGGGACGAGGTGTGCAGCGGCATCGATGGCCGCCTTCGCCAGGGCAGGGCCTGGACCCTAATCGGACACTTACTCGACGAGAGCACTAGCAAGTCGTCCCAAAATAACCGCGTGGCTCGGATCGTGAATGAGGCCGACAAGAGCCTCGGCAAGGACGAACTGATCAAGCGTCTAAGTGACAAATACCTGCTGGAGACAAAGACGGAGCAACACCTGGAGTATGCGAGAGCTCCGAACGACAAGTTGGATCGAGACATCGCGACGGCTAAGGTCGCGACTGCCCGGCGGCAACTCAACACCAGGTCGGCGGCTGGACCCGACGGGGTTTTGAAGAAAGCGTTGAGGAACCTGGACGACCCGTTAATATAGGTCCGCTGACGCGTTACTAGAACAAGTGTTGGCGAAGCCGCAAGCTGCCGAACCAATTGAAGAAGGCGAAGACGGTGCTGATCCCGAAAACGGGCAAACCGCCGAACATCCAGAAGCTGAGGCTCATCTCGCTGACGTCGTGCGTGGGGAATGTTCTCGAGCACGAGTTGCCGAACCGATGGCAAAACGACCCAGGACGAGAGGGACTGTATACGCACGCGAGGATCGGGTTCCGGATGGTCCTGAGCACTCAAGGCGCGATGTTGCAGCTGAAAAAGGAGATCATCGAGAACGAGACGAATGACAGCGAGGCGATCCTAAGCACTCGGCGATCCTGGCGCAGGCTTCCCGGCTCAACATAGGAAAGAGAACCTACCACTACATCCGATACTTTTAAAGACGATAGTCTTTCTTAGGCTACTTAGGCCCAGAAATTTTAAATGCAGAGCATTTCAGTAACTCACGATGTCACCCGCGTTGACGTCCGTAGTCCGCACCATTGTTGTCCCTACTATATAAAAAAATACTATCCGGCGCCAGGTTTCGATCCCTCGACCGTGCGGGCGAAACGCAATGTACATGGTGCGTTACCCACTGCGCCACAAAGCCGACACAGAAAGGAACGCTACGAACGCGCCTTATATCGTTGACTCATTCAAATTACTGCTGACGAGCGCTCTCTCGTCAGCACTTGCCACAAGTGCAACAACATTAACGTAAAGCAAACTACTTAACGTCGCGCACCCCCGGAAATGCTCTGCATGTGATCGTGCCCCTCGCGAGGGGGATGTTTCACTGCGTCTTCTCTCGGTCGCGGGACCCGTGGCGCCATCTGGCGGAGGCGCGGCACAACTCGTAGCACTTTGAAAAGATGCTGCGCCAGCCAGCTTTTTTTTTTAATTGATCTTCATCGTCAATGGTGAGCTGGGATGATGGACCGACATGCTGAGCGTGCGCGCTTAATGCAAAGCCTATTTCAAGAGAATATTTCCCAAGTGCGCAGTGCTTATGAACTTTAAGCGATGCTCCTGACTGGTTGGAGTGCCTCGATTGCTGCCTGTCAATGCCTTACTTTTAATTTGAATTGCAGTGAACTCAAGTGCCTTTAAAATCGCGATTCTTTCTGCCTCAAAGTTATTGCTGTACTCCGGAAGTTTGTATTGTTTGGTTTCTACTATTTTGCCGGATTTGTCTAGAATTATAAAAGGTTTTATCTTGCGGTTTTATCTTGCGAGCCGTCTGTAAATACTACAAAATCTGTTTGCGAAATTGGTTGAGTAAGATAGGTAAAAGATATCTTATCTGCTGCATGCACCTGCCATGTATTTACTTTGTTACTTATTTGGTCTCCCGTAAAAACGCGGTTTTTCTAGATGAATATTTTTCCGGCGACAAGTATGTTAAATGTTTCGATTTCTTTTTCGATCGTCAGATGAATTGGTGGGACATTAGCTATGATGTTTAAGGCCGGATTGGATACTGTTTTAAATGGTTTTGTAATTTTAAGGAGGCTTGTTCTTTGAATGCTTCTTAGTTTTTTTCTTATTAGTACCTGTTTTTTATACCAAATTGGAGCGGCATAAACTATGATTCTTTCTATAGACGGTATTCATTCAAAAGTTTAGCGGGCGATTTTCTTCGCTTGGCCACACTGAAAGCCGCCATGTCTGTGGCCACTGTGCTAGCGCATGCGCTGTGCGCCCACATCTCGAGAAAAAAAAACACCGGTGTCCCGTTTGTCGTCTGCCGCGTTTCAACCCAATTATCGGTAGTGGCGTCAAGAGATATATTATTAATCGCACTCACATTACGTGGTGGCGCTCTACCTGCCATCGATAACTTCGCATCACCGGAGGATGAAACCGCGGCAGCAAACGGCCGGAACGGCGCGCAAAAGTCCGACACTGCTGTTGGCTGCCGCCGTGAATGCCGACGCAAGTGCACCCGCACCGTATCCACGACTTTGTCTGGTAAGTTCCCTCTAATACATAGTTGATTACAAAAACCGAATAATTTCTTTGGAGAGCTGTTTCACGCGTACGCCGATTTAGCGATGGTAGCGAATGTGAGGCCGCTTCCCGAGCCGTGCTGTAACCCGAGTGCTGACGGATCGCAAGCGCCCTTTGAACAAATCCCTCGAGTTTGGCTTCCGTACGGCAACATTTTCTGCATATGCCTTCGGGCGATCGCTTTTCCGCGAGCATACGCGTGACTTATCGCGACGCAGTCGCACGCATACGTGGGCTCTAACGTTTTTATCGCTCTACCTACTCGTGCACGCCCCCGTGTGCCAACGTGTTTTCAAATAAATTGGAATGAAACTTAGGCAGGCAGCAATGCGCCACCATCAGCTTCGCAGTCACCAGTCGCGGTCGCACGCTGGATGCCTTGTCGGTTGTTCGTACGAGGGATAAAAACGGGCGCGCTCTTGTTTTTTATTTAAATCGCGGCAATCACTGACACTGACATCACTGAGATTTTCTTCAGACTCCAGTTCCAGAGAAAATCTGCTGTTGCAGTGACCAACCCGTTCCGCTGGTGCCGTGTAGATTCAATGCGCAAGTCTTGACGCAGAAAAATTACTGGGACCCAGATTTCGGAAGTGTAGTGGACGCGCATTTCACGGCGCGCTGAAGGTGCGTTTCTCACGCTCGCTCGGGCGGCGGTTCGCGTTACCGGACCCGCCGGATGTGTGACGCGTGAGCTATCGTGTTCCACGCCTGCGCCGCCGCGCCATCGGGGACCGGGGGGGTTTATTTCTCTTCGCTTAATAAGGCACTTGAGTTCCAGCAACCGGTCGGTGTGGTCGCTTTCATCGTCGCTCGTCAGCCGACGAAACATGGTGTCAGAAGTGGGATAAAGTTAGCGACACATCGGTCAATTATTAATAGCAATCAGTCTAAGGTGCGTAGCCTGCAAAACACGCTATGGCGGATGGAGATCCTTCTATCCAGTTCAGCGGCACCGGGCTTCAACCGCCACCGAAATTCGATTTTGGGAACCCAAGCTCTTGGAAAGAATGGGTCTACCAGTTCGACGACTATTGTTATGCATCTGGGCTCTACCAAGCGCCGGGAGAAGTACGGGTCAGAACGCTTCTTTACGACATGGGCTCCCAAGACGCCTGCCGCGTTCTCGACACTCTAGCATTGTCCAGCGAAGACTGGAGCTCGCTAGAAGAAGTTCACCGATCACTTCATCCACCCGGTCAACGAGGTCTACGAAAGTGTCCGCTTCCACCATCGAACCCAGGGCGAAGGCGAGACCGTAGACGAGTTCTACACTGCGCTGCGTACACTTGTCAAAAAGTGCAACTACGCCTCAGCGGAAGTGGAAGAACGACTTGTTCGAGACAGGTTCGTCGTGGGTCTCCGGGACTCTAACCTTGTGGACAAACTGTGCCGAACACAAAAGCTTACCCTTGAAGAAGCAAGACTACAGGCTCGCATCAACGAAGATGCTGTGAAAGCCCGTGCAGCAGTGTTCCAAAAAGAGCCGAATCCTGCTCACGTTGTGGCCGAGGCCAAAGTTCAAAAGCGCTTCCAAAAGCCGCGACATGGCTCGAATTCTCAAGGGAGCTCCGGCAAGCGTGTTACGAAGTCCAACACAAGCGACGCTACCACGAGCTGCAGATACTGCGGTCGACCAACGCATCCTCGAGCAGATTGCCCAGCTAGGCAAGCCAAGTGCAAAGGGTGCAATCGGATTGGACACTTCGAAGCAGTCTGCGAAAAGAAAAGCAAGAAGAACATGGGAGCTCTCACACTGCACTCCGTAGCAGCCATCACCAGAGCCAAGTTCGTAAAAGTGGCCGTCAACGGGCTACGCTAACTTCAAGGTCGACTCGGGTGCGGAGGTGACAGTGGTACCGGACTCGTTTCCAGGCATACCGAAACGGCTGCAAAAGCCAGAAGGTGAGCTTACGGGTCCAGGAAATTACTCCCTCGCCGTTCTCGGAACATTCCAAGCGAAACTGAGCTGGAAAGGCAGGTCTACAGTGCAAACAGTGTATGTTGTGCCTTCGCAAGACCCGCCGCTTCTTGGATTCGCTGCGATACAGGCTCTCGGAGTTATACAGTTCGTGGACAGTGTAACGAATTCTACCGTCACTTTGAAGGACAGTCTCTTCGATGGCTTGGGCGAGCTGCAAGACGAAGACGTGATACGTCTCCAACCAGGCGCCAAACCGTTCTCACTCAGCGTGCCGAGAAGAGTACCGATTCCGCTTCACAAACCAGTTCGAGAGGAGCTCACCAAGCTCGAATCCCAGGGAGTCATCCAACGGGTGGACCGTCCCACACCATGGTGTTCCGGTATGGTGGCTGTTCCAAAAGCAGGAGGAGGCTACCGAATATGCGTTGACCTGACCCGACTCAACGAAGTCGTGCTTCGGGAGCGTCACATACTACCCTCAGTCGAGAACATCCAGGGACGCCTCGGATCAGCAAAGGTATTCTCTAAGCTCGATGCTACCGCTAGCTTTCACCAGGTGAAGCTTTCAGAAAAAAGTCAAGAACTCACTACGTTCATAACACCAATGGGAAGATTCTGTTTCCAAAGGCTACCTTTTGGAATCTGCTCAGCGCCAGAATATTTTGAGCGACAGATGAGCAGAATTCTGGAAGGCCTCGAAGGAGTTGTGAGCATGATTGACGACATTCTTGTCTTCGGAGCACCGCAGCAAGAGCATGACCAACGTCTCAAGCAGGTGTTATAGCGCTTGGAAGAAGCGGGAATCAAGCTGAACCGCAAGAAATGCACGTTCTCTGCAAACCAAGTCAAGTTTCTTGTAGTCGTGGTTAGCGCACAAGGAATCAGTCCCGATCCAGAAAAGGTCGAGGCCTTGGCCAAGCTACCAACCCCATCGGATGTCAGCGGTGTCCGAAGACTGCTGGGAATGGTGAACCATGTGGGCCGCTTCATTCCTCATCTTTCCGACATCACAGCACCGATCAGGGCATTGCTTCAAAAGAGAAACTCATGGCTTTGGGGACCGTGCCAGCAAGCTGCTTTCGAAAAGCTCAAAAGCTTGCTCAGTTCAGAGGTCTGCATGGCTAAATATGACCCATCGTACCCCACGGTTGTGTCAGCTGACGCAAGCTCATACGGTCTCGGAGCTTCAAGGTTAACCATCGGGAGAACGACGAGCGGTTGCTTACGCCTCACGATCCCTAACGGACACTGAAAGCCGCTACAGGCAAACAGAAAAAGAAGCTTCGGCTGTGACGTGGGCTGTCAAGAGGTTCGACCAGTTTCTGAGGGGCATCGCATTTCAAGTCGAAACGGATCATCGTCCTTTAGTCACGCTCCTGGGATCAGCAGAACTCGACATGATTCCTCCCAGAATCCAGCGCTTGCGAATCCGTCTTATGCGCTATCAGTTCACTGTTCTCTACGTCCCTGGCAAGCTGATTGCCACGGCAGACACGCTGTCAAGGGCTCCTATTCAGGAACACGATCCTGAGCGAAGTCAATGGCAGACAGACTCCATCGAGTTATTCATCGGGGAAGTCGTTACAGCAGCTGCCAACCTCATGTCCTCCCGCATCGATGCCTTACGCAAGCACCAAGCGGAAGACGGCATCTGTTCTGGGCTACTCCGCTTCTGTGAGAAAGGATGGCCAAAAAACGTCTCAAAGGTTACAGTTCATCTAAGGGAGTACTGGAAGGAAAGAGGCAACATCACAGTGTGTGATGGCTTCTTGCTCAAAGATCGCCGCATCATTATTCCAAGCCTGATGCGCCGTGAGGTACTTCAGCAAATCCACGAAGACCACCAGGGCATTGGACGGTGCAAGGCAAGGGCAAGGGACGCAGTATGGTGGCCTACCCTTAACAGCGAAATTGAGCAGCTCGTAACATCGTGTGAGAAATGCGCTCAGACGAGAGTTCAGCGTTCAGAGCCACTAATCGCAACACCGACTCCAAATCGGCCATGGCAGCGTGTAGGCGCCGACTTGTTTGAACTTGATGGAACTCACTACATAATCGTGGTGGACTACTACTCTCGTTTTCCGGAAGTAATCAGCTTGTCGTCGACCACCTCCACAGGTGTCATTGCTGCTGTCAAGAGCACGTTCGCGCGACATGGAATACCTGATGTGTTCGTGTCCGACAACGGCCCGCAATTTTCGTCACGGGTGTTCGCCGAGTTCGCGCAGACCTACGGATTTCATCACATCACGAGCAGCCCAGGCTACCCACAGTCAAACGGCGAGGCAGAACACATGGTGCAGACCATGAAGGATCTTTTCACAAAACCAAGGACCCACACATGGCGCTTCTGGTGTACCGCGACACGCCAGGAGCGAGCGGATACAGCCCGTCGCAGCTCCTAATGGGCCGACGTCTGCAAACGACAGTGCCGAAGATGCCAGACACCCTGCAACCGGAGTGGCCACCACACGACGAAGTTGCAGCTAAGGATAAAGCTAACCGAACAAAACAAAGTCAAGACTTCAACCGTCGTAACGCCGCCCACCAACTCCGCCCACTCGCTGACGGGGAGGATGTGTGGGTGCAGGATATGTCATGCGCAGCAAAGGTGCTCAGCCCAGCAAGAAGACCACGCTCATATGTGGTGGAAACACCGACAGGCATCATTCAGCGCAACCGTCGGCATTTGGTGCCGTTCAACGGTGCAGGCATGCCTGATGGCCTTGTGTCTGACAGTTATTCAAGCACAGACGAAACACCAGCAGTGACGGTTGAAAGCTCCGCGGATCAAACCCGCCGGATGTGTGACGCGTGAGCTATCGTGTTCCACGCCTGCGCCGCCGCACCATCGGGGACCGGGGGGGTTTATTTCTCTTCGCTTAATAAAGGCACTTGAGTTCCAGCAACCGGTCGGTATGGTCGCTTTCATCGTCACTCATCAGCCGACGAGACAGGAAGTACCTTAATTCGAGGAATGAAAAAAAATTGGGTGTTTTAATTAGTGAACAAAGTGGAGTTACGCTAGTTCCATCTTTGGCTCGTTCCTTTTAACTGCGCTATTTTTACTGTGCACCTTAAAACACCCGGTTATTCCTCCCTCCCCCTCTGTGGTTTTACTACATAGCTGCATTTATTACATGGAATGGCGAGTTGATTTTTAAGCATTGCCTTGGGCACACATGGTATCTAGCAGGTTGTTTTATGTACCATTCTTTTTTTAAGCAACCAACCTTCCCATCCGGCAAGCAGACTATTCATATGCTTGCAGGCTCTGTTCTCACCATCCTTGCGTCTGCACATATGTATATTTGTTAAACGTTGCCTGCATACTTTTCTAGTCCAGACTTCATATTTGAAAAGCGGCAACTGGCCACAGTTGCCGCTTTTCTAATGGAGGCGAAAAGCAGAAATGCCCATGTTCGAGATTTTGGCACACGTTAAAACATCCCCAAGTGGTCAAAATTAACCTTAGTCCCTCACTACGGTGTGCCCCATCGCCTGTGTAGTGTCAGTGTGTTAAACCTCATAGTCAATCAAAGTGTTCGTACAAACCTTCTACAAAGCAAGTACAAGCCGTTTTCAACTTTATGTGGTCACTGGTGAACTGACTGTTGTAAAACTGTGCATCGCAGCATGTTTAAGTTCACATGTTACTACTCACTCTTGCAGGTCTGAAGCATGAGATCAACCACTGGCTCTCAACAGCCACTCCCCCAGTCCGGCGAAGTCAACAAAAAGCCATCCAGCCACCACTAGGCACACAAGGCTGCAGAAAAAACTTGGCATAGCGTATGCATGTTTCTGGCCTATTTTTGCTTCTCTTAAGAAGGTAAAGTTTATGCAGCCTGTGTTGCTTTTCAGTTTCAGTTGTACAACTTTTTTTTTATGTTGATTATGCATTTTCGTGTTGAAACGTATAAAAATGTGCAGTGCCAAAGGGACACTGCACCTCCAAGGCAAACTTCATTTTAGATTTTTTTATCCTTCACCTTCGTAAATGCTGGCATCATTACAGGAGTACTTGTCGAACATTTTCATGTGTGGGTGTTTGCGTCTGTCCCGAATGCAAGATGGTGTGCCACGGTCTCTTAAAGGGGCTGGACCTACCCCACTTCTGATAGTGATGAAAAGCATGTCATAGTCTTCACATAAGCCATATTATGGCCAATTCTTTAAATACGTGTGAACATCCACTGCCTGCCTACTCTTTACGTCCCAACTTTCAGCCTCTCATCAGTGCTAGTAAACATGCTACGCGAGGCTGACCCCTTTGCTAAGCTGCACAGAAAAAAGGTCAACCCAACAGCCCAGCCAATTATCAGCAGCTGACAATCCTTGTGAATCCTCAGGTGCTGTCAAGTGCACAAATAACTCCGCCATGTGCTCACCTTTGTGAGAGAGAAACGAGCCAAGAATGCCCCAGCAACACATCAGTGATGGCCTCCCAGATGGCCGATAGGATTCTCCAGGTACAGCGCGGAGGGGTTTTGAACCCCCTACCCCAAACATTTTACTATGCTGCACATAAGCAAGTGCTAGCATTCATTTTGGCAAGGCTCCTTCCATTCTCCCATACCTCCATACACCCCCAACCCCTAAAAGTATTTCTGGCTGTACGAACAGTTTATGGACTGTGAAGAATGAGCACCCTGGAAAGAACTAAAGGAGGTGTTTCAGGTGTGCATTTGGAGGTTGTCAGGTGACACACTGTTGAGTCGAGTTGATACGTGCAGCATACCACGGTAGCAATGCACCAAGCATGTGTGGTCCTGCATTCAAGGCCAGTGCACTGCAGGCGTATTAGTAACTGCACTTGCATTGGGTCAAATTAAACTACGCAGCTGTTGAGAAAAACAATGGGGTGTACTCACGGGAGCAAAACTCTAGATTGATGCAAGCAGCAGCTGAAAGGCATTACATGCTGCCACGTGAATAAGTGCCTCCTGCCAAGAAGACACTGGCTGTACGGCCTAGTTTAACAGTACGATGTTCATTTCGTGCTTGTTGCTTTGGCTACATGTGGCTTCGGCCTTGTTGAAGCGTTTTAGCGATTAGCGGTCAGTAATGCATTGAACGTTTTTTTCTTGGCCTCTGATTGGGAGCTTAAGCACGCGACAGGCTTCATTAAAATCAAGTCCTAGCACTTCGGGATTTACACTCTATGCACAGATTGTGACTATTCGTGAAGGACGAGGACAATAGAAAGGAGCAGTAAAAAATTCTTTAGGGCCTCGTCTGGGGAGAGTGACCATTTGGGCTCCTTTCCTTGGTTGCAGCAAAGCCAAGGGAATGCGAGCTGTGGACCGGCGACCAAGGACAACTCCACCCGGAGCTGGGATTGTGTGCGCTGGACGTTGCGTCGTCGGCTGTCGAGCACTGAGGGCCAAAACAATCGAGAACTGGCGGCCATATCCATGCCAACAGAATCAACCTAAACAACAAGGTGAGCTGGGCAGCTACGGTCTCCCACGGCAAACACACTCAGAGACACATGGTCCCCCAGAGTCAATACACTCACGGCAGACATTCCGATTCATGCTCAGAAATTAACAAAATCTATCACATGCTTGAGTCCATTATCGGTGGAAAAAAAAAGTTCTAAAAGCAGCCGTAACTGAACTTAAGGGAGTCGACACCACTGTGAACCCCGCCTCTTCCAAAACGTCAGACCAGCATCTCAGGCCATCGTTGACTCCAGCCACAGCAGGTTACCGACCTTGGGGTCCTCAGAAATTGGGTCCGCAGATGCAATGGACAATTCTCCATCTGGCTCTACTCAGTTAAAACACTGGGACAAGAAAATTGGCCTTGGCAAACCCCCCTTGCTTCGGGGTCGGATGATTAGTACGTTACGGAAGGTGTGCTTCAAAATTTTGGAGAACAGATCATGGAAACTCTCGTGCGACATTCAAAGCCATGTTAGTGCAATTTGAGGATAAGATTGGTGCTGAAATCACCGGTCTAAAACATTTGCATCACCGGTTCTTTGAGGACGCTGCGTGAAGGGGAATAGGCCCCATAAAATCGACTGCACGTGCATCTGGCCTCCGTCAGCGGACAGTTCCAAAGTGCTCACCAATCGTCTAAAGGCACATTCCCACTGGCGACTTGGCACATTGCGTGACGTCGCAAGTGATGAGCCAGGCATCGCTTTTTCTCGCTTTGCGAGGGAGGACAAGATCGCTCTAGGACTGAATCCCCTCGTTGCGCCTCGGCAATGCAAAACCGGATTGCCAATCATGGCTAAGGAGTCAGCTGACGTAGCTGCAAAGGAAAGATTTGTTTACATCCAGCAATGCAAACAATGGTGAGCCGCTGCTGCCGCACAGGGCTGACTGTGCCTGTCGGGTCAGGGGTCAGGCCGGCAAGGAATTTTTCATGTGCTTCAGTTCTTAGGTCAGTGACTTCAGGGTATGTGTGTACTAATCAACAAACAGTGTAGAACTCATCAGTGTGGAAAGTCTTTTCAAATGGCAAACACGGTGTAGAACTTGGAGCGTTCGGAGGCGTCAAAACTTCTGCGTCTGTGAAAAGAAGTGAAATTTGCCGGCCGGGATGCGAGTATTGTTGCATCGAATTAATTACTAAATGCAAAACATGGCTGACCGGCACGTTTCTCCTAAACGTATGGAGCCCTTCTCGCAACACCTCCAAATTGACCAAGCTTTTTTAGAAAACTCTTGAAATTTTCCATTTCGACACATTACTCATTGTCGGTGATTTTAATGCACATCACACTAAGTGGGGATTGCAAGCATGACACCATTAAAAAGCGAAAACCTTTGGCTTGATGCCCAACAAGAAGGCCTCACCCTTACCACTGACCATACGCATCCCACTTGCACCGGAAGTAGTGTGAGCAGTGATGAGCAGCAGTGTGAGCAGCCTTGCCTCACTTTTACAGAACACACGTAAAGGAAGACCACTTTACGCAACACATAAGAGAATCTCGGCAGCGACCACCCGGCAACATCAAACGAAGGTCTGGTAGGCCCGCTTATCCTCATTTACTGAGATGCATTTCAAGGGCTCTGAGTGGTGCAGCGGGATTCCTCACACTCGGTGATTGGTCCACATATCTGAGAAATAACTAACATCAAGGCAAAGGCGGATCAACTGGGCCGAGATGCTGAGCAGGCAACTAATTATACATTTGAAGCAGGGGACCGATGCCAGGTTGACTTGCAGCTTCCCCACATGTGGGAGGCCAAGAGTGGTTTGCAACAGCAACTCCGCAAGAACAAAGTCAGTTGCAACGTGTTTTGTCGCCTGGATTGGCTTGACCAACACATTGAAGAATACTCAGTTATTGCGACAAAATTGGCATGCAGCTTGCGATTGCACCGTGAGAAGCAACTACCCAAGACATGAAACGTCGTCTGATGCTTAATCGATCTCGGTAAGAGCCAAGCCATACATTGATGCAACCTAATGGGGAATTCCATTGAGAGAACAGGAGCAGTGGCATCGTGCAGTGAGGAGTAGGTGACAGAACACTTGGGGGCACGCGGGAGCAGGGCCACTGCACCTGCCATGAGTGCGGCACGCACCCGGAGAGCAAACCCGCCGCGGTGGCTCAGTGGCTAAGGCGTTGCGCTGCTGAGCACGAGGTCGCGGGTTCGATTCCCGGCCGCGGCGGCCGCTTTTCTGATGGAGGCGAAAAGCAAAAACGCCCGTGTGTACGAGATATCGGCGCACGTTAAAGATCCCGAGGTGGTCAAAATTAATCCGGAGCCCTCCACTACGGCGCGCCTCATCGCCTGCGTTGCGTCGGCGCGTTAAACCCCCACAATCAATCAAATCAAACACCCGGAGAGCAGGTGGGAGAGGAAAAACGACGAGGGGAAAACACAGTCCCGACCGGCTGTATGGGCATACATGATAGCATTTATCAGGTTAAATAAGGGCGATCCGGCTACATTACTTGCAGTAGCAGCAATATGAGGCCTGTCTGCAAGATTGGCGAGTGAGGAACAGGCGGTATCACTACGAGGGCGTCTCAAATACGACAAAAACCAGTAACAGAGGCTATTTTGCTCATATGCACCATCTCTCGGGGTGAAGTAGAGGTTAAACTGCCGGCTACTTGTTCTTGTAGTCGTTCGTGCGAATCTCCCCAGTGCCGTTCGTTTTTTTTTTCTCTCTCTCTCTCTTCAGCCTTTAGCGTTTTTGAGAACTGAGAACGAATATTTCAGTAGAAGAAACACCCCCGCCCCACGCAGAATCGTTAAATGGTGTACAACCAAAGTGGGAAGCTCCTTCACTGGGTCTGTTTACTGAACAGCACCGTTGATTCTGGGCATGGAGTTCAGTGAGAGTAAAGCCCCTCCTATGGGCAGGGCGGCGGCGGAGGGGCTTTAATTTAGAGCAGCCCAGCGGCAGCGCGGCGGCGCGCGTCATGTCGTCGCTCCATGTACCGTAATTACCCGATTCTAACGCGCGCATGGGCGTCCGGAAGGGGGGGCAAGGGGGGGCAACTGCCCCTCCCTGGAGATTCGGATATTTGTATGCACTACAAAAAAGCTGCACAGCTTGGTTGGCCCATAATTAAAATACCTTTGCCCTGAAGGACGGAAGAGAGGAGAGAACGACACCAACATTCCCTCCTTTGTCCCATCCTTTAGCGCAGAGTTTTTTTAATTATGTACGTGAAGAAACTAACCCAACAACGCTACTCAAATGATTAGCACACTCAGGTCCTGCGTATGCGTATGGAACGCCCTTCAGGACTGCGGTCAACATTGCACTTTAGACACTGACTAACATTGCCGGTCATATGATGGCAGTAGGGTGGCAGTAGCCACCCTAATGGCAGTGAAACAGACTGTCTGTGCTGGCTATTGATGATAGCGAACAATTCTGAAAGGTTTGACGTTCCTTTTTGTTGTTTTTTTCTAAACTCTAGATTTATGCAGTCTTACCTCAAGAACTTCAGTTTTGGGACAAATTTGCAGCTATATTTAGCTTAAAATCTTCACTGCTACACTTAGTAGGGAGAGTGTAACATCCTCCCGTGCCGTCCCATCACCTTGTACACCCTTTTCTTCTAAATTGCGAAATGTCGGCACCACCCAAGCCCCGAAACAAAACCTATAAATCAGCCCCTCAAAACGCTTGTATGCCTGTACTGCATTGAAAGTCAGGGAGGCCAGTAGTACCTTTATTGTGTGAGCCATTTCAACAGACTTCATCACACATGTCACCTCGCAATTTGCCCAGAAAAACCCGAGGCGTCTGCAGCTGCTATTCAAGGAAGATTGACGGAGTGCAGTTGTGTGTATGTGAACGTATTGTGCTGTGTGCTGGTTTCAGTTGGCATGAGTCGAGAACCCTCACGCAGCGAGACTTGCAAGTGACAAAGTGGCAGTAACTTTTTGCATTTTCTTTATTAACTTTATTTCTTTTTTCGGTAATAAAATCCAATGTATATTCTCCAAGTCTGGTTCTAATTCGCTGTTTGTAATTTTTGTAACCAGAAATAACGCCTTTTTGGTGCTATCCAACCAACCCCCCCTTCCCCCCCCCCGCTGATGGATGCCCCCCCTTGCAAAAAGTTCTGCGGACGCCCGTGAACGCGCGCCCTTTTTCCGGAAAAATAGGCCGAAAAATCACATGCGCGTTAGTATCGGATTCGAAACCGAAACCGAAACAGCAGAAATTTCGTCCCACCCATCGCCATCACCATGTCAAGAAGGCGCTAAAGCTTTTAGCAGCGATTTTTCGGACGCAGGAACCATATGCGCCTAGACTTTTCTATCGGCGTTCACACAAATCGTCAAATTGTTCCACTTGCGCGCTTGATAACAGCAATGGCAGCAGCGGCTCTCACGCGTTCAAAACGAGCGGTCGGCTGAAGCGTGTGGCTCTGGAGAAGCTCGTGGGATAGGCGTGCGAGGCGTGGGCCACGATCCCATCGACCATGGTTGAATGTTCGTTCAGAAGTGTGGCATCGCGAAGGCTCTTGGTGGCACCGAGGACGAGATGTTCTGGTCAGCGGAAAGCGACGAGGAGTGAGATGAGCGAAATTACTTTGGGGAATAAATCGCCCATTTCTCCCGCATTCGTTTGTCTGGGTTATAAAGTTCCGTGCGCGTTACAAACGGAGGTGCAAGTTTTTTGGTTTTTTTTGTCAGAAAAATCGGGTGCGCGTTAGAATCGGGGGCGCGTTAGAATTGGATAAGAACGGTAGCTCAGAGATTTCCCGCCGCGCGAACTTTGTCGTGAAAGTTTGCTCCACGTATTCCAGCCTTTAGGCATCCCAGCAATCTCTGCGGAAAAGCATGTGTGAGCAAAGCCGGGCAAAGCACGTGTGGCGGTGTGAAGCATTCGCATGCTCGTAGGGCTCGCTGCCCATTCCACAAAGTTGCAAATGCACGATGGATACTGCCGCGCTCCCCGATACAAGGGAGCAAAACACACACACACACACACACACACACACACACACACACACACACACACACAAAGGGGAGGATATGACGTTAAAGGTCATGTGACTTCCTTCGTATCGTATTGTGCTCACTCCGACTTTTCAAGCGGGAGCAGATCGAACTGCTCCCAACTGCTCTCAGAGCACCGAAAGTGGTCTCGCACTACCACTGGATGACAGTGCTCCTACTTCTGTTCGACCACTGAAACACGCCTGCTCAGGAGAGAGCACTTGCAGAGTGCTTTTGAGTGCTCCTGCTCTCCCAATGGAATTCGCCATAAGCGTCATTCCCTATCAGTTTGGTAGCACGGACAAAGAACTACTGAAGGTTATTCAGGATCTTCATATTGCAAGCTATGCTGCCAAGGTACTGCCCCCCTACTCGAGCCGGAATAATGCCCTCCTCAACATTACTTCGGGCAAGGTACGCGGCTGCCATTACGGCCCTTTGCACAAAACAAAATGTGCTTTTAGGCAAAACGACATCAGGAACAAATGCTTGTAATCTAGGTTATGACTTTTTGGAAGCCCTCACTCATTAGCTCAATATGTGTTGGGAGAGAGGCCACATTCTGAAACAGTGGAAAAGAGCCAAAAATATTTTAATCCCTAAACCTGAAAAAAAAGCTTACGATTGAAATTCTCCAGCCATTATCTCTCATTCCATGCATGGGAAAGGTTCTTGAACATGGAGGAAAACTCTTTTTCTGCATACCATGATCAGTTTCCGACGTACACTTTCTACAAAGGTTAAGGCAGCATGAGCTTTAGCTAACAGCCAAACAAGGAGTCGCATTTTAAGCACATTGGACATTAACCTTCCTTGCAGCACGACTTTTCAAGTAGCTATTCCAACAACGCGGATATGGCCAGGGCGCAAGCTCTGCGCAAATGCTAAGCTAAATGTGAGGACGTGGTTTACAGGGACGCAGCCAACTATTTTCGTCTCGACGTAATATTAGTTGCTGTAGTCAATAACCAGGGAAACTCCATTGCCTCTGGCCCGCTTCATACCCCAGTGGTGTATGAAGCAGCAGCCATTGCACTGGCAATGGTGGCCTTCACAAAAATCAGAACAGTAAAAAAATTCAGGGAAGCTTGCGCTCACGTGCAAGACTTGATCATTGACGGACACAAAGTTGAGTTTTATTGTCGTGGTGCCGTGGTTGACGTCGGCGGGATGGCATTTCATTACCTTACGTTGAGCAACGCCAGAGTGAGCTCGTCGTTTTGGTCGACGTTTTCTTGTGCCGCCCTGTAAGCATGACTTATCGTCTCTAGCAGATGCTTTGCACGCCGAGCCTGTCGAAGCACACCGGCCTCTTCCTTTCCTCGGCCATGCCAACTTTCTGTGGCCTATCCACTATCCGCGACAAACTATGCACACGTATCAAGGCACGCGAGCATGAATGGTGTGCATTTTCGTAGTATTTTAAAAGCTGCGGACACCATACAGAAATGATTTGCTCAACAGCATCGCTGTTAATTAAAACCTCCTAGTCTGCAGTCCTAAATTTCTCCCGAGGGCAGATCTCCGAAGAGGTGTCCGTACCTCTAACTTTTGGCTTCGACCCCGAAAAACGAACCGGCAAGTTCTGGACCGCTAATTCTGGATCTAATCTGGACCGCTGCCCTCTTTGGCATGGCCAGGAGTGAATCCGCACACAACGCCGCTTGCGGCTTCACCGACCTAGCGCACGTCAATCTGGACGGTGGCTTCATCTCACTGTCAGGCAGGAACAGAGTAGTGTCCTACACGGATATCCCCAACCACTGTCAGCTGACCTGAGCCTGTATCCCTCCCAGGAATCTGTGGTTTGGAGACACCTCCAGACAAATTCGTGTCGGAGCTTAATTGTCTACAGCTACTGTTACCCAGGACAGGTAACAGTAGCTGTCCCCCCACCCCCCCTGCAGAGTGCCACAGGTGCCAGGAAGGAGCAGGCCTAGCACACATGCTATGTCAGCGTCCTCACACAGCCACACCAAGTTGCAGTGTTAATAGCAGTGGGAGACCGTACTGCACAGCTCCTACTCGGGGAGAGTAGAACAAGGGTAGGAGCAGTAAGCACCCTGGAACTATCATCACATCTGTCTCTGGCCCTCCAACACCTTTCACCATATGAATTGTTCCAATTTTTACTGCCCCATTTGCTCAATTCTTAGTTCCTACCCCATTTTAATAAAAGGTCTATTGAATGTTAAATACTCCAAATCTTTGTGCATCAACCATAAGTGCATCTATCGCAAGTGCAAGGGGCATGAATAAAAGGGGATGCTTAGAATAAAAAAAACTTACAATGTAGCAGTGAGTGTGAATTTTATCATGTTTTAGCTATGATGGGCATGTAAATTGCTTTTCAGTGATGCTGTGTGCCAGATACTAAGTTCCCTTCTATGTACACAATGACGAGTTTTTCCCAGCAGAGTCCTGGGTATCGCGTTTACAATAGTGAAAATTCACTATCTGCTACTTATTTTTTTTTGTCGGTCTTTAAGCAAAGCCTGCAAAGCTGTTAGTAGGCAACAGGTTAGTGGGCAACAACAGAAAAAGTTTATTCAGCACACAGTATGTCATTTGTGACGTCACTGCTTAAAATGATATTTGCATTTTCCTCGTGTTAAAAAAATCACACCAACTGGACAGTATCATACACAGAAAAGTGTTGAAACAGTTCAAAGAAATAGGGATTTAAAGGCATTATACAGACAGGTAATAGTTTTCTGGTAAATACACAAAGTAATGCCACACTCTTAAACTAAAACGATAATTGAGATTGATGTGATTTCTCTAACATAGCACGTTAATAACAACTGAACAAGACGACGAGCTGCAGGCTTACAAAATTGCTTCACCGATGCAGTTGTTGGAGTCAGAAAAGAAATCTGTAAATACAGGATGTGTTGAGTACAAATGACCATCAATACAAGACGTGCCCAGTAAGTGCAGTCTTCTGCTGAATGGCAAACACGCAAAAAAAATGACTTGATACACTTAATTTACAACTAAAAACAAACTGCAAAAAATGTGAGTATAAACAGATTGCAAAGTAAAACTGACAGGACTAAATTCCTTGGCAAGTTGCAGTATTTCAAAATGGTTTTACCAATGCTGCAAATATAACCCGCCGCGGTGTCTCAGTGGCTAAGGCGTTGCTCTGCAAAGCACGAGGTGCAGTCACTTTCATTTCCGAGGGTTGGGGTGGTCGGACCAGCGACAAGCGCCTTACCGAGTCTTGCGGCATCTTAAATAACCTTGTACCAGGTGACACAGTGTTGGCTGACAGAGGATTCACAATAGGTGATGCTGTTGGCATCCACTCAGCCAAGCTAGAAATGCCGGCTTTCACTAGGGGGAAATCGCAGTTATCGGCTTGGGACGTCCAAAAAACTCGAAAATTGGCTAATGTCCGCATTCATGTAGAACGGGTGATTGGGCTACTTAGAGGACGATACTGAATCCTGTCAAGCACTATTCCAATTGATCTTGTGACTGTGAAGCACAACGAGAGGCTCACCCAGCTAGACAAAATTGTATCGAATAGGCATTTTCCAGCAAGCCGTGTGCATCAGTTTGGCTGAGACAACAATGTCTAGCAGTTTCCCTTATTGTGTGGGAAATAGGTGGGTGAGGCACGCCGTAGTGGAAGGCTCCGGATTAATTTTGACCACCTGGGGCAAGAGGGGGGGATCTTTAACGTGCGCCGAAATCTCGCAGACACGGGCGTTTTTGCTTTTCGCCTCTGTCAGAAAAGTGGCTGGGAATCGAACCTGCAATGTCCTTGGGCCCAGCAGCACAACACCTTAGCCACAAAGAAGAGGATGGAATGGGAATGGCCGCAATGAAATGCCAATACTGGGCAACAGTGAAAAGAGCAGCAGGCATCCAATGCCACTGGTTAGAAGGCGAACATGACCATTAAGACAGCCAGGATGCAACGCATGGTTAGTGTGGTGTGTAACGGGTGTGCAAAAAATGTTGTGTGATGGGCATCTAAAATCGCCGCAAACCATGTGTATTTATTGGAAGTATGATTTAGGGACTACCCAGCAATGGGCATAACAGCACAATGCACAGGCTACTGTACCAGGTAGTGCAATTCCTGATGATTGACTTATTGATGCAATTTTTTGTTTCGCTGTAGTATCTAAATGCACAGATGTTTTGGTTTTCATTGTGTGATTTGCAGTTATATTCTGTCATGAAGATTTTAGCCCTGGTCATCTGTATGAATGCACTCTTCTGTTCAAACAGAACATTATGAGGATTTTGCTCCTGTAGACATGAAAAGCTGTTTCCTGGACTGTTGACCGACGATTTACCTAATTTCTTGGCGGTGAAAGTTTTGATGTGCCGTAATGTGTAAAATAAGCCCTCCGAATTTTCCATAATGTGAAATGCTATTCCACGCAGTGAATGGCAGCACCCATTGCGAGCCTAAAGCAATGGGAGTCTAGATGAAGACATCAAGCCCAATTTTGAACTGTTACGCTCGTGATTTTGATTCCAATGGTTTAGGTAGGTTATTTTTTGTCAGTTGTTACACCACTGTCCATTTTATGCTGCTGCTGCTGCTCTAGTAAACATTCTTCAGCTTAGTTCTGTGTCTTCACAAAAAATACAGGGTGTTTGTAATGCTGCCCAATCTCAGTATTTCTTTCCCTTTTTTTCCAAGCTGACATTGATGATTGTCGTCGTAGTATGCAAGTTTTTAAGAGTTGTTAATGTTTTGTGCAAAAAAAATTGTGCATCTTAGTTAGTGACATGAGGGGTCTCAACTCACATCAGTGAGCAAGCAAGCCACAGTCAAGAAGTTCAGTCCCACGTGGGAAGGTTGCAATGCAAGAAAGGCAGGGGGAGGGGGGTGTAACAAATTGTCACCTAATGCTGCCGTTCAAACGAAACAAGTCCTTTCCCACACATTGTAAATATGCTTGGTCATTTCTGTATGGAATTTGGTGTCACCATTCGAGAAACATATCAGTACTGATCTCCAGGATGACTAAAATATAGGCACTGATATTTGTTTTACGGTGATCCTTTAATACATCAAAAGGTCAAAAAAAAAATCAAAAGGTCTGCAGGCCACATGTGGCCCGGGTGTTTCACACCCTTGCTTTAGATTAACTGTGCACAATAGGGCATGGCTATGTGTATCAATCGTAACACAAAGAATGGAAGGTTACAAGTGGAAGCACCCACACACAAAAACCGAATGGAATGGGAAAAATGTATTTCCGTGTTCTAGATGCGGAGTGTCTTATGCTCGGGGGTATGTCACTTGTTGACCGGTGGCGACCGTCCGCACACCATCTGTGCATGCGCTCCTCTCCTTCTTTCCAAACAGCTGCGTACTCTCCTCTCCTCTCCTACCGTCTGCGCGCGCCCCTCCTCCGTTCACTTCAGCTCTCTCGCACGCATGCGCGGCTCTTTCTTCATAGTCCTTCATTCACTCTCACCCTATAAATTCAAGGAAAGCGCATATATTCCGGGAAAATGTATGTCTCCAGTTCACTGACGTTGATTTCTATGTTGCAATTTTTTTTAATCCATCCCAGTGAAAGCATGTTGCCTGATTGATCCCCATAATGCATTTATTGTGTAATATTATTTTACAATAATTCTGCTTTCATGCTGTTTTCTTTATGAAGGCTGAACAAATCAGCCTAGGCTGTTTTGCCACAATTAAACTGTTTTGTTCTATATTTCGACACTGTTGATGTCCAGTGAAGCGTCATTTTTTTTTTACCTCCGCTCTGATATTTTGGCCTAATCAGTAATGAACGATCATCGCAATTGTTCATTATACCGTTATACCGTGTCCATTTGGTTTGTGTATAAATCTACATTATATTTCTGCTTATCTCTTCTGACTGCTCTTGTTTTACCGTTTTTTTATGTATTTTTTAACAAGAGGTCCCCCCGCAGTGGTAAACTATGGGACCTCTTTCTGTATTCTTTACCAATGTATGTACTGTATTATATGCAATCTTCCTAATAAACTTCAAACTTCAAAGTTCTCTCTCGTAGTCTCCTCTCCTACAGCTGTGAATATAAAGGGGAACTAGCAGAGCGCCCGTTCAGTGCTGCGCTTGCTTTGCTTGACTCCGAGCTTCTTCAGATGAAGTAGGATGGAATCAACAGTCCCGTCAACGGGTGCGCTGACGCAATTAAACATAACGGAAACGCAAACGGAACCCCCATGACACTCCGCATCCTACTCATGGTTCCCTTCGGGGAGATGGGTGTAATTTTTTTTTGCACCCCAGCAAGGCTCCTTGTCTCTGTTTAGCTCCAAGTAGTAGTGCAGAAGTGACAACAAAAGAAAATCGGCAGACTGCATCGGTGCTCCTGTGACCTACTGCAAACTATCACTAATATTTAACTGATGGGTAATTACATTGTGAACTGTTGGTTGGGTGGTGTTTTATTGATGTGTAATAAGATGTTTCTTGATAGACATGTTCTCATCATGCCATATTTAATAGTGTCCCAAGCTGCTGTTAGCAGTTACCCTAGGTGTAAGTAAGACAAGTTAACTTAAGCCTTGCTGCTGATGCCCGGAAACACCAATGTTAAGCTTTGGTGGTGCACAAAGAACATGGGTTGGTAAGCTAGTTGGTATTGCATAATGAAAAGTGGGTCTTACAAAGCAATATGAACACAGGCAGGACAAAGCACTGAACTGTGACTGATTGTTTATTCAAGGAATAAACATACCAATGCGATTACAACCAATGAAAAGGCTAAAAGCACATCGAAACCAACACGTCATCTCGCCCCTTCCCTGCTACATAGCAAGGTTTTGATACACGATTTCTTTTTTTGGGAGTGCAACTGAAGGGTCTCTAATGCACACATTATTAAACATTCAATTTTAAGTACGCCTATCAATTCATGTGTGAACTTTTCCTTTTCTAAGCAATGAACGCACTTCCCAAAAAGTGGAACACAAGCGTAACTTTTCGCAGTGTGACAAAATGTGGCCCGATAATTCAATGAAGTCCTTGTGCTCACAGTACAGATCACCATTTCATAACAGTTGAATTAGCCAAAATGAAGGCGATAGCCATGAGTTATCATTTCCTGGCCAGAAACCACGTCTTGCAAAAAATATTCTAGCACATGAAGAGTATGACTAAAATGTTTTTTTTTTTTATATTATAGCACATGAAGAGCATGACCAAAATGTGTTTCTTTTTTTTTCATTTTCCACAGTCATTGCAAATTCAAATAGCAGTAGCTGGAAAGGCACCTAAATGCACATAAAAGGGCACCAGTCGACCTCGCTATTTATTTCTGAATATTTCTGTAGATCAGTTTCGAAGTGTGCTAAACACCATCACTGTATTTAAACCTCCTGCTGCTCACGGATGCCGCAAAAAACGGCACTCTCGAGGCTTGCCCCGCAGGACGCACACCAGCTCTGTGAGGGCGCCGTATTTCTTTTCTAGCAGCTGCATACGCCTGCAATGAAAGAGAAAGAAAAAAAACGGGCTAAAGTTCGGGGTGAAGCAGAAAGGCACAATTACTTCCATTATGTGCACAATTAGTTTTTCTAAACCAAGCAGGAGCTACAAGTTTTGTACGGAGACTGAAATGGCAGTTCTGCTGCCCCTAAAAACACATAATAGTAAGTTTCGCTAAGCGCTGCTGGCGCAAAACAACAGCTTGAGACGGCGTTCGTTTCCTGACGGCGGGAACGAACAGCAATTTCTTCAAAAAATATATCGGCCTCAAAAGTGCGCAGGATAGAAGTACCCGAGGTTTTGACCTTTAACTGATGCTCGCCGGTTTCCTCACTCCACCCAAGGACAATCGAAACACAGGGCTTCATGCCCTGCGCTGAGATTGACAGAAGTAAATTGATCGATGTATGCGATCCAATCACCGCACGAGAAAAAACAAGAAGAAAACACTTGCTGCTTATTTTCGAGTTATTATCAAGAAAGCAGCCCTAAAAACGGCTTCCCTCAAGATGGCACGGGCGACACATTGGCACTGGGTTTCTCGTGCGCTAAATGTTTCACACTCAGCAAAACAACTCACCTGTGACATTAGAGTGCGGCGGCTGGCCATCAGCTGATCTGCGGCGGCGACCTGATACGCGTCTGGCGATAGGTAGGTCGCACTGTACTCAACAGTACTTAGCGTCGAGTTATTACTTTGCGTTCAGTGGCCATCAGTTTGGAAATGATGCAGTTCATGCTGACAAACGACCAATGCGCTAACGATGCAACCTTTGCGCCCCGACCGACTCGCACTCGCTCGTAGGTGTGCGCAGAGGCTGGGGTTGAATTGCAGATAACGTTCTCACACTCATGAGCGGAACCATGAATTTTCGCGTAACCAACGCTATCGCGGTGCAACAAACTTTCAAGCCACTCGCACACGCCTTGCACGAAAACACAAGCTCATATCGAGGACCGCGACCTGCCTGGCCGCCATGAAGGCACGGAGGAGAAGAGGAGGGCCTGATCTGCGGGCCGTGCGCACAACCTCGCCTAGCAACAGACGCTTGGCCACAGATATGGCGGCGCACGCATGGTTGCCTGTATGTATGTGAATACGCTCTATAGCTCTGACATAAATTTGTTGTAGGTGTTTGCTGGTAAGCACCCAGTTGTATGCTGTAAATTTTTCTAGGCTCTTTATAATTTGGTTTACTTTTTCCTTTACATAGTTAATATGAGGGATAAAACTGAGCTTGTTGTCTATATAGACGCCTAATATTTTCATTTCTTTACAGAATTGAAGATTTTTGTTTCCTAGTTTGATAATGGGAGGTCTTTT
This sequence comes from Haemaphysalis longicornis, assembly GCF_048455015.1. Lineage (NCBI taxonomy): Eukaryota > Metazoa > Arthropoda > Arachnida > Ixodida > Ixodidae > Haemaphysalis > Haemaphysalis longicornis. The sequence continues at coordinate 69,216,815 of NW_027526225.1, read as the reverse complement.
AATGTACTTGTCCCCTATTACAGTGAATTTTGATTTTGTTGTGTGAAATGTAAGTTCTTTGTCTATTCCCCAGTTTTCTACTTTTTTGAGCGCTTCGGTTGCCTTTTGTTCGATATTATTTTCTTGAATTGCCTCTTATTACTAAGGTTATGTCGTCGGCAAAAGCCTGAATTTATACATCGCTAGGAAATTTGCTGTTTAGAAGATCTAAAATTATGTTCCAGAGTAATGGACTTAAAGGTGACACCAGCGGAGAGCCTGACTTAAGATAAAATTGAATTCTTCATTTCTCCATGTTATAGATAATTTTTCTATTTAAAAAATATAAGTCGAAATGATGAGATTTCTCGGACAGCCTGATTTTTTTAGAAAGTTTACAATGACGGATGATTTGATACAGCTAAATGCGTTCATTATCTCTAAAGAAATGAGAACACATACCGCTTTATCTAATCTTGCTTGATCAATTTTCTTTTTTAACTCGTTTAAAGCGATGGTTGCAGACGTGTTATAGGTAAATCCGAACTGTTTTGTACTATGGAGTTTTTTCTTGGTTTAGAAGTAATATATTCTGTCTTTAATTATTTTTTCAAGTATAGATTTGACCGCTATGGGTCTATATTTGTTCGCTCCTTGGTTATCTCCTGATTTTGGTATTAGGATTACATTTGATTCCTTCCACCGTGATGGAATGTATCCTGTTTTGATACCTGCATTGTAAAGTTCAATAAAAGATATTTTTTGGTAATTATATAGACATTGTACAAATGTGGCTCGTAGGCCATCTGGTCCAGGAGCTAAATTTCTGCTTAATTCAGAAATAACTGCGTTAATTTCATTTTCAGTAATAACAGCTTCATCGCTATCGCTTTCAAGAAGAAGAATTTCTTCTTCGTCACAAACCTTGCCGACATCGTATAACTCTCTTAATATATGCTCAACTGTTTCTTCGGTTGATTTTGTTTTTCCTCCACTTTGTTTTTTCTAAACTTGAAATGATGATTGGTGGGTTTACTGTTCCTCTGGCTAATTTATACGGTAATGTGAATGAATGTTTATCAACTTCTGAACAAAGTTGTTCCCAACGTTTTCTTTTTGCTGTGGCTAATTTATCATTGTAAGCTTTATGTTCATTATAGTACTCGCGCTTAAATTGTTCCCTGATTTCTCCTCGCGATTTTTGATACCTTCTTTTTAGTGCTCTTACTCGCTTTCTCTTGATTTCAAGTTCAACTGTACACCACGGTTTTGGTTGTGTGTGGGATGGTTTAACTTTTTTACTATGTTTACTTACTAATTTTTCTATTTTATCATACAATGTGTTCACAGCATTTTCGATTTCTTCGGTTGTTTTAATCCCGTTTCTAACGGTTTCGAACCAAGTGTCGTTTTTTAAATCTTCTAGGACATGTTTCTCACCTTTCAGGATGAGACGATACTTGGGTTTGTTAAAGATATCGTATAAAAGTAAACTACTAAATTTGTGGTCGCTGCTGATGTATTCTTTGAGTACTTCCCAGTGAATAACTTCTGGTAATAACGCTTGCCCTAAAATGGTTACGTCGATCCAACTCCTACGTATACTGTTTTCGAATGTCGGAGGTGAGTTAGGGCTATTTATAACAGAAAGGTCGTGCCTAAGGGAAAGTTCAAGTAAATCGTCACCCCTTGTATCGGTTATATCTCCTCCCCATTCTCTGTGTTTAGCATTGAAGTCACCCATTACTACTACATGGTCTGCAGAAAAATCTTGAAAGAAGAGTTCTAATCGGTTTAACGTGTTTTCGAAATCGTTTCTGGGAGGGGTGTAGCAATTAATTATAATGAATTCCTTTTCTTCACAGTTTACCTTCGCCGCAATTATTTGTTGGTCGATTATGAGAGGGAATCTTTTTACGTCTGGAGAATGATTTACTAGAGCGACTTTCTGGTTATTTTTGTGTGCAATGCCTTGATGTCGGATGTGAAAACCTATAACTTTTCCTTTAACATGATAAGGTTCCTGTATTGCTGAGATGTGATTATGATTTTCGTTATGGTAGAAACTTAAGGCCTCGTTCCCTTTGGAACACTTTGCCAAATTAACTTGGATGATGTGTAGTGATGACCGTGGCTGCGAGCTTTTCGCTGTCAGATAGCTGTCAGAAATTTCCGCTCGGTTTCGTTTTCCCCTTCTGGAGACGTTCGTCTAAATTCGGAGCCCACCCGGCTCTCCTCCGGCAACTATATGTTTGTTTACATTGTCCGTAATGGCTGCGCCCAGGGTCCGTAGCGAGGCCTCGACGGCGCGGCATTCCTCAAGGTTCCGTAATCTCGCCACCGCTTCTATGGAACATCGTGATGATACGCGTCGCCGAGGCGGTGTCGCGCGTCAAGGGCGTGAGGTACACCATCTACGCAGACGACCTTATTCTGTGGACTACCGGCGGCACGGAAGCTCTGCGATGACCGAGGGTGGTTACGACATGATCCTGAGCGATTCGCTAGAGGCCGTCGTCATCCTTGCAAGAGCTTGAGTAGGCGGCAAGGCGGGAGAGACGGAAGACGAGTGGGGCTCAGATGAGTCCCTGCACACGCCGGCAACTGCTCCTCGTACGCACCGAACCACAATAAGAAACCCGCAGCGAAGCGCGCGCTATGACACACCGCGATCCAAACGTGGGCACTCGTCACGAGGGGGGGTTGTGGACGAAAACAAAGGACAGAGGCAGGGGTTACGGCGAAACACTGAGAAAGAAGACGGCGGAGCAGCGCTATCGTGAAGCACGCCAATGCCACTAGCATCACCTGACTGCGGCTACCAATGAGCAGCGAGGACTCTGGGGACGTCATGCCTTCAACGTCTTCATAAGCGACGAGGCGACAGCGACGAGCTGCAGTCCGGCGGGGAGCGGCACGTGTTACAAACGCATTCGTTTCTTTTGCTAGGTAAGACACTGAAAATCTGGGCGTTTAAACACATTCTGTATTCCGCTGGACTGCCAATACCAAAGTGTCAAGATGTCTATGAATTGTTTGGGGTGCATGAAAGCTGTATCTGCTGAACATGCAGGTATAAAATGCGGAGCGTGTGAAAACTGGTATCATCATGGGAAGTGCTCTGGACTAACGAAAAAAACCATGAAGGCTATGTTTTCAGAAGAAACTGACAGTTGGCAATGCGCTACATGCCGAGTGCGTAAGGAAAGGTAGCCGCCATCTGCCACGCCTACCAGCGATGATAAGCGCGCAGCAGGCCCAACGGAGGCAAATGCATGCTGCGCCGAAATTGTAAGGGAGATAAAGAAGCTAGGCGAAGTAGTAACTGCCTTAAAGAACAAAATTGACTCTGCGGATTCGATCGTTAGCATGCAGGTCGTAAAAAATGACGCTATTGAAGCTAAACTTGACATGTCTCTGCAGTCAACTCGGGAAATTGAAAAGGCCATGTCACTGCTTTCAGACAAGTACGACGAGATCTTGACGAAAGTGGATGGTCAAGGCAAAACTGTCGAACAGTTGAAAAAGAAAGTCGACTTACTTGAAGTACAAGTAACTGCTCGAGAAAAAGAAATAAAGGACCTGCAGTTGGCTGTCGATAACGCAGAGCAGTATTCGCGCAGATGTAACCTGGAAATTCATGGATTACCAGAGGCAAAGAAGGAAGACTTGGTGGAAGTAGTACAAAACCTGGCCCAAAAATTGGAACTCCCCGTTCCAGACAAAGAGTAAATCGAGGCTGTACATAGGTTACGTGCGAAAGAAGGAAAAGTCCAACCAATCATTGTAAAGTTTGCGCGCAGATGTGTAAGAGACGAGTGGTTTGAGAAACGTCTGGCTCTCAGTTCAGAGTCCATTTTCATGAACGAAAATCTAACACAGCGAGTGAAGAAACTGTTTTGGATCACAAAGCCGATAGCCAAAGCAAAAGGGTATCAGTATGTTTGGACAAAGAATGGCAAAGGACTAACTAGGAAAGCCCCAGGTGAAACAGTAATTCGAGTGGAGAGCGAGGCGGACCTCGACAAGCTATAAAATGTCTAAGACTTTCACTTCGTTTGAGGAATGGGACGCTTATATTCAAGATTCACTGACCGATCTGGGTTGTGATATTGGGTTTAGTCTTCTACATATAAACACGAGAAGTGTGAAGAAACACTGGGACCTGCTAAGAACATATCTTTGTGGACAGACTGTTACTCATGATGCATTAGTATTATGTGAGACAAACCTCGAAGAATCGGAGTGCGGTCAATATACTATGAATGGGTACATACAGTACAACGTCTGCAGGAAGGAACGGAAAGGTGAAGGAATTTTGGTGTTCATTAAATGCAACCACATATGCGAGCCGCTAAGTTACACCTTTAGTTCTGCAGAATCGTTGATACTGTCGGTAAACACCAAGTCAGCTAGTTATGTAATCTGTGCCATATATAGGCCCCCTAACAATAGTATCGATACATTTCTCCTAGAACTGAAAGAAGTAATTAAAAAAGTTCATAATAGGAATCCCATATTTGTTGGAGATTTCAATATAGATGTAGCAGTCGCGAAGAAACCATACGTTCATAAGTACTTAACCTTGTTAGCAGGATATGGATTAAGTAACGTAATCGACGACTATACGAGAGAAGAATGGCGAGGAGAAACCTTTACACAAACTTGCATTGATCATATTGCTATACCAACGTCCATACAAAGCTTGTCTGGTGTAATACAAAAAAAGTTGCGGACCACTACTTCATTTCTCTAGCTTTCCTTGAGAAAAGAGCTACGACACAAACGGAGGAACACAAGGTGACTCAAATAAGAACTTCTATCGTTGACAAGTTAATTAAGGAATATGACTGGAATTCCTTATTGCAGTATAACCACGTAGAAATGTATCATAAGCTAGTGACGGAACTGAACAATATTTACTCCCAGGCTTCTAAACAGAAAGTCTTTAAGCGAAGAAACACCAAAAGTGAATGGATAGATGGAGAAATAATTAAACTTTGTGACGAAAAAGAAGAAATATGGAAACGCTGCAAGAAGGAACCCGGAAATCAAATTTTGAAGGAAGAATACAGAATAATTCGTAATAAAGTGACAGCAAAGCTGCGACTCGCGAAAAACCGGTACTATTTGGAAAAATTATCCATTAATAAAAGAAGCCCGAAACATACCTGGGGATAGTTAAATCAGCTTATAGGCAAACAAAAGAAAAGGTCTATTGACGACACCATTATTAATAACTTTAAGAACAGGGACGTCCAGTCCTTGAATGATACATTCAATGACCACTTTATACAGGCTATTGAAGGCGTTAGGGGAGCAAAGAAAGTACCATCTTCGGATGGAATAAGTAGTAGGTCAACATGCTCACAATCGGCTTATTTGCCAGAAATGACAGAAGAAGATCTTTGGTGTATTGTTAACCATATACCAATATTTAAACCCGCTGGTGTGGATGGAATAAGGCCGAGAGATATTTTCAGAAATTTTAAGGAATTGAGAACTGTGGTCCAGGCTATAATTAACGGAATACTCAACACGAGTATAATACCCAATGAAATGAAAATATTAATTGTTAGGCCACTGTACAAGAGACGAAAGAAAGACAGCATTGATAATTATAGACCGATTTCTATTTTGTCTGTTATAACCCACATAATGGAAAAGTATCTGGCAAAAATAATGGTCAGCTTTTGTGAAAAAAACTTTTTATTTACGCCCACCCAATATGGTTTCAAAAAAGGGCAAAGTACCCTGACGTTGCTAGAAGATTTCTGTGACCATGTACAAGCCAAAATTGACGAGAATGAGGTTGCCTTAACTTCATTTTTGGATCTCACTCGAGCGTTTGACACGATTGACCGCGACATTCTAATTTGTAAACTTGAAGGACTGGGATTTCGAGGGCCATTCACTGCGTTGTTTAAAAATTACGTCTCCGACCGTAAACAAACTGTGAAAATTGACGGTAATTACAGCGAATTAAGATTGACAAAATATGAAGTACCCCAAGGTTCTTCATTGGGACCTTTGTTATTTAATTTGTATGTGAATGACATCGGAATGCTTAACCTTCAGTCCAAAATATTTCAATTCGCTGATGACACTGCCCTTGTCGTAACACATCAGACTTTGGAGTGCGCAACAAATTATCTTCAATCTGACATATATAAAATTATGACATGGTATGAACAAAACTACATATACGTGAATGCATCGAAAACAAAACTGGTTTGCTTTCATAATCCTCATAAAAAACTTGATAAGTTGAAACCTGTGTTGCTGCATTCGAAAAATTGCAAGCCTGTTCGTGTGTTCCACTGGAACTAAGTGTTACTGCGACATATTTGGGATTATAATTAGATGAGACGTTGTCGTGGCGCGTTCATGTCGAGAGCATATGTAAAAAGTTACGTTATGTTGCCGCTCAGCTGTATCAAATTAAGAGCAGTACGAGTGTTAAGAAAGGTTGTTTATCAAGCACTGGGGGAGTCGCTTTTAAGATACGGAATTTCACTTTACGGGTTTTGTTCTGACACGCTCAAAAAACAAATAAATAAAATATTCTTCAAGTGCGCAAAGAGTATATGTTACGGTACCAATTCAAATGATCTAGACAAGAAAAACCTATTGAAACTGGTAGATCTTCTTACAGTGGAAAAGTTACGCGATTACGTAATTTATGTAAACCACTATTACGATAATCGGTTTAAAGTGGTCAAAGCAAAGAGTACGTTTGGTTTGAGAAAAAGTGAATATTACAATGTAACACGGATTTTCACTAATTATGGGAAGCGATGCCGCGTGTATTATGTTCCTTCCCTTTTAATTACCTGCCAATTGACGCACTGCATATTCCGTCATTGAAGCGAGCGAAGCGCACCTTGAAAAATGTGCGCCTAGAAACAATATGAAATGTACTGTCTGCGTGTATGTGTGTGTTTTATTTGTCAACAAGTTTATTGATATGCATTATATACAGCTCTGAGATATTTTTAGTATTGTTATTCACCGCTGTAGGTAATGTTCACACAATGCCCATTGTGTTGCGTTCTTTTTTATGTGTTTTTGAGGCAGATGTTGAATTTTTTTTGTGCTTTTGTTCAAATGTTTCGAACTTTATTATGTACGTGAGTGATCGCGTTTTGTTGCACTGCTGTTAACTATTCCAGCTGCCTGATGCCGCACTCAAGCACGCTAGTGCTTAAGCGGCGCAGAATTAACAATGTCTGTAATTTACAGTGCACAAATAAACTTACTTACTTACTTACTTACTTACCTTGCATATGGCCATACAAGCGTACCCGCTGCCCCACAGGCCACTAGGCCGCGATGAGGCGATACATCTAAAGCCGCGAATATACTCTGACTTTCCCGGCGCACGGGGGTGCGGTCACGCGGTCGGCGACGTCACACCTGCTAGACTCCGCCAGCGGAAATTATGCGTCGCTCAAAAGTGATCCGGTTCTTTGAGCCGTTCTTTTTGAAGAACGAGTGAGCCGTGGCTCAGTAAAAGTGAGCGGTGGTTCTTTTGGAGAGAGGGAGCCCATTCTCGCCCCCTCAGTGATCCGTGTAGAACCAGCCAACGGAGCCAAAAAGCCGGGTCAAAGCTCTCTGCGCCAGCTATTGCCGGCGCGAAAAAGCAACTGTACTGCCTGGCCAGCTGGGGCTAATTTTTCAAATTCCTCCAGCACGCTCCATGTCGTGGGAGCAGACAATTCGATTCAGAAGACCCGGATGCAGTTTTGACCCGTTCTTCAGCTCTTCCGGTTCTTTCCGCTCAGTTACTGAACCGAAGAACCGAAGAACGGCTCCCGCCCGCTCTTTTCGAGAGCCGCTCTTCGCGAAGCAGATCTTCTGAGGCGCCGTTTGGGAACCGCGGTGGCGGCGGCGGTGAATGACAGATTGGGAGGCCGCAAGCAGTGAAGGAACTGCGTCTGTATTTTCAAAGTAATAGGAAAATAATCTCCTGTGACCATATGATTCACTAGAATCCCTACAGTTACATTTGTGCGTGCAGCTGTTGTCTGAGTCAGGAACGAGCCGGATCTTCTCAACTGCGCAGTTCCGCGGCGATTCTCGGCTCTCGGCGGTTCTTTGGCAGAGCGGCTCTCCTAAGAACCGACGTTCAGCGGCTGTTCGCTCGATTAGGGAATCGTGCTGAGCATGGCTCTGAAGGAGTCGTGTCGGCACGTTCCGGTAGAGTTATTAGAGGCGTATCGGCTGACCCAGCTGGTCTTGTGTGCAACTTTTGCGTCATCTATTATCGCTGCCAAAAAGCGGACCCGTCTTGCTTCGAATAAACTGAACAAAGTGTTGTTCACCACCACAATATTAAAATTAGTTTCTTGTATCATGTTTTCCAGAATCATTTTTCCTGGCGCCACAGCTCGCTAGTAGACATCATATTTGTGAGGTTATAAAGTCAACAAAAAGTTGCATTTTTTTCGTTATATATCGACCGAGAGTGATTCTGAAATACCACTGACACATAAAAACTTTTGTAATGATGGTGAGGCCAATTCTTTTCAGCATAAATACAACGGATGTTGTTATAAAATAAATGACTAAATAACAATTGAGTGATAATTTAGATTATGCATGCTTAACACAGGTTACAAACGTAATTGAACCGCTGGACCGTTCAAATAAACCGGTTCCCTTCAGTGAACTGAGCCGTTCTGAGCCGCTCACTGAAGTGAGCCGTTTTGCTCATCCCTACAGTGTACACTCCAGCCTTACCGGCGCAGCGCAGCCAGCGTCGCTTTCGGCTGGCACATGCGCAGATGGTTTTGCGATTAGTGCGCCAGCTGTCGTGGAATGCGCGAAACGCTAGGCATAAAAGAGGGGCGCGCGTTTTTTTGTGCCTCCGTTAACCCGGCCGTGTGCCACGCTTTTGCAACAGTGCGCTCTGAGTTCTATTGTTTGAACCTTTCTCCGTGTCTTTTTCTGTCTGTCCGTGTATTTTCCCGCACTTTTGCCCTCACCATGGCTTGGGCGTACCTTGCGTGCCATAAAGTGGCCCTGGCATTACTGGTTCGTCGGCTGCGGCGTAAGCGGAAGCGGTCGATGCATATCCACGGGGCGGCCTCTCTCGCATCCACCATGGTCCCACGTAATTCGCGCCACCAGCGCCAAATCCTCCCCTAGTAGTACGTGGCCTCTGAGAAACGTTGCATTAATCGCCATCCCATACAAAAATGCCTTATGGGCGTCTATTGAAAAATGTATGGTGAGCTATGGCCGCCTATGGGTCTCTATGGTCACCCATAAAAAGGCATAAATTAGGCTATAGCCAGCTATTGAAGTTTTTATAGATCCTGCACTAAAGACTGTAAACCTTACAATTCTCTTTAGACAATTATAGAACATCCTAGTGTGTTTAGTCTATAGAGTCACAGCTATTCAGGTAATTGTAGCCAGCTAAAGAAATATGTATGGCTTTAGTTCTATAGACCAGCCGCGTCAAAGCTCTTTTGGCTGGCTATAGACCATTTTTTAGCTTGAAGTCTACAGACTCAAAACCATTCAGCTGTCTTTTGCCAGCTATTGAAAAGAGTTCGTCCTAAAGCTATAGAGAGAAAGCCATAAAAGCTCTTTCGGCTGGCTATAGACCATTTTTTAGCTTGAAGTCTACAGACTCAAAACCATTCAGCTGTTTTTTGCCAGCTATTGAAAAGAGTTCGTCCTAAAGCTATAGAGAGAAAGCCATAAAAGCTCATTCGGCTGGCTATAGGCCATTGTTTCGCTCTAAGTCTACAGACTTCAAACCATTCAGCTGTCTTTTGCCAGCTATTGAAAAGAGTTCGTCCTAAAACTATAGAGAGAAATCCATAAAAGCTCATTTGGCTGGCTATGGGCAGTTGTTTAGCTCTAAGTCTACAAAGTTGGAACCATACGGATGTCTTCTGCCAGCTATTGGAGAGAATTTGCTTTAAAGCTAAAGTGAGGCAGCCATAAAAGCTTCTGCGGCTGGGTACAGTACAATATATAACTGTAAACCTTTAGATGTGTGATAATTAAGCAACATTTTGCCGGCATTAAGAAAGCGTTTGGCGCAGAACTTACAAGCCTGCATCCATAAAGGCTTCTTTAGCTAACTACATAGTAACATAAGGCTCCAAGTTTCCAGCCGCTAATCGAAAAGTGTTAGCCTACAAAGGTATAATTCTAGCAACCATTAAATCCTATTCTGCTGGTTTCAATATGACTTATGACGCGAAATTCATATACTCATGATTTACCTAGCTACATCTACAACACAGATTGGATAACGATGATGAGGCTGATCGGCTGGTTATATGAACGTATTTGTTCAATAAGGTTAGGTACTTATTATACCAACAATGCGGGAAAAGTACAATTAAAAGAAGCTACTGATTAACGCTCAAATTCAGGTTGCAACTTTGGATATTACGGGTCCGCAAAGCTTGCAAATGAACGTTGACCGAAAGACGTATACTTTCGTATAATTATTCCTCTGTGGCCCTTGGCTGCCGCGGTCAAGTGCAAAAGCGGGCTTCTCTGAAAACGGCCCTCACAGTGTCGAAGCAGATTGGAAATAACTTTCGCGGCCCACGGGGTACGCTCTCTCAGAAATGTGGTGGAAGCTGCGAACAACCGCATTCTTTCTCCCGCGGACCCCACTTTCAGATTAGTCATTGAGAAAGGGGGAGAGGGACCCACGCCTGACCGAAGGAGGCGCGGTGAAGAAATTCTGGGAAGCGATGAAAGGGTAGAGGGGACACCCCTGCTTCCTGTTTTATTTTCTGTTGTTTGTTTGGCATACTGGTTTTGGCGATGGATACCGAAGGACACGGCCGTGCGGCCCGCGCTGTGTTAGTATTCCTGCGCGCAGCAGTGCTAGTGACAGACAATGTTCCCTGAGTATTGAAAACAGATACAACTTTTTTCGGATGAAGAAAACAAAACGTTAAGCGATTGTGTATTTACCAAAAAAATAATTACCAGCGAACAAGTTAGAACAAGATCGAAAAATGGGCATGTATCTCCGCACTATTTGCTATCGCGATGGACCTACTTATACCTGGATGCACTCAGTCAGCCACATTTCGTCTCCTTGCTCATGTGCGCGGGCATGGCACGTGTTGCCTGGTGCTGGGAATTTCGACTCGTCGGCAATGTGCTCGTGTAGATGGTGTGACGCCAAGCAAATGTGTCGCTTTTTGGTGTCGTGGATTTCGGTGTTTACGGTGATAGTGTTACGATTAATTCAACATCAACTTCAAGTCATGCGAAAATGGATACCTGCGATACTGTGACAGGAATTTCATCGTACGCAAAACTCTAGGGTGAGTGATCTTACGAACTGAAGAGACTCTATAGTGCGACAAATGCAGGACTTTTTTTGGTGTTCACGAATACTTTTCTAAACTACCCTGCACCACATGGGCACTGCAACGTAGACAGAAGTGAAGATTTGGCCGCGGTGATGTGAGAAAAATAATTTTTTCGCGAACTGAGAAAACTTACAAGGAACTAATTGAGTGAACTTGGAAAAACGTTTTTTTTATCATTGCATTGTGTGCGACCATCTTCATTGTTTTATTGAGAGTGCATTTCCATTTTAGCCACCGAAGTTGCAGCTGTGTGCGTTGAGTACTGAGTGTAATGAACGACTTCTGAGTGCTTTCTTTTCTGTGGACTACCCAGCACCTGTAGGTATTTGTGTCTCGGCGGACGTTCTCGGGGAATGTGCCGCGTAGTGTGGCTGTCGAGCGAGTCACTTAAGCGTGAGCCAGAGTGTTGGAATGCGTGTGCTGTGTTTTTCGATCGGCGTATGTGAACAACTGTTTACTGGTGGTGAAGTAGCGTAGATAGTAGCCATTTATGTGATGAATGGAATGAATAAACCCCTTGATTTTGCTTTCCTTGAATGCCTGTGTTTAAGCCTTTTGTGAATGAAAACTGGCGAAGTGTTTGCAATCGCAACCTCGCACTCTTCCTATATCGCTGAAGTGTTCACGGAACATATATTACAGAATGCACCTAAGTGCCACAGGACAAGTTCTAGAGATCTGCAAGGCTCTATGCTGGCATGGAAGCGTGCTAATAATTTCTCAGCGGCTGCTGCTGTCACTGTGTTTCAAGTAGTGGTGATTCTCTTCTGGCTGCAGCTCATGCAAAAATATTGTATGGTCGGCTATTGAAAAACCTTCTTATGGTTGTCTTTAGCTATTTGGCCCAATTATCTTTAGACATTTCTATGGCTGTCTTTAGCCATTCCTATCGACATTCCTATGGGTGTCTTTAGATTCTTCTATAGCCATAGCGATATCGAAAGAAGAGCTAAAGACAGCCATAGAACCAGCTATAGAAGAAGCTAAAGACACCCATAGGAATGTCGATACGAATATCTAAAGACAACCACAGAACCGGCTATAGAAGACGCTAAAGACACCCATAGGAATGTCGATACGAATAGCTAAAGACAACCATATAACCGGCTATAGAAGAACCTAAAGACACCCATAGGAATGTCGATAAGAATAGCTAAAGACAGCCGTAGAACTGGTTATAGAAGAAGCTAAAGACAGCCATAGGAATGGCGATACGAATCGCTAAAGACAGCCATTGAAAAGTCTAAAGATTATTGGGCCAAATAGCTAAAGACGACCATAAAAAGGATTTTCTATAGCCGACCATACAATATTTTTGTATGGGATGGCAACGAGTGGCGAGGGGGGAAAGGGCGTTTGCTGACGTCGCGGGGGGTTGCTGACGTCATTTTTCCCGTGGCAGTCAGGCCAGGCCGCCGCGCCCCGGCCCCTGAAACCGATGCTCGCCCAACTTTCGCGACTGCTGCCGGTCGCTGCCTCATGGCCCGCGCGGCAATGGCACCAGGCGCGAAAGTTGGACGAGCGGCGGCGATGACTCGAAATGGCCGCCGCCCGTCGTTTGTTATGTGTGCAGTAACGTGTTTAATAATTGAACAAAGCAAAACATGTAGGTAATAGTATGTTTTCCGGTGTCGAATTGTTGTCTTTGTGGCGATATTAATTGGAGTGTTACACAAACATTCTTTTCGCTTTGCGTTTATTCAAAATTCATATGAGGACGTCTTTGATTCGAAGTCATGAAAACACATGTACTACACTCATATATTGCACATGCATTTTATGTACACAGTATTGGACTAAGCGAAAAATATGAAATGCAAATTTAGGCACCATATTGTACGATAGGAAAAAACCATGCTACATACACATTTACAATAACACGGTTAGGCGGGCTAGTTGGCAGTCTGAATTCATGGCTGTAACTTTTGCGCAACTTTAGACGAAGACAGATACAGGTTTTCGTGTCCCTTTTTGTATCTGTCTCCGTCTAAAGTTGCGCTAAAGTTACAGCCATGAATACACATTTAGCTACACAATACTTGATTACGAAAGAACTTCGAAAGTTGTAGTCCTTACACAGATTTGTTTTTTTTTTGCGCACACCTCGGCGGGAGAAGAGAAGAACGTGAAAGTTCCACTCAATGTATACTTATTTCTTGGGCTCACCCTCGAGACAGCAATGTTCTTTAGACATAAAAAAAATTCGTTTCAGTTCAGAGACACAATAATTGGGAACCTATATGTTAAATGAAAGCACGCACACTTATGCTTCAAGCCCTGCCTTTCGGGCGAGTTAACGCAAACTCCGAAAGAAAGCGTTGACCCGCCCATTAACCTGCATACACTTCCGAGAAATCATGTTCACACCAACAAAATGCAGCCATAAAAAACTGTTGCGACACAATGACCGCACTGTAGACACTCATTGCTGGATTATATTTACGTACAAAAACAATGCGCAACCATGTGCACGTCGTAGAAGACAGAACAGAAATCGAACGCACCCGTCTTTTCTTCTAATGACGCGTGAATTAACAGACTGCTTACCGGGGGTGGGAGGGAAGGCGGGAGGGGGGAGGGGGGAGGAGAAGAAACACAGAAAAAAATCTTTCCTGTGTTGTAAGCCGCAGATATCGGCCAGGATGTTACAAGCTACCATCTAGCTCGTGTCTGGGCAGCGCCTCTTATCTCATCCTGTCCGATACAGCATGACCATTCTAACTTCAGAACTATGGAACACCAAACCCACTCGCGATAAGATGACAAGACGCGGGCGCGCAGTATAGATTGAACCGCGAAGCCGGCAATGCTACTTGGTTTTATTTATTTATTTATTTTTTAATGAGCGAAACGCATGCAATGGCGGCTGCAGACAACGCATGTATTTCGGTATGGCCTTCCACTGCTTCATATGAAAATCGACTTGCATTGAACACCGCGGTGTCACGGCAGATTTTTCGGAGCACTGAAGCAACGCTTGGCAGCAGTTTCGCCGCAAATATACGTTTTCGAACAAGACGGCGGAGGAAAAAATGCTTAGGGCGCAGCACCTCTACGCCTCCAGTCGCTGTGGTAGTAGATACGCCGTGAAAGGCAAGAAGTGCGTACAGTTGAGCTTGCCTTCTTTGTGAGCAGGTACGTCGTGATGACATTGGATGGATTGAGGAAAGTCACCGGAGGAAGCGTCCAATGAAGTCGCAAACCGTCCTCGACTTGGGGCCCAAACCTAGACTCATACCTGCTGCACGAAACAACAAAAAATACCTTGATAAGTATACTGAATCGACGTTCCAGCAGTTACTAAGGCAATCAAAAAACGGCAATGCCACCACAAATTGATCTTGCGCGCAAGAGTGTGCGTGCCAAAGACGCGTTTACTTGTACTAAAACTTTGCGTACTTGCACAGCTGGGCTATATTTGCACATTACTTTCCACTCCAAGACGAGTGACATGTCTTATTAACGTCACGTTACATGCGCGAAATATTTTGAAAACAGAAAAGTGCAATCGGTCGGCTTTTAAGGAATTCACTATAACTTGTACAAAGCTAATTTGCTTACCTGTAGTCTTTGGAGAAGACGAGAAACTTGGCCGAACTGTACCGCCATGTGTTGCTGCACCACACAGCTGCGCAGGAGTGGTAACGCTCCTTCCTACGCTGCCCCATATTTAGAAAATATTCGAACGTATTTTATAATGCAGCGAAACTTTCAGCCCGTGGAGGCATTTAGGCAACTAGCGCGACCCGTCGCACGGCGGCTCGCTCACGTACGTAGCGAACTGGCTTGCCGTGCGCGCCGAGAGAAAGAAAAAAAAAATATTGCCGCCAGTGAGCTGTTGCGCATGCGTGAGGTGGCGCGGAAGCGTTGACGGTGTGGAAATAAAGAAACGCTGAGGGAAAGGGAAGGGCCAGGCCGCAGCACCGTGCCGCTAGGATCGCCACAATTTCGGAAACCGAAACTAGCCAAAGTCGCCGACTAGTGGCATATCCGCGAAATATTTCACCAACGCCACATAGTCGCGGTAGTCAATCCGTTTTGTCATAAACACAGGGGTGCCACCGTATGGTTTCGATGAGAGACTCCAACATGGCATTGGAGACGTCGCTGTGGTTCGAAGCTTCCATTGCGCACTGGACGAGTGGTCAGGCACAACCAAAAAAATTACACCATCTTCCCGCGGGGAACCCTGGTGAGGATGCGAAGCATCGTGGCGGTTCCGTGTGGTTCCATTGTGTTGCCGTTATGTTGAGTGATCTGGTTTTAAATGCAGAGCATTTCAGTAACTCACGATGTCACCCGCGTTGACGTCCGTAGTCCGCACCGTCGTTGTCCCTACTATATCAAAAATACTATCCGGCGCCAGGTTTCGATCCCTCGACCCTGCGGTCGGAACGCAATGTACATGGTGCTCTACCCACTGCGCCACAAAGCCGACACAGGAAAGGACGCACGAACGCGCCTTATATCGTTGACTCATTCAAATTACTGCTGACGAGCGCTCTCTCGTCAGCAGTTGCCACAAGTGCAACAACATTAACGTAACGCAAACTACTTAACGTCGTGCGCCCCCGGAAATGCTCCGCATTTGATCGTGCCCCTCGCGAGGGGTATGTTTCACTGCGTCTTCTCTCGGTCGCGGGACCCGTGGCGCCATCTGGCGGAGGCGCGGCACAACTCGTAGCACTTTGAAAAGATGCCGCGCCAGCCAGCTTTTTTTTAAATTGGTCTTCATAGTCAATGGTGAGCTGGGATGGTGGACCGACATGCTGAGCGTGCGCGCTCAATGCAAGGCCTATTTCAAGAGAAGATTTCCCAAGTGCGCAGTGCCTATGAACTTTAAGCGATGCTCCTGACTGGTTGGAGTGCCTCGATTGTTGCCTGTCAATGCCTTACTTTTAATTTGAATTACAGTGAACTCTCGTTAAGCAAACTCAGTTAAGACGAATTCTCGGTTATGCCGAACAACGTGGGAACGTTTGTTTGGTTTTGCGTTACCCAGTAGGGTGGAAAAGCAAAAACAATGCAAAAACAAACCTCAAAGAAAAAGCAATGCAAAAACAAACATCTTAAGGCGAACACCCTTGCACGTACTCTTCGGTTAAGACGAACAACTTTCGGTGCGACCACCTCTGCTGACGATTCTGGGCAGCGAACATAGGAATCTTGGCGCGGTGCGTCTTGGAATTCACGCAACCAAAGGGAAACAAAATTAGAAAAAACCACAGCGCGAAGCTAATTTTTGCCACGGAAGAAGGGATCGTAGCGAGAAAAAAAGACGCGGATAATGCTACCACATCTCCCACCCTTCAACCCGCGGATCCCGAGGCAAAGCAAAAAGGGAGTCGGCTCTCTTACACAAGATACGGGAGGACATCCAGGAGCATTGCGCAGACGGCATGTTCCAGCAAATCCTCCGAGAAGTCGCGGAGAATGAAACGAATGAAATAAATATCCTTGCTTTGAATTCAAGCGAGAGCATTACGACTTCCCCCGGTGATACTTAAGCAGACTTGAGTGCCCCAGAGGAATCTTTTGATCATTGTATTTCATGAAGTATTGCGTAAACGCAGTCACCTTCAATTCACCCTCTGCTTCCTCAGAATTATGCATTAATTTATGCTCCGTGGACGCGGTGTGCCGCCTCGTGCTCTCCCCACACCCTCCTCCCCGCGAAGCTTTTTGGAAACATCCCGCTGTCGACAACATCGCTCGATTTTTCGACTCATGAGGTATATAAGGCTACCCGAAACCAATAACGGGTAGCGCCTTATAAAGTGCGACAGCGTAAACAGAGAAGAAGAAACACCAGGAAGGAACAACGCCCGGCTCATTTCCATCAGCGCCCTTAATGTTCTCCGAGGAAGCTATAATGAGCGTGACTCCTTCGTGTCGTCGCGCACAATCCGATTATCGAAACCATCCGACCGCATTGACAACAAAAAACTCTTAATCATGCAACTGAAGTTCACAACGAGTCTTCTTTTTGATGAGATGTAGCAGGGAAGGCATTCATTGGTACCGGTGCTTTTCCGCGGCAGATGCAAAACACGTGCGGCAAGCGTTGTCGGCTCGCTCGGCCAGAGGCGATGCGTCGACTAAGAAAACAACGAGTTCTGCCGCGCCTCCGCCAGATGGCGCCACGGGTCCCGCGACCGAGAGAAGACGCAGTGAAACATACCCCTCGCGAGGGGCACGATCAAATGCAGAGCATTTCCGGGGGCGCACGACGTTAGGTAGTTTGCGTTACGTTAATGTTATTGCACTTGTGGCAACTGCTGACAAGAGAGCGCTCGTCAGCAGTGATTTGAATGAGTCAACGATATAAGGCGCGTTCGTACCGTCCCATTCTGTGTCGGCTTTGTAGCGCAGTGGGTAGAGCACCATGTACATTGCGTGCCGCCCGCAGGGTTGAGGGATCGAAACCGGGCGCCGGATAGTATTTTTTTATATAGTAGGGACAACGACGGTGCGGACTACGTACGTCAACGCGGGTGACATCGTGAGGTACTGAAATGCTCTGCATTTAAAAGAAAAAGAAAATCGAGGGCGAGTTTTGTTGCTGCTCTGCTCTGGAGGAGAGAGGCGTAAAACTAGGAGGCTAAAAAGTTAAAATAAAAGCGACGCCGGAGACTTCCTGTTCACGGAGGCAGCAGCTCTCCTAAACAATGCCGTTTCTCAGCGGGAGCATGTAGGTTCGCGTCGGTACGCGTTGCGAGTCCCACCACGTCACCGCCGAAAAAGCGAGGAGTTCCCTATCTGTCTCTTCTGCGTTATTCGCTTGAGGTAGCGGGTGTGCGCTCTCCGCCGCCGCTTGGACTGGATACAACCAGGCAAGAACACCTGAAGACAGTCTTCAATCGGGTAGCGCAGTCAAATAAATGATTTTTTAGGGGCGAAGCTTCTCTTGCTTGGGCCCTGTCCCGGCCGTACACGGCAGACTGATGATGATTGTGGCAGGATCCCCCTAGGGATTGGCCATCCAAAGATTGGCCGAAGAGGTCAAAACGTTCAACGCGTTCGCTGCTACCCAACAAGGAGTAGAGGAAGAAGAAGAGAGTGTCGTTCGTCGCCTGCGAGCTGAAGACACGTACCGAGGGTACGCGACACAAGACGCTCTGCAGAAGGCGACGGCCAAGCTGGCTTAAATGTCACACACCGAATTCGCAAACTTCCCCATGGAGATTCTCATCGTCCCAAACAAGCCCTACATAATCACCACAAACATCGACGTCGTCGACGGGCTTGTCAACGGTGCGGTGGAAAGCTTGACGTGTCGAGTCTTTATATGATGTGTGGGCGAATGTTTCACGGTTTTACCAATAAGCATTTTAGCATCGCCCCTCTCATCATCATTGACTTCGTGGAGATGGCGGGATTTTTTTTGGTCTGTCTGTATGTCTGTATGTCTGTGTCTGTGTGTCCGTGTGTCTGTCTGTCACTCGATTCAGCCACCCGGCCAAAGCAAACAACGCCTGCGCAATAGTGTTATATAGTAACACCTAAATCTGCCCGTCCATGTCCGGTGTAATGTTCATACTTGTCAACATTGTTGAAGAAGAACAAGACATTACGCAAATATGAGACGACAAATCAATACAGAAGTGATATTTGCAGTATTCCTTTAAAAAAATCAAACATGCTTGACTTTTGCGAAATGAAATACTTCATCAACTGCAGAAAAATAATTCACTCCGCCATCGCCTGCTGCCGCCCGCGCCACTATAGCTTCTGGCGCCATTTTAAGAAATCAACCGGCAACAGTTACGCAAGGTTCCACTAGATGGGTTCCACGTTCTGCTTGCAACGCACGTGGAGTAGGGAAACGCTTTTCTATAAACGTTGAAGTAGGGCGCCTCGATTAACGCGCGTCTTCGCCGTACGGCAGCGTTCGCACCGCGACACCCGGTTTGGAGCAGAGGAACGCGGGAAATTAAAAATGATTTAAGCAAACCTTTGGCGTCTTTATTTACTAGCGCCACAGGGAATTCCGCTTCTGGGTCGACACCGGTGGCAGAGGCACGCAAGTGCTGTTGTGTTACGGTGAGTACGCGGTGGTTCTCGAGGCGCCGAAACTCGTCCATCATGTTCTTGTCGGTGTTGTCTCGGTGGTAGAATCGGTAGTCTCCGTCAGCTTTGGTGAGGTAAAGGTTGTTGACATTGGTGCACCGGCTGAGAGCAATGTACACGCCCTCCTCTTCGCAGCTTTGTCTTCTCGTTCTTCTTCTTCGGCGGTTCCCCTACGGGAACATGACGACGGTGGTTGAACGCGAACCTATCTGGTGATGGATTCTTTGGTTGGCCATTCCCTAGGGGCATCCTGCCACAATCAGCATCAGAGGCGCTCCGGACGGGGCTGGTTGAGCTGCAAGGCGCGTGGCGCTTCCCGCCACAGCTTTCCCACGGAAAATTCAGCATCCCCCTCTAAAGTTTTCAGTTCGTCGTTTCCGTTGACGTTCAGCTTCGCCTGCCTTCGTTGTATCAGTAGCTTCTTGACGTAGTTTGAATGAGTCAAGGACATAAGGCGCGTTCGTAGCACTTGCTCCCGTCCCGGATTTGTAGCGTAGTGGAAAGAGCACCGCGTACCTCCCGTTGCGGCCAGATAGTCGTAGGATCGAAACCGGCGCCGCTAACTATTTCTTTTTTTTATTGTGTAGTATCGCGGAGCTGTGGGTGTTAGGTGGAGAGTTGCGCAGGCGCAGTGTGAGTGTGGACGGCGCCGCCATCAACGACGGAGGACCAGGCGAGCCTAAGAAATGCTCCGCATTTAAAAGAGCACGCCGAGAGAACAGTCGAACAAACGGACGCGCGCGCGCGCTGTACGGGTGGTCCGGACGGGTTGGCAAGGTGCATGACGGGATACGGGGCCGCCGGCGGCCCGACGCATCCCGACGTTTCCCGCACAGAATAGTGACATGTTCTATCCCGACGCATCTGACGCGGAACCGCGTCGAACTCCGTCTGACACGCCGGCGGTTATCTGCCGCCGGAGTGTAGAGGGACCGGCATTCGCTGACGTAGCGTAACCGTGCCGCGCGCGCGCGCCTACTCTACTTCGAAGTATAAACGCGCCTTAAGATTCCAAGTGGCGTCGACAAGTCGGTGGCGGCATTAGATAGAATGTACCCGGACAAGTACCCAAGTGATCAGTGCAATGTGTGTGAGAAAGGACACGCCAAACGATGGCACATCATGCAGGACTGTGCCACCGACCCAGATGGCGCGAACTTCCAAGAGTACCCGGAGGTATTCCAGAGAGCCATTGAATCTACAAGCAAGACAGTCCAGCCATAGATCATGCAGCAGGTCTTCGCAGCGCTGGAAAGGCACGGGCTCTGTTAAATGAGCTTGTGACTAGTCATCATCATCACCAGCCTTTCTACGCCCACTGCAGGGCAAAGGCCTCTCCCATTATTCTCCAATTACCTCGGTCCTGTGCCAACTGTGACCAATTTATCCCCGCAAACTTCTTGATCTCATCTGCCTATCTAACTTTCTGCCGCCCCCTGCAACGCTTGCCATCTCTAGGGATCCACTCTGTTACCCTTAATGACCAGCGGTTATCTTGCCTTCGCATTACATGCCCTGTCCACGTCCATTTCTTCTTCTTAATTTCTACTAATATGTCTTTAACACCAGTTTGCTCCCTGACCCACTCCGCTCTCTTCTTGTCCCTTAATGTTACACCTATCATTTTCCGCTCCAATGCCCGCTGAGTCGTTCTCAATTTAAGTAGAAACCTCTTAGTGAGCCTCCAAGTTTCTGCCCCGTAGGTGAGTACCAGTAAGATGCAGCTGTCATACACTTTCTTCTTCAGCGACAATGGTAGGCTGCTATTCATTATCTGAGAATATCTGCCATATGCACCCCACCCCATTCTGATCCTTCTAATTATCTCTGCCTCATGGTTGGGATATGGGGTCACAACTTGGCCTAAGTATATATATTCGCTTACCACTTCCACTGCCTCGCCATCTATCTCAAACTGCTGTGCTGTCCCGAGGTTATTGATCATTACTTTAGTTTTCTGCATATTAATTTTCAGGCCCACGGTTCTACTCTGTTCACCCAGTGCGGAAAGCATGCTTTGCAATTCGTCCCCCGAGTTACTTAGCAAGGCAACGCCATCAGCAAATCTGAGGTTACTGAGGTATTCTCCATTAACCCTTACTCCCATCTGTTCCCAATGCAACGTTCTGAATACTTGTAAGCATGCTGCGAATAACATTGCAGAGATTGTGTCTCCTTGTCTGACACCCTTCCTTATAGGTATTTTACTGCTCTCCTTATGGAGGATGATGGTAGCTGTAGACCCATTATAGATATCCTCTAGTATTCTTACTTAATGCTCATCTACCCCCTGGTTCCGTAATGCCTGAATGACTGCTAGGGTTTCGACCGAGTCAAATGCTTTCTCTTAATCTATGAAGGCAATATATAGGGGTTGAGTATACTCAGCGCACTTCTGTATCACCTGATTGATCGTGTGAATATGGTCCATTGTTGAATAACCTTTACGGAACCCTGCTTGTTCCTTAGGTTGACTGAAATCTAAGGTTGCAGAGATTCGGTTAGCGATTACCTTGGTAAATACCTTGTAGACGACTGACAGTAAGCTGATCGGCCTGTAATTTTTCAAGTCCTTTATGTCTGTCGCCTTTCTTATGAATTAGGATGATGTTCGAGTTCTTCCAAGATTCTGGTACCATTGCGGTCATTAGGCATTGCGTATACAGGTTTGCCCGTTTTTCAAGTACAATTTCTCCGCTATCCTTCAAGAGGTCTGCTGTTATCTGATCCTCACCAGGTGCTTTGCCCCCTTTCATTTCTTTCAAAGCCTTCCTGACTTCTTCGGTCGTTACTGGTGGGATGTCTATCTCCTCTGAACTACTGTCTCGTTCCTGTATGTCCCGGCTACTGTACAGATCCCTATAGAACTCCCCGGCCACTGTGACTATTTTATCCCTATTTGTGATATCATGGCCTCGCTTATCCTTAAGTGCATACATCTGATTTTTCCCCATGCCAAGACGTCTTTTTACTGCTTTCAGGCTACCTCCGTTCTTTACAGGGTATTCGATCCTCTCCATATTATACTTCCGTATGTCGGCTGTCTTGCGCTTATTGATTAACGTCGAGAGCTCTGCTAGTTCTATTCTGTCAGCTGCGGTAGAGATTCTCATGGTTTGCCGTTTCCTGATTAGATCTTTGGTCTCCTCTGAAAGTTTACCAGTATCCTGTCTAGCCATAGTGCACCCGACTTCTACTGCAAAGTCCGTGAGAATGCGTGTAAGGTTGTCGCTGGCTTCCTGTGTCGTAAGCTCGGCTTCCTCGTGAAGGGCGGAATATCGGTTCTGCAGCGCGATCCTGAATTTTTCTGCTTTACGTGTTACTGCTTGCTCATTTATCGGCTTATTTCGTACTAGCTTGTTGCGGTCCCTCCTCAGCTCTAGCCTAATTCGAGATCTTACCATACGGTGGTCACTACACCTTACCCTTCCGAGCCCTTCCACATCCTGCACGACGCCAGGGTTATCGCATAATATGAAGTCTCTTTCATTTTTGTGCTCCCCATTCGGGCTCCTACAGGTCCACTTCCAACTCTCCCGTTTACAGAAGAAGGTATTCATTATGCGTAGGTTATTCCGTTCTGCAAACTCAACTAGTAGGTCCCCCCTGCTATTTCTACAGCCCAAACCATAGTTCCCAACTGCCTTGTCTCCAGCCTGATTCTTGCCTACTTTAGCATTGAAGTCCCCCATAACTACAGTATACTGTGTTTTTACTTTAGCCATTGCCGATTCCACATCTTCATAGAAGCGTTCCACTACTTGGTCGTCGTGGCTGGATGTGGGCACGTAGCCCTGCACCACCTTGAGCTTGTACCTCTTATTGAGCCTAATTACAAGACCTGCTGCCCTTTCGGTAATGCTATAGTATTCGTCTATGTTGCCAGCTATGCTTTTATTGACTAGAAATCCCACTCCCAGTTCTCTTCTGTCCTCTAGACCACGGTAACATAGGACATGTCCATTTTTCAGCATCGCCAAGGCTTCGCCTGCCCTACTAACCTCGCTAAGCCCTATTACATCCCATTTAATGCCCTCTAATTCCTCGAACAACACCTCGAGACTTGCTTCGCTAGATAAGGTTCGCACGTTAAACGTTGCCAGGTTCAGATTCCATTGGCGGCCTGTCCGGACCCAGGGATTCTTAGCACCCTCTGCTGCGTCACAGGTCTGACCGCCGCCGTGGTCAGTTGCTTCGTAGCCGCTGGGGACTGAGGGCCGAGGGTTTGTTGGCGTATTCATGGGAGGTTGTGGCCGTTACTACACCAGGGTGGCCAATCCTGCTCCACTGAGGGAGTGCATTACCGGCAATGGTCGTCGGGGTCAGGCCGCACCCCAAGCCCCTGTGCAATGCCATCAATACGCGGATTTTTTTTTATCCGGTGGGAATTGTCCGGCACCGAGATTCGAACCACGGTCCTTCTGCACGCGAGGCGGGTGTTCTACCTCTACGCCATCGCTGCATCCTGTGACTAGTAGGGTCGCACAAAAAGGCGCGACGCCAGGCCTCGTGGAGCCGGAGCCGTAACCCGGCTCCAGCCTACTGCAGGGCTTGTTTTAATAAAGTCTTTTTCAGTCCTGTACAGTCTTGAGATATACGAAAGCACGAGGCACAAATTGTCGTAATTGACTACTCAGGCACTTTTTGTGACTGCATGACCCTCCAAAATACAGGAACAAAGAAATGAAAGTTGGAGCCATACTCTTGGCTATTTGAATAGCGGAAGTATCAAATAAAAGAATAACATCAGTACAGACCCGCCGCGGTGGCTCAGTGGCTAATGCGCTGCTCTGCTGACCGCGAGGTCGTGGGTTCGATACCCGGCCACGGCCTCCGCTTTTCTGAGGCAGGCGGAAAGCAAAAACGCCCATGTATACGAGGTTCGGGCGCGCGTGGTCAAAATAATCCGGATGCCTCCAATACGGCAAGCCTCATCGCCTGCGTTGCGTCACCGGATTAAACCGTACAATCAATCATAACATTATTACACACTCACAACAGACATTAAAAAGTTTTCTAGAGGCAGAATACCAAACGCTTCTGTGAGATATTTTATCTATATTGCAGCAAGTTTGCAACATCGCCGGGGCAGCCGGATCCAATGGTCTTAAAGCGAACTACCAATTATGCCAGAGGAACACGAACTCATAAACGCAGCCCCTTGTGACCACGACTACCATACTGGCCTCTTCGAAAAACGTCAACAAATCCTCATCGTATGCCTAGGACCGCAATGTTCCCGCTTGCTTCAAAGATCTCTCAATGCCAGATAACCACAAACTATGCGAACCAAAAACCAATGCAGTTATCTGAAAATCTATATGCGTTAAGATGTTCGGGGGAACACCAGACACAAACTTAAAACTCTGCACAAATAGGTGAATTATCCACCCTCGTGCGTGCAACCTAGCCATGTCTAAGAGTATGGCTCGGGGAGAAGAACTCAAACATAACGTCTTCCACTCCTTCGAGGCACAGGCGGCAGATTTGCCCAGCTATATCAGCACGAACTGATTTAGAGGGCAAGGAAAAGAGTGCTGCATCTGGTGCCGCAGACCCAGGTTCCACCTTTGAGCGCCCTGCCATCTCTTTATCCCATTTTCCTAGACTCAAAATATATCTTTTTGAACGACGATTTACTCTCTCTCCCCCGCTCACTTTAAAAAAGGCAAAATTGTTCGGCCCGGTCTAAACATCCCAGCATAAACATTTTGATATACTGACACCGGCTCCTCCTGGCTCAAATTGACCATTTGCAACCTTTCACGCTCACATTTTAAGCAACCCAGGCGCGGATAGCCTTTGTCTCTCCTGGACCACAGCGATGAAAAACTGGTTGCGAGTCTCTCTTTTCGACAACTTTTCGTGCTCGTGGATAATTGATTCCAAATGCAGCAGCTGCGTACGAACACACTCCTGGGAGTCGAAGTTCCGCTATCGCACCCTACATCTTAGGAAACAAATGTAGATGTCACTGTAACTTTTTTTTTTCATTTTTGAATATATCAGTTTGTATACCCTGCTGTTAGTTATGCTGGCGGTTAATCAGCATTATACACCAACAATAAATGTCAGTCAGATGTTTTTATTTCATATTTAAAACCACGTGCAATAAATTTTCCTTACCAATCAGAATACCCGTTAGGTAAATCCTCAACGGTTTCGCACTGCAAACACAAACTTTGCATCAGCGATGGTTCCCGCTACGGAGAACTATACATGAGTAGCATTAAGCATTAGTCATTTTAATTACTTAAACACCTGACAAAAATCTGTATGTACAGCAGGAAATAAAATACATGGCCTCGGCATAACCGTGTGCGCTCTTTTCGCAAATGGAAGTACCGCGATAAAAATACAGACTATCTATACTTGCTGCTGCATATAGGATTACCAAAACGAGACTTGCGGTCGGTATTATTGATTGCGCATTATTCTGAACTGATAAATTCGCTTTATGACACAGGCGCTGAATTCTTTCGTGCAACAATGCAAGGCATTATGGACTTGGTGAGAAATCAGTAATTATTGCATCATCACTTCCCTCTTTCCTGCTTCCAGCTGAAAAAATTTCCAGGCCTCCACTACAAAAAGACAGATAAAAAATGGCGTATAAAATGTCCGAAATTATGCTTTTAAAGGAGCCATGAAGAGAAAACAAAAGTTTGTTTTATTCGAAAGATTAGGTGTTTCATAGTACCCCAAGCGCTTTCCCGGAAGCAAATGATGCTTTATTCACTGATAAATAAGGCAATTTAAGCCAAAATTTTAAATCTCCCGCTAAAATTGAACATTCCGTGACGTGTACAATGGCGTCATAGAGCCGGTCCATGAAACAGATACTTAGTATGTCGACTCCATATAGCACCCACACGCGGGAGTCGGTCGAGACGGCGGCCATTTTAAAAATACTAGTAAAACCTAGTGCACCCGCAGCCCTAGTCATGGAATCGCCTGATCCGGAGAACAAAACTCTCGCCGAGGAGCTCGGGCTTGCATTTAACAACCTCACACCACAATAACGCTCAATGCTTCTAAGTGCACGAGCGGCAAGAGTTGTGGGATACGCGGTGGACGGGAAAGCGACCATTCCGCGATAGCCACAACAGACGAACGCCCAGCCGTCGGCACCGCTGCCTCGTCAGCCCCGCCGCGACGGACGAATATAGACTGGTACGTATGTGCCGTATTTTGATTACGGTTAATAATAGTTCAATTTCAGTAGCAGTATCACTTATGCCAGTTGGCCGGTGTCGTGTATGGAAAGCCGTTCGCGCGAGCTCTCTGCTTCGACCAGAAAGATACGAGCGTCAATGCGCGGTGTTTACGGCATTTTTTTCCCCAAGGTCAGAGCGATTTGACGAAGTCGGCAACGAGCGCCAGCATGTTCCAGGAGTGAGCTAACGTAAGGGTCCTTGCCGTAACTGAACAAACTGAAGTTTTCAGTGGTTGTAAACTGGAAACGAGCTCGTAACGACAGCAGCAAACCAACACCATTTGAAACTTACGCGACGACTGGCACTATCTCGTCGCTTCTTGCTGTTCCTTACTCCCCTCGTTTCTATTTTTACCTTTGCTGGTTGGCGACATGACGGCCAACCTCCTGTGAAGGGATTACGATACGAAGCAAGGTCGCGGCTGTGCGTGCTGGAACGGTTCGTTGGCCCCGAAGAGCCTCGAACCCGAAAATTCGTCTGCGCGACGGCGAGATGTCGAGCTCGGCCGGCGCGCTAGTTTCGTACGCATTGGCGCACACGCTTGCGAGTTCGTTCGGACCTTCAACCGTTTACTCCACCGTTCTTTGTCATAAAAAGAATGTGCAGTATGTTTCACGGGCATTTAGCTCGCTATGCAAGCTGTAAGCCCTGCCTAACATGCGTTTGCTTTTGCCGGCCTCCGCCAATCGCAGAGCTTAGCCCATGTGACGGCATAGGTTCTGTTGCGGGAAATGAGCTGGTGGGTCGCATGACCATTCCCGTTTTTCCTAATTATGTAGCTTATTTGAGCGAAGTTTGCGTTATAAGTGGTGTCGTTATGGTTCTAACGAGGCAATCTTTGGAATGAACCAAACTTGTGTTTTCTCTTCATGGCTCCTTTAAGAAGAACTTTTTGGACACGATAACTATACTTTTTACATTTGTTTATTATTCCGCTATAGATCACGTTTGGTGTAACACAATTATTTACTATTACGCACTACCAACTGAATGTGCGGTCAAAAAAATCAGCATTTACGTAAATATCTTGAGCTGTAAATGTTACGGAACCTTGCGATAGCACTCCCGAGAGCACGCCGGCTGCTTAGATGTAGAAGCATAGGCGTACAGAGCTACCTACTTTTTCTTGTTGAATTTGCGACAGCAGATTTCGAAAGCGGGCTTATGTAACCCGGGTAAGTTTGGGCATCTATTGATTCAGAGAAGTGGCAAAGCAATGTGGCTCACTTGAGGTGGAACTCGTGAGGTAGAAACCCCAAAAAGAAAGAACTCGACAAATGTGTCTGTAACATAAAGACTGTCAAAATAAATCCAGCAATTTGACACGTGTAAACAACACGGGGCACGGTGACCGTCTCAGCATTTACACAAATACTAAGGCATGCGTCTAATAGAAAACTGCCAGAATATCAAAACCTTGACACATCTGTTCCGCAGAAATATGAGAAAACACAATGACGTTGACATTGTTGCAATTCGAACAAACTGAACTATAGAAACCATAGTAGAGATCATCCATCATCCTTTCGTATATGTCGAATAAGGCTGGAAGCGTTGTTGGCTAGCAGGCTGCAAAAATAGGGCAAGGTGAACCAATGTGGAAGTAAAACTGGCAATGAAAGAAGCTGATGTTGCCCAAACAATTCAAACGAATTGATTTTATGAAACCGTGCCGGAGTCTGTTTAAATATTTTTCTTAGGTTACCTTCTCGTGAGTTACGTAAACACAACTGGTGTTTCGCAACCTGGAACGCTGAAGAATGTTGGAAAGCCGGTCAACGTGAACGTACCTCATAGCAGAAAACATGATGACGTGGTCGAGAAAACAAAACTCACCAGTTAAAACTATGCAAGGGGCTATCTGCCATTCTCTCGTAATTAACATTTTTTAAACGAATGACTGATGTGATTACTGTTAGTTTTTAGAATTGAAAAGAGTTATAATAGCAGCTATGTAAATTTCTGTTAGATAAGTGCGAGAAAACACTGTTACGTAGCGGTGATATAAATCAAATGAATGACTGCTACCAGTTTTGACGGAGGGCAATTATCGAAATTTTGTAAGGACATTCCTCGAAACGTACCCCAATAGTGGTGGTGTTCTGCAAGATGTGAGAAGGAAAAGAAGCAGAAAATCTATTAATGTTCACGCATCAAATGTGCGATAAATAGAACAACATCGCTTTTGACGTAAATATACTCCTTAACACCATGCTGAAGGTCACCTATTACCCATCGTGAGTCATCAGAATGATGCTCATCATCATACTCAGCATCATCATTGTCATCAGCCTATTTACGGCCACTTCAGGGTAGAGGCCTCTGCTATACATCTCAAATTATCCCGGTCCTGTGCTAACTGCGACAAGTTTATCCCCGTAAAATTGTTGAGCTCTTCCCATCTAACCTTCTGCCGCCGCCTGCTACGCTTGCCTTCTCTAGGTATCCACTCTGTTACCCTTAACGACCAACGGTTACCTTCCCTTCGCATTACATGTTCTGCCAACACCAATTTCGTCTTCTAAATTTCTACTACTTAAAACGCGTTTGCTCCCTGACCCACTCCGTACTCTTCTTGTCTCCTAATGTTGCACCTATCATCTTCCGTTACATTGCCCGCTGAGTCGTTCTAAATTTAAGTTGAACCATCTTAGTGAGCCTCCATGTTCTGCACTGTAGGCGAGTACCGGTAAGGTGCAGCTGTCATACACTTTGTTCTTCAGGAACAACGGTAGGCTGCCATTCATTATCTGAGAATGTCTGGGGTATGCACTCCGCCCCATTCTTATCCTTTTTATTTTCTCTGCCGCATGGTTAAGAACCTGGGTCACGACTTGGCCTAAGTAATCCCTCATTATAACAAAATCGCCCTACTCGAAATATTGCTTTATTCTAAACTTCTTGTGGTCCCAAACCAAACGCATGCATTTTAGGCCTCATTGCTCGAAGCGCACAAAGAGCTTGACCCGCTTGGAGCGAAATGGTGAGCGGAGGCGTCACCGAGCGATGGCGACCCAGCGGCGAGTCAGGCTCTCAAAATGGCGGGTCAAACGCTGTATTATTCCCAACGATTTTCTCTAGTCAGTTGTGCCCGATTCACGCCCTTCGAATTCAGACAAACGGTGAAAGTGTGTGGTAGGGTAAGGTACTTTTGTTCCTAAACATTCGTCATTGGCGTAGACGCGACGGTGCGCGGATACCGACACTAGAACCATAGAATTAACCTTATCGGCGACAACAGGGCGCCGAAAAACCATTGTTTTGCAACCTGCGCGTCTGCACACCTCAGGAAAAAATTTTCCAGTGATCATACGGAGCCCCTAGAAGCAAAACCAGTCATTTTTATGATTTCGCTCAGTACCCCAAGTAAGCGAGTAATCATTTTTTTAGCTTAAAAGAACACAACCTCAGTCCGAAGCCACGGTGTTTGCGGCGCTTACAGTCTAAAGAATTGGCCGCGTATCTGCTCCTTTCGTTGCAAATGTCATCAAAAGACGATAGTTTTTACCGACTTTTGCCAAGTAAATGCCTCCCTTCACTTTGCCGCTCACCTCTCATGTTGTTCCTCTTGCGTCGTGCTCCTACCAAGGTAAGGGCGCCAAAGGTTTGCTTAAATCATTTTAAATTTCCCTAGTTCCACTGCTCCAAACCGGGTGTCTTGATGCCAACGCTGCCGTACGGCGAAGAGGCGCGTGCATCGAGACGCCCTACTTCAACGTTTATAGTACCACGTTTCCCTAATCCACGTGCGTTGCAAGCAGAACGTGGAACCTATCTAGTGGAACCTTTCGTAACTGCTGTCGGTTGATTTCTTAAAATGGCTCCAGAAGCTATAGTGGCGCGGGCGACAGCAGGTGACGCGAAGTGAACGGCGAAAGAATACCTCTTAAATCAGAAAATTTGCTTCAATGGCTAGCACTGTGGGTGTCGTCTAGACCTGCTAAATGCGCAGGTTTTGTAATTGTGTCTATCTTTAAAACTAAATCATAGTTGTACTCTGATTGTCCAATTGTTTTTTGTTTTAATTTACTCCTTTGTACTATAATGTACGTTACTGTACATTTCCCATATTGTTCTGTAATGCCTTGTGCTCTACATGTCGTTTGTATTTTTCTAACTCACATTAGAATTTCTAGCTTGTTTGATTCTGCCTCATCATTGTACTGTACCAAAGGGGGCTGGGGCCTCTGTCAGGCTTTCTAGCCTTTAGTCCCAGCCTGCCTCCTCGTACTTCTGAGGAAATAAAATCTTTGAATCTTTGAATCTTTGAAAAACACAGAATTCAGCGTTTCAAGCAAAACGTTACGGTTACAAGTACAACGGCAGTTTACAAACAAAACAAACATAAAATTGATACTTAGCATACAATGTTAGCTTGAGGTTCACGAAAAAGATTGTTGTCAGTAATAGCAACAATTTCTGGGGCATGGTTACTGACTCCCTTCACGGGAAGAATAAGGCAAGAACGACAGCGTCGCTGCTTTAGTATGATAAGTCATAATGCAAACTTTGTGGCGGTGATCGATGCCATAGGTACAATACCGCGCTGCATAACACGCTCGTCGGGTGGTGGTACAATTTATGGGGTGGTGGTACAGTTTATGGAAATTTGCTAGGCGGGACACTTTGTGTCTTCGTTAGGACTGAGTATGCAGTGGAAGAATTGCTTTCAGTGCAGGTATGCGGGCAGTGACATTGTAGTTTGAAAATATGAAACGTGTAGAATTATTTTGAACTAGTGCAAGCGATGTAATCAACTTGAGGTGGCAGAATACTTACACCGAAAGGGGCATTCAAACTTAGGCCGTATTAAAGTTTTTTATAGGGCAAAATACAATAAAGATGGATCTCTAGAAAAGTGACTGTGTAGGTAACCAACATAGCGGTTAGAGTTTGTGATTATCTATTCTATGTGCATTCCGCAAGTGAGACATGGTGTCATGCGGACGACGAAGTACAAATACGAGGTACTCAATGCAAGAAATATGTAGATTAAATAGTGAGTAAATTGAGGGCAATCACATAGGAAACATGAATAAATTTACGTATAGTATTGTTAAGTTCTGGTTGAATGATTTTAGGGTTTAACGCGCCGACGCAAGCCGGCTATGAGGCCCGCCGTCATGAAGGGCTCCATGTTAATTTTGACCACCTGGGAATCTCTCACTTGCGCCAAAATCTCGTACTCACGGGCGCTTTAGCTGATCGGCTCCATCAGAAAAGCGGCCACCGCGGCCGGGGATACAACCCGCGTGATAATGTTAAGTTCTGTCAACCGTATACAGCACTAGTTAGCAACTGCCTTAAGGCCTGACTGCAGAATATTGGAATCATTAATAATGTTTACCTTACGAAAAATAACTGAATAAGCAGCGAATAATGAATAATGGTAATATAGTGCCAGGGGAGATCATTGTTAGAAGTTGGATATAAGAGAAAAGCATTTATCGATTTTTGACGAACGGGCGAGAGTACACCGGTAAAACAAGTTGCGAGATTTGTGGAAAAGCACTCAATCAGTTTGAACAAGTTAAGATCAACGTTACGTTGGTTAAATTTATGAAGCAATGTTTTATGAGAGACCGCATCAAATGCGCTATACACCCGAGCAGAATTTGCTAAATGCATGCTGAGCTGATGTGGAAAATTAGTTCCGTTTAATAAAATTTTTGAGGCTTGTCAGTATGTGTTCATGTAGCTTACAGCACGTGGTGATGACTGAGGTGAGGCGAAAATTAGCGAGGGAACATTTACTACTACTATGATGAATTGGGACCACCTTCTCAATTTTACATTCAATTGGGAAAGTAGAAGAGTGAAGTCATTGTGAAATTTTTGTTCGTATGCGGAAAGTTCGTCTTTTGACATTTCGGAAAATTTTAGTGTTGATAGAACAATAACCCGGCAGTTGCGGGTTTCTAATTTGCCGCCAACATGGACATGATGATTATGATGATGATGGAGGCGCCGAGAAAAAAGTGGCGCGTTGGCACGCACAGGGAATTGGGCAGGCACGCTCATGATTTTGGAACGCTGCGCTTGTATCACCCTGCACGGCTTTGCGCCGCTCTCTCCATGGCGCCATAAACACTTGATAAGGGCTTTCTTTTTTTGTAACATTGGTTCCGAAATCAGGACTGCAAGCCATCATTGTTGCGAACTTTCTCCTGACGAGCTGGGTGTGCCTTTCTTTAACTACGACCGGCATGGAACGGATAAAGAACAAGTGCGCTTCACGGCGGGCTATGAATACGATCATCAGCGAGGTGGACCAGTTGCTACAGTTCCAGCAGTTCGACCTTTACGCCCTTCGTGTTCTTCATGGGCGTCTTCGAGCGAGCAATGCAGCATTAGTCAGCCCTTAACATCGAGCTTGAAGCCCACCTGACCGACGAACAAGCACCAGAAGACTACGCTTCGGTCATTGAATATGATGACCGGGCGATGAGATCACCCCATGGAGGAGCTGAAGACTCCACTGACGCTCCAGACTGCTCCTCCATTTGCTGACACCAACGGAGACCGCCGAGCTGCGGCGTCTACCAAAACACCCATACCACCTAATCGTAGGTTTGGAGCACGTCGTCCGAAGCTAGAGCTGTTGCGCTTTGATGGTGCGATAACGCGGTGGCAACCCTTTCTGGACATGTTTCGCAATTACGTACACGAAAATTTCCGACTGTTCAATATTGACCGTTTCAAAATCTTGGTTTCGCTTGTTGACTGAGCATTCTGCTGAAGCCGTTTCTGGACTGCAGGTGACAGAGTCAGAATGTCAAGATGCTGTAATATTTCGAACAATCGGTTTGGCAATTACAGACTGCTCGAGAAGAAACGTTTCGAAAATCGGCAGATGCTCAGGCCTGTCGAGTCAGCCACCACCGCGGCCGCTTTGAGGAAGCTGTACGACAGCGTGCAAATGAACAGGCCAAGAGTAGACAGCTTGGTAATTGAAATTTGTTTTTATCGGCGATGTTATTGTGGATTACTTAAAAGAGCCGAGCCTTGTTGTGAGCACCGCTTCCATGAGCAGTCAGAGTTATTCAGCACAGGACAAAGAACATCTGCTGTCTTTCCTGCGAGTGCAAGTCGAGCGCCGGGAAAGAAGCTTCCAGATCACCGAGCCTCAAAGAAGTGATGAGGTTGACCGGGGCCCAAGAAGCGGCAGACTATTGCGACCGCTGTCGTACTGCACAACAAGGCCCAGACTTTGTCTTGCTCCTCCTGTTCCGCCAAAGATGATACAAGG
The DNA here is from genome assembly GCF_048455015.1 of Haemaphysalis longicornis. Lineage (NCBI taxonomy): Eukaryota > Metazoa > Arthropoda > Arachnida > Ixodida > Ixodidae > Haemaphysalis > Haemaphysalis longicornis. The sequence continues at coordinate 69,182,940 of NW_027526225.1, read as the reverse complement.
GAAGAATGTCCAAGCAACATTCCTTCGGCTCACAAGCGAACCCGCCTGGCAAGTAACGGCCGGTAATTCAGATGTACTGCAGAGGGACATCGTGTACGGAGTTGCCGAAGCAAGGTCCGGTGTATAACATGTGAGCGACGACATGCTGGCACGGTATGCACCGCTGACCCCGCTCAAAACTAATCGCAATCGGCTGCAGAAATTTGACATGCTGCCATTCACGTTAACATACGCAAATCAGCTTTTCCAGCGACTCTCCAGCGACGTCTTACTACAGACATTCCTGGTGCGTATAATAACATCGCAATGTTGCTACGTATGCGGAGTTTTTGATACTGGCAGTCACGGACTTCCATCAGACAAGATGTCGTCTCTAAGCTCAAGTTAGCTGCGATTGATGAAGCGGATCCGGCCATCAGTGTTTTCGGGCGATCTGCAGGTACCAAGAAAAAGTTTAAAGTTGTCAGGTCGACCCTTCGCACTTAACATGACACCACGTCTGCAGAAATCGAAGCCATTAAAGCCATTGAATTCTGAAATCGAAGCCGTTAAGCCAGAAAATGCTTTTGATTTGTGGAGACGTGGATGTAGCACCGAAGAGCAGGACGCTTCTGCTACGCTTTATCGCCGACGAAAAGCCGCTGGCTAACAGCGTGGCTTTCCCAGGCTCGAAGTTTACACAAGGAATGAGCCTTCCCGTTGGGTCAGACCAAATCCGGGAGTTCATTCCAGAAACGAGCCAGGTGCAGCCGGAAGAAACGAATCCTGCTTTGTTCGCAGTCAATACAAGCCGGGGATGGACATTACAAGGGCCGTAAAGTCCTTTACAAGGACTTTACAAGGACAAGCCTGAAATAGATTGGCATATATTGCTCTCTCTGCGAAAGAGAAAAATATGCACAGGCAGCATCCTTGTCTGTGTTCTCCGTACGGGAACACACGAGAATGAAGACCTGTCTTGCTCTTTTCGGCTGGTTTTGGGAGGTAGACACTCTTGGTCTCAAGAACACTCCCAACCCACATCCCGATCAAGATGTATTGCGCAAGTTTAAATATTGTTACGTGTGTACCCAGCAACAGAGCGCAGACGCCTATCGTTCAGAGCCGGTGTGCGCCGTTCCGGCGTGTCTCCATCATCCTCATCCTCATTATGGAAATCACAAGCATTATCACCACCGCCTAAGCCGCGGAGAAGACGAGAACGTGCCCCTTCGTGAGCGCGCGTTCTTGGTACGACTGCTACCACGCATCCGGCACAAGTTTCCCAAAATACACCCGCTTTTCTCTCTCCTACTGGCCCTCATCAATTGTTGCACCGTGACACTGGTGGAGGTGCGGGGTACCGGAGCAGCTGATGCCCAGGTCGCCCTCTGAAAGCCCTGAGCGACCTCCCAGCGTCTGCACACGCGTACATCGCTGCAGCCGCCGCAAGCTAGGCCTACTTCCAGAACACGGCCTCCTGCTTGACACCGCACCAAGGCGCCAGGTTTCTGAACCAGAGGTAATGGCTCAAGCATCGCTGCCGCCTCAGCTGATGCTTCAGCAGCCCCGTACTCCCAGCAGCTTTTACGGAACCGATTCCGAGGACGTAGATGACTGGCTTGACCAATTCGAGCGCGTCCCCAGTTTCAACAAGTGGACACCTGCACAAAAGCTTGAGAATGTCTACTACTCGCTAGAAGATGGGGCGCGGATATGGTTTGAAAATCGCGAACGAAGGTTAGAGACATTGGAAGACTTCCGCCGGGAAGTGCGCGACAGCTTCGCCAGCAGCGACCGTCGAGACCGTGCGCAAAGCCTTCTGGAAATACGGATACAAAAGCCAAATGAAAGCGTCGGGATGTTTGTCGAGGACATGGCCCGTCTGTTCCGGCGCGCGGATCCCGATATGTCCGAGCCCAAAAAGCTTCGGTATCTGATGCACGGCGTCAAAGAACAGCTCTTCGCAGGCCTTGTGCGCAACCCACCGCGTACTGTTCAAGAATGTATTAAGGAGGCTACTGTCATTGAGCGAGCTGTACAGGAGCGGTGCCGCCAGTATGCCCGAACGTCGATCAAAACTACGAGCCCGTCCGCGGCATCACTGTCCACCACTATAGGCGACAACAACCTGTGCGAACTTATCCGCTCGGTTGTTGGTGAGGAGTTGGCAAAGTGCGGAATAGGAATAGCGCCGTCGCAGCCAGCTGTCATCTCGGTAGCGGATGTTGTGCGGCAAGAAATTCGTCAAGCAATTTCCGCTCCTGAGCCGCCCCGAACCCAGCTTATGCCCCAAATGGATTACGCGACTGCTCTCCGCTGTCACATGGCCACAGCGCCGACCGCGGCGACTATGCCACCCCCGACGTACTCCCGACCGCAACCTCCTGGCTCTTGGCCACAAAGGGAATTCCCGGCTCGTCCGCAAATCCGCAAGACCGACGTGTGGCGCACCGAGGACCACCAGCCATTGTGCTATCACTGTGGCGAGCCAGGGCACGTTTATCGACGCTGCCCATACCCCGAGATCGGGCTACCAGGATTCCTGCCGACCACCCGCCGTCCTCGTTTTGGCGAACGGCCCGTCGCAATTTCTGAGTACCTCGCCACGCGTCAGTCTTCCGAGGAGAGTCGTCCGTCACGTTCGCCGTCGCCAGCCCGCTATGCCTCGCCCACCCGTCGCGATTACAGAGGCTCCCCGACAAGGCGGTCTCCAAGTCCGCGGCGTGGAAACTAAAGGGAGCAACCTTGGGAGGCAAGGTTGCTAGCGGCGGAAGCACTGAATACCTCCAAGTACAATCGACGGCTGACGATGTTACGGCGGCAAACAAGGACGTTGACGCTATCACGAGTGCCGATCTTTTAGTCGCCATCGACGGACATGAGGTAACGGCACTTGTGGACACTGGATCAAGTTATTCAATAGTGAGCCGGCAGCTCGTGGACCGACTAAGAAAAGTGAAGACACCATGGGACGGACCCCAAATTCGAACGGCCGGCGGCCACTTGATGACACCCGTGGGTACATGCACCGCCAGAGTTAGAATAGGGGACAGTGATTACGTCGCGACCTTCGTAATCCTTCCTCAGTGCTGTAAGGACGTGATCCTGGGGATGGACTTCCTTCAGGAGCACGATGCTGTGATAAACATCCGCGAACAGTTCGTCAGCTTTTCGAGGAAGGAGACCACCCCGGAAGGTCATGAACAACGCATACCTCTGCGCACCATCGGCGGCACTAGCGTGCCCCCACGGTCATGCGTACTTGTTCGCGTTAAGCGCGACGACCTCTCCAGTGGCGATGGAATCGCGGAAGCTATCGGCCCGCTTCTACTTCAGCATGGAATCGCTATCGCTCGGGGATTGGTCACCATTACGCGCGGTGTTACAGAGGTTCTGCTCACGAATTTCTCGAACGAGCGTCGGGAAATCACCGAAGGAACTACCGTGGCAGTATTTGAGGACGTCCCCGACACGACGGATTGCTTTGTGCTTCAGACCGACCCGACTCCCAAGGCGACGAGCAAGCTTTCACTTGACGTTAACCCGCGCTTACCGCAAACAAAGCGAGAAAAGCTCTTGGAACTGTTCCACAGCTTCACCGACTGTTTCTCGTCAACGTCACGCGTCCGACAAACTCCGCTCACAAAACACCGCATCATCACGGACGAATCTGAGCGCCCCGTTTACCAACATCCCTACCACGTGTCACCAAAGGAGCGCGACGCGATACGGCGGCAGGTGCAAGAGATGCTCGCTGATGACGTCATTCAGCCTTCGAAAAGCCCCTGGGCGTCGCCAGTCGTTCTGGTGAAAAAAAAAGAGGACACCTTGTGATTCTGCGTCGACTATCGCAAACTCAATCAGGTGACGAAAAAGGACGTGTATCCGTTGCCTCGGATAGATGACTCCCTTGACCACCTGCGGCACGCTCATTACTTTTCGTCCATGGATTTGAAGAGCGGTTATTGGCAGATAGAGGTCGACGAGCGTGATCGTGAGAAGACCGCCTTAGTAACTCCCGATGGGCTGTACGAGCTTAAGGTTCTTCCTTTTGGCTTGTGCTCCGCACCCGCAACTTTTCAGCGTATGATGGACACTGTTCTATCTGGCCTGAAGTGGCAAACGTGCCTTGTTTACCTAGATAACGTCGTCGTATTCTCAAATACATTCGAGGAACACCTAGAGCGACTGTCATCCGTCCTCCAGGCCATACGATCCGCTTCGCTCACACTCAAGCCGGAAAAGTGTAATTTCGGCTATGAGGAGCTGCTCTTTCTCGCCCACGTCGTTAGCAGCGCTGGAATCCGCGCCGACCCTGACAAGCTTTCAGCTGTTTCTTATTTCGAAACACCTACTGACAAAAAGTCCGTCCGGCGTTTCCTGGGCCTCTGCTCATACTATCGGCGATTCATTGCCAATTTCGCCCACATTGCAGCCCCTCTCACGCGCCTTACTCGCAATGACGTCACGTTTGGCTGGTCCGCTGAACAGCAAGAAGCTCTCGAGCAGCTACGGCGTTGCCTGCAGACCCCACCTGTTTTAGGCCACTTCGACGAGGAGGCCTCCACTATGGTGCACACTGATGCCAGCAATGTGGGGCTAGGCGCTGTCCTCGTCCAGTGGCAAGATGGTGCCGAACGAGCCATTGCCTACGCAAGCCGAACGCTGTCACGGGCCGAAAGAAATTACTGGGCCATCGAAAAGGAGTGCTTAGCGGTTGTGTGTGCCGTCCTAAAATTTCGACCGTACCTGTATGGCCGTGCGTTCAAAGTTGTAAGTGACCATCACTCGCTGTGCTGGCTTACAAACGTGAGAAACCCGTCTGGCCGCTTGGCACGCTGGAGCCTCGGACTCCAAGAGTTTGATATTACCGTCGTCTACAAATCTGGTACGCGACATTCAGATACCGACTGCCTCTCGAGAGCGCCGGTCGGTAACGCGCCCGCTGATGACGATGACGTCGACGATGGACACCTGATTGGAGTCCTCAGTGCGGCCACCATTTCGGAATAGCAGCACGAAGACCAAGAACTGGTACCAGTGATCGCCTTCTTGCAAGGCAAGGCCAACAGGCCGCTTAAGTCTTTTATTAGAGGTCTGCCAACATTCTGCCTTCACAGCGGCGTGTTATACAAACGAAACTTCGCCCCGAATGGCCGGCGTTACCTCCTCGTCGTTCCGTCACCCTTACGAAACGACATCTTGCAGGCTTGTCATGATGAGCCGTCCGCTAGCCACATTGGTTACGCACGCACGCTTGCAAGAATCAAGAAGGCGTATTACTGGCCCAAGCTCTCGGCGAACGTGAGGCAGTACGTCCGAACTTGTCGCGAATGCCAGGGACGCACGGCGCAGCCCGGCAGACCAGCTGGATTTCTCCAACCATTTCAAATTCCCCAAGTGCCGTTCCAGCAAGTCGGAATGGACCTGCTGGGCCCCTTTCCCACCTCTACAGCGGGAAACAGGTGGATAGCAGTCGCCACTGACTACTTCACCAAGTACGCCGAAACAAAAGCTATTCCAAAGGCCACCGCGCTTGAAGTGGCACAGTTTTCCTCACAAGGATAGTTCTCCGACATGGGGCTCCCAAAGTTGTTATTACGGACCGTGGAACCGCATTTACCGCGAAACTTCTGCACGAAGTACTCACACTCAGCGGCACGTCTCAACGAAAAGCCAGTGCGTACCACCCTCAGACGAACGGTTTGACGGAACGGCTCAACAAAACCATCGCCGACATGCTCAGCATGTACGCTGATGTTGAACACCGGACCTGGGATGCAGTCCTCCCCTACATCGCCTTTGCGTACAATACGGCCCAGCAGGAAACGACTCGAATGACACCGTTCAGCGTCCTCTACGGCAGATAAGCTACAACAATGCTCGACGCCATGCTGCTTCACGACATCCCCGATAAATATGACATCTCTTCCCAGCAATTCATACAACGCGCTGAGGAAGCCCGGCAGCTTGCCCGCCTCGGCATCACCGAACACCAGCACCTGGACGCCTCCCGTTACGACCTTCGCCGCCGTCACGCGGCATTTGCAACGGGTGACCTTGTTTGGGTTTGGATACCCGTTCGACGTCGGGGGTTATCGACGAAGCGTCTGCGCAATTATTTTGGGCCGTACAAGGTGCTTTCTCAACTTAGCGAAGTAACTTACGAGGTGGTACCCGAGAATTCTGGTGTTGCCGGTCGTCGTCGATCTCGACCAGAGACTGTCCATGTAGTGCGTTTTAAACCGTATGTTTCGCGCTAAGCCGACTTCACGACCATTCTGGCTTCGGACCCTGTTGACAGTGATGTTAAGCATCGGGACGATGCTATTCCGGGGGGGGGGATAGTGTTACGTGTGTAACCAGCAACAGAGCGCAGACGCCAATCGTTCAAAGCCGGTGTGCGCCGTTCTGGCGTGTTTCCATCATCCTCATCCTCATCATGGAAATCACAAGCATGATCATCACCGCCTAAGCCGCGGAGAAGACGAGAACGTGCCCCTTCGTGAGCGCGTGTTCTTGGTGCGACTGCTACCAGGCATCCGGCACAAGTTTCCCAAAATACACCCTCTTTTCTCTCTCCTACTGGCCCTCATCAATTGTTGCACCGTGACAATATTCAATTGGGATCGAAAATGGGCACCATGAAGTAGAATTCTCATATAAGTTTTGGCTGGTGTCTATGGCTAATGCCAAGAAGATTGGCCTTTCGAGACCTCAGAGAACGTTGCGCCGACTTTCCTCAAATGAAGAAATAAAACTTCATGAAAAGGGTGTAAGGCAATTCCAAAGTGATGACCACGCAGGAAATGTTGAAGAGGGATGCCTGATTGATTGATTGTAGGGTTTAACGCGCCGACGCAACGCAGGCGATGAGGCGCTCCGTAGTGGAGGGCTCCGGATTAATTTTGACCACCTGGGGATCTTTATCGTGCGCCGAAATCTCGTACACACGGGCGTTTTTGCTTTTCGCCTCCATCAGAAAAGCGGCCGCCGCGGCCGGGAATCGAACCCGCGACCTTGTGGAAGAGGGATGCCTGCTCTAGATCTTGTGCCTTCTATTTCTGAGTGTGAGATCCAAGAGAAGGAGTCAAGAACCACTGAATTTTGGGTCCTTTGTGAAGCGCCATCTTAGGTAGTTGGAGCCGCTTCCTTGAAAAGCCACTTTGAACAGAGTCTAAACCTCAGCGCGACCTCGGAAGACCTCATTGACAGCGCTCATAAGCGACTTCCTCATTGTGCAGTCAGCGATAATATCGCTGATAGACTCAAGGGTTCCCAGGGAGTTCGAGGCCACCAGTACCCGAAGGCAGACCTCCGACTTTGCGAAAAGGGTACACTTTTCAAGCTCTGAACTGCTCAGGCCACAGCGCTACCGCGTGACAGTCTAGAAAATCCTGGTGACGTTCGGAAAGCTGGAGAATCCGCGAATGGGCAACGATGGTGACATTACGGAGTTACCTAGACTAGTGCAACTGCTGACTAGTTTTCTATCTATGCGAGTGAGCTTTTGGTGGGCGCGGAGGTATGTTGTGGATTTTTGATTTGCCGCCAACATGGGCAGTATAGCTGGTGATGATACCGGCGAAGAGAAATCAGCGGTGCGTAGGTACGCACGAGGACTGGGGCAGGCATGCGCGTACGTTTGGGACGCTACCCTTGTAATACCGTGCATGGCTTTGCTTGGACTTGTGGTGGCGGGTTGAAGAAGGGCCCGGAAGACTCGTCAGGCTGTGGCTGGGTCTTCTCGAGAGTCCAAGGGGGAGCAGAGGGTCTCCCAGCTCTTCCTCAGATGGTGCCTTGCCCTCCTGCAATTTGCGTTCGCCCCTCGGTATGCCATCCAGTCCTCCGGACGCGTGCTTCGGATGGCTCACCGTTGCACTTTGGTCTGCCTTGCCCGCAGTTGCAGCAGCTCCAGGTCTGGCAGAGGCGTGCCAAGTGGTTCTTCACCCCGAACCGTAGCCTTCCCAACGCTGCGCACGACCGCTGCCAGGAAGTCGTCCTCTGAATCCTCTGTACACTGCGCCATATCCTTTCGGAAGTCAGCCCAGTTGGTGACCACATAGGTCCTGGTGTCCGCGCGCCTCTGGCCATACCTGGGAGTGCCCAGAATGGGACAGTAGTAGACCCCCACTTGTCGGTAGTGGTCTCCTGGGTGTAGGCGCACCGCTGCGAGACCAGGGTCCCATCAATGTGCGTGAGCTGTATGGTGTCATGGGGATCAGGATGGGTGAAGGTGGGGCTGCCCGTGTTTTCCACCCACATGGCTACCAGGCATGCCGGACAAACACCCCCCCCCTCACGCTGAGCGGCCAGGCGCTCCCGTGTGGCCTGAGGGTCAAATACCTTGGTCTCCTCATGGCACTCTGTGGCTTGACGAGTGTTTCATGGAAGGCGTCCTCGACTGTTATGTATGCTCTGCCACTGGTACAACTGCAGCCACTGCGGTGGAAGGAGCTGGAAATGACGCAGCCCCGGGCCTTACGCCTCTGGCGGCACCTATCGTGCAGGTACGCGGATGCGGCAACATACAGAGAGGCTGGCACCTGAACCATCCAAATGCGGGAACCTGCGGATGGGGCTACACCACATCCACCGGCTCCCTCGCACAACGGATGGGGCAGCCCTTAAGCAGCGCTACCTCAGCCGTCCTTGCTCGCAGATGGGCATGCTGGCGTCTATCTACGAGGGTCACATTGGGTTGCTGCAGCGTCCCCCCCTCGAGACAACACCACCTGGCCGCGCAGGAGCCTTTCGCATCAGCAACACGCTCCCGGGGATTCGCAGCAAGCGATCAGCACCAACCTAGGCTATCCATCAATAGGTTGCTGCCCTGCTGCAGGATCAGACGGCCGGCCTCCTACAGCTCTGCACGGACGGCTCCGTGCAACCGTCCATTGAAAGAGCTGGAGCCGCCTGCACGGCAATGGAGCGCGGCACCAGTCGTGTGTGCTGCCTGTCCTTCCCCGCCACCTCCAACCATGCATAGCAGGCCGGGCTGCACCTTGCTGCAGGCCTGCTTCAGGAGAAGGCCAACCAGATTCAGGGGGTCGTTATTTTCATCGACTCCCGGTCCGCTCTCTTGCGACTGCGAGCGGCACGCCAGCCATCGAGCTCCAGCGGCTAGGTGGAGCGGTCGCTGGCGGCGAAGCTTCACGTGGTGGAGTCCCGCGGTTGTGACCTGCGGCTCCACTGGTTGCCATCGCATGCCGGAATGACCTGCAATGAGAAGGCTCACGCCGTGGCCAGAGGTGCTGCTCGCCGAAATTTAATCCCTGCTTCCAGCTACCGGAGGCCCTGCGACGCCGCACAACCCATCCTAGAGCGGGAGGAGGAGATGGACCCCAGAGTCATCAGCGGCCAAGCTCCTCAGGTCCTGCCTGGCCGCATCAGCTGGGATCCCCGCTCCATACTCCTCCGTATGTCTCGATTGCTCCAACGTGGCAGCCCGCTTGCACCGACAAGGCCGCCGGTCGTCGCCCACATATGCTGACTGCCCAGAACATTAGACCCTAAAGCACCTGCTCTGCTCCTGCCGTCAGAACCATGCCCCGCGAGCAGAGCTTCGGGCCGCACTCGAGCGTCTCGGGCTACCTTGCCACACCCTGATGGAACCGCTTTTCCCTACGGGCCCCAACTTCATCCGGCGGGAAGCATTCCGACTTGTGCCCTTTCTCGAAGAGACCAATCTCATACAATGGCTGTAGCCCAATGTCTACCGGCCAGCCTTACACCCTCCTTATCTCTTTCTTTTTCTCTCTCCGACTTTATCTGTCCCCATTTGTTCTCACCTATCCCATTTCATTTCCCTTCTCCCCTTCACCGGGACTGGGTTGTATGCTAGTGAACTCCTGAATATGTTCAAAATATCCCCAGTCTACTTCTTTTCCCCTTTCTGTATCAATAAAGCACTCACACACTCATTCGCGTAGATCTCTCCACTGCATCAATAAACACTGAAGAACAACTTTCCCTTTTCGTAGCAGGGGTGAAGTATTGTTGCTGAATTGGTTGATGAGAGAAGTTATACCAGAAGTGTCAACTGCTATTGGTAGCATGGGGAGGTGTTTGTAGCAATGCGTCACAAATGTGTTGTTAATCACGCACAAACACATATTTAATGGAACGGCGTAGCTTAACTAATCTTGCAATAAGATCGAATCACCTCTCGAGGAATTAATAACGCGCTAAAAGAATTTAGAGGCCACTTAGGGGCTCGGGCTGTCGGCTCCTCCTGTCATCGTCGTCGTATCATATTGAAACCGCACTGAAACACCGGCAAACTCGTAACGAGTACTTCAAGAAATTTATATCGTGAATAAAACCGGTTAAAAAACTCATTTGAACGTTCGAGAATTCTCCTCGTCAGCTTCATCAATTACCAAGGACAAGTGGAAGCTGTATATAGACGGGTTATATTTTTTGTGTTACACTCAAATACCCACCGGCTCTCGACTTAGGCCTGACCGGGTCCGTTGGTCGGCCAAAGCAAAACGAGGCTTACTTTCCTGGTGCCGGGGCCTCGTTTCTCACTGAGCACGAGCTTCCAGGGCGCGGGCACAGCACTGTGCTCGTGTTCACCCCTGCCACTACCCCAAACTGGGGCAGATGGGGCACGAAAATTTTAAATCCGGTTCAACGCAAGACGAACGCAACTTTGGCTATATGGTTCATAGTGACCATAATGAACTAGCAGCAGGAAATAGACGGGACATAAGAAGAATGAACGACGACACAGCGCTGAACTGTCATTGGATTTTAGAAAATACACACATATGTATTTCACTCTCAAGAGCCACGTGGCATATCTCGCCATCTGCCCAGGAAACTGTGGCAGCTGTAAAAAGCAAGGATCAAAGGGTAGCAAATCTATAGAAGATTAAAAAATCTATCAGATGAGAAACAAACGGCCACAACTGCGTCAGCGTTTCTTCAGTCTCGTTAGCTTATAGTGAATTTGTCTTAGTGTCTGGTAGCCGTGCGCATGGAGGGGTCCATGGCACGTGCAGTCTGCAATGTTTCCACGTGTGGTGTAATCGCGGATTACAAGATACGAAGTCGTGTGGCTTTTCAGAGTGAAGTATCTGTTTGTGTATTTTCTTGTAACATCCTGCTGGGAGTTCAGCGCTGTGTCCTCATTCATCCTTTTTATGTCCCGTGTCTTCGCGCTGCTGTTCAATATGGTCAACCCAAGAGAAGGCGCCACCACTGCAGCAAGCGCGTGATTGCTCCTTCCACCGCCGATATTCCGTAGCCCAATCATCGTGCACCGCGCGGTAAGAAATGCACTTACAATCTTTGAATGCACCTATACGCTGTATTTCACCACCCGTTCATAGGTTTCACGTTAGTGGACATTGCCCGGGAATTTTATATGCGGAGCATCTTATAGTCTGGGCATGTCCCGCGTCGGCGTCCGCACTCACACTGCGCATGCGCAACTCTCCTCCTTCCCTCTCTCTCACAGCTGCGCGATACTCCCGCTACTTCTTCTCTCGTACCAGCTGCGTGCACTTCGCTTTTGCTTCTCCCGCATTCTCGCTTCTGCTTTCGAGGCGCATGCTCGGCGCTTGCGCATCCCTCCTCCTCTCGTCTCCTCTCCTTCAACCTTTGATGTGGCCCCACTACCACGCAACATGCATCCGACACATCACGAGGCTCGTAGGGAAGCCAGAGCGAAAGCTATTCTTAATCAATACGGCCGAATCTCTGCCACAGTCTATACAGACGCCGCTTCATATCCCGGGCGACGAGCTATGACCACTGTGGTTTCTACTACCGAAAACCTCGTTACATGCGTATCAATTCCCACCATCCACTCTCTGCAGGCGGGGGAAGCGGCCATCTCCCTAGCGATTGCACAAACTTCGGCAGAAATAATCATCACAGACAGCCAACAAGCCTGTAGAACCTTCTCCAGCGGTTTCATATCCCGACCTGCCCGAAACAAATTCTACTCGAGCATCCTCCTCGACATCCCGTACGGATTATTTGGGCTCCAGCCCACTCCGCCGTGTCTGGCAACGAAGCTGCCCATCAGCATGCACGAGAGTTGACCCACCGGGCAAGCCAGGAGTTCGGCGAGCAGTGGCAAGTCTCCCCTCTCTTGTCGTTCCACGAAGTCACTCAGCATTACCGTCTGGAACGAATGCTATATCCTCCTGCGCACAAAAGCCTCACCAAAGAACAAGAGCGCCACCTCCGAGGCATTCAGAAAAACACATTTCCCCACCCCACTAGAGCCCACATTCTGGCCCCCACCCTGTACTCCTCGCAATGTCGCTTCTGCGAGGCTCCGGGCACCCTCTACCATATCATTTGGGGCTGTGATAAGAACCCCCACCTACCCCCCCTGCCTTTCCCCTCCCCTGAGCACTGGGAGAGAGCACTGTCCAGCTCGGACCCTGACGACCATCTTTGGCTGGTGCAGCGAGCCCAAGAAGCCGGACGGACTCAAGTGGTCCTGGAATGAGGACTCTTCCCCAGGGCTGACAGCTTCAGATACACGTTTATTCCTCCTCTTCAACCTTGAATGTAAATCGGGTAGCGCGCTGCGCCCCTTCAGTTCAGCGCTTGCTGGGGTTGACTCCAGTTCACTGCGTTCTTTCGATGAAGTGTGATGGAAGCAACTCGGGGTTCCGTTGTGTTTCCGTTGTGTTCGTAGTCGAATTTGGGGGAAATGTAGGTGAACACCACGATGCCTCCGCATCCACTTAGCGTTCCCTTCGGGAAGATGGGGCTAATGTTTTTTTTGCATTTGTTTTGAACATGGATGACGGTACATTAGAAACGAAGTTATCTTGACCGTGTTTGCCTACCAAACACTAGACACGGTTTTATAAGTGGCTTGTCGTGCGCTTGTTGGTGGATGTTTTTTTTTCTTTCTATCCGGGCACGGAGAAGCATTTGGCCAGAGAGATCCTCGTGGTAGCCTTCGATGTTGTCGCCCGCCTTTCTTAGAGAGGGAGGCCCGGGGCAGCCCGTCCTGGCGAGGAGCCGCAATACAAGAGGTCCGGCCAGCCGAATGCACCTCTACTTCGGTGACAGGGGTAGTTTTCTTTGCCACCAAAGCGTCGACCCTGGCGCTCATCATCGCTGAAAGAATTTGTGTTGAGTTATGGTGGACGACGGAAGTGTGTTCGCAGCGCAGCGACGACGGCCCGGGCGACGAAAATGATAACTCTGATTTTTTCTCTGTCTCTAGGGAGGTAATGCTGTAGAGCAAATAGAAGTAAGGTAGACGTAGTAGTAGTAGTGGTATTAGTATTAGTAGTAGTAGTAGTAGTAGTAGTAGTAGTAGTGAATTAGGCACCTCTTTGACAGCGCGCAAACCAGGGAACATTCTGTTAGGAACCATCACACCGTGTTTGTTCTTTTTTTGGAGAGTAGCACCTGCGGGAGAAAGCGGAAATTGTAACTGTGTGTGTGGGAGTGAGGTAGCTCCGAAACATGCCGGCGTAGAAGAAGCCGTGCGTTGCGCGCTTCAGGTGCGAGCGGGAGTACCCGTTTGAGGAGACAAGGTTCCATTCACTCGAGGAAGCGGATGTGTAGGATGTGTGTAATGGAGTGAAGACTCGGCCGGCTTGACGAGGGGAAGCGGCAGCTTGGTGTTCTGGCTCACGAGTTGATGAAGGAGCTAAAACCCGAAAGGCAACAATGAGAGGTGCTAGGAGGAAAGCTAGCGCAGGTTGAAAGCGAGCGTGTGAAAAGGGATGTCAATCCGGGAAGCAATGGCGTACGCAACGGTGCAAGCACTTTGCGTTGTCGAGGCTTCTAGGCAAGAAAACGGGAGGCCAGGGCCCCCGCGAGTGGGGCCGCTGGCGGACGTTTGAGCGCGGTCACGGAGAGGGGTCTAGAGCTGACGTGGAGGAATGGAAGGGGTCTCCACCGGGCAAGAGCATTTCATAGGCAATCAGTGCGGAAGCCCCGGCTGCAAAAACACCTGCTCAAATAAAGGAGCCAAGGAGCGTCGAGACACCATTGTGGGCGATTTGAACATGCGCAGGGCGGAGCAGATGATAACAAAGAGGCTAGGAAAGGGTGAGAGATATAAGACTAGCACGCTCCCCGGGAAGACGGTTAACATAGTGATGATAAAGGCGAAAGCGCAGGTGTGTGAGACGGGGCGCCGTCAAAACAGCACACGACGAAAGGGCACGCGACAGAAGAGCACCGACATAACAGCACGGCGTCAAAAGAGCACGCGACAAAACAGCACGCGACAGAACAGCACGGCGTCAAAAGCGCACGCGACGGAAGAGCACATTGACAAAACAGCACAGCGTCAAAACAGCACAGCGACAGAAAGGCACGATTTTATGGAATGCCTAACTGGGCAATTGTTTAGATTTTAAAGCGTATACAAACACTATAGAGGGCGCAGGATGCTCTGTAGGAGTTTCTCTTCATGTTCCGCTACTCTTTCTCGAAAAACATGTTCCGGCTTTAATTTTTACATTATGTAGGATGTTTGAAATCAAAGCGGCAAAAGCCAGGGCCGTCATTTGGTAAAACTATTCAGAGACCGAGAGGAAAAGAACTTGTATAGAGCCAAAAAATGCAAAAAAAAGGGGAAAGTTGGGGTTTATGAAACGTAAAATGGCTTTTGTTTCCTTTTAAACATGAAGGTTTATAGAAACGATCCCTTACACTAATCGTTTTTGAAGTAGCCCTTCAATTTTTTGGGGTAATACCAGAGTATAATAAGAATAATAATAATCAATCAATCAATCAATCAATCAATCAATCATGTTTATTTACGTGCCCAGGAACAGCCAGAGGCCTGGGTGCTGGCGCACGGATAGTTACATGAAAACAAAATACAAGAAACATATTGAAAGAAATAAACAAGCGACAACACACACAAATTGAAGTAGCGAAAATTACAGAAATAAAGCACAGGCGGAGCCTGGGTACAGGTAAAAAAGAAAAAGAAGATGCCTTTGTGGCTCAGCTTATTGTAATGAATACACAACAAGCAGAGAACAAAGTTTAACAGTAAGACGACAAGAACAATGACAAAGTATAGAGACAAATGATAAGACAACCATGATAAGTAAACAGTTTCAAAAACAGGCAACTATAGTGGTTAAACAGAACCACAGAGAAACCAAATTTCAGCAATAAAAAAAAGAAAAACGAACGACAGAGATATCATAGATGTTTAACATACTGTGTTCAACAAAGCAGTACGGTAAATTGTAAAGGAGCTTTTAAAGATGTCAAGGCGTTCAGAGAAGCGGTTGTAGCAATTCTGTATTCTGCGCACAGGAGAATGATTGGAGTTGCGCGCAGCGGTCAAGAAAGGGCGATGCGACCTGGTAGGCCTCTGTGGAACACTAAACTCTAAACAGTTAAGCAGGTCTGCGCAAGAAAGGTCACCATGAACAATTTTGTGAAGAAATGTAAGGTCTGCACGCATACGTCTGCAGGTCAACGAAGGAATGGAAGGAACTATGGGTAAGTCAGAATCAGGACCCGAACTGTGATTGTGATGACGGTGCTTAAATATGGATAAAAACTTCTTCTGCACACGTTCTATTAATTCACTACTAGATTTGGAGATGCCGTTCCAGGCAACAGAAGCATATTCTAACTGGGGGATACATATTGCATTGTATAGCATTAGAAATGGATCTGGAGAAGAGAATTCCTTTGTAATCCGACACACATTTCCAAGACTTCGGAGCGCTCGCCGGGTGATGAGCCTAATATGAGAAGAAAAAGAGAGGGTACTGTCGAAAAGAACCCCGAGGTCCCTAATCTCCTCAACCCTTTGCAACGGAGCTCCCGCTATACTGTAGGAAAACAGTAGACGATGGGTTTTCCGGCTGTACGTGACAACCTTTGTTTTAGCTGGATTTAAAATTAGACAGTTTTTGCTGCACCAGACCGATAATTCCGACACATCCCTCTGCAAGGCACAGCAGTCCTGAAAACTGCTAATGTGCCTAAATAGTTTGACATCATCAGCATAGAGAAGAAATGAAGATTTTGTTAACACTGTTGACACATCATTGATAAAGATAGAAAACAGTAGTGGACCCAGCACAGAACCCTGAGGTACACCACTCGTTGCAGTGTAAACACTAGACCTTTTGAAGTTTACATCTACGTAAAAGGACCGGTCAAGGAGATAGTTGGACAACAAGGCAACAAGACTTGCATCAACACCGGACATAGTAAGCTTGTTGATTAATAATTTATGGTTCACTACATCAAACGCCTTACTGAGGTCAAAATAAATTACATCCAACTGGCCGTTTTCACAAACTGCAGCCGAAGCCTGAGTCATGAAGCTTGCAAGATTTGTAACCGTCGATCGACCCGAGAAAAAGCCGTGCTGATTTGGTATCAGAACGTTCTTGACGCAGGCAGCAAGAATGTTGTGCAGAGCTGACTCAAAGAGTTTTGAGGCGACACAAAGGAATGAGATTGGGCGATAGTTGGTAACGGCTGACTTATCACCAGACTTAAATATTGGAAAAATTCGAGCAATCTTCCATGCACGAGGAAATTTACCGAAAAGCAAACAGTTATTATAAATGGAAGTTAAGACAGGCACAAAAATGTTGCCGTAAGCCTTCATGAGGGCTGCTGGAATTCCGTCTGCACCACAGGAAAATGACGGTTTCATCCGTTTAAGGCTATCATTGACAAGTTTTTCATCGAACATAAGTGTACTAAAATTAGACATATTATTAAACGATAGGCGTTCGTCGGGACCATCTGGCAGTTGAAAGACAGAATGAAAGTACTGAGCAAAGCTCGTGGCGACATCCTCAACCTGTTCCCCATCGGAATTAATCAGACTAATGTGTTCTTTAGACGCCTTAGAACGGCCGCGTACATACCTCCAGATAATAATAATCAATCAATCAATCAATCAATCAATCAATCAACCTTTATTTTCGGTGCCCAGGAACAACCCTAGGGTCTTGGTACTGGTACACCATATACAAATCGTACATAAAAACAAACTAAAATCAAGACAACACAACACACAAAACTGTATGCATGAAAGAAACAATAAAGTAAAGATAGTTACAGTAATCTCAGAAAGCAAAACAGCAAAAAAAAAGAAAAAAAGCAAAGAAAAGAAAAGAAACAGGAGACCTAGCGTTGCAAGCCATGACACTCGGACAGCGAAATGTTCAAGGCACGTGAAAAACAGGAAATACTCACTGAACATGACAGCGATAAGTTATACGCATAACACGAAGGTTTTATAACAAAATGTTCGGAAGTTTCAACTTTGAAAGAAGTTCAGCATTACAAGCACTGGCACTCAAACCTACAGAAATTCAAGCAACGCAAAACCAGGAAATGTGAAAAACAAACAAACAAGAACATGATTTGCCTAAAATAAATACAGCACATAAATTTGCAATGACTAAAGGCACTTAAGCTACAACAGTTTTCAAGTCGTTTGAGAACAAAGAAAAAGAGCTCTGAAATATATCAAGACGATCAGAATATTCATTATATGCACATTGTATTCTGCAGATGGACGAGCGTCTTCTACTTAAAGCATCTGTTCTAAAAGTTCGAAATGTTCGGAAAAGTTTGTTCGGCAAGTTGAAATAATAATAATAATAATAATAATAATAATAATAATAATAATAATAATAATAATAAGCTATTGCTTTGAGACTCCCGCACAAAACTTTTTGGAAGTCTCTGCGTATTACAGTTCTTTAGCTTGTTTTCAAATATTTTCCAGCCTTGCCGTTCCGATTGAGTATAGAGGTGCCACATTATGTGGAAGCTCTCTTCCACCTTATGCGACTCGGCGTTCCCTACACATTTTTTCTTGTTTAAAAAATGGCACAGCTTGCACTGCAAGAGAAAAAAGCAGAGCTGGCGGCCCCCTCCCTTCGTCAGAGACCAGGCTGTTGCATGTCGCATTTATTTCCAAACTTGCCGCTGAAAGCTCTCGAATACTGGCAGGCCCGGTTCGTTTCGTCCACAAGCTTCCACATCTTTCCCAAAGTGGGCCCACCGCGCTAGAACTGGCGCCCGAGTCTAAAGTCAACGCCCGCGCCACGAACCCAAAGTAATGCGGTGCGCCCATAATGCGATTCTCAATGAGTATCCATAACGCGAGGGTCCCAGATTCGATACCGACCGCGGGCAGGGGCCTCTTAGGGGCTGGGGAGGTTGGCGTCGCCTGTCGACATGTTCGTCGTCGTAATCGTCGTCGTATTGGTTGTCTCCCGTAGTCATGGTGCTAAAACAGAGAAAAAGTCGTTTACTCCTCGCGCTAGAACGTAAAGCGTAATATAAAACCGGGACACTCGTTTACCCCTCGCGCTGGAGCGCTTCGCAACGATTATTAAAAAAAAACACCGGGACACCCGTTTATGCCTCACGCAAGAGAGCTTCGTGCTTCAAAGACAAGAGACTTACAGCAAAGCTTTATATCTCTAATGGGGTCTGGACCTTGTCAAGCTGCTCTAGTTTTTAGCCCCGTACTCCTCCTTTTCAAAGGAAATAAAGCTGATTGATTGATTGATTGATTGATTGATTGATTGATTGATTGATTGATTGATTGATTGATTGATTGATTGATTGATTGATTGATTCATTCATTCATTCATTCATTCATCTCTACCCCCAGTGGTTTCGTCTCCGTTGGCAAAAACGCCAAGGCGCCAAGAATACACTTATACACTGCAAGCATCGCCCCACCTCAGGTTTCAGGTTGGTGGAGATGGCAAAGGATTTTTTTTCTTTCCAATTATGGTTATTGTGTTGTTCACTGCCGCCGCTACAATATAAACAATACGATGTTCCCTCGAATGTGTACCTTGTAAAAAATTGGAAAATTGAAAATCGCTAGATACGAGGATAAGAAGTTATAGCAACCAACCCACAAAGTTTGAACATAATAGCGAACAGTGTTTGCAAAAGAAGAAAAAATCCCGTACCATCTCCACTCACGTGAAACCTGGGGAGGGGCAAAGCATGCAGTGTATAACAGTATTCTTGGCGCTTGGCGTTTTTGCCCACGGAGATGAATCCGTTGGGGGCTAGAGCCTAGAGGTATATAGCTTCGCTGAAAAAGTCTTGTTCCTTTGAAGCGAGGCGTTGGAAAACGAGTGTCCCGGTGGGTTCTTTCAGTACGCGTTTTTTCCCATGGTGATGTCACTTTCTAGCGCGAGTCGTTGGAAAACGAGTGTTCCAGTGTTTTAGCACCGTGACTACAAGACTACAATGACGACAATGACAGGAGACGCAGAAAGCCCGAGCCTCTAAGAGGCTTCGCCCCTGAAAAAACATCGAGCAAATACACATAACCTAGTACGATGAAGTAGTGACCGATGATTGGCTTAACTTACAGGACAGCGATTGCGAGGAAAACAGAATCAGATAATTGACTCCAACCTACAATTAATGACATTCAGTGTAGAAGGTTGCAAACTAAACACTATATACGCAGACAATGCGGGAAGCAATGTAGTTATTCAATTCAACGCAAATTATTCTTGCACAGCTGATATGCACAGCTGCCCGTGTGCATAAAACCATAGCAGTGGCTTTAAACAAGTAAGCCTACAATCAGTTAACGCGCTGAAATAAACCGCCACGAAATAATGCCTTTCTTAGCGAACGGCGTTTCGTATAAGGAGGATTCTGTCAAGACATTTCGTTGAATTAAATCGTACACATCTAGAGAAGCGTCTTTTGCGCGGATGGACAAAAGATAAGCGAGGTTGTTGTATTACATTCACGCTTACTGCATTTAAAGTTGGTATTTCGACAGCAATCTTGTGTTCTTATTTCGTTGTACACGGTAGGTATCCATGCCGCTCATTTATTTCTTTCAAAACAAATTTATAACTATGAAGGGCTTAGCTCTTTGGGCTTTTGCGGGATAGTTGATGCGGTTTTATTAACATGGCAAAAATGTACGCCTTGTTTCAGTGGCTGCCTTTCAAATGCTATATGCAAACACGGCTCCAGGAAAAAAAAAAGAATCAGAATCATTTAATAAGCAAGACGACTGAAACACAAAGCTTTCTCTGGTTTAAATGAAGTGGGCGCAGATGATTCGTTTCTTTGAATTCGATTTATTCAGATGTTGGAGCGGCTTGGAGTATATTTCGATGGAGAAAGCACGCCATTCTGAACTATTTATTAGAGATGTTCTTGCTCGCAATTCTGCGTTATTTTAGGCCAGCGGATGTTGATGAGGCCTTTCCAAAATTTTACATTTATTTGTGGAATATGAGCTGACATATTTTAAGCTTTCAGTCAATTTTGTTTCTTTATTTCTTTTTTTTTCTAGGGACTTAGTTTATAGAACAAATCAGTGACAGTATCATAGTGTATGTTTTTTCTACCGGTTTCTTGTAACGACTTATTGCCGTATTTTTTGAGCAAACCTTTGAGCAACCTGCGACAACAGCTGAGTAATATAGCGCCACGGCCTCCGTAATTGAAGTAAGTGCGTGTTGAAACATCGTAAAATAAAGTTTAACCAATGAAAAAGGATCGACGAACGATCCTCATTAAATAATCGCAAAAGACATTGTTTCAAAAAACACGCGCAATTGTTATTTCGCTATTTCAATCATGTTTCCAATGTTATTTTCCGGGATTTTCTATTTCAGTGTTTATTAATTTTAGAATATCTATAAGATGCACACTTTTTATTTAGTTAAGTAATTTTTGTTAGTTTGTTCTTTCTATTCTTGGGCGTTCAAAACTTCATTGGACCAACTGCCTCCAGTCACGCTGTTATAAAGTTGAAACAGGTCAGCTTGTTTTGCCTTAGTCTGTGCGTATGCTTTCGTAGTACCTGCGAAAATCTCTAGGTTTTTTCGGCCGGGAACGCCGCAGATAAGAGGGGGGGGGGGGGGGGAGTTTAGGTGGCGGCTGAAGAGCCCAAGGGAAATAATTAAGACGGTATTGTACAGGACACTTTAGACTCGCCAACTTCACGTGCGTGCCTCGGCTCGCGGGGGGGGGGGGGGGGGAAGGGGGGGGGGGGGAGGTCGACGAACCCAAATTCCAAGGAAGGAGTTCCGGGCGCACCGCGGGCCTGCGACGGTCCTCATCTTTTGGCGGGGAAAAACCTTATGATGTGGGAAAATGGGAGTGTAGACGAAGACGTTGAACAGAAAGGCCAGCCGCCTTGAGCCGATAGCTGGCGGGTTGCCAGAGAGTGGTCATCGCATTGCAATATACGCAAAGTTGTAATAAACGAGTGATGACACAAGCAATCATGATATAATGAGCCGGAGAGTTCAATCTCGTCTGCATCGTCGGTGGAGCCGCGACGTGACCCAGTGTCCCCCTCGGGGGTCACGAAATACGCACAAAAAAAGAACGTGAATGATATGACGCGAGTAAATCAACACAGCCGCTGCTTGAGCTGGCGAACATGGGTATGTCGGGCCCGCTAATTGAAGTGATGAAAATCACTGGAAAAACAAGCAAGAAGGGGACCCTCCAGCCGGTATCCGGACATTTTGGTGTAGGGCATGTCGGTGCAGGACGTTTCGATGCGGACATTTAGGTGCACGGACATTGCGGTGGGTGGACCAAGAAACAACCTGAACGCCCTTTTCCAGCCCAAAACAACCGCGCAAATTGCTCGCGTGTTAACAACCCCTCCTCTCAAATACACATGTCAGCATTTGCCCCCGTCCGTGTAACCTCGACTGCGCCCTCTCCGGAGTGGAAACGAGTGGGGTGGGGCGAAGGGATGGGGGCTTTTGTTGCACCCAAGAGGAACAAAGGGGCAGTACCATCCCTGCGGAGGCCTATACAATGGCTTCCGCTCCCCCCGGCACAACATCAACAAACGAGTATTGGCCGCGAGGCCCACCACTGGAGAGGCCGGCGCTGCGATCGTTTTG
Source organism: Haemaphysalis longicornis (assembly GCF_048455015.1). NCBI lineage: Eukaryota > Metazoa > Arthropoda > Arachnida > Ixodida > Ixodidae > Haemaphysalis > Haemaphysalis longicornis. Next base: position 69,161,092 of record NW_027526225.1, on the reverse strand, counting down.
ACGTCACTTGTAGGATCACCGTTCCTATCTTGCTGCGTAGTTGGCTCGCCGCGCGTGACACTTCGCTTTGGAAGCGCGTTCTAAAAGTATTTTCGTGTTAATTTCCTTCGTTTGAAGTTAATTCTCAGTGCGTCAAGCGCAGTTCGGCCTCATGGGGACTTTATAACCGTATCAACTGTGGTGATTATCCGCAAACACCATGAGCGTGGTGGTGTATTACGTATGCGACCGAAGCGTAAGCAGCGGCCTGTTTCCCCGATCAACAATGTGGACTACGACGATCGCCGAGTTAAGTTTCTAGATTTCCCTTGTTTGCAAGAAATGTATAAAGCAGGAAATCGTGAAGCGTTAACTGCTCGCAGAAGCACACGCACCCGCCGTGCCTGCCCGCACGGTCGACGGTGCGGCTCGAACCAATGCAGGTCGCGGCAGCAACAACTTGCCGCCGCTTTTTAGAATCACACAAGTTGTGAAAAATAAGTTCCAGATTGGTGAAAGTGGATGTTAGTGTGATGAAAAATTCTGATAGGTTGTGTCATCAGCTGTGGTTTTCAAAGCTATGCTCAAATATCTGCCGCGATTTACGCCAACCGGCCGCGTAGGCCGGTCCCGGCAGCGCCGGCTCGTTCACGCACGGTGCGGCGAGCGGTCGAAGGATGGCTATGCTTGCGGGCAAGAATCGGCCGAGGCCGATTCTTGATCGTCGATCGCTTCAACGGAAATCATCGCGCGCACAGAGTTCCCAGCGCGGTGAAACGTTCTGTTATGGACTGTCACTCGCAACTCCAACGGCGATGAAATATCTGCTGCGACGCCACGCCTAAAGTTCCCAACAGCCGATTACGTGCATCCGAAGCCGGCTGCGAGCTGTTGGGGAAGGCCCTCCCGTCGCGCACGCGCGTGTTGCATTTGGGTTCCTCTAGCTGCTTGGGGGCCCCCAACGCTCGGTTCTCCTATTCTAAATCTCCCATTACTCGAAATCATTAACGAAGTGTTTCGCCTCGTACGCAGCCTCGCCTTCTGTGAGCAGTCGTGAGTTTCGAAACTGATGCTTGAGAAAGGCCGGCTTACTGTAAACATACAAAGCACGCTGTAATTATAAATGACCACGCCGAGCCCCTAATGAAAACTAAATATAGCCTTGCAAAAACCCACTCGAAAGCGTTAAAAACTCGCGTTCATACCGTTCATACATTGCGGACAAGTTGTCGCCAAATGTAAACATCATCCGTGCTGAGCACAGGCTACGGCAGTGATCGTTAATCAAATCCGGGCATGACTATAAAAACATCGTAGGGGAAATAGGCACTGATTAAGCCAAACTGCAGACCATAACAATACTTTTAAGCATGTGCGGCGAAGCAATCTGATCACCGTTCTCACGTAGTCATTCATGCATTTACCAGGCAATACGAGCAGTTCGCGCGGTGAGATCATAAGTGAGCGACGCGTTTCCGTCGCTGTTACAAGGTGTTTCCTTGCACACAGATGTACCGTCACAAGTATTTCATAATGAATTTACAGCGTACTTTTCTCCGCATCAGCTGCATCGTCCTTGGCGTTAGCTGGCTGCGTATGTAAGAGCTGTGGGTCGCGGCGGTATCGCCGGGAACAAGCGAGTCGCTGATTGCTGGCCTGGATTATTTGGTTTACAGACAACTTTTTTGGTAATTTGCATCAAATCCACAAGAGGGGACGAGACGGTGGCCACAACAAGAAAACACGCTTCCGCATACACACGGGAAATGTGTTGTAGCAGACGACAACACGATTCGGCGTCCTACAAGTGACGTCACTCGTAGGTGGCGCCACGGTATGTCCTCGAGGCCAATTACAGGGCGTGCGCGGGGATGTACAATGCGTGCACGTGCTTTCAAAAAGGTCTGTTCTTCCTCCACGACAATATCGCAGGCTTGTCTAAAGAAAAAGCTAGGGACAACAGTGTTTCAAAATTCAGTTTATCCTGACAACGCAGTTTACTTAAAAACTGTGCATAAAATTTTCTGCATTTTTGGGCAAGTGAATGTTTGCAAAGCTGCTTTCTTTGTAAAGGGAGAGTGCCTTTTATTTTCAGCAAATATTATTAAGAATGCATTATACCGTGGTGAACTCCGCCCAAATGCCTTACCTGATTTGCTTGCCGTAAAAAAAAAGAGCGAATATAAATAACGACTGCTAAATAAACAAACGTGTACAAAGGAATTCGATCAGTTGGCTGCATTACAGGTGTTCCTTGAACGAATTATAAAACAAAAATATACAAATGCTCGATTTGCAAAAATAAATGGCAAAAATCAAACAGAGCATCAACATAAAACCACTTCACTACATTGCTGTTCATAACTCCCGTTATGCGGAAATAAAAAAAACGGCTTTTTCAAACGAACAAGCACCCGATAATTCGGTCACCGAAAACTTTGCACACCGAAATGACCGTGCATTGAAATGTCCGTGGACCGATATGTCCGTGGACCGATATGTCCGTGCACCGATATGTCCGTACACCGATATGTCTGTGGACCGAGGCTGTCTTGCACTGAAATGTCCTACACAGGGATCCGAACGTTTCGGTGTAGGACATTTCGGTGCAGCACGTTTCGGTGCGGAAATTTCGATGCACGGACATTCCGGTGCACGGACACTTCCCAGCCCCGTCTCGCCGTGGTGGGGTGCAGGAACAAATGGTTCCAGAACAAATGGTCCGAACTTCAAAGTAGGAAGAAATGGTCCCGGAACTTATGGCCCCGGAACAAATGGTCCCGGGCACCTCTTCGGGCAAAATGATTCCACAAAACCTTACGTTGGCTCTTTGTTTAAATTTGCTGCATCTTGCTGAAGTGTTGTATCGCCTTCTGTAACAAAAACTGTAATGAACCATCACCTCAATTTAGTATGCGTTTTCGCTCAAATGCAAATGCATGGCGTAACACAGTTGGCCTGTTTCTTGTTATTTTTTTATTTGTGTTTCCGCCGTTATTTTCCGGCTTTTCATTTCATTCTTTGTTGTAGATGTTTGAAAATACATTTTTATTTCTTTATTTGTTCGTAATATTTTTACTTTTTTATTCTTTTCGTATTAGTTATTTATTTATTTAATTTGTATTTACCAAAATTCCACACTACAATTTATCTCTATTTACGCTAATATAACTATTAAACCGTCACATCTGCTTTTTATATATTTTCGCTAGTTCGCCCCACCCCTCTCCGAGGTTTTCCTTATAAAGTACGTTGTTGGGCTAGTTGGTCGATCATAATTAACAGATGTATAGCGCAAAAATGACGAAGGACAAAGAATTCACGAGGACGAAGCGCTTTGTCCTCGTGCATTCTTTGTCCTTCGCCTTTTTTGCGCTATACATCTGTTAATAGAGGTTTTCCTTATCACAGCAACTACACTAACAGCACCTAAGTCTAGGCACGGCCAGACTCCGCGCTCCTTTCTCACTCAGGAAAATAGTTTTTGAGTCCGGCCGTGTTCCAGGAAGGCGCACCGGTCGCGAGCAGCCGCCGCGAGTAAGAGAGGTTGGTGACAGGCAGAGTTCCGAGACATGAGCATGCCTGATTACGACTACCTCGCGCACCATGGGCTGTGCCGCTGGTCCAACGTGTTCATCACGACATCCACCACCATGGAAATTTTCTTCTAAATAGGGCAATAAGGGCCAGCTCAAGCAAAATAAATATTCTACCGAAGCGAACCACCTAAACTCCCCCCCGCCCGCTCCTTCCTGCTTGATCTCGCTTTTTAAGGGGTGTTCCAAAAAGGCGAGTCTGGCGTGGTGGTGCATCAACTTGCATCAATCGTTGGCTTTTCATTGAACCATGACAAGTGACTGTCTTTGGGTCTCGCAATTGCTGGGAAAGTAAAGCAGCCAGAAAGACGAGCGAAAACATGTTTTCGCAGTTGCGCAAATAAACTGCATATATTTGTGCTCAAATGCAATTCCAAACAATAAATTTTGCTGTTGATGGTGGGTGAACAGTTTCGATGAGCTCACCTGCTGCACTTAGCAATTGTTACGCTCCCGCAACACGCCGGCAAAATTAACAAATCATGTTAGCAGCAGTCTTCTAAACCTTGCAGCAAGATACGAGGCGTATTGATAGCTACATTTCATATTTTTAGAGAAAAACAAAAGCATCTAAGCTGCAAGCTGCCAAATTATCAAGGTCCAAAATCTTTATTAGCGCCACTTCGCTTGATCTGAACTGCAGATATCCAAGCCTTTCAGATGGAGAGCGCCATAACGCAGCTTCGCTAACGAAACAGACAATTCATCGTGTAAAATTCTATCTTGAAATAGCGATAAATCGGCGGGCATGATGCACTAGTACAGCTCTATGTTGTCTGATATTCAGCAGTACCGGCCCAATCACATTTTCGATACTTCACATAACCTAAATAATACTGCCACTGTACATAGGCTCCCCACGGGAACGAGCCCACTCGTCATAAGCCCACTCGTCACTGGAAAACTCGTCATAGGCCAACTCTTCACACCCGCTCTTTGGTACAGTGCCATCTCGAGATAGGAACTCTCGTGCAAGGCGCCTTTTCGTCCCATGGATTTCGTTACACCACTGCCGGGTGAACAAAAGCCTGGAAGTCCTGACCGGAAAATTGCGTTGAAAGCCGCTCTGAGGCTGGTTTCTACAATGGTAAATTCGTTACGGCTGTTTAGGGGGCGTGGGGAGGTCTGTGCGACCAGCAGGTGTGCATAAAGAGCTGTTTTTGTTTGCTTGGGGGGAGGGGGGAGTTGGTGTGAGGTCAGCGCGACTTGCACTTCTTCAAGTGCTGATCGTCAGGGGGGTTGGGTGGTGTACTTCCGTATTTTCGCGCGTATAACCTGCCGTTGCGTACAACCCGCACTACACTTTCATTCTGCGAATAAAAAACAATAAAAAGTAACTCCCGCAAGGCTTGAACAATAGCTAAGCTGGAGAATTTTTTTTTCTATGTAAACACTGAAGGACACACCACCGCACATTGCATCAGGTTCGAAATTGTTCATTTGATGATTTGATTGATTTTGGGTGTTTAACACGCCGAAGCTACGCAGGCAATGAGGCGCGCCGTAGTGGAGGGCTCCGAAATAATTTTGACCACCTGGGGATATTTAATGGGCATGCGCTAAAATCTCTAACACAACGGCGTTTTTGCTTTTCGCCTCTATCAGAAAAGCGGCCGCCGCAATCGAACCTGCCTCGTTGGGCTCAACAGCAAAACGTCAGATCCACTGAGCTTTAATTGTTTACCTTTTCTGCGTGCTATTATTACTAATTCGAATGCAATTATCATTTTAATATAATTAACTCGGTATGACGACATATTTACCCAACTTCTACGTCAAAAACTTTGAGAGCACACTCGCTTCCCTACATCATTTATGGGCGACGTATAGCCGGCGGAAAGGTCGCTTCAACGTTCCAAAACAAGCTCGTAATGCGAGTTTTCCTTGTGACGAATATTCCGGTGATACGAGAATTCCTCGTACGAAATGCCCTGTGACGAGTTGGCATTCCTGACCAGTTTACCTGTGACGAGTTGGCCCATGACGAGGGGACTTATGACGAGTGGGCCTAGACCCGCTCCCCGCACAGGCTCAAGTGGGACTCGCGTCACAAGCTTTAATAAACAGAAGTACAAAGCAAAGGAAGCACGGGAGAACATACACGTACGACGACAAATGTGTATGCAGCATTTAACTCAAGTAAATTCAGCCTTAGCAAATATATTATACAGGGTGATTAAGGTTAAGTGGACGGGTTTTTTAAAGATCTTTCTTGGGCTACTTAAACCCATAAATTTTGGTTTGTCTGTATGTCTGTCTGTCTGTCTGTCTGTCTGTCTGTCCGTCTGTCTGTCTGTGACTCGACTCAGCCACCCGGCCAAAGCAAAACAATTCCTGCGCAATAGTCTTACATAGTCACAGCTAAATCTACCCGTCTATGTCCGGTGTAATGTTCATACTTGTCAACATTGTTGAAGAAGAACAAGACATTGCGCAAATATGAGACAACAAATCAATACAGTAGTGATATTTGCAGTGTTCCTTTATAAAAATTCAAACATGCTTGACTTTTGCGAAATAAATACTTCAACAACTGCAGAAATAGAATTCACTCCGCCGTCGCCTGCTGTAGCCCGCGCCACTATAGCTTCTGGCGCCATTTTAAGAAATCAACCTGCAACAGTTACGCAAGGTTCCACTAGATAGTTTCCACGTTCTGCTTGCAACGCACGTGGAGTAGGGAAACGCGGTTCTATAAACGTTGAAGTAGGGTGCCTCGATTAACGCGCGTCTTCGCCGTACGGCAGCGCTGGCATCGAGACACCCGGTTTGGAGCAGTGGAACGCGGGAAATTTGAAATGATTTAAGCAAACATTTGACGTCTTCACCTTGGGAGGAGCGCGACGCAAGAGGAACAACATGAGAGGTGAACGGTAAAGCGAAGGGAGGCATTTACTTCGCAATACCGATACAGACTATCGTCTTTTGACGGCATTTGCAACGAATGGAGCAGATACGCGGCCAATTTTTTTTATTAGACGTTTAATTTTACGTTAAAACCACCCTCTACTGTCTTTCATGCGTAATCATGCGAACGGCGATTAAACTTAACGGTTCGACATCTCAGTACGAAAGCGTTAAAATAATTCTGCCAAATGAAACGGCTTGGAAACACGATTGCCTCTAAATTTTCAATACAAACATGCCTGCTTACTGCAGCCGCTAAAAGGTTAATTAACCAATTTAAGTTAATTAATCCACGAACATCTATAGTTACCACCTCACTGTGTGTCCCCCTTGGCGCATAACCTCACTGTAGCGGTGGTCTTCACGTGCATGTAAGGGCCGAACTTTAAAAATAAAGGTCGACTTAACTTTGATCACCCTGTATGTAGACAGGTGCAAAATACATTGTGCACAACTTCAGACATATCAATATAAATACACTGACCCCCTCCCTCCTTTCCTCATAGCGGCGCTCATACATAGGTGCAGTAGTGGTGGTACCATTTATTCCTGGACTATTTGTTCTGGGACCATTAGTTCCGGGGCCATTTGTTCCGGGACCATTTTTTCCGCGACTGGGTGTGGTGTAGTACCGGTGAACGTATGGTGCGAGAAAATCAACACGGCCGCTGTTTGAGCCGGTGCGCGTGCGCGTGCGTATTTCGCGGGTCGAGTGGGAAAGAGCTGTAACGTTGGATAATAGAGACTAGAGCAGCGCGGGGGCCGGAATTTCTAGGCCCGGCCCGACCCCGCCCGGTAGAAACACGGCCAGGGCCAGGCCCGAGCCCGACAGCATTTAATAAAAGAAACCCGAGCCCGCGCACTATTTTTTAAGCTCAGCCCGAGTCCGCCAGACTCCCAACATGAGGACAACTAAGGCGGTCAGTTGGGCGAGTTGGTTACTAAGGAAATCATACTATTGCGAGTGCGATACTACTTTATTTGGTTTGTGTTCGCTGCTTTTTTACCCTTTCCACGTTTCATGTACATATAGGCTTTTTTTCGTGTTTCTGTTGCATAAACTGAGTTGAAGTTCTAGCGTGTGTTTCGTCGCCTCTTTTACCTTTGTCTGTGTTTTGTGTCCGCTAGTACGATGATTTGCCAACATGAGCCCTCAAAGCTTAGTTTTCTTAGCCTAACATAAGCATAGCGGGAGTATATTGAATTCACACTTGTTCTATACTTAGACCTATATCTGTACAACATAAATATCCTGACCTAAAAAATGTATCTTTACGGAAAATTTGGGTAAAACAGGCGCTGCATTTGCGACAGTCTTCGAACTTAAAGCACAATGAGGATCGCTTAAATGATGCTGAGAAAAGTGGATATTTTTGTTTATGGATTTCTTGGACAGATATTTCACGTTTCGTCATTTAATTCAATTCGTTTCTCAAAGAACTCTCTTTCCTACTTGTTTTTGACGCTAGCACACTCTGCTGAGAGCTAGTTTAACTTGTACTTCTCTCAATTTCATTTGCCAAGGTTCGTTGTCGGTTTGAAGTTGAACCAGGTGTCTATCCAAGTAGACCTAAGTTCCTCCCATGCTCACAGTTTTCTACTGAAAAAGTCGCTTTATGGGCAAAAAGGTGTGTGTATAAAAGCTTTAAGAAAGACCCAAGGGTGCGTTAGCTTATCTTTGGTGGTATGGTCTGCACAAAGTGCATTGTCCAGGTCACATTTGTTCTTTTTTTTAGTTTGAAAACCAGAGGAAAGAGACAATCATGTAATCTACAACCAGAGTGCTTTCGTTTTGTTACCCGTCTTCTCCCACTATGCTGATGAAGTCCATACGTTTTATTTTGTTGGCTTGAAGGCTTTCTAAGTGCAATACGTCATTTTGTTATTTTTTAGCATCGCCAAGGCGACAGACTGACAGCACTTCGCTTTTTTTGTTTTCATTTCACCCATACGATCAATCAGCCGAATTTTCGTTGTCAACATTTTAAATTTGCGGCACACGACTGCCAGGATTCAGGGTCTGCCCGGGCCGGCTCGGCCGAAAAAGTTTTTTCGTGCAAGCCCAAGCTCGTCCTTTTGGACCGTCCAGGGCCCGAGCTGTGCCCTAACTAGAGCACTACCCGGACCGCAATTTCTCGGCCCGGCCCGAACCTGCCCAATAGAGACACGGCCCGGGCCTGGGCCCGGTCCGGGCCCAAAAAACTTCTAAAATGTGGGCCCGAGCCAGACCTGAGCCCGGCAGAATTTCCTAAAACAAGCCCGAGCCCGCCAGACTGTTATTAAAGGCCCTCCCTTCTCCGACGGGCTATAAACATGATAAACATGAACTTGAAGAAGTTTGCTATTAGCTTAAAAATCGTAAGCACAAAGCGAACGCAACTAATTTGGATTTAAATTTCATTACACTTAGACCGAACTTTGTACAACTTTCCCTCTTTCACAAAATTTTTCACTCTTCACTAAATGTAGCCCCCTACATCCTTCCCCCGACATACATTTCACACCGCACCGGCCATCCACTTCAAGTGTCCCGTTATCGTACCAGAACTGTCACCTTTTCCGCTTCTTTTTTTCCCCGTGCAGCCAAAGATTGGAACGACCTTCCCTGCTCCATTGTTTCAACCACCTGCCCAATAAACTTCATAGCAAATGTCAGTAGTCACCTGTGTTCATAGAACTAATGCGTTCAAATGTGTATTTTTCTGTATATCCACCCCTTATGTAATACCCCCCAGTGGGGTCCTTAAGGAAATAAAAATGAAAGAATGAATGAACTTCAATATCCTCACTTAGAAACTGTTCTTTCAGTAGTCGGGAACTCCATTTGCCACTTAATTTGCCAGTCTTCAAAATCGAGACACACCGGGGATACTTTATATGATTCGGAGCAAGAGGATAATTTTTTGTAATATTGCAATTCTTCAGCAGATACTGTAACTTTCGCTGTTCCATTACTTGCTGAAGTTTGAGCAGACGATGCGTCCGGTTTCACCACTTCATTTTAGTATTTTCCTCTAGTTAAGTTAGCAGCAATATTTAATCGGCGCTTCTGTTATTTTTTGCCTCTTTTCATGGTTTTCAAAAATTCTACCCGGAAGAAATCATGGCTCTGCTTCAAAAATTGGTCCTTAAAACTCTGCACATAGTGCAAAGTCTAGGTCACGCTTGTTCTGTTTGCGTTTGTTTAAAAAGAAAAGGGAAAAGGCAATCATGTTGTACTGTGTGGCTAGAGTGCCGTCGTTTTCTGGCCCACTCTCTCCTACTATGCTGATGGGTCCCAGATAATTTTTTTATTCATGTAAAGGTTTTGTAAGGGCAATCGTCTTTTATCATATCCTTTAACAGCGCCGCAATGAATTTACACTTCACTTATTTTTCACTTCACTTCACTTCTCACTTAACCTGAAAGATCAACAAAAATCTTTTTGTTGTCAACAATTTATAATTTGCGGCCCAGGATTGCCGGGCCTCAGGGACGGCACGGGTGGCTCGGGCTGGCACGGCCAGAAAAAAGTTTTGGTTCCAGCCCGAGCCCGGCCCGGGCCAGAGAAAATGCGTGCTACCCGGCCCGAGCCTGCTCCGCCAGTGCACTACGTCAGACTACCTAACTACGCCAGCGCACCCAACTGTTTCAGGGCTGTGGGCTTGCGGTGTGCTGTTTTGTCGTGTGCTGTTTTGTCGCCGTGCTATTCTGTCACGTGCGCTTTTGTCGCTGTGCTGTTTTGTCGCTGTGCTATTCTGTCGTGTGCGCTTTTGACGCTGTGCCTTTCTGACGCTGTGCTGTTCTGTCGCGTGCTGTTTTGTCGCGTGCCCTTTTGACGCCGTGCTGTTATGTCGGTGCTCTTTTGTCGCGTGCCCTTTCGTCGCGTGCTGTTCTGTCGGTATACTGTGTGAGACAATGACAGACAAGCACCTAGAGGTGGTAATGGGAAAAGTAAACGACGTCTTTTAGGGAAGAGGATAATGAATTGGGAAGCAGGTGGCGAAAGGGTTCAGTGGACTCAAGGCGATTTCGGATGACGTTCAGATCGCGGTCTCCACAGCGCCTAAGGCCACGTAGGAAGGGCAGTGGTATAAGAGAACCGAGAAATTTGGACACTCGCCATAGCAACTAATTTTGAGGTCGTCGACCTCAGTCGGGAAGCGCATGATGCGGGGCGGGGCCAGGTGTTTGATAGAGACGCAGTATGTTTCACTGAAAGTCTACCCGAGCAGGTGAGGAGGCGACTAGCTCTGCGAGCGCTGGTTTTTTTTATGGGGTCGGGGGGGGAGGCGGCACGAGTATCCTGGAAGCTGGACTAAATAGCAGGTACAGTGAAAATGCGGAAAGGGTAAGCGATTGCAATCGTACTCAAATATAGAGACCAAAGGAGCATGCCGAAGTTAGCACACAGGGTGCACAAAGGCTCCGAAAATGGCATGGGATAGTAATGCAGGCGAGCGAAGAGGCAAGCGACGTCCCCTGGTGACAGACGCTTACACGAAACATCGGAAAAGAATTAATCGAAAGAAAAGACGCAGAGTAGATAAGATGTACTACATAAACATGCACGGGGTAGACCACGTAAAAAAGGTTAGACGTTCGCAGTCAGCTAGAAAAAGAGAAAAATGAAGTATATGGCGTTACAGAAACTTTTCTTCTAAATTTAGAAGAGCCACCAGTAATACATGAATATTATATATGGCAAGGCTCCAACAGAACCGTAGGTACTAAGAAAAGGGGAGGGGTGGGCATGCTTACTGGACAGGGAGCCAATTGGCAGAAAGTAAACTAAAATTGCGAAGAGCATATGTGGGTAAAGGGCACAATAGCGGGAAGAGAAACGCTGTTGAGAGTCGCCTATCTCTGGTCAGGGGATGATATTGAGGTTATAGAAAATAACCAAAACTGGTAAGCCGCAAAAAGTGGGACTTCGATCAGTTAGGACAATCTGGAGAGGAGATTATTCTAGTGGGAGACATGAATGCCAATGTGTATAATCTGGACGGATACACAGACCGTAATGGCAAACTCGTACTAGATATGTGTCAAGAACACAATCGGATTGTAGTAAACAGAGAAAATACATGTGAGCGACACATTACTTGGGAACGAGGGGGAAAGCAGCCCAGTATAGACTAAAGCCTCCTATCACAAGGCGTGTATGAAAGGTTGACTCTAATGGAAATACACGCAATAGGAGCCCACAGCTTAGGAAGTATTCATAAAAGAAGAACTTTGACGTTTGGAAACTGAAAGGTGAGAATCCGAAGACGGTAGTTTACGACTTGAAATTAAAAGATCACCAAATGGCTAATATTGCCTAAAGACTGGAGACAGAAACCGAAAGACTGCCTGCGAAAGATTGGGGATAAAACGTACTGAATGATTTTATTCCAGGAAACATAAGGAACGCAAAGGAACGCAATTACTGGAAAGGAAAAAAGAAATCATAGAAGCTGGTGGAACAAGGAAATCACGGAATCTATACCAGAATGGCAGCAAGCATCGAGAGGGCACAGGGAGGCCAAGGGAGTTTGAATGCCAGTAGAGCAAATAACTTTGAAGTGGAACTGGTACCACCTAAAGAAGCTGGAAGTGAAGAAAAACCAGAAAGTGAGCGATGGGTTTTGTGAATACGGCCAAAGGATAAAGTCGCGAAGAGAAAGTTTTAGAACTATTCAAAGGAACTAAGTAAAAAGACGGAAGAAGTACTGCGTCATGTTATAAACCGTGAAGGCCAGGTACAAAACGGGAGGAGGCGGTTGTTCACATTCGCTCAATCATACAAGAGAAGTTCCGAAGAACGGAGAGACGACTACAGCATTAAGAGAGTGCGGCAACTGAGTTGCGTACAGAGAGAGTGCTAAGGTTAGATAATCTAAACTCGAAGAACCACGAAGAAAATGTTCCAGCTAATACGGCAATAGGGACGGATGAAATTCCCATACGGCTGGTCACCTTACTGTGCCCAGAGAGCAAAGCACAGTTAATTCGAGCAATCGAGAAAGCGATAAAACTGAGCACGTACAGCACGATTGGCGTAAGAGCAGGATTAAGATGATATATAGAGGTTAAGGAGACACGGCTCAGGCCGATTTGTACAGGCCTATTACTGTTACCTCAGTGGCATACAGGCTGGCACTGCACACCCTAAAAGCGGAACTACAGGCGTTGATACAGCGCACAGGCATACTGCGAGAACTAGAAAATGGATTCATACGAGACATCCGCTTAGAGGACAATTTATTTGTCGTAACCCAAGGCATAGAGGTGTCAATGGCTCAAAAGCTACCATTATGGATAGCATTTCGCGGTATAAAAGGAGCCCATGACATCGTAGATAGAGAACTTCTATGGAGCTCTCTATGAAGCTATCTATTCAGAAATAAAGGTTTAAAGCAGGGTTGCCCTCTGTCACCATTACTCTTCATGCTGTACACGGCAAGACTAGAAAAAATGCTTGAAGACAGTAAAATCGGTTTCAATCTGTTATAGCCGCATAGGACAGGAAGTGGAGCAACATATTCTAGGACTGATCTATGCAGATGACATATCACTACTAGCAGGTAGCGAACAGTGTCTGAAAGAGCTCAGATATGTATGTGGGAAAGAAGAGAATGAAATGTGGTTAGAGTTTAGCACAGGAAAATCTGTTCATCTGGTTTTTAGTGACTGCACCCGTAATGAAACGCTATTTGTTCAACGAGCAACAATAGTGTAGAACCCGCCGCGGTGGCTCAGTGGCTAAGGCGTTGCGCTGCTGAGCACGAGGTCGCGGGTTCGATTCCCGGCTGCGGCGGCCGCTCTTCTGATGGAGGCGAATAGCAAAAACGCCCGTGTGTACGAGATTTCGGCGCACGATAAAGATCCCCAGGTGGTCAAAATTAATCCGGAGCCCTCCACTACGGCGCGCCCCATCGACTGTGTTGCGTCGGCGCGTTAAACCCTACAATCAATCAAACAATAGTGTAGATTACAAAATACAAATATCTGGGCATATAGATGAACGAAGACCGGGTGTATTTAAAAACTCATGAGGAGTGTAAGGGTTCCAGGCGCCAGCGACGCTGCAAAGTCGAACCGTGGGAAGCGGCGGTTCCGAGAAGTGGGAATGAATGACTTTATGGCAGCCAGCTCGTTAAGAGCAAGCGGTCTCTGGGTCATGCCCCTCGCGGGAGGACGCATTGTCTGGGGTCGCAGCTACGCTGTCGCGTTGTTTTGGCCGGAATGCGTGGTGTAGCCGTGGGAAAACATTGGTAGCCTGGCGACTCAAATTGAACCCCGGGGGCATGGCGGCCGCTGGCTCGGGGCCCACCCCGGTTTCCATTAGCAGGTTGTAAAACCATTTGGTCCGTCAAGCGGCTGGAGACGGGGAGCGTGGAGCTGTCAACTGTGGTTAGACAGAGGCCGATTTATGGCGATAGCTTTCCTTTTCTTGGCCAGTGCGCGCGCGGAGTGGAGGCGGGCGAGGGTGCGCACGTTGCTGCCCGGGATGGGCGCGGCAGAGGCGACGCCTGAGCCGGCCGCCGTGTCCTTTTGTCCCTACGCGCTGTTTCTGGCCCACGGTCCAATTAACGGGGTATCGCCTGTCAACGGCGGAGAATCTTGGGGACGCGCCGGGTCGTTAAGACGGATGTTTATGGGTTTCAGCTGGCTTGAGTGGCTGTCCGGTCTCGGACGAGATGCGTGGGAACAGGCGATGCTGAACACAGCGTTCGTGGAAGCGTGTCCCTGGCGCTTGCACGTGTTTTCGCGGGTTTTGGGTGTTTATCGTGTTTTTTTAGTTTGCGTTTGACCCTTCCCTTTTTTTTCTGCAGAGAGAGAGAGAAACCAGTGTTTTAGGGTTACGGGGGGCGTTGCCCACCGTGGTTTAGGCCCGGATTTACTAATCCATCCTATCAGGTGCCCAGGAGATACCGATTGGCCTGTGTATCGGGGGTGGGGCCTAAGTAACCCATTAAAACCACGAGATACGAGGTCTCGGGGTCGAATCCTCAAGCTTTTAATGTGCTATGCACGGCCGGCGTATTACCGGGCTAGCCAGGTCAGGCTAGGGAGGATCTCACCACTTCGGTAGTCTTAGGTGAGGGTCCGTCGCTGACGGGGGTGCCGCGGGAACAAAGTCTTAGCTGACCTAGGAACCCACTTTATTTCTTACTCTGTCTACTTCAGTCTGTAAATATCCTGTATATGTCTTCCGTGTAAATATAAAGTTCTAAAACCCTCACCAACTCTCATCGTCGTCGTGTCATCAGTGCCGTCACCATCAGGCACCAACGCATACCATCGGAAGTCTTCTACACGCCACAACATCGAAGCAAGAAACAACGAACATAAAACCTTTACTAGGAGGATTTAAAAATTAAATGCAAAATAAACGCTTGTATCATAAAGCACAGAGCACTATGGAGATATAACAAATATGAAGTAGCAAGATGACTCTGGAAAGGTGTAATGGTACAGCACCAACCTTTTCAAACGCAGTAGTGTGTCAAACCAGTGCTTCAGTCAGTGCTAGAAGTAAATGAGAGGGCGGTAGTTAGATTTGCATTGAGAGCACGCAGTAAAACAACAAAAGAGTCAGTGCAGGGAGACGTGGGATGGGCCTCCTTTGAAGTAAGAGAAGCACATAGCAATACATGTTTCGAAGAACGACTTAGACATATTGATGACCAGAGATTGGCAAGTAAAGTGGATACACAAGTAAAGTGGATACACAAGTAAAACGTGGATACAGAATAGACGAAAAGAACCAGAAGGCTCAGTACAAAGTACATGAAACCTGGAAGTGGAGGGTAAACGACCAAGGCAATAAAACATGAAGCGAAAGAACCAGAGACAACGAAATGGAAAAAGAGGATGAACGCAAAAATGTCTTTATATATGTAAATAATCGGGAAGTGGGAGATCAAAAGACAAAAGTCTGCTTCTTTGCCTGACTTTGTCCCTTGTTTTTTACGAATTTCCAGTATAACGTTAATTTTGTTCTGCAGTGTGTGTATACTGCAGCAGAAGTGTATGTATGCAGAAGAATTTTGAACTGTATCGCAGTCTCCTGCATGAACCATACCTGGTCCGCAGTATGTGATAAATAAATAAAATAATAAAAAATTACTTTGGTAATATCAAAAGAAGTGCATTGCTTTTTGAAACACGGGTTCGTTCCTTGCGGACCAAAACGCTTATCCGAGAGCAGCTACAGCATGAACTGTGCGCAGTTCGCGACTCGGAGCCAGAAACCTTGCGGCATATTTTAACGGAGTGCAAAAGTATCCATGCATTCGTCAAGTCCTGAGTGAGGAAGACATCCAGCTTCCGGAAGCCCTTGGCTTTAGGGTTAACAGAAACGTGAATTGGATAGCAGTAGAGCTTAGTAAAAATTACACCCATCTTCCCTCGAGGCAACCCTGATGTAATGCGACGCATCGGGGGGTTCAATTGGCGCTTCCATTGGGTTGCTTCTCTAAATCGGGTGAAACGTGTTGTGAACGCGAATGATGCATTCCATCACATGCGGGTGTTCTCATACGCGGGAAGGTGGGCGTAATTTTACTTTAGCGTTTGGAGTGACGCTGGTATTGGATTGTGTCACACCAGTCGCTGAAGAGATCTTCGCTTCCATCACGTCTTCATAGGAAGAATCGAGTCAAGCTCGCAGTCGTCAAGCAAAGTGACGCGAAGTCGAACGAGAGCGAGCGCTAACTGAACCGCCGCAGCGCGCTACCCGCTTTATAGTCACAGCGCCTGAAGGAGAGGAGACAGCGCAGGAGAGGGACATGCCTCAGAGCAAGAGATGCGCCGCATCTAAAAAGGTTAGACTGTTTGTGGGAAAACAGCAGGTAACAGTTTGGGAACACACATGTGGACGAAGAAGTCAGACTAGCACAGAAATTCCATAAAGGTGTTTTTGGCAAGGTGATTGTACACAGGCGTTACGACTAAGGTCGCTGTGCAATGCCGCCAAGTAACAAAGGGGAAGCCGCTAAGCATCATCATCAACATCACCTTTATCAGAACCATGGAGGAAGCCGGCGGTGGAAGCTGCCTCGATTCGCTCTAGGGTACCAACGTCGACGAATGGGTGCTATTGATGCCATTATCATCTTTGAAATTATGCGATAATTGGGGAGACTCGCAGAATAATTGTCGTTTCCAAATTAGACACGGAATACGTTTTTACTTGTAAGTTGAAGCGCTGCATTTCTTCTGCTCTTCACGCGCCTTGGCAGCGTGTGTCGTATTGAAAACGTTCGGCATGGGACGTTTATTTTCTACAGCATCTTTCCGAGGATTGTCCACTGACGTTTTGCGCGTCTTGGTTTTCTTTTTAGAACAAGTCCGTTGAAAAGGTCTTTTATCCATGTTTGACTCAGAGCGGGATTATTAAAAAACGAACGCGGAAGACCGCAGGCTCTTTGTTACTTGCAGGATGCAGAAATCAGAAAAATGGTACTTGCTGTTACGTATGGCCCACACTTCTGACAGTGCGTTTCATAACTGTAACAGATTTTTTTCCTCTTCTACCCTAATTCAGGTTTTTTTTTAAATTTTGCTAATGGCGTGTAGGATTCTTTTGTTTGTTTAATCTGTGGATGAATACGCAAAATTAGGAAGCAAGAAACATTTGTAAAGTTTAATTGCTGCGAAATATTACAAGTAAATTTTAGACAACATTCAAAAGATGTTCCATGGTCGGTAAAACTTCGGCAAAACTTCGCGCCTTGGAAGATAGCTGTTCTGTGGTCAACACGCTAGTTTCACCATTAAATGCTGAAAGCGGCTGAAGGCCAACTCCATAGAATTTAGGTTAAGATGACTACATAATCTGAAAATTTATAAATCACTGTTTATGCGTGACAACAACTTCTGCATTTTATTGGCGAGGTGGGTTTTGTGCATGTCAGCGAATTAAATATGTGGACATTTCATACTCCACCTACAAAAATGACAAATCATCTCTACTGAAGCGACCCTAAGCTTTATTGTCCTAAAGATAATTTTGTGGGTCTCTTCAGTGAGAAACCGTCCGAGCCGTGGGTTTTTGTGTTTAATGCCTTAACTCAAGGTGAATCAGTCAACCTAGAACCACGCAAACGTCTCGTCGTCACTTCAAACAAAACACAGTAGCGGGTTTTCCTTTACGCTATGTCGTATATATCGCGCCATGTGACATCATTTGTTTTCTATTTTTTGTATATAGATTTGTTCAGCCGAAATTATTAAATTTCAGAGCCATATTAACTTACACACCAGGGCAGCTTGAGCCCCTACAGAGCTGAGCCAACGTAGGTGGAGCTTCAGGATCGCTTCAAAGGATGTAGCTTAATGAGCGCAGGCAGTCAGACAGCTTCATTATAGAGTATAAACCTAATGAAATTTTAAGACCACATTCGCACTGCAACATGCCGTACAGCGTTTTCCCAAACACCTGCTTGCCACTTAACAGCTGGTGCAGAAAGCAGCGACGTCCTCGCACTTATCTTAAGCCATGAGTACTAATGGCTGACTGAATTTTATGAGATCAAATTTTTACAGCTTGCAGAGTCATTTTTCTGGCCGGGTGGTTGTATTAGTTTTCATGTACGTGAGGTAGGATGTTAGGTAAAGCCAGTTTTATGCGTGACGATCCACGCAATGCTGATAACTCTTCAAAGCGGAAGCTGGGGAAGCCGTCACAGATGTGAGGCGTCCCCACCGAAATTAGCAGCCGCAACTGGAAATTTCGCTGTCAAGCTTGCCCACCCATCGCCGGCGCGGGATTTACATTCAGTTGCGCCATGTATGTTTGTTGCTCCCAAATTTTTCCAACAGAGCTACTTCGGTTGCCTTGAGCCCACCTAGGGGCTCTGCGCAATGTCGTTTTTTTTTCGTGCCATGATTCCCAGCTTTAGCAGGTTGTCTCTGCCATTGGAGGTTCTGTCAGTCGTTGTCTAATCCGACTTTTCTAGGGTTAAACCGCGTCGACAGTTTTGACGGCTCCGGCCGCTCAAGCTCAGACCCGCCGCGGGGGTCAGTGGGTACGCAGTTGTGCTGCTGAGCACAATGACGAGGGTTCGATTCCACGCCATGGCAGCCGCTTCTCCGATGGAGGCGAAAACCAAACACGCCCCAGTGTTCGAGATGTCCGAGCACGGTAAAGATACACAGGGGGTGCAAAATATTCCGGAGTCCTCCACTAGGGCGCGCCTCAGCACCTGTGTAGCGTCGGCGCGTGAAACCCTGCAATCAATCAATCAATCAATCAATCAATCAATCAATCAATCAATCAATCAATCAATCAATCAATCAATCAATCAATCAATCAATCAATCAATCAATCAATCAATCAATCAATCAGCTCAAGGTCAGTAGAAGAGTGCCATTTCCGCTATATTATATCTGGAGGCTTGGCGCGTAGCGACCGGTGTGTCTCTCCCCAGTCCCTTCCATCCTAGAGATAACCGCACCCAGTGGCACGTTATCTGCAGAAGCACTAGCTGAACACCACATGGTTGCCAGACAGCCAAATCATGTAGTAAGAATTAATGTTTAAACGTGGGCTTCGAGCGAACAACCATGAAGAAACTACCATGCCCATGACTGTGAGATTGGCACGTTAGGATACTGCTCCAATAACTGTAAGAAATTGCATACACTTCGAACAAGCAAGGTGTATGCCATGTTTGAGTATTCGTATATCCTTCAAGGAGTTACAAAACGACTCCGGTCCTGTGTATATAACTTCATCGGCAATTTTATGCAAAAAATAGAATAGCGTTGAATAATAAACTCGGCAAAAAAAAAAAAAACGCAAGCAACGGTCGGTTTGAAGTTTACGGATGAATAACTTGACAAAATAATATTGCCTGTTATACGCCGTATGATATATTCGGTGGACTTACTCTGGGTACGTTCGTGACGGTGAAATTGTGCTGTATTCCAGAAGTCGAGGCGTGCGGCGAACGTTTGAGCTGTGTACATGCGTTCATGCGATATCGAACGGAAACATTGTTTTTTTTATAGGTGGGAAAACATACAGAACATGTTGTTGGCGGTTTTGAAACACAACCACGTTAGCCGATAGAGGAGCATAAGAACAGAAAAGTGAAAATTCTATTTGTGTACATTGCAACTGTTAGTTTGAACAACATATTGGCCGGACGTATGAAGCAGCTATGGCCTTGAAGAAATCTGCCCAGATATGCTTAACATTGAAAATATAAAAGTGAGTCTTGGTCGCTAACAAAACTTTAATTCATAACCTCTACCTTAAAGCTTACTGCTTGACCGTTTTGGTAACTGTGCCCATTTTCGTTATTTTGTACCAAGGTTGCGCACGTACACTAACCAAAGGAGTGCACTATCGTCCCTTAAGCAAGCCTAATAAGAAGTGTTATGCGTGTTCTTCTCTCAAATATATACGACCGAGTATGAATATTAGTATTATGTAGTGTCAATTTTATAAAACGGGCCTTAACAAAGACAAATATAAACAATATTTCTACCAACCTCCGATGTTCAGTATAGCCAAATCACACTTAAATTTGGCAAGCTATCGTACGCCGGTATTGTTTCTAAATACCTGCTGTTTGAAATTCGCTCAACATAATGGTGAATCTGTGCTAGCGGAATCAGCGTTGTAGCATGACAGGCATGTGAGAGCGCCTAATAAACTCTTTTTGTTCCGCTTCCACATTATTTTGATATTATATTTTTTCATTCCGGCAGTATTCATAAAATCAAGGCTCCTTTGGGAGATAGCTGCATGATTCACTTGTGTAATTCAGTGCAACACGTAAAATGATCCAGAGTTCGAAATTAGGCTTTTCCATTTACTTACCTTATTTCAACCATGAGCGCTTATGCCTTGTGGAAAATAGTAAATGGGGGGGGGGGGGGGGGGGCGTGATACCAAAAGGCACTTGTATTTCGTTAGATTCCAAGAACAGTGGCAGGAAGGAGAAGGAACCGACAAGTTACATGGCCGTTTTATTTGTTAATCGTAAACATTATACGGCTGACAAACGCCGTTGAGAAAACATTTTTGATAAATTGACTTTTAGGTTTGGCAATGATGGCTACACAGCGAGAGCGTCACCACACGGGCCAATCTGGTGAAATCGCCAGCGGTATGCGACCAACGTATCGAGTAATACTATTGCAGTCCACTGTGTGTGTTGTGCGTTCGTAACTCGACTGTTTTGGTCCACAGCATGGTAAATGTGACAGCATGAAAGGTGCCGGGAGCAAAGAAGCCGGCGCTTGCCATGGAAACCGCCAAAGCTCACTGGGGAGCTTTTCCTAGTACGAAGCCTTCCACACCGCAAGGTTCAACGCAGATGTATAGAGAGATTTTTGCCTATGCTAGTACACCACATGGTTTAATTTGCCTTTTTCGGTCTGCCTGATTGTCTGTGAGGCACAAAGCGTTAAATATTATACATGAGAGCCCATTCAAGATACCTTACGCAAGAAAAATGTTCTGATTGATACGGGGCAGACATTCACTTCTCCCGCCAATCACCACTGCACTACTCGCACAACAAGATTCCTTCCTAGCAAGAACCTAGAGATCTTTTTCATGGAATCCGTGTTACTTAACAGTGAGTAATTTTGTCCACACGATCAGCGCTTCGCACTATAAAAAGTCTCCGGAACCAAATCATATGTGTTTTAAGTGCGAATGCACTTCTTAAGCGAGCCTGAAGCGTCCGCCGCCGTCCGCATTCCGCCGCCGTCCGCATAGCAACAGCTGCGGGTGCGCGCGCTCCTCGTCTTCCTTGGCAACGGGGGGAGATGGGCGCGCGCTGCCTGGCCGCTGACATGGCACATACCCACGTGGGGGATTGGCCAGGAACGTCTTCCTTGGCAACGGGGGGAGATGGGCGCGCGCTGCCTGGCCGCTGACATGGCACATACCCACGTGGGGGATTGGCCAGGAATCGGGCGTGAGAAGGGCTAATGCACCCGCTTAAAGGAGTACTGACACGAAATTTCAAAGCTGAGATCCGCTCTAGCAATCAAGTACAACAACAACACAAATAGGTGTCTGTGCATGGCACATACCCACGTGGGGGATTCCCCAGGAATCGGGCGTGAGAAGGGCTAATGCACCCGCTTAAAGGAGTACTGACACGAAATTTCAAAGCTGAGATCCGCTCTAGCAATCAAGTACAACGACAACACAAATAGGTGTCTGTGAATGAATGCATCTTTCTTTCTTTGTAGTTGTGTGTGTGTGTGTGATCTCTCTTTCGCGAACATTACCGACCCGCGCAAATTCAACTCGTGCATTCGCACTTACACACTCTCCTCCTCGGGGAAGTGCGAGGGAATTTTTTTTAATGCAAAGGCAGCAATTCATGAAGGACAAAACAAAATCTCATCGTTCTATCAATATGACCTTCAGGCGAGGACCTTGTGTGGTTGCAGAGGAGAGCGCCTAATCGTGTGTTCGTTCCAAGGGAAAAGAGTACGCGCACGTACTATCAGGATATCCACTGCACGAAGCCGCGTCCACGTTCTGTCGTACGGTGCGTTTTATGGCGCGGCATATTGGCGACCGCTACTGTGGTTTGACGGCGCCGTCCGCCTCAATGAAAGAGGTTAAAAAATTTTGAAATTTTTTTTAACCTCCTTGGCCTCATTACTGCGAGAACGAAGGGAGAACCGAAGACAGCAAAAAAAAAAACTGAGTAGGAAGGGGTGGTGACAGTGTGAGGGGGCGGGCGCTAAGCCGAGACGGCGAGAGACGCTTCTCCGAAAGTGTGACTAGGAGGGCAGTATGCCGATGCCGCGCCATCCGCGTGTGGGAAAGCGCCCCTCGGGTCTAGTGCCGCCCGTGAATAGAAACGCAATACCAGGCATGCGCAAAAGCAAGAGTCTTGTTCATTAAATTTTCCAAAAAGTAAAGACACCGATCACGCGCAGCGTGCTGCATGTAGACCGGTCCTTCGAAGCCTTCATCGTCCTCCTCGTCACGTGGCTCCTTCTAGCCACGTGACCTTTGCGCGGGAGGTTCAAACACGAGTTACCACAACATGCTTGTCGGCGACCGCGCAATGCGAGATAACGGCAGCGTGGCGCGCGGCATTTTGCGTTCACTGATCACGCAAATCTTTCCGAGACACAGTACCCATGCGCATTGACCGAGAAGACTGCAGTTCCCACTGCTCACAAGTTTCACATTAGGAAATATAATCACTACCAGCCATTTTTTGTAAATATTGTATTAGTGACTTTACACGAGGCTTTGTGTTTACTTGGGGGGAAAATACTGACAAAATGTTAACAGCTGTACGGATGTGTAGAAGGGACTATACAACAGGTGAAACGTACATAAATTGGTGCTTGTGTGCGTTTAATTACCGCTGAATGTGGGCATTAAAACGCATGATGGGACTTTACGAATGTCCAAACATGATGTGCCTTTTAGCTTGGTTATTTCTCTTACGAAGGTGTCGTAAATCCGAAGTCACGTAACCCGATCGGAGGGTCTAATGACTTTCTGTAGCTTTAAAATTGTTTTTTTTTTCTGAGTTGGGCAGGTGTTTGATTCCTTAGATGAATTCATAATTGTAATCTAGAACCTTACGAGTGTGCTCCGACTAGCTCGACATTTTGAAGTGCGCTGAAGGATCTCCGCTTCTTGAACGATTTTACGGCGCTTGCCTTAAAGGGCAGTTGGCCTCTACAGCGGTATTGCATCATGTATGTAACGAACACTTCCTTGCGATTAGTACGTTCTTGATTAAACAGCGAAGGGATGGTCGATGAACGCTTCATGATGTTCAAATTAGCTATGAACAATGTATTTTTTGATGTACTTGTTCACCCATACGCTTATTATGTTCAAATGATTTTAATGTTGCAAAAAATGAAAATTCTAAGGGTTTAAAATAAAGCGAAACCTTACTACATTAAATTTACCGTATAAAACTTTTCGTTGGGTTCGCCGAGTTGAATGCTGTGCACTGTAGGTAATCATAATGCCGAGATGTATTCACTGAAAGAACCACTTCGATATGTGCTCAATATTTCACCTACGCAGCGAAAAAATGTGAGCAGGCTCCGGGTTACCATCCTTCCAGCAGCTTTTACCAGCCAATATTCTATTCTGGCGACTTTCACCTAGCGATGCTTTTGCTTCCGTGGGATAGCTAAATACCTCTAGTACCTCTAGGCCTTTATTACATATCAAAGTGTTTAAAAATCAAAAGTGAACTCCGTATCTTCACAGCCCTCATTTGGACCAAAGTATTTCCTGGCTTATGCATAAAGCTGCAAAGCAGAAAGTATGTTACCCATCGCCAGAAAGACCAATTCTATTGCCTTGGGTCCTATAAGAAATCTGACGCGGCTTTCAGTGAATAAGATATTCATTAGGCGGTGCTAAAGGATAAATTCCAAATCGAATTGAATCTCCCCTAAATGGAGCAGTGGAGATACTTTAGTCCACAAATAATACATCCGCAGATATCAGGAAGTGAGATAATTAGCTAATACGATCATAGACTAGCATTCATATAGAGAACACAGTAATTATATTGACACGTAGGTTTACTTCGGTTCACCAGCTACGTGGTGCTCTCATGCGAAGGGACGAAAATGTTCAGAACAAGGCTAGGGCTACTCCTCGGTGTACGAATAGCAGGCAGAAGCTAGCCTTTAGCGAAAATATAGGAGGAATAGCCGTACCCCCCGCCTACAGTTAGCATACGCGTTTTAGATGTTGTACTACGTCAGCGTAACGAGACTAATTCCCAAGATCGTTTAGAATTTTAAAACTCAAGCTTAAGATAACAGATGAATGCTCTTTAAAGCAAAACGTTCTGTCTGAGGCCTTGTCTTCTGCTGATTTTGAAACATTGTATCCTGAGACTTTTCAACTGGTTGTGTGCGCTAGAAAGACTAATAGCGTCGTTTTAATCGTTGAAGTATTGAATTCATTTCGAGTCATATTTTTTTCTGAGTTCTTTGAGGACCTACACCCATTGAAAGGAAAGGGCCTGGGGTATGAGTAAGAATGTTTTTTTAGGAATTTGTACGGGACTTATTTTAAGCTAACTTATTAAGGGCTTCTGTGCAAAGCACTGATTTTATTACCAATATTGTGCCCTAACCACAGTGGGGAGACGTTAATGAAAGCGATGAATTCTTTATCTATCTCGATTGCAATATGTATGTTGCCTATAATTTCTTTATAAATACTGGCAGTCTTGTGAAAGATCATAGCAGGCAGAAAAAATAGTAACATTAACCATGGAAGACGCTTACAGGATAATAGAGTCAGTTTTCAAATGTATAGTAATATTGCGAACAATATAAATACACTAACAAAGCAGCTAGTGACCATATTAAAAATATTGCCTGCTGACAGGAAATAACTGGCGTACAAAAATCACTAAACGAAGTCACACATCTTTCTTAAGTGAGGAAACCTAACAATTGTTTGAGTATTGAAAAGCAACGCAGAAAATTATAAACAATCAAACTGTACGACACTGATATCTAAAAATATGAGAGTGTACGGCGAACAATAATACAGATGACGACTGTAGAAAAAAATGCGTAAACCACTGGGTGCTAGGTAGTGCCTAAATAAATTAAATTGATCTCATTTACTTCGCCACAAGTTCTAGAGAGAGAAATGGTGAGAGAATGAGAGGAAACATGTATTGCCGAGTCACCGACATCGGTTCAGGTGAGCTAAGGATTGAGGCTGAGGCATGACTGTTTTCACGTTTGGCCGAATGTGTTCGGAGATCTCGACATGAAGGCAGAGAGCCTCCTCTGCGGCACGACGGAGAGGGAAGGTTCGGGGGAGGCGGTCTCTGGAGGAGTGAGAAATATAGGGGTATGCGCCGCAAGAACGGCATGCTGGGGGACCGAAGCACTTACGTGTGCGACGGAAAAAAGATTGACGATTACTGTACTCCCTAATGCGAATTTTTTGCGGGCGCAAACTGCAGCCTCCTCGGCCAAGGCGCACACTGCTGCGTCTTAATAGGTGGTCACCCGATCAGCGAACGCACGGCGCAACGCGCTACTCAGCCGTTACCTCGCAGCGCGTCGCCGCCGGCGAGCAAGTTTTAAATCGTAATTTAACCTCCTGCAGAAATGTCACGTGGTTCGGATGAGCCGCGCAGCGAGGAGCACAAAGAAAACACGACGTACCGATGTACTTCCTGCACGCAACGAGTGCTGGGCCTCTGTGGTTTTTGTGAACTTAAAACAACAAGACGGTCTGTTTGATAGACATCTGCTTTTGCATTTCTTTTCTGGTGCGCCACTGGACACCGAGGGCGTCTAGGCAGACGAGTTTGGCTTGGCCTCGGCATACTGGCCTCTTCCTCACATTTTGAGAAATGCGTTTCATACCGCCTCGTCATATCATCCTGACCTCACACCTTCGCCAGACTTTCCTCCTGCGGTTTCGTTCTGTCTTCGGTATTCCCCTCGTTAACTAGGTAAGCAGGGCAAAATCGCCGTCAAACCACAGTAGCGGGCGCCAAAGCGCTGCGCACTGAAAGGGGTTAGATGGTAGGAAATGGTATCAGCCTGGCGGAGAAGAAGGGTGTGAGCGCGGGTGGTACGGGAGTTTGGAGAAGGAGAGACTTGGCGGGCGAGGCGATTGGTGAATAAGGTTAATTTACTAGCCGTGCGATCGCAGAGACGGATGCAATGAACGTGGTATGTCGATGGCCAGAGCGTATACCAACCCGCGGACAGATCTCGAAAAAGTGCATGTAGTCTTGCGTTGCCCCTACCAGGACAAAGAGGTGAAGAGGATAGCTCTTGAGACGCAGTCGCTAGTCAGAAGAGAAGGGGTTGATGGTAAAGCGTGAACAATTTTGTACAGTGGTTTTCGAATCCTTAAAAACGTAAGTGGGGAGTTCAGTAAAGTATCTGTGAGAGCGACATGGGAGAGAATCATAAAGATGAAATGCTTCTATGAGGACGTGAAACCAGGCGGGCAAAAAAGGGCGTCTGTGCAGAGAGCAGCGGCGTGTGGCGTAAAAAATCTGCGGTTATTTTGGCTTTGAGGAACAATAACTGGCGGCTGTAAGGTACACTGCGATGCCTGCTTTTCTAGGAAGGAAACAAATGAGTTCAGCGAAGTGGGGCTCATGATTGATGGCATTAGTTTGTACCATTCTGTTATCGCTAGGGAGAAAAATATTTCTTGAGGCCGTAATTGCGCCAAGAGAATTTGGTGAGTGTAAAAGAGCGTTTATTACGCGTAGGTCATGTCTGTACAACCGAGATAAGGTTTTTAGTAGTAATGTTTAGCTGATTATGAACCAGTTGGAACACAAACCTAAAATTGTGAGTCTGCTACATGGTATTTGTTAAATCTTAATCCAACCGTTGCCGTTTGTGATCTCTCGACTTGGTGAATTTACAATTTTCAAAAGCTATCCAAACAATGATTGCATATTCTATGATGGATCTCACAATGTGTTGTAAGTCTGCAGCTGTGTCTCAGGCAGCTCAAGTTGGAGGCGGCGCCTCAGAAAACATACCCGTTTCAGAGCGGATAAAGGTATATTGTTCATATAAAATCACCACTTCAGGTCATGCATTATGGTACTTTTATAGGTTTATACTCAAAACCGTACTGAAGGGGGGGGGGGCGGTGTCGTTCATCGTGAAACAGAAGCAGGGATATAATTTTTTACGAGATTTTCGAAGGGTCTTTTTCTCTGGCAACCATCACATATCTTTAAATAAATTTTAAAGTTTTACTCATAAACATTTATTCTTCAGGTTATGTTTTCTCTGGGTATTTAGGGCAATCGGCTAAAAGCCTCATTTTTACTCTGGATTTGGACGAGTAGGTTGTTTATTTATTTATTTATTTATTTATTTATTTATTTATTTATTTATTTATTTATTTATTTATTTATTTATTTATTTATTTATTTATTTATTTATTTATTTATTTATTTATTTATTTATTTATTTATTTATTTATTTCCAATACTGTTAGCCCTTGTGGGCTGTGACAGGTGTGCGAGGAAAATAATGTTCCACAAACATGTAAGACCAGTTCGGCGATAGACAAACAATGCATACAGTGAACACACAATGACAGTTTACGCTCAATCGATTCAGTTGTGGGTGTGTCAATAAATACATCTGCATCAAGGTTGTTCCACTCGACTGTAGTTTTTACAAGAAAAGAAAATTTGAAGACATCAACACGTGGCACATACGGCATCAAAGCATGAGAGTGAGCTGTTCATGGCGACACTCGCCCTGGGGGGTACACGTATAGCCTATCCAAGTTGAATTTATTATTATATAGTTTATACAATAATTTCAGCCTACCTATTTTACTGCGCGCTGAGAGTTCGGGTAACCTGGCACGAGACAATAATGTAGATACAGACTGCGTTCTTCGGTGCGCACCGAAGATGAACCTTGCAGCTAGCCCTTGAATCCGTTCCAATTTCTTTATTAAACTCACTCGGTGCGGATCTTACACTATACTAGCGTACTCCAGTGTAGGCCGTATAATTGATTGGTACGCCTTGAGCTTGACCTCGGGTGTAGCATCTTTTAACTTTCGCCTTAACCGACAGAGTTTGCGTTGAGCAGATCCGCAGATATTATCGGTGTGCTCTTTCCAGTTCAGAGTTTTCGTTATTGTGACCCCGAGATACTTAAGCTTAGTGGCATGCTGAAGTGGAATAGTATTTATCGTATAAGTACAAGGCAACGGGGTTTTCGTTCTAGATACAGTCGTGTAAGCTGAAATATCAAAATTAATTTTCATGTCACATGTAATACACCAGTCGTAAATTTTTTGAAGGCTTTCGTTTAACAGCACTTGATCTTGAACATTCTTGACGCGACAATAAATGAGGCAATCATCCGTAAATAGACGTAGTGCAATGTTACACTCAATGTCAATAGCAATGTCGTTAACATATAAAAGAAACAAAATTTGTCCTAAAACCGACCCTTGCGCCACACCCGACAAAACCGGTAAAAAAGATAATCATTCGCGAGCTATTTGGACATACTGTTTTGTATTAAGTAAGGTACGCATGAATCCATTTCACGATGTACTTGCTAACTCCAAGTTTATATAATTTCTCAATACGTTTAGTGTGCCACACCCGATCAAACGCCTTTGGAAAAGCAATGGCTATTACATCGATTTGCTCCTTGTTGTTAATTGCAAGGCCGAACGCATGGGACATTTCAAAAAGCTGCGGTACTGTCGACAAGCGTCGGCGAAAACCATGCAGTTTTCCGTGGAATAGGTTGTTATTTTCAATGTAATCAACTTGATGTTTGAATATTATATGTTCTAACATTTTACATGCTGCGCATGAAATGAAAATGGGCCTATAATTTTCCGGCATTTACTTACTGCCCGCTTTGAAAACATGTACAATGCGAGCAAGGAGCGAGTCTTTTGGTACACCTCCAGTACGCAATGACTCCGCAAAAATTCCCAACAAGAAATGGGATATCCATTCGCAATAGCGCTTCAAGAACTGATTGGGTGCTTCATCGGGACCGCAAGATTTTTTTGGTATCCAGTTTCAGGAACAACGCTACAATGCCATCTCGGGAAATGTCGATATCATTAGTATCTCCACACATCGACAAAGCATAGTTGTATCTGGTGGGCGCCTATTACTGCTAGGTGTAAATACCGAATTAAACATACTGTTAAAAGCGTGAGCGATCAAATCTGGCCTACTACAGACGCTTTCGTTTATTTGATTTCAATAGTGTCGCTCTTAGAATCCGATAAGTACGTCCAGAATTTTTTAGCCGAGTTTTGCATGTTCTCCACAAGTTGAAAAAAAGGTCGCCTCTGCACTTTTTAGTTCCTTTTTAACTTGCGTGCAGAGGATATACCTACATCTGCACTTAGCATGCTCTGACGCGCATGATTCAGTCGTCGCTTTAAATGAATAATGTCCCTAGTTACCCATGGGCTGCGTCTACCTATGCGTTTGACCTTCTTAGGCACATACGTTTCAAAACAGGCGTAAACAACTGACCCAAAATATTTCCAAGTACTTCGACAGGGATATTATCAAGAGCGCATATTATCAAGTGTCGGTAACTGACGTGTTATTAGCACGAATAAAATTATACACATATACAGAGGAATTTTTTCTAGTTGTATATTACCCATTGGTAAAGCTGCTACGACTGCTTAGTGATCTGATAAGCCATCCTCTATGTCGACATTACAATCGGAGGTTCCGTCTGTCAAGAAAAGCAAATCCAGCGTAGATTGTTTTGTCCCTGTGTCCTGGTTGGTTCTTTGACCACCTGAACAATGTTATGCTTAACCATTATCTTTAACAGTGTATCAGCGCTAGGCTTTTCAACTAATCCCGTAATTCTGGCATTCCAATCGACATCGGGTAAATTAAAGTCCCCTGCTAAAACAATTCTGCTTCTGGCATTTCTTGTAGTATTTAAGTGCTGGTCAAGAGCATACAAAAACTCAACTGGGCTTCTGGGGGTTCTATAGATAACGCCTACCATCAAAATTGTGGTATCAAGAAACAGTTTACACCAAACACTTTCATGCCCGTTTATGGATGGCACAGTTTCATATCCGAGTGGCTTCTTCACTAGTAGTGCGACGCCGCCACCTCGTGTTGCTCTATCTTTGCGGATCTCCCTGTGATTGCCTGGGAATACTTCATCGTCCTTAACGTCACTGTGCAACCACGTTTCTGTTATGGCACTTAGTTCCGCGTTATGGAGCAATGACAAGTATTCAAGTTGTTCTACCTTGTTCACAATGCTTCGGGCATTTATGTTAAGTAATCTTATCTGTGGCTGCCTTGTGCGTCAGTTTCACTTTTCCAGAAGCAAGTGGCAACTCGTTGCGCAGTCTCACGCGCACGTTCTGCTCAAAATCCCATGTATAATCAATGCTATTGATAAAACGCTTATCATGAACAAGATTGACCTTTGCACCCTTCGCGTTTCTCAGTCTGCGCCGATTTCCAAAGTAGCCTTCTCTTTTCAAGTGTTTCCGGCGAGTAGTCATCAGAAACACTGATTTGTGTTCCTTTGAGTTTTGTGCAGTTCTTAAAGATTGCCTCCTTTTCATTGTAATCGTACAATTTTAGTATAACAGACCTATCGCGCGTCTGTTTCTTTTAACCAAGCCTATGTATTCTTTCTACTGACGAAACCACGACGCCAAGTTTGTCGGAAAAGATATTTTTACAACCTGCTGCTCAATGTCTTCACGTGTTTCGTTTTCACTCTCGGTGACACCAAATACAATAATATTATTCCGCCGTGTCCGGTCTTCCAAATCAATTAGTCGCTGCGGTTGATGCTGAACTGTTCGTTTAACGTCTTCAACTGTTCTTTCTAAAATTTCCACCCTAGCACATTGACTCATGATTTTAGGGAGGCGTTCTCCCAAATTGGCCAGCCTTTTGTCCATTTGATTTTGCTTTTCCAAAATTTGTTCCAGGAATTCTTCCACAGTTGGGTCAGGGTTCGTTTCTACGTCCCCGGAAAGTGAGCAAGTGAGCAAAAGAACCGGTGACAAGATAATACTCTTTCTTATCCCTGACAGGACGGGGATAATTTAGGAAGCTTTCTTCAAGATCAGTATCAGCGGGGAGCGATTGGTCAAGTATTCTATTAGCCGGCAAACAATGGAACCACCACCAAGCATGGATTCAATTTTCGTAATTTGTTTTCTGTTTGGTACAAGATCAAACGTCCTGGGCAAGCTCACATCAAGTACATCTATTCATTTTTTATCGTCAATGCATAGCGATAAATAATAGATTAGTTCTAACCGCTCAGTGGTCTTCGAGAGCGAATTTCAAAAACAATGTTTGCAAGCGGACTGAAAGCGTGTTGTGTTGTGTTTTGTTTTGTGGCACATAAGCAACTAAGGCTATCATGCGCCAAACAAAAGTTTTGGTGTTTTTTGTGGATAATAACCAATTGCTTTATCTCGTTATAGCTGTTTTAGAAGTGTAGATTGTTCTAAAAAATTAAAGACAGAGGAAATTTTAACAACAGCATCCTCTCCTAGGAGTAGGCTGGGGTGAAATGGAATTTCCTCGCTGTAAAACAGCCTAAAACAGCCTAAAACAGCCGCTGTAAAAAGTAAAAACACAGTATACCGTAGTTATGGGGGACTTCAATGCCAAGGTAGGCAAGAATCAGGCTGGAGACAAGGCAGTTGGGAACTATGGTCTGGGCTGTAGAAATAGCAGGGGGGACCTACTAGTTGAGTTTGCAGAACGGAATAACCTCCACATATTGAATACCTTCTTCTGTAAACGGGAGAGTGGGAAGTGGACCTGGAGGAGCCCGAATGGGGAGCACAAAAATGAAATAGACTTCATATTATGCGATAACCCTGGCGTCGTGCAGGATGTGGAAGTGCTCGGAAGGGTAAGGTGTAGTGACCACCGTATGGTAAGATCTCGAATTAGGCTAGATTTGAGGAGGGACCGCAACAAGCTAGTACGAAAGAAGCCGATAAACGAACTAACAGTAAGACGTAAAGTAGAAGAATTCAGGATCGCGCTGCAGAACCGATATTCCGCCCTTAAAGGAGCCATGAAGAGAAAACACAAGTTTGGTTCATTCGAAAGATTGCCTCGTTAGAACCATAGCGACACCACTTATAACGCAAACTTCGCTGAAATAAGCTACATAATTAGGAAAAAAGGAAATGACCATGCGACCCACCAGCTCATTTTCTGCAACAGAACCTGTGATGTCACTTGGGAATGCTCTGCGATTGGCGGAGGCCGGCAAAAGCAAACGCATGTTAGGCAGGGCTTACAGCTTGCATAGCGAGCTAAATGCCCGTGAAACATACTGCACATTCTTTTTATGACAAAGAACGGTGGAGTAAACGGTTTAAGGTCCGAACGAACTCGCAAGCGTGTGCGCCAATGCGTACGAAACTAGCGCCGGCCGAGCTCCACATTTCGCCGTCGCGCAGACGAATTTTCGGGTTCGAGGCTCTTCGGGGCCAACGAACCGTTCCAGCACGCACAACCGCGACCTTGCTTCGAATCGTAATTCCTTCACAGGAGGTTGGCCGTCATATTGCCAACCAGCAAAGGTAAAAATAGAAACGAGGGGAGTAAGGAACAACAAGAAGCGACGAGATAGTGCCCGTCGTCGCGTAAGTTTCGAATGGTGTTGGCTTGCTGCTGTCGTTACGAGCTCGTTTCCAGTTTACAACCACTGAAAACTTCAGTTTGTTCAGTTACGGCAGGGACCCTTACGTTAGCTAACTCCTGGGACATGCTGGCGCTCGTCGCCGACTTCGTCAAATCGCTCTGACCTTGGGGAAAAAAATGCCGTAAACACCGCGCATTGACGCTCGTATCTTTCTGGTCGAAGCAGAGAGCTTGCGCGAACGGCTTTCCATACACGACACCGGCCAACTGGCATAAGTGATACTGCTACTAAAATTGAACTATTATTAACCATAATCAAAATACGGCACATACGTACCAGTCTATATTCGTCCGTCGCGACGGTGCTGACGAGGCAGCGGTGCCGACGGCTGGTCGTTCGTCTGTTGTGGCTATCGCGGAATGGTCGCTTTCCCATCCACCGCGTATCCCACAACTCTTGCCGCTCGTGCACTTAGAAGCATTGAGCGTTTTTGTGGTGTGAGGTTGTTAAATGCAAGCCCGAGCTCCTCGGCAAGAGTTTTGTTCTCCGGATCAGGCGATTCCATGACTAGGGCTGCGGGTGCACTAGGTTTTACTAGTATTTTTAAAATGGCCGCCGTCTCGATCGACTCCCGCGTGTGGGTGCTATATGGAGTCGACATACTAAGTATCTGTTTCATGGACCGGCTCTATGACGCCATTGTACACGTCACGGAATGTTCAATTTTAGCGGGAGATTTAAAATTTTGGCTTAAATTGCCTTATTTCTCAGTGAATAAAGCATCATTTGCTTCCGGGAAAGCGCTTGGGGTACTATGAAACACCTAATCTTTCGAATAAAACAAACTTTTGTTTTCTCTTCTTGGCTCCTTTAATGAGGAAGCCGAGCTTACGACACAGGAAGCCAGCGACAACCTTACACGCATCATCACGGAGTGTGCAATAGAAGTCGGGGGCACTATGGCCAGACAGGATACTGGTAAACTTTCACAGGAGACAAAAGATCTAATCAGGAAACGGCAAACCATGAGAATCTCTACCGCAGCTGACAGAATAGAACTAGCCGAGCTCTCGAAGTTAATCAATAAGCGTAAGACAGCTGACATACGGAAGTATAATATGGAGAGGATCGAATACGCTGTAAAGAACGGAGGTAGCCTGAAAGCAGTGAAGAGACGTCTAGGCGTGGGGAAAAATCAGATGTATGCACTTAAGGATAAGCAAGGCAATGTTATCACAAATAGGAATAAAATAGTCACAGTGGCCGAGGAGTTCTATAGGGATCTGTACAGCAGCCGGGACATACAGGATAATGCCGAACGAGACAGTAGTTCAGAGGAGATAGACATCCCACCAGTAACGACCGAAGAACTAAGGAAGACTTTGAAAGAAATGAAAGGGGGCAAAGCACCTGGTGAGGATCAGATAACAGCAGACCTCTTGAAGGATGGCGGAGAAATTGTACTTGAAAAACTGGCAAACCTGTATACGCAATGCCTAATGACCGCAATGGTACCGAAATCTTGGAAGAACGCGAACATCATCCTAATCCATAAGAAAGGCGACATGAAGGACTTGAAAAATTACAGCCGACCAGCTTACTGTCAGTCGTCTACAAGGTATTTACCAAGGTAATGGCTAACCGAATCTCTGCAACCTTAGATTTCAGTCAACCTAAAGAACAAGCAGGGTTCCGTAAAGGTTATTCAACAATGGACCATATTCACACGATAAATCAGGTGATAGAGAAGTGCGCTGAGTATACTGAACCCCTATATATAGCCTCCATAGATTATGAGAAAGCATTTGAATCGGTCGAAACCATAGCAGTCATTCAGGCATTACGGAACCAGGGGGTAGATGAGCATTATGTAAGAATACTAGAGGATATCTACAGTGGGTCTACAGCTACCATCATCCTCCATAGGGAGAGCAGTAAAATACCTATAAGGAAGGGTGTCAGACAAGGAGACACAATCTCTCCAATGTTATTCACAGCATGCTTACAAGAAGTATTCAGAACGTTGCATAGGTGGGAGTAAGGGTTAATGGAGAATACCTCAGTAACCTCAGATTTGCTGATGACGTTGCCTTGCTAAGTAACTCGGGGGACGAATTGCAAAGCATGCTTTCCGCACTGGGCGAACAGAGTAGAACCGTGGGCCTGAAAATTAACATGCAGAAAACTAAAGTAATGATAAATAACCTCGGGACAGCACAGCAGTTTGAGATAGGTGGCGAGTCAGTGGAAGTGGTAAGCGAATATATCTACTTAGGCCAAGTTGTGACCCCAGATCCCAACCATGAGGCAGAGATAATTAGAAGGATCAGAATGGGGTGGGGTGCATATGGCAGACATTCTCAGATAATAAATAGCAGCCTACCATTGTCGCTGAAGAAGAAAGTTTATGACAGCTGCATCTTACCGGTACTCACCTACGGGGCAGAAACTTAGAGGCTCACTAAGAGGGTTCAACTTAAATTGAGAACGACTCAGCGGGCAATGGAGCGGAAAATGATAGGTGTAACATTAAGGGACAAGAAGAGAGCGGAGTGGGTCAGAGAGCAAACTAGTGTTAAAGACATATTAGTAGAAATTAAGAAAAAGAAATGGACGTGGGCAGGGCATGTAATGCGAAGGCAAGATAACCGCTGGTTATTAAGGGTAACAGAGTGGATCCATAGAGAAGGCAAGCGTTGCAGGGGGCGGCAGAAAATTAGATGGGCAGAGGAGATCAAGAAGTTTGCGGGGATAAATTGGTCACAGTTGGCACAGGACCGAGGTAATTGGAGAATAATGGGAGAGGCCTTTGCCCTGCAGTGGGCGTAGATAGGCTGGTGATGATGATGATGATGATGAAAACAGCCTAATTTTTTCCCCTCAAGGCCTCAAATTTCGCAAATGAGAGTAAGATGTGATTTACTGAAAGTTCTTGGTCACAATCTTCGCATCTCGCTTTGTCTTGTTTCATAAGAAGAAATTTATTTGTAAGAGGTGTGTGTCAAATGGAGAGACGACATAATATCACTTCTTTGAGGCGTTCTTCACGTCTCCTGGATGCCAACTCTGCTGTCATGGGTTTAACTAGGTGGATTTTGGTGTCGGTTTCCTTTTGCCATAATGACTGCCAAGTTTTTCTCAGTTTGCTCCGTACGAATTTCATGCAGTCGCTGTGAGGAATCTACACTTTCTCTATTGTTCCCTTACCCGCCTGTGCGGCACACGCATCGGCTCTTTCATTTCCCTTGATTCCAACATGGCTAGGGACCGAGCACAACTTAATTTCCTGTGCTTGTGTTGTGACTGTTACTAAATTGTGTGTTATGTCTCCTATTATTGGCTGAGCTACATTGTTATAATGTACTTCTGTGACTGCACTGAGAGAGTCTCTATATATAATACTGCGTTTAATTTTATACTTCATAATCCTTTCTACTGCTAGAGCAATGGCATAACATTTTGCTGTGTAAACCGAAGCGCACTGGGGTAGACGCATCCCATTTTCCCATTTCCCTTGCACTACTGCATTCCAGACATATCATGATGTTTTGCAACCGTCTGTGTAAAATGAGGTGTAGCCTTTGTATTTTTTGTTTAGTGCCAAAAATTATTGTAAAATATGTTCTCGCGGTGTCTCCTTTTTGTGAAGGCGTGTTAGTGTGAAGCACATGTTGTAGGAAAACTATACCAAGGGGGTAGGTGGTTCTGTCTATGGGCAATTTGAGGTAATGTGTCCACCATACTGAGTTCTTAGCATCTCTCTTGAAACTGAAGAAGCAATGGTCTGATAGCTTAGGGTTTATTATTAAAAAGTGTCCTAGACGGGCATTTTGTAACTATGGGGTAACACAGATGTTTCGGCAGTGAACGGATCTTCAGTATGTATGAGCATGTCAGCATTGTTCTTCTATCAGTGAGTGGGGGTTCAATTGTTTCGACGTAGAGGCTGTTTATGGTGGATGTCCTATACGCCCCAGACGAGAGACGTAAACCTAAATTGTGAACGGGATCCAATCGCTTCAAGTAGGACTGTCTCGCGGAGCCATGCAGAATGCTGCCATAGTCTAAGCAGGAGCGTACAACAGAACAGTAAATTTGTAAAAGGCAGGCCCTATCGGAACCCCAGTGTTTTCAAGACAGGACATTAAGTATATGTAGAGCTCGCGAAGCTTTCTTTTTAAGCATATTGATGAGGGGCAGGAAAGTGAGTTTTTTGTCGAATATATATAAATATGTGTTCGTTTTGTATGGGTAAGTCGAGTTCCTTGAGATGTAGGGTCGGACTGGTCTATCAGCCTCGTTTGAGAGAAAAAAGAATAGCTACTGTTTTGTGTGGTGAAAACTGGAAACCATTGCTGTCTGCCCATGTTGTCAGTTTATTTATAGTCAACTGTATTTGCCTCTCGCATGTTGCTACATTGGAAGATGTGCAAGCTATTTGAAGATCGTCAACATAGAGAGAGTACATAATCGACTTTGGAAATATTTTGCATATGGAGTTCATTTTTACTACAAACAGTGTTGTGCTTAAAATACACCCATGTGGGACTCCGTTCTCCTGTACAAAGATTCTCGAGAAGGTTGAGCCCAGGCGTACCTGAAATGAACGGTTTGCCATGAAGTCATTCAGGCAATTCAGCATTCTTCCACGGATGCCCAAATCTACTAAATCGCGCATTATTCCAAATCTCCACGTAGTGTCGTAGGCCTTCTCAAGATCGAAAAATACCGCGAGGCAGTGTTTGTGTATAAATGCTTCAGGTAAGGTATTTTCTAGGCGGACAAGATGGTCAGTGCTTGAGCATGCTTTTTTGAAACCACACTGGTGAACATCAAGAAGCTTGTTCGATTGTAGAACAAAGCTTAATTTGGTACTTATAATGCGTTCATACGTTTTAGCTAGACAGCTGGTAAGGGCTCTAGGTCTCTAACTACTAGGGGAGGCTGGCGGCTTTCCAGGCTTTAGGAATGCTACAATAAATGCTTTTTTCAAAGCTTCTGGTATTTTTCCAAATACCCAAATTTTGTTAAAAACTTGAAGAGTGCTTCCACAAACGAACTTGAAAGATGTGCAAGCATTTCATAGTGTATATCATCTGGGCCTGGAGCGGTCTGTTTACCGGTCAAGAGACGTCTTTTTAATTCGTTGAGTGTAATTAAACTATTGTATGTTTCGTTTGCTCCTCCAGTTGTTGGCAGTCTTTGCTTTTCTACTGTGTTTTTGTATTTTATAAATGATTCTGTGTAGTTTGCGGAACTTGAAACTCTCGAGAAGTGTACACCTTGTATATTTGCCTGTTCTTCTAAGCTTGTTTTTTTATCCGGTGCTGTTAGCAGAGGAAGTGTGTGTCCCATTTAGTTTGTGAACTTGCTCCCATACTTTTTATGAAGTGACTGAGCTGTTTATGAATAACACATAGTTTTGCCATGAGGTTTTCACGGCATTGCGGAGGATTTCGGAAGACTGGCAGCAGCGACAGCGCACGGAGCAACTGACTGTAGCAATATTCCATATCACTGTAATTCACTTGTCCGGTTGCCGGGTCGCCTGCGCATTGACTCGGGAGGTGCTGTTCCATCCCGACAGTCCTGATTGCTGTCACGACGCTTCCTGCACGTGCTGGCTTTCCAGACTGCGCCGCTGTACATACGGCTGCGTCATCGGGGATATCACCACTGGGTGCCACCAGCTTAGCCGTGCAACGGTATAAAAGCACCGGGATTGTCAGCGGGGTTCCACTGGCAGCAGCGGCAGCGCACGGAGCAACTGACAGAAGCAATATTCCATATCACTGCAGGTTGGTCCAAGCACCGTGCTGTTTGCGAATCCTTGAGTTGCCGATTTGCGCGTCGCTGCTGCCCACCTTTGTAGTTTTTCCCAGTCTAAGGTGCTTATTGACTGTGCTATATGCCGACGAACGTTGAGCTAGCAAAAAAGATTGAAGAACTTGAGGAAAAGCTGAACGCCCAAACCGAAAAATTGGAAGACAGGGTTTTTGGAAGGATCTTGCTGAAGTTTGAAACGTCTCGTGTAGATGTGGTGAAAATGAAAGTAGCCATAGACGAACTAGTTGCTAGTGCAGAATACACTGAAAAACTTGTGGGAGATCTGTGGAAAGAAAACGCGTCTTTAATCGCGGAGAACAAGTCGCTAAAATCCGAAAACCGCACGATGTCGAGAAAAATAGCCGAGCTTGAACAGTACTCGCGACTGAACAGTCGTGACTGAGCGGCGTTTTTATCGACCTAACAAAAGCATTTGACAAAATCAACCATAACATTCTTTTCAAAAAAAAAATTCCCGCGCCTTCCCGCGAGGGGAACACGAGTAAATGCAGAGCATCGGGGCCTCAGTACTGGCTGAAGGCAGTGTTGCTTCTTCCGTGATGCATCGCTTCTTCCGTGATGCTGGAGTAGCAGACACGAGTAAACGTGGGGGCGAGCGTCAACCAAGGAAGGAAGGAGCAACGCAGTGACTGAAGCAGGGCGATGAAACTCCGCCGTTTTTCTGTCCCGTGACTGCAGCGATCCTAACGTTTGGGGGCTGTACTACATACTACCATAAATGAACGTTGTTCTTGCATTTTATATTTATTGCCAGGTTACTTATTAATTAAGGATTTTTTTTTATATGCTAGTGAACTTGAAAGTTGCGGTTCAAGACTGGGAAAATTACGAGCGCCCCCCGTAGTGGGAAACGGGAACCGCGTCTTTCTGCTTCGCACCGCTGAAAAGGGGCGTTTCTTGTCGCGCCCACAGGTATGCGGCGAGCCGCGGAGTTCCGAGGGCCGTTTTTATCACCTTAAAGTTTGTTTCATCGAAACAGACGCATGAATGGATTCGCGCCGTCATCACAGATCGTGCTGTACTGAGTGGTGTCAAAATTCTTCACGCCAGGGTGGCATA
Organism: Haemaphysalis longicornis; assembly: GCF_048455015.1. Classification (NCBI taxonomy): domain Eukaryota; kingdom Metazoa; phylum Arthropoda; class Arachnida; order Ixodida; family Ixodidae; genus Haemaphysalis; species Haemaphysalis longicornis. The sequence continues at coordinate 69,121,582 of NW_027526225.1, read as the reverse complement.
AAAGTCTTCTGGAACCCGGCGGACGAAAGGTACGATCTGCATGCTGCTCGTTTTGCTTTTCTACGCTTGCACGAGATAGCAGGATGCGGTTGCAGCAGTACCTTTATAATTTAAGTGAGCATACACGTGCACTATTTATTTTATATTCTGATTGTCTTGTTTTCTCTTGAATTACGCATTAAATGCATGGCAGAGCATCTGGCTATAATTCCAGCGACTACATTAGCTACACACGTTTGTTTATACGAGCGTTATTGATTTAATGCGTTTCACATCGTGTGTTTTGCATTTTAACGCAAGTGAATGCACGGTATGCAGCAAAATGTGTATGAGGCAAAATATACAATATCTAATGCAACAGTGTGAGCTTATCTGCACTCTTCTTATTATCTTTTGATAGCCTGCGTTTAGTTTGTTTTCGTAGCATGCGTTTCGTTTTTATTACTATTATTATTATGATTAATATAATTATTATCAGTATTATTGTTGTCGTTATTATAAAGTTTCGCTGGCCGAGTGCCATAGCTTGCAACGCTGTATTTTTTTGCTTTTCTGTCATATCGGGGATTTTGTGTGTTCTGCCGTGCTGTCTTACGTTTCTTTTAATAATGTGTTGTATATGGTGTGCCAGCACCAAGACCTTAGGGTTGTTCCTGGGCACTGAAAATAAAGGTTGATTGATTGATTGATTGATTATTGTCAGCCTATCTATGTCCACAGCTGGAGGAAGGCATCTCTCATACACTTTTGGCTCAAAGGGTGGGACCATAGGTTCATATTGTATTGTTAGCACTATGTTGAATAAGTAGTGACTACATAAACTATTTTATTGCGTTTCAGTTGTGCGTTCTGCATTTTATCTTCACGTGAATCCACGGCATATAGCCCAATGAATTTTTAGCAATAAATATAAAAACTAAGCAATTACTGTATATGTTTATAATACAATCATAATTATAATTCTACGACTTATAATTTATAATTTACGCTTCAGTTACCTGCTTTGAGTTTCAGATTTCAGTACAGGAACGATATATTCACAAGAACACAGTTACAGCTATAAGCCGATAAATAATTAGACAATGCAGGCTTACCCTATTACAGGTTTTTAAATAAGGTGTTTATAACCAGTTTACTGCAGGGCCCGAGAAATACCTGAGGAATACATAGCGCGAGAAAGTATATATGCATTAATAATAGTTTAAAAATCCTGGTGTGGGATGGCTGCTTTTGACTACAGAAATGTATTTTGGATTAGGAGGAACGGTGAGTCGTTGCCACCGAACATTATGATCGCACAGATAGAAAAACGTGTCCACGTCTCTTAATATTAAATGCTGATTTTAATTTAACATTTGTCTACGATTGGTGTTGTCACAAGTCGTCTTCGTAGCCAAAGTGAATTTATTAAAGAAAGATTCCTAATATATCGGATAACGTTTATTTCAAATACAATGCCAGTTTTCCCTCAAAACTATCGTATGTGCGCTTGAAAGCAGCCATAAAGATAGTATTAATTCTAACTGAAATATACACGCGTGGTTGTTGATGTTCCAGATCTCGCGTTTGGCTCCAGTGTGCGAGAAGGCAGGACCTGGCTCATTTACCGCCTCGCGGCTACCGGCTGCCGGCTACCGGCTGCGGCTACCGGCTGTGTCCTGCCCATTTCACCAGCAGAGGCTACGCGGAACTTGGACAGACAAGGCACTTTGGACAAGACAAGGACAGATATGCCCTGGCTGGATACCTAGTTATTAGCATGCGGTCATGTGCCATACATGCGACTAAAAGCGTAAAAAAACAAGTTGTGTTTTTACTGTGTGAATGGTACATTTAGGCAATAAACATTACAAAACTACGCTCTTTATCCTTGTCTAGATTGTGTGTACTAATAAACGAAAACAACGTCGTACTTAGAATAAGAGGTGCAAAAAGAAGTGGACGCGCAAATCCCACTTTATCAATCCGAACGAAACCATTACCCTTTTGATAATGTGGCGGGTTGCGCAACAGGACCAAGGTCGTGCGCTGGCCATCTAAATGTATTTTGTATTGGCGCTAAATCGCCCCGCTGCGCCCGCCCCCCCCCCCCCCCCCCCCCCCGCCCCGTTCGGCTTTTCAGTCCTCATCGAGATGGCGTCTCCCAATGCATGTATGCAACGCGCCGCCATGTTTTTAGTACCACCCCCAAACACCAGGGGTTTGTCCTGCGCTGCGAGCGAATATCGCGTCCCATGCAAGGTATAGGAAGTTTCACTCCCCTGACTGAAGCACGAGCGACCGCTACACGCTTTATATTTGCAGCGCGCGCAGTAGAGGGAGAGCAGTACGGGGGGGAGAGCGCGAATGCGCAAGCAGCGCGCGCCCTTCCACGCCCCACCGCGCTGCTATCACGCACCTGTTACGCCGAGACCACGACGGAGCGAACGGGCTGACTACGACGCATGCGCGCGCCAGCTGCTGTTGAGAGAGAGGAGGGAAGGAGGAGAGGCGCACCTGCTGCGGACGCGGAGCTGTTGACACCATCCGACGCAGGAAGAGGCGAGCCTAAGAAATGCTCTGCATATGAAACTAGAAGCTATTGGGATAACTGGACCACCATTACTGCTACTGCAGAGCTACCTCTGTAACCTTAAACAAAAGGTATTACTTTCTAATGTATATTCCATATCAAAAACAACTAACATTGGTGTTCCTCAAGGTTCGATTCTGGGGCCACTCCTGTTCGTTCTATACATCAATGATTTACCTACTTGCCTTTCTTCTTCTACATGCATACTATATGCAGATGACACCACAATTTTTAACTCCGCCAATAGCCTTACGTCTTTAACTGAGAAATTAAACATTGATATGGCCAGGTTGGTATTTTGTTTTACTAAAAATATGTTACAGATAAACGCATCTAAAACAAAATTTGTGGTATTCACTTCACCCCATAAATCTTTAACCTCTACTCCCCCCATCCAAATTGCTGAGAATAACATCCCTGTAAGGGATTTCTCTCGGTTTCTCGGTGTCGAACTTGACTGTAACCTAAAGTACCATCAACACATTGCACTCATTAGAAGAAAATGACCTACGGCATAAGAATAATATTTAAAGCTCGCCCTTATTTCGATCAGGCAACAATAATGTCATTATATTTTTCCCTCGTTCATTCGTACATTTCTTACTGCATTGTTTCATGGGGTAGCACATACAGCACTCATCTCACGTCAATTCAGACAATCGAAAACAAAGTAATAAGAATTGTCACATCTAGCCCATTTCGCCGTAACGCTAAGTCATTGCTTCATGAGAATAACATATTGCCGCGAACCATATACGCGTTTGTTTATTTATTGTTCGTTTTTAATGCCCGGCCGCGCCCGGATCTGTTATCTGTGTCCCAGGCGAAGTGTGTGTTCCATTCTTTATTTTTGTGCCGCACGGGCTATCTCATTCAGATAAGCAGAGTGTTTCGCCCTAACGCCGCTAGCCCAGAATAATTTTCTGTGATCTACAATGTTCTGGATGTGAATCGACGGTTCCAGAAACTCTCGCGCCGAAAGATAAAAGCCTGCACAGCAGACACCGCGGCATTCGATTCTGCGACGTTCGCCGACGCAAGTCACTTTGTTGACCGCTGCTTCGCCGCCTCTGTATTCTTTTGAGTTGTTAGGGGAGCACAAGTTTGCTCCAATAAACTTGTTTCTCCTTCAATACAACTGCGTCGTTCTTAAAGAGAGTCCAGTTGGTTAGTGAGCTTTCATGGTACTCACACCACGTTCGGGCCGTATCTTCTAGATAGAAGAAATCATGGCGGAAGGTTTCTTCGTCATCCCACCTATTAAAGATGCGGACCCGCTCCACTTTCTCCAACCAGTCCTCAGGATCTTCTCCGGGGGATCCGCGGAACGATGGTGGTTCCGGGGCTGCTGTAGGACGATTGGCGACGCCCGTTCTTGCACCATGGTGTTGGTTGCAGCGTTCCTTCTCTTGGGCCCTTCTGGCAGAAGACCGAGCTCGGGTGGCAATCCTTGCAGTCGGAGGCTGGCTCTAGTTGGACTGGGCTGGCGGCTTGCAGAGGTCGTCATAAAGGGTGCGTACCCAGCACCTCCACCAGATGTCACGAAGCCAAGGACGACGCAGTTGTCTTGAAGGAGAAACAAGTTTATTGGAGCAAACTTGTGCTCCCCTAACAACTCAAAAGAATACAGAGTCGGCGAAGCAGCGGTGAACACAGTGACTAGCGTCGGCGAGCGTCGCAAAATCGAATGCCGCGGCGTCTGCTGTGCAGGCTTTTATCTTTCGGCGCGAGAGTTTCTGGAACCGTCGATTCACATCCAGAACATTGTAGATCTCAGAAGAGTATTCTGGGCTAGCGGCGTTAGGGCGAAACACTCTGCTTATCTGAATGAGACAGCCCGTGCGGCATAAAAATAAAGAATGGAACACGCGCTTCACCTGGGACACAGATAACAGATTCGGGCGCGGCCGGGCATTAAAAACAAACAAGAAATGAACAAACCCGTATATGTTTGGCGGCAATATTAACGGTTAAGGAACTTATCAAATTTAATCTCGGTATATATATATGTATAGGGCAATAAACAACCAACTTCCACACTTATCACCTTCAATATTTTTGCTTACAAATACTAATGTCACGAGGTTTGCCCACAACAATAATTTCATCTTACCCAAAGTTCGTACTAACTACAGCAAGCAGACCATTTACTTTTCTGGGATCGCATTTTGGAATACCTTACCCCTAGATATTAAAACATCACGTACACTGAATGAAATAAAAAACAAGCTAAAAAAACTATACAATGTTCAATGACTAGCCAGTTTTTGTACTTCCATTTGTGCTTTGCTGTTATGCGCTAATTTATTGTTTTATGTTTTCATAAAGTGTATTTTCTTGATAACTTTGCCATTATATTTCATACGTGTATCCCTGTTTTATTTGCTTGTACCCACTGTTACTGATGTTCTCTTTTTCTCTGTCTATCTGCTGCGTTTATTAAATTTGTTTTTCCCTTTTACATTGTACAGGAGGTCCCCTTACAGTCTTCGAATATGGGACCTCCTTCTGTATATTTTGCTCGTGTTATCTATTTTTTGTAATAATACACTGAGCGATTGATTGATTGATTGATATACCTTGCCTTAGCTCTTTTCCTTTTAAAATTTGTTAGGTTTTCCTGTGTTGGGTATTTTCGAAAGACACCCCATGCTTTATTTTGCTCCTTTTTTGCCTGTTTGCACTCCAGTGTCCACCATATTTTGTGGCTTTGTTTTACTACTCCCGTTGACTGCGGGATGGCTCTGCGTGCAGCATTATTGATGCAGGATGTAAACTCTTCGTTGAGTTAATCAATGCTAAGGAGTTCGGAAAACACTTCGTCTAAACTTGCTTCAGAAGTAAAAAGTCCCCACTCGGCAGACTGAAGTTTCCACCGGCGTGGTTTCGTTGGGATAGTTGTTGGTGATGATATTACACTGATGAGCACAGGTAGATGATCGCTCCCATATGGATTGTCAATGATATCCCACTTAAAATCGCTAAAAACAGAGGGTGAAGTAAAAGACAAATCTATGCAGCTCATCTTTCCTGAGGTCGGAGAGCAGTATGTAGGTTGACCAGTGTTCAGAAGACATACGGTATTAGACAAAATAAAATCCTCTAAAATCTGGCCTCTTGCATCAGTTTTTTCACTTCCCCAAAAAGAAGAGTGGGCATTAAAATCGCCAACTAATAAAAACGGCTCTGGCAATTGGTTTAGTAAGTCTTCTAAATCTTGCAATGTTATTATGAGGGTTGGTTCGAAATACACACAGCACACTGTAATTGTCTTGAACGCTAAAAATGTGGCAGCCACTGCTTCTAACTTAGTTTTCAGTTTGTGTTCGCTTGCTGCGATACAACTTTGGGCAATTATTGCAACACCCCCAGAGAGCCTACACGCTTGCTCTCGGTCGCAACGGAAGACCTGGTATTTTTTTAGTGTGGTTTTGTGCTTAGGGCCCAAGTTGATTTCCTGAACACAAACGGCCACAGGTGCGTGTGTTGCAAAGATGTCTTTAACGTTATTTAAATTATTGAAAAGTCCTCTGCAGTTCCAGAGGACAATGAATGCCATGTTAGCTTTTTCTTATAGAATGAAAACTAGGTTTTCGGTCCCGTGATACGATTCTTGCTTTTCTTGCCATTTTCTAGGGAGTTCCACCGCCCCTCCGAAGTAGACGGCCTAGAACCTCCCTCTGTTGTGTCCATTGTCTCTTCTGAGACGCTGGAGGTTCATGCAGGGCGCACGGGTGCTGAAGAGTTCGACCTCGCCATGTAGGGTGAGGCCATGGGGACTGCCGAACCAGGGGTCCGTGCAGCCCGCTTTGGGTTTGGTGGAGCAGCACTAGCTGCTTCCACCGGGGGCGCTGTGGGCCTTGCTGTAGCCGCACTCTGTGTGGCTTCAGCAGGTGCCGAAGAACGCTGTGATGCCGCGCCCTGTTGCACCACAACGGAGTATGATCGCGTCTGCGCAGGTGAGAGTCGCCTCCGTGCTTCGCGAAATGTCATGTTCTCTGTCACTTTGAGTGTGATCATCTCCTTTTCTTTTTTCCATGCTGGGCAACCACGCGAGTACGCTGCGTGATTGCCCTCACAGTTCACCCAAAGGTGTGTTTGGGCTTCACAATCGTCAGGAGGATGATCATGGGAGGCACATTTCGCGCATGTTTGTTGGCCACGGCAGCTCAGCGGGCCGTGGCCATAGCGTTGGCATTTGTAGCATCGGCGTGGGTTGGGTATGTATGGTCTAAGTTTCATCTTTGTATAGCCTACCTCCACAGATTCTGGAAGGATGCTCGATGCAAAGGTGAGGACAATGTGCCTTGTCAGAATTTCTTTGTTTTCTCTTTTGATTTTGATACGGTAGACATTTGTGACATTTTGTTCCTTCAGACATTCTAGAAGCTCCTCCTCGGACACATACTTTATGTCGTCATCTGAGATGACTCCGCACACTGTATTTAGTGGTCGGTGCTCGCTGACAGTTACAGGGATTTCTCCGAAAGCTATAAGCGTTGAGAGCTTGTCGAGCTGATGTTTGTAAAGTAGTTCGAGAAGGAGGTCTCCATTTGGCAGCTTTTTGATCTGATAGCCTTCGCTAATGGTGGCAGTTAGGGTCTTTGCGACTAGAAATGGGGAGACAAGTCGGCAAGTTTTCTCTTCGTCGCTGCTGTGTATTACGTGGAAGCGTGGGAAGTTGGTAACGATCTTCTGAAAACTCAGCTGAAAAACTCAGCCGAAAAACTCAGCGGTTGCGTCGGTGCCCCCTAGTTTACGAGAGGGATCGGTTGCGCGAAAAAAAGAAGCCATAAAATGAAAATACATTCGGCCATGGTGCCCGCCCCCCACCATGGAGCCCAACAAGGGGACGGGAAAGGAACTCGTGAGCAAGTTCTGCCCACGCCAGCTGTACACCGCAACTATAACCCAATATGGCTGAACTCAGGGTGGCCAGCCACACAAGGCCAACCCTAGCCGCCAGGAAAAAAGGAAAACTGAGAAGAAATTAGATGATAGAAAAGTTCTTAGAAAGAAGACAGGAAAGGGAAAGCTGAAGGGGAGGACAGGAAAAGGCGACTACCGATTCCTCCCCGGGCGGGTCAGACCGGAGGTGCCGTCTACGAGAAGCGGAGGCCAAAGTGGTGTGTTGCCTTCGCCAAGGGGCCTTAAAGGTCCGAGCACTCGGCGTCGGCTCAACCACCAGGACCCTCTTTTCCCCGGTCACCGCGCTGCCACGCACGGCTAAGGTTGGTGGTTGTGGTTTGCGACGGGAAAATGAAAGGAAATTCACTGGGGATATTTTGAGCTCGGCAGGGAGCTCACCTGCATACAACCCAGTGCAGGGGAAGGGAAATAGAGGGGGAGTGATAGGATAAAGTAGAAAGAGAGAGAGAGGGAGACAAAGGTATAAAGAGAGCTGTCAGTCCTAGAACGCTGTCAGTCCGGGCACACCAGTCAATCACTGCACTCCGTGCTACAGCCGCTGCGTAAGGCCGGTCGTCTCCAGGAAGTGAAGCAGATAAGTGAACACTTCCCGTTGGGTTGCCGCAGGTCCCTTCGGGAACAGAAGGTCCTCCATGTCGGCGCTGGGAAGACCTCGACGCTGGAGCGCTCAGTGGAGCTCTGCTCTCGGGCCCGCGTGGTGGGGGCAGAAGTAGAGTAGGTGCTCGAGCGTCTCCAGTTCGGAACAGTCCGCACATGTAGGGGAGTCCTTGCGGCCGTGTCGGTGCAGACGCTCCGCCACATTGCAGCAGTTCAGCCGCATGCGTAGAAGCAGGCAGCGGGCGTCCCTGCTGATGCGTGTGGGCAACCGTCTGGGCGCCAGGCCGCTCACGACCCGAGGGTCGGGGTGCATCGCTGTACCATGCTGGCAAGGGCAGTGCGGGCCTCGTCGAACGCGGTGACGTCTTCGGAGGCTGGGGTGCCCTCCTGGTGGGCCTCCCTGGCGCGGGCGTCGGTATCTTCGTTGCCCCGGATGCCACTGTGGCCGGGCAGCCAGTGGAGCCGCAGGTCGCAGCCTCGGGAGGCCACAGTGCGCAGCTTGATTGCAAGGGAGCGCTCCGGGTAGCCGCTGCTGTTGGTGGGTTGATCGGCCGCGTGCAACCGCAGCAGGGCAGTTCTGGAGTCCGTGAGGATGACCGCCCCGGAGTGGTTATGGGGCCCCCTTTGGAGGAGGAGGTCGGCGGCCAGGTGCAGCGCTGCCAGCTCCGCCCGTGTGGAGGAAGTGGGGAAGGGCAGGCGGCAGCTCCGGCTGGCTCCCAGCTCAGGCACCACGCACGCAGCCGCCCCCTCGCACGTGCTGTGCTTGACGGAGCCGTCCGTGAAGAGATGCAGGTAGCTGCTCAGCTCGTCCTGCAGCAGGACGGCCGCCTCTTGGCGGATGGCCTGGGGTGGTGTAATCCGCTTGTTGCGGACACCGCGGAGGGTCGTGGTGATCTGCACGGCCTCCCCGTTGTCTGGTTGTGGCGGCTCCAGACAGGGTCGGTTCGAAACCTTGATGCCCTCCTCGAAGGTAGTGAGCAGCGCTCCCATGTGCGAGTTGGGCCGGCTACGGAACCTCTGCAGGAGCGGAGCCCCGTCACGTACGGCCAGCAGACGCTGGATGTGCCACAGCCCCGTCTGCAAGGCCCGCATCTCGATGGGCCAGGTGCCCGCCTCGGTGTAAGTTCCCGCAACTGGCGACGTGGAGGGGAGGCCCAGGCAGAAGCGGATGGCGCGGCGTTGGTCGATCTCCAGCTCCTGCCAGCATCGGGGTCCCAGGTAGGCGAGTGGAAGCGCGTACAGCAGAGCTGCGGAGGCCATGCCGTGGAACACGCGCTGCGCCACTTGGTGTGAGCAGCCATTGCCTCGTGACAGAAGCTGCCGCACCCCTTGGAGCACCTGGGCGCTGCGTGCCCGGAGGGTCTTCACAGCGGGCAGCCATGTGATCCGGCAGTCAATGAGCAGCCCCAGGTACTTCACGGTCAGCCGCCAGGGAAGAGGTCGCCCGTTGATTGTGATGGGCGGTGTTGCCTGTCGAGTCCTCCATCCTCCCGGGTGCAGCATAAGGGCCTGCGTTTTGGCCTCCGAGAGCTGCAGGCCACGGCTCTCGAGGAAGACTGCAACTGCGCCCAGAGCCTCCTGGAGGCACGCCTTGACTATGTGGCAGTCTTTGGTGGGGCCATGGGTCCAGAGTGCCACGTCGTCAGCATACACCGCCACCTCTACTGGGTGTCGTAAGCTAAACGTGGGTGCTCGGGGTCCGTGGTGTCGCACAGTACACGCGAACATCTTCTTTAGCAGATGCCACCTGCGGGGCGGACTGAAAGCACTCATGATCAAGATATGTTATGCCTATTAGGAATATGTGCTCAAGACTGTGCAAGTACACACTGTGCAAGTAACAAAATATGTCTGAAATTTGCACATTGATTTGGTTTCCCGAATCATGAATTAGGTAGTTTTTATTCTTTGGATAGAATATCCATAGTTACTGAGGCCTAAAACTATGGATTAGTGCTTCGAAACCGATTCTGAGTAAATCGGAAGGACACATTTGGCACGTTATCAGGTCCAGAGGCTTTCTTCGCATCTAAACTAATAAAATATTAAGAACTCCGGCTTCGGTTACCTTAAGAGATCTAATGGTGATGTGATACAGGGAACCTATGTGTGGCAAGTTGTCATCGACTGAAAAGGTGGACTGGATGTGATTATTAAGCATTTTTGCTGTTTTACCGTTGTCTTTATGCCGTGTAGGTTGTTCATTACGTTTCTTGTGATTCAAGTGCTCTGGAAGTTTGTAGGAGCGGTAGTCATAATTTTAGGTCGGGCCTCAGATTTAGATTTAGACTTTGCTGGATGTATTATATTTCAGAGGGTCAATTCCCATTGGGACTTTTCTTTTGCTAAAGTGATAAGGATTTACTGCTCGTACTTTTCGGAACCGTTTTACTTTCCGTATAGTCTGGATAAGTCCGCACGTAATTCATGTTTCCCTTATTGTCTTCTTGATTTTGGTCTTCCCGTAGTAATATTAGAAAAAAATTGCGTCCTTAAATTTCAGACACAGTAAGTCAATATCTGCTGTGTTTTAACTCGCATGGATTGCAAAACCGCGTATTTGTCCATGAAGGTGGTAAAGTATGCGGAGATATTAGCATTCGCATAGTCATATGATGTCATTGATGCTTGCAAATAGATCGCTCGTCATTTTTCTGGTATTGGCCAAATTTCACGTGGTGATCGGTTATTCCTCAAAATATGGGTATTTTAATGTTTCGGGGTCACCATTGATGGCTCGTAAGAAATAGATCAATAAAATGTGACGTTTCTTTAAGTATGCGTGGGTGGTTTGCTCACTTTATGCACTTTAAAATCAAATGAACGTTCATGTGTAATATCGGAGTGCGGTGAATGAGAATATTCTCTTGTTTGTCAATTGTTTTCCGAAATGTTGAAATCGCCAAGTAAGTATAGTTTTGCGCCCTTTACGTATGTAACAATAAAGGGGTGCATTGAGCGTGAAACCTCGGAATCACTTGAGGTGCTACAAAAGGCGCACCCGAAAGAGGCAGTCTGACAACCAATTTTTAGTTTGCAAAAGATTTGTTTCACGTTTTTCACACGTGGGGCTCTATTTTGGACTTTAGAAATTTCCAGGGAGCTGTGAATTCTTAGAAAGCCTTCTCTCATTGGCTATCAAGTTTGGCTGCCGGCTTGCGGCTGACAAAGCGGCTGTGCGTGTTTTTGTCATTCTGACGGTTCATAGCATTTAATAGCCCTAGTTTTAAAGTTTGCCTTATTTGTGTGCGCTGAAAAAGATTAATCTTGCCCAGCAGTCAAACACTGGTGAAAATACAGCAGGCAGGACAACTTAGGCCTGTCTTTGCAGTAAAAATAATATTACTTTTAACAAATGCCCTCTATGTGATTGGCTGAGAAGCCGTGAAGCATTATGAGAAGATGGCGGGATGATTACGTCACACATTGGTAACTTCTGCCTCCGTAAAAGTGGTGTGATGTTAAGCGACAGCTTGCAAAAGGTAGCTGCCGTCGCCGTAAAATAAGGAAAAAAATTTCAACGAGCTACTCGTAGGTTTCATTTTAGGTTTTCTCGATACTGTGAACAGTATCGCGAATTTGTGGCTTAGTTTCTGAACGGTTCTCCTTCCCGTACATGTTTATATATGTCATCTAAAAGTCTTAAGTACATCTCCATTCACTGGCACTTCAATGCTTCACGCACGTATGCGGTACTTAGTGAATCAAATGCTTTTTTTGCTGTCTCTAAATGCTTATATTTGCCATATTAAGTGTGCATTATACTCCCCGGAATGTTTTATCACTGGAGTTACGACGTCGATGTAGTGCATTGTTGATTATTCTTTCCTAAGCTCAGCCTACCATTTAGGCTGATGGGAATCTAGGCGGGTACTTATTTAGTGAAATATCACTGTGGTAAATAGATTGTATACAACTAGGAGTACACTGATGGCTCAGCAGTTTTTAAGGTGTTTCGTGTATCCAAACCATTAGTTCGGCGTTTCTCAAGGCTTTGTGCACTTTTGCAGTCTTTTTCTAGTAAATTATTAGTGAGCTTTTGTAGTAAAATATTTTTAGACTCCTTTGAAAGCTCTAGGCTTATGTCGCCGTGATATACAGATTTCACTTTTTTCTTGCTGCTGAGATCTTTTTCAACTTCGGCTTTGATTATTAGAGGGGCTTCCAAAACTAAGCCTCTAGAGTTAGCAGCATTTAGTTAGCATTCAGTTTAGTTAGCCGATTGTATGAGGCTTATAGCCTGGGTTAAAAGCGTTTCGTTACTTTATTTATCTCGTCCCTGTTTTCTGTAATGTCACGCTGCTCGTCTCTGAATGAGTACATTTGGGTTTTGCCCATAGCTAGCTTCGTTTTAGTTGCTTCCTTGTATTTACAGTGTTTCATAGATCCATGCTGTACTCACGAATCTCGTTCAGTTTACTTCTGTTAATTAATTTCGATAGCTACGTCTATTTGATTTCATTTAATGTATCAACGGTGTCCGGTTCTTACGTTCTGAAATTCTTCGTTTTCTGAGTTAGTTTTCCAGTGTTTCCTACCGACTTCTTGTACCACAGCTGCTGCTGGCTTTTATATTGCCGTTCTTAGGTTGCCAGTTATCATGTCGACACTATCTCGTCCTCCCACATGAAAATCGCGAATATGTTTTGAAGGGTATTGTGACGGCGAGAGCAGCCGTCGGGGAAAAGGAGATCGGCCAGGGCCGCAGACACAACTCAACGCTTCGACAGTCAGACAAGAACTGTTTATTTCTCGCTCCGAGCCCACGAGTGGCGAGCACCCCACGGCCGCAGGCACGGCGTCTGGTCGGAGCGTCGGCGTGGGAACGAGGCAACGGCGTGGGAACTGCACTGAGGCAACGGTTATCGACACAAATGCGTATCGAGCTATCTCTTTTTGTGGCCAATACCAACGGTGATGCCCATCGACTTCTGGATGGTGCGATTATTTTGGCATCAATCAGGTCCTTGATCATCGCTTTCACGATGTCGCGTTGAACAGCAGATAGTCAGCGAGCGCCTTGTGCGATTGGTTTTGCGTCTCCGGTCGGTATTGTGTGTTCCTCAACGGAACAGTTCCCAACATCTGTACTACTTGTGGAAAAGCATGCGAGGTTTGCTGCGAGGAGGTCCTTTGCTTGTTCTAACTGACTATGTGTCAGCGTTGAACCAACAGAGAATGAAATGCCATTCAAGTTTAAGGTCTGATGCTGAGCTTCACTGCAAGGGGCGGACGCTGGTTCCTCCATATCCTCAGGAGAGGGCAAAGTAGTGCAGCGGAATATATTCTCTGCTTCGTCAGCGCTGATATCTAACTCTGTGATGTCGCAGACGACTTCCGTGAATCCCACTGTCATGCCAGGAGTGAGGATAACAGGTTGCGTTGAACTGTTCGTCAAGAGTACATAGAATGTTCGTTCCGTTGAGCTTATTAGCGCCGGTTCGAGAAGAACGGAGTGTCACTCAAGTAGCAAGCGCGTTCACCAACCTCCATCTGTACCTTTTCTTCCAATTGGGGTGAGCTAGCAAACTTGACCTTTACAAGCTTCCGCGATGTTGCTGGGATGTGGGGCTGCTTTACAAGGCTAATCTTCGAAAGTCGCTGAGGCTTAGGCACCTGAAAGGTGTTCGTACCCCCGTCAATAATGGCTATCGATGTCACCAGAAAGTCATTCCCAAGGCGGAGTCGTTCGCTCTCGAGGTGAGGGACAACGATTAAGGTTTGGCGGAATGCTTGGCCGTCAACAACAGTCGACGTAGTCACTTCTCCTAAATTGATCAGTGGCTGGCCGTTTGCTCCTTTTAAATGCAGGGAAGATGGCTTAATTTCTAGGTCAAGCTACTGTGCCAAGACAACGTTCATTAGGCTTCTCATTGCTCCTGAGTCCAGAAGTGCTGAGATCGTTCTTGTCTCAATGGAAACATCGATGCTTTTTCCGCCCACTTCCGTGTGACATGCAACACGCTTGACTAATGATGACCTCTCACGGGCGTCAGAGGCATCACATCGTCGTTCCCCTGGCTGACACTGGTGAAACGCTCTTGCCATTCCAAAAACTGCTGTGTCAACGGCTGTCTACAGCGCGTGAACAAATGTCCAGATTTCTTGCAGTTGAGGCAAAGACGACGTACCTGTCTCTGCTGGGGAGTTGAACGCTTAGCGCTGTGTGAAGGTGACGCTGGTTGCGACATCCCTGCAGCGTTTCTCGACGTTCGCGGAGACGAAGTTGGGGGCGTGCTGCTTCCGGATCTGGTGGGTGTTTGTTTCCTTGAGGAAGAAACTGGTGGGCTTTGCTTTTTGGGTGGTGCAGCCTTCAGTGTACCGACGGTCACGGTGAGTGCTGGCGCTTTACTGTAGTTGATCACACTTGATCGAACCGCAGTAGCGAATCGAACAGCAGGTCCAGAGACTTGAAAGTCTTGTCGAAGAAATGCTTCTTGGCTTTCGGTGAAAGAGTGGCCAGGATCAACTTGCATTTTTCGGCATCGGAATCGGGGTAGCTCCACTGCTCGATGCGCTCCAATTTTCGGAGGGCGAAGTCCGTGGACGACTCTCTAGAACGCTTGCTCGTGCCGTACATCTTCTGCTTTGTTTCAACTTCATCATCCAGGTTGTAGCGCTTGCGGAAAACTGCCTTCAGCTGATCCCAGGTTGTGACGTCCGCTGTCTTCAGGTGGTGTCTCATCCACATAAAGTCTTTTGGTGGCAATTTCGAAACGATCTGGGGGATGGCTACGTCGTTGGCAATTTGGAAGGTTTTGAACCAAAACTCTGTTTGGTAGAGCCACGCCGTGACGTCCTTTCCAAGCAGTGGAAGTGAGGCAGCCGCAACGGAAGTGAGAGGCGCCTTCGCCTTACCGGGAGTTCCTGTAGTTTCAGATTTTACAGAGGTTCCTGGCTGTGGTGAGCCTTTTTTTTGGTTTTTACCGGAGTGCCTGAAACGATCGTGTCGGAGTCCTCGTTGCCTTTCGCTGGTGAAGAAGCTCCAAGCATACGTGCTTCAATCTGGTCGAGGCGGAACAACACTGGGGAAAGCATATCCGCGATAAGTTCTTGCGTACCTTGCAGCTGCACTTCAATGTTGTTGCTGGCGGCTGACGCACTGTAGAAGACTGTGAAGATTGCGAGGCTACGGTTTTCAGCTCCGTCAGTTGTCGCCGAATCTCTTCAACTTCTTCCCTCAAACTTCTCACGTCTTCGACGGAGGCTTTGTACGCTTCCGTCTTGGCCGTTTTGTCCATGGCTGCGAAACTTTCGATGGATGGTTCCATTATGTTCACATAACGCGGGCGACGTCGACCTGTAGCAAGCGGTGACAGAAGGGGAGGTCGAAGAGAGCGTAGACCACACATACGTTGAATAACTGCTTAAAATCCCTGGGCCCCCGTTCGGGCGCCAAATGTGATGGCGTAGAGCAGCCGTCGGGGAAAAAAAGATCGGCCAGGGCCGCAGGCACAACTGAACGCTTCCACAGTCAGACAAGAACTGTTTATTTCTCGCTCCGAGCCCACGAGGGGCGAGCACCGCAGGCACGGCGTCTGGTGGGAGCATCGGCGTGGGAACGAGACGAGGGAGAGAGCCGCAGTCGCGCGTAAGTGCTCCGAAAAGCACTTACGTTATTTAAACACAGCGCGCCACGCCACAGGTATTTTAAAATCCTGTTTCCTGGCTCTGGCTCACTCCATTTCGGGTTTGATACTTTTTAAAACTCTTGTTCTCTGTAGTTTGATATTCAGGCCTACTTTGCACGTAACCATCCTAAGGTCGCAGCTCCGAATCTTGTTTAGTACATCCACGTCCTGAACAATACCTGCACAATGAAGTGAATTTCGGTTTTTGTTTTACTTTTGGGACTTTTCCATGACAGTTTGCTATTATTTTTTGCAGAAGAATGTGTTCAATATTCTGAGGTTGTTTCTCTCCCCAAATACCACCAGTGCATCACGTCGACTATTGCGACCGCTGACTATCCCAATCGGGAACAGGTGTTCCTTTCTTCACTGCTGATACGACCGTTAAGTAGAAACTATCTACGGCGTCACTATTGCAGCTAGCTGTTGGCGCGCAGGCTTGTACAATCTTTGACCTGCATCGCTTGTTTAGCTTGATAACAATGGCTGCGACTGTTCCGTTATTGTTGAAGAATTCTTCCAGGTCCACTGCTATTTCTCAGCAGATTAAAAATCCCACCCAATGCTCTCTCTTTTCTTGATGTCCTCAGTATCAGAGAATATCTCCGTTGCATACGTAGCGATATGTTAGCTCAGTACGCGTGATTTATAACTATAAGTCAAAGCTTTATAATATACATTATGGCTTCTGCGGTACGTGTGTGGTACACCCTAAACGCCGCGCATTGCCCAAACAAATGGTGCGCGGGCTATGCCAAAGTGTGAAAATTAAATTGAATTGAACAAACCTCCACTCTTCCATGTTCCACTACTTTCACCGGTGTTTTCTGTTGGCTTTCCAGTCACGTACACACCGTAACTTGGCTACAATTTTTCAAGCCCATAGTGGCTACATAACCGTGAAGCAATAACAAAACTCCTTATATAAAAATGCACCTTAAGGTTTCTTCCTGAAAGAAAAGAACATGATGCTTTTAAAAGCAGCATCAAACTGCGGTGCATTGCCTCAAATGATCGCAGGCGAGCAGTCTGAGCCTGATTTATTTCAATTTAATTGAGCAACGCTATTGTCAGGAAGCCGAGGTCTGTTGATGTTGTCGGGTTGTTTTGAGTTATGTTCCCGCCGGCAGGGCTCTTCCTCCCAAGTGTGTTGTGTGAAAGCGCTTCGGAGGCGACTAGTCCCTGGCCCCTTATTTCTGAGAAACGGACCGGGGAGTGTGTCTGCGCGCTGAGCGGCCGGGATACACGGCTGTTGCGGGGGTTAGGTTACCGCGCCCAGTGGCGTTTCCGACTCCGACCCCCGGTTGCGTATACGCGGACCGCTTTTCTACGAACCCACGGTCTCGCTCAAACGACCGCCTGTCTTTTTCCATTTCGAGTTTGTATACCTTTCCTTACTTCTCAACAGCCCTTCTTTGGCCAGAAACAGGCGCCTTCGAGTTTGAACTTTGTGTCTTCCGTGATTGGTTCCTTTTTCCTTTCAAAAATGTGGCTGATTGGAGCTAAGAAGCGTCTCGCCGATTGGCTGCAGAAAGAGTTGTTACATTAGGTCCACATGCTCCAGGATGCACTTTTTCTCCAATACGTCCCCAACCGGACCGCTTGAAGCGAATATAACGCGGCTCCGCTGGCTATTGAGGGGAAGCGGCAGCTACACCAGAGCCTTGCTGTCGGTCGTCGAGGCCAGACGCCGGGAGCCCTTCGCCCGCCAACTATGTTTCGTTAAGTACTCTTGATTGCCTGTTTTCCCCTATTTATCTGTATCAGTTGTAACGTTTTGTCTCTATGTTTAAATCTAAGTATCCGTAATTAAATCAGTTGACATTTGACCCTCTAAAACCTTCGAGTGCTACTTCCTCGGACGCATCCTTCAACAGTAGCGGTGCTGGACCACATCACGCCGTTACAAAAGTGGTGAGGTGCGGTGTAACGACTGCCCTGCTCTACTGTCATCGCCCCACCCTGAGGAGCCAAGCAGAGCTGAGCGATACCTCAAGTGCGACGCAGTTCCCTGGAACTAGTACGCCCGCTGCAAACTTCCATCCAAACAGTCCGTTCATCGGGCCTCCAGTGTTCAAGCGAACCCTAGAGGAATCCACCGTGGAGTGGATCACGTGCTACGAGCACGTATCATCTCTGAACGCTTGGGACAACGATACCAACGTGAAATTTCTTTATTAGGCTGTAGATGGGGACGCGAAGTGGTACACCACAAAGATTTTAACCGGCGCCCCAAATTCATGGGAACAGTGGGCTGTGCTCCTGAAGGCCTGCTTCAGCAGTCGACATGCGGCGGAAATAGCGCACCTTCGTCTACAAAACCGGGCGCAGCTGCCTTCCGAGAGTCCGTAGTAGTATTTCTATGATGTAGTGCAGCTTTGTGCTAGACTAGATCCAACCATGAAGGAGGAAGACCGTCTGAGACATTTATTGCGTGGCGTTCGCCCGGAAACAATGGAGAAAATGATCACCGCAAATCCAAGCAACTGTGGCGAGTTTTTGCAGACGTTGCAGCGTATCAAGCAGGCCGCTCTGATGGCCCGTGCATCTTTTACACCGCCCAGCTTCCCACTATCAGGAATGCAGCCGTGGACACCGACCATCCCAGGGATGCCCAGTGCAGATGCCGCCACAACACAGCCTTCGCCGGTGAGTCACCTGGCCTGTGATCACCCGCAGGGCGCGGCGCCCTGCGCAGCCGGACAGCATGTTCAGCGGCAGGATGCAAATGCGGACAACAGGGCGCTGAGGGCCATTTCTGAGTCGATTGAGGCTCTGACCGAGCGCATAAAAGCGATCGAGGAGCAACTGTGTCAGCCCCCGTGCCGTGGCCTCCGAAAACATCACGCGGCGACGACGGCCGGCCGCGGTGCCAGTATTGCCAGCGCCTCGGCAATGTCGATCGCCAGTGCCACCAGTGGTACAGAGACGAGGAGTAGCAGCGAGGACGCCGCGACCGACCGGGTAAGCGAGGTTTTGATTCGGGAAACCGGAACCGCCGGGATTAGGGGGCCAGCCTGGCCGACCTATGTGCACAATATGGGAGAACCAGCTGCTAAGCGTACCTGTCAGCGCAAATGGACTTAGCACAAGACTCATAATTGACACGGGCTCGTCTGTGAATATTATATCCGCTGACTTCGCAAAAAATCTTTCTTTGGGCTCAAAGCAAAGTCCGACCGGAATCCTCATCAAAGGAATCAGCAGAAACCTGTTTTCATCAATCGGAGAAACTGGCATCACCCTCGAATTCGCCTCAACATGCATTGCGCAGAAGTTTTGGATTGTTAAGGATTCTCCATACGAGCTGTTGGGTGGCCTCCCATTTTTCCGAATGGCGCATTTGCTCATACATTTTCTCAAGAAAACGCTTCAGATTGAGGCCGACGTATAGGTTGAGTCGGGCGTGCCGGTGCACAACGACGTCCTCACCGCGCGGTGCAAGGATCATGTCCGAATCGAACCCCGGACCGAGATGGTTATCGAGGTGCAAATTCCCAGAAACGGACCCCACCTCGTCGAACCAAATACCACACTGAAGAATGGACTGCAGGTGGCCCGGACCTTTACAAATGTGGTGTGTGGGGTTGGAATAGTTCGCGTGGCCAATCCTACAAAATCACCAGTAACTGTGTATCGTGATACCAGACTTGGTTGGGCCGCCTCGATCCACGACGTTCAGCTGGGCATCACTGCACCTGAGGACTCATGTGACGGTAAGGAGCTACACTTCGACATCAGGCCTCAACCGCAGCCATCAGACGAGGGTGAGTTATTGTCTCTGATACCAACTTGCGCCATATTTTCACGGGAAGGCATAACCCCATTCAGAGGACAAACGTCACCTAACATGTTATTGACACAGGCGATTCTCCCCCTATTCGCCAACAGTCCTACCGCCATTCTCCCTGTGAGAGAGAAATCGCCCACAGACAGGTTGAGGAGATGCTTTATTACGAGGTTATCCGAGTGTCCTACAGTCCCTGGTCGTCACCAGTGGTGCTCGTGAGAAAGCCCGATGGAGGTTGGAGCTTTTGTGTAGACTTTCGAAGAGTAAATGCTGTCACAAAGAAGGATGTACACCCTCTGCGCTGTGTCGACGACATTCTTGATGTATTGCAGGATGCAAAATACTTCACGACGCTTGACCTAACGTCAGGCTATTGGCAGATTGGGATTCGAGAGAAAGATAAGCCGAAGACGGCGTTCACCTGTGGGCGAGGGCTTTATGAGTTCAACGTCGTTACTTTCGGTCTATGTAACGCCCCGCAACGTTCCAGATGATGATCAACAAAGTACTGAGTGGTCTCCTCTGGAAGGTTTGCCTGGCCTACCTGGACGATAGAGGGATTTTTTTCAAAATGATGAAGTCTCATTTGAAAGACTTGGAAAAAGTTTTTGGGTCACTCCATCAGGCAAACCTACGCCTGAAGCCAGAAAAAAGTAAGTTTTCTTAAGAGGAAATATCTCGACCACGTGTTGACCGGAACCAGTATCCGACCCGACCCGCAGAAAGTGGCCGCAATCGAAAAGTTGCCTGTACCAACCACTAAGAAGGAAGTTTAAAGCATCTTTGGTATATGCAACTACTATCGCCGGTTCATTAAGGATTTTTCTCGCATTTCTCGACCATAGACGAACCTTACAAAGAAGCACGCCGTCTTTCGCTGGGACACAGCATGTGAAGATGCAATGAACACGCTCAAACAGAAATTGGCCTCGGCGCCAGTCTTGCGTCCGTTCGATCCGGGGAAAACAGTCGAGATTCACACGGATGCCTGCGATTACGGTGTTGGTGCCGTTCTGGTTCAGAGGGAAGGGCCTGATGAGCATGTCATAGCATATGCTAGTCGTCATCTTAATAAGGCGGAGCTCAACTACAGCACCACGGAAAAAGAATGCCTGGCTGTTGTGTACGCCTGTGCCCAGTTTTGCCCCTATATTTTTGGGACCCCATTCAACGTTGTGACCGACCAGGCCAGCCTGACATGGCTGATGAAAGTCAAGAACCCCAATGGGCACCTCATAAGGTGGTCGCTGCTACTACAGGAGTTCGACATCACGCTCCGTCAACGACCGGGACTAAAGAACGGAAACGCCGACACGCTTTCTCGCCTTCTACATGAGCCGGCGCTCGCTAGTGAAGACAACGTTTTGCTGCTGCTCGTGCTGGAGCGTGTGGACGTCCGAATGAAGCAGAGAGAGGATAAGTGGGCAAGAGAAGTGATCGGAGACCTCGAGGACACGAGAGCACCGCTGGCACGCTAACTGAAAAGAACGGCACGGTGCTTTCTGATAATTTAGGGGGTTCTGTGCAGGATGGCGAAAGGTTTTCGGGAAGATCGCGCGGCGCTCGTTGTTCTAAGGAGCCTAAGGACCGATATTTTGCGGCACTGTCACGATGACATTACGGCAGGCCACTTGGGAGTTAGGCCAACCTGGGAGAAGGTGCGGAGCTGTTAATTGTGGCCAAAGATGTTCATGCAGGTAGCCAGGTATGTGCGGGCATGCCCAGACTGTCAGAGCCGAAAGCGGCCGCCCGGCAAGCCGATGGGATTTCTCCAACCCATTCCGCCGGCTGGCAAGCCGTTTCAGCAGGTAGGGGGGGATTTTCTAGCCCCTTCAGAAAGAGCAATGGTGGGAACCGCTACATTCTTGTGAAGACGGACTACCACACAAAATGGGTGGAAGCTGTCGCTTGCCCCTCAGCATCAGCGGCGGAAGCAGCGATGGGGTTCGTGGAGGGCGTTGTCCTGCGTCATGGAGCGCCTGAGAGAATAATCACCGATCATGGGAAGCATTTTGTCGCCGATCTCATCGAAGAAGTGTTCAGGGTAATGGGCACATCCCACGTCACTAGCACAGTGTACCATCCGCAGACCAACGGTCTGTGCGAGCGCTTCAATCGCACACTGGCTGATATGCTCAGTATGTATGTGCCGTCGCACCACCGGGACTGGGACGAGTTCCTGGCTTACGTGTGCTTTTCCTATAATTCAGCACAGCATGAGACGAGCGGCTTTACTCCGTTCGTCCTTCTTCACGGTCACGAGCCAACGCTTCCGATCGATGTGGCTCTTGGGCAGCAAGGGGGAGGCGACCACACCTAGGACTAGCAGAGTCGCTCTGAGGCTCCGACAGGCACGCAACGTGGTCGCCCGACGAGAGGAACGCCAGCAGGGGAAAAACAAGCGACAATACGACGCCAGGCGACGCACTGCGGTTTTCCATGCGGGTGACTTTGTGTACTTGGGGACGCCTCGAAGGCAAAGGGAAAAACAACAAAGCTCCTACATCGCTACCACGGGCCATTTCGTCTCATCCGACAAGTCACTTAAAACAACTGGGAGGTGACGGACCGCACGGGGAGAAAGCGGGACATTGTCAACGTCGTCCGTATGAAGCACTGCCACACACACCCAAGCTCCGACTCTGACGCGGACAACGAGACGGCAGACGACGACAGCCTCCAGCGCATCCACCAACCGCCAGTTTAAGAGCGGCCAAGTGGTGTAGTTCGAAGTGCCGGTGAAACCGAGGTGTACTTTGATCCAGACACATTTGAGCAAGACCAGTGTGCAGGACTGGACCTTGTGCAAGACATTTATGACAGTGACACGGAACGATACTACAGTGCCAGTGAGAACGCGGACTGACTCTTGAGTGTGCCCAAACTTACATTGGCCGTGACTCTCATTGTTTCTTATGTTAGCGTTGCTATGAAGTGTTTGTGCTACGTAGTTGTTATATACCAAAGCGTTTGATGTTGTTTCGGGGGTTTAATCAAGAGTGGGGGCACTCTTTTTTTCCGTCGGGGAAGGTGTCGCGAAGCCGAGGTCTGTTGATGTTGTCTGGTTGTTTTGAGTTAGGTTCCCGCCGCCGGGGCTCTTCCTACCAAGTGTGTTGTGTGAAAGCGCTTACGACGCGACTTGGGCCCTGGCGCCTTTTTTCTGAGAAACGGACCGGAGAGTGTGTCTGCGCGCTGAGGGGCCGGGATACACGGTTTTTTCGGGGGTTAGGTTACCGCGCCCAGTGGCGTCTCCGACTCCGACCCCCCGTTGCGTATACGCGGGCCGCTCTGTTCTCCGAACCCCCGGTCTCGCTCAAACGACTGCCTGTCTTTTTCCCTTTCGAGTTTGTATACCTTTACTGTATTCTCAACAGTAATTCTTTTGCCAGGAACGGGCGCCTTCGAGTTTGAACTGTGTCTTCCGTGATTGGTTCCTTTTTTCTTTCAAAAATGTGGCTGATTGGAGCTAAGAAGCGTCTCGCCGATTGGCTGCAGAAAGCCTTGTTCCATTAGGTCTGCACGCTCCAGGATGCACTTTTTCCCCCAATACGTCCCCAGCCGGACCGCTTGAAGCGAATATAACGCGGCTCCGCTGGCACTTGAGGAGAAGCGGCAGCTGCACCAGAGGCTTGCGGCCGGTCGTCGAGGCCAGTCGCCGGGAGCCCTTCGCCCGCCAACTATGTTTCGTTAAGGACTCTTGATTCCCTGTTTTCCTATGTTTATCTGTATCAGTTGTAACGTTTTGCCTCTATGTTTTAAATCTAAGTATCAGTAAAGTAATCAGTTGACCTTTGACCCTCTAAAACCTTCGAATGCTACTTCGTCGGAATCATCCTTCAACAGTAGCGGTGCCGGACCAAATCACGCCGTTACACTATCTTGCATTCATGAAGGTTATTCTGAGTGCAGATAAAAAGATTGGCAGTTGCTTAGCTCGGCTAAGCGAGGATATACGTAGCTTGAGCTAAGGTTCAGCGGGTTATTCTTATGGTTCCTGATTGTCTAGGATTAGCTGATTAGCATGCTTACTGCTGCTAAAATGATTTCCAATCTAATCCAATCCAATCCATTTCAATCCAGTCCAGTCAGGTGCAGTCCAGTCCAGTCACTGCTTCTTGACCATGCGCAGCACTTCTCTCCAGGAGCGACGCGAAACGGCTACCAAGTGGCTCCGGGGCAACGTCACACTGGACTACTGCGCAACGGAGGCACAGAGCTAGGCACGCGCCAGCGCCAGTGCGTCTGCCGCCGCTATGACGTCATTCCTCTGGAATACGCAGACCGGCGAATGAGCAGACCCAATTCTCTACACACCCGTACTCCAATTATATTTGATTTCAATCCAACACAACCCATTTTAGTCCAATCCAATCCAATTCAATCCAATCCAAGCCAAGCCAATTTTCAGCGAAGCACCCCGGTACGCAGTAAATATAATAACTCCCTTAGCAGGGTGTACTAAAAATGAGGCTTCATTCAGCTCTTTCGGATTAAAAATAATGTAATCTTGAAATCATAATTCTTGACTGATTGATTGTGGGGTTTAACGCGCCGACACAACGCAGGCGATGAGGCGCGCCGTAGTGGAGGGCTCCGGATTAATTTTGACCATCTGGGGATCTTTATCGTGCGCCGAAATCTCGTACACACGGGGGTTTTTGCTTTTCGCCTCCATCAGAAAAGCGGCCGCCGCGGCCGGGAATCGAACCCGCGACCTCGTGCTCAGCAGTGCAACAAATCATAATTCTTTACGTCCAGCATTT
The DNA here is from genome assembly GCF_048455015.1 of Haemaphysalis longicornis. Lineage (NCBI taxonomy): Eukaryota > Metazoa > Arthropoda > Arachnida > Ixodida > Ixodidae > Haemaphysalis > Haemaphysalis longicornis. The sequence goes on along the minus strand of NW_027526225.1, from coordinate 69,097,300 downwards.
TGTGGTGGGTGGTAATATCAAATCTTAGCCATTTTCAACTTGAGCTACTGGTTTAGGTTTTTTGTACATCCCGCTTAGCGTTTACGTGATGGTTATGAAGAAACTCGGGAATGGTGTATGGGCATTCGTGTGAATTACATTTATAACGAAGAAAAGCAACCACTAAATAAACGGCATGAAGAATGTTTTGCGAAATCCGTAAAATAGACAGTTTACCCCAAACTCAAATTATTCCCATTATACGTTGGTTATGCGCAACACCCTAAATTAGATTTTAGAGATTTGAATAAATTACTAACACCCGCAAAAGTGAATACCATATTTGAACAGGCCTGCTATACAAAGAAGTATTTGGGAAAACATAATTTAGCCCTCTTCTTCCTGATAAATTAAAAAATCTGCGAATAGCGATTATGTAAGCCCACTCCCTTAATTTCAAAATTCAAGAAATAGCGGTTTTGCAGGAAGTTAGGTGTTTTAGTTATATTACGCGTGTGATATCCAAAACATGGTGTTGCATTTCTGTACGAGAAATATTTATTAGCAAAACCTTCTCATATACCAATCGGTTCTACATATAGTGGGACATTTAATAAAAAATTCGCCAAGAATGCAGATTCTCACAATAGGGATCGGTTATAACGGAGAATTTCATATGGCTACTTGTTAGGTATTATTACGAACGACATATATCACCGAAGCCAAATTTGATATTACCACAAACGAGCGAGATAATCAGAGATTCCAAATATTCTATTTCCATCGTTTCCACTGCTAGAGGTGAAATTAATGATAATCCCCCCTCCCTGAGAACCAACGCCACGATGGGAATGTACCCCCAAAATTTTAAGTCTGCGTCTAGCACTTCCGGGTGCACGTTCACGCATCAGCCGGCCGGTCGGACGGTCGGTTGGTGGGCGTAATGGGTACTAGTCTTCATAGCAATACATACAAATTAGGAACAGAAATGTATACACGCTATCGTGTCCTGCTATGTTACATTTATTACATTTCGCTCGACCTTGAATCCGGTTTTATATTGCTGTATCAATCATTGCGTGTTGTTCGTGGTTCTTGGTGTACAGTACTCCTTATTTTTTTCATTCTCTAACCTTTTTTGCAGTGCCATTGGTATTACTTATTTTGTGTATCAATGGAAATCCCGGGTACGGCTTCGGTATTGAGATCTTCTGATGTGCTTAAAAATTGGAAATAAAATTAGAATTGATAAGCTAGAAGTAGTTTTACCTGAGAACTCTTATGTATTGCGCAATATTGCTCCGTATAGCTAGGTTAGTTTTTATAGTTCGTTTCTATTTAACGCAGAAAGTGACTGCAATACAAAATCGATGGGTTGGTGTTGTTTTTACAGGTAGATGCGCCCAGAAACGCTTTCTTTGGACGCCCTTCTGCTGCATGACAGTAATTACTCTTATCTTGCAGTAGGAACGGCTCATTGTTCCTTTACCTTGGTCGTGTAAACAATCAATCGAAATTCAGGTTTAGACACCTAAAAATACAATACACTTTAAAACACGCGTTTTACTCACAAAAGCCCCAAATGTCTTTGCAGTTGCGTCAAACTTGCGGAGTACTTGGCAATACAGCTGCTGAGAACAAACATGCCGCGCTTCCAGCTCCGTTCTAAGCACATAACAAAGATATAAATCTCTTGTTTTCAACATGCATTGTTCAGTAATGTTATGGTCACAAGCTTTGCGGTTTTAAAAATACAACAGAGAAACGCGTCCATGGAGGGTGACAGACGAAGAAAATACTCAGGCCCAATATTATTTCCATGAACTTGACTACAGAGAGGTATGCTTTATCAGTTTTCTGTGGTTTATTCATAGTACGAAGTTTTGTAAACTGCCGTCATTGGGCGTTTTTTTCACATATATGCCGGAACATTTTTAAGTACTATCCTTAGAGGCACTGTGGTGACATGTAACATAAAACATGAAATAGTTCTGTGTTAAGAATTGCAAGTTCAGTAAAGGCTGGCTTTTGTCAAAACTGCTATTGCTCAGGTGAACTTTTGTTTATACCACGCTAAACTTTTCGGGCTTAATGCGCGCATCCAAACCAACTTCTTTTTTCGGACGTTAGATGTGTTTGTAACTTAGAGAAGGAAGGGCAATTTTGCGGGCAGCACATGGACAGCAAACGTTCCAGATGTATCGTTCTTGGCAACATTTAACGGGCAGGTATGTTTCAGCCAACTGGAACAAAATAAGGGCAAATAAAAGCTTATCTAACTTTCTCATGTGCTGAAACTTTCTGATGTGCTTCAATACATCTGTCCAGAGCTGAAATGGGTATTAGGGATGGCAAAATTTCTGAACTGCATAGTACGCTTGAAAAGAGCTTTATTGATTTTTTATATGACGCCAATGAATGATTAATGGCGTGCTTACAATTCACCCACGTTGAACAAAAAGTGGAATAATTATAATTTTGAAAAATCAGTGAGTTTCGTAAGGACAGTAAGATAATACGATAAGGGTACAGAGATATCCAGGCCAATCCGGTTGCAAGCAAATTGGTCGTGCATGTGACACACCTAGGCAAAGCCAAATAGTTTTTGAAACCTCCATATATCATGGGGGTCATGTCGGATTTACATCAAGGTTGGGTACAACTGTTGGGAGGAATGCTCCACAAATACATGATTTTTACGAACGCATGGACAGGTTCATATATCGGTTCCTAATGCAGGACAATGTTTTGTTGAAAGTAGCGGTTCTTTGGAGTTATTTTCGGTATGTGCTTCTAAAAAATTATAGCAAGACAGCTCTGGATCTCGTAAAACCAAAATTTATTGATGAAGGTGTTGGCGTTTAATGGCGCAAGGCCAACGACGGCAAAGAGCGCCAAAACCGTGGTTAGGTATGAAGGATGTAAAGGTAAACTCTAAAATCGTTTAACAAAACAAAAGTAAAATTAATAAATGACAATGAGGAGGGCTGGTGTAAAAGGCCAGGCTGTGATGTTGCATGGCATGAAATAAGGTTTAAAAAAAACACTACGCGTGATAGGAAATGAGGTGCAAAAACTTGATGTCACTAAGAAACTTAAAAGTGCGTTGTACAGGAATCATGGGATCATCCGCCAGAAAGAGTGCTGGGTGTAGTGGAATGTGTTGTCTGTAGAGTTGAGGGAAGTGCTTACATCTTGTAGTGTGGAGTGCTTTGCATGTAATGAGGACGTGAAGTACGGATAGGCCCTCCCCACGCCTGCTACACAGGGGTCTTGGAGATTCAGTGAGCAGATTGGAGTGTGTCACGTGTGTGTGGCCTATCCGTAATCTAGCTAGAGCAACTTCGGTGAATCTGCTGTGTGAGTCACTAGTGTATTGTCCTAAGTGTGGTTTTATTACGTGTAACTTGTTGTCTGTCTATGTGCTCCAGTCGGCTTGCCATGTTTTGCGAAGGTGTTGTCTTATGTGTGGCTTGAGGTCAGTGTAGGATATTGTTGTTATGTCCACTGTGTTTGCAAGTGCAGCAGCGGCGGCCATTTGATCCGCGGTCTCATTTCGGGTGATTCCAGCATGGCCTGGAAGCCAGTACAGGATTAGTTGAAGATACTTAGCTTATATAGATATTATGGCATTAAAGACAAGATTGACAATGTGGTTTTTCCTCGGTCTGTGTGAAGACAATGCACGCACAACGCTCAAAGAGTCTGCAAATATGACAAACTTGAGAATTTGTTTTTTAAGAATGTGCTGAACGATGAGTAAAATGCCATATGCTTCTGCTGAGAAGATAGTGGTGTGTACATTCATGGTTCTGCCAGAAAATACGTTGGGACCATGAGCGGCGCATAACACCGTACTTATAATTTTCGGGGCATCGCTGTAGAATTCGGCGCATTTATATTTATCCTGAAGCGACAGGAAATTCTGCACAATCGCAGCTCTCGGAACCCTGTTTTTATCTATTTTTATAAAAGAAACATCACAACAAACAGGCAGCAGTTGCCATGGTGGTATAACGTCAGAAAATGATGATGATGTACAGACATCTAAAAACCCAACGGAAATACCTAAAGCTTCCTCTCTCACCCTCAGAGAGTAGGGCAAATGAACAGATGGACGATTTGAGAATAGCTGGGATGTAGATCTAGCGTTGAGGACCGGTTTAAAAGGATGGGTATTCAATGATGAGACCTTAAAAGCATATAATAAATCAATGTACATTCGTTGATGTTCCAGGCACCATTTGTTACTTTCAGCATACAGACTCTGGGCCGGGCTAGTGCGGAACGCACCACACGCAAGCTGCAGGCCGAAGTGGAGCACTACGTCAAGCATTTTTAGTGCTGTTTTTGATGCCGACCCATACACAACACTACCGTAGTCTACCCGAGACCCGACTAAGTCGGTAAAGACACGGAGAAGGAGTTCTTTGTCTGCACCATAGGATTGGTGGGAGAGGACTTTGGGAATGTTTGGTGTTTTCAGACATTTATGTTTATGTTGTTTTATGTGTGTAATGAACGTCAGTTTTTTATCAAATATGACACCTAAAAACGTGTGCTCCTTTTTTACAGTAATAGAAGCGTGATGAAGGGTGATCTCAGGGTCTGCCTTAATCCCGCGCTTCCGGGAGAACACAACACAAGTACTTTTTACAGGGTTCAGTTTAAAACCGTTTGCGTCTGCCCAGCCAGCAAGTTTGTTAACCCCAAGCTGGACTTGGCGTTCACAAATTGAAAAGTTACAGGACTTAAAAGATATTGGAATGTCATCTACATATACAGAACAGGTAATGGTTGGTGGCAATGCCTTAGGAATGGAGTTCATCTTAACAATAAAGAATGTGCAGCTCAAGACGCCGTCTTAAGGGACGCCATTTTCCTGCACGTATACATTCGAAAGAGCACTGCCAACCCTCACTCGAAAGGTCCTTTCCGACATGTAGCTACCAAGCGTGTTCAGCATGTTGCCGGAAACACCAAACGCCTTGAGGTCACACAAGATACCGTACCGCCAGGCCGTGTCATCGGCCTTTTCCATACCGAAGAAGACTGTTATACAATACTGTTTATAAATGAAGGCATCTTTTAGATATGATTCCAATGCAACTAGTTGATCGTTGGTGGATCTCCCAGCCCTGAAGCCTGCCTGGCAGCTCTCGAGAAGACCATTGTACTCAAGAAAGTACACGAGTCTCCTGTTTATCATCTTCTCGAGAAGCTTGCACAGGCAGCTTGTCAAAGCAATGGACCGGTAACTGGAAGGAGAGGAAGCATCCTTCCCCTCCTTCAGGAAAGCCACTACTATGCCCTCCATCCAAGAGCGTGGAATGTGCCCCGAAAGCCATATGTTGTTGTATATATGTAGGTGTGTTTCAAGAGTGTCTGGATGTAGGTGTTGTATCATGGTGTATGTGATTTTGCCTGCACCTGGAGCTGAAGGCTTGCATGTGGTCAGAGCAGCCTTCAGCTCATGAATTGAAAAGGGGGAATTGTAGGAAGTGTGCGACTGGTTGTTATCACGCAGGGACTTCTTCTCCGCAGATGTTTTGTGTTTTATGAAAGTGTTTGTGTAGTCTGCTGAACTGGACACGTGTTGAAAATGTTGTGCAAGCATGTCAGCCTGGTCTTCGAGTGTGTCCCCTGTTGTGCTAACCAGGGGCAGGCTGTGTGTCTGTTGTCCTCCTTTTAGTTGGCGTATTCATGTCCAGACTTTGTGAGTGTCAGTGACGAGTTGATAGAAGTGAGGAAGGCGCGCCAACTCTCCCTTTTCGTCTCACGACGCACACGCTTCCCAAAAGCCTTTGCCCGTTTAAAGAAAATGAGATTATCCGACGTGGGGTAACGGCGAAGGACACCCCACGCCTTGTTCTGGGCCACGCGCGCTCGCCTGCAGTCTTCGTTCCACCAGGGTCTCCTTGGTTTGCGTGGGGAACCGGAGGCCTGGGGAATGGACTTTTCGGCGGCGTCGAGGACGTGCGAAGTGAGCAGTTGGGTCGCATCTTCTACGTGTAGGTGTTTTATGGGTGTGTAGTGCAGTTTAGATGTTTCTGTGAATGTACTCCAGTTTGCTTTTCCCTCATTGAACCTTTTATGAGAGGGGGAAGTGTTTGTACCTTTGCCTATGTATGTCAATATGGTGGGAAAGTAGTCACTACTATATAGGTTTGTGTCCGCATGCCACTCAAGAAATGGGAACAGAACCGCAGAGCCAAGAGCCAAGTCAAGATGTGAATAACTGTTTTGTCCTATGTTATAATATGTAGCTTGGTTTTTGTTAAAAAGGCATGCTCCCGATGATGTCAGAAATTTTTCAGTGAGGCGACCTCGGGCATCTGTGCAAAAAGAGCCCCAGGTTGAATTATGTGCATTGAGGTCGCCTAAGACTAAGTACGGTTCAGGTAGTTGATCTATCAGGGCCTCAAAATCAGTCTTCGATAGTTGGTAATCCGGAGGGATGTAGAGGGAGCACACCGTTATTAACCTATCATAAATAATTGTTCGAATCGCGACAGCTTCAAGCATGGTGTTTAGGTGGATGGTGTGACACGCTAAGGATTTTCGGGCTAAGAATAAGTGCACGTGATCTTGTCTTTTCGAAATACCAAGTAGCTATTCAAGAAGTTAGTATGTTTACTATTTAGGTGTGTTTCCTGAAGACACAAGAGACTTGGCTGATGTGAATGAAGTCTCTCGTACACATCATCTAGATTGTTGATAAGGCCTCTACAGTTCCATTGAATGATGTTGTCTGTTCCCATTATTTCCATTTAAGAATGACTGGAGTGTGTGTGTGTGTTCATGTGTCGTCTTTCGGGGCTGTTACTTTGTGATTGGGCTTTTTGGGCCTTTCTGTAGGCTTGGAAGTCGGTGGTCGCTCCTTGCGCTGCGTTGCAGGCAGGAACGGCCCGACATCCATCTCGTCGTCGGATGTCCGAGGGGTGCCCGACGGACCGGGAGCCCCGGACTTGGCCCCCCTTTGGGAGCGCTTCGTTTGAGCCGCCCCCAACGAGGGCATCCAGGGCACCAGAGGTGGCACGGGCGGTGCGGTGGCGGTGGGATCCGGTGTGGGGCCCGTGGTGTCCATCACCTCGGCCCTCTCCAACGTAGTGGAGGACGGGGAGGCAGAAGCGGGAGCGGCACCGGTCCCTACGGAAGAGGTTGGCACCACAACCGCTGCTGCCTCCGCAAGCGGTGTGGCGACGGATTGGGCTGCCTGAGGCAGCCCAGGGGGGGGGGGCGGTGGCGGGACCAAGTCCGACTCGCGGTACTGGGTCCCCACCGAGATCAGCCGCCGCTCCGCCCCCCGGAGAGCTGCGTCGGCGTACCTCCCCAGAGGGAAGAGACCTCTTTCGCACTTCTGGGAAGGTGATGTTCTCTGTTACCTTGATGTTTACTATCTTTTTTTCAAGTTGAAATTTTTCGCACTTGAGGGAGTACGCCGTATGCGGCCCCCCGCAGTTCACGCAAATGAGGGTGTAAGATGGGCACTTGTCGCTCGGATGGTGGTGTGCCGCACATTTTGCACAAGTCGTTCGGCCACGGCAGAAGTTGGTACCGTGCCCGAACCGCTGGCACTTAAAACAGCGCCGCGGGTTCGGGATGTAGGGACGGATGGAGCAACGGATAAAACCTGCATTTATGTGTTGTGGAAGAACTTCGCGTTCAAAAGTCAAGATAATGTGCTTGGTGGGAATCTCCTTGTCGTCTCTCCGGATAGTGAGGCGTCTCACGGCAGTGACGCCCTAATCCCTCAAGCCGGCAAGGAGATCCGCATCCGTTTCGTTCAGGAGATCTGTCTCGGATATCATACCCTGCGAGTTGTTGAGGCTCCGATGGGGTGTGACCCTGATGTCTAGATCAGCCAGTCTAGTATGAGCTAGAAGCTTTGTGGACTGATGCTTGTCATTTATTTAGATGAGGAGTTCACCAGACCTTTGTTTTTTGCATTTATACGATTTTCCTATTATGGCTTCAAGATATTTTGCAATCAAGAAGACTGACTGAGATGCGAGAGGCTGGGTTGGATTGAGCGATTTCATCACAAGAAATCAAGAGTAATGATCCGGTTCAGGAAATGTTAAAGATGGCAATGGGGGAAAAGATACTTCGGTGCGGCCAATTTTCAGGGACCGATCACGGGGGGGTTTCGAAAATGCCATATGATACATTGGAAAGCCGAGAGGCGGGGGTACTTTCTCCTTTGACCTTAGCCAGGTAGTCAAATAGGTCCCGGAGCTCCCTCTATGGCAGACAGGTAGGGAGCCCTTCGGCCGGAGCTTGACCAAGGCTCCGACGACCACCGTTTACGGCTTCTACCCTTCACCTTTAAACACCTCGCCACGGTTGGACACAGCTTGCGTTTGGGAGCTCGGGTTCAGCGGTGTCGCTGCTCACCTTCACGATGAATACTCAAGGTGCCCCGTGCGGGAAAAGCAAAATGTATTGCAGACAAGCTAATGTGATGTCCACAAATACCAAGAGGCATATCCGCTTAGTTGATTTTGTTCTAAAGCTGGCTTTCAAAAACAAAATTGGCTTTTTACAGAAGCCCAATTTCTTCTTGCGCAAGGTTCCCCATGTATGCCCCCAATGTGCCCTTAAAATTTCGTACTACATTTGTAATGTAGATGTTTTAACGCAGATCTCTGCTTGAACGCAAGAAGTTTTTTTTGAACAGTTATGGTACTTCATCTTCAGTACAATATAGAGGAAAAGCAGGCAGGGAAGATGGTCATTATGGGTGTAAAGTCATTGATTGAGAGTGTCGTGGTTGTGGTGGTGGTAAAACATTTACTACAATTAAGAGGAACTTCGCACATGAAAGCGGAGAAGTCTCGAGTCATTGGAACCTGCGGCGGCTGCGGCCCTGCGTGCCCGACCAACCTACTGTCACTGGTCCTCCGGGTCTCAGTTCCATAGCACTGCCTGCACCGGCTCGAGAGTGGGGCGGGAATAATGTGGGCTGCTGGTGTTCTGGCAAGCCGATGTTGTATGGTACAGTGTTGGATCTTCCTGCAGTCTGGGTATGTTGGGAGATATATTGTGCGGTGTATCATACGCAGGAAGCTAAGGTGGCGTTATCACTGACTCTGGAATTTCCGCCGGGCTACTGCTTCCTCTCGGGTGAGCTGCTGGTGTGGTGGTGGGTAGACACGGTACTGCCGGAGGTAGTGCGTGGTAGTGCTGCTGGACAGGCTCTGGGTCACGGAACGACTGGTATGGTGCCCGAATGCTGCATGTTCGGACGGTAGGTAGCGTGCGACCACTCGCTTCCGCCGATACCTGCATTACCTCGAGTCCTTAATATTACAGTAGAGTTTAGGATATCGTTGTACGTATTTAGTAGTTGGAAGACAGATGCCAACCCCCTAGTTTCTGCATCCAAGTAGGCAGTCTGTGATTATGTGAAGGAGTTACTGCGTGCGTTGAGACGTCAACGCTAGTGAGATGGCCGTCTCTTCGGCTTCGGCGATGTTTATGGTTTTTACGGTGGTGGCGCAAACGACATTGCCTGAGCTGTGGATCAAGCTTACTGCTCTAACCAGGTGGGAAGCGTAGAAGGCCGCATCTGTAAGTCCCATATGAGTAGTGTTAAGGGTGATGCCTTGTAGGAACTGTACCCTTGCTTGTTTGCGCTGTGTGTACCGCTAGGGGTGCTTATTCCACGGTAGCAGAGCAACCCTGATGAGCGTACGCATGTTCGGTGACACGGTTTCCGTTCGATGGCGGTTGGTGTACGCTATCTGATATCCTATCTCCCTCAGGACCATGCGGCCTGTCCACGTTTGTCTGAGCCGGTCTAGTTCGTGGACGACACAAGTATTAATTATCTTCAGCACCTCGTTGTGCACCATAAGTGCATCGCGCTTGCTTGTGGCGGCATGAGAACGAGGCCTAGTGCTCGCTTCCAGACCTCCCGCAGGAGCATGCCCATTAGGTTCATTTCCGTAGGTTGAGTGGGAGATAAAAGGTACAATGCTCCACCGGACTGGGAACCAGGGCTTTCAACATCTTTATGGTATCCTCCTCTTTCATACCTTTGTGCCCGTTGTGCATTATTCCTACACGAACAAAACTCCTCCTCCAGAGGTCGTCCACTGGCACCATCCACATGGAGGGCCATACCATCGTTCCCTCTTGGCATATTAAGTTCCTTGGTATGACTTTTCAACCGATAGAGCAAACTCCATTCTTATAAATGGGCTTACACGTACCTCACGCCAAGTAACACATATGACCGGGCGTGTAACCACCAAAACACGGGGAATGCGCGAGACGGTCACACTCCGCCTCATCCAAGCATTCATAATCTCAAGAATTACATACGCCGTACGCTATGCTTTTCTCTCCAAGTCCGAAATTGAACGGCTGGATGTCATCATTCTGAAGGCCTACAAACAGCCCCTCGAACTTTCCGTCAGCACGGCCACCGACAAGCTATTGAAGCTCGGCCTGCAGAATGCGGCCGACGAGCTCACAGAAGCCCATCTTTCGAGCCAAAGATTGAAGCTGGGAGTCACAAGAACAGGGAGGATACTTCTTTCGTTTGGGGCTCAAATCCCCTCGTCAGTGTCGGACATGTCAAATGAGAAATCTCGACAACAATATCATGAAACAGCTGTACGTTTCACAGCTCCCTTGAAACATGCACCCTGTGCATCACACTGGGCCCAGGGAAGCAAGAGCCAAGGCCATCCACACATACCACAGGAAGGAAACAACCACAACATAAGCGGATGCGTTCTCCTACCCGGCATTAGAGCAATGACAGCCGGGGTGGTGCAGCGCAATAAGCACGTCAGCCGCCTAACGCTACCCGTATACGACTCCTTACAAGCGGAACAAGCGGCAAATGCTCTCGTCATAACAAAACTAAAGCCAGAGTAATCATGGCATGTTGGCAGAAAGCCTGTCGTACCTTTGCGTGCGGCCGATTTCGCCGCACAACTATTTCTTTCTCTATGGCACAACTGCCAGCTTCCACCAGACAGATGCACCATAATCATATCGACACCCACCCAATCTACCGTCCCGATGAACGAAGCCGCCCACTTCTTGGCTCGAGAGTTATGCCGCCGGACACCGGAAAGCGAGCAGGAGAGGCCAACCCGGCTGATAAAGTATCACGATATAACGCAGCACTACAGGCTAGGACGTATCAACTACGCAGCACCACCTAAACATTTAAAGCCCCTGGGACGCTCTTCCATATGGTAGGGGGCTGCGCCCACGCCCCAGTACATTCGCATAATCTCTTTTTTTATTCTTAGGTGTGTAGGTAGTTCTGCCTACCGAGGGGGGTTCAGGCAACGGCCTCGTCAAAACATCACGCACAGAACATTGCAAGAGGAACAATTGCGCTTTACTCAAGCAGTGGAAAATGGAATATAAATGGAACAGGGGATACAATCAACCAAGCACATAACAAAAGCACTTCAGGGTCCCAGGGCTTACGGTACGGCGGGACGAACGGCGGGCCTTGCTGACGTGCGTCTTCTTCGAGGTGGCTGACGGCGGTCGCTTCTCTCTTGTCCCCGGCGGCGCTCCCGGCCAGCAACTCCCCCCGCTACCAAGCGCCGCTGCCCTTATCTAGCGTGCCCAAAAATGTGCCACGCCCCCCCTCCATCGCACAGTCTTTCTGCCGTGTGTTCCCAGATGGCAGGAGAGGTGGCGCGCGGCAGTTTGAACGGCCTAACATGGGCGCTCACAGGGGAGAATCCCCACACTTACCCCCCCTTGGAAAAAAAAAGTTATTGGTTCTTTGCTACACGAAGAGAGAGAAAAAAAAATAAACGAAAGAAAAGGGAGAAAAAAAAATGTCCGAGACTCGTTTACACACAGTCCTCAGAGTCCAGGATTGCGTCCATTGCTTGGCGCCGCAGGTCTGGGCGCAACCGCCGCAACATTGCCAAGGCTTCTTCCAGGGCGTCCTGGCTGTTGTTGCCCTCCGGGCGGTTGGCGCGCCAGGCTCTTGAACGCTCTCTGTGGAGAGCCCCGGCACGGTTGTGACGCCAGCTGATTTCCGGCACTTGGCACACTTCACACAGCGCAGCCAGTTCTTCCTGGGTGTATACCGGCCGTGGTTCTACCGGGTGACGTTCTGCGATTGTGAGCCCCTGAAAGGGGGCCGGGACGGAGGTGCGCGGCGTGCCGACGAGCACTTGAGGCTGGTCGGACCACTCGAGACGAGAGTGCCAGCCCACCGGGTGGCCCGAAGGTGACAGCACCGTCCACGTGGCCACCTCTTCCGTAGGTCGTGCTGGACGGTACGGTGACGGGAACGGGCGGCGCCGTGAACCCTGGGGCGGGGCCGAGCGTTCGGGTTGCCGACGGTGGTAGGGGTGGGCCCGACTGCTGTTCTGAGATATCTTCTGTAGGCGAAAGCAAAGAAAACACAAATGAGCCAGTAGTTAGTGACGCATGCGCAGATTGTATCGTGGTGACGGGGAATACTCATGTGTCGCGCGCTTTCCGCGGCAGTCTTCTCGCTGATTCCCGTTGGCTGTATCCTCGCGCGAAAAATACCGCTTTAGTTCGGACACGTGCACCGGACCGTACGATGCACCTGTGGAAGAGTTTTTCAGCACATACGACAGGTTAGACTTACCCACTACGGTGTACGGGCCATCCCGCCTGTGTGCAAGTGAGGCGGTGAAGCCCTTCGACGCATCACTAAGTGGATGTGTTCGCTTCAACACAAGATCACCCATGGAAAATTGTACGTCCCGTCGGCGCTTGTCGTACTGGGACGTCTGGTCGAGTCGGGAGATGTCGAGGTGTTCGCGGGCCTCCCGGACGGACTCTGTTAGCCGCTTGCGAAGGTCAGCCGCGAATGTCGCGGGGGATTTATCAGTGCGATTCTGCGTGGGTTGGAGCGAACTGTCGAGAGGAAACTTGAGGTCTCTGCCAAAATTCAGTTGCGCTGCCGTGAAACCGGTAGATCTGTTAATCGTTGTCCGCGTTGCGAAGCCCATCTCGGAAAGCTTGTTGTCCCAGTCCTTGTGACGGCCAGTGTGAGCATTGAGCATCGATTTAAGGTTTCGGTTGACCCGTTCCGTAATGTTCGCTTGCGGGTGGTAAGCCGAGGTGCGGGTGTGACGTATTCCCAAGGCGTGGCAAGAATCTCGGAAAACCTTACTGGTGAAATACGTCGCGTTGTCCGTGATTAACTGCGAGGGGAAACCAAACCTCGTGAACACTTCCAGGAGGCATTCCCACACCTTTTGAGAGGTTAGCTTCCGCAAAGGAAACAACTCGACCCACTTTGAGAAGTGGTCTGTAATTACCAACAAGAACTGGTTGCCTCGAGGACTTCGAGGAAACGGCCCCATCACGTCGCATGCAACGATTTGCCACGGCGAGGTGCTATGGACGGATGTCATTGTTCCAAGCGGCAGGCCTCCACGTGGTTTGGTCTTCTGGCATATGGGGCAGGAGCGAGCGTACCGAAGTACATCTTGTCGCATTCCCGGCCAAGTTGCTGTGCGGCATAACTTTTCATAGGTTTTTTGCCCAGACGAGTGACCCGCCAGAGCGGAGTCATGGTAGTAGCCGATGAACAACTTACGCAACTTGCGGGGAACGACAACTCGGAAAGGAGTTTGTGTTGAGTCGTCGTCTGCCTGGGGAATGTATCGCAGCAGAATACCATGATTTCCAAGCAAGTAGCTGTCAACCTCGTCGTTCCGGGAAGCTTCTGGAGAGTCTGTTGTCGAGAGCTTGTCGATGACTTTGCGACATAGACCATCGCTCCGCTGTGCCGCAACCAAGTCCTGCTGGCTCACCAACGATCCCCAACGGTCGTTCGTGGGGGCCTGCACTGCTGCAACCACCATACTTTCCTCGTTTTCCACCTGTGTATCAGTAAAAAGGGGAGCGCGTGACAGCGCGTCAGCAACTGTATTAGTGGTGCCTTTCTTGTATTCGATGGAGTAGTCATAACGTTGCAGCGCGAGTGCCCAACGCGCGAGTCGTCCTGCTGGGTTTTGAAGCCTCTGAAGCCAGGAGAGAGCTTGGTGGTCAGTCTGAATGGTGAAGCATGCTCCGTCTAGAAACATGTCAAATTTTTTCAGCGCGAACACAATCGCTAGGCATTCCTTTTCGGTGACGGAATAATTGCGTTCGGCTGGCGTCAGAGTGTGACTGGCGAAAGCCACTGGTCTCAACACTTGATCCCACTCTTGCAGAAGTACCGCCACCAAGCCGAATTCACTGGCGTCTGTTTGTACCACAAACGGCTTGTTTAGGTCAGGGAGTTGCAAAGACGCATTTTCTGCTAATGCTGTCAGCAAGGTTTGAAAAGCGGTCTGTTGTTCGGACGCCCAACACCACTTCTTGCCTTTGCGAAGTAGTTCATTGAGCGGTACAGAGATGTTCGCGCACTGGGGAATGAACTGGCGATAAAACGCAATCATGCCAAGAAACCGTTGGAAGCTTTTGACGTCGCTCGGCGGCGGGTATTGGAGTATGGCTTGCAGTTTCTCTGGATTTGGTCGCAGAACGCCCTTGTCAACAACAAATCCGAGTAAGTTGATTTTTTCCCCGGCCAGCTGTACTTTGCCGGGATGTATAGTCAGCCCGGCTGCGCGCATGCGCTGTAGCACTATCTGCAAATGTTCCACATGTTCCTCGAACGAGCGTGAAAAGACAGTGACGTCGTCGAGATAACACAAAGCGAATTCGTGTTTCGCGTCACCCAGAACAATGTCCATCATCCTTTGATATGAACTGGGGCTATTGCTTAGACCGAAAGGCATACGCACGAATTCAAACAACCCTCGGTGACATGTAAACGCAGTCTTCGGTACATCGTCTGGGTGCATTTCTATTTGTAAATAGCCACGTGAACAATCCAAGGTCGTGAAATACTTCGCGCCTGCCACGGCATACGTTATTTCGGTCACCGACGGGAACGGATAGGCATCTCGTTCCGTCATGGCATTCAGTTTTCGGTAGTCGACACAGATTCGCATAGATCCATCTTTCTTACCGACTGGGACGACGGGGAACGCCTAAGGACTCTTTGATGGACGAATGACGCCGGTGTCGAGCATCTCGTCCAAGGCTTTGTCGAAAAGCGCTCTCTTGGGGGCGTTCATTGGTCGTGGGCTGCATCGCCATGGCTTTGCGTTCCCAGTGTCGATGCGATGCTGCAAGACATCCGTTTTTCCTGGTTTTTCCGTGAACATGTCCGCATACTGGCGCAGGAGGTCTTCGAGCTGTTTGCGCTGAGACGACGTTCCTTTGAAATTCTGCAGCTCCTGTAACAGGTCTGCCGGCAGGCTTTCAGTCGACAAAGCAGCGCGAGACCTGCAGGGTAACGGGGGACCCGCCGAGGTCTCAAACGGGAAAAAACCTGGGTCGTCGCCAAGGTAGTACCCGCCAGCTCTGATGTCCAACCGCATAGCAACATCTGCGATAAAATCTGTGCCTAGGATCATGGCAACCGACAAGCCCTTGAGATACAAAAACCTTTGTCTCTTAGCGCGGGAGCTAACCGATATGCGTAACCGAACAGCGTTTGTGCTCTCCGCGGCCGCGCTCGACGCCATCCTAAGCATAACTTCGGTATGGCGAAATTTTACCCGCTTTGCCTTGCAGTGTTCGAAAAGCATATCGCCGATAAGGGAAACTGTGGAACCGGTATCAAGGAGTGCAGTTACGATCTTGCCGAGCACTTTGACACGAATGGTTGGTGCCACTAGCTTGGGGGGATACTGCATGCGATCCACCGAAGGCACAAGAAAAGATTTACCAGGTGTGTTGGCCCGCTGCGACTCGCTGCCTGGCTTCAGCGACGCCGGGACGTGAAGTTTCCGGAACGCGGAAATCTGTCCTCGGTGGCGGGCCCCTGCTGACGAGCCCCCTGATGGCTCGTCTTCGTGTGGGACCGGGCGGCCCACGGCCCCGTAGCCCACGTTGGCTGGGACCGGGTGGCCCACGGCCCCATAGCCCGCGTTGGCTGGGACCGGGTGGCCCACGGCCCCGTAGCCCGCGTTGGCTGGGACCGGGTGGCCCACGGCCCCGTAGCCCGCGTTGGCTGGGACCGGGTGGCCCACGGCCCCGTAGCCCGCGTTGGCTGGAGTGCGGTCATGGTATCGGTTCTGCGGCCGCCTTCTTGGTGCAAATTCGCCCGGATCCAAAGCCCGGTGTGTCGCGGACTGCGGCGCCCACGACTGGAAAGCGCCAGGCCCGTTCCAGGCACAGCTTGGCTCCAAGGATTGGCTCGGCGTTGGCGGTGGTGCATACTGCAATTTGGCGAGCAGGCACTCCTGAATAGCGCGCGCGTTCGAAGCAACTGCATTCAAATCCGCGTACGTTTGAGCATACAAATACGGCTGGAACCGAGGATGGCACTGCCGTAACACACGGGCAACTTGCTCAGCTGAAGTAGTCTCTGGGGCCGCTCTCCTGTATAGTTCCTGCATAGCGCGTACATACTCTAACAGGCTTTCGTTAGGGTGTCGCGCCCTGAGATCTAACTCACGGAGAATGCGAGTGTCGTATCCAGGCGGAAGGAACTCAGTCCGAAAGCTTACCACAAAGGTGGCTCACGACGCAAACGGGGACTGCAGGCGCCACCAGCAGGCTGCAGGCCCTTGGAAAACCAGTGGCAATACCCTGGTTAGCATATGAGTGTCCGACGCTCCGACGGCGGCCTTGTAGACATCGAGCTTGTCAAGGAAATCCGCGACGGACAGACGGTCGTCATAGCCGCGGTAGGTTGGGATGTCAGGCTGAAGACGGGGCGCCGGGTCTTGTAGAGTGCCCAGGTGTTGCGTAAGAGCTTGACATAAGCCGGCCACTGTGGTGAGAGCTTCGCTGAAGGCGGTGTCGGGGGCCGTGGCCCCGACGACTGTTCCCGAACGAAGTTCCTTTCCGTCGGCAGCGGACTTCATTGCTGGACGCCAACGAAACTCCGAGAACCGACGAACTCGGGCGAAGGAGCTACAAAGATGCCACCGTATAAATCGAGCACGCACCAGCACAAAGTCAACTGCGGGTAATGCTTATCAGTTGCGGCGCTCGCCGGAAAACTGGACATTCGGTGCCGCGGAAAAGAAAGCTGGGTAGTGCGCAGGCTCGTTGAAAAGAAATGAAGTTGGGCGTAAGAGCAACAACATTATACCCGGCTTTCAGCAGCAAAATACATTTCGCTAAGCTGAAGTGCTAAGTTCCAGAAACAGCTGCCGCTTGCAAACAAATGTACGAAAGTTTTAGTCGCAATTTGCTCCTGTGCGTAAGCGTCTTGCTGACAAAGGACTGTGCTAGCCTAAATACACGTTGGGCGCCACTGTAGGTAGTTCTGCCTACCGAGGGGGGTTCAGGCAACGGCCTCGTCAAAACATCACGCACAGAACATTGCAAGAGGAACAATTGCGCTTTACTCAAGCAGTGGAAAATGGAATATAAATGGAACAGGGGATACAATCAACCAAGCACATAACAAAAGCACTTCAGGGTCCCAGGGCTTACGGTACGGCGGGACGAACGGCGGGCCTTGCTGACGTGCGTCTTCTTCGAGGTGGCTGACGGCGGTCGCTTCTCTCTTGTCCCCGGCGGCGCTCCCGGCCAGCAACTCCCCCCGCTACCAAGCGCCGCTGCCCTTATCTAGCGTGCCCAAAAATGTGCCACGCCCCCCCTCCATCGCACAGTCTTTCTGCCGTGTGTTCCCAGATGGCAGGAGAGGTGGCGCGCGACAGCTTGAACGGCCTAACATGGGCGCTCACAGGGGAGAATCCCCACAGGTGCTATGGGAGGGATCTCTGACCAGATCGTATACCTTAATTACTAGGGCCTGCTGGTGTTTAGGGCAGTTGTGGCTGGGAAAGCTGAAGAGGTCTTGGACTGAGAACACCTCTCCATTGGTTTCTGCAATGAACATGTTTACTCTCTCTCTCTCTCTCTCTCTCTGTCTTCTTACTCGAGTTACTATTAGCAACATTTGCCAGCTTGTGTCGCTGAGGCCCTAGGTGGTCAGAGTTTCCTAATGTAAAGGTGGTTAACGGGGTTAACGTTAACAAAATATAAAGTCCTAGTATACTAATGGTTATGATTATCGGGATCTCGTTACCCTGGAGCTTCACTAGTATTACAGACGATTCTAGTAGCCTGTTGTATGCTAGCGCCTTATAACAGTATGCTCGCAGTTTTCCGCTGAGCATTGAAGACCGCGAATTGCGACGCACTGTTGGACTGCCACGGGAGCTTGTTGGAGCGTATCCTGCATGTCGCCTTCTGATCCACCTGCCGTCCATTTCCTAATATCATCGGTATAGAGCGCATGTTTAATCCACGTGATGGGTTTAAGTTGTTGCGAAAGATTTCTCATATCTATATTAAATAATTTTTAGAAAGCTCCGCTACTTGCGGCATTGCTTTGTTGGGCATGGTTTGATGAACCGTTCCTAGTGGTCCAATTCCTACACTCCCCGTCAGGAATGCCGGAATATACTGCAAAATGTGTTTTACACAATCGGTGTCTTTAGCTTCCGACTTGAAACCGCCATTATATAAGGTGAATTATGAAATACAAAGGCGCTGAAACCAGAATTCCAACACTTTTCTGCTTCTTTTTTTTCTACTACAAGCTAATTTGTTTTTGAAGTTAATATTTTCATCCTTAACCAAATTATTTTCAATAGGCACTCTTTATACGTTTCCTTTATCTACCGGAAACACTAGGGAGGGATTTGCATTGCCAATTTGCATTGCCAATTTTCAGCTAGGCGTTGCACGCAACACTTCTTTTCAAAGGGTACTGCAAAATTAGAGCCAAAAATTGGGGTTATTTATTATAGAAATCACCATCGTCATCATAGACGTGGTTGTGTCCAATGCATGGCGAAGTCCTTTCCCAAGGACCTCCAGCCACGTTTACCTAGTTTCATCAAATTTTACAAACTTTCGAAGCTCATCCCTCCATGTAGTCCGGCCGACCATACTGCGTTTGTGATCTATTGGCAGCTGCTCTGTTGGACGAATGGTCCATCTGTTGTCCCTCACGAGCATGAAGGGATTCTATGGGGCACATTTTCTTTGTTTAGATTGATCTAGGTGTTCTCCACACCAGTTTGTTTTCTAGTACATGCAGTTGTTTCCATATCCCTTCGCCTGACCCCACGCATTTCTCTTTGCATAGCTCCTTGGTCGATCTAAGTTCCATTTCAAGTCATTTAGGGAACTCGAAGTTCTGCCCCGTACGTAATTACTGGAAGAACGCATTGGTTATATACCGGCCTGTTGAGTGACAGAGGCAGCTACCTATTCAGGGTATCAGAATTCTTAAAAAAAGCACGACGAACCATTCTTCTCCTGAGGGTATTTTTTTTTCTTATAACGTGCCAAAGAAGGACAAAATCACTCACTGTTTACAAGATTTCGTTACTGACCCTTAAGTCCCGTTCCTTGCGGCAAATGCGATCGAAATCGAAATTGTCGGAAACTCTGTATTTCGGCAAAAAAATAATACTCGTGCAGTATCGCACAAACGTTGTTGTCTACTTTATTTCGCTTTATGTAATTGATATTTTTTGTTGCAGTGCAAAGACTCAATATCTTTCAACTCAAGAAGACCGGTTTAAGTTTGGTTCCTGCATTTCAATGTATGCAATGCGCTTCAACTACCTTCGGCAAATGGCCAAATAGTTGTGTCATGCATTTTTGTGAACGGTTGTCTCTAAATATATAAAATAAAAATTAAGGAAACAGCCTAAAATTCCCCGGCAGGTTTCAAGAAACAGGACGAATGTGCCTTTTGCAATGTGTCCTATATATAAAGAGTTCAAAAACCTGCGAGCGCGAACTTGCATTTTACTACAAACAAATTTCTCGTAGACTTTTCGTATCACCAAGTGGTAGCAAAGCCGTGCCCGCAGACGCCTCTCAAGTTTATATTGACCGCCAAACTGAAGCAAGAAAAGCAGGTGAGGAGGCGCGCCTTCCCATAAAGATCTTTCGCTGACCTCAAGGCACATTAAAAAGACGGAACTCAGTGATGTCAAGATACAACCAGGTCTCTTCGCACTCTTCACATGAAATACATATCCCCAAAAATGGAGTATTTCCCCTAATGAGCACGGATATTTGTGACTCAATATAGACTTGTGCAGCAGTCCCACCCTGCCTCCCATACCTCACGCAGGCTTCGCTAAATGGGAGGATTGGGCGGCCGACTGTAGCGCTCGAGACCAGTGACAACTGAGTGGACGGGAAGAGGTAGGCCTCAGCTTCATACACGCTGCCCTGGAGAAAGGCAACTTTTTAATATTTACTTATCTCTCTCCAACGAAACGATGTGAACTTTCTTGGATTAGTGATGTTCTTAGGGCACTGGCGGCCGCCTGGCAAGCCGAGTGCGCAAATAAGACTCCTGCACTCAGCTTAGTGGAGACAAAAAGTGTGTATTCGTAAGGTAAGCACGCTCGTTCCTGGCGTCAAACCACCGCTTCGGTGGCTGGCTGCGTAGTTTGCGTACTACACATCTCCTCTCTTTGGAGGTGGTGTTCCGAACCGCAGGTCGGAAGTTGTCGGCGAAATAACGCTGGAGGTGAAGCGTTCTGCTGATTTCACGCAGCGTCCGCTGCCGTATACACGTGGAAATCGGTCGGGTATCCTGGCTCTGGCGCACGTGGCTGGATGAGGTGCACGCTACTATCATCTCTGTGCAAGGTCACAGATGCCTGCCGATGTCCCGTGCTTGCACCGGACGTGGTGTACAGCTTTTCATCGACGCAGCTGCGCCGTGAAGGTCTCAGTATACTCCGCATGCATCCTTACTCTCTACGTTTTTCGACACAACATTCATTGCGAATATGTCGAGCCAGCCAAGATCCTTAACTGCATCCCCTCCCAAAAGTCAGTGAGACATGAGCGTGGCTGTTACGTAGTGTAAAAAGTATGTATCTAGAAAAAATATTGGCCATTGGAAAGCACACGGAGAACACGGTACAAGTACTTTGGTCATGGGTCGAAGGTGAACGGTTCGCAAGAGCAGCCGAGGAAACAGTTGAAGATGCTCCAGGAAAGGAGAAGGAACTGCTATTGTAAACAATCCAATACAAAGAGAGTTTTACTTAGAGTTTTACGGAGCCATGATCAATCCGCGGAAATTTTCCACTTTTTGATTAGATGAGCGGCGGCTTGCATGCATACTTCCAGTGGTTTCTAGGCATCGCAACCGAAGAAAAATGGCCGAAAGGCCAATGCGGACTTGCTGTTAGCATGTGCTTGGGTGGGGAGGCGCTCACCATTATAGCCCGAGTGCCGTAGAGGTATCTTTGCTTTGCTTACAAGTCAAACTGGCGTTCCTTTGCCGTTGCTGGTTTACAATCAAGGGCATGGGGAAAGTGCTGGTTGAGGATGGCGCAACTGGAAAGAAATTAGCAAGAATATTCCCTGGCTATTTCCACCAGTGGATAGACAAGGCACATTTGCAAAACAAAACACTCGAGGCTGTCTGCGGCCATGTCATTGGGGAACAATTCGTCCGCTGTTGCAATCCTGAGCTTGTTATCATCACCAAACAACGAGAGCGTAACGCGCTAAACGACCAGGCTAACAACATAGATGGTTTGTTTATGGCCAAATACCTCTCGAACATTCGAAGGTTTCCGATGACATTTGCAATACAATACAAATCGCAGACGGCGCGAGAAAAAATCTCTTCTAGATGCCCAGGCGCTTTTTGTGGAGCCGCACCGGACACCGTTCATAACACTGCCGTTGCTTCCTTATGGAACCGCAAAGATGCGCTACTTGCGGTCGCCTTGATCCTAGAGCGCAACACTAAGAAACCGGTAAATTGGAGCAAAGCCGGTTGCTGCCTGGGCCCTCACTGAGCCTCAGGAAGCATAACAGTTTTGAATCGAGCTCGAGAACGCAAAGTACGATGACAATACTAGTCCAAATTATATTTGTGACCCCGCGAAGCAACATTTTAGTAAAGGGGAAGGAATACCCGCGGTTGAAGAGTGACTACTTAGACCGCCGGCCACCGTATGGGGAGACACTGGTAGTAGTACCGTCATTATCGCATGTGGGTTGGTCGCAGAAAACCAATTAATAGCAAAACTACCGAATCACTGCTCTCGAATTAGCCCGTAAGAAGCTCCCGGAGGCCAACCTCTGCGTTCAAACCGCGTACTTTCTGGAGAGGTTACCGCAGCTTGCGTTGATTGACGCGATCATGCTCGGGAACAATCAGTGTGAGAGAGACTCAGGAGCGCGATCGCGACTTGCCGCGGAATGACAGATAGCCGAGGCGTACCAATAATCACAACAGCCACCGCAGATGTTTTTATGTCGGCTTTTCGCAAGTTGTGTAAGGCAACAATTGCGCCCTCAAATGTGCCTATATTCACCTGTGCTAGCATAAAAAATCGGACTTGGCTGAGAAGCAATAAGGAAACCCAATCCTCCGAAAATGTACCCGGAATTAGGAAAATATTTCTATTCTTCAATAGTGCAGAAGTAGTGGTTCCTCAAATTAAAGAACGTGTTGTACTGTCCCTATTAGTTTGCCACAAGCAGGACATCTAGTCCCGTTTTTACCAGCAAAGTTGTTTACCAATCGTATTTTTTTGCGCACGCAGTTAAAAGTACCAAGAAATTGCCCAGCGTGCGCACCTGAGGGTGGGCCTCGCGGCGACTGCCCGGCAGTTAATACGAACGAGAAAGTGGCTCTCGCCCATGTGTGCGTGTCTGGTGACGACCGCCCAGCGTCCCCTGTGGACGTTTGTCAAGCCAAGCAAACACACTAGGGGAGATTGCCCTAGATTGGCCAAAAAACCTCTAGCGTTCGCCGTAATAGTAGAAACACTTGCCCGGAACGAGAAAGCGACGTCCTAGCGTACGCCCCTCTAAGGTGGTGCCCGATGATTACTGCTTCAGAGAAAAGGAAAGAAACTCACACCTATTGGCGGTGAGCGTGACCACGGGTGGCGCTGCGAAGGGCGTCTTCGTGACGTCGGCTTAGGGATTCTCGCATTTGTCGTCTCCTTCACTCGGGCTCGCTCTATATGCTGTTTCTTTGCACTCGGTTAACGTTTGATGCTTGTCCGCACCAGGTTTTGTGTATGCGCAACTTTTTATTATAAAAAAAGACTTAAAATCTCATACACTAGCTGAGGGGGTGCTATACAGTATAGTTTTCGGCACCGCTTCGGAAGAAACATTGCCGGCGTGGCCCCTTTTCTGCGAAGCCGGTCCTGCGCGGAGAGTCGGAGCTAGGCGTCAGCTTCTGCACTCACAAATCTTTCGGACAAGAGTACATCCAGAGTCTAAAAACCAACAGCAGCGAAAATGCAAGACCAAAACAAAATCCAGGCCTTCGGGGCTCTCGGCTTTGGCAGAAGGCACTACGATTCCTGGTAATCGTGTGTGAGGTAAAACAGTGTTTGCAACCTTGCAGAACGCTCAAAAGTATTGTATCACATCACTTTACGTTGTCATAGCATGAAAGTGTGCCCGGCGCAAAAAATGTAAGTTGAGTTCCGAATAACCTACGTGTGTATAGGCGCGTGCTGGTGAAGACTTTTGACCAGTTTGGAGGCTTATAGAGCAAAACGGGAAACGCGTACGGTAAAAATACAGTAACAATATGTTTCTTCAGACCTCTGAGGAACATTTGGGTACATTTGCGACAGCCATGCCTTCCCAACATTCAGATTAATAACATTGCACTCAAGAGTACGAGGAGGAGGGTGGAGGAAAAAACTTTAGCAGAAAAATCGAGCTCGATAGTGGGTGGGTTCCTCAGTACAGGACAGACAGTAACAATAATTTTCTTCAATTCATCGAATGTCATCCCGAGTAGGCAAGGATTTGTTCTTTGCACCTGGAAGGGATGGAAAAAAATAAATAGCTGCTTGGAGGTATTCATCGGTTATGATTCTTCATAATACTGAAAACCGCCACGTACACCATTTCTTGCGTTTCTCAGTGAGTAAATGAAGCCTTCAACACCGTAATCATGTCATAGCTGTTCGTGTTGAGATTCACATCGTTAGTTACAATTGAAATTGGGGGCGGAAAAGTCGCCTTCCAGTACTCTTGACAACGTCGTCTGCACCGTTTCGCGGTGGCGTAGCACAAACGTTCTCATTGCATTTGAATGTGAATAAACTCACGCTGCGAATATGCACCTTCTTGTACGCAGCCATACCGAAAGCCAATTTCTGCAGACTGTAGTGAATGCCTCACAGCCTGAAGAACATATTGTCACCGATAGGACTATGGACCTTGGTGGTTTAGGGTTGAAGGACTTGGCTTTATTGCCACGAACTTGTTGGGTGCTAAGAACAGCGACCGCGCGCTTGTCGATGTTGTTGTTGTTCCTTGATATTGGCGCATACCCAATCAGGGGATCGGTCAAACATCAGTCGTTAATTCGAATGAGATTACTGCCTAGGTGGATGAGTCAAAGAAAATCAGAAAAATTTGGAAGCTTTTTTTTCTTGTGTTGGAGTAATTGAGTTTGGAATTTGGTCAATATTGAAACAAAAAAAGGAAATAAATAAATAAATAACTAAATAAATAAAAATAAGAAGAACACGGAGAAGAAGAAGAAGAAGAAAGGGAGAGGAGGAGGAGAATAATAATAAATAAAAAAACGCTGTGTCTAAAGGTACGTCGGACGTACCCGCAAAATTTCTTAAAGATACGTCGGACGTACCCGCAAAATTTCTTAAAGATACGTCGGACGTACCCGCAAGATTTCTTAAAGATACGTCGGACGTAAGATACTTCGGACGTATCCGCGAAACTTTGTTAAGTACGTCGGTGTATTCGGTTTCACTCTGCCCAAACATGCAGCGTACGTTCAGCGTTTTCTCGCGCCGACGTCGCGTCGCCAGAAATGCACGGCGACGCGAGCTGAAACTGGAGCGACGCCGATGTCTACGCTCGCCAGATATCGGCGTCGACGCAGCGCGATAGAGCATCGGAAATCGAGCGGCAGCGTCCGTCTTCGCGTGGTTTGGGGTCGTTCCTTTCAGCAGAAAACAATCAATTTCTTTTTAACTTACGGTAATCGGTTGCCTTGAGACAAATTGCAAGCTATTTCTATTCCCAAGCGCTCATCCATTTGTAGCTTGTTCGGCTTTCATCGGGGATATCGGGGATCTGCGATAGCTTTGTGTGAGTTAAATGAGGGAGCTCTGATTACATCACATCCAGTATTAGCATAATGTGGCTTGTCAGCAAGATCGGTGCGTGACGAGCAAGCGTTATCAACGCCAGAATTCTGGCGCATTCCATTCCATTCGTAGCTCCCGTGGCTTGCGCAGGGGAGACCGGGGATGTGCGATAGTTTTTGTTGGCTCAAATAAGGGAGCTGTGGTTACATTGCTTGTAGCACTAGCATTATTGTCCTCGGCTCCAAGATCGGTGCGCAAGAAGCAAGCGTTACCACTGCTCCAAGCTCTCAAATACGACCAAAAGAAAGCACACACACGACACTCTTTGTGGGAAGCCTCAGTTGGTACACCAAATTCTTCAAGGCTCCTCGTCTCCTGCCGTGGTCGAGCGGTTGAGAGCCGGCCTAGTGTTTTGAAAGTCTGTGGTTCGAATCCTAACAAAACCCCTTTTTTTTTTTTTTGTTGCGAGGGTTTGATCAGCTGTTTGTTACAGGGTACAGACAGGGTGCCAGAGTACCTTGCCTTTCAACCAACAAATGACGTTCAACGGTAACCTCAGTATCAAGGCAGCGCTGCAATTTGTTTTGCTTACAATTTGAATTCACGAACGTGCAGTCGGTACGCAACATGAAGGTTAAATCAAGTAGCAAGTAAAGCAGTTGTTCGAGGTGCGTCTTCGTTTATCATTCTATCTTATTTTGTTTATTTAGTGACGCTAGATTTGACCGTGATGGCTCGAGATACATTTCGCAGCATTTTAATATTTACCCGCCAACAAACTATAGCAATAAGTAAAGACGCCAAGTGATTTTTTTTTCTTGCTAAAGCTAAAGTCTTGATAATTGCAGTTCAAGAAGCGACAATAACTGCTCATAAACGACTACAACAGGATGGCATAGGTGTCCAGCAACGCCTGCCAACGCAGCAACTGGCGCGCGACTTCGCCGGCCTCCTGCGGGCCCGCGCGTTGACGCCGAACGAGAAACATATGAGAGAGAAAAAAAGAAAGATACTCGCGCCGCACATGATTTTGTTTCCCTTTTGCGAGAACCCGTAGTGGTCCGCATTCGATCTCTGACCTCAGCGAAGGCTCTAACCGTCCCTTCAAATAAGGTCCAACTAGAGAACACGAGGGGAAAAAATACATTCTGCGTCAGGTTAGGCATCAGATTCTTGGCATATATACAGCAAACGCGTGATGGTTTTGCCGTCGATGGTTCGAGATAACCACGCTAGTTTTGAGCAACGCCGCTTTCGAGCCACTCTGGGCCCTGTACGTCCGACGTATCTTTAAGAAATTTTGCGGGTACGTCCGACGTATCTTTAAGAAATATTGCGGGTACGTCCGACGTATGTTTAAGAAATTTTGCGGGTACGTCCGACGTACCTTTAGACACAGCGATAAAAAAAATCAGAAATGGATGCTTTTGGAGGGCTCAGGTGAGGTGCCAGAATAAGATGCGAATTAGGTTGTAAATCTTTTGGAATTTTCTATGAAGCGCAGAAGACCAGAACAAACATCCCGGCGGCAATATCCCATTTCTGAAGCCCCAAATGATAAGAGAGCCGGCACTGATAATGCGAACCCCAGGCGATGAAGCGGCACTTCAAGGAGCTGACGTCTGAGGCTTGAAAATCGTCGACATGACAAAAGGAAATGGTCGACAGACTCTTCTTCATTACAGTAACTGCACATGGCAGACTGCGCCCGACGAGACCTGTGGAGGTATCTATTCAACTGGGGCACACGACATCGAAGGCTCGTTACAATCACCTCCAGGTCGCGTGAGGGGCACCAATTCGGATTCCAAGAGAATTTTAGATGAGAGAAATCTTGCAATGACAATAAGACTGATTCGTGCTGCCCTTGCAGCTTCAACAATCTGCGGAATCTTACGGCGGCTAATAAAGGTGTTGTCTCAATGACATCGACAACAGGCCCGGAGAGTGCTACCCTTGCCAGTGAATCTGCGGTCTCATTAAAGGTGATTCCCGCATGCCCAGGGACCCAAAGAAGGTCAACTTCAGTAATATGAGGTGGCAGAAGGGATCGAAATGACCGTAGAAGAGGTGAGTCTTTAGGAGAAGAAAGGGCTAAGCCTACGGATAGGGAATCTGTAATTATAAATGTAGACGACACCGATATGTCAAGCTTACGTAGTGCCAAGACAATTGCCAAGAATTCCGCATAGAATATAGGGATATAATCCATCGGACGAACGGAAAAGTACCAATTTAGGGAAGGGGAAACTATACCTATTCCGGATTTTTCATCTCGTTGAGAAGCATCTGTATATATGATAGTACCTTGCTGAATTGAGGCCAAATGATCTTGTAGGATACTATTGAGCAATCGGGCAGGTAGCATTTTAGCATTTTGGGGAAAGATGTTCCGGAAGTTGACCGTTATCGTATGACCCCTATCAAGAGATGGAAGTATGTTATTGAGCGCAACCCCTAATGGAGACACCAAGCTTTGTGCTAGAGTAACTTGCGGTCGATAGGACCTGAGCCACTGGGCCGCCAAAAACACAGCTGGCTCAGCTACAAAGAAAAATTGTGCCCTGTTCACCCCCGCGCCATAGGCTCTCAGGAAAGTATCCAGAGTGAGTATTCGAAATCGGTGTATCAGAGGGGGAACTCAGGCTTCCAAATAAAGTAACGCATTAGATGCGTTTTTAGGTAGCCCTAAACAGCAGCGAAGAGCCTGGCGTTCCAGAAGAACTAGGCGATGGATCTTATACGTAGCAGCACCCGAGAATAGAACGCACCCGAGCTTTAAAATAGGCCGCACGTACATACGGTATATCATCACAAGAGATTCACGGCGCATTCCCCTCTTTCTATGGCTGAGGCGCCTCAACATGCCCTCAGCACGTACTCCTTTAGTAGCTATACGCTCTATATGTGGACGCCAGTCAAGCTGGCTGTTGTATACTACCCCAAGGTATTTTATAGAATCAACCTGGGGTATGATGTGCTGACGGTAACAGAGAGTGATATTAAAGGAAAAGGTGGACTGAAAAGCTAGCACAGAGCATTTCCTGGCATTTATAGTGAGAGAGATGCTGTCTAGCCAGGAATCTAAAGCATTCAGATACGACTGCATTAATACATACAGTTCGTGTATGTCAGAAGCAGACGCGAAAAACGCGATATCGTCGGCATAAACATAAGTCTTGACACCCGAAACCAAAGGGACCGAGCTTAACAGGATATTAAAAAGAACCGGCGAAAGAACAGCTCCCTGTGGTACGCCTCTTTTCTGCCAATGCCGAGAGGAACAAATGTTACCCCTCACACACCAGAACTGCCTGTCCTTTAGGAATTCACACAGCCATGCTATAATGTATCTAGGGAAATTTAATTTCTCCAAGCGAGCCAATAACACCGGGTACTCCACGCTGTCGTATGCTTTTGCTATATCCAAGGTCACTAGAGCCGCAACCTGTTTATATCGACGGGCAAGTTTTATACGACTTTCAAGGTCGGTGTGGAGACTCCAAATAGAACAACCTGGGCGAAATCTAATTTCACTTGGGCTGAGGTTATTATACTCTGACAAAAATTCCATAATTCGGTGAAGCAAAATCCGCTCAATTAGTTTTACTACGTTAGAAGTCAGAGAGATAGGCCTGATATTATCAACAGCGAAGCCCTGACCAACATTCTTCGGTATAGGAAGTATTTTAGCTAACCGCCACCCATCGGGAATCCATGCATTCCTGAGAGAATAATTAATCATACTCAGCGAGTCATCCGGTGCCTGATCGTATAGT
This sequence comes from Haemaphysalis longicornis, assembly GCF_048455015.1. Taxonomy (NCBI): domain Eukaryota; kingdom Metazoa; phylum Arthropoda; class Arachnida; order Ixodida; family Ixodidae; genus Haemaphysalis; species Haemaphysalis longicornis. The sequence goes on along the minus strand of NW_027526225.1, from coordinate 69,068,403 downwards.
AGTTTTAACATTTCAGTAGTAATATGATCCGGACCAGGGGCCGCAGCTGGTATTTTCGACATAGCATCAAAAAGCTCCGCATGCGTAATTTCTGCGGAGTCCTCTACCACTATAAATGGAGGAGACGAGGTAGCTAGAGAAGACGAAAAACCAATTTGCAGACCCCTAGCAATCAGCTCTAGAGAATCGGATATTTCACTGGAAGATAATACTATAGAGTCTGAATTTTCAGATTGGGAAACCGCTTTCCTTGACCGAAGAAATCGAAAAAGGGCCCGCTTATTAGTGGGTTCAGAAAGAATTGAGCAGCGGTGACAGTCGTAGGCCTGTTTGGCATTAGAAACTGCTCGTTTGAACATCGCGGAATGACACTTATAATTGCTGCAGTTCAGCGGGCAATGATTAATGCAAAGCTTCTTCCAGGCTGCCTTCCTGCGTCTAAAGCAGCGTGTACATTCTTCATTCCACCAGGGGCTAGGTGACACAGCTCCCTTAGACCATACTTCAAATAACGAGGACTGTGCCGAAGTGGTTAGGGCAGCACAAAGATCCGTCACCCGTTCAATTGTGTCTTCTGCGGACAGAGAAGATATGGCCTCCTTAAGAGAGATCTGGAATTTCTTATAATCTGCAAAAGTGCAACTTCGCCGGATGAGAGAGCGAACAGGGCACTGAATATGAAACAATATTGGAATGTGGTCACTGCAAGTCCCGCTCTCAACAGTAGACCATGAAGAAACTCTAACACCCCTAGAACAAATAGTTAAATTTAAAACCGACCGAGTTAGTCCCTGTATGTAGGTAGGAGAACCCGAATTTATACATGCCAAATTGTTGTCCGTCATCCAATTTAGCAAGCGAAGACCGCAGGAATCCGTTCGGTAACCCCAAGAAATATGGTGGGAATTAAAGTCTCCCGCAACAACAACGGGAGGTACAGTCGCAGCAAGAGCGAGATTTAGGGGTTCTGAATCAATAACCCCAAGTGGAAAGTAAACGTTCGCCAAAGAGAAAGGAAGACAACCAGGAAGTCTGATCTCCAATACCAAAACTTCACAATCTGATCTTCGAAGCTGGAAGGATACTTTGGCCTTATGAGCGAATTTTGTTGAAACTAAAATCAAGAGGCCACCCCCTCGTGAAAGTCTGTCTAGTCTGAACGTGTGGCAATTACGTAAGCTAAAGCTTTGATTTCTATTGAGCCAGGTTTCCTGAAGCAAAATTAGATCTGGATTGAACTGGGAGCTTAGACAAAGCAAGTCCGCGAATCCGGCTGTAACAGATCTGCAGTTCCATTGCAGGACTTTAAGGGACCCTATGACTCGGAGAGACCCGCCGCTGCAACGGCAGCGTCTAATATGCTTTCTTTGATCACTGTTCGCGGTTTATTTTTCTTGCTCTTTGGTTTCGGTTGAGTGCCTAGGGACCCGGTACCTGGAGAGCCCGATCGTTTACTGGAATGAGAGATTGAACCCAGAGGCCAACTTTGACATTCCATGTCCGAGTCTGAAGTTGAGGAAGCCGGAGGTAAGCACTCCGAGCCAGTTTTGGGATAAGACGAGGAGCCTGCATCTGAACAAGGAAGCTGCTCGGATTCATCTCTTGGAGGTGTGACAACCGGTACATCGTTATTGGAACTGGGGGCAGAACACTCTGCTGGGGGTAACAAATTGTTCGCGATAGAGGACACCTGTGGAATGGTATTTGGAGGAGAGTTGAACGTGGCCGGAGCCAGCGGCAGGAATGGCGCCATCTGAGCCACTACCGTCCGGGACACACATTCCGTGATGCTAGCTGTTAACTGAGTCACAACTGAGGACACAACTTTCTCCACAGCTGCTTCTATAAGGGAAGCAAAAGCTGGGTCAGCTAGCGAAGGCTGTTGAGCCTTGGACACCGCTTTTTCAACTGCCGTAACGATGGCGTTCAACACAGCGGGCTCGGTCAGCGATGTAGTCTGCTTGGCGGCTACCCCAGCGTAGCCATGCGCCCTTTCTTTAATAATGCCGAACGCTTCCTTACGTGAGCAGCGGCGCTTTTCTATGATTTCAAGCACCTGGGCTTCTTGCGCCCTCACAGGACAATTGGAGTAATCTGCTGGATGACCAGCGCCGCACAAACAGCATTTGACGTTATCAGAGGAGCACGAGTCGGCAGAATGCCTGTCACCGCACGAACGACAGCGGGTAGACGATTTGCAAGCCTTTGCAGTGTGGCCAAAACGCCAGCAACTGAGACACTGAAGAGGCCGAGGAGAGAGGCGCTCGACACGGTAAACCAGAGGCAAAACTTTAATCTCAGTGGGGCATGAGGAGCCCACAAATGTGGCGATCACGGGCTCTGTTGGGACCCTGTTGCTCTCCACAGCGCGGCTGCAACGGTACACTGATGTCACTCCTGCCACCGCAAACTCATCGAGAATCTCGTGCGGAGTCATCTGGACATCGACACCGCGAATAATGCCCTTCACGCATGCCAGGTGGTGGGGAACAAATGCACTCACCTGGTGAGAAGCAAATGTTGTGCATTTGAGGAGGTCTGCCACACAGGTCTCATCTGATGACTTACAGAGGACGCTGCCCTTTCCAAACGGCCGAACCTCGGATATGTGTTCAAACCTCTCGGTAGCAGCCCGAAGCGCCGCTTGCACGATCCGGGGGTTCCTTAACCGGATGGCTCCGCCGCTCACTGGGACCAGAGCTACCGGGATGCAAGTCACTCCACTGCGCTTTAGAGTCTCCACCGGCAAGTCCTGAGGTCGAATGGAGGCCGCCCAGGGGGACCTCCCCCAGCCCGGCGAGTCACGAGACATCCCTGCGCAGCTAAGTGCACCTGGAAGGCAATAAAGAGGAGCGAGAAACGACCAAAGAAACGAAAACCGCCTGACGGTTGGCCGATCACCTGAAGCACCAAACCCCTAGGGCAAAACTACGTCCTAGCAAGCAACCACGCTGGCAGACACGTCAGCCTGCTGCTTCGTGTGCACTTCTTGGCGCGTGCCATACCCTGCCGCAGATTTTTCTTCTTCGACTGAATGCAGTGGCTCGTGCCCACAGAGTGATGGTTAAAGCATAGAATGGCTTTTAGCGTGCTCCTGGTGCGCCACAGTGGAAGACAATGACGACGATGAAGCGCTCGAGAACGCGAGCCGGTGTAAGACGTGTCGATAGCAAACAACGTCGTCGTCCTCTGGCCGTCAGTCGATGATGATAGTTGGGGGGGTTGACCATCCGCCGTGTCAATGAATACTAATGATTGCGGCATTACCCCCCTCTTCAAAAACGCATCGTCCAGATGCGAGTGGATACGTAAACTGCAATGCGCTACTCTGGAAGTGACGGCTGGAATACTAGCGAAAAAAGTAGGGTTTGAGGCGCACAGCATGTACAACGTCCGGACGTAAAGGTCGTCGGGATGAAGAACGCACTGTGTCCGGTAGTACCTCGTAGTTAACGTCGCTGATACGGCGCAGTACTGTATACGGCCCGAAATAACGCTTAAGGAGCTTTTCGCTAAGCCCACTGCGTCTAACGGGTGTTCAGACCCACACCTTATCTCCAAGACTAAACTGTACGTCACGTCTACGAAGATTGTAGCGAGCAGCGTCGACGGACTGTTGGGTGGAAATTCGGATTCTGGCTAATTGCTGGGCCTCCTCTACCCGCTGAGAGACTAACCGAGCGTCCTCGTGGGCATCATCATTGGGCAGGAGGGGCAACATGGCATCCAGCATTGTGGTTACTTGCCGGTCGTGAACCAGCTCAAACGGAGAAAACCCTGTTGTGCCCTGGATTGCAGTATTGTACGCGAAGGTTACAAAAGGTAAAAGCTCGTCTCATGTTCGATGCTCCACGTCGACGTACATCGCCATCATGTCTGTAATAGTCTTGTTCAGGCGCTCTGTCAGTCCATTTGTTTAAGTGTGGTATGCGGTAGTACTACGATGACTGGTGTGACTTTGGCGCAGAATTTCTTGAATTAGTTGAGCTGTAAACGCGGACCCGCGGTCGGTGATGAGAACCTCTGGTGCACCATGTCGTAGAACAATCTGCTGGATAAAGAAATCAGCTACTTCAGATGTGGTTGCGAATGGAAGGGCTTTGGTTTCGGCGTATGTGGTCAGATAATTCGTTGCCACAACTATCCAGCGGTTGCGTGCGACCGACAAAGGAAAAGGACCTAGCAGATCCATTCCCACTTGCTGGAACGGGGCCATCGGATGATCAATCGGTTGAAGAAGTCCGGCAGGGCGTGTTGGGGGCGTCTTTCACCGCTGGCATTCTCGGCATGTTCGGGTGTAATGACGTACAGCTTTGGGAAGATGAGGCCAATAATACTTTTCCCTTAGTCGCGCTAGCGTACGGGTGTAACCAAGGTGTCCTGAAGTGGGATCATCGTGACAACTCCCAACAATCTCCATGCGTAGATTGTCCGGCACGACCAGGAGCCACGAGCGATGGCCAGCCGCAAAGTTCTTGTAGAGGACATTGTCCCGAAGATTGAGCGCGTGCACAAGCACTAGCGTACGGGTGTAACCAAGGTGTCCTGAAGTGGGATCATCGTGACAACTCCCAACAATCTCCATGCGTAGATTGTCTGGCACGACCAGGAGCCACGAGCGATGGCCAGCCGCAAAGTTCTTCTTGTAGAGGACATTGTCCCGAAGAATGAGCGCGTGCACAACACGTTTGAACGCTCTAGGGACAGCACTTAATTGGTCGTCCAAGTAGGCGATCACCTGCCTGAGCTCAGGCTCGCTCTGTTGGCGTGTCACCATGTCCGCACTACTGACTGCTCCCAAGAAGGCGTCGTCATCGTCGTCGGTAACAGCCTGCCCACACCTCATGGGAGCCCGAGAGAGGCCGTCGGCATCACTGTGCCTGCACCCAGACTTGTACGCAATAGTGACGTCGAATTCTTGTAGCCTCAGGCTCCACCTTGCTAGATGGCCAGACGGGTCCTTGAGGTTGGCCAGCCAGCATAGGGAGTAGTGGTCAGTGACCACGCGGAACGGGCGCCCATAAAGATAAGGGCGGAACTTAGTGATAGTCCAAATGACGGCGAGGCACTCCTTCTCAGTAGTGGAGTAATTGCTCTCCGTCGTAAAGAGCACGCGGCTCGCATATGCAATGACTCGGTCAGCGCCATCCTGGTTTTTAATAAGTACCGTACCAAGCCCCTTGTTGCTAGCATCAGTGTGGATTTCTGTCGTCGCCTCCTGGTCGAAGTTCCCCAAAACAGGTGTTGTCTGAAGCGCTTCTTTGAGTCCTTCGAAAGCCTGTTGTTGCTCATGCTTCCATTCAAACGGAACATCTTCCTTCGTGAGGTGGGTTAGTGGGGCGGCAATGTGGGAAAAGTTCCGAATGAAACGTCGGTAGTAGGTGCAAAGGCCCAGGAACCTTGTCACCGCCTTTTTCTCTGATGGTCTCGGGAAAGTGCTCACTGGAGCAGTATCCTCTGGGTCAGCGCGTACTCCTTCGTTGCTGAAGACATGGCCAAGACATTTGAGCTGGTCGTAAGCAAATCGGCATTTTTTGGCATTTATTGTCAAGCCGGCGGTTTTCAGAGCTTCAACCACGGCTCTCAGCCGACGTAAGTGCTCCTCGAAAGTGCAAGCAAAAATGACGACGTCATCAAGGTACACAAGACAGGTCTGTCATTGCAGGCCTGCGAAGATCGTGTCCAATGCGCGCTGAAATGTGGCCGGTGCTATACATAGCCCAAACGGCATAACTTTGAATTCGTACAGGCCGTCTGGTGTAATAAATGCAGTCTTCTCCCTGTCCATCTCATCAATCTCGATTTGCCAATAGCCACTCTTTAAGTCAATAGACTAGAAGAAACGAGCACGACGGAGCCGATCAAGCGTGTCATCAATGCGTGGAAGGGGGCATACGTCCTTCTTAGTCACTTTGTTCAATCGCTGATAATCTACAGAAAACCGCAATGTTCCGTCTTTCTTTTTACAAGCACAACAGGCGTGGCCCAGGGGCTTGTCGACCGTTGAATAACGTCGTCCTCGAGCATGTTTCGAACCTGCTCCTGGATAACTTCCCTCTCTTTTAGAGAAACGCGATAGGGTGGTTGGCGGACAGGATGTGTTATGCCGTCAGTAATAATTCTGTGCTTGGCTACACTTGTCCTGCCAACACCGGCTTCTGCAGCGAAACAGTCCCGAAACTCGTCTAGCAGTTGGGATAGCCCGTGCCGCTCTGAGGGCGAAAGCTTGGGATTGACGTCTAATTTGATGGAGGTAGTCATGCCTGGTTTCCGGGCTGCAGATCGTGTAGTCAGTTCGGACAGCAAAGGATCATCAATGGAGTCGGCAATTCCTTCTAGATAAGCTACGGTAATTGCTCTAGTCAAATGCTGCGGCTCGTTCCGGAAGTTCGTAACAAGAACATCCGCGTGTCCTTTATGGAGGTTTGCTATGCCTCGAGCAATGCTGACCCCCTTTTCTAGACGAAGTTGGACACTGCCCTCGATCATAGCCTCTACGTTAGTTGCCATGTCTGCCTGTACAGACAACAATACGCTAGAGCGCGTGGGCAGCTTCACGTGATGGGCTATGACACGTACCGGTGCTGCCGTCAACGCAGGGATCTCTTGAATAGGTGCAGGTGTCCGAAGCGTAAGCCTGTTCGTTCCTAGGTCGATTACGGCGCCATATTTGGTCAAAAAGTCTATCCCAAGGGTAACGTTCCTGGAGCAGTTCTCCAGTACGAGGAACGTCACCGGGCGCACTTCACCATTGATTTCGACGCGGGACATAACTTCCCACTCAAGACGGAATAGTCTGCCTAGGTGTCCACGAGCGCCATCACGTCGCGGCCGTCGATAATGATGCCAAGGTTATTTGACACAGCATGCGCATTGTGGGCGGTATGGCCCTGGCGTCGTGACGTTTGTGGAGGCTCTTCACCATTTGCGACATCGCAACACAACCGCCAGGAGTTGCCGGGGTTAGTTTTCCCGGTGAGGAACGGGAGACTGACTCTCGCGGCGAGATCGTCGAAGAGGTGAGGCGGGGCGATCAGGGGACGGCGAGCGAGCTCCTCGAATAGTAGGGGGTAGCGGCGAGGACGGACGTCGAAAGTAGTTTTCGCGCGGCGGGTACGAGCGTCGAAAGTACTCCTCGCGCGGCGGAGACGAGCGGCGAAGGTACTCCTCGCGCGGCGGAGACGAGCGTCGAAGGTAGTCCTCGATTTCTCGAGGCTGCTGGCCATACTTCGGGCGTGGGTCGTTGGGACGGTACCCTCGAAGCCCAAGCTCACGGTAGGGGCACCGGCGGTACACGTGATCTGCTTCACCATAGTGGAAGCAGAGTGGGCGGTTGTCGGCCGTCCTCCACAAATCCGTCTTTCAGGGTCCACGCTGCTGCTGCCTAGGTTGCTGGTAGCCTGTATGGGCAAATCGCTCTCGTCACGGCGCACTCGTGTCCGGCCCAGCAGTAAGCAACTGCGCTTGGCTGGTAACGGCAGCATAGGTTGTGGCCGGGCGCTAGGGGGTTACATCGACTAGGCCACCAGGAACAAGAGCTCGTTGCACCTCCTCCTGGACTGTCTGAACGAGAGAAATAGAAGCTGGCGACTTCGAAGATGGCAGCAGCTTTTGGAGCTCTTCTCGAACAACGCCCCGGATGAGCTCCCGGATTATCCTTCGGATGCGTGGTTTGAGAAAGGGGCCGATGCAAAAGCTGAAATCGTCGGGGCATCTGTCATTCGGTGGTAGTAATCGTTCCTGGCTGTCAAAGCTCTCTCAATGTTCGGTGCCTCCGTCACAAATCCCTCTACTGTTGTTGGTGGATTGCGAACAAGGCCACCAAAGATGTCACTTCTCACGCCCCTCATCAATGCGCCTAACTTCTTTTCGTCAGTAGCTTGTGGGTTGGCGCGGGTACTGAGCTGAAGGACGTCTTCGACAAAGCTTATCAGACTTTCGTTAGGGCCCTGGATTCGGCGTTGAAGGAGGTCTTCAGCCTTTTGCCGTCGGTATTGGTTGCCGAAGGCTCGCCTCAGTCTCTCCTTGCAAACCTCCCACGAGGTTAGCGATCGTTCATTGTTTTCGTACCATATCCTGGCCGTATTTTCCAATGCAAAATGGAAGCTTTGCCGGCAATGATCTGAGGTCCATCCGTTGTGACGAGCCACCCGTTCACACTATCTATCCAGTCATCGACGTCCTCAAAGGCATCGCCGTGGAATGGGGCAGGTTTTCTTGGGATAATAGGCCAGTGCACAACGGGGTAGAAAGGTGCATCGGTTTGCTGTGCCTATGACGTCATCCTGGAAGATACAGTGGTCCTCCGGCCGTCTGGTAGCAGTCCGAACTCCTGAGTACGGCCTTGCAGCCGCCTGCTCGTGCGAGCCTCGTTCTCCAAGAAGAAGCGCCGGCCTGGGCTTAGAATTGGACTCGCCTCGTGGGGTCGCAGAGAGCCGCTAGACATAGGCTGAACGTACCCAGCTCCTCCCCCAGAATGTCACCAATAAGCGATGGACCTTGGTGGTTCAGGGTTGAAGGAATTGGATTTATTGCCACGAACTCGTTGGGTCCTAAGAACAGCGACTGCGCGCTTGTGGAGAGCAAACAACGTCGTCTTCCTCTGGCCGTCAGTCGATTATGATAGTGGGGGGGTTGACCATCCGCCGTGTCAATGAATACTAATAATTGCGGCAATATCCACACGAACTATTTGCGCCCCTAAAACATTCCCAAACCTCCTAATAAGACGTGCGTGGCAGCGCAGAAAATGTAGTGGCTTGGAAAAAAACATTCACCTGATACAACTCAACAACAACGAAAGAAATAGAAGACAACCGCTTTGTTTCCTGCTGTGCGATGCGCGCGAAGGGACGCGCTGCTTGATGCGTACCATTAGACTTTTGAGTATTTATATGAACATATCGAAAATACTTTAGGGGAGCCTACGCATTTTGCATACTTATAGAGGTGCTCTGATCCCTGAACCTGGCAAATAAGCTAGAAAGGAGGAGTAACAGACGAATATCTGGCCGATGCTCAGAAGAAAGTTGGTCTCTCCCTTCTTATTCGTTGCAAACTTTTGCGGTATACAGTTTGAAGTTATCAAGAGCTGCCAGAAGCAGGAAAAATAACTGAATTACTGGAATTACGCTTTTCGATGCCCTAAAAGATTAAAGCGGGCGATTTTTAGCTTTGGTTTTGCTGCCCGTCACAAGTGGACCTCAGCGGAGCGAGTGTATCAGCGGCGAAAGTGTAGCAGACGACAGCGGCGTGAGTTCCTAAGCTAACATCACAGCTAGGGGGCGCCACTCAAACAACTCACCGCCAATAGCAAGAAGAACTGGGGTTAAGGTCGTTGCGGCAGAATCTACCTGTTGTGACCTTCATTTTTCTACAACTTTGCGCTGCTGAGCACGAAGAGGTGGGTTCGATTTCCAGTCGCGGAAGCCGCTTTTTTGATGGAGGCAAAAAGCAAAAACACCCATGTTTAAGAGATTTCGGCACACGTAAAGATCCGCAGGAGGTCAAAATTAATCCGGAGCCATCCACTACGGCGCGCCTCATCGCCTGCGTTGCGTTGTCGCGCTAAACCCTCCAATTAGTTATCATTTTTGTACAACGTAGGAGGCAGTTTTTAGGGTTTTTATTTGTTTCGTCTGAAATTTTTTGCAAGTACCCCGTGTCATATACTCCAAGAGCATTTGTTAGCCTCACCAATGATAATGGTCTAATTATTGTATGGTTCGGTCTCCTTATGTTTTCACAGTTTATTTTCAGTTTTTGTTTGCCAGTGCCACACCAACGTGGTCTTGTGGAATGACCTTGAATTCTTGAGCAACAGTGTGTGTCATACCTCATCGGGGTTAGTGGCTGCCCCTGAATCTACTAACGAATGCATTTCCTTTTACTCCCCTTCTCTGATTGGCCGCAGCCAAATCTTCATTCAGTGACGTCTAGCTAAGGCGTTGTGCTGCTGAGCACGAGGTCGCGGGTTCGATTCCCGGCCGTGGCGGCCGCTTTTCTGATGGAGGCGAAAAACAAAAAGGGTCCATCTCCCCCTGAGGGGGACTCGAGTAAATGCTTCGCATAGGGGGTGGGTGTATTTCGTTTAGTGGGTGGGTGGGAGTTGGTAGTAGTGAATGCATTGTATCAGCAGCTTCTTGACGTAGTTTGAATGAGTCAAGGATATGAGGCGCGTTCGTAGCTTTCCATTCTGTGTCGGCGTTGTGGCGCAGTGGGTAGAGCACCATGTACCTTGCGTTCCGCCCGCAGGGTCGTGGGATCGAAACCAGGCGCCGGTAAGTATTATTTTTTTATATAGTGTAGGGGGAGGGGTGCGGACCTGTTGTTGAGAGCGAGGAGGGTAGCGTGATACGGGAGAGGAGGAGTGGGGAAGAGGGCGCGCGACGGACGCTACATGTGAGTTAAAGAAATGTTCTGCATTTAAAACACGCGAGGAGCAGCGGAGAGCAGGCGAGGAGGAGTGGGGGAGAGGGCGCACCTGGAACGGCTGTTGCGGACGCCGAGGCACGCCAACGCCGACAACGCTGGGTGACATCGTGAGTTAAAGAAATGCTCTGCATTTAAAATGCCCGTGTGTACGAGATTTCGGCGCACGATAAAGATCCCCACGTGGTCAAAATTAATCCGGAGCCCTCCACTACGGCGCGCCTCGTCGCCTGCGTTGCGTCGGCGCGTTAAACCCGACAATCACTCATTCAGTGACGTCGGCCTACGCACCTCGCGTATGTAAGAGAATGTTCGCGACACCGAATAAAACATTATTGAAGACCAGCGAATAATTTTACAATATTTGAGCATTAGGTCCTCTCTTGCAAAGTTGATTTATCAGCGATATTTGTTGCTTGTCACTTCTTTTGTTGGCAAAAAGTAAAAGCATTTCATCGTCATCCTTTCCAATTTCTTCTTTTCCCGCCACGGGCTGAGAGCAAACTCGATATTTAAACGCGTGCAAGAGGCGGCGGGAGTCACCCCCAAGCGACCCGTCGTTACTGCCCTCCCAGCGAACCGGCGCGTCAGCGAAGGAAGGTGCTGAGCGTTGCTTCGACAGATGTTTTGCAGGCATCCTGGCTCTATTCCCAACGGACGCATTTGGCACAAAAAATTTGCTGACATGCCCGTACGTATCCCTCAAGAAATGGGAGTACGTTCACAGCCCTGCATGACGCATAATACTCTGCAGTGTCAGGGCGTTGTGTCGAGAACGCAATTTCGGTAAACTGATAAGTGTTAGACAGATATTCGTCAGCGCTAAAGATGCGCATTTTTGTCATATATTTTGATGTTATAACCTTGGGGGCTTAGAACGGCACCAGTGCTTCACCCTTCAACATAAAAGGCAGGTACATCCCCTTCGCGCTCTTTTCGACCAACTATCTTCATGAAAGTCTCATTTAGTGGTGTAAGAAAAGGAATTCATAATAAAAATATTTTTACAAATGAACGAAGAAGCGGGCAGTGGCGCACGGCGCAACAGAAGCCTGAGTAAAGACGACAACGTACTGAATATAGCAGAGACTTGGTTCGCTCGTGCCATCATGGCGGCTCCTTAAATCATCATTTCATCAACCATGGTTCGTGTATTTTGTCCCGCCGCCGCGTTAAAATATTTTCTTTGAGACCACAAAACGAACTCTTCTTGGCTGCTTTGCAAGTCGCGAGCTTTGTGTTTTGGGAGAAATCAAAGTATCCTGGCATACAAAATGCCCCAAGGAAACAATTAGGATGTGTGGCAAGTCATGAGAGTGCGTTTCGGCATTCCGCACATATAGATGATATTCCTGGCGACAGCCTTCGGTCATACTAGACACCACTCGGTTTCGAGTGAACCCAAAGCAGGCAATCATTGGTTCTATGTTTTTTATGCGACGGAATAAGGTGGACTTGGGTGTCTATGGGCCAGAATCTCTAAAAAGTGGGGTTGTTTTGAAGTGACGCGGTATTTACAGCCAAATTGATGTATTCATGGGTGGGGCGTCGGTTTGGGAAGCTGGAAAGTGTTGAAGAGACACGGGGAGGCCCATTTCTCCCACTTTGCCAACAAGACGACATGCAACAGCAAGCGTCGCTTTGTCAAAACTATTGTTAAAATCAACTTTAAAATCACAACTGAAATACAGGAAGAACCTAACAAGAGTTTCTGTCGTACAACAAAAACGTTTAAGTGAAAACAGAAGTCATGTTGTTACGACAACGCCATCTGCTGTTACGACAAACAGTTCTGTCGTCATGCCAAAGCCTGTTTTCTCGACCACAAACATTGCTGTCGCCACAACACAACTTCCATTTACGCTACTCTTCAAAACAGGCAATAGCATTCAAATCATGTGCAACTACTGATGGAACATCAGGATCCCGACGAGACAGTAATTCAGCACGACTGAACAGCAAACTCAGGGGAGAAATACGACACACAACAGAACACCGGAATCACGACACGACAAGAGCACGACAATACGAAAGTACGACACGAGAAAATACCACGAACTACAAAAAAATTTTCTTGACGTCTTTTTCCACATGGAAAAGGTTACGTGAAAATTGCGAAAAAAGAATAGTTCTAGACAACATCATACGCGCACCGATCATAAAGTAGTACAATAGTATACTTTTATGATATGAAACACATATCCGTTTACATATAAATGGTTCGTGGATATGTTGACTTAGTGCGCGACAAACGTTGGCATAGGTCTGTTTTTTCGTTTGTGATTGAAGTATTTGAAGGTTTTGAATAACGTTGGTGCACTTCCCGCACTTTGACACCATTTGCCGGGTTTGACGCACTTGAAGGTTGCGGATGTACCTCGAAGGTTTGATGCACTTTTAGCGAAGGTTGGACGTACTTTTAGGGAGCGTTTTGACGTAATTCTCAAGCACTTTGTATGTGAGAAAGCTTTCGCGCTTCTCTTAGCTTTGATTTGGAAGGGTTAGTAAGTTTTTTTCCTTCAGCGGCCATGACAGGCTCGTGCGAAAGAAGCTGGTCGTAAGAAAAGAGCCTTCAGAATAGAGTAGACGCGCGAAAACGTACGATGAAGGCAACGTATCTTTACCATCATGAAACTATTCTTTCGTACACCCGAACAGGACGCTGTCGTGTCAAGTACAATACAATGATGGGACGAAATTCTGTCCTACATTTCAGGTATGTAATACAACCACTATTCACTGTACAGTTAAATGGCATTACTCGGAAAGTGGGCTGCTGACAATATTTGGAAGCTTGATGATGTATTGTAAGAAATACATCGGGACGTTCCCTTCAGCAGCAGACCGAAGCAAAGGTAAATAAAACACCTGAAGTGTTGTTTTTGCATGATGTAAACTTCTCAAACTTTGATTTTTACATTTATTTTAGCTGGAGAAAGAAGAGGACAAGATTGCTCGATCTGTTATTTGCGAGCGTGCTGCAATGGCGATATGAACCAACCACCATTCAAATCATCCAAGGAAGTGTGTACTATTGCGGTTGTTTTCCTTAGGTGCTTTTGATACGTGTGAATAGTAAAGATTACTCCAGCAACAATCCCCGATTATAATTGTTTGATACCTTCTATGAGATTTTAAAAGTCGCATCGCTAAGAGGTAGCTATCAACTGGCCAATAATGCCCGCCCCATTCGCACTATTGCGAGAATTCTAACTCTGCCCTTAATACCAAGCATTACTAATAAATGTTAGCAAGGGTAAGCTCCTGTTCACATGCAGTTATTGAGCGGTTCGGGGAAAGGATTGCACCACCTTTAACTGGCATTACCACCAATTCTCGCAGTTTTTTGTTAATACCGAAGAATTCCTCCTCGTTTTCCGTTATTTCCCCGGGCGAATCGATCATACGACCGGGGCTCTATGTTTTCGTTTTGTGCTCGGCAGCAGAAAATATGCTCCATACCCACCTCCATGAAGCTTTCGCCTTTTCCAGTACTTTCACTTAGCACTACGATATTCCAATAAAGTCCCACAGATCCTCTAATAATACTGCTAAGCTGCCCTCGCTACACAAAGTTCGTTTGCTGAACATTGCCGAGTTCAAGTTCTAGAGGCGGCCTTTCCTGACACAGATATATTTAGCACCCTGTGCTCTATAACTGACCTAACCGCCGCCACGGTGAGGTTATGTAACGCTGCTGGGGACTGAGGGTCGAGAGTTCGGTTAGTCAATTATGGCAGGTAGCAATCAACTGCGTACACGAGGACGGCCAGATCCTTCTCTGGTGAGGCAGTGCTGCTTGTGTCGCAAATAGCCTCCCATGCGTGGTATCAGGCCTTATAGGTATCAGGGATGTAACTTCCGGACTTCCCAATTGTAGCTTCCGGACCAGGAAGCACTCCATACGTGGGATAATGTAACAACCTGAAAGAGGAAAAAATGGGAGCTTTTGCACTCTGTGACGAAGGACGACCACCGAAGCTTGATGACCTGCGAAAAAAAGGACGAACGAAAACAGGCTACAAGCTCTTGTTTCTTCAGCCTTAGACCTCTAGTGCAAGCTTCCATAGCAATATTCTTCCGTAAACAAAAGAGCAACAGTGCAGACCGTTCCAACAGTTTGGGCTCATTAAAGCCCACACCCAGCCAAAACAGAAACAAACTGGAACAACAAAAAACTCAAGCGATATATAGGTAGGGCAGAAATTCCAAACTCTTGTGCCCCCATAACAATCCGTATATCGGCCTTTATTGACCGGTTTCCCATTCCCGCTCATTTATATCAATCGGTACGTAGACGCGTGCAAAAAAAATGGAAAATTAATCCACACCTTTTATTTCCCTGTCAGCTGATACTGAGCCGAAGTTTCGATTCGTGCATAGGGGCTCTGTTTCAACATACCTGTGTTATTTTCAATGCCGTATTTCAATGCCGTGCTATTTTCAATGCCCGTGTTATTTACAATACTTTGAATTTATTTACAATCATTTCGGCATTATAGCTCACGCAGAGTTACTGCGCCTAATTTTTAGATTTTCGGGCAGCTGGTGCCCTGTGTGTACAGCAGCTGCTATGCATCGCTCTAAAGAATTACTTTGACAAATAATAAGTGGTACATATAAATCACCCTATAAGTTTAACCTAGGACACATTTCTCTGAAAATTGTTGCCCGTTCAATGGCTTACCCAACCATGTTGCTGTGAGTGCTGCTATAAGAAAGGGAAGAGGTTGGTACACAAATGAGTGTGAGTGTGCGGAAACCAGCTCCTTCGGAATAAACAGCTGCTGCTGCAGGAGCGACTGCCCATAAAGAAACATGCTGTGTTGACAACACGTCATCAATTCCACTGTCTCTGAAATAAAACTTGTACGGCCTCGTCCTAAGCAAAAACAAAACAAAGAAAATATAATACATCACAAAGAAAGTTGAGAGAAGCGTAAAAGCTAAAATCGAGTCATCCCTTCGCTGAAACTGCGTCCAATCAATCATCAAACCTTCAATGACCCAAATCAAAAACGAAGACCGAACCATCCTAGCGATTTTTCATTCACTATAAACGCATCTACGAATCATCTAAATGTACAACGATACATAGCGTATAAGGTAAAGGAATACTATTAAACGCCCTCTCCTTGATCTATGCGTGGATTGTATTATCAGGAATTGTTGGTTTTTCGCCTTTTTAAAGTATAACCGTTTTTACAGCACGGAATCCCTGTTTTACGCGCGCGCCGTTATTCCAACGAACTTATCAGAGAAATTGATTCGTTTTTTGACAGAACTCCTCCCCCCTCTCGCGCCCAAGGCCATGAGGCACTCACTCTTTCTCCGTGGCCGAATAGTTCGTTTCATCCCACGAAACGTTCGACTCACTTACTTAATGACTAGCTCAGGCACGTTTTGTTTCTAAACCAGTACGGCTCCAAGGCCTTTGTTACTGACCTATGTATTTCTGCATCCGCGTACTGGAGAAACTGCCCTAGTAATGGAGGTGGTCGTAGTACCAGTTCAGTCCACCGAACGCCGTTTTCTGCGCTTCCTTACCCTAACAGGCGGCGGATTGTGGTTAAGTGGGGCGGCTACTCACGAGACGTTCTGCATGAAAAACCTTTTTGGCAGACAAACCGAGGAACTGCCAGATTACCTTCGTGTCGGCCGGGGTTAGAGAGGCAGCCGTCGTGGTAAATCCGTTTGCTGCCAACGATGTGCTCAACGAACTGAAACTCCCGGTAACCGAATCGGATTTTTTTTCGGCTTGGGCGTTAGATTCGAAATTCTTACGGCCTGTAGAACTGCTCTTAGGCGATGAAGGAGTTCGTGAAATGTGTTAGAGAAAATTACAGCATATTCGTCATAAACTAGACTTGTCTACCTCTTCAGGCTGGAAAGAACAGTATCCATCACTCTGTGGAAGGTAACGGATGCAGTGCCAAGTTCGAACTGCATCTTTTTAAATTCATACAGGACGGTAGCTGTAGTAAACACGGTTTTAAGAGCAAATCCGTTAAGTCTTTAATTGCGTAACATTCTTTGCCGAACACTCCCAAAACCAGGACCGTGTTACGCCCTGCGTTTCAACCCAAATGCAGATTTGTCAAAATACCTCTAATCGTTGCAATAGCTTTGTTACAATGATGATGATGATGATGATGCTTAGTGGCTTCCCCTTTGTAACGGGGTGGCATTGCACAGCGGCCTTAGTCGCAACGCCGCTGTACAATCACCTTGCCAAAAATTACAGACAAAATAAATAAAAAATAATTATATCAAAATAAAAAGGAAATACTTTTACAAAATTTCTGTAGTAGTCCGGCTTCTTTGTTCACATGTCTTCTCAGATTGCTCTCTGCTCTTTTCCCACCAACATTCTAACCTTCTTTTACTAACCTCTACTGCTGCCCAATTCACTTTTCCGCTAAGCTTAAAGCCAAGGGCTTCCGGAAGCTGGATGGCTCCATCACTGAGGACTGGACGGATACTTTTGCACTCCGTTACAATATGCCGCATGGTGTCTGGCTCATATCCGCAGCCTGCGCATATTTCTTCCTGTATCTGCTCGCGGATAAGCATTTTTGTCCGCAAGCAACCCGCCCGGGCTTCAAAAAGCAATGCACTCCCTTTGGTATTATCGAATAATTTTTCCCTTGTGATCTCCTCCTTCCCGATCCTGTATATATCTAAGAAATTCTTCGCATCCATCCTTTTTTTCCCGGTCGTTGTCTCTGTTTCTTTCACTTCATTTTTTATTGCCTTGGTCGCTTCCCCTGCACTTCCAGGTTTCATGTACTTTGTCCTGAGCCTTCTGGTTCTTTTCCTCCACTGTGTGTCCACGCTTTTCATGCAAAGATACCGTAACACTTTGGCCCCCCATCTCTGATCATCCATATTTCTAATCGTTCTTCAAAACATATTTTTCTCTGTGCTTCTCTCACATCGAAAGATGCCCATCCCATGTCTCCCTGCACTGTTAGCTCATGTACAGCGCCCCCACGCGCCGCTGATAGTTTTGTGTTCAACCGTCCAATTCTGGAACAGCGCCGAGGGGCCCGGTTTGTGAAAATACACAAAGTTCGTCTGGGCAAACGTCTCAGCATGTTCTCATGTCTTTCGCGGGACTGATGGTCTACTGTTCGCGGTAGTCACTTCCTTCCGCTCGGCCATCCGTACTTCTACACATCTAACAAGCTTACATTGAGATAATTGGTTGGAAGAAGTTTGAAAAAGCAAAAAGTAGAAGAAAAATACACGTTTTGTGAAAATTATTTGACAAAACCAAAAATATGCATTCTATGCATGTCCTCCCACAACAGAAGAATACACAAAAACCCCGCAAATTTCTATTCGAAATACAAATACAAAAGACGAAAACCGTACATTGCCCTGCATGTCGAAAAAAAATGCAGACTGGGCTACGATAACGTGTGTAATCGTTATAAAACATAAATGAAGATAATTGCTCGCACATAGTTTTGAAATGTAACAAAAGAGAACAAACAAAATTGCAACTAATCTGACACCATCAAAAATATGGATTTTGTGCATCCTCTGCAAAACCGAAATGCAAACAAAAAATTCCCCCGCATTTCCCCGAAGGGGAGTATGAGGAAGTGCGAAGCACGGGGTGATGCTACGAGGGGGAGTTTGTTGAAGTTTGGTGGCATTTTGCCCGTTAGTTACATTAACACCCCCTCGTGATCACGTTCGGCTTAACACGCCTCGTTTGTCCCTCTGCGGAAATCTTGGTGAATTAACGTGTATGTTCGAGAGATGTTCGAGAGGGAATGTAATCACGCACACACACACACACACACGCAAAGTAAAGTGAAACGACAAGGCGGTCATTACGACCGCCTTGTGGTCGCTAAAGTGGACCGTTAAGGCTTGTTGCAGCCGCTGAGTCGCCAACGGACGCCGCTGACGACGTAGTTTGAATGCGTTAAAGATATAAGGCGCGTTACTAACACTGATATCAGCGTCGCGTCCGTGGCTTAATCGGTAGAGCGTCGCGCTGCGGCCGCAAAGTCCTCGGATCGAAACCTGGCGCCGGAATGTGTTTTTTTTATATAGTGTAGTGGCCTGGCTGGCGCGCCGAGAGAGGGTGTTGCGAACTGGAGATAAGTAAAGGGGCTTTAGGGCGCGCGCACCCGCAGCTGCTGCTATGCGGACTACGGCGGCGGACGATTCAGGCTCGCTTAAGAAGGGCATTCGCACTTATTCTTGGCCAATCTCCCACGTGGGTATGTGCCATGTCAGCGGCCAGGCAGCGCGCGCCCATCTCCCCCCGTTGCTAAGGAAGACGAAAAGCGCGCGCACCCGCAGCTGTTGCTATGCGGACGGCGGAAGGTTCGGGGTCGCTTATAAAGTGCATTCGCACTTAAAAAATTGGCAGCATAAATGCTCCTTTCGTGGCAAATTCGAAAAAAAGATGATAGTCTTTGTCGACATTTATGTAAATACCTGTCTTCGCTTTCCCGCTTACCTCCTGTACTGTTCCTCTTCCGTCGCGTTCCTCCCAAGGTAAACAAGGTAAAGGTTTGCACATGTCAATTTAAATTTACCGCGTTCCACTGCTCCAGGCCGGGATCCTCGAAGCCGGGATCCTCGAAGACCCTCGTCTCCGCCTTACGGCGGAGACGAGGGTGAATAGAGGAGCCCTACTTCGACACTTATAGAACCACGTTGCTTTACTCCACGTGCTTTCGAAGCAGAACGTAGAAACTTTCTAGTGAAACCTTTCGTAATGTTTGCCGCTTGATGTCTTAAAATGGCCCCGGAAGCTGTAGTGGAGCAGGGGAAGGCAGGCGACGGAGTGAATTTTTTTAAATGCAGAGCATTTCTTTAACTCACGATGTTATGCGTCCGTAACTCGGCGTCCGCACCACGGCAGCTGCGCCCTCTCAACCCACTCCTCCTCGCCCTCAACACGCTTGCAACAACAGGTGCAGCGCGTGCTCCGGCGTTGCAAGCACCGTAGCAACAGCAGGTGCGGGCGCGTCGTGGCGTGACGGTGGCGTGATAGCACGCTCTCTCTCCGCCTCCTCTCCCTCTACTGCGTTAGTTGGGAATATAAACACGGGTGTCGGCGCGTCCGCCGCACTCCAGTTCTGCTTCGCTCTCTTCTCGTCGCGGTTGTCGCAGTTGCTAAGCGATGGAAGCAAGACCTTCAACTAGTACCGCGACGGAATCCAACTTCAGCGTCGCGGCACCACTTCAAGGTCTCGTTCTCTCTCTCCCCAATCATACCAACAACAACAACAACCCTACCACCACCATTACAACACCCATCGCCACCGCCACGCGCGTAACGCCGCTAATGCTCTGCATTTAGCGGCGTAGTAATGCTCTGCATTTAGCGCTAATGGTAGAGCATTAGCGGCGTAACGCCGCTAATGCTCTACCTCTCCAGAAGAATTTGAGTCCGTTATTCGACTGCTAAAGGCTAAAGGCCCAGGAATAGATGGTATACATGGGGCGCATATCAAGTTTGCCTGTAATCTTATTTCCGCTACGCTTAGTCATATTTTTAATCTAGTTTTCCAGACCGGTGTGTTTCCAAATCAATTAAAATTGGCAAAAGTAGTCCCCGTAGTCAAAAAAGGTGATCATCGCTCTATTGAAAACTACAGACCCATCTCCATCCTCTCGTTTCTAGATAAAGTCTTAGAAAAACTAATCGAACTAAGACTCTCCTGGTATTTAACAAAATTTGAAATACTTACTAGCTGTCAGTTCGGATTTCGCAGTGGCCTGTCCACTGACAACGCGATAGCTTGTTTCACCGACAAAATTAAGTCATTTATTGATTGTGGTCAATATGCTGGCTCCGTTTTCATTGATTTATCTAAAGCCTTTGACACGATTAACCATAGAATTCTTTTAAAGAAACTAGACCTCTATGTCATTGTCGGACCTGCCCTAACTCTTTTAAAAAATTTTCTTTCAAACAGGCGTCAGGTAGTCTGCGTTAACGGCCAGACGTCACACCCGGTTAATATTAACAAAGGTGTACCCCAAGGGTCAATCTTGGGGACTCTTCTATTTTTGACGTACATTAATGACTTGCCTCAGTGCTTAACAACTTCACAATGTATCTTATATGCCGACGACACAACTATCTTCTCCAGTGATAGCGATGTTAGTAATTTAGTGTCTAAATTGCAAGCTGACTTGTTTTCACTACAGCGCTGGTGTTTATCAAATAAACTATCCATTAACGTTAGTAATACCTCCTTAATGCTTTATTGCCCCCCTAACAAGACACTTCCTACTTTTTCAAGTCTCTATCTAAATTCTAAAAAAATTGCCTTTTCCAGC
The DNA here is from genome assembly GCF_048455015.1 of Haemaphysalis longicornis. Taxonomy (NCBI): domain Eukaryota; kingdom Metazoa; phylum Arthropoda; class Arachnida; order Ixodida; family Ixodidae; genus Haemaphysalis; species Haemaphysalis longicornis. The sequence continues at coordinate 69,047,655 of NW_027526225.1, read as the reverse complement.
CGTACTAACTTTCTAGGCGTTGTCATTGATTCAAACTTTAAATTTGATGAGCATGTAATTTCAATTGTTAAAAAGGCGTCTTTCGGTATAAGGGCATTGATTCGGGCGCGTCCATATTTTAACACTCAAATCCTTCTGGGCTTGTACTTTGCTTTCGTTCACTGTCATTTAACCTACTGTATAAGATCCTGGGGTAGCTATTACGCCACCCATTTGTCACCCCTCGTTACATTACAGAAACAAGCTATTCGCGTCATCAACTCTGCACCCCGTCGATCTTCTTCCTTTCCACTATTTCAACAACTTCGGGTTTTGCCTCTGACTCAAATTTATCGGTACAGCCTCGGTATCTTATTTTTCAAAATTCTTAATCGCAAACTCGTATTAGAGGTTTTCCCGGTTCGCATTATTACTAATACGAATAACACACGTTTTTCGAGTCAAAACAATTTCTTGCTTCCTAAGATTCTAACTAATTATGGTAAGTATACAATACTGTTTTCAGCTATATCTTTTTGGAATTCTTCACCCAGCTATATTAAAACAAATTCTTTCTATAAGTTCGAAAGTGTAGTTAGGAACTATGTGCTATATTAATGTTCCATTTTTTTTATTGTATCTCGTTGTATATATTTTGCTTGAAATCTACTACTTGTTATAACTGTATCTGAAGTTCTATTTAATTTTATATTTTGTCTCTGAATACATAGTTATGTATTGTTCAATAGTTCTGTATAGCTTTATAGTTTGGCTTTGTATATGTAGTTCTTTATGGTTCAATAGTTCCGTATACCTTTTTATTGAAAGGTGATTTATTGCCGAAGATCTTTCTGAAGGCGAGAGGTCAGGAATCGCGGACCAGGGAAGCAGACACGAGCCGAGCGAAGCAGTCCGAGTGAACCCCGTCGTTCTAGGCGATGGCGATGAGGATTTCCGACAGTCTGTTTGCTGATGATGACGCTGCTCGTACTGGTCAACATGACCTATTGTGGGTAATGACGCCTCCGATGCTTTTGCGGAGCATAGCTGCTAATCTTCACTACAATCACCCCCCGGAAAAGAGGGTAGCCATCCTGGCGACTCAAGGTGATGGCGAGACGAGCGGGTCATAATAATGCTTGAGACGAGCAACATGCACTGTGTCACGTCCACGGCGTCGGAGATCCTGGGAAGGTGTTAGCGGCTCGACGACGTAGTTCACCGGGGAAGTGCGTTCAACAACACGGTACGGCCCCTGGTAGTTGGACAGGAATTTCGAGCACAGGCCAGGAGTCCTGGTGGGTACCCAGAGCCACACGAGAGAACCGGTACCGAAGACGGGTGCGGGCTCGCCAGTCGTGATGGACTTTTGTCGCTTCGCTCTTCAGTGGTGAAAGAACGGGCAAGCTGACGGCATTCCTCGGCGTGTTTGGCAGCCTCAGAAATCGGCGTGCACTCGGATACATCAGGGCGGTAGGGAAGGATCGTGTCCAGCATGCACGATGGCTCCCGCCCATATAGGAGGAAAAACGGAGAAAAACCCGTCGTCGCTTGTATGGCGGTGTTGTAGGCGTACGTCACGTAAGGGAGTACAAGGTCCCAGTTGCCATGGTCAGACGCAACGTACTTGGACAACATGTCCCCGAGGGTACGGTTGAAGCGCTCCGTGAGGTCATTCGTTTGCGGATGGTAGGCAGTGCTCGTTCGATGGATGACGCTGCATGCCTTAAGAAGCTCCGCGACGACGTCAGACAGAAATACGCTGCCCCTGTCGCTGAGCAGCTCCTTAGGCGCACCGTGACGGAGTATGAAACGCCGCAGGAGAAACGAGGCGACGTCCCGTGCGGTAGCAGCTGGCAGAGCGGCGGTCTCAGCATAGCGCGTCAAGTGGTCGATGGCAACTATAGCCCAACGGTTGCCGGCGGTTGTGCAGGGTAACGGTCCGTACAGATCAATGCCCACACGGTCAAATGGTTTCACTGGGCAAGGCAGCGGCTGTAACGGACCACAGAGGTGAGGTACCGGCGAGTTTCGGCGTTGGCAATCTTGGCAGGATCGAACGTATTTTCGCACGAAGTTGTACATCCCGCGCCAAAAGTAACGAAGACGCAAACGTCCATAGGTTTTGAGTAGGCCGATATGACCACATGTGGGATCAGAGTGGAACAAGGCACAAACATCGGACCGCAAATGCCGTGGAATCACTAGCAACCATTTGCGGCCATCCAAGTAGTAGTTGCGTCGATAAAGCAGCTGATCGCGTACTGCAAAGTGAGATGCTTGCCTACGGAGAGCGCGTGTCGTTACAGCTTGGGAAGGATTGGTGAGCGAGGTGACAAGGGCAACAATCCATGGGTCCTTCCGTTGCTCAGCTGCCATGTCAGTCACAGCAAGGGAAGCCAGGTCACCCGGAGAGTCCGATAGATTAGCAGGTACGGGTGAACGGGAGAGAGCGTCGGCGTCCGAATGCTTCTTACCAGACCTGTATTTTACTCGTATGTCATATTCTTGGAGGCGAAGCGCCCATCGCCCCAGACGACCGGCCGGATCTTTCAAAGAAGACAGCCAACAGAGGGCGTGGTGGTCAGTGACCACATCAAATGGGCGGCCGTACAGATATGGTCGAAATTTAGCAAGCGCCCAGATGATGGCCAAGCACTCCTTCTCGGTAACTGTATAATTGGATTCTGGCTTCGTTAGGGTGCGGCTGGCATAGGCGACGACATATTCGTCGAAACCTTGTTTACGTTGGCAAAGCACAGCCCCAAGGCCAACTCCGCTGGCGTCAGTATGAAGTTCGGTGGGCGCTGTAGGGTCGAAGTGTCGAAGTGTGGGTGGCGATGTAAGGAGACGGCGCAAAGTATGGAACGCGTTGTCGCAGGCCGGAGACCAGGCAGGCAAGTCACGGGCACCACCGAGGAAGCCCGATGAAGCTCCGAAGGGATTTTATGTTGTTTGGCTTCGGGAATTCGGCGACAGTGCGAAGCTTGGCTGGGTCGGGGAGCACGCCGTCCTTGGATACAACGTGACCCAAGATGGTAAGTTTCGTGGCGGCAAAACGACACTTTTTCAGGTTACGTTGGAGCCCAGCTCGTGAAAGGCATGTTAAAACTTGCTCCAAACGGTGTAGGTGCGTCTGAAAATCGGCGGAAAAGATGACAATGTCGTCTAGATAGCAAAGACAGATCTTCCACTTGAGGCCGCGCAAAACATTGTCCATCATGCGTTCAAATGTAGCAGGGCCGTTGCACAGCCCGAACGGCATGACATTAAATTCGTACAACCCATCAGGTGCGACAAATGCCGTTTTCGAGCGATCACTGTCTGCCATAAGAACCTGCGAATACCCGGACCTTAAATCAAGTGACGAGAAAAATTCTGCCCCCTGCAAGCAGTCCAGAGCATCATCTATGCGAGGGAGAGGATAGACGTCCCTGCGCGTGATTTTGTTGAGGCGGCGATAGTCTACACAAAATCGAATAGAGCCATCTTTTTTTCGAACGAGAACGACAGGAGATGCCCAGGGACTGCTTGAGGGTCGAACGCCACGCTGGAGCATGTCATCGACGTGTTGCTCGATGGTGCGACGCTCGGTTGGGAAGACGCGATACGGCCGTTGCCGAAGGGGAGCATGGCTTCCAGTGTCGATGGTGTGCTCCACAGTGGACGTACGACCAAGGGCGTTGTGCGACAAATCGAAAGACGAACGGAATCGCTGAAGTAGAGCCATAAGTTGAGCTTGTTGGGTGCTGTCTAGAGCATCATCCACGGAGGCACGAAACACGTCAATCGCTGAGTTTGGATCTGACGAACACGGATCCAGTCCGTCGATGTCAATGTGTGACACGCCATCCGCAACGTTGAAAATAAGGCCAGGGTCGATATGTTCTAGAGTTCCAAGAGTTTCGCCTTCTAGGAGTGCGCACGGTACGGTCGATGTGTTCGTGATGAACATGGCGCTTCCCCCGGAGTGGAAATCCAGAATGGCAAACGGCAGTGGAAAAAGGTTGCGGCGGTGAAACGTGTCAGATGGTGTAAACAGCGCCGTGGCGTCGGTCACAGACACACAGCATATAGGCACACATACAGAAGAACAGGGCGGAATGTGAGTGTCTTCTGCCATGAGAAGTTTAGCAGCGTGGATGGGATGGTCGTCGTCAAACAATGCGTCAGAAGAGGCTGAAAGTTCCACTTGTGCGCGTGCGCAGTCAATCACTGCGTTATTGCGGGAAAGAAAGTCCCATCCTAATATTACTTCGTGGGAGCAAGCCGGAAGCACTATAAACTCAACGTGGTGCACGACGTCCTGAATAACAACCCGAGCCGTGCATGCAGCCACTGGCTCGATATGTTGTGCACTTGCGGTTCGGAGTGATAGTCCATCCAGAGGCGTCTTTACTTTGCGAAGGGAACGACAGAGATCAGCGTGAATAACGGAAATGGCGGCTCCTGTGTCGACCAGAGCTAATGTGCGAATGCCTTCAACAACAACATCGATGACATTGGTAGGAAACGGAAGGGGATGAGGCCTTGGACTTTTCGACGTCGACGCAGTTCGTGCCTCAGGAACTGCGGCGACTAGTTCTCCGTATCTCTGGGACCAGGACGGCGCCGCATCGGGGAGAGCGAGCGACGGCGTGGTGACGGCGAACGGTGGTCGGTGAAGGTGGCGCGGTTCGAAGAGGAGGTCGGGAACGACGATCGTGGCGTCACATGGACTTGAGGCGACTGAGTGAAGTCTGCAGGCGCTGAGTTCCAGGTTGACGGCGGACAACGACGACAATAGCCTGCAACGTGCCCAGGCATCCTGCACGCAAAGCAGATAGGGCGATTGTCCGGTGTACGCCATACACTCCGGGGTTGCGGCACGAACTGAGGTTGAGAAAGCACCGAGGGCGGAACCCGAGGTCGAACTGGGAATGTCGGCTGGAACGTCACGGCAGGCTGCTGCAATGGTCTGGTGACGACTTCGGCATAAGTGACTGGCGCAGCTACTGGCACGTACTGCGGAGGCGGCGGCGGAAGTGCTTCAGCAATTTGACCCCGGATGACACCTCTGAGGGCAGGCTCCAGCGCGGACACCGACGTCGTCGTGGAGGGTAGGAGGGACAGCTGCCGCGCCACTTCCTCACGCACGAAGTCTTTAAGTTGCGTAAGGAGCGCGGAATCGGCGGAAATCGCTGCCAAACTCAACCCAGAGCCATCCCGTGCAAGAGATTTTCGAGTGAGGGCCCGTTGCTTCCTCAGCTCATCAAAGCTTAAGCACAGCTTGACGACATCGGCAACCGTGCTCAAGTCCTTGGACAAAAGCATTTGGAAGGCGTCGTCATCTATGCCTTTTAAAATATGTTTGATTTTATCAGCTTCCGCCATAGATGGTTCGACGCGCTTACATAGGTCCACGACGTCTTCAATATAACTAATAAAGTTCTCGCCAGCCTGCTGTGCTCGAACACGCAGACGCTGCTCCGCTTCAAGCTTGCGCACCGCTGAATGGCCAATGCCGCAAGGAACTTTACCTTGAACTCAGACCAGGTCCGGCAGTCGCGCTTGTTGTTCCCATACCATAACTCGGCGGCGCCCTTCAGAGAGAAGCCGACGTCATTCAGTTTCATGGCGTCGTCCCATCGGTTATGAGTGCTTACGCGTTCATACACGGACAGCCAATCCTCGGCGTCGTTATTATCGGTTCCGTTGAAGAATGGAGGTTCTCGCTGCATAGCACCGTAGCACATCACCGTCGGCGATGAGGGCGTAGCACTCTGGTTCGGTTGGTTGTTCATGGCCGAGGGTAACTTCCGGCTCCGGAGTTCCAGGATTAAGGCGTGACCCCGGCTCCTCCACCACTTGAAAGGTGATTTATTGCCGAAGATCTTTCTGAAGGCGAGAGGTCAGGAATCGCGGACCAGGGAAGCAGACACGAGCCGAGCGGAGCAGTCCGAGTGAACCCCGTCGTTCTAGGCGATGGCGATGAGGATTTCCGACAGTCTGTTTGCTGATGATGACGCTGCTCGTACTGGTCAACATGACCTATTGTGGGTAATGACGCCTCCGATGCTTTTGCGGAGCACAGCTGCTAATCTTCACTACATTATTTTTATTTTTTTAACGTCGCTCGTAATATTTTGTGTATCGTCATCGGAGGTGCCGCGTACGGCTTCGGTCTTGGGACCTCCGTCTGTATTACAACCCATATGTAAATATGTATACATTCCTGAATAAAAATTGAATTGAATTGAATTTACTCGTGCTCCTCCCGCGGGGGCATGTCGGGGTCCCTTTTTTGCCGTGCATGTAGTGTTCCATTTACCAAAAATAAAGCTCCTACGAATATTTTTTTAAAAATGAACACTGCAAATGTCGGTTGTGTATCGTTTTAAATGCAGATCATTTCTTTAACTCACGATGTCAGCCGGCGTTGTCGGCGTTGGCGTGCCTCGGCGTCCGCAACAGCCGTTCCAGGTGCGCTCTCTCCCCCACTCCTCCTCGCCTGCTCTCCGCTGCTGCTCGCGTGTTTTAAACGCAGAGCATTTGTATAACTCACGATGTCACCCGTGCGTCGGCGTCCGCAGCAGCCAGCCTCTACCTACACTATAAAAAGAAATAACAGTTACCGGCGCCTGGTTTCGATCCCACGACCCTGCGGGCGGAACGCAAGGTACATGGTGCTCTACCTACTGCGCCACAAAGCCGACACAGAATGAAAGGCTACGAACGCACCTTATATCCTTAACTCATTCAAACTACGCCAAGAAGCTGCTGATACAACGCATTCACTACTTGTGGGTTGAATGCGAGGTACATGGCGCTCTTCCCACTGCGCCACAAAACCGACACAGAATCAAAGGCTACGAACGCGCCTTATATCTTTGACTCATTCAAACTGCGTCGTCAGTGGCGTGCGTTGGCGCCTCAGCGGCGTGCTAGCGGCGTGATAGCTGCGTGGTGTACACGTGATAGCACCAACCCCCCAAACACTAAACGTTAACGCAATACACCCACCCCCTATGCGACGCATTTACTCGAGTCCCCCTCGCGGGGAGATGGGCCCATTTTTCTGCCTTATATTTGCCTAATGTCTTGTTCTTGATCAAGAATGTCCACAAGAATGAACATTGACCCCGGACTTTGACGTTTCAGATATGGCTGTGAATATATAAGACCATTGCGCCGAGTTTGTTTCACTTTGGCCGGCTGGCTGTATCGAGTCACAGACAGACAGAGCGAAAGACATACAGACAGACCAAATTTCTGGGTTTAAGTCGTCCAAAACAGAATATCGTCTTTAAAAATATACCCAGTGCACCAGAGCGTGACCTCGCGCGACCGCCTTGGGCGTGGCCTTACACCACATGAAGAGCTCCCGCCTTCATCGTCGCCGTCGTCGTCATGTAGCGACCGGTGCGCAAAGGTGCCACTCCGCCGAAGACGACAACGACTAATCTTTCAAGTAATCCCTTCACAATGCACCCGTGGGACCGGCGACCGGACCAATTGACCAAAAAGTGGAGGTATACCGAGGCGTGGACGCGCTACAAGAGGCCTTGCCCTACGTAGCTTTGCCGTCTGAAGACGCCCACGAATGGGATGCCAATGACTGCTACTGACATACCATTGAACATACCTAATGTTTTTTTTTCAGTGCCGCCCAGAAGGAATTGGCAGGTCTGGGATCTATCTGCTCCCTTTGTGCTGGGATCTTTTGTCAGTGTGGGGAGAATCAAGGTCGACCCCCGCTCTGGTATTTCTCTAGCCTTGCACGACTAGTGCAAGCGGCAGCCATTCGTTTTCTCTGTTATGCTTGTTGACTACTATTTGCCAGACCCACTCTTGAGATCTACTGATCACAACTAGCGAGCACAAACTAGTCGAACCATGGCGTCGCGCATATGGGGAGGCGATAGACATCTTCCCTAGTGATCCTGGTACATCGCCTGTAATTGAAACACAATCGTAGTGTCCCATCCTTTTTTTCTCATCAGCACTACTGCTACAGCTCAGGGACTGTTCCAGGGCTAGATGACGTCATACCGTAACGCTATTCTTACTTGTTCATGTATAGATTCACCCTCCTTGAAAAATAATCTGAATGGCGATTGATGAATGGGATGCGTAGAATGGTCAATAATATTCCTGTGCTGGGCAATGGCTGTTTGCTTGACACCTGGTGCAGTAGAAATAATGGGTGCAACTTGCACTACTGGTACAATGCTGACAAAACAGGCGATCTGGAGGCCCCTCTTCGTCAGTCACCCTGCTGTTGCAATTCACATGGATTTCTGAAATTACCGCTTAAACTTCATCATGAGTCAGGAGCCCGGATCGTTTCGTCAGCGCGAATTCACATCTCTCCTGAGGTGAACCGTGTTAGCACGTGCTAGAACTCGCGGCAACAGGCTTTGTGAACTGGGCATCTGTGGTGCGCAACGTACGTGATATGGCAAGGGGAATGGCACGCGATAGATCTCGCCACAATTGCTTGGCCTTGTTTTCTCGAAGTTCTAGCTGGCCTACGCCGGATGCTCCTCAGGAGGCGCACGCCAGTGTGCACTTCGTATGTTTTCTTGTGTATTTTTCTAACTCCGCACGTGGCCAATCCAACACCAAAACCTGGGCGACGCCTGGTGCTCCTCGTGAGGCGCACGCTCAAGTACGCTCGGGCTAGCTGAGTTTTCTTAGAACGCTCGATGCCGGAAAGAAAGTATTAAACAGCTTCTTTGTTAAAAGACTCTTGAAACTCGTCTAGCATTTTGGCCAAGCCACCTTTTTGTTGCGACTAAGCATTTGGTTTACAGCAAGCCCCACGAGTCTCGAAGGTCTTGCTCTTGGTGGGTTTGCCTCTACTACCAATATCATTGATGTAGCCATTGTCGCACCTTTTGTCAGTGACTGTGGTTCATTCCGAAAGCTTGTCGCAAAATCCTTCGCACGGTCATCATGCGGTTTTGTGGCTATCCTTTCTACGCCAAAATATTTCCCTTGCAAAGCTGTTGACGCCGAAACAAATACGTCCAGCATAAACACAAAACATCAGGCGCCATATGCGCGGGTGCCTCGCGGCGACGGCCAGGCGTCTTCGCCGCGGCGTTCAGGGCACGACCATCGCGCAGCGGCTGTTACAAAAAATATCGAGTGCACGTGAGCTCGTGCCTCGCAGCGGCCAGCCTGTGTCGTCCAGGCTTGCGCAAGGTGTTACCCTATAAGTCGAGCTTCCGCACTCGTCCTCTTCATTTTGTAGTGGCAGACGCCCTGATGACGAAGACGACGGATGTGTTATCGTTTTCCCGACGAAGCCAATTGTTCCCTCTTGGCATTCCCAGTAAAAGAACTAGTTTTGATTGACCTGACATAGATACAGAAATCAATACCACAGGTTACCTCTCGAAATATTTAGGAGTGTTGTATGAGAGCACTCTGAATTGGCGTCCTCATATTGACTTCATTGCGGTGAAAGGGGGGAGAACGGTGTCCGTGTTGAAGAGATATTGTAATAAGAAATTGGGTATGTGCAGAGACGTCCAGTGGCTACGTTCGGGCGCACTGTACACACTGTGTCTGTTGCAGGCATTCAACAAAGTCTTCTTCCTTCCTTTCTTATGCTCTGTCGCATGTACGTGCGCCCTATTCTGGAATACGAATGTATCCTTTTTTTCTAGTTATCTGTTCTACAAGCTCCGACTATTGATTGCATTAGAAAGGCAAGATTGCGCTTGTCTTTGGGATTACCAAGGTACGTACCCATTCGCGTATTGTACTGGAAGGCTCGAATCCTTCCTCTGATATCTCGTTTCAAGGTGTTGACAGTAGAATCATACCTTCGTGCAATGGAATTGCCTATGTCACGATCACAAATGGTTTTTCTACACTCCCAAGCGTCCATTTTTGCACAACCATGGCCCATGTACAAGCGTCCACAGGTAGTGTTCGTCAAGTTCTTGCTCGCCCCTTTAAATATCACCATACTATCTGTACCTACGTTGGACTATCGCACTGCGATGGTGGACATTGATTTCGTCAAACTTTTTCCCTCCAATTCCCAATGCTTGCCGGAGAGAACAATATCTGGCCTTTTAGCCAAATACCTAGAAGAGTTCCCGACACATGTGGTTATAGCAACAGATGCTTCTGTTCGAGACAAAAAAGCTGGTGTAGGTATCTCTTTACCTGCGCTTGACTGGGCTTTCCTCTTGATGATGATGATGGTTGGATGTTTATGGCGCAAGGCCAACTAGGGCAAAGAGCGCCAAAACAATAGTCATATATGAGGGGTGAAACCTTAACCACTAATTAAAGTTAGCAAAAACAAAAGTAAGATCACAAAACGACAATGAGCATGGCTAGTGTATAGGGCCAGATTTGATTATGCGTGATAGGAAATGAGGTTTAAAAACTTGACGTCTGACAAATACTCAAACAATGACAAATACTCATTGTTTCACGGAAACAATGGCATCATCACCTAGAAAAAAACGATGGATGTGGGGGAATATGTTGTCTGTAGAGTTCTCTGAAGTGTTTGTGTCGTGTTGTGTGAAGTGCCTTGCATATGATTAGTATGTGAAGTACGGATATGGCCTATCCGCACCTGCTGCACTGGGGTCTAGAAGATCCCGTCAGCAGATACGAGTACGTCGCATCGGTGTGCCCTATCCGCAGCCTACCCAAGGCGACTTCCGTGTGTCTGTTGTCTGAGTCAGCTGTGTAGTGTCCCAAGCGTGGCTTTATTACATGTAGTTTGTTGTCTGTCTGTTCATCCCAGTGTGTTTGCCATGTTCTGCGCAGGTGTTGTCTTATGTGTGGCTTGAGGTCTGTGTAGGGTATCGTTGTAATGTCTACAGCGGTCCTGAGTGCAGCAGCAGCGGCCCTCTCGTCTGCCAACTCGTTCCCAGCGATCCCTGCGTGTCCTGGGACCCAGCAGAGGACCAGCTCATGATTTTGTGCATACACGGACATGATAGTGTTGAATACAAGATTAACTATGTGGTTTTGGGGGGCCTTGTGCGACGACAGTGCGCGAAGGACACTCAAAGAATCTGTATAGATGATGGAATTGGGAATTTGATTTTCAAGAATGTGTCGTAAAATCAGTAAAATTTCATAAGCTTCTGCTGAAAACATTGTCGTGTGCACGCTCAGGGTTCTGGCTGCATTGAAATTTGGACCATGCGCAGCGCACGACACCATACTGGAGGTTTTAGAAGCATCACTATAAAATTCTGCACGTGTGTATTTAAACTGCAAAGACAGAAAGTGCTGCAGTATTGCCGCTCGTGGTACACGATTTTTGTCAAGTCTCATAAAGAAAAGGTCGCAGGACACAGGGTGAACTTGCCAAGGCGGTAAACTGTTACAAAAGGATGACCTGTACACATCTAAAAACGAAGCACTGAGATCCGAGGCTCGCTCTCTCACTCTATGTGAAAAGGGCAGAGGAACGGATGGGTGATTTACAAAGAGCAGAGATGTTGATGTATCGTTAAAGACAGGATAAAAGGGATGATTATTCAGCGACGAAATTTTAAAAGCATAAAGCAAGTCCATGTACGTTCGTTGGTTCACAAGGCTCCACTTATCACACTCGACATAAAGACTCTCGGCAGGGCTAGTGCAAAAAGCACCCGAAGCAAAACGAAGGCGCAAGTGTAGCACTGGGTCCAGAATTCACAAGGCTGTCTTAGTCGCCGACCCATACACCACACTGCCATAGTCCAAACGCGACCCAACCAAAGCAGTATACAAGCGAAACAGGAGTTCTTCGTCGGAACCATAGGACTGGTGGGAGAGAACCTTAAGTATATTCATTGTTTTGGGACATTTATTTTTAAGTTCCTTGATGTGGGGAATGAATGTGAGTTTGTGGTCAAACACAACACCTAAGAACTTGTGCTCCTTGTTCACAGGAAGCGACACGCACTTAAGATGAATGTTTGGGTCCGGTTGGACCCCGCGCTTCCTGAAGAACACAACGCAGAAGCTTTTTACAGGATTCAATTTAAAACCATTCCTGTCTGCCCAGCTGGCAAGTTTCTTTACACCAAGCTGGACTTGACGTTCGCAGATTGACATATTGCATGATTTATAGGATATCTGGACGTCATCTACGTACATGGAAAAATAGATTGTAGGTGGCAGTGCTTAACCAAGAGAGTTCATTTTTGCTATGAAGAGAGTGCAGCTCAACACGCCACCTTGTGGCACGCCATTTTCTTGCACGTCAACCTTTGACAGTGCACCACCGACTCTTACTCGGAACGTTCTGTCTGACAAGTGACTGACAAGAGTGTTCAACATGTTACCCGGAACACCGTATGACTTCAAGTCACCAAGTATCCCATAACGCCAAGCAGTGTCGTATGCCTTCTCAAGCTCAAAAAACACAGTTAAACAATACTGCTTATGCGGGAAGGCATCCTTGATGTACGAGTCAAGAGCTACCAGTTGATCGTTCATCGATCGCCCCACCCTGAAACCTGCCTGGCTGCTCTCGAGAAGACCGTTGTACTCAAGTAAGTACACGAGCCTGCGATTTATCATCTTCTCGAAGAGCTTGCACAGGCAGCTCGTGAGGGGAATAGGACGGTAACTTGAGGGGTATGACGGGTCCTTTCCCTCCTTCAGGAAAACTACAACTATAGCCTCCTTCCAAGAGTTTGGAATGTGCCCCGAAAGACATATCTTGTTATATAGGTGTAAGAGTGTTAGAAGAGTGTCTGCGTGCAGGTGATGTATCATTGTGTATGTGATGTTGTCTGGGCCTGGAGTTGAGGGTTTACACGTGCTCAAAGCAGCCCTCAGCTCATGCAGTGAAAACTCTGAGTTATAAGAAGATGTTGACCTATTGTTATCTAGTATAGGCTTCTTTTCGGCCATTTGTTTGTGTTTCATGAAAGTGTTTGTGTAGTGTGCTGAACTAGAAACGTGTTGGAAGTGTTGTGCCAGGGTGTCAGCCTGGTCTTCGAGTGTGTCCCCTGTAGTGCTGACCAGAGGCAGGCTGTGTGTTGGTTGTCCCTTGAGTTTGCGTATTGGTGTCCATAATTTCCGTGTGTCTGTGTAGGAGTTTATTGATGTTATGAATGTACGCCAACTCTCGTTTTGCCTCACGGCGCACACGTTTTCCTAACGCCTTTGCCCGTTTGAATAAAGAAGGTTTCCCGACGTGGGGTACCAACGAAGGATACCCCACGCCTTGTTCTGGGCCTCTCGCGCCCGACTACAGTCCTCATTTCACCACGGCCTCCGCTGGTTGCGCGGGGCAACGGCGGCGTCGAGGATGTGCGCCGTGAGGGGTTGGGTAGCTTCTTCAACGTGTAGGTGTCCTATGGATGTGTGGTGCAGTTTGGATGTCTCTGTAAATGTATTCCAGTTAGCTCTTGCTTCGTTGAACCTGTTGTGGGAAGATGGACTGCGTGGGCCTTTACCTATATATGTTAGTGAGGTGGGGAAGTGGTCACTGCCATATGGGTCAGCGCCCACACCCCACTTAAGACATGGAAAGAGAATTGCCGAACCAATAGCCAAGTCAAGATTTGAGTATGTATTGTGTCATATGTTAACAACAGAGGCGTGGGGAGTGGACTTTTCGGCGGCGTCGAGGATGTGCGCCGTGAGGGGTTGGGTAGCTTCTTCAACGTGTAGGTGTCCTATGGATGTGTGGTGCAGTTTGGATGTCTCTGTAAATGTATTCCAGTTAGCTCTTGCTTCATTGAACCTGTTGTGGGAAGATGGACTGCGTGGGCCTTTACCTATATATGTTAGTGAGGTGGGGAAGTGGTCACTGCCATATGGGTCAACGCCCACACCCCACTCAAGACATGGAAAGAGAATTGCCGAACCAATAGCCAAGTCAAGATTTGAGTATGTATTGTGTTCTATGTTATGGTATGTAGGCTGTTTCTTGTTCTAAAGGCATGCTCCAGAGGATGTTAAAAACTTCTCTATCAGGCTACCTCGGGCATCAGTGCGAGAAGAGCCCCAAAGAGAATTGTGCGCATTGAAGTCGCCTGTTAGGATGTATGGTTCAGGAAGCTGGTCGACCAGCGCCTCAAAGTGGGAGCTCAGAAGCGCAAGATCAGGAGAGATGTAGATGGAGCATACCGTTATCAACCTATTAAATAGTATTGTGCGGACGGCTACAGCCTCAAGGACGGTGTTCAAGGTGACAGGGTGGGCTGCTAAGGATTTGCGGGCGATTATGGCCACACAGCCAGAAGAGTGTGTGCAGCCATCCTTGTCTTTCCTGTGTACCAGGTACCTATTCAAGAAATTTGTGTGTTTGGAATTCAGATGTGTTTCCTGGACACACATTAAACTTGGCTGGTTGGCATGCAGAATCTCATGCACGTCGTCAAGATTATTCAGAAGGCCTCTGCAGTTCCATTGTACTATGTTTTCTCTTCCCATTATGATGTGTTCGGAGCTACTGGAGTGTTACTATTAATGTAGGGTCTTTCGGGGCTTGGACTCTTGGAAGGGGTTTTCTGGCCTTCTCTACTGACCTGGACGTCGCAGCCCGTTCCTTCTGCTGCGGTGAAAACCGGAAGTGCTCGACGCCCATGTCGTCATCTGAAGGCAAGGGGTTGCCCAGCGGACTGGGGCTCCTTGACGTGATACCCTTTCGGGTGTTCTTTGCCTGCACTGCCAGTGCCGAAGGCGTGGGGAGCACCACAGATGGCACAGGCAGTGAGGAGCGGGAGGGGGTCGCTGCGAATGCCTCCATCTCCATCTCCTCCGTGCCCTTGCGTGTGCTTTGGGCCGCTGGGGAGGAAGCAGTGGATGCAGCGGCATTCCCAACGGACGTTGTTGCCACCACAGCCGCTGCTGGGTGAGCGAGCGGTGCAGAGGCTGGTTGGGCTGCCTGGGGCAACCGGGGGGGGGGCGGGGGGGGGACCAAGTCCGACTCGTGGTACTGGGTCCCCGCCGAAACCTGACGCCCCTCCGCACCACCGGCGAGGTGCGTCGGCGTACCTGCCCAGAGGGAAGGAGGCGAACCTCTTTCGCGCTTCGGGGAAGGTGATGTTCTCATCTACTTTCAAGGCAATAATCTGTTTCTCTTGTTTAAACTTCTCACAAATTCTGGAATAAGCAGCATGCGGTCCCTGGCAGTTCGGACAGTTGAAGTGCTCAGATTCACAATTATCGGTTGGATGATCTTGTGCTGCACATTTGGCGCACGTCAGTTTCCCACGACAAGAGTTTGTGCCGTGGCCAAACCGCTGACTCTTATAGCAGCGGCGTAGATTCGGCAAATAGGCTCGGACCGGGCATCTAACGAAGCTTGCGTTGACAGACTCAGAAAGTGTAGAGCGGTCAAACGCCAAGATGATGTGTTTGGTAGGTATGATTTGATCGTTTCCGCGTATGGTTATTCGCCTCACTGCCGTCACGCCCTGATCATGGAGGCCCTCGAGCAGATTGTCTTCAGTTTCACTTATAAGATCTGGATCAGAGATCACGCCTTGGCAGCTATTAAGGCTGCGATGAGGCGTGATCTTGATGTAAACATTGACCATGCGCGTTTGTGAAAGGAGGTTTGCAGGTTTGCAGACTGCTGTTTGTTGTCTACCTCAATCAAAAGTTCTCCCGTTTTCAGTTTCTTAGCCTTGTACGACTTTCTGACAAGGCTTTCAAGATACCTGGAGGTTAGAAACACGGACTGGGAAGTGATTGGTTTTGTCTTGTCAAGAGATTCCATGATCAGAAAGCGCGAGAAATTATCGGGCTTTGGGAGCGAGATTGATAGCAACGGAGGAAAAGAAACTTCGGTGCGGCCCCTTTTCGGAAGACGATCACGTCTGGGGGAGGTTTGGAAAATACCATATGATACATTAGAAAGCAGGGAGACGGGGGTACTTCCTCCTTTGACCTTACCCTGGTAGTCAAAGAGGTCCCGGAACTCCCTGCCTAGTAGACAGGCAGGGAGCCCATCGGCCGGAGCTTGACCAAGGCTCCGACGGCCACCGTTCACGGCTTCCAACCCTTCACCTTTCAACTTCTAGCCACGGTAGGTGACAGCTTAAGTATAGGGGGCTCGGGGTACGCGGTGTCGCCACTCACCCACACCAAGATTGCTCAAGGTGCCCCGTGCGGGGGGCATTTCCTCTTCGTCTTCCAAATTTCACGTCAATATATTTGGCAGAATTTTTGGGAATCATGCTCCCTCTTCGAAAGCTCAGCAAAGAGGATTCCCAGGTGATCATTGTGACGGATTCTTTTTCGGTCTGCTCGGCTTTATCTTCACCAATCGTTTCGCCACTTCGCCGATTGCTCTCGATGCTTATACCGGCACATGACCGGGAAATCCATCTGGTCTGGGTGCCAGGGCACAAAGGAGTTGAACTTAACGAAACCGCTGGTTACCTGGCAGGAGTAGCACTGAATGACCCTCTTGTTGATACTGTGCCCCCGATAGCCTATGTTGTGGGAACTAGGTTTCGAATGTACAGTTCGCTGGACAGCTTCCCACCAGACTGCATCGCGGGCTGCCCTGACATTGCGCATCTTCGGTACTCTTGGAAGTGTGACTTTGCGCAGCCTCGGCTTTGCGAGGTCACACTGACTTGCTTTCGATGTCGAATTCCTAATTTGAATTTTTATTTACACCACGCACGCATAACGCCTACGGCAATCTGCAGCTTTTGTCAAGAGGAGGAAACACTTGACCACTTCCTCTAGTCTTGCCAGCGGTTCTCCTTCCTCCTAAATCGTTCCCTGGAGTTTCCCCTCCAGCGCCTGGGTCTCTCCTTGTCAGTGCCTAATTTATTGTCATTTGGGGCAGCCGGCCTTGGTTGGTGCAACGAGGATGTTTTTCGCGCTCTTCACTCATTTATTTGCGACACAGGTCGCTTCCCTTGCTAATCAATCGCATCACCCAGTTTTTAATCGTGTATTGAAATGCCTGTTGGTACAGTAGTATTGAATTTTTTTGTTCCAAAATTGTTAGCATCACTTTACCCTATTTTCCCTTCGTTTGAAACTAATTACTAAGCTTCTTGAGCAGTAAAATCACAATAAGACTAGGCCAATCCCACAGAGTGGGTACGCGCCATTCTTGTTCCAGATCCAACTAACCAACCAATTTGTTATCAGTCTACATGTTACATGGCCTTCGTGTTCTTCGGTTGTTCATGGACGTCGTTCAAACAACCACAGGCATTCTTCGTGCAATCTCCATTTAAACCTTTAACTGTGGCCCTATTGTCGGCTTCCGTACATGATAGTGTCTCGTCCTTAGATATTTCTTTACGGAAAATTTCCCCTGTAATTCTAAATTACTCCCTCTAAATCTTTAGAGAGGTCTTTACAAGATCATCTGAACAGCTTCCCTTGCCATGCCATTATTGCAAGTGATGCCTCTGTCCGGAAGGAATAGAAAGGTGTAAGTACTTTTGTTCCCGGTCTATATTGGGTGTTTTTTCTCCTATTGCCAAGCTTTCGTCCTTCTTTCCACGCAGAATTTCTCGGAGTAGTCTTAGCCGCTCGTAAGCTTGGTTCTTCTACACAACAGGCATAATTCTCAGGAATTCATTTTGCGTTTGATTTGCACTTTCTATCCTAACCCCCCTACGTCGAGCTCTGACTTCTTTATCGCCTTCCTCCGGCCAAGGTCATCCCTTGCTTTGGGTGCCTAGACATGCAGGCATCTGGCTCATTGATCGCTGGAAGGACTGGCGGGATTTTCTTTGGGCGCTCCAGTAGGGGAGGTTCTGCGACCCATTAACGTCATCACTTCGGCTTGCTTTCGTAGGCTGTGCTTACTTCAAAGTAGGCCTGATTGTGTTTACGAAGAATCTGAGCTCGAGCACCTCTAGTACTCATGGAAGTGCAGCATAAACCCGTCTCGAGGTTGTGAAGTCACCCTCACTAGCTTTCACTGTCGTGTGCAACTTTAACTGTTTACTATCACCGCTTTAATCTGGTTCTGTCGCCGCTGTGCGCATTCTGCAACGAACCTAACAAACTTTCCTCGAACAACGAACCTAACAAACTTTCTGTGGCAAAATAAGCGCTCCCAAAAAAAACGATCCACCATTTCTTCTTCTCCTGCAAACATTTCTGCTCTATAAGAGAGAGAGAGAGAAAAAATTCCCCCGCATTTCCCCGAGGGGGACAATGTGAAAGTGCGAATGCACGGTTGTCGGCCCGCTTGCGGCGCTTGCGCTCGGCCCCTGCAGCCCACCGCCTCGCCGCCTTCTCTTCCATCTCTTCCATCGGGTTTGTAGTATCACGTGTACACCACGCAGTTATCAAGCCGCTATAACGCCGCTGAGTCGCCAACGCACGCCGCTGACGACGTAGTTTGAATGCGTTAAAGATATAAGGCGCGTCACTAACGCTGATATCACGTCGCGTCCGTGGCTTGGTCGGTAGAGCGTCGCGCTGCGCTGCAAAGTCCGCGGATCGAAACCTGGCGCCGGATGCTGTTTCTTTATAGAGGAGCACTGCGGACGCCGACGCCGCCGCCACCGACGCCGGCGGTGGATGGTTTGCGGTCGCTTATAAAGTGCATTCGCAATTAAAATTTTATTTCTCCAGCAGAGGCTGATGTGTAGGCGCCGCCCTGTGGAAGGCGTCCCTAGTCCGGGATGCCTTGACTTCGACTGGCCGTCCGTGCTCGGGTCACCAACTTAAGCTGGATATCCGGGTCCGGGCTGGCCAGGGAAGCCCTCCACTGCTCGAAGGTTGGGTTGGAAAGGGGGGGCAAGTCTGGAGTTCGTTGGCACTCCCATATGATGTGGTAGAGGGTGCCAGGCTGGGGATAGTAAGCTCAGAGGGAAGGTTGTTGGGTGGGGAAGATGAGGTGGAGGCGGGTGGGATGTGGATAGGTATTCGTTTGGAGCCGCCGCCAAGTTGTAGCGTCCTCTCTGGAGAGGCGCCAGTGTTGTGGTGGGAGACGACGGCGAGTTTGCCTGTAATGCGCGAGAATCTCCGTGTAGCCACTGAGTGGGTGGAGTTTATCGTGAGGGGGTAAAGATTGGCCACCGTCGGCAATGGCTCGGTGTATGATATCGCGAGCCGCGGCGTGAGCCGCTTTATTGCCGGGGATGGCGGCGTGTCCAGGAGCCCAGACGATGCGGATGTCAGGGGTCGTTGAGCAGTTTTTGAGGATGTGAAGTGCTGATGAAGAAATTCGGCAAATTTGGTAATTTCGGCAGGCTGTCTGCGAATCGGTGAGGATGGTTACTTGGTCAAGGCGGGAAATGGCTGCCAGGGCAATGGCTATTTCTTCGGCGACATCGATTGAGCTTGTGGTAGTAGTGGCGGCAGTGAGCATTGGCCAGTATGAGTAACTACGCAGGCTACGTGGCCGGCGCGCCCAGGGTAGGGGGTAGCATCTGTATATAGGGCGCTGGGGTCTTCGCCGTATCGCGCAGTCAGGGCTAGAGCATGGGCAGCCAGGCGGTCAAGGTGGTAGTTGGCGCGCATATTGCGAGGAATTGGGGCCACCCGGATGCCATCTCGCAGGGCTAGAGGAATGCGTTGTTTTTGTTCCCTCGGGGGTATCGGACGGAGTCCTAATGCTGTAAGGACCTGTCGACCAGTGGGAGTCAATTGCAGGCGCCGTAGTTCAGCCGAATGATGGGCTTCTTGCAGCTCTTCCCACGTGTTGTGAACTCCCAAGGCGAGTAGTTTGTGGGTCGCAGTAGCAGTGGGTAGGCCAAGCGCAGTTTTGTACGCTTGGCAAATCATTGTGTTGAGCCGAGCCTTTTCTGTTGTTTTCAGAGCGAGGCACGGGGTCCCGTAGGTAATGCGGCTAATAAGCAGAGCTTCCACTATCTGTAGGGTATCGTGCTCTTTAAGGCCTCGACGGCGGTGGGAGATGCGTTGCAGAAGGTGCATCAGTTGCAACAGGGTTTTATGCAGAGGGGAAATTGTGTGCAGTCCAGAGCCGTTTTTGGGTATTGTGAGACCCAACACCCGCAGGTGCGGGACGTTGGGGATAAACGTATTTAGAAGACGCACGTAACCGGCTAAACCATCCACTGTCTCCAACAGTGATTTTATCATTCGGGGCTAAAGTACTGGGGTTCTGCTGCGGGTATTGTTGCCATAGGTTACACTCCTTTATTCTAGAATCAGTCCCTCTGCCATGCTGGGTATCATTTAGTCCTGCTGGATACCCCTGTCAAACATGCGCGCGCCTTGCTCGCCGCTTCAGCTGTACATTCTCTCGTCGTTTTGCTTACTTCTAAATTTTCATGATTTTATCTTTTTTTACTTGTGTTTTTTTTTCTCCGAACTTTTCTTTCTCTAGTCATCCACTAGTAATCTATTCTAATATTCAAATATTCTTCTTTTCCCAAAAAAACTACACAACTTCTTTTAGTAAAGCCCCTATTTCCTGGCCAATCCCTCTGAGTGAGTATGAGCCGTCTTTTTGGTACCACCGCCACCACCGCGTGGCCACGGCCACCGAAGCCGCTGACGAAGAAGTGGAGGCCTGGCCAGGTGAGGCGCACAAAAAGACGATTGGCCTTCGCCGTTGTGCCGTCGGAAGATGACGACGACAGGGAGGATTACAATTGCAACAGAATAAAACACTGTGCATACTTTATTGGTCTTTGCTTTACAGTGCCGTTCCGAAGGGCTTTGCCCTTTTGGGGCCCGGCTGTTCCTTCCCTCAAGGGACCCGCGGCCAGTGTGGGGACATGCTTGGTCAAACCAAGCTCTGCTGTTTCTCCAGCCTTCCACACTAGTGCAAGCTTTGGCAATTTTGTTTAACAGGAGGAGCGCAGTATTGCATTCTACCAGGGCGTCGTGGCAAGCAAGTACTTTAGGGCCAATTAGCAAGAAACTCCCGCAAACAGAGGCAACCTCACATGGTCATTTATAACTTGTACCTTCGTAAATACCCACCGCTGGTTCTCCGATGGCGCAGCTGGTTTTCGAAGCATCAGGATCTTCTCACCATGGTGGAAACTGGCACCGTACCCACACAGAAGGCCCTATCCAAGTATTACGTGTTTGGAAGCGTTCTGCAGAAAGAACTACGCATTTCACAGGAAGTGCCTGAGCGTTAATTATGACGCGAGCGGTAAACTTTCCGATTGGTCTGATGAGATGTTCCCGGCCACATGAATTCCACGCCAACCCACCCAGTAGCCACGTTTTTAGCTGGCGTACCACCCATCACCGAGGACGGAATACTCTGCTAAAGTGACGATGAGCGCAGTTGCGCCGTAGCCGTCAGTTGGCACACTTAAGTTTTTTGACGTGGACAAAGGCATGTCATGTTGAAGCCCACCGTGAGTTCACTCACTATTTCCTGTCATTGCTGGAGGCGTTTGGTTACCTTTACCTTCTGCGTAAAATCAGCTCCTGTGGTGGCATGCCTAGTTTTCCCACCGCAGAAAGTTTGGGTAAGTTGAGCAGTGGAGTTGGCGAGCAGAAGGCAGGTGACAATAGGGTGACTGCGGAGGGGATTCTAGTTGTTGAAAAAGTTGCGGAGACGGCGGATGTCGCAAATACTTGGCGATGTCCTATGGCTCCCGGCCGTATATTGCACGCTGCTAATTTGGGTGGATTCAGAACCTATCAAGTTCGTTGACGGGGCAGCAGTCATAGCCATGGTTAGCCACTAAAAACTGAAAAATGGAGCTCCATGTTCCACCGCCCTCCACACGTCGTGTTTCTGGGCACCCACATTTTGTGTGACTACGTATTGCTGCAATGGTCGTTCCCATCGTGTTGTAGCCACGTATTGGAGATGGCTGGCGTGTTACTGATTTGAAACAACGGCTGCGTACTTCGAGGCCAGGTGCTCAGAAAAAACATGCACCTGCGTTTTTGGCACAAGTGCATGTCGCACTCCTGCCGCATGATTTGCGCTGTCGAAAAGAAGGGTGGACACTCAGAGGTAGAAGAACTTTTTCAATTCTTCCCGAGTGATGCCGCCAATTGTATCTCGAGTTCTGTCGGTGATGCCAGCAGTTCCGTCCAGTCAACCATTGGCCACTGTGGCAACGCTGGGGATGTCAGTGTTCAGCTCTTTCCTGATGACGAATATTGCCGCGACGACTCGGTTGAGCCTGTGATACTAACTAGATGTTGCTTGGAGTGCCCTATCAATGTTTGTTGCCTCTGAAATAAACCCACAAATCGTCGTAGGGGGATCGAAAATGAGGTCACCATAGGTGTCAGTCTTAATACCTTTAACAAGGTTGTCCAACTTTTTTCCTTCGGGGGGCTCGGGGTCAGCTCCGGGAATCACGCGGAGCACACCTTCTACGAAGCTGGTGACACTTCATTTGAGCATTGTACCCTTGTCTAAAGGAGGTCGTCGGCATGCTGTCGTCTTTTCCGTTTCGCGAATGCTCGCTTTAGTCTGTCTGCGAAGATTTGCCATTAATAGAATCCACGAGGCTTTAGTGCCACTACCCCGCTGTACTTTCGGGGTAAAAGTAAAGCTTTTGAAGGCACTGCCCCAGTATCCATCCGTTGTGCCGGGACACCCGATGGCAATAGTTAATGCAGTCTTCCACTTCTTAAAATTAGTCTCCACTGAACGCTGTCGCTGTCTGACGGGTGACGGACATGTTGATGAGTGGCGGTGTGCTGCCTTCGGTATGCTGGCGTTTGCATGCAATGGCAGCTTTCTTCGTCGTCCTCGGATCATCCAGCAAAATTCTGATTTCGGGCAGTTGATTTTGGAGACTTTGCCTTACACGTGCCTTGTTCCCATTCAGGAACTCATGCTGCCCGGGGCTTAGTACTGGGCATGGTGTGCGGCATGTCGGAGGAGTACATTGCATGCGTTTCGTTACCCCACTTTTCCAGCAGTTATGTCACGAATGACAGGGCGACAGATAAATGAATTAGCAGGAAACAACAGCTTTAATTTGGCGACCATGTGCCCAGAAAACTGAACAGAGGCAAATACGAGAGCAGGTGTCGAGAAAGAAGAGATCGGTGCCGCGCATCGCGGGCATTGCTCACCGTGTCCTCACATCTCCCTCTGTTTGCTGTGCACGGGCCACCAATCGGGAAACTTACGCATGCAACATTGGCCCACAATGTTCTGGAAAATGATCGGATGACAAAGCGCTGTGGTACGTAGTCTGTGGAACGTTTTAGTGGCCAGAAAATGAAACGCACTGTCCGAGCGGGTGGCAATGTGGTCCGGGCATTATTAGTAAGGAAAGCTATTTCATTTTTTTAGGATAGCCAACATTAGTCACTTCGGGTGAGCCAAATCAGTCGCAGCTGATTTCCCAAATAGTGCTCTATTTCAATGGCTTCTGGCTAGTAGTCGTAAGAAACACTAATTTGTTTCGTTGAGTTTTTATCGTTAATAAAGAGTGCCATCCTTTCATTGTAATCGTATAATTTTAAGGTAACAGCATTATCGCATGTTGGTTTCTTTCGGGGGAAGCATTAGAACACTTTATACTCAAGACGCTAGGAAAACTATTTTGTAAAAAAAATATACACTGTTACAACTTGTTGCTTGATGTCTTGACTGGTCTCGCTCTCAGTCTAGGAAACACTTCCGCAGCATTGTTCCATCTTGCCCTGTCTTCGAAATCAGTTCGAAGCTCATGTTGATGCGATACTGTTCTTAGCGTCTTTGCTCGTTCTAGAATTTCTACCCTAGCGCACGTGCTTATAGTTTTTTATGGGGATCTCTTTCAAACTGGCAAACCTATTGTTTTTTTTTAATTAGCTCACCAAACGTTTCTTCAGCATTCCTTCCACAGATGGGCCAGGACTTGTTTCAATACCCCTGGAAAGAAAGTGCTTTGATCCAACCAAGACATGCTAAAAACTTTACTTACGCCGCCCGTAGTGCCAGCACCATTAGGCATGGACAGTTCGAACGTAATCGTTATACGTGAGAGAAAGAAGCAACCATATGCCCATGCGGCACGCAATTATGTGTCAGCACAGAGCATACACTGACAGTTGCGGACAAAGAGGACAACGTTGTCTCTTCATACACCCTCACAAAACCCAAAATCCACGTTATGAAACCATATGCCGTTGCCCTGGTCTCCACATGACCTCAAATACGTCACGGTCCTAACTGACTCACAAACAGCATATTGCTACTACGAACTATGCCGAATCGCTGCCGCTGAAATCAAGGTGTCACCCACGCGTTGTGCGTTGCATTCATATTGCCACACGCTCCGTCAAAGCGTTCTAGTTAGGGACAACGGAGAGGTCGAGCGGCCACAGGAACAGCACCGTGACAACCGCCCGCCTCCCAGAAGATTCTACAGCATCACAGCACGCAAAAGTGCACCGACTGGCGTCCAGCCCAGGGTACTCGCGCACGCACGCGAGAGGACACGACGAGCAACGCGTTGGCAGTGCGGCAGAGTTATCTCTCGGACACCGGCATCCCTGTTCGCGTCTCTTACGCTTGATTGTCACAAGTTGGCCTAATTAAAACGTATTGTCTTTGACTGTATGCATCTGTCGTCTCGTCATTCGTGATTATATACCGTATAAACCGGATTATAGGTCGACCCGGTATATAGGTCGACCCCCTACCTTGAGGTGGGAAAAGTTGACAAAAAAAAATAATTTGGCACAGAAGCGCACTCACAATGTCTATATTTATTTTCGACGCCCGTCTGTCACTGCCACTCACTATGCCTGCCGAAGTCACTCGTCCAAGCTCTCAGAGTCGTCCGAGGATGACTGCTTCGCACTGTCATCTTCCATGCCATCAGGCGCGTTGCTGATGGAGCACTTCCTGAACGCTCGTGTAACCATGTCGTCGGGCAGCGACTGCCCATAGAAGGACACCCAGCTTGACACGGTCACAACCGGCCCGTATAGGTCTTTTTGTTGTCCCCACGCTATCCACTCATTGTACAGTTTGCGGAGCCGCTCCGCGCATGGCCTCCGGAGCGATCGTGAGCGAAGTTCCCGGACGAAGTCCGCCACTTTGTTCTCCAACTCGGGGTGCTCCGCTTGACGTCCACAGAACGATCGGTTTCGAGGGTTGGACGCGCACGGCTTAGCTTTCTGGCTCCGCCAGTACCGCACACTTTTCTCTGAAACGCCTAACTGGCGTTACGCCGCCATATTCCCATTCTGCTCGGTGACTCAATCGCCGTCAGCCTAAACGCCGCGGTGAACTGGCGTCGACTGCCGCCACTCATCTCGGAACAGAGACGTACAGAAATGGACGCACGCACGCGTAATAGACGAGTTAAAGACGAAAAACGAGAGAAAAGCGAAATCAAATAAAGGCCTGATAGAGCGAGAGAGCAGTCCGACACGAATGTCGATTGGCGACGAACTACGCTTGCACATTGTTGACAGACAACGATTTACATTCTGCCAATGACCGCTATATAAGACGAGGGGTGACTTTTGTGCGGATTTTTTTTGAAAAAAACTCGACCTATATTCCGGTTTATACGGTATTGCGGATTCCTGGTGACATATCTCCCTAAGGGAATGAGGCCGCTAATGCGTCTGCCCGTGCGCTCGTACTCCAAGCATCCTGTCGACTTCTGAAAGAGCATTCGCCTGCCCATCGGATGGACATTGTGTGGAATCGAGCCAACTCTGCATTGACGGTCAGACATTTTGCTCATCGCCAGACTCGAGACCTGACACACCGAGCCGCTGAGATGGGGGCTATTTTTCCACCTCTTCTCACCTACCCAGAAATCACTCAATGCTACCGAACCACGAGACAGACCTTTTCCAGCCCTCACACATCTTTGACCAAAACCCAAGAAATCACAGTCAGAAAAATTCAAGAAGGCACTTTTCCCCACCCCATGTATTTCCATTTACATTTTCCTACACAGTACGCTGATAAGTATAAATTCTTCAAGGAACCAGGATCTCTAGCTGACATATTATTCGACTACAAAAAAAGTCAGACCTTCCGCCCCTGAACCCGTCCCCTTCCCTTGAGCAATGGCAGATACTGCTGTCCAGGTGTCCACCTGAGGACCAGCTCCTGCTTGTGACCCAGGCTACGGCCGTCTGGACAGCACATGGGC
Source organism: Haemaphysalis longicornis (assembly GCF_048455015.1). Taxonomy (NCBI): domain Eukaryota; kingdom Metazoa; phylum Arthropoda; class Arachnida; order Ixodida; family Ixodidae; genus Haemaphysalis; species Haemaphysalis longicornis. Next base: position 69,021,709 of record NW_027526225.1, on the reverse strand, counting down.
TCCTGGAGTGAGGAACCACTCTCACATTATTGGGTAATAAAGTTGTCCCTCTCTTTATCCAGGCATACTGGAAAGCTTCTGACTGGAACGACTTCGGAAAACATCATTTCTTTAAGATGTCCCTACAGCACAACATCCTGTCTTTGAGTATCTGCTTGAAAGGCGCACTTTGTCCCCGTAATCTCCAGCTAGTCAAGAATCAGAGAATGGAGCCAAAAAGACCAGTCAAAATACTTACAGCAAGGTACCCGTCAAAACGCAATTTGCCCCCTGTGCTCCACAAAAAACGCAAATTCTTCCCATGTTCCTGCCACCTATACATCCCTCCTGCCTTCAGTCGTATAGCGGTGGCTTCGCACCTTACTTTACCACTTGTTCCGACCCCTCCCCAACAGCAGTGGGAGAGCCAGCTGGCCAGCTCCTACTTGGAGAATCAGCTACAGCTGATATGCCGGGTGCAACGTATTGTGCGTGCCATGACATCATGGAGTGAGGAAGCCCCCAGCGCGAACGAACATCTCCACCAGCTTCCATTTCGTCCAAATTAAACGTCTATTCCTTATCTTCTCCCTTATCTTATTTCCATTGGTCCTTGAGGTATTTTATTTTTTATGGAGTGAAGATGTAGAAAAAATGATGATGATTAGTGTGTTTTTTATGGCGCAAGGCCGAATACAGACAAAGTGTGCCAAGGAAAAGTTGTTTTATGAGGACGAGGTGATTGTAACTGTGAAACATTCAACAAAAAATATGCGTGAAATGACATAAAGACAGTGTAGATGACTGATGTAAATGGCCATGTTGTCAATATACATGGTAAGTAAAGAGGTGTAAAAACTTGACATCACTAAGAAACATAAAACTACGTTTGTGGGTGATTACGGGGTCGTCCCCTAAAAAGTATGATGGGTGTAGGGGAATGTGTTGTCTGTATAGTTGTGAGCAGTGTCTGTGTCGTGTTGTTTCTATTGCCTCGCATTGTATGAGGATGTGCATTACGGAGAGGGCCTCTCCGCACCTGCTGCACAAAGGGCTTGGAGATCGATGGGGAAGGTGCGAGTGCGTTGCATGTGTGTGCACTATCTGCAATTTAGCCACAACGACATCTGTGTATTCATTGCGTGTATCGGTGGTGTATGGTCTAAAGTGTGGTTTTATTACGCGGAAACTTTTCTGTTTGTTCACTCCAGTGTGTTTGCCATGTCTTGAAAAGCTGTTGTCGGATGTGTGGCTTCACGTCAGTGTAGGGTAATACGGTTTTGTCTACTGTATTCAAGAAGGTAGCAGCGCAGCCATTCGATCCGCGGCTTCGTTCCCGGCTATACCACGGTGGCCAGGCACCCAGCAAAGAATCAGTCGAAATTTTTGGACATTACAGACGTAATACGCTTCACAATCAGATTGACAACTCGGTTTTTGTTAGACTTTGTTGACGACAATGCCTGCACAATACTAAAGGAATCTGTATCGATAATGGATTGTGAAATGTGGCTTTGAAGTATATGATTATCAACAAGAAGTACACCATAGGCATCTGCAGTAAAGATACTAGTATTACTACTCAGAGTTTTAGTAACTTTAAAGGGGCCCTGAAAGGCATTTTGAGCACGCTAAATGAAATAGCGCGATCGTTAGATTTGGTCATCAACGTCACCTGTGCCAAGTTTTACTCGTTTATGCGCAGCGGAAAGCTCACACTTTTGTTGCAAGGTTTGTCGTTCTTTTCTCACCCTTCCCTGCGAGTTTTTGGACGCCGCCATCTTCACATGTCTACGTCATCAATTCCCAGGTGAACTTCATGAGGTAGACATCCTGCTATTGGGTGGATTTTTCACCCATTTCCGGCAAAGAGATGTGTCGTCTGCATAGCGTCGGCTCGGTGGCTGATCTGCCAGCGCAGTGCCGGACTGCTTGGACATTTTACGACTACCCAAACAAGTGTAAACAAACGCTTAATCGTTTTTATTGAATGCAACACGGCCATAACACGACATGGATATTTCTCTTACCTGTGTACGTTCCATAAAGAAAGCGTTGAAGCCGCGTGGCACTTCTTTCCTGCAATCGCCGAGAACGCCCTGAGCCGAACACCCGGGTTTGACGCAAAGGTTTTATTCAACTTCAAAGCAATCCAGAGAACCGTTTGGAACGAACACAACGTCACAACATGCGTTGCAAGTCTGAACCGCGATTGACAGATGATCGGTTGCATCCTCCTGCCCGTCCTAAATTTGTCACTCTCCTCACGCGCGGTTTGCGGGGACGAACAGCAAGTCACAGTGGCGTGCAATTCGAGAAGGCACACTGCACATACCCAATGCTACGATGAGTCGTACGTCGCTCGAGAAAGACAATCCAGACCATGGGAAGCACTGTCCATCCGCGGAATCACAACGTCGCTCATTTCATCGCGAAGCAAACGCGTCCACAACACACACACACCATCGCCTGGTGCATTTTTACAATGCCAAACGCATCGCCCACCTCCCAGTGCGAGTAAGTGTAGCGCCTGCAGTGCCCACATGTCGCGAGGTGGGGTCCCGAGCTGAACCGGGATAACGCAAACGTAACTAACTTCGAGAGTGGTTTGTCCCTTGTTTCCAAGCCAACCGATGTTTGAGATTGTCAAAGAAATGGCGCTCGCGCCAGCACTAGAAAGCTCAGAGGAGCGGCGGAACATGTTTTGCCAGCGTTGCCGCTCTCCACCACGCGTCGCCCCAAGCTAAGCTGGTCACATTATTGAAGCGCTGCGAAGGCTACCAATTGGGGAGGAGTGGCCAGAGTAGAAGGAGAGGGCTTTGTTGGCTGGCCCGGGCTGATGTGCATACAGGAGGCAATGCACACACACACACACATCTTCGGTCGCAGGCTTGGCTTAGCTGCAAGCTTCGTTCGGACAGTCAGTGATGTTGCGACAATACAGATCTGCGTGAGGGCGACGTGCTAACCACTCGACGTAGTTAAAAACACAGGGGCAAAGAACTTGGTTCATTGGAAGCAAATTACGGTCCACAGAAAAGCGCAACCGTGGTTGGTTGTCGCGCTACTTGCCGCCATGTTAAAAACGCAGGCGGCCTCACCTACGCACGCTATTTTGCTGAAATAGCGTCCGCTATTCGTCCATCCGCTAAACGCACAAGTGTCTTAACGTACGGCGCATGCGCAGTAGGGCTGCGTACGTTATTCTAAAACTCTCTATTACTACAGTTCACAAGATATGGGTGCAGCTTGTCAGAACACGGGTGCACGCTGCTAGAGTGCAGCGCTGGTTTGCTCTGCGCCTTCCTATTCATCGCCACTGATAAAGCGACCCGAACCGGCGCGTTTTTTGCAAGGGTTCTGCATCAGTTTAAAATCGCTTTCTCACATGCCGCCGGTACAAATTACCACCGCCGCAAAATAAGACCCGGTACCAGCGGGGTAACATCTGAGACGGCGCTTTTTGGATAAACAGTGCGCGGTGCATCAAAGGGAACGAGCGCACCATCCTCCCCGTGCGGCTGCGAGTTCGCCGCCAATAAAAGGTCACGTGCCGCCGATAGCAACTGCAGCAACATACACCGGAAAGGGCAAGGCCAGGCCACACACATGCGGCCAGGTTTTAAATGCAGAGCATTTCAGTAACTCGCGATGTCACCCGCATTGGCGTGCGTAGTCCGCACCGTCGTTGCCCCTACTATATAAAAAAATCACAATCCGTCGCCAGGTTTCGACCCCTCGACCCCGCGGGCGAGACGCAATGTACGCAACGCTCTACCCACTGCACCACAAAGCCGACACAGAATGGAAGGCTATGGACACGCCTTATATCATTGACTCATTCAAATTACTGCTGACGAGCGCTCTCTCGTCAGCAGTTGCCACAAGTGCAACAACATTAACGTAACGCAAACTACTTAACGTCGTGCGTCCCCGGAAATGCTCTGCATTTGATCGTGTCCCTCGCGAGGGGGATGTTGACGCTACCTCTTGCAAAGACCGAGTACAACCGCCGAGAACAAGGTCCCACGAGCGGCGCGCGCGCCATGGACTGGTGGCGCCATCTGTCAGAACTACTATCAAGGCAGTGCGAAAAACGAACGCGCGAAATACAAACTTTTTTGTCCGCTTTTCCAGCCTTGAGCGGAGTGCGGGATCCATGGTGTCAACAAAGATGAAAAAGCAAAAAGAGCTTGGCCGTAGCAGACGGCAGTCTCAGGAGCGCATTAGCGGAAGTACGTCACCGCTCAGGAGCGCAGCATCGCGAGAGCGAAGGCTCATGCGCCGTCAACAGCGAAGAAAAAGTTGAAAGGAGGAGGAAATGCGGCGCAACGTTAATGCCCTGTTTTTGATTTACAATTTCTCAGCTAATACTCATCGCTTTAACAAAATTCTTGCTGGAGGATATTAATAATACATTACTTTTTTTGGTTACACGTACATCCATGCATCGGCGGAAGGTATTTCAAGACCTCTTTAAGGCCGGTGTCATGTGCAGCGCAGGACACAGAGGTGGCAGTTTTACAGGCGTCCGTATAAAATTCAGAACAGTGATACTTTTATTGCAAATACAAGAAGTGCTGCAGAATATGCACATCTGGGAGCTCGGTTTTTATTTATATGTGTGAAAGATGTGTCGCATGATACAGGGTAGAGATGCCATTGTGGTATAAAAACTGTTACAGAAGTTTGGATTGTATCTAGAAAGGAGGCAGCAAGCTCTGGCGCTTCCTCCGTAACTCTTTAGGAGAAGGGCGCCGAGAAGGATTCTCGATATAGCAGGAGTTCAGTCCTAGATGTATCATAAAAAACTGATTTAAAGGGATGGTAAAGACTGGATGAAATTTCAAAAGCCTAAAGAAGATCTGTTATGCACGATAATGTTGTAGGTTCCATTTGTTACACTCCACATAGAGGCTTCCAACCGGGATAGTGCAGAAGGCCCCACATGCCAGGCGAAGCCCCAGATGAAACACTGGGTCAAGCATTTTGAGGGATGTTTTACTTGGAGACAAATAAACAACACTTCCATTATCCATTCGTGAACCTATCAGGCAAGTAAAAACACGTAAAATAAGTTTTCTCAGCATCATATGAAGTGTGGGAGAGAACATTGAGTATTGTCATAGCCTTTAAGCAATTATGATTGAGTTGTTTTATATGTGGAATAAATGTTCGAGGACTTCACCTAAAAACTTCTGTTCATTTCTAACTAGGATTTGAAACCACTGAGTTATATGTCTGGATCCGGCCGAATGCCACGCCTTTTCGCAAAAAAAACACACGTACACCTAACTGGAATAAATTTAAAACCGTTGCTGTCTGCCCAGACAGCTAGATTGTTAACACCAAGCTGGACTTGGCGCTCGCAGATAGAAAGGTTACAAGACCTAAAAGAATATGTCAACGTCGTCTACATAAATTGAGCACGTAATTTATGGTTACAAGGTCTTTCTCCTTGTATTCAGTTTTACAATAAAGAGAACTCCGCCTTGCGGCGTGCAATTTTCCTGCACATGCACCCTTGACAGTGCACTTCCAACTCTAACACAAAAGGTCCTTTCAGACATGTAGCTGGAAAGCGTGGTCAGCATGTTACCCGACATGCCAACGGACGTCAAATTGCTTAGGATGCCCTACCGCCACGCGGTATCGTACGCTTTTTTCCGATCAGAGTACCGTCTTACAATATTGCTTGTGGAGAAAAGCATCTTTGATATACCACTCTAATCCAACGAGTTGTTCGTTGGTAGATCATCCCGCCTTAAAGCCTGCCGGCCAGCTCTCAAGAAGACCATTGTACTCGAAGAAGTACACGACTCTCTTGGTTATCATCGTCTCGATAAGCATGCACTGGCATCTTGTAAGTGCTATGGGTCTATAGCTGGCAGGAGAAGAACGGTCTTTCCCCTCTTTCAGAAAAGCCGCAACTATGCCTCCCTCCAAGACGCTGGAATGTGCCCTGAAAGGCATATTTTGTTGTACAGGTGTAGGAGTGTTTCAAAAGTGTCTGGATGTAGGTGTTGTATCATGGTGTATGTAATCTTATCTGCGCCTGGAGCTGAAGGTTTACATGCGCTCAGGGCAACCGTCAACTCATATAGTGTAAATTCCTAATTGTAACCAACTGTTGACCTGTTACTGTCATGTTGGGACTTCTTTTCACAAGCGGTTTTCTGTTTCAGGAAAGTGTTTGTGGAGTGTTCGGAGCCGGAAACGTGTTGGAAGCGTTGTGCCAGTGTGTTCGCCTGGTCTTCGAGTGTGTCTCCTGTAGTACTGACCAGGGGCAGGCGATGTGTATGTTGTCGTTCAAATTTACGTATTCTTGCCCATACCTTCTGAGTGTCTCTGTATGCGTTAATGGATGTAAGAAGGGTGCGCCAACTCTCTCGTTTTGCCTCACGGAGCACACGCTTGCGAGTTGCCTTCGCCCTTTTAAATAATAGAAGGTTATTGGATATGGGGTACCCACGGAGGTTACCCCACGCCTTGTTCTAGGCCTTCCGCGCCCGCCTACAGTTCTCACTCCACCACGGCCTCCTATGCTTGCGCGGGGCACCGGAGGAATGGGGAATCGGCGTTTCGGTGGCATCGACGATGTGCGCCGTGATGACTGTGGCTGTTTCCTCAATGTGTGGGTGTGTTATGGATGTGTGGTGTAGTTTTGATGTCTCTGTGAAAGCACTCCAGTTTCCTTTTGGTTCATTAAACCTGTTGTGGGAAGATGGGCTGCTTGGCCTTTACCTATATACGTTAGTGAGGTAGGGAAGTGGTCCCTACCATATGGGACCGTGTCCACACCTCATTGAAGACATGGAAAGAGAACTGCAGAACCAACAGCGAAGTCAAGATGTGAGCATGTATTGTGTCCTAAGTTATGGTATGTAGGCTGTTTCTTGTTCAGAAGGCATGCTCCAGAAGATGTAAAAAAACTTCTCTATCAGGCCACCTCGGGTGTCCGTTCTGGAGGAGCCCTAAGGAGAGTTGTGGGCATTAAGGTCGCCCGTCAGGATGTATGATTCGGGTAGTTGGTGAACCAGTGCCTCGAAATCAGAGCTCAGAATTGCAAAATCATGAGATGTAACTGGAGCCTACCGTTATAAACCTATTAAATATTGTCGTACGGATTCCTACAGTCTCAAGAAGAGTGTTTAAATAGTGAGAGTGGCATGCTAATGATTTTTGGGCGACAATACGCACACCGCCCGTGGAGTCTGTGCAGCCAACCCTGTCCTTTCTGAATAACGTGTACCCATTTATGAAATTTGTTTATAATTGAGGTAAGTTTCTTGGACACACATGATCCTTGGCTGTTTGGCATGCAGCATCTCATACACATCGTCAAGATTTTTAGGAGTCCTCTGCAGTATATTGGATGATGTTTTCTCCTCCCATTATGTACATTTAAAATGACTAGGGTGTGTGTGCTTATTTGCTGTCTTTCGGGGCTTGTACTCTCGGAAGGGGCTTTTTGGGCCTTTCTGTTGGCTTGGACGTCCTACGCTGCTCCTTGCGCTGCGTTGCATGCACAAATGGCCCGACGTATACCTAGTCTTCAGATGGCAGAGGGGTGCCCGATGGACCGGGCCCCCGAACTTGGTCCGGCTTCGGGTGCTTTCGTTTGAGCCGCCACCGCCGAGGGCGTCGGGTGCGCCAGAGGTGGCACGGACGATGCGGTAGCGGTGGGAGCCGATGCGGGGGAACCGGGGTCCATCCCCTCGGCACCCTCCAAAGCACTGGTGGACGAGGAGGCAGAGGCGGGAGCGGCACCGGTACCGTCAGAAGCGTTTGGCACCGAACCGCTGCTGCCTCAGCAATCGTTGTGGTCACGGGTCGGGCTGCCTGAGGCAACCCAGCGGGGTGTGGGGGAAGGACCAAGTCAGACTCGCTGAACTGGGTCCCTGTGGAAAGCAGACGCCGCTCCGCCCCCCGGCGAGCTGCGTCAGCGTACCTCCCCACAAAGAAACAGGCGAACCTATGCCGCCCCTCTGGGAAGCTGACATTCTCAGCGACCCTGATGTTGATTATCATTTTTTCTAATTAGCATTTCTCGCATTTGCGCCAGTATGCCGCGTGCGGCCCCCGCACTTCACACAAGATGGATGAACAGTTGTCGGTTGGATGAACAGTTGTCGGTAGGATGATCCTGCGCCGCGCATTCCGCACAAGTTCTTCGGCCATAGCAAGAGTTTGTACCGTGCCCGAACCGCTGGCACTTAAAACAGTGCCGTGTGTTCGGGATGTAGGGACGGATGGATCATGAAATAGAGCCGTCTATTACATGTTGCGGAACTATGGAGCGGTTAAAGGTCAATATTATGTGCTTGGTGGGAATCTCCTTGTCGTCTCTGCGGATGGTGATGTGCCTAACAGCTGTGATGCCCTGATCCTTGAAGCCCGCAAGGAGATCCGCATTCGTTTCGTTTAACATATCAGGCTCAGAGACCACACCTGGGAGGCGTTGAGGCTCCTGAGGGGAGTTGTGCTGCTGATGTGCAGATCAGCCAGTCGAGTTTGAGCTAGACATTTTGTGCCTCCTGCTTGTTGTTCACCTCGACAAGGACCTTCCATGTCCTTTGTTTTTATCCTTGTAAGATGTTCGAATTATTCCTTCAATACAATTTGCAATCAAGAACACTGACTGCTACGCAAGAGGCTGGGCTGAATTGAGGAATTCTATAACAACAAATCAAGAAAAATTATCAAGTTAAGGACATTTTTACGATGGCAATCTGAAAAAAGATACTTCGGTGCGGCCCCTTTTCAGAGAATGATCACGTTTGGGGAGGTTTAGAAAATACCATATAGCATTGTATATAAGCAGGAAACGGAGGTACTTTCTTTGCTCTGGTTACCCTGACACCGAGAGACGTCCTGGAGCTCTCTGCCTTGTACACAGGCAGGGAGCCCATCCCCCGGAGCTTGACCTTGACTCCGATGGCCACCGTTTGAGGTTTCTACCTTTCACCTTAAAACACATCGCCACGGTTGGTTTCAGCTTATGCGTAGGTCGGGGTCCGCGGTGTCACCAATATCGTCACCAGGATTGCTCAAGGTGACCCGTGCGGGGAGTTTTTTAGAACAGTGACATATACTGTTCCATTCCTTTTTTTGGGTGTTTTAGTTTGTGTATTTTTATTGCTTAGATGTGTGTGCGTGCGTTCGTGTGTGTGCCGGGAACGCATAAAACTGCATGGTTGCTTCTAGCGCGTGAAACGCACGGTATCGTTTATTATTAACCTCAGCGAGGAGGAGACAAGGAACTGCCGCTTGGAAGTTTAGGGACGAATAACAGGAGAGAAAGATTATTGTGCTATATATATCGTATTGTCAGAGTTATTTTGTGTATATTGTTGACTATCGAATTGTACTATATTCGACGAAACAAGCCTTGGCTCGAAAGATTGAAGTAACGCAAGCGGAAACTGTTTACATGTTTATATGCCATACCGGACCGCAAACAGTGGTTGGTTTTATAAATAACAACATATATGCATACTGTCGCCAATATTACAATGAGCCATGTTTTCTGTACTGGAGCGTAAGTATTGAAATGCCAAAATATTATTCTTACACTTTTCAAACAATTACATGGGCAATACCTTAGCCTGTTCTAAGAAGCAGGTACTTTTTTCAAGAAATTCGCCGATATTTATTTTTAAGAAGTGGCAAGCTGCTAAATTTAACCAACCAGCCTTTTTGTTCACAGAAGGTGTAAATATCTTCTTCATTGCATGTTTAAATAAACATGTGTTTTATGGCCTATTGCTTAGCGGTTTGATATTCCCGCACTATTTGCATCCTTCATGCAATATTAAAACTTTACCGCTTAGGTGATGGAACATCAGAGAGAATTTAAAACGTGATCGTTAGGGTTGCTCTGATTTTCAGCGATGGAAAGTTGAAATAATTATAAAAATTAGTATTAGTATAACACTCGGGCACACAAAGAGAAGTACTTACATCACTAAATGATTATTGTGTCAATTGGTGGTATCATCATGTTACAGCATAAAAGGTTCGGTTACGTGAATAAGTGCTATGAATGCTTTGTAATTTTGCGCTATAATAAGACACACCGGGCTATCTTATTATAGCACGCAGTAATGTTAGAAAACGTCCTCTTAAAGTTATGTGCCTTATCCACCTATAAGTGAATCGGTGGTCGCAGGGTACCACCGTAACGCGATCGGCTGAGTTGACATACGAGTGCCGCCAATAAGATTCTTTTTATTCCGCTACCTTATTCGTTTCAAAAATTTATTTCGCCATTCTGACGGCGTTTAGGGAATGAAAGTAGTTCGGGAAAATGGATGCAAGAATAACTTTTAAAAACGTTTTGAAGGTTGAACCTGATAAAATTTCACGATTGCTGTTTTCTCTTACTGAAATCATTCAAGGAGTGGTCGTTTGCGATTGCAGGGTGTAGTATCTAAGCAAACTGTGATACCTAAAGACAATATACTGCTCGTGCTGGTAACATGATGAGGAAGAGCTGCACAATAACTCCGAAAATAATGCGATCGCTTTAAGGGTCAATCCGACGCGGCTATTGATGAACTATTTCTGCCAAGTAAGCATTTAGATTTCATGTCCTTCATGGCGTAGAACCACGTGGGTTGGAAGTGATGGGACTTGCGGCACGGGATAACCACCGATTAGACACTCACAAGCCAGTGCTTGCCACTGTTGGGGTCACTTATGTATTTTCATCATAGATCATCGGTTTTGATAAGCACCATCACTGTGAAAACAATCAACAATATATTGGGCTAGAAAGTCGGTGGCGGCGGCTAAAGCCGGGAAATATTTTATCGAGCTTCGCCTACAATGAGGAATCCCATTGCACGGGCGTTCTTTTGAGCGAGACCGAGCTCAGCCGTAGCGAAAGGTGGTTGTCGGCACCAGTAAACTGCAGACGACGACTGCGTCAAACACATCGAAGTTAGCGAACGGACAAGCTATAAAATTTTTTATTGCTGTTAAGCCTCCTATTTTACAGCGCGAGGAAACAGCAGAGCATCAAGGAGCTGAAAACGGGTAGAATCCCTTCGAAATCATTACACGTATGTGAAAACAGAGCTTCAAGATTACAAAGCCCTTCGGCAATGCGAGGCGGAAGCAAAGGGTCCTAGACATGCAACTGGATATTCGTGCTTTGTATTGTGCAAGGAGGTTTAACAAAAAACAAAAAAGTAACAGAGCATGACTTAGTTACATTGGGTATAATTCTTATTTTATGTGGGTACGAGCATTTAGAGAGTATGTGCGCCTTGAATTTAATTTAGTACGACTTTCTTGAAAAGTAACTTCGAGGTTGGTGGCTACGCACATGGTAGAAAAATTCCCACAAAATCTATAACCCATGCACTGAAGTGGTTAGAATATTTCCACGAACTTTTTCGGAGATTCGCACACTCTGTTGAATTTAGCTTTCTGCCTGAGACCCGCTTGACTGCAGGCATGAAAATGTGTGCCAGTTAGCCGAAAAGATATTAAAGCGATTACAAAGTTAGTAATAGGTGTACTCGGAACAAGTGCAGAACGGCAGTAGCTCCAGTACGGTATCACTCCACCTAAGCCACGGAGCAGGATGTCAACGAGCGGGAGCGTTTTGAGTGGATATTGCTATGAATGCGTGATATTATTCGCCTTTTCTCACGCGGCTTACTGTCGTCACTGCAGTCGTTTATAAGAATATTAGGTCCAAAAAACACGGAAATGGCACATATTATTCCCAGTAACGAACTACTTGCGCCGCGCAAAGCGACATACGGCTGCATTATGAGGCACCGCATCAACTTACGTTGCTGTTCTTACGTTGTACCCGAGTATAGTGTTAGCATACTGTTACCGTGTTTGCGTTATGGTCTATTGTTCTTCCGGGAGTGGACGGCGCATGCTAGAGAAATTACCGTGAACAGTAACTAAACGGCAAGGTTTTATCGTCTCAACCGAGCTTACAGAGCCGATAAACTACACCCTCGAGTGTTGATTGGAGTACATGGGTGCGTTAGGTGCTTCATACCTCGTACAGCCGATAAACGTAATCCTCATTCATACTGTATAGTATGTTATGCTTGTTAAAATATGCTCAGGACTATGACAAACCAGCATTTTTCTCAGATGAGTGAAGAAAAAGACCACCCTCCACTCGGGCTAATCTTCGCACGCCTCAAATGCTTGAACCCAGTTAATCAGTTCCCAAAACTTTCTTAGGCCTCCGACATCTGCCTGGGCGCAATAATGTGGGTTCTTGCTTAACCAATACCAAATATTTCACTTATTGCAGGAATATTCAGCATAGGCATCAATTGTAGTTTTCCTTCATTCCAACTCTTTTGAGTAGATCGCTTAACCGACACCATGTTTTCCTTTTCTATCCTTTCATGGGGTCCTAAAGGATATGTATGCAATATCCTCCAAACAATTTATTTTCAGTGCTTATTGTGAAAGGTCGGAGATTCAATCTATTTTAAAGTTAATACAGTATCTAATTAACGAAGTTTTGATTTATCTGTTTTTAGACTAATTCCTCAAATATCGCTCCCTTCGCGGCCGCTAAACGGGTATGCGTAAAAACCGCAAACGATATGCTAAAAGGTGTCCCACTACGTTCAGCGGAAAACGAACGCTCCCTCTTCTAGTGACACAATAAATGGTAGCATAAACACGCTAATGACATGCCAAAGCTCCGTAAAAATCTAAGCAGACTTCCAGTTTGGCGTTGCTCATCGTCGCAGTAATCGGACAACGAATTCGTGTCATGTAAAAATTCACAGTCTCTTGTTTGAGATATGTGTTAGTCAACACCAAGTAATACCGCCAAGCCTACTTAAAATACGTCATTAAAGCTGAATACTCCGTCAGATGTTTAGACTAAAGCTTCTACTGCACTGCATTGTAGACGGCAATTCATCTCGTCACAAGTCACCTTTAGCCGCCCGCGCGCAAGCTTCGCCCTTCTTTCTTGTTGCTGCGCTCTCTGGGAGCCTTCCTGGTTTGGTACCACGTGAGTAGGCAAGGTTGTAACTGCAGCTTCACCGGATGTTCGTTCCTGTCTCGCCATTGATGGCGCGCCACTTGGTCTGCGTTTGCATGGCCTTCCGCGCAGGCGAAGTGGTGTATCCAGTCATTGAGTATGTAAAGCTAGGCGGCAGGATGCGATATATCAAGCATCTGCAACAGATATATTGTTTATAGGCCTTTCTAGCAGCTCAGATAAAGTTCTACAGGGACCTTTGTCACACAGATTAAAAGATATAGAGTTACAAGCAAAGCTCGTTCAATAAATTTGAGGTTATCAACGAATTAGACACCAGTATGTAGTAATTAATATTTCTTCATCTACTGTTCTTCGTGTTTCTTCTGGAGTCCCACAAGGAAGTGCGCTACGGGCACTTTTCTTCATGTTATATGTTAAAAATTTAGGTGTTGTCCTTCCTGAAAATTTCTATGTCAATTCACCGACTACGCTGTAAGTTTCGGAGATATTTGATCACCGTGTGGTCATGTGTATTACAAAGAGCACTTTTCGCAATCGAGCACTGGTGTCTGAAATGGGGCATGTTGGTAAACACTCACAAATCTGCTAATAGGTATCCCCAGAAAAAAATGGTTATTTACAAGAATACCTGTAATATTGCAGCGCACTTAAACAGTGATACTCGCGAGTAGGCTGGATAGCCTAACTTCGTGCACAGGGCTTGTGCTTATACCCTTTACAAAATGTTGTAACGCGGTGGTAGAAAACATCAACCACGTAGCATTGAAGCGATCTACGAATATTTACATAATGGCAAGAACTAGTTACATGTAGTCATAACTGAGCCCGGGCTGACTGTGCTCCGCGCACAGCTTCTTTCTCGTCGTTACCTTCTTTGGTGGTGGGCAATGGGGCCATTGAGATTGTCGGCCACATCCCGTGACATCCCCCCCACTTCCCTCCCCATCGAACACGACCGTAACTGTGTAGATCATGGCAAGCTGTCGATTGGATGCGGATTAGTGCTGCGATGAAAAATGCAGTGACGAATCGCTGCTGCCAGGAGGATGATGATGGCGTGGCTGAAGCCTGGGCCGTAACAACGATTGCTTAAATCGTTAAATCGAGACAAAGCGTTCACGGCCCTGCGGCCACATCGGACGCAAGTGCGAGGAACACAATATATTCGGCTTGTTACACGGCTTGTGTCGGCTGGTCTTCATTCGCATCTCTAGGCGTGAGGACACGAGGCGGGGACATCTTTGTGTCCTGGTCTCAGCTGGGCTGGGACTGCCCGGCGCAGCTTCCTGATCCTTGACGGCTTCAATACCGATTGAATGCGATGCTGGGGAACGGGCTGTTGATTCACCCGCACATTCCATGACGACAGGAAGTTACCGCCGAGGCTTTTGCAGAAAAATGTATTAGCCGTCGTTACAAGACAAGGAGCTGGACACCGATAGCACATACAAAGTAATGAACAACAAATTAATGGTCAATCCTTCACAAATATCAAAGAAAAGGAGGAGACGGAAAGCTAGTCTGGCTAAAAAACTATTATACAACACTTAGTGTGTTATAATGAAACAGAAAAAAGAAAAACTGTTACTTCTAGCCCCACACAAAGACAGAACACATACAATTAAAATTTGAATACAGAGATTCCTGTCAAACCTGCAAGTTAAACACATCAGTCTTTCAAATCTTTGGATGTCTAGCAATGCTATCAAGCATTTTTTGGCACTCATCAATGGAGGAAGAACATATTTTTCTTATGTATGGATGGTAACATGTAAATAAAGTTTATCACAAAGGGAAAGTGTTAACTAGGAACATGTTCTTTTACCGTAATTACAGAAAGCACTGGATATTGTAAATCTTTCAGCACAGCACATGGGCTGAAAAATACGATGTTGCAACTTTATATTATTTTTCAAGTTTTTTTGCAAAGCGAATCGAAGGTGCACTGTTCATTGAGAAGCAGAATGCCAAATTGATGCATTAACAAAACGTTGCTGTATACCGTATAAACCGGAATATAGGTCGAGTTTTTGTCCAAAAAAATCCGCACAAAAGTCACCCCTCGTCTTATATAGCGGTCATTGGCAGAATGTAAATCGTTGTCTGGCAACAATGTGCAAGCGTAGTTCGTCGCCAATCGCCATTCGTGTCGGACTGCTCTCTCGCTCTATCAGGCCTTTATTTGATTTCTCTTTTCTCTAGTTTTTCATCTTTTACTCGCCTATTACGCGTGCGTGCGTCCATTTCTGTACGTCTCTGTTCCGAGATGAGTGGTGGCAGTCGACGCCAGTTCACCGCGGCGTTTAAGCTGACGGCGATTGAGTCACCGAGCAGAATGGGAATATGGCGGCGTAACGCCAGTTAGGCGTTTCGGAGAAAAGTGTGCGGTACTGGCGGAGCCAGAAAGCTAAGCTGTGCGCGTGCAACTCCCGAAACCGATCGTTCCGTGGACGTCAAGCGGTGCACCCCGAGTTGGAGAACAGAGCGGCGGACTTCGTCCGGGAACTTCGCTCACGATCGCTCCGGAGGCCATGCGCGGAGCGGCTCCGCGAACTGTACAATGAGTGGATAGCCGGCGACAACAAAAAGACCTATACGGGCCGGTTGCGACCGTGTCAAGCTGGGTGTCCTTCTCTGGGCAGTCGCTGCCCGACGACATGGTTACACGAGCGTTCAGGAAGTGCTCCATCAGCAACGCGCCTGATGGCATGGAAGATGACAGTGCGAAGCAGTCATCCTCGGAGCGACTTCGGCAGGCATAGTGAGTGGCAGTGACAGACGGGCGTCGAAAATAAATATAGACATTGTGAGTGCGCTTCTGTGCCAAATTATTTTTTTGTCAACTTTTCCCACCTCAAGGTAGGGGGTCGACCTATATACCGGGTCGACCTATAATCCGGTTTATACGGTACTTTGCATGTGAGTTCTATAAGAAATGCTGCAAGATATTTGTTTACGTGGTTGACGATTTGTAGTCGTTATTGTAAATCTTGCCCTTCAGTATTTGACGAGTAACTTAGCCTTACTACTCCCCACGAATGCTACACCATTTTGTTAAGCTGTGGGACTTAAATTCTAAAGAAGATATGCGACTGTACACTACACGCAAGCACCTCGCTACTTTCCTAATGTGTGCTTTGAAAGCTGCTATCTCACAAAATTTAAATCTAGGTTCCCCACAGAAGCAGTGGACAGTCTGATAGTACAAAATAGTTGGACATTGAATAGGTATGTCCCCCTGGGTAGTAGGATAGAAGCACTGACTGGAGCCGCTGTCATAGGAAGAAAAGAGAAGGAAAGAAATTATATTGACTCGTGCAAAAGATGAACGCTCCTCGTGAGGATCCAGCGGCTCATTGTAAAAGGGTACATAAGAAAAACAGAGTGAATGTCGCTTAGGAAAAACTATATGATCCTATATCGTAGACCTCGTGCAGCGATATAGTAGAGTTAACTACGTACCTCAGTAGTTATCAAGAAACACGGGGTTAAGACTGAATGTGTAACATAACGTGGGCAGACTGAATATAAAAAACACGAGAAAATACACAAACGAAAAACAAGGATCACCAGCACATCGAAACCAACACATCGAAATATTCAGCAAGTGAGCAGTCTAAACAGCGCTACTAAGCGAAATCTCTGTACAATTTCTGCCACAAAAAACAAAACCAAGCGTAGTACATTGGATGAGAGAGAGAGAGGTAGAGAGAGAAAGTGAGAGAGAGAGAATAAATATTTATTAGAGCAAATGGTGGTGGTTGAGCCGTCACTCGGTGGGGTCGGTTTATCTCAGTCCAGGTACCCTTGGGCCTGGGCTGCAGCGGTGGCACGGGTGACCTGAAAGATCTGGCCAGCGTGACGGGACCTGGTCAGCAGGCCCTTCCACTGCATAGTTGTGAGGGAGGTGAGAAGTGTGCCTTCCGAGTTTACAACCGCCAGAGCATGAGCCTGGTGTGAGGGGTAGAGGGTGGCGTTGGTGCAGCGAGTACCGGGGTAAAAGTGGAATTCTGATCGAATATTGTTAGCAATTTTAGATACAGTATTGTGGGAGCGGATTGAAGATGGAATGCGCTGAAAGGCTTGTGAAACAGGTTTTTTCGGGTATCCGAGGACCTAGAGGACGTGTCGGCCGGTAATGGTTGGGAGGAGTCTGGTGAGTTTCTGTTGCATTGAGCTTCCAGGCGTTCTTCGAGGGTGTTGTGGATTCAGAGTTGGAAGAAACGACCGGTAGAAGTTTGAGCGGAGAGGCTAAGTCTAATATTGAAAGCTTTTCGAAATAGTATTCCGACTTTCTCCCGTTCTTTTGGTTTCGGGGGGATGGATAAGGTGGAATATGTGATGCGACCAATTAAAAATGCTTGAATTAGTCTTATTGTATCATCTTCTTTGAGACCCTGCCGTTGGTTTGTGATGGGTTTGATGAGAAGGCTGAGTTGGGTGACAGTGGCTTGAAGCTGAGGAAGAACTGCTGCGCCAGAGCCATCTTGATGGAATTGGACTCCGAAATATACGAAGGGTGTGTACTTTAGAAATTTGTGAGGCACCGATTGTTGTAGCAGGATCGGGTGTGGAAACTGCATATCGCCAACGAGTTCGGGAGTGGAGGATGAGCAGTGCTGACTTGTTGGGGGCACACGTGAGGCCTGGAGGTCGGAGGTAAGCGAGAATGGTGTCGATGGCTTGTTGTAGGGTACCTTGTTGTGTGCCTGGAGATCCTATGCTGGTCCAAAGAGTTAAATCAACAGCGTATAGGGCATGGGGGAGACCAGAAATAGATTGAAGGAGTACTGGGAGCTTGAGGAGAGCGACGCTGAAGAGGACGGATGATATAACTGATCCTTCTGGGGTTCCTCGGGGAGGTGTGCGAAATGTGTCGGATCGAGGTGGTCCAATGCCAAGGGTGGCGGTTCGGCCGGCAAGAAAGGCCCACACATAGTTGTATGTACACGGACCACACTGGGTTTGTCCAAGTCCTTCTAAGATGGCCTGATGTGTGACCTTGCATCTTGGGGAACAGCGCGAACTAACAGGGACACAAATAAGGAAGAAGTGAACAGGACAAGCGCTGACTTACAACTAGATTTTTTGGAAAAGACGTAACTACTTATACATACACAGAACCCTCCTCCCCCACGCCATGTGCCAACACCAGCCAATGCCATGCTAACACGACCACAACACTCCACTGTTGACAACGCACCCTTCTTAACACTGGAACACCTTATCGTGACGACCGCTCCAAACGAACAAATTCTTTCTCAAGCAGGACAACTGATGATTTACTGATGCATTCACGCCCCCATTTTCTGATGTAGTATGATTCCAGCAGCTCTCTAATATGCCTGTCTTTGTGCTTGTACAGGATATCGGTCTCGTAGAAAAACGGATAGCAACGGGGCTTGCACATGCGACATTGTTCGGCCGGACGTGCGTGCTCATCTTTTTTAAGCGTGCTGCGATTCTCCAGTAATCGAACATTTACGGAGAGACCTGTCTGATCAACATACACTTTTCCGCAAGATAAAGGAATCTTGTAAACAACAGCCACACAGCACGGTACAATTGGTGATACATGATTTACTAAACACGCACTTCTTTCCAAGCTCATCTTCAGGACGCCGCAAGACGGCCGGACAAACGCCGGACAAAAAGCAGCACCAGGCAAGTACAAGTACATAGTTGCACCGAAGCAACCCGGAAAAAATTAATAAATGACAGCATCCACTCCCACCCGACGACACAAATTGAGACTATTTAGCTCACAAGATTAAATATTATTTTCATAGCGTTGAGTGTTAACGGCAACGACATCAAGGCACTAGTTGGTGGTTGCGCTTCCGTGCCCATTCTAAACGAGTCACTCACGTCTGAAAAAGGCAGTCCTACTCGGAAGGCGGTACAAATGCAGGGCTTTGGTTGAAAGTGCCACTTTACGATGAGGGGCCAAAAGTCAAGGTGACATACAAACGTCAAAGCAGACACTTCGACACATGAGTAGTTAATGGGTGCCAATATCAATGTCTGCTCTCAAGACCTGATACGAAAACACTTATTATAAAACTATACCGAAATGATGATGACATGACATGAAAAGACTTTATTATATCACCTGCAGTAGGCACCCCGTTGCCGGGATACCTATACGCGGCCTAACGTCGGTCCTGTCTGGACCATCTACTCGTCAGCGTGCTCTCTACTCGCCCCCAGGCTAGTCGCCGTTACCCCCGAGGGGTGGCTGACGCCTCGCAGCGTTCGCTCGGTCGCTGTCTTTCCAGGGCCTCCAGGATCTCCTGGACGGCCAGGAGTTCTTCTTCCTTGTTATAGCTCCGCGCCGCGTCTTGAAGCCACGGCGGGATCGCAGTCTCTGTTTCCGCTTCTGCTGTTCTTGCTGCACAGTCCCACAGGATGTAGATCATAGTAGCCCGAGCCCTGCGGCACACCTTACACGTGTCGTCCGGATACTGTTCTGGGCATATGTGCTTCATTATGACCGGAGTCAGTAACGAGCCCGTATGCTGCTGTCTAAATAGCGCCGCCTGCTCCCTGATAATGTCACGAAGACAAGGACGATGCAGTTGTGTTGAAGGAGAAACACGTTTATTGGAGCGAACTTGTGCTCCCCTAACAACTCAAAAGAATACAGAGGCGGCGAAGAAGCAGCGGTCAACAAAGTGACTTGCACAGGCGAGTGTCGTCGAATCGAATGCCCCGGCGTCCGCACTGCAGGCTTTTTATCTTTCGGCGCGCGTGGTTCTCGAAACATCGATTCACATCGAGAACACAGTAGATCCAAGAAGATTATTCTGGGCTGTTCACGTTAGATCGGAAAGCTCTCCCTATCACGACAGATAACACATGCGGCACAGAAAGAAAGAATGGAACACGCGCTTCCCTTGGCGCAGAGATAACACAGACCGGTGCAGCCGGGCGGTAAAAGCAAAACACAAATAAACAACCCCAATGTATGGTTCGCGGCATTACCCCCCCTCTAAGAGTGCATCGACCCGATGCTAACATAAGCGACAGTCCGAAAATAAAAATAAAATTCGTTATCGTCCGTAGAAAGGTTTTAAGCGAACCACGTGGACGACTTCGGGCCGCTTGCGTCGTCGTGATGTTCCGGAATCACCATCGGGGATCACCTCGTAGGTAAGTTGGCCGACACGTCGTAGAATCTGGTAGGGTCCGAAATACCGTCGCAGGAGCTTCTCACTGAGTCCGCGTCGTCGGATGGGAGTCCAGACCCACACACGATCCCCCGGTTGGTACTCGGCGTCTCGGCGTCGGAGGTTGTAGCGGCCCGCATCCACCAGCTGCTGGTCCGTTATACGAACTCGAGCGAGCTGGCGGGCCTCCTCCGCACGTTGAAGATATCCCTGGACGTCGGCGTTGAGGTCGTCGTCTTCTACGTGCGGAAGCATGGCGTCGAGCATCGTAGTCGGCCTTCTACCGTAGACAAGCTCGAACGGCGTCAGCTGCGTCGTCTCCTGGATAGCGGTGTTGTACGCAAACGTGACATACGGGAGCACTTCGTCCCAAGTCTTATGTTCAACGTCAACGTACATTGACAGCATATCTGCGATTGTCTTGTTCAGACGTTCTGTTAGTCCGTTCGTTTGGGGGTGGTACGCCGTCGTTCTTCGGTGATCCGTGTTGCTGTAGCGTAATACTCCTTGCATCAGCTCCGCAGTAAATGCCGTTCCGCGGTCGGTGATTAGGACTTCCGGGGCTCCATGTCGCAGCACAACTTGGCTTATAAAGAACTTTGCCACTTCTTGTGCAGTCCCCCTCGGAAGAGCGGCGGTCTCTGCGTAGCGCGTCATGTAGTCTGTCGCTACGACAATCCACTTGTTCTGTGATCGTGACGTAGGAAACGGGCCTAAAAGGTCCATTCCAATCTGTTGAAATGGTCTCGATGGGACGGCGATCGGTTGCAGAAGTCCGGCGGGTCTTGTCGGCGGCGTTTTTCGTCGCTGGCAGTCACGGCAGCTCCGGACGTAGTGGGTGACGTCAGAGGTAAGGCCGGGCCAGTAGTACCTCGCCTTGATTTTTCCGATTGTGCGGGCTGTGCCGAGATGTCCGGAAGACGGGTCGTCGTGGCACGCTTCCAAAATTTCGTCACGAAGGTCCGCGGGGATGACGAGAAGGTAATTCGCTCTTGTTCCGGGGCTGAAATTCTTCTTCACGAGGACGGAGTTTCTCAGGCTGAATGCTGGTAAGCTGCGTTTGAAGGTCCTAGGAACGGCAACGTTGCATCCCTCGAGGTACTCGATTATGACGCGTAAGTCGGGGTCGGCACGCTGCTGGGCGGCTAGGTCGCTCTCCGTCACGATCCCGAAGAACGCGCTGTCTTCATCAGAGTCTTGTGGTGGTGGGTCGACGGGGGCGCGGGACAGGCAGTCGGCGTCGGAGTGTTTCCTGCCGGATTTATAAACGACTGTAACGTCGAACTCCTGCAGGCGCAAGCTCCACCGCCCAAGACGGCCAGAGGGGTCCTTCAAATTGGCGAGCCAACACAGCGCATGGTGGTCTGTTACAACCTTGAATGGCCTTCCATACACGTATGGGCGAAATTTTGAAATCGCCCATATAATAGCCAGGCACTCTTTCTCAGAGGCAGAATAGTTTTTCTCCTCCTTCGACAGACCACGGCTGGCATAGGCGATTACCCTTTCGCAGCCGCTTTGCTTTTGGACAAGGACGGCACCCAAGCCTATATCACTGGCGTCCGTGTGCATTTCCGTTTCGGCATTTTCGTCGAAATGAGCGAGCAGGGGCGGGCTTTGCAGGCGTTTTTGCAGCTCGCAGAATGCTTTTTCTTGGTCGTTTTCCCAGCTGAAAGGGGTGCTATCTTTCGTCAAGCGCGTGAGTGGCTCTGCAATGCGTGCGAAGTTTGCGACGAAGCGCCGGTAGTATGCGCACAGCCCGAGAAATCTTCGCACGCCCTTCTTGTCTTTCGGCCTTGGGAAGTTCGCAATGGCTGAAGTTTTTGCCGGGTCAGGTAGAACTCCCGCGGCGTTGACGACGTGGCCCAAGAACTTGAGTTCCCCGTATGCGAAACGGCACTTTTCAGGCTTCAGCGTCAACCCCGACGTACGAATGGCCTCGAGTACGGACTCCAACCTTGCAAGGTGTTCGTCGAAAGTCCGGGCGAATATCACTACGTCGTCGAGGTATACGAGGCAGGTGTGCCACTTAAGGCCAGCTAGCACAGTGTCCATGACTCTTTGAAACGTCGCTGGTGCTGTGCACAGCCCAAACGGCATCACCTTGAACTCGTATAGGCCGTCTGGGGTTATAAATGCAGTCTTCTCTCGGTCTCTCTCGTCCACTTCAATTTGCCAGTAGCCGGTCTTCAGGTCCATCGATGAGAAGTACTTCGCGTGGCAGAGGTGGTCGAGGGCGTCGTCGATTCGGGGGAGGGGGTACACGTCCTTTTTCGTGATTTTGTTCAGTCGCCGGTAGTCAACACAAAACCTTAATGTGCCGTCTTTTTTCTTTACGAGTACGACGGGCGCAGCCCAGGGGCTTTTCGATGGCTGTATAATGTCGTCGCTGAGCATGTCGTCGACTTGAGTCCGGATGGCTTCCCGTTCGCGTGAAGAGACGCGGTACGGTGACTGTCGGGTAGGTCGGGCTCCATCTTCGGTTATAATTCGGTGCTTCGCTAGAGGGGTCTGACGTAGTTTTGCGCTCGACGAAAAACATTCGCTATAGCGACGCAGCAAAGCCAATAATTTGTTCCGTTGTTCTTGCGGTAGCGCCGGATTCACGTCGGAGGGCTGCGGGAGCTTGAAGGTTTCTACGGGTGTGCGTTCAAAGTCGGCGACCGCGATCACGTCACTTGCTTCTTGCGCTTCTTCGAGGAATGCAATTGCCGCGCCCTTGTTTAAATGCTGGTACTCCTCGGTGAAATTAGTAACCAGAATGTGGGATTGGTGTTCCTTGAAGCGCGCAATGCCTCTTGCGACCGACACACCACGGTCGAGAAGCACCCTTTGATCAGTGTCTACGATAGCGTCGACGTCAGGAGCAGCATCTTCACAGTAGACTGTGACCATCAAGCTTGCGCGGGGTGGCAGGGTGACATGATCATCGGCAATCCTTACAGCAGCACGTCGTTCGGGGTTCGGTTCCGGCGTCATGGAGTGATGGGGGGAAAAAGTTATTGACTTAGTCTGCAGATCGATTATTGCACCGTTGTCCATCAAAAAGTCCATTCCAAGAATTACGTCGCGGGAGCAGTTAGGCAGAATGACGAACGCCGCAGGGTACGTTGTGCCGTCTATGGTGACGCGCGATGTGCACGTTCCACTTCGCGTCACGAGGTGGCCTCCTGCTGTGCTTATGTGCGGACCGTCCCATCTGGTCATAACTTTCTTCAGTTTAGACGCAAATGGTCCGCTCATTACCGAATAGTCAGCTCCCGTGTCTACGAGGGCGACTACGTCAAAGCCGTCGATGGCCACCTTGACGTCAGATGCAGTCTTCCTCGAGTTCCGGGTTCGTCGGGGCGTCGTATCTCTGCTTGTACGTGTTGACGGTCGGGCAGTGAGCGTCGTCGTTGTCGTCGTCTTCTCAACGGACGTCTCGGTCAGGTCGGGTACGCGTCGCGCCGTGTAGTTGTCGTCGTGTTCAGGAGTCTCGTTAGGGCTAGGTCGGGTCGTCGGGATGAGGGCATGTCGTGAATGATGGTCTTCCGCGAGTCGCTGCGTCGTTGGAGGGTTTTCATTTTTCCGCCGTTGTGCAACTTTACCTCCCGAAGTTGCTGCTTTTAGTTTCCCCCGCGTGGGCTGGGGGACCTTCCACGTGAGAAGTCAGCAGTGCTGCGGCGGTTCGGTGACTGAGACGGGTAGGGCGACGGTGAACGGCTGAAGCGGGCTGGTCCTCGGTTGGTGTTGGAGAGGTATTCTTCGATCTCAGCAGGGCGCTGGCCGTATCGGGGGCGTGGGGCGTCGACGGAGAACCCTCGCAAACCGAGCCTCTTGTAGGGACAGCGACGGTAGATGTGGTCGGCCTCTCCGCAGTGGTAGCACAGCGGGCGATTATCGGGCGTTCGCCACACGTCGGTCTTCCTTGGCGTCTGATATTGGTCTACAGGGCGTCGGGCGGGCGGCGTTGGACGGCGGTATGGCTCGGCCTCTTGACGACGGGTTGGAGCAGGGCGGGGTTGACGAACAGCCGAGGAGTAGGTCATGGCTTGTGGTTCGCAGGGTGCTTCCGACGGCGTAGAAGTTCCCAGTGCGTTTTGGACTTCTTCTCGGATTACGTCGGTCAGGGAAGCCACTTGAGGTTGCGGCGTCGTTGGAAAAAGCTTCCGAAGCTCCTCCCTGACCACTGCTCGGATGGTCTCTCGCAATGTATCGGAGCTTCCATTTGCAGCACCGATGGTCTCCGAGAACAGCGCGTTGACAGGGCGGTCGTACTGCCTCGTTCGAATTTCTAGCGTCTTCTCCATCGCGGCCGCCTCAGACGCGAATTCGGCCACTGTCTTCGGAGGGTTACGGACTAGACAAGCAAAAAGCTCTTGCTTCACTCCTCGCATTAGAAACCTGAGCTTCTTTTCCTCGGTCATTTCAGGGTCCGCACGACGAAAAAGTCGCTTCATCTCCTCAACGAAAATCACGACTCCTTCGTTGGGGTGCTGCGTTCGAGTTTCAAGCAAAAGCGCAGCTCGCTCTTTTCTAACCACGGTAGTGAAGGTCTTAAGGAACTCCCTCTTGAATTGAGTCCAGTCGGTCAAAGAGCTCTCATGGTTCTCGAACCAAGTTCGAGCAGCATCTTCTAAGTAAAAGAAGACATGCCGGAAAGTTTCTTCGTCGTCCCACCTGTTGAAGATGCGGACGCGCTCCAACTTCTCCAACCATTCTTCGGGGTCTTCAGCGGGGGCTCCCCGGAACGATGGCGGTTCTCGGGGCTGCTGCAGGATGATTGGCGACGTTGTTTCTTGCACCATGGTGTTGGTTGCAGCGTTCCTTCTCTTGGGCCCTTCTGGCAGAAGACCGAACTCGGGTAGCAATCCTTGCAGTCGGGGGCTTTCTCTGGTTGGACTGGCTTGGCGGCTTCGAGATGTCGTAGAGGGCATAAAGGCTTAGTACCCAGCACCTCCACCAGATGTCACGAAGACAAGGACGATGCAGTTGTGTTGAAGGAGAAACACGTTTATTGGAGCGAACTTGTGCTCCCCTAACAACTCAAAAGAATACAGAGGCGGCGAAGAAGCAGCGGTCAACAAAGTGACTTGCACAGGCGAGTGTCGTCGAATCGAATGCCCCGGCGTCCGCACTGCAGGCTTTTTATCTTTCGGCGCGCGTGGTTCTCGAAACATCGATTCACATCGAGAACACAGTAGATCCAAGAAGATTATTCTGGGCTGTTCACGTTAGATCGGAAAGCTCTCCCTATCACGACAGATAACACATGCGGCACAGAAAGAAAGAATGGAACACGCGCTTCCCTTGGCGCAGAGATAACACAGACCGGCGCAGCCGGGCGGTAAAAGCAAAACACAAATAAACAACCCCAATGTATGGTTCGCGGCAATAAGATCAGGGTGCGGCGGTGCCATTATTCGTCTGTTCATGCGATAATACTTGGTCATTTCGTGGAACGTGCCCATCCTATCTTTAGTTTCCGCCCACAGTTCTGCAGACAGGCTCGTTTCTGCTGCGCGGCCAGATAATTATCGCGCAACAGAGTTCGCCGTCTCGTTGTGGTTGCCCGCAAGTTTAGACAGATCTGTCCACACGTGGGCGGGGAACTACTTCACTGTTGCTTTTCTGTCCGTAAAATTCAACGCGGTGAGCACCCGCACTGCTCCACGACGCAGCCTGCCCTTGGCAAAGTTTCTCACGGCTCCCTTTGAGTCACAGAGGACTGTCTTGGTGTTTGGGCCCGCGATGGCCAAGGCTATGGCCACCTCATCGGCGATCTGGGCCTCATGTTTTAACGCTCGTTGCAGAGACTGTCTCTCCGGTTACGGCGTCGATCACCACTGTAGTGCAGGCTTCCCGGTTACGGTACTCCTCTGCGTCGACGTATCTGGTGCCAGGTGCGTTGGCGTGTTGCTCGATCATGACTTTGGCTCTCGCCTTTCTCCTCTCCTCGTTGTGGATATGGTCCATGTTCCTGGGGATGGGTTGTACCCGCGTCCCTCTCCTGATGTTAGCCGGTATGTCCTCTTGTGTGTTGAGTGGTCTTCCGCTCGTTCCGTGCTCGAGTCCCAGCTTGGCTAAGATGGCTCGACCGGTCTTCGATCCCTTGAGCCTCTCCATCTGGGCGGCTCGCTTGGCTTCGCTGATTTCCTCGACCGTGTTGTGCACGCCGAGGTCCATGAGCTTCTCGGTGCTTGCACTGTCTCGGTGCTTGCACGGTGCTTGCACTGTATGCTTTGCGTATAGCTGCATTTAGACGATTGCTTTCCGCCGCTTTCCAGCTGTGGTAGGAAGCGACATACGTTATACGGCTAGAGGAAAACAATTGGATCAGTCGTATCTGACTGTCCTCCCGCATGCCGGCTTTCCTGTTGGCCACCCGCTTTATGAGGTGAGTGGCCGCTGTGACTTTGGTTAGGAGTCGGTGGACTGCCTCCTCATTCGTGCGATTCTTTTCTATTTGAAAGCCCAGCCCTCGGATCTTCCTGACCTAAGGAATCTCTTGTCCGTTGCCGGTCCGTACCACGATTCTGTTGTTGACCGTGTTGTCCTCACTCGTCTTTAATTTCCATCTCGGTGGAACCACCAGGAGCTCCGATTTGCTTGGCGAGCAGATAAGCCCCGTTCCTTTCAGCTGGTCTTCGATGGTATCGACTGCTTGCTGTAGTGTTGACTCAATATGTCCGTCGCTGCTACCTGGAACCCATACCGTGATATCGTCGGCGTATATGGTGTGCCGTACGCCCGCTAGCGACTCAAGGCGGCGAGCAACCCAACTCATGACGAGGTTGAAGAGCAACGGCGGGATAACCGAGCCCTTTGGAGTCCCGACGCTGCCGTGCTTCTTCTCCTCGAGGGTGTCGTCACCTGCTTGGATCTTTGTCATGGGCCCCGTTAGGAAGTCCCTAACATAGTCGTACGTCCGGGCTCCCATGTTCAGGGCGCCGACTTGGGCTAGAATTGCCGAGTGCTTCAATTTATTGAAGGCACTTTGCAAGTCTAGCCCCAGTATTGCCTTGTCCTTGGTCCTGGTCTCGTCGTCCAGGATCTCGGCCTTTAGTTGGAGTATCGCGTCCTTCGTGCTCAGCTTGTTCCTGAATCCGATCGTGGAGTCGGGATACAGGTCATTGTCCTCGAGGTAATCCTGCAATCTGTTCATCAGAACGTGCTCCAGAACTTTGCCGACATGTGAAGCCAGAGATATGGTACGGAGGTTCTCAATACCTGGCAGCTTCCCTGGCTTTGGTATTAGGATAGTCTTGGCTGTCTTCCATGTCTGGGGTAGCTTGCCCTCCCTCCAACACTTTTTGAAGAGAGCCGTCAAGCTTGCGATCGCAGCCTCGTTGAGGTGCTTGAGTGCCTTGTTTGTAACCTTGCCTGGACCGGCTGCGGATCGGCAGTTGAGCTCATATACCGCCGTCCGTACCTCCCCTGTCTCGATGTCTCTGTCTAGGTTCTCGTTCACCATGCCCCAGTAGTCTGGATGCGTTTCCCCTGGATGTTCTGGTAGATACGTGTCCTTGATTCGTTTGTGCATCTCCTCCTTTCCCAGTTCCCGTAACGCCTTGCTTAGGGTCTTGTTCAGACTGTCTCCCTGGTGGGACTACGTCTTTGTTTCGTCCAGTAGGTGAAGGAGCATGGCCCACGTCTTCCCTAGGTGTAATTGGCCGTCGGCAGCGCTGCACATCTCGTTCTACTGCTGTCGGCCGAGCGATCGGCAGTGTTTCTCGATGGCGTGATTTAGCTCGGCCACCTTCTTTCGTAGTCTCCGGTTGGTGCGTTGTTTCTGCAATCTCTTTTGGATGGGGGTCTTTGCCTCCAGCATGTGCGCGAGGTGGCTGTCCATCTTTACGACTTCCACATCTGTTTCAATTTCCTTGGTTGCTGCTGTGACGTTTCCCATGATCCTGTTAGACAACTCGTCCACGTCTTCTATCTCTTCCTCTTCGCCCGGTAATAGGGTTGTGTAGAGGTCCCAGACTGTGAACTTGTGGATGCGCTTCTCGTCCGATTTTCCTTTAACCGGTATTGTCACCTCGATTATTAAGTGGTCGCTGCCTAGGTTGTGACCGGTGTTGATCGAAGATGGGGTTCGACCGCCTTGTGATATTCTAACGAAGGTAAGGTCTGGCGTGGTGTTTCGGCATGTTGAATTGCCGGTCCGCGTCGGGTACTTTGGGTCTGTTATGAGTGTAAGTCCCTCTTCCGTAGCATCGGTTAGAAGACTGTTTCCCTTGGCATTGTTTGTGATGTAGCCCTATGTTTGGTTGTGTGCGTTGAAGTCTCCGCATATCATGAGGTTGTCGTCCCTGCTGACAGTTCTGCAAGCCTTATGGAGGAGTGCCTTGAATTTATGCCTGCGGTGGCTCGGGCTGCTGTAGATGGTCATGATGAAGGTGCTCAGTTTCCGCTTCTGTGCGGTGATAACTTCTATCATCGTGTGTTCGATCAGTGATTTCTTTAGTCCTTCCCTTTCTTCGTAGTTCAGTCCCTTCCTCACCAGGGTGCACACGCCGCGTCCCTTGCCGTTGGCAACTCGACTGGGCGGGCTGGGGTAGGTCTTGTACCCTGGGAGGTGGGTCTCCTCTACGAGGGTCTCCTGAATGAGAATGCGGTCCGGCTTCCTGGTTGAGTGTCGAATGTGCTGTTGTAGGATTGCCTTCTTACTTGCGAAACCATTGCAGTTCCATTGCCAGATCACGAGGCCGTTAGCGTTTACTGTGCTGGTTGTGCAGTGGTCCATGTTGCGTTGCTCATGTTTAACTCTTCTCTGAGTTGTTGTAATGCTGCCGCCATGCTCTGTTGCACGGCTGGTGCTACACACTGTTGTACTGCTGCCGCCACGCTCTCCTGTACAGCTGCTGCGATGATCTCTTGCACCGATTCCGTTTGGCTTTGAAGCGCTTGTTCAAGTCCTGCGAACCGTGCTGCTTGTTAAGCCTCGTTCTGTGTCTTGCGTGTTGTTATTTTCTGTATACTGTCTTCCGTTCTGTCCTTTCTGTCGGCGAGCTTGCGTTCATTGAGGAGCTCGAGAGCTCTCATCTTTGGCGCAAGCTATGAGGTTGCTGGTGTTTTCCCCGCTGCCTCGCTGTTGTCTGAGGTCGCTGGAGCCGCTTGCAGTATCTGTGGCACTTGCTGTTGTTGGCTAATTCTCTTTATTAATTCCATGGCCTCTGTTAGCTTCCGCTCCAACTTTTAATGGTTTTGCGTTGTTGCGCGTTCTCCCTGCTTAGCCTCTCCACTGTTTCCTGTAATGCCCTGTATGCTTCAATTTCCACGTCTTGTCCGATCTTCCCGCTGGCCGGGGTGTTCGGTCCTCTCGACGTGTTTGGCTGTGGCTCTACTTTCCTCTTGCCGTTGTCTTGGGCTGTTTGGCTCCAGCTGACTCTGTCTTTCGACTTGGATCGTCCACTGCTCACGTCTCGGCTAATGCTGCCGCTTGCTAACGTTTCCGATTTACGGCTTAGCGAGCGGGGCGCTCCTTCCTGGCTTTTAGCTCTTCCGTTGTTCCCCAGCGCGGGGAAGCTACTTGGCGCGATATTTTCCTTTTCTTGCCTACGTCTTTCCTTCTCAGCCTCCATTTTAGCCCATCTCCTTTTGGTGACCACGTACGGCGTCTTGTACTTGTTCTTTCATGGCTTGCTTCCGTTCGGGTGCATACCGTTGCATACCTTACACCTCGGTTTGCAAACCTCCGCGTGTCCCTATTTCGGATTCTTCATTCCGCAGTCGAAACACACTCGTACATTTGGGGTTGGGCATACGTCTCTTCTGTGGCCTACTTCTCCACAGATTGTGCAGAAATCAAAGTGTTTGCGATACAGACTGTATTTCTTTACACCCGATCCGTAGAACACCCGTTCGGTACCTTGTCGCCTTCGAATGTGACGATGACCGTGGTTGTAGTTCCAATTCGTCTACCGCCCATTACTGTTTGATTCTTTTCCCTTAGGATCCTTTCCATTATGTCTTCTTGCGTGTGTTGTATTGTTACTCCTCGGATTACTCCTTTCGTCATGCTATCGGGGGCCGTTGCGTATGCCCCTACCTCGTGTTTCTGTCCTCCGATCATGATCTCTTTAATTATAGAGTACTTGCATTCTCTAGAAGATTCCGGGGTACTCACAATTACGATGTTTTGCTGCTCGTTGTTGGGTAGAAAGGTGTCTTTCGCCACTTCTGCTTTGGTGGTGCCGGCCGCTGCTGCGATCGCCTCTTCGATGATCGCGATGGGCGTCTTCGCAATGCACAGTCCGCCTCGCGGGCGCACGACCACTTTGTTTTCCTCCTTCTGCAACGCGTTGGGCATCCTTGCTGCCATCATTGCCGCTGCAGCTGCCCGACCACTTCTGGGGCGAAGTTGCCTGCGCTAGTTCCTCCTTTGGCTTTTTATTGCGGGCTACTACCTTCCAGCCCACCTTTTTCTCGTAATCCTCTGTCGTCACTTCCTCTCTGGTAACCTCAATGCACATCCGGCCCGATTCGTCTGCGATCGGGATCGATGACTCCTCGGGCGACAAGGCCGTTTCCATCGCACCAGCCATGCTTGCGTTCCCGATGCGTGCGTTTATACGTGTGAGTAGGACGTTCGCCTCATGTCCCACGAGCTCGTTTGCATCCGTGCTTACCAGCCAGCCAAAAAAACAATATTCGGTTTCTTTCAAGCTTGTTGATGTAACACCCATTCGACGAAAGCCTCACGTTATGTTCCGGGAAAGTCGACTCACTAAAGAAAAAAAAACTTCAGAACATACGGGAAGCTGAAATAATGCGCCAGTTGTACCCTAGTTATACGAGCACAGTTAAACACGGTTAACCAAACCGCGGTTAGACAAAACCGCAGTTTGCGACATACGAAACAGCGGGTACCCCGCTAACCATGGTTAACGCAAAGTAAGCTTGACAACCTCAGTTCGGTCACGCCAATCGCAGTTCCCGCAGCCGCAGTGCTCTAAATCGCACACGTCCTTTCGTCTTTCGTACGCAAGTGGCGGCGCATCAGCGGAGGCGAAAAAAAAATATATATCTCCTGGCGTTCGGAGGAGACGAAGGTTTTGAAATAGCCGGCGCCCCAAAGCTGCCCCCAAGAGGCGCTTGCGTTCTGTGCGTCGCTCTCGCAACCAGCGCGACTGCCCGTCAGCAGCGGCTCGTTTCTCGATCCACCCGATCAACAGTTGCTTGGCCTGTTTTGTTGTATATAAAACCGGCGCGAATGCCTTTACGAATAGTTTTGGTACACCACAAAACTCAGAAGCATTCAATATAATTTTCATCACACAAAAAGTATGTGCAGGTTTTGCCCTTTTTTATTGCAAAGAAATTTTCTACTCGCTCAACTTTTCTGATGATCTTTCACAGGGCGGATCCTAGGAGAGATCGAACACGTACTTTTATTTTCAATGTTATTTTATATTGTTTTCATGAGTTATGTGCACACCTCTTAACAGTCCAAAAGAACTCAACAAAAATTTTAGACGCGTCCGAATGACGCCGTGCTTCAGGTGGCTACAGTTGTATCCCTGTGTGTTCACGCAAGGAAAAGCGTGAAACTAGAGATTCATAACTTGTTTCAAACCAATAACCTAGCAATGGTACTATTCATACAACAAACCTTGCACACTGCAACGAATAAAACATTAAATATTTCATTAATGGAGTTTGAATGTGTAAGGTTCTCAACCCTACGGAGGCGAACTTGCGGCTGCGCAAGTTTATTTATTTATTTATTTGTTTACCTATTTATTGTTATGTTTTGTATTTATTTATTTATTTATTTATTTATTTATTTATTTATTTATTTATTTATTTATTTATTTATTTATTTATTTGATAGCTGCTTCGCCTTTGCATGCATTACCGCAGGGAGATGACACATACATCTAAGCATCAAACTTGAGACCAAATAACAAAATAATTGCACAAAGCGCGGTAAAAATCGTCATTATAAACCGTGGATACGATCATACGTGGAAGGTAATTACACTCCCGTATTGATCTAAGATAAAATGAATTGTGCAAGGCGTCACCTTTAAAGGACGTTGATTGATTGTAGGGTTTAACGCGCCGACGCAACGCAGGCGATGAGGCGCGCCATAGTGGAGGGCTCCGGATTAATTTTGACCACCTGGGGATCTTCAATGTGCGCCGAAATCTCGCACACACGGGCGTTTTTGCTTTTCTCCTCCATCAGAAAAGCGGCCGCCGCGACCGGGAATCGAGCCCGCGACCTCGTGCTCAGCAGCCCAACGCCTTAGCCACTGAGCCACCGCGGCGGGTCCTTTAAAGAACTTTAATCATTTGCTTTAAGCTAGCGGTCCCACTTTGGGATATGTAGAATGGCGCATCGATATACTTCTCATTTTTTATTCTAGTTTTCGAATGATGGATATTACGAAAACATTTCAGCCTAAGGTTTCGTCTGTGACCTTTCACGTGTTACCATTAAACTTTACTTTTATTTTTCCTCATGCTAAGTTTACAGTGCCAATTACCTAATACGAATCCCACTGCCCTATTCTGTATGTTTTCGAGCATATCAACCAGCTGTTTGGTTTAGGGATTCGAGAATAAACATGCGTACTACAACATCGAGCGCACATGACCGAAATACGGTTCTTCTTTTAAACTAGGTCGAGGTTCGCTGACATTTGTCTCAGAAAGCCCGAAACACGTGCAGCGGTAACTTTTATGTTGTGAACATGCCTATTTAACCTCTAACCACCCGTTAAATAAACTTCTAATTATTTCTATTTCCCGGCCGTTCTTAAAGCAGCGTAATTTACGGCATGGGTATTCAATTGGAATTATTGTTTTCTTGTAAAGGTGACGTTAACACCCTTTTTTACATTCAACGACTTTTCTGAATCAGCACACCACGATGTTATGAAAGTCGAATCATGCTGCAGGCATTCGGAATCACATTCATTCGCTATAGTCCTGTAAACTACACAGTCATTCCCGAACATTTCGAACAAAGATTTGGAGCCAATAGTATTAACGTTTATATATAACAGAAGAAACAAGGGCCCGCAACTGAGCCTTGGGGAATTCCTGAGGTCACGGGAACATATCCGGACGCACAACTTTGAGAGCGACCGACTTCTGTCTTAGAGAGAGATATTGGGCTCTCCATGCAATAACCGTTTCATTCAGTTTATAGCCCGCAACGTAATAACAAGAAGGGGACATAAAACACCGTCAAATGCTTTTTTTGCAGTCAAAGAACACACAGTCAACTGCTTAGCTTATCTATCGCTAGAGCCAAATCGTGCGTGAACTCAACGAGCTTCGTTGAACAAGAAAAACCTGACAAAATCCGTGTTTGCCAGGATGCTGGCAATTGTTTAACAAAATGAGTTATATCCCGAGTGTAGGTAAGCTTACCTTCAAACACCGCAACTAAATTACCATCCAGGCTTCATCATTGACAAGTCCCTGTTGTTCTCGCAAATTTAAAATAACAATTTTTTCTCATTAGGCAGCCACAAAATCCCATGAAGTAACAGAGCAGGGCATGAAGTTTAGCCTACCAGTGCACGAGCTTATCCTATTCTAGTTTATCACCAACAAAATACTGCAACATTGTTTTTCGCTGCATTATTGTAAGAATAGCAGCAAAGTGTTGCTTTTCGAGGCCCTTGCATTTCATTGGTAGCGAGTCCCTGACATGGCGCCGGTTGAGCTCCTCCGTGGTGGTCGCTTGCTCGACGCCCGTTAAGGCTAGGTATTTTGGTAAACCACCGCCATCTAGGGTCGGACAGCTCTGCCGGGTCGATGTCTCCAATAATCTCCATTTCTTGAGCGGGCGAATAGCCTCGAGCTGATGTGTCGACGAAGCCGGCGAGCGAGGCGTGGTAGGAGCTATGACTGGCGAGGCTTAGCTCATCCGTCGGAGTGGCACAGTCTTCTTGTGGCAAAAAATGGCATTCCAATGAACTAAAATGTTCCCTGGTAATGTACAGGGAGTCCTTGTACAATGCCCGTTCACCTATAACCACTCATTACTATTTGACAAACGAAGTTCGTTCATTTAAAACGCGAAAACACCGAGCGGATTCAAAACGCGTTTTCGTCGTTCAGCTCCCTAACGGCTTTTCTTCACCCAGGAAAAAACCAGCCCCACACAGGCCGGTCTCCTTCCAAACACGTCTGGGCATGAATTCTCGGCGCCCAGATGCGTGCCGTTCTTCGGCTGTACACCGCATCCCGAAACAATGACGTATAATCTGAGACCTTACGTAGGCTGGTCTCCTCTTGAGCACTGGTTGCGAAATATTCTGCGGCCGTTCGCTTGCCGTATTTCGGCCGACGACCGCTAACCGAATGAAAAAATTCACAGCATATCCACGGGGTGAATGATGATGAGTGGGCGAAGCTCCTGAGGGGAAATCATCGGTAAAACCGTGACTCTTCAGTGAAAGTTCTCCCACTACATCTGTGTCCGAATGTAACGTCTAGAAAGTCTCGCTTAAACCGCGCGTCGGCACCTTGGGGCTGAGCTGGCCTGATGCGTTTTGCAGATGCCTCACGAGCTCTCACTGCATCGGGGTCTGCCTGCCGATACGCGGGCTTTCTCGCCGCTTCCCGTTCTCTGACGTTTTGGAGATCCTCTTCGCGCCGCAGCCGTGCCGCTTCGCGTACGGCAGGGTCCTCGCGCCGTTGCTGTGACGCTTGGGCCTCTCGTTCTCGAACGCTGGGATCTTGGCGGCGTCGTCGCGCAGACAGAAGACACGCTTCGGGCTCCCGCTCTCGTACAGCAGGATCTTGGCGGCGGCGTCGCGCAGCTTCACGGAGCGCTTCTGCCTCGCGGGCTCGCACATCTGCAGACTTATCCATCGAGCGACTCCGAGCGCGCGCCAACAGCGAACGTATTTTATTTCAAAGCTACCCGCCATCTAGTAAACAATCCAAGCGCATCTTTTCATCATATTCAAGTACCGCCATCTAGTAAACAATCCAAGAACTAAACTAGAGGTAGCCACGCCATGTAGTAAACAATCCAAGAACTAAACTAGAGGTGGCTACATACATACGTCGAGGATGGACAGATCCACGCCTTAAGGAGCTTCGCCCCTAAAACGTACGTTCTGGGGCCGTACGTCAGCAGGTCTCCTTTATATCACCGGTTGCCCGAAGAAAACCAATATTCTGCCGCCCGATCCAACTTTTATAGATACTTTCAAATGCAGAGCATTTCAGTAACTCACGATGTCACACGCGTTGGCGTCCGTAGTCCGCATCGCTCCCCCTCCACTATATAAAAAAATTTCCCGCATTTCCTCGAGGGGAAGAATGTGAAAGTGCGAATGCACGAGTTGAATTTGCGCGGTTCGGCAATGTTCGCGAAAGAGAGATCACACACACACACACACAACTACAAAGAAAGAAAGATGCATTTATTCACAGACACCTATTTGTGTTGTCGTTGTACTTGATTGCTAGAGCGGATCTCAGCTTTGAAATTTCGTGTCAGTACTCCTTCAAGCGGGTGCATTAGCCCTTCTCACGCCCGATTCCTGGCCAATCCCCCACGTGGGTATGTGCCATGTCAGCAGGAACAACAACAAGATTGAGCCATGGGGACGCGGCCAGGCAGCGCGCGCCCATCTCCCCCCGTTGCTAGGGAAGACGAGGAGCGCGCGCACCCGCAGCTGTTGCTATGCGGACTACGGCGGCGGACGATTCAGGCTCGCTTAAGAAGTGCATTCGCACTTAAAATAACACTTACCAGCGCCAGGTTTCGAACCAACGACTCTGCGGGCGGAATGCAAGGTGCATGGTACTCTACCCACTGCACCACAAAGCCGACATAGAATGGAAGCTTACGAATACGCCTTATATCCTTGCCTCATTCAACCGTCGGCCACAGGTGCGCCCTCTCCCCCGCGTCCTCCTCGCCTTCTCTCCGCTTGCACGCCCTCTCTTGCCGCGTTCGGTTCGGGCGCACAACAGGTGGGGACGTGCGCAACACCCTCTCTCGCCGCGTTGGGTTCGCGCTGATCAACAGTCGGTTCGCGCGCAAGAACAGGTGGGGGCGCTCGCATCGCGCTGTCTCGCCGCGGTCGGTTCGCGCTTAAACCACATATGTCGTTCGCGCGCGCTCCGGTCGCTAACATCTGTGGCGTGATCGTGACGTCAACATCACGCGTTCGTGTGGTGGCGCGATTTCGGCGCTATAACACTCTCTCGCGATGGGCATTGGATTGGATTCAATTGGATTGGCTTGGATTGGCTTGGATTGGATTGGTTTAGATTGAATTGGATTAAAGTGGATTGCGTTGGATTGTTGTGCGTCATAGCCGCGCCACGTTGCGTCATAGCCGCGGCAAGGGGTTCACGGCACGTTTCACCATCGACTTCATCGACAATGTCTACGCTGGAAGACAACAATTACAACAACAACCAATACGTAATCCATACGACTTGCAGGCGCGCCCCCCGCGAAAATGCTCTACATTTGATCGTGCCCCTCGCGAGGGGGATGTTTTTTTACACCCTTTTTTCAGTTCCGTATTTCCCGTCCGCGGCCATGGAGAGAAGGCGGCCGGTCGCGACTCTCGCCACCGCGGCGCTGCGGTAGCGAGTTGCGCTAGGAGAGCGAGCGTCGTCTGCTAGCGGGGAGCGTTCCGCTCGGCATCTCCGGTCCTCGGCGCTTCTGGCTGCGTACTGCAAAATAAATACCTGTTCTCGGACTTTGCTCACCATTCTGTTGCGGCCATTGCTGTTCGAGATCTATTTGAAACATACGGTATTGTGCAAGGAGTCGTGTACGTAAGCCCAGGGATTTGAAGCGGTGGCTAAAATAAGACGACAGCGTTTTAAATGAACGTTCCCCTAGCAGTGGCTGTCAAGCGTGCACACAAATTCTCTTGCCATGCAAATTGCCCAAATTTATTGCATCACAAATGATATTTCCTCACACGACTGTTGGAGAAGGTTCCCGTTTCGTAGACAACATAGGCGATATCGTCCCTTACAAAAACGTTCTTCGGATTGTGTAGGCTCCCGCTTTCTTTCCGGTGTAGTAACAAACCATTTGCCGACTTTGATGGTATTGGTGGGTAGGGCTCGCGAATAACGTCGCCGAAACAAGACAGGTACTTGAGACCGGCGTATAAAACGTAGACGGACATTTACTGAGACTGGACGACGTAATGAGAGGACGTTTCAGTTACAAGCAGAACGAGTTATTACAGTCTATCGTGAAGATCCAAAATTCTATAAGGGCGCAAAAGAAATAATTGAGGTTGTGAGTTCCATTGGAAGACGGAGCTGTGATAGAAAAAACCTCACGGGGTGTGTCGTAGTCGATGAAGTATTTGCTGGTCCATTCTCTGTTGTCGGCGACGTCTTGATAGTTGGCAGGTGGAACACAATGTCACACAGTGCAAGCCGGTGATATAATGCGCGGTCGACGGGTTGGTCGTAGAAGGGCCGTCACTACAGCCGGCGACCTCTTAGTAGTTGGCAGGTGGAGCACGTCACACATTCGAAGCCGGCGATATAATGCGCGGTCGACGGCCAGCTTGCGGGCACGGCTGGCGCTGCAGCCTAACTGGCTGCGTCTCCGGGCATCCTCGACGACGGCGTCGGAAGACAACGGCTACCGCATCTTGCGGCTAGCCGTCCGAATTATGAGTCCTCGGAATCCACCCCTGCTTCGTCCCCCGCCACGATCTCCTCTTCTTCTTCCTTTTCCCACGCATACCCATAGAGGGCGATTGTCCACGCTAGACCGTTAACTTCATGGTCGTGAAAGCCATCTTCTACGTGCCCACCACCACTGTCCTCTATCTCATTACAAGGCTCCCCACTTAAGAAAGTTGTTGGGGGCCCACAACACACTTTCAAAAGGAAACATACGATGAAGAAAAATGAGGGGCACACATCAAGGAACTGTCACGAACACTTCTAGATTAATCCGGGAAAACAATATCCTTGAGCGCAGTCCTGGGAATGAAGACCTCCTTTCGGTTGGTTCACAAAATGGGTCAGACAGCTCGTTAAGTCGAAGCCACAGTGAAAGGTTCCGGTATGGAACGCAAGTTTTTTTTTCTGTACTTCTATGCCTTGAGCATCCGATCGGTTTTGCCCCTTCTTTTTCTTTCTGTATTTCCAATTGGGCAAGCACAGAGAGGTTCGGTTGAAGAGATGACTCAGGAACGTCGCATCGTTCTCTTTTAAGTGCAATGCACTTTTTAAGCGACCCTGAACCTGCGTCCACCGGCGATGTCCGCGCACGTGGAGATGGGCGCGCGCTGCCTGGCCGCTGACATGGCACATACCCACGTGGGGGATTGGCCAATAATCGGCCGTGAGAAGGGCTAATGCACCTGCTTAAAGGAGTACTGACACGAAATTTCAAAGCTGAGATCCGCTCTAGCAATCAAGTACAACGACAACACAAATAGGTGTCTGTGAATAAATGCATCTTTCTTTCTTTGAAGTTGTGTGTGTGTGTGTGTGTGATCTCTCTTTCGCGAACATTACCGAACCACGCAAATTCAACTCGTGCATTCGCACTTTCACATTCTTCCCCTCGGGAAATGCGGGGATTACACGGCCTTTTGGTTTGCCTAAGGACATGCATAAGGCCTTGTGCGACTGAGCACTGTGTTTGCTGACGAAATTCAAAATGGTAGTGCAGCTTTTTTCCCGTCTGCTCTGCTTTCTGAGGTTACTCTTTCGACTCTTCAGAAAATGACGAGCACAGTCAAGGTTGCGACGTTTAACCTTGCAGTGAAACAGGCTCAAAGTTTCAACGGACGCTGATCCCAGTCTGAGCCTTAGGCATTTGCGGTGGAAAGTGTGCTTTTTGGAGGTGGCTATGGTTTTGCAAATAACTTTGGCAGGCCATCGTGAGTTGTAGCATTTTCCTTTGTAGTTTTCCTGGGTTTGTGCTTCCGATGACGTCGTGCTCCTAATATTCTCTTGCGGTTTTCTAACTTCCATCGTCCGGCTGTTTGTTTCGATCTGAATACAGGATACGACGTCAGCTAACCCGCCCACAAAGCTGTAAGCGTTTTTGTGGCTTACATTTGCGAAGTCTTGTTTTAAACACCGCACAGGCATTTTAGCGTCACCGTCTTCTGCAGATTTTTGCTCGAAAGCCTAATCTCTCTTTGAAAAGGCCCCCTAATCATCAGGATGGTCCAGATTCCCTCTGTTAGTACCGCTTGTACTGCACACTTGATGTTCAGGAGCAGTTCTGTGTAAAGAACTGAACGTTTCGGTTCTGTCTGTGGCATGTTCTTTAAAAGGAAGCTCATCATCGACACATGGGTCTGTCTTTATGGCTGCTGTATTTGCAACTCTACTACTCCAAGCAGTGTCCTCTACCTTAATGTGCCGTGTTGTTGCGTCGATACCCGAAGTCGGGTCAACAGCTCTTCTCTTTTTCGAGGCCTGTAGAGCGGCCAACTGCTGCCTTAGTATTTCTCTCTCCTTTTCCTGTGCTTTCTTTTCAGCTTCATATTCTGCTTCCCGCTCTGCTTTCAATTTCGCACGCTCACCATCCACCCACTTCCGCAATTCTGCTCCTCTCAATCCTGATCTAATCCCTTCCGCAACAAACCTTTCCAATTCTTCAATTCCCATATCGAAATCTCAAACTTGCAAGTCTCTTTTGCTCGTTAAAGACTCTTCGTCTATAAGGTGTTAGTATAGATTCATGTCTGCCGTCCAACTGTCACTAGCTTCTCAATGTCCATGTCTCAAATGTGCACCGTTAATCTCGACTTCTAGCCGCTTCCCTCTTCCAGGTGGTAGCGAAGAGGTCCTGTCGCGGACGCCAGTTGTGATAGTATTGGTGGCTAGGGCTCGCGAATAACGTCGCCGA
The DNA here is from genome assembly GCF_048455015.1 of Haemaphysalis longicornis. Taxonomy (NCBI): domain Eukaryota; kingdom Metazoa; phylum Arthropoda; class Arachnida; order Ixodida; family Ixodidae; genus Haemaphysalis; species Haemaphysalis longicornis. The sequence continues at coordinate 68,981,730 of NW_027526225.1, read as the reverse complement.
AACAAGACAGGTGCTTGAGACCGGCGTATAAGACGTAGACGGACATTTACTGAGACTAGACGAAGTAATGAGAGGACGTTGCACTTACAAGCCGAACGCGTTATTACAGTCTGTCATGAAGATCCAAAACCCTATAAGGGCGCAAAAGAAATAATTGAGGTTGTGAGTTCCATTGGAAGACGGAGCCGTGATAAAAAAAAACCTCACGGTGTGTGGCGTAGTCCATGAAGTATTTGCTGGTCCATTCACTGTTGTCGGCGACGTCTTGATAGTTGGCAGGTGTAAAACAATGTCACACAGTCGAAGCCGGCGATATAATGCGCGGTCGACGGGTTTGATCGTAGAAGGGCCGTCACTACAGCCGGCGGCGTCTTAGTAGTTGGCAGGTGGAGCACGTCACACAGTCGAAGCCGGCGATATAATGCGCGGTCGACGGCCAACTTGCGGGCATGGCTGGCGCTGCAGCCTAACTGGCTGCGTCTCCGGGCGTTCTCGACGACGGCCTCGGAAGACAACGGCTACCGCATCTTGCGGCTAGCCGTCCGAATTATGAGTCCTCGGAATCCACCCCTGCTTCGTCCCCCGCCACGATCTCCTCTTCTTCCTTTTCCCACGCATACCCATAGAGGGCGATTGTCCACGCTAGGCCGTTAACTTTATGGTCGTGAAAGCCATCTTCGACGTGCCCACCACCGCTGTCCTCCATCTCATTACACCGACGCTGCCCCGCGGTTCTTCTTCGAGTGCTGCCGTTCTCCAGTTGGCTGGGAGCCGTGTTGCCGCACTATTCTCGACTATCTGAGCAAAATCGGTGCATTTTTTATTGCTGGGTAACAGGCGCCTTGGAGAGCTCCTCTTGACGCTCCTTGGGAATGTGCTCTCCCTTTGTAATCGCCTAGCTCATGCGTAGGCGCTAGCTTTCTCTTTTTCGGAGACCACCTCCGAGTCTGCTCCTTGAACAAGATAATTGCTGGGAAGGTTGGGAAAATTAACGGAAACTGCACCTTCCTTCAGTGCCCAGTATGCCCGGCCAATCTCGACGACTTTACGGTAATCATCGCAATATGCTCTTCGAAAAAATGAAGTCCACATACGTTGCGCGTTTTGCTTATCTCTTTGTCCGCGGTGCGGGGAATCGCTCTTTTCTATAGCGTGAGAAGCTATGGATCCGATGATGATGCTAAAAAGTGACACTTCGGAGTGTTGCTTCTGTATCTGCTCGTAAAGCCAGGTGCGGAGCATTGCGATAAGCCAGGCTCATCAAGGAAAACACAGCGTCTTGATGGAGTCACGAAATCCCCGATGAAATCTGCACTGTACATGTTCAGCGCGTCACAAACTGAACTCACTGAAAGGGCAAGGTTCGCGCACAGGGGTCAAAAACAAACGCAAACTAAAGGAAGAAACTTGTAGAGACACGCAACTACGCCGAAACTTTGACCTCAACCGGTTGTAACACGCGTATATGCATGCTCTCTTCTGCAAATGTAAACTCGGAAGGACCACACAATTACTGGCAAAAAATTTCGTTCTCTTCTGTTTATTGTTGCTGTTTGCTTGTCAAGAATGTACATAACTACCAGATGTGTGCGCCCACGCACGCACAGCAAACATGCGGAGCGCTTAACTATAGTGGTTTTCGCCTATCCTGCTCCAGTCGGAAGGAACACATAACGTAAACCGCATGTGAGCGCTGGGATGTTAGCGCGCGAGAAAAGCTCTGTGCGCTTGAACCTAGAACAGGCATAGACAAGAATAATTGGCGTTACATGAGAACGTCAACTTGCCGGAGGGCACGTGCAACGCCGTGCAAACGCAGCGCGCGCGAGAGAGAGCAAAAAAAGAATCGCAGAAAAATGTGACATAACCCGCAGGAAAAAAAAACTACGTGGCATACCATGTTACGTAGGGCTGGTGGTCAGATGATTTTTTCCGTTCTTGGACTCCTTCGCCCTCATGCAAATTCCGGCCCTCCCATTGCGTTCCGCACCTGAATATCGGGTTGTGATCTGGCTACGCACTTGAAAAGAAACATTACGCCCATCTTCCCGCGAGGGGAACCCTGATGTGATGCGACGCATCGGGGGGTTCAATTGGCGTTTCCATTGGTTGATTCTCTATGGTCGTAACGTTGCCTTGAGCCTTTGGATGATGATGGTTGAATGTTTATGGCGCAAGGCCAACTGGGGCAAAGAGGCCAAAACAATAGTCATATAGGAGGGGTGAAACCTTTACCACTAATTAAAGTCAGCAAAAACAAAAGTAAAATCACAAAACGACAATGCGCATGGCTGGTGTATAGGGCCAGATTTTAGTATGCGTGATAGGAAATGAGGTTTAAAAACTTGACGTCTGACAAATACTCAAACACACGTTTCACAGACCCAATGGCATCGTCACCTGGAAAAAACGATGGATGTGGGAGAATACGTTGTCTGTGGAGTTCCCTGAAGTGTTCGTGTCGTGTTGTGGCAAGTGCCTTGCATATAATTAGTATGTGCAGTACGGATAGGGCCTCTCCAAACCTACTGCACTGGGGTCTAGAAGATATCGTCAGTAGATACGAGTGCGTCGCATGGGTGTGCCCTATCCGCAGCCTACCCAAGGCGACTTCCGTGTGTCTGTTGTGTGAGTCAGCTGTGTAGTGTCCCAAGTGTGGCTTTATTACATGTAGTTTGTTGTCTGTCTGTTCATCCCAGTGTGTTTGCCATGTTCTGCGCAGGTGTTGTCTTATGTGTGGCTTGAGGTCTGCGTAGGGTATCGTTGTAATGTCTACAGTGTTCCTGAGTGCAGCAGCAGCAGCGGCCCTCTCGTCTGCCAACTCGTTCCCAGCGATCCCTGCGTGTCCTGGTACCCAGTAGAGGAGCTGCTGATGCTTTTGTGCATACACGGACATGATAGTGTTGAATACAAGATTAAATATGTGGTTTTTGGGGGGCTTGTGCGACGACAGTGCGCGAACAACACTCAAACAATATGTATAGATGACGGAATTGGGAATTTGATTTTCAAGGATCTGTCGTACAATCAGTAAAATTCTATACGCTTCTGCTGAAAAAATTGTTGTGTGCACGCTCATGGTTCTGGCTTTTGGACCATGAGCAGCGCACGACACCATAGTGGAGGTTTTAGAAGCGTCACTATAAAATTCTGCACATGTGTATTTAAACTGCAAAGACAGAAAGTGCTGCAGTATTGCAGCTCGTAGTACACGATTTTTGGCAAGTCTCATAAAAGAAAGGTCGCACGACACAGGGCGAACTTGCCAAGGCGGTAAACTGTTAGAAAAGGATGACCTGTACACGTCTAAAAACGAAGCACTCAGATCCGAGGCTCACTCTTTCACTCCAAGTGAGAAGGGCAGAGGAACGGATGGGCGATTTACAAAAAGCACAGATGTGGATGTGTCGTTAAAGACAGAATAAAAAGGATGGTTATTCAGCGATGAAATTTTAAAAGCATAAAGTAAGTCCATGTACGTCCGTTGGTTCTCAAGACTCCACTTATTACATTCGACATACAGACTCTCGACAGGGCTAGTGCAAAAAGCACCCGACGGATGCCGTAGCCCCAAGTATAGCACTGGGTCAAGCATTCGCAACGCTGTTTTAGTCGCCGACCCATATACCACACTGCCATAGTCTAAACGAGACCCAAACAAAGCAGAATAGAGCCGTAGTAGGAGTTCTTTGTCGGAACCATACGATTGGTGGGAGAGAACCTTAAAAGTATATTCATTGTTTTGAGCCATTTATTGTTAAGTTCCTTGATGTGGGGAATGAATGTGAGGTTGTGGTCAAACACAACACCTAAGAACTTGTGCTCCTTGTTCACAGGAAGCGACACGCCATTAAGATGAATGTCTGGGTCTGGATGGACCCCGCGCTTCCTGGAGAACACAACGCAGGAGCTTTTTACAGGATTCAATTGGAAACCATTCTTGTCTGCCCAGCCGGCAAGTTCCTTTACACCAAGCTGGACTTGACGTTCGGAGATAGACATATTGCATGATTTATAGATATCTGGACGTCATCTACATACATGGAATAAGAGATTGTAGGCGGCAGTGCCTTATCAAGAGAGTTAATTTTTACTATGAAGAGAGTGCAGCTCAACACACCACCTTGTGGCACGCCATTTTCTTGCACGTGAACCTTTGAGAGTGCACCACCGACTCTTACTCGAAACGTTCTGTCTGACAAGTAACTAACAAGAGCGTTCAACATGTTACCCGAAACACCGAATGACTTGAGGTCACTGAGGATCCCATAACGCCAAGCGGTGTCGTATGCCTTCTCAAGGTCGAAAAACACAGTTAAACAATACTGCTTATGCGCGAAGGCATCCTCGATGTACGAGTCAAGAGCTACCAGTTGATCGTGCGTCGATCGCCCCACCCTGAAGCCTGCCTGGCTGCTCTCGAGAAGACCGTTGTACTCAAGGAAGTACACGAGCCTACGATTTACCATCTTCTCCAAGAGCTTGCACAGGCAGCTCGTCAGGGCAATAGGACGGTAACCTGAGGGGGACAACGGGTTCTTTCCCTCCTTCAGGAAAGTTACAACTATAGCCTCCTTCCAAGAGTTTGGAATGTGCCCCGAAAGCCATATCTTGTTATATAGGTGTAAGAGTGTTAGAAGAGTGTCTGCGTGCAGGTGTTGTATCATTGTGTATGTGATGTTGTCTGGGCCTGGAGCTGAGGGTTTACACGTGCTCAAAGTAGCCCTCAGCTCATGCAGTGAAAACTCTGAGTTATAAGAGATGTTGACCGATTGTTATCTAGTATAGGCTTCTTTTCGGCCGTTTGTTTGTGTTTCATGAAAGTGTGTAGTGTGCTGAACTGGACACGTGTTGGAAGTGTTGTGCGAGGGTGTCAGCCTGGTCTTAGAGTGTGTCCCCTGTTGTGCTGACCAGGAGGCAGGCTGTGTGTTTGTTGTATATTGAGTTTGCGTATTCTTGTCCATACTTTCCGTGTGTCTGTGTAGGAGTTTATTGATGTTATGAATGTGCGCCAACTCTCTCGTTTTGCCTCACGACGCACACGTTTTCCTAATGCCTTGGCCCGTTTGAACAAGAGGAGGTTTCCCGACGTGGGGTACCGACGAAGGATACCCCGCGTCTTTTTCTGGGGCTCTCGCGCCCGCCTACAGTCCTCATTCCACCACGGCCTCCGCTGGATGCGCGGGGCACCAGAGGCGTGGGGAATGGACTTTTCGGCAGCGTCGAGGATGTGTGCCGTGAGGCGTTGTGCAGCTTCTTCTACGTGTAGGTGTCTTATAGTTGTGTAGTGTAGTTTCGATGTCTCTATAAGTGTGTTCCAGTTAGCTCGTGCTTCATTAAACCGATCATGAAAAGATGAACAGCTTGGGCCTTTACCTATATATGTAAGTGAGGTGGGGAAGTGGTCACTGCCATATGGGTCAGTTTCCACACCCCACTCGAGAAGAGGAAAGAGAACTGCGGAGCCAATAGCCAAGTGAAGACATGAGTATGTGTTGTGTCCTATGTTATGATATGTAGGCTGTTTATTGTTGAAAAGGCATGCTCCAGAGGATGTAAGAAACCTCTCTATCAGGCGAGCCGGGCATCCGTACGAGAAGAGCCCCAAAGAGAATTGTGAGAATTAAGGTCGCCTGTTAGAATGTATGGTTCGGGCAGCTGGTCAATCGCGCCTCAAAGTCAGAGCTCGAAAGTGCAAGATCAGGAGGAATATATATGGAGCATACCGTTATCAACCTATTAAAAATTATTGTGCGTATTGCTACAGTGTCAAGGACAGTTTTCAGAGTGGCAGGGTGGCAGGCTAAGGATTTCCGGGCAATTATTGCCACACCGCCAGAAGAGTGTGTGCAGCCATCCCTGCCCTGTCTGAAGACTATGTAACTATTCAAGAAATTTGTGTGCGTGGAATTCAAATGTGTTTAATGAACACACATTACACTTCGCTGATTAGCATGCAGTATTTCGTATACGTCGTCAAGATTTTTAAGAAGGCCTCTACAGTTTCATTGAGTTATGTTTTCTCTTCCCATTATTTAGTGTGAGAGCTACTGGAGTGTGTGCGTTTATGTGTCGTCTTTCGGGGCTGTGATTCCCGCCTTTTTTGACTTGTCGGGAGGATTTGGCGTCGGGACGCGTTCCTTGCGGTGCACCGCCGGCAAGAATGGCACGACGTCCATTTCATCGTCCGATGTCCTGGGTGTGCCCGTCGAACCATGCCCCCCAGACTTTGCCCCCCTTCGTTTGACCCGCCAGCGCCACAAGTTTCGGGGGCACCAGAAGTGGCACGGGCAGTGCGGTGGCGGTCGAAGCCGGTGCGGTGCCCGTAGTGTCCATGGCACTCTGCAATGCACTGGAGGACGAGGATGCAGGGACGGGAGCGGCACCGGTTCCAACGGAAGAGGTTGCCACCACAACCGTTGCTCCATCAGCAAGCGGCGTGGTGGTGGGTTAAGCTGCCAGAGGCAATCCAGGGGGCGGGGGCGGGAGGGACCAGGTCAGACTCGCTGAACTGGGTCCCTCTGGAAACCAGACGACGCTCCGCTCCCCGGCGAGCTGCGTCGGCGTACCTCCCCAGAGGGAAAGAGGCGAACCTCTTCCGCGCCTCTGGGAAGGTGATGTTTTCTGCTACCTTGAGATTTATTATTTTCTTTTCTATTTGGAACTTTTCGCATTTCCTGGAGTAGGCCGCATGTGGTCCCCTGCAGTTTGCACAAGTGAGGATGTCAGAATTACAGTTGTCGGTGGGGTGGTCCTGCGCGGCGCATTTCGCACACGTTGTTTTGACGCGGCTAGAGGCTGTACTGTGCCCGAACCGCTGGTACTTGAAGCAACGGCGCGGGTTCGGAATGTAAGGACGAATGGAGCATCGAATGAAGCCTGCATTGATATGTTCAGGAAGTGAGGACCGGTTAAAGGTCAGGATAATATGTTTCGTAGGGATTATGTTATCATCCCTGCGCATCGTGATGCGGCGCACAGCTGTGACGCCCTGATCCTTTAAACCTTCAAGCAGGTCCGCATCTGTTTCCGTAAGAAGATCTGCCTCAGAAATCACACCCTGGGAGCTGTTGAGGCTCCGGTGGGGTGTGACCCTGATGTCCAGATCATGGATGCGGGTTTGTTCAAGAAGAGTGCGGGCTTGTTGTTCGGCATGGAGTTCTATAAGGATTTCTCCCGTCCTAAGCTTTTTAGCTTGATACTTTCCACCTATTGTGTTTTGCAGGAATTTCGAAACCAGGAATACAGACAGGGAAGCGACAGGTCTTGCTGAGTCAGCTGACTCTATCACAAGGAAACGAGCATAGTTATTCGCAGTTGTTGAAAACATAGTTGTTGGAAGAGGTGGGAATGAAACTTCGGTGCGGCCCCTTTTCAAGGACCGATCACGTTTGGGGGCGGGGGGGGTTTGAAAATGCCATATGGCATAGTATAACAGCAGGGAGACGGGGGTACTTTCTTCTTTGACCTTACCCTAGTAGTAAAAGAGGTCCCGGAGCTCCCTGCCTGGTGAACAGACAGGGAGCCCATCCGCCTGAGCTTGACCTGGGCTCCGACGGCCACCGTTCGTGGTTTCTAACCCTCCACCCATAAACACATCGCCACGGTTGGATCCAGCTTACGTTTGGGGGCTCGGGGTCCGTGGTATCGCCAGTACTGTCACCATGATTGCTCAAGGTGCCCCGTGCGGGGCTTGAGCGTTTGGTGTGACGCTGGTATTGGATTGCGTCAATCCACTCGCTGAAGGGACCGTCGCTTCCATCACGTCTTCATCGGAAGAATCAAGGCAAGACGCTGGTATTGGATTGCGTCAATCCACTCGCTGAAGGGACCGTCGCTTCTATCACGTCTTCATCAGAAGAATCAAGCCAAGCACGAATTCATCAATCAAAGTCACGCGGAGTCGAACGAGAGCGAGCGCTGACTCAACCGCCCCAGCGCGATACCCGCTTTATATTCACAGTGCCTAAAGGAGAGGAGATAGCGGGGGAGAGTCGCGCGTGCGCGCACTTGCGCGGCGGTAGCGGAGCGAAGCGCGCGCACGCAGCTGTTGTTTATGATAATGAGACGGAGTGAAAGTGTTGCGTACAGCTGTCGGAGAGATGAGCGGAGGATAGTCGCGCATGCGCAGATGGCGTGCAGACGCCGCCGACGCCGCCGCAGGAGGGACATGCCTCAGAGCAAGAGATGCGTCGCATCTAATAACCGTTCTCGAAGGTTGTTCAACATTTTGTTGCCGCGCTATTCCAGTTCGCGATGTATTTGAAACGAATCGGTTGTGCACGAAGATGTAGTACGCCGAGTGATTTTTCGCGGGGGGTAAAATATCAAGAACGGCAGCGTTTTCAATGAATTTTCGCGTAGTAGTAGCTGCTTGCGCGATTGGCATGGCAAGCGAAATCGTGTGTGCGCTTGGCATGTCAAGTGCGCACACGATTTCGCTTGGCATGCCAATCGCGCAAGTTTGTTGCAGCACGAATGATATTTGCTAATAACCATGCGCAGCAACTGCGTGCTTTCTTTACGAAAGACATCCCCATATCCTTCGTAGTTTCAAAGAAATCAAATTGTTCCGCGGGTAAAGCTAACCCAAAATCCTGGATAAATTAGGAAGCCTTGTATTGAGATTTAAATTGTATGTTTCCTAGTTATATTGTGTTAGCATTAGGAATTTGTTTTTGTTCATTAGTATGTTTTGTTTTAATAATAGTTTTTCTAGCATGAGGGTATACATTCCGTCCTCCTCCTCACAGTTGCACATTTTGTAAAGGACATAAGCATATGCCTCATGCACGATGCATGTGCCCAGCGTCCTCACAACCATCACTGCTAAAGTGGGCTGGAAAATCCCGTAAAGCCGACTGCGAGTTAAGCAAGTCGGCATTGCACCAAGCCCAGCACATGAAAGAAAACACAGCACGTTGACGGAGTCACAAAATATTTTTACCCGCGGCCGCACTGTTCAACTGCATCCCAAACCTACTGCACTGAAAAGGTACGTTTCTCGCACAAGGACGAAGACAAACGCAAGCGGAAAGAAGAAACTTCTAGGGCAGACACGCAACTACACTGCGACCGCAACTTTGAGCCCAGCGGACCGGCCGCGCTGCCGCCGGAGCTGCCGGAGCCGCCGGCGCAGCCACCGACACAGCGCAATTCGCGACCGGAGCGCCCTCTCAGCGCCTGAGGTAAAGTCACGCCCGCTTTGGAAGGCGCAGTTCCGAAACTGAAAAAGTATCTATAAACGCTGGCCCGATCCGTGGTTCACCGTTGAAAGAGCAAATGCGCGGCCGCCGCACTCCGGCCGGTCTCCTTTCGAATACAAACTGCCACAAAAATATGGATATTCTGTGGCCGGTCGCTTCCCGTGCATGGGCTGAATACCGCCTCCAGAAGAAAAAACGGATGGCCTAAGGCCGTACTTCGGCCGTTCTCTTCCTCAACATCGGCAGCCGAAAGTGAACTGAATATCTGGCAGACGGCTAGCTGCCATTGTGCGTCTGAACACGGGTGGCTGGAGAAATACCGAAGCGCTGGTTGCCGAATGTTGGCCGTTCAACGTACGACCAGTGGCTGCCAGAACCTGGATGCTGGCCGGACATGCCAGAAAGCGACCATAGACGGGCCGGTCTTGGGTCACACTTTCTGTGCCGCCTGAAAAGCCGGTTGCGAGATATAGGGACCCCTTTCCTCGCCGCTCAAGTGGGTTGAATTTGGGTCTGAAGCGACTGCTTTAACGATATATTTTTTTCTCTACACTTCTTCTCTTTTGTTTTTTATCGTGAAGTTAAAAGTGTGGCAATTTATTTTTGTTACGCTCGCAACCAAGTGACCGCGGCAACCACACTGAATTTCACGTGTAACAGCCAAAACCGCAGTTTGTGACAACCACGATTAAAGTTTAGTAACCATGGTTAAACTTAACTGCGGTTACTTCCACCGCGTAACTAGGGTATTAGTCTCCAAATTTGCTTCCCCCATTACATTGGCATTAAAACAAGATTTCTCTTGCTATTTTCCACACATTACAAGATTCTAAACCGACAAACTAACCTTTTCCTATTTCGGATACCACGAGAACAAATCATTGAAGAGACAGGAGGATGCTGCGTCTTCGCACGCAAATGCTTGTGCAGGGGACTTTTGCACATTGTTCGGACTGGGCTATCTCACCGCAGCCACCACTGTTGCGACTGGCTATTCGAACTCGGTCACCACTCTAGCGACCATACATTGGTAGCGACTTCGCCTTGCTCCGTCCGCTATCGACGCGTCGAGGATCATAGCGGTAAAGTTCTCGATCCGACACAGAGTTAAAGCAACATTTGTAGACAGTATGTAAAAGGGTAACAAAAGTGCTACATGGCTCGCACAAAGGCGAGAGCACGTCTCCAACCGGTGCCTCCGAAAAGTTTTGTGCTCGCTGGGTTGTTTTATACCCCCGGGGGTCCGTTGATGCCACGAGCGGTTGGAATCGCTCCAATAAGAACTCTCGCGGGACGAAATTTGTGTCCGACGAAGGGAGGCGAAGCGGTTGCGTCAGCCGAGCCGCCATGACGGGGAAAGCGAAGACGACTCAGCGGCGCCGTCTTTGGGCTTGTATTTGCGTGTATTGTATTGACATGATTAGGCCGAGCCGTTCGAAATTGAGAGGAGAGGCGACTATGCGGTGCCTTTAAGTTGGTGACACGCCTGCCGCGCGCAGTTTTGGCCTAGCGCTTCGGCAGGACAGCACCCCCGCCGCCAGAGAATGCCCCAAGAAGACGAGATGCTTCCTGGTGGCTCGGATGCCGTGTGCACTCGTTCGCCAGGCTCATCAAAGTTCACCTCCGGTGTCACAGGAAAAGGACGGCTCGACAGTGTGACCACGAACAGGCACCACCGGCCAGGTTCGGGACACAGGAACACCGTCGTGGTGCCCAGGTGTCTCGACGAGCTTCACGCTGGCCTTCCCATCTCGTTTTTCCTCGCCCGTTTCTTGTCGTCCTGACGCTTGCAAAGAACCGACCGACAACAGGCAACACCCAGCACAAGCAAGCACCCTCTATCCTCCGTCAGAACACTATACTCCGAAAATGTGTGAAAAACTATCCTAGCAAAGTGTCTATCCGCTATCTGGACCCTCTGCAGCAAGAGGCCCATGCGGGTTGCACGACGCGTAAATGAGAGCTCAAACTACGTGTCAAACGTAACCCAGCACAAGAGATGATGGTAGCTGAGGTTGATTACTTGAAATTGCGCTGTGCGGCAATATTAAACTGAGGCAGCAAATGAGGGCAATAATTTTGCTACCATCTACGTGCCAAGCTAAAAGCTGTTTACGAAGAGATGAAACTGAAGACATGGGCGGGGAGGACAAAGGCAGCATTACTTAGAACGCAAGGCTAGTGAGTCTCCGTTAGCGTCCAACTTTTGTTTCTTATACCGAACTACAAGATTGTGATGCTGGAGTATCATGCTCCATCTTAGCAAACGACCGCTTTATGCCATGGCGTTTAGCCAGCTTAGCGGGCAATGATCAGTTTCTACAACAAAGTGGTAACCGTCTACATAGCACGCCAACTTATGAACAGCCCACACGATGCAGCCACATTCTTTTTGGAGGTATTGTACGCCTCTCCTATGCAAGTCAGCTTGCGGCTTAAGTACAAAACCGGTCGTTCCCTGCCGTTCGCATCTTCTTGGCACAGTACTGCTCCCATGCTACGATTGCTAGTATCGCAATGAATCATGAAACAGTTAGAACTGGCTCCTCGCTCAGGGCTCGTTTTAGCGTTTGAAATGCATCGTCCGCCTTTGTGTCCAACACCACATTCCTGGCTCCGTCTTTCTAAGAGAGTCAGCTGGAGGACTAGTAAGTGTTGAGCAATATTTCACATAAAGCTGGTAACATCACGACAAACCCAAAAAAGTCGTTATCGCAGACTTAGTGGTTGGACTGCGATAGTTCACCACCGCGACTACTTTAATTTCTGATGGTCTGCTTCGGCCGTGCGAATACCACATGGGCTAGATACGTCACTTCGGCGGATCATATGTGACACTTCGACAGTTGGACTATTACGCCTGTATGAAGTTGAATTCAAAGCGAACATATCGACAGGCACGCATGCCTCCCAATTGCGGTTTCGTTCAAAGCAGAGGGCGCTCAACATTCGCTTTCGGATTGAGTGCGTTGGCTCCACTGGGTGGAATGCGGGTTAAAGTTAGAGCTGTGCATTACCTTGATCACATGCCACCTATCAAGGACTGTTGATGATCTTTTGTGTTCAATAGCGCAAGGCCAACAAGGCCAAAGAGCGCCAGAGAAGTTTTTTAATCGTAGATAAGATAGTAAATACTAAAACATGTGAGTACAATTAAAAGTGACGCAAAACAAAAGATAATGAAGCTGGCTCGTGTATAGGGCCAGGATGATTACACGTAATATGACAAGAGCGGCAGAATTTTTACTTCAGCTAGATACTTTTGAACACGTGCGCTAGAAAACATTGGTTCGTCCGCTAAAAGTCTGATGGGTGCAGTGGAATGTGTCGTCTGTGTAATTCAGGGAAATATTTGTGTCCTGTTGTGTCAAGTGCATTGCATGGGATTAGTATGTGGAATACGGATAGGTCCCTTTCACACCTGTACACATGGGTCGCGAAGATCCAGTGAGCCGGTGGGAGTGCGTTACATGTGTGTGGCCTATCCACAGCCTAGCCAGGGCGCCTTCAGTGTATCTGTTCTGCCAGTCAATTGTGTAGCATCCCAGTGAGGGTTGTATTACATGTAGTTTGTTTTCTGTTTGTTGACTCCAGTGCTATTGCCATGTGTTGCGAAGCTGTCATCTGATGTATGTCTTTAGGTCGGTGTATAGTACTGTTGTTCTCTCAACTGTGGTCATGAGAGGAGCGGCACCAGCCATTTGATCAGTGGTCTCATTGCCAGGAATTCCACATTGCCTGGTACTCAGCAAATAGTTATTTCTAAATTTGAAGCATGTGCAGTGATTATAACTTATAAAAGAAGATTGATCACATAGATTTTAGAGGTCCTTCCTGATGACAGTGCCTGCCCCACGCTTGGAGAATCTGTGTGCACGGTAAACTTGAGAATTTTATGTTTGATGATGTGATTTTAAATGAGTAAGATACCATAGGCTTCGGCCGTGTAAATACTGCTATGAAAATGTATTTTGCACTAACACTACCATTTTGTCTGTGCGCTGCACAAGAAACAGTAAAAGCAGTTTTCGACGCGTCGCTGAAGAATTCTGGGCCCCTTTACTTGTGCTGCAGAAACAGGAAGTGCTGAAGAATCGCACGTCTGAATACCCTATTTTTTCTAGTTGAGTGAATAACACGTCGCATTATACAGGACGAATATGCCATGGTGGAATGAAATTATGAATGGGTGTCTTGGGCGTGTCTGAAAGGGGGACATTGAGTGAGGGGGACATTGAGTGCAGAGGCGTCCTCCCTCCCTCTGAAAGAGGAAGGTAAGGAAATAGATGGCCTGTTTAAAAAGAGTTGCATGCTTGATGTATGGTTCATGACAGGATTAAACGGATGGTTGGTGATAGACACGATCTTAGATGCATAGAGCAAGTCAACATACTCCCGTTGATGCCCTAGGCACCATTTGTCACACTCGACATACAGGCTCTCGATAGGCCCCACACAAGGCACCTTGAGCAATCTTGGTGACGGTATTGGCGACACCACCGACCCCGAGCCCCCATACTCACGCTGTAACCGACCATGGTACTGAGGTTTAAGGTGGAGGGTAGAAACCTCAAACGGTGGCCGTCGGAGCTCAGGTCGAGCTCCGGCGGATGGGCTCCATGTCTGTTTATCAGGCAGGGAGCTCCGGGACCTCTTCAGCTAGCAGGGTAAGGCTCAAGAAGAAGGTACCCCCGTCTCCCTGATTTTATACTATGCTATCTGGTATTTTTTAAACCCCCCAAGCGTGATGGGTCCCAGAAAAGGGGCCGCACCGATGTTTCATTCACACCTCTCTCAACAACTGTCTTGTCGACAACCGTGAACAACTATTCTCGTTTCCTCGTTATCGAATCTCTTGACACAGCCCGGCCTCTTGCTTCGCAATAAATTTTTGATTACAAAATACCTTGACGGAATAATTGGAAAAACCTACATGTCAAAAAACAACGCACAGGTGAAGTCCTTGTTGATGAAAAAACCAGCAGTAGGCAACCAACCTTCTTGGACCGATGATAATGGTCGAGCTGGACATTAAGGCCACACCCCACCGCAGCCTCAATAGCTCGCAGGGTGTGATCTCTGAGCCAAATCTCCTTAACGAGACAGATGCCGACCTTCTTGAAGGTTTAAAGGATCAGGGCGTCACAGCCATGCACGGCATCACGATCCGCATGGATGATACGATAATCCCCACAAAACATATTATCCTGACATTCAACCGCTCATCGCTTCCTCAACATATAAACGCAGGATTCATTGGATGCTCCATTTGTCCTTACATTCCGAACCCGCCCCACGCTTTAAGTACCAGCGGTTCAGGCACGGAACCAAGTCCTGCCGTGGCCGTCTGAACTGCGCAAAGTGCGCCCAGCATGATCACCAATCTGACAATTGTCCATCATCAACCCCCATCTGCGCCAACTGCCAGGGACCCCATGGCGCCTACTCTAGAAAATGTGACAAATTTAAGCAGGGGAAGGAGATAATAAATGTGAAGGTAACCGAAAACATCACCTCCCCAGAGGCGCGAAAGAGGTTCGCCTCGTTCCCCCTGGGTAGGTACGCCGACGCAGCTCGCCGGGGGGTGGAGCGGCGGCTAGTGTCCACATGGACCCAATGCAGCGAGTCTGACCTGGTCGTGCCCCTGGTGGGTTGCCTCACGCAGCCCAACGCGGCACCACGCCACTTGCTGAGGCAACCGCGGTTGTGGTGCAAACCACTTCTGTGGGGACCGGTGCCGCTCCCGCCTCTGCTTCCCGTCTTCCAGTGCGGTGGAGGGTGCCGAGGGGATGGACACCGCGTGCCCCGCACCTGTTCCCACCACCACCGCACCGCCCATGCCACCTCTGGTGCTCCAGACGCCCTCGGTGGTGGCGGCTCAAACGAAGGGCTCCCGAAAGGGGGCCAAGACTGGGGGGCCCGAACCGACGGGCACGCCTCGGACATCTGATGACGAGATGGATGTCCAGCCGCTCCTGCCTGCAACGCAGCGCAAGGAGCGGCCACCGACTTCCAAGCCTACAGAAAAGCCTAAAAAGCCCAATCCCAGAGTAACAGCCCCAAAGACGACACATGAACACACACACAGTCCAGTCGTTCTTCAATGTAAATAATGGGAACAGACATCATTCAATGGAACCGTAGAGGTGTTATCAAAAATCTGGATGATGTATACGAGATACTTCATTCACATCATCCAAGTCTCATGTGGCTTCAGGAAACACACCTAAATAGTAAACATACCAACTTCTTGAATAGCTACTTGGTATTTCGAAACGACAAGCACACTTGCACTTATTCTTCAAGTGGTGTGGCCATAGTAGCCCGAAAATCCTTAGCCTGTCACACCATCCACCTAAACACCATGCTGGAAGCTGTTGCGATTCAATCAATTATTTTTGACAGGTTAATAACGGTATGCTTCATCTGCATCTCTCCGGATTATCAGCCATCGAAAACTGATTTTGAGGCCCTGGTAGATGATCTACCTGAACTGTACTTAGTCTTAGCCGACCTCAATGCACATAATTCAATCTGCGGATCTTCCCGTACAGATGTCCGGGGTAGCCTAATTTAAAAATTTCTAACATCACCGGGAGCATGCGTTTTTAATAAAAACCAAGCTACATATTATAACATAGGACAAAACAGTTATTCACATCTTGACTTGGCTCTTGGCTCTGCAGGTCTTTTCCCATTTCTTGAGTGGCATGTGGACACACACGTATATTGTAGTGACCACTTCCTCACCAAATTTACTTACATAGGCAAAGGTACAAACACTTCCCCCTCTCATAAAAGGCTCCGTGAGGAGAGAGCAAACTGGAGTACATTCACAGAAATATCTTAACTACACTGCACACCCACAAAACACCTACACGTAGAAGACGCGACCCAACTGCTCCCGGCGCACATTCTCGACGCCGCCGACAAGTCTATTCCCCAAGCCTACGGTGCCCCACGCAACCCAAGGAGACCCTGGTGGAATGAGGACTGCAGGTACATGCGAGTGGCCCAGAACAAGGCGTTGGGTGTCCTTCGCCGGTATCCCACGTCTGATAACCTTGTATCCTTCAAACGGGCAAAAGCACTCGGGAAGAGCGTGCGCCATGATGCAAAAAGGGAGAGTTGGCATGCCTTCCTCACCTCCATAAACTCATACACAGGCACAGGCAAAGTATGGACACGTATACGTAAACGTACGGGACAACAGACACAGCCTGCCTCTGGTGAGCACAACATGGGACACACTCAAAGATCAGGCCTACACACTTGCACAACACTTCCAACTCGTGTCGAGCTCTGCACACTACACAAATATTTTCATGAAATACAAAACACCTAGTGAGAAGAAATCCTTTTGGGATAATAATAATTCAAACACCTCGTATACCTCCGCCTTCACACTTCATGAGCTGAAGCTGGCTTTCAGTACTTGTAAGCCTTCAGCTCCAGGTGGAGACAACATTACGTACACCATCATACAACACTTACACGCAGGCACATTCGAAACACTTTTGCACCTCTACAACAAAATATGGCTTTCGGGGCACCTTCCAGGTTCTTGGAGGGAAGCCATCGCAGTGGCTTTTGTGAAAGAGGGAAAGGATGCGTCTTCCCCTGCTAGTTATCGTCCCATCGCCCTAACAACCTGCCTTTGCGAGCTGCTCGAGAAGATGATCAATAGGAGGCTCATGTATTTTCTAGAGTACAATGGTCTTCTCGAGAGCTGCCAGGCAGGCTTCCTTGGCGGGTGATGCCCAAACGATCAACTGGTTTCTCTAGAGGCCTTCATTAAAGATGCGTTCATTCATAAGTAATACTGCACAACAGTATTTTTTGACATTGAAAAGGCGTATGATACGGCATGGCGCTACAGCGTTTTTAGAGACCTAAATCTTTTAGTATCTCAGGTAA
Source organism: Haemaphysalis longicornis (assembly GCF_048455015.1). Lineage (NCBI taxonomy): Eukaryota > Metazoa > Arthropoda > Arachnida > Ixodida > Ixodidae > Haemaphysalis > Haemaphysalis longicornis. The sequence goes on along the minus strand of NW_027526225.1, from coordinate 68,964,607 downwards.
CATGCTCAGCACTCTTTCTAGTTACATGTCTTCACGAACATTCCGTGTCAGAGTTGGGTCAGCACTAGCAAACGTTCACGTGAAGGAAAATGGTGTGCCTCAATATGGCCTTTTGAGCTGCACCTTGTTTATAGTAAAGATGACCTCTCTCCGAAAGGCACTGCCGCCAACCATCTCCTGCTTGATGTATGCAGATGACGTTCAAATATCTTTCAAATCGTGTAAAATATCCATTTGTGAACGTCAAGTCCAGCTTGGGGTAAGCAAACGTTCTCGCTGGGGAGATTAAAATGGATTTAACCTAATGCTTCAAAACGTACCTGCGTTGTATTCTCGAAAAGGCGGGGCATACTGTCCGATCCCGACGTAAAACTCTTTGGTGACTCAATTCCAGTAAAAAAAGAACACAAGTTTTTTGGTGTTGTGTTTGACGAGAAACTCATGTTCATAGACCAAATAACACGACTAAAACAAAAATGCCTAAAAACAATGAATATTCTAAAAGTCCTGTCTCACCAATCATACGCTGCAGACAAACAACTTCTGCTTCGCCTTTTTGCCGCGTTGGTAGGGTCATGGTTGGACTACGGAAGTGTTGTGTATGGGTCAGCCACAAAAACAGCCCTGAAAATGCTAGACCCAGTGCTTCACTTGGGGCTTCGCCTGTCTTGTGGGGCATTCCGTACCAGTCCTGTCCACAGTCTTTATGCAGAGTGCGACAAATGGTTCTTAGCGTACCAGCGAACATACGTTGACCTTCTGTATGCCTCCAAAATCTCATCAATGAATAACCATGCCTTTAAATCGGTTTTAATGATACATCCCCACCTAAACTCTTTTTAAACTTTCCATCAATTTCGGCTCCTTTCTCGCAGATAGTGAGGGACGAGGCGACTATTCACGAGGTCTCCTTTTTAGATACATCCAAATCATCTCACACTGATCTTGTAGCACCATGGCATCTCCATCCTGTATCGTGTGACTTGTCTTTTGTTCAGTGCAATAGGAAGAGGACACCAAGAACTGGGATTTTACAGCATTTTTTGTATCTGTAAGACAAATACAGGGCTGCAGAGCTTTCAGTGATGCATCTAAAACGTTCAATGCAGTGTCTTGTGCAGCGCATGGACACAATTTTGAAGCATGTAGAACAATGAATGTAAAGACAAGTATATTTATTGCAGAGGGATATGGCATTTTTCTGTTTATAAGTCATATAGTTTCACATCATAATTCTAAATTCTTTATACAGATTCGCTGAGCATCGTCCGTGCATTATCATCGGCAAAGTCATCGAAAAACCATGTCGTTAATCTTGTCCTCAAATCATTTATGCTAGCCTTTTCGTCAAACCTTGGGGCGACTGTGTGTTCGGTGCAAGGCCACTCTGGCATTGGCGGAAATGAACTGGTGGATAAAATGGCCGCCAGTGCTGCACTCCAAAACACAGTAGACATAACAGCAGTACCTTACACAGACCTCAAGACACTCATAAGACAACTCTATAAAACTTGGCAAGCAAATTAGACCGAACAGACAGACAACAAACTACACGTAATAAAACCACACTTTGGACAATACACTACCGACTCACACAACAGGCCCATTGAAGTTACCTTAGCTAGGTTACGGATAGGCCGTACACATGTAACGCACTCGCACCTGCTCATGGGATCTCCAAGACTCCTGCGTAGCAGGTGTGGGGAGGGCCTATCCGTGATACACATCCTCATTGAATGCAAGGCACTCGACATTACATGACGCAAACACTTCAGAAAACTCTACAGACAACATATTCCATTACATACTCATACTTTTTTAGGAGACGATGCCATGTTTTCTGTCCAGTGCACCTTCAAGGTTCTTCAAGAAGTTCAATTTTTACAGCTCATCCCATACCACCCATAGTTTTACCCCTGGTCCTATACACCAGCCAATTTATTTATCTTTTAACCACTCTTGGTCTTCATCCTGGCCCTTCATACCAGCCGTGCTCATAGTCTTTAATTAATTTTATTCGTGTTCCCACTAACCAGCTTTAGTTGTCACCTATTCATCAAACCACATTCTTGGCGCTCTTTGCCCTAGCTGGCCTTGCGCCATTAACCTCCAAACATCATCATGACTCTCGATAGGATTAATGCGCAAAGCGCCGCATGAGAGGCGAAGGCCAAGATTCAGCACTGGGTCGAGCATTTTCAGCGCTGTTTTTGTCGCGTACCCATACAGGACACTGCCATAGTGAAGCCGAGGCAATTCCAAGGTAGTGTAAAGGTGCAGCAAGAGTTGTTTGTCGGCCCCACAAGGTTGATGTGAGAGGACCGTAAATATTCATTGTTTTTAAGCTTTTGCATTTAAGATGCTTGATATGCGGAATGAATGCAAGCTTTTCGTCAAATAAAACACCTAAAAACTCGTGCTCCTTGTTTGCAGGAATATACACGCCAATAAGAGTGACCTCTGGGTCTGGGTGGACCCAACGCTTCCTGGAGAACACAACACAAGAACTTTTTGGAGGATTAATTTTAAAACCATTATTGTCTGCCCAGCCGGCAAGTTTCTTAATGCCAAGCTGGACTTGACGTTCGCAGATATACATACTACTTGATTAAAGGAAATATGGAGGTCATCTACGCACATGAAAAACGAGATTATAGTTGGCATTTCCTTTCCAAGAGAGTTCATCTTAACTATAAAAAGAATGCAGCTCAACACTCCACCTTGTGGCACGCCATTTTCTTGCACATGAACCTTTGACAGTGCAGAACCAACTCTCACACGAAAGGTTCTCACTCACGTGTAACTACAACGGATGTTCAACATGTCGCCCGAAACACCGATTGACTTCAGGTCCCTAAAGATGCGGTGCTGCTAAGCGGCATCATAGGGTTTCTCGATGTCGAAAAACACCGTAAGGCAAAACTGTTTATGCACGAAGGCATCATTTATATATGGTTCAAGAGCGAAAATGTGGTCGTTCGCAGATCTCCCCACCCGGAAGCCTGCCTGGCATGTCTCAAGAAGACCGTTGTACCCAGAAGTACACGAGTCTTCTGTTGATAATCTTCTCGAGAAGCTTGCACAGGCAGCTTGTGGGGGCCATGGCTTGATAGCTTCAGGGAGAGGAAGAGTCCTTCCCCTCTTTCGAGAATGCAACAACTATGGCCTCCCTCCAAGACTTTGGAATGTGCCCCGAAAGCCATATCTTGAAGTAAACGTGACGGAGCGTTACAAGAGTGTCTGCGTGTAGGTGCTGTATTATTGTGGAGGTGATGTCTGTGCCTAGAGCTGAGGGTTTACAGGTACTTAGAGCACACCTCAGCTCATGAAGCGAAAACTGGGAGTTATGGGACGTGGTTGATTTCTCGTTGTCACGTAAAGGCTTCTTTTCGGCCGAGCGTTTGTGTTTGACGAAAGTGTTTGTATAGTGTGCTGAACTGGACACGTGCTGGAAGTGTCGTGCAAGTGTGTCAGCCTGGCTTTCGAGTGCGTCCCCTGTTGTGCTGACCAGAAGACGGCTGTGTGTTTGTTGTCCTTTGATTTTGCGTATTCGTGTCCATACCTTGCGTGTGCATGTGAATCAGTTTATTGATGTTATGAATGAGCGCCAGCTACCTGGTTTTGCCTCACGGCGCACCTGTTTTCCAAACGCCTTTACCCGCTTCAACAACACGAGGTTACCCGACGTGGTGTAATGACGAAGGATACCCGACATCTTGTTCTTGGCCTCTCGCGCCAGCGCACTGTCCTCATTCCACATACCCTCATCTGGTTGCGCGGGGTCGAGGACGTGTGCCGTGAGGAGTTGAGCGCCTTCATCTCCGCGTAGGTATTTATTCGATGTGTGGTGTAGTTAATATGTTTCTGTAAGTGCACTCCAGTTAGCTCTAGCATCACTGAACCGTTTATGGTAAGGTGAACAGTTTGAGCCTTTATATTGGTATGATAAAGTAGTTGGAAAGTGGTCACTACCATTAGAGTTAGCGCCAACATACCACTCAAGAGATCGAAAGAGAACTGCAGAAACAATAGCCAATTCGAGGTGTTAATGTGTGTTGTGTCCTATAACATGGTATGTAGGCTTCTTTTTATTTAATAAGCATGCTCCCGAAGATATTAGAACTTTTTCTATAAGGTGACCTCGGGCATCCACGCGAAAAGAGCCTAAGAGTGCACTATGTACGTTGAGGTCGCCTAAAAGAATATATGGTGCAAGGCCATCAAAATCCGAGCTGGAGAGCTGGAAATAAGGAGGGATGTTAGCAGAGCATACTGTTATTAGCCTATTCAAAATATGGTACAAATGACAACAGCCTCAAGGACAGTCTGTAATTGCCAACGACTTTCGGGCAATGATGGCCACACCCACGGAAGGTTTACCACCACCATCCCTGTCCTTCCTAAATACCAGGTATCTATTAAAAAAATTGTATGTTAAGAATTTAAATGTGTTTCTTGTCACTTGACTGATTGGAGTGTAGTATCTTGTACACATCGTGAAGATTTTTAGGCAGGCCTCTACAGTTCTAATACATTATGATTTCTTTTTTCATTATTTAGTGTGAGCTAATCGAGTGTGTATGTTTATGTGTCCTCTTTTGGGGGCTGTGACTCCTCTTTTTTGGCTTGTCATGAGGCTTTGGCGTCGGAACACGTTCCTTGCGGTGCACCGCAGACACGAACGGTCCGACTTCAATTTCGCCCTCGAATGTCCTAGCAGTGCCCGAGTGATCAGTCTCCTTGTACCGCGCACCTTTTTGGGCGCTCTTTGAATGACCCGCAACCGTCCAGGGATTCAGTAATGCCTCGGATGTCACAAGCACGGCGATGGGGGAACCTGCCACTGGTTCCTCCATCTCCACATCCTCCGTGCCCTCACGTGTGGTTAGGGATGGTGGTCCGGAAGTGGTAGATGGAGCATCACTCCCAGCAGACAAGGTTGTCTCCACAACCGCTGCTGCCTCAGCAAGCGGTGCGGGGACGGGATTGGCCGCCAGAGGCAGCCCAGGGGGGGGGGGGGGGCGCAAATTCTGACTCGTACTGTGTGCCCGCTGAAGCCAGACGCCGCTCCACCCCCCGGCGAGCTGGGTGCGCAGCAGTGAAAAGTGTTTCAATGCGTTCGTCGAAGTTGACAGTGGACGGGAAGCGAAAGGAGGCCGTCTCTTGGTGTCGAAAAGGCGCACGGCGTCATGTTTGGGGATTTTATGAGGCCGGCGTAGGTGCATGCTTTTGGTTTATGTATCATTCGACTCGAGAATGGTCGCCTGGGTTTGCATGAACCCGTCCCGCCTGTCAGGCAGCGGGCAGTGGCATCCCTCAGTCTAGGGACGGGATTTGCTTCTGACTCCCTTATTGTGCCAGCACGCGCGGGGACAAAGGCGAGACGGGAAGGCGTGCACACCCTAGGATGTTTGCCTGAGTTGATTGTTGTGACCAATCCGTGGTTCATATAATCCATGTAAAAATGTTTTTTTTTTCGATCTTTCTTGACTCCCCCTTTTCAGCCGTGGTTTCTTCGCCTAAAGCCTAAGAGTGTTTGGTTTTGCCTGGGGTCGGTAGTTCGAGCGGAACTATTTCACTATAGGTCATGGCCGAACAGGATGCTGCGGGCAGAGTGACAACGTAACCGTCATTCTGTCCTGATGTAAATACTTGGAGTAATGTAAATGGCGTAAATCAACCTTATATGCAGCAAGAAAACAAGTCCACATCTCATCCCTTTTTCAAGCATGCGACGTCGGTCACCTTAGCGAGTCGAGATCGTCGTCTCTGCTCCAGCATCAGAAGGAGCTCACTATTTTGACTTCACCATTGACTAAGAAGAGGGAGAGGCGAAAGCGAACTAGTCCAAGCGAGAGCCCGAAGTTATAATCGTTCGAAGGTGAAACTTCAGACGCAGAGTCGAAGAAGATCAGATAACAGGCATTGGTTTGTTTCCGGTTAATGGCTGTGTTTACGCGACCCCACGGCAACATTCCGTAAAACAAAACGTTTGCTTGCATTTGTTCAATGGAATGGCGGTTTCAGTGCGCGCGAAGCTGAACATAGTTATGTCTTCGCTCGTCACAGGGTCGCGAGAGTCGACTAACCTATGCTGCAGACTACATAACTAGAGCGTGTTAGAAGGCACGATTATTGTGGGACTAAGCAAAGCCCACTAAGCAAAGCTATCGCTAATAATGAACTGAATTTAAGTTTATTTCTTCTTTTCTGACTATATCAACACGTCAACACGAGGGAAAGCAAAAGGCGGCCAGCCTTCACTCCCTTTCACAGGGAGTTCATTTCAAGTTCCAAATTTGTTTCCGTTTCAAGCTAGCCAATGAAAATGCAGCAAAGCAATACATACAAATGCATAATACATACAAATATATACAATACAAATGCAGCAAAGCATGCAGCAATACATGCAGCAAACAAATTCGCGGCAGCAAAGTAGGGTGGCTAAAATTAGTGATTAAATTCACGTTCACCTCAAATAAACTACAACTTTTTGTCCAAAGAATATTCTATCTGTATGAGATAATGCACAAAACCATTTTAGTTTCGGTCACTTTTCATTGTTTGTGGCGTTGCGTCCGATACCGCGAACGCAACCATGCAAATGCAACACACGTAAATTCAAACACATGGCTGGTAGTGCCTACGTTCTTGCGGCTAAGCCAAAGCCAAGTTCTATAGCCACTCATAGCGCCTTGATGAAAAATAAACATGATGTTTCAGCAAAGATTTCGGGCACTGAGCATGATGGCGGTCATATCTCGCGGCACAATTTTGCAACAGCAAATAAAAAAAACATGCCTTGAAAAAGTGGTTTGACCCAAAAATACAGCGGGCGCTCGCGCACCGCTGCCGCCCTGTTGCATGCATTTAAAGAGGCTCAACTGTAACGATAGTTTCCAGTAGATGGCGCAGAGCAGTGGATTCAAATTTGTTTGCCTGGAACAAAAGCTATGCCGACTTTGACACGAGAGAAGCCACACAGGAGAGGAAAGCCCTAACAATAAAAAGGGGGAGAACTGAGGCAATAATGTGGCCGCCTAAAATGCAGTTAGCTACAGCATAAATGTGTGCACTGATGAGTGGATGCCTTTAATTTCCCTTTTGCAATACGTTGTGTAAAACGAGGAAGCACCAATATTTGAGATATATTTTTCTATAATTGACTCATCCCCAACATCGTCATGCAGTCGTTTTGATAGATGTAGGTGAATCCTCAGTATCAGATTTTGTACTTTGGGATTCTTTTAAAACTACCCTTATGACAGTTTGTCGTTGCGGGGTTTATAGCTGGATGGAGAAACAGGCTCCTATTACCGCCTAGATGCTCGGAGTCATATATCACCATGTAGCTGGCTAAAAAAACCGTTATGGCTGCAGTCCACAGCTTCTGTTACAAACGCTTTTCTAAATCCTGCTACAAGGGATGCCTCTGAATTGCTTGAGTACTATTTTATTCACATAGCACTGGCTTAATTTTCCAAAGGCCAGCCGTCAATGGATCTCGACTACCTAAGCAGGCGTCTCAGTTTATTCCTTGGGAAACGCGCCTAAAAAACATAATGTCGGAAATACTGGCTCAGACTAACGGCCCATGTACGCGGCAGCGTCGTACGCGCGATGCGTCTCTGTTTTTCGCTCTCCATGTCTCTCTTTTTTACCATTTCGTTGTTCTACGTGAGGCACTCTGAGCCCAACCCATGCACGTATGCAGTGCTGCCTGCTCCGGAAGTAAACAACAGCTTGGATACCGAAGAAGCCAAAATATATAGGTTCAGCCTAGGTAGGAAGGCTTTTTGCTACACAAAGAGCCCTCCCTCACCAGAAAAGGATCTGGCCACCCTGGTGTAGCAGTTTGCAGACACCTCTCATAATTCACCAAAGCACCTTCCATGGCTCACCAATCGCAGTATACCAAAATGTCTCTTAGAAACAAATTCGCGTTTCTCGACGAGGACAACGACTATAGTGTAGAGAGGTTAAGTGACAACCTAACACGGCAATCACAAATTAAGCAGCGGCTCTGGGAGCATAAGCATGTAGGCAAAAAATGGAAAACTAACAGCTGCAGGTGTGACGGCATAACCACGGATCTTTTGAAGGGGGGAGGAACTATAGGTCTGGAAAGGCTTGTTGCAGTACTTTTATGGAATGCTTATGGATTCAAAAAGTACCGATAGCCTGCAAAAAGTCAACCTCATTCTGATTGATGAGGAGCCAGAGACCGAAGTTATTAAGGATAAAATACCCATCCGCCTTCTCTCAGTAGTTAACGTTCTTTACAAAAGGTATTGTTAGCTGCGTAGGGGACAGCCTGGATTCCCAACAAACCAGAGAGCAGCCTGGGTTTGGAAGGGGTACTAAACCATGGATCACATCCGTGTCGTTGATGAAGTGATAGAAAAATCTGTTCAATACACTCAAGTACTTTACATGGCATATAGTGGGTATGAGAAGGCGTTTGACTGAGTACCCACCGCAGCCGTGCTAGAAGCATCGAAAGACAAAATAGAAGAAACCTACATGAGACTTCCCAACTTCATATACACGGGATGCATGGACAGAATAACACTTCAGACGAAAACGTTACATTACCGATCCGATAGGGAGTCTAACACTCCCTATTGGATCGACAATGTAACGTTGTATAAGATCGGCAATGTAATGTAAAGACACCATCTCGGGACAACTGTTCGCACCTTGTCTAGAGGGGGTATTCATAAGCTTATCTGGGGAAACACAGAATTAAGAATATCAGGAGGATACTTGAGCCATTCCAGGTTCACAGATGACATAGTCTTGCTTAGTAGACTGCAGAACACCATTGAAAATGCTTTAGGAACTATAATCACACGGAGTGGGCGTGGGGCTAAGAATCAGTATGAATAAATCTACCTTCAAGTTCCGAAAGAACACCGTCTCCCGAAAGATCACACACACCGTGTAGGGATGTAATATTCAATTTACTAAAATGCCGTATAGATCCCCGCCCCCCTCCTAATATCGTGCCAGCTTCGACGCCTTGGAGCTCCATCCGCGAAAGCGTCTTGCGGCGGCGAACGCCACCGATGTCTCTATTTTGAAGAAAAAAGACACCTCCTGTCCAGGTTAAAAGCAAAGTTTTCTACCTCTACCAGCCAATAATTTTTTCGTGGCATGCGCGACAGGAAACTCCGAACCCGGATGAGAAGGGGGAGAGCGGTTTTCACTCCCGGATCACAGTGCGGCGATAGGGCGTTATTACCCATCGTTCACCACTCGCAGCTGCCTGCTCTCACCAAGGGCGCGCTGGAGGGACGGCTTTTTCGTCAGCTTTAGCGACGGCTCTTTTTGGCCTGCAGTGGCATGTTTCGCTTTCATTGCGTGCTTCCTTCGCCGGGCTTAATTAACTTGTTTGGCACCACCGCCTGGGTAACCCGGACCCGACGGCATGAAGTGGTGGTACGGCAAAGTACGTTAAGGACTGGTTTTCAGGGCGGGAAAACAAAATATAGAGACCATATTCAGACATCTCGCCCTTTGAGAAACGCTAGCTCTTAAGCACTGCTTGCCACGACTGGTATTTCATTTTCTAATTTAGTGAATACAAATTCGGCTGTGTTTTAACAATTATTCAAATAGCACAAATGAGCAAATAGACCGGATAAAGCCTGATCATAAAAGTTCACTCAGCTTTCTCGCAATTCTTGAACTTACGAAAGGGACTACTTTAAATTGGTATAAATAAAAATCACTAAGCTCACATGCCCAAATGTTTCAGTGTCTGTGCTTGTGTCGCGCGGTGGTGTAGCCCCTAGCTAGCACATCAGGATGGCTAGGTTCCGCAGCCTCTCCCTTCGAAAGATGCTCCTCTCCGTTTTCTCTCACTACCGAATCACGGCCGGCCTACAGCGGCAGCGTTGTATGCCGCTCTAGCCGCACCGTGGGCGACGCTGCTTCTGCGTTCGGGATGCCGCGACCGTGATTTCCAGGTTGCGGCTGGCAGAATCTCTGGTTTCGTTGTTTGTAGAGTCAAGTGTGTTAACAAAAATGACGTCGCATGGACAATTTTTCTGGGTGTCGTTTAAAACTTTGCTTTCCAACCGCTTTCAAAACGTTGATTGAAGCCCCTTTTTGTTTACTTGATACACCCGCAGTTTGTGGGCGATGCGGCCACTTTTTTGTAGTGTTTCGCACCTGACCGCAAAGTTCGCCCATCTCGTATTTTTTACTTGATATCTTTGTGCTTCGGGCGGGCGTTCTTTCGGAACTCTACGGTAAAGTTATGAAGAATAAGCACGCCGAAAGCGCCCTCTTAAGGTTAGGAACCGAAACGCAGAAGATGTAAAAGGAAATAACTACCTCGGGAAGATAGTTAGTGCTGACCCCTACGACGAAAGAGAAATCTCCCATAATAGGTAATGGCTGGGGTGCACTCCGCAAGAACTCCCAAATAATGAAAATCTACCTCTATAACTCAAAAAAATATATACAACCGGTGCATACTGCTGGTAATGCAATAGGGAGTGAAAACATAGCGCCTACCTAACAAATGGAACAAAAAATGATAGGAGTAACACTTAGGGACAGGAAGCCAGCTTCCTGGTGTAGGAACAAACTCGAAAAGGTCATTATTCAAGTAAAGAAATGCACTTCGGCTGGGCATGCGCCAAGACGAACCGACAATGGGTAAACAATTATGGTAGCAAAGTGAATGCCAAGAAACGGTTATAGAGAAAGAGTAAGGCCAATAACACGATCAAAGGGTGAAATAAATATATAAAGGGGCAAAGAGTATACTCAAGGGCGTTTATAGCTGGAGCCTATGTATGGCCACGGCCGCTGGATGAGAGGCGCACTGACGTGCGGCCTGCCGCGTGCTCCCAAACCGGCGTGAGGGTGCCTATACTCGGTTACAACTCAAGAACGGCACCGAAGTTGCCGCTGTGCCTCATCACCGCAGCCGGATGTCACTCCGCGCAGCACAAGTAGCGCGTTACTGGGAATATTTTAAACATGGCACGAGCCGTTTTTGTATCTTTTTGGTCCTAATATGCTTATAAACCACTATAGCGACGGCAAACAAACTACGTGAGAAAAGGCAGACGATATCACGCATTCGTGGCAGTCTCCTTTCAAAACGCGCGCGCCCGTTGACATCCGGGTCCGTCGCTTAGGCGGAGTGATACTGTACATGAGCTGGTGCCGTTCTTAACTTGTTCCCGAGTATAGTACCCATCGCTGCCGCGGCGGCGCCACCGTTCCGGGACTGGTTGCGGCGAGCGCAGCCCGCGGGACGCCGGCTTTTGGGCCGCTTATTTCGAAGTGTGGGCTTATCATCGGCGTTCCACGCTCCGCATAAGGCATTTACCAGCACTAATGTTACGCCTGTTAAAAGACAAAGACGATTAGCGGCGGCCGAGCTTAATTTGGTCAAGGTGGAAGTTAAATTCTGTTCACAGCAGCAGCATTACGCGTTGATAGTGGGCCTTCTGTCTTGCATTGTTGTGTCGTTGTGTCTCACGTCGCCCGGCATGCTCTTTGTGACCTCACGCACGGCAGGGATTTACGTTTTGTCTGCAAGCTGCGACTGCAGAGAATATATTAAAATTCCCGACAAGCAGAAACAATGTTTTTGTGGCGGCGCTCGTTATTTATGAGTGCCAACACTTCTCAATGTTTAAGACGTAACCAACTTTTATGTAGGTTTTTCCTCGTGCACTAAATAAAACACCCCAATTCGTATTAATCTCACGGCACATGTGACTTGATTACACGTTATTTAGTTATGAAGTAATACTAATATCATGTCGGCCCTTTTTTATTTTGATAATATATATATATATACAGTTGAATGAAAAGCGATTCCAGTTTCTACCTGATATTTTTACTTCTTCCCTGTAGCCTCTAAAAAAAATTAAGGAGAGCAGATGGGATTTCCGGGTCGACAAAAAACTTTAAAAAAAATATTTGGCGAGCTTGGCAAGCTAAAGTTTCGCCCGGACACGAAAGAAAAAAGCGAAATTGTACAGAAATTCCAAAAACTGCCTAATAATGCGTAAGCATTCGAACACCGCTTTTCCACTTCACGTTTTCTTGTTTTCTTTGCTATTTTAAACCAACAATTGTACATCTTGAATATCATAATTATTAATTGTTCTAACTGCGTGAATTACACATTATTTGTGCAGATACAAGGCATTGCACTTGTTGCATTACGTAGAGACTATGCTGGGGTACTCAAAAAAGAAAGCTGACGTAATAATAACGTATGTGAAAATTTTCTTACGCTAAGAAAATTAATTCGAATTGAAGCGCAGTATGTTCACAGATCAAAACTAGTGCAACGTCTTTAGAGCGCGCTAATTTGAGCGCATACTGGTGCTGCACCAGGAGCCCGGCCGTTAGCTTCAGGGATAAATGCGTATGGGTTTAAATCGGCGGTGAAATAACGGAGGATATAGCGCTTGTTCTCATCGCAAAGTTTGAAAAATGCTTAGCAACGTGGACCGCGTACGCACTGTTTCTTGAACACAGCACGGTGCATTTATTTTTCTTTCTATACAACCTCGAGCTGTAATCAAGTTTTCATAGCGCGTTTAAAGGCATTGTCGTGCCTGCGAAAATAAAACAAGCCAAATCTCTATGCGCGGCAAGACATGACCGGGCCAGTATAAGAGTATCAAAAAAAAAAGACACGCATAGCAAAATGTCTAGTCTTTTCAAATCCTTTTTCGACCATCCTATCGCCTGTCCTCGTTTTATGAGGTGCGCATTCCGCCCGGCCAACATGTTTTTGCAAAGAAGTGTCTTTAGGCAAGCTTTAATCCGTCGCCGGCAAATATTCATCGCTGTCCCGTGTGTCGACACCGCGTTTCCCGAGAAAAGGTGACATTTTTGAAATTTCGGAAGAATAAAGTCCCACCGCTTGAACTGTAACTAATGAACTTGCGGCTTTAAACTGTGCAACGCGGTTTGCGTGCTGTGTGTGAGACGCTTTGTACAAAGCTAACCGGTGGTTATTATCTTTTTGTTGAATATTAGCTTTTTTAACAATGTTGTCGAATATGGAGCATCTTTATAGATTTGTTAGATTTAAAATGTATTGCCTATATCTCATTCAAGAATTATTTTAGCTTCTGGCTGCTTCAGTCACGGCCGGGCGGCTGGATCGAGCGACAGACTGGCACACTTACATACATACGGACAGACAGTTTTCGCGGTTGAGTAGCCCAGGAAGGACAACCACATCTTTAAAACCCGTGCGCTGGCTGTCTCTCTCAGTCGGTGCAAGCGCTCGCCTACGGGGACCGCCCCGCTCCGTCCCGAAACCAGTCCCCGAACGCTAGCGCCGCGAGGGAGTCAAGCGGCGGCAAACGTAACCACCGCCACTCACGCCCTCGCCCGTTGAAATCCGGGCGACGCGGCAGGCCGCACCTTGCGTGCGCTCTCATCCAGCGGCCGTGGTATGGCCTGGTAGGCGTTTTTATGGCTGTCTCTCTTTAGCTGTTGTGCAAACGCTTTCCTACAACTCACTAAGCACTGTTAATGTTTTCAAAACGGTCTATAGCCCACCAAATGACCTTTGTCGGGTTTTGTGATATAGAAGTGAAGTGAAAAATAATTTATGGTCTTAAAGAAAAGAAGAAGAAGAACAAGAAGAGCGCTGGAGTCTGTTCCGTCTCCGTCTTTTCTGTCAATTTTCGCAGTGTTAATTCGCAGTTACCACGCTATAAGTGGTACCGATGTGCGCGTGAAGGTACGAGCGCGTCAACAGGTACCAGTTTCGAGCAAACCGTACGATTTATGGTGATTTACGCGGACTTCGTATTCGTGGTGGTGGCGGCCTGCCGCCAAGCCTACCCGACCTGCTGAGGACAACGGCCGAGGACTTCGGCCCGCTAGGCCGTTTGGCCCTAACCCTGGCGTTGTGAAAAAGTACGGCATCATGGCTTCCGACATGGAGACGACCACGTCTCCGGAGGAGTTAACGACCCCAGGCCCCAGCAACAGCGGTGGACCGATGTGCATTGAGGTTCCAGGTGAGGAAATTTCCTCGGAAGATTTTAATGAGAGTTCCGGTTGGTCGCACGTGGGCCGGCGTATCAGAGCCCCGGCCGGAGGTGAGGGCGCCTCCGTCATTACCCACCAGTCTAGGCCTAAAACAAGGTACCACTTCGCCAGAAAAGTGATCGCATCGACAACGAGGGCAGCGAGAATGCCAGACGTGCTGCCGAGAGAGGACATCAAAGTGATCGTGAGGCCGCGGGGAGGCCTAAACATTGCAAGAACGCAGACTGCGATCGTTGCCTCGGCCATCATGGCGGCGGCGAGGGTTTCGAGAGAAGACGGTGCGGCGGATACCTTCTGCTCTAACCTACACCAGAACATCATGGTTGTGAGTACCCCTGATGAGGGGCGGGCTTTGTCCTATGCCAAGATCCAGGCAATCCGTATCGGGGACAAGATACACGAGGTGGGCGCATACCAAACCACACAATATGGTACAGTAAAGGGGATCATTCGAGGCATTCCTACCGAAGATACTGCGGCGGAGATTGACCGCAATGTCGTTAACTCAAGAAATCCGTTAGCAAGAGGAGCGCAACGAATTGGCAACACGACTACCGTAATTGTGGTCTTTGAGGGCGAAAACGTTCCAAATTATGTATGTTACGGCCCTGTATTAACAAGGTGTAATCTGTATCGCAAACATTTCGATGTCTGCAAACAGTGCGGCAAAGTAGGCCACAGAAAAGACGTTTGCCCTAACCCTGATGTGAAAGTGTGTTTCGACTGTGGGGCCAACAACCCTGCTAAGGGCCACGAGCACGAGTGTAACCCGAAATGCAAGCTTTGTGGGGGACAACATCCAACGGGCAGCAGAGAATGCAAAAATAGATACAAGACTCCCTACGTTGTTACCAGAAGGCAGTGGGAGCGCAAGATTGCGGAGCAGTGCGTAAAGCAACAACTGGCGCCCGGAGAGTTTCCACCGTTGCTGACGTCAGCAGGAGAGAGCAGCACAGCTGGTCGTCGTGAGTCACGATCGGTCAGGGAGAAAAGCGAAAGCAGACACCGAAACCGAAGCACGAGCCGCCGTCGCCAATCGCAATCCAAAGACAGAGTCGGCTGGGCAGACGCGGCAAAGTCCGGGATAGCCAAGAGGGAGCAGCAGCAACGACAGCAGCAGCAGGCATTGCCATTGCAAAGTGGTAGAAGGAAATTTGAAGGTGAAAGTGGGGCGATGAAAGCGCTTAGAGACGCAAACGAGGCGTTGCGGAAGAAGAACACTGAACTAGAGACGACAGTCAATAAGATAAATAAGGAAATGGCCGAGCTCAAGAGAATGATGGCGGCACAGTTACAGCGACTGCAGGCACAGCAGCAGCAGCAGTTATCGCCACCACCACAGCAAATGGCAATGACCGAGGATGAACCAGAAGTAGAGGTGAACCCAAGGGAAGCGAACGGGGCAGAGGCGGCTCCGGCACCCAAGAGAAGGGCAATTGAAAATCTTAAAGAGCGCAGACTCAGCGATAGGGTCGACAACCTTGAAGATAGGCTCGACCGCATTGAAGAGTACATTCGCACGACGTTCACCAGAACAATCACCGACCGTTTCATAGCAATTGAACAGACATGCCAGCAATTGGCTTCGACAGTGCAGAATTTGGCGACGCAAATGGCTAACTTTCAGCAAACATGGATAGGACATCAACCACCGCAACCACAACAGCAGTGAAAGGCCTCCTCGTCTGGCATTGGAACTGCAACGGTTTTGCTGGGAAGAAGCCTCTACTCCAACAACACTTACAACAAGTATCAAGAAAGCCAGATATCATCATGTTGCAAGAGACCCGTATTGAAGAGGTCAGGCTCTCGGGTTACCGGTCCCACGCTAGCCCGCCAAGCCTCCGGGCGGTGGCTGGCAGTAGTGGCAGAGGAGTTTGCACCTTGGTGAGGAAAAACCTCACGTACGTCGAGCACGAGTTGTTGGGCAAGAGCACAATTGAGCACACCATGGTAGAAGTGCTTACGGGGAAAAAGAAGAAGGAAAGCACTTTTCTGGTAAACTTGTACAGTAGCCCGTCACAAGGAAAGCAGAAATTCAAAGCACTGTTACACAAGGCATGCAACGTCGCGGGGCCCGACAGCAGGCTGGTAATCTGCGGGGACTTCAACGCGCCCAATCAAGCCTGGGGTTACCACAAAACTTTGGCAAAGGGCAGGGACTTAATGCAAGATGCTACTGACTTGGGTCTAAATCTAATAACCGACCCAGAATACCCTACCAGAATAGGCAACTCGATCACCCGAGACACAACGCCCGATCTCACTTTCGTCAGGGGTAACGGCAGCGGTACGGGGGACTTTGGATGGCGAAACACGGGGCACGAGTTGGGCAGTGACCACTACATTGTGGAGGTCACTGTCCCGCTCGGTGGCGACGAAGTCGGCAGAAGCTTTCGGAAACATCGACTTACGGATTGGGAAGCCTTTCGGAGGTTGTTACCCTAGGAGAAGACCGAAATTACAGACATTGAGGAGTGGTCCACCCAGATTGTAAAGAAGGCAGAAGAGGCCACCAAGGAAGTCGAGACGGACGAGCGTATCGAAAGGGTCGACAGCCGCCTGGCTCACCTCATCGCAGCCAAGCAGTCCATCCTGACGAGATGGAAGACGCAGCGGACAAACAGAAAGCTACCAAGAAGGTCGCCGAACTCAACGGAGAGATCGAGTCCCACAGTGCTTTGCACTCAGCAGTGGAATGAGGCTTGTAACGCGGTGGATGGCCAGATGCACTGCGGAAAGACGTGGAGTATGCTGAGACATCTTTTGGATGAGACCTCGACCAATACGCACCAGCACAACAACGTCGCCAAGATCGTTCACAGGGCACTGACCGAGCACGGGGAAGATGGGGTGAAGAAACGCCTTGACGATAAGTACCTGCCGGTCACTCCCACAGAGACGCACCCGGACTACCAAGGCGAAGCAAACGAGTGGCTAGATCGAGACATTGAAGTATGGGAAGTGAGGGTTGCTCTGCACGATCTCAACAGCAAATCCGCCGCTGGTCCCGACCGGGTTACAAATAGAGCGCTGAAAAATCTTAATGAAGCGGTCATGGAGAACCTCACGGCATACTTCAACAAATGCTGGCGAGCCTGGTCACTGCCCCGGCAATGGAAAGCTGCCAAGACCATCTTGATTCCCAAACCGGGCAAGCCACCCAACATTGAGAACCTCCGGCCGATCTCGCTTACATCCTGTGTGGGCCAAGCGTTGGAGCATGTTCTCATGAACAGGTGGCAGAGGTACCTGGAAGATTCGGGGCTCTATCCAAACACCGTCATCGGTTTCCGAAACAAGCTCGGAACTCAGGACGCCATGATACAACTAAAAAATGAAATCCTAGATGACACTACCAACACGCAAGACAACAGAGCCATCTTGGGTTTAGACCTGCAGAGTGCTTTCGACAAAGTGAGGCACTCTGCAATCCTGGCCCATGTTTCGCGGCTAAACATGGGCAACAGAACCTATGCGTACATCAAGGATTTCTTGAAGGGGCGGACCACCGAGATCAACGCCGGGCACCTGCGGCTCAAAGAGAAGAAGCTCGGCAGTGTCGGGACCCCCCAGGGCTCGGTCATCTCGCCATTACTTTTCAACCTTGTAATGATTGGGGTGGCCGAGCGGCTCTCGCGAGTCGCGGGGGTCCGACACACCATCTATGCCGATGACATAACGCTATGGGTCCCAGGTGGAAGCGACGGACACATCGAGGGTGCATTGCAAGAGGCGGTTGATGCTATCGAGGAGCAGCTGGGAGGGTCCGGGCTCGTCTGCTCTCCAAGCAAGTCCGAGCTGCTGGTGATTCCACCGAAAGGGGCAGCTAGGAAGGCGAAAGGCAACGATCCTGCGAGAGAGCAAGAGAAAATCAAGATCAGGACGAGCGGCGGTCACACGATCCCGGAGGTAGCGAAGATCCGAGTGCTGGGTATGCTGATTGAGTGCAAACGAGTGAACGGCGAGACGGTGAACCGTCTCGCGGCCAAAGTCACCACGGCAATTCGCCTCATAAAGAGGGTGTCAAACAGAAAAGCAGGCATGAAGGAAGAAAGCCTCACCCGGCTAGTGCAATCCTTCGCTATAAGCCACATTACGTACGTTGCTGCTTTCCACAACTGGAGGCAATGCGAGCATACGAAGATCAACGCGCTCATACGCAAAGCGTACAAGGCAGCACTCGGACTTCCAGACTGCACAAGCACCGAAAAGTTTCTGGCCCTGGGAGTGCATAACACGTTGGAAGAAATCGCCGAGGCGCAGAGGACCGCCCAGCTCGTGCGGCTATCGGAAACAAGAACGGGTAGACAAGTGCTGCGTGACCTAGGCCTGGAGCCAAAGGAAAGGGGACCCGAGAATAAAGACGTGCATGTACCAGAAGCAATTAGCAGACGGTTGCGGGTATGTCCTGTGCCAAGAAATATGAACCCCGAGTTCAACAAGGAGCGGCGGGAGGCGAGGGCCAAGGCGCTCATCGATCTCCATGCCAAAGACAGGGCTGCTGTGTTTGTGGATGCGGCAGAGTATCCAGACGGCAGAAGAGCATTCGCCGCAGCAGTTGTAGGGGCAGCGACCGGTGCTACACGGACGGCGGCGAGTGTGCGGACTCGAGCGGCGCATCGAGCAGAGGAAGTGGCCATTGCCCTAGCCATCGCCGACCCCGCGTGCACGACTGTGCTCTGTGATTCTAGGACGGCAGTGAAAAACTACGCCAGAGGAAGAGTGTGTGGTGAAGCCGCACGTGTGTTGCGTGCGGTCGATCTCGCGAGTGAAAGTAGGTGTGTTGTGATTAAGTGGTTTCCGGCGCACATGGGCAGTGATGTCTCGGATCGCGGCAACGCAAACCACAACGAGGCGGCGAACGCGGCGGCGCGAGGACTAACCAACCGTGCCGCTGCTACTGCGGTCGACCCGACGTGGTGGTGGGAAACCAAGGACAGGATGACATCTTACAATGAAATCGTGAAGTGGTACAGACTAGATAGAAGGACTATGCCGCCACCTCATCCGGGCTTGACCCGTGAGGAAGCAGTAATATATCGACAACTACAGACAGGGTCGCTACTCACCCCGGTTCTGCTGAAGCACATATGTCCGAGTGTTTATGTAAGTGACCTTTGTTGTGTGTGCCGAAAGGAGAGAGCCACTGCGGCTCACATCCTTTGGGACTGTGCCAAGAACCCGCAGCAAGCTACAACGATGACAACGATCCCGTCGCGGCTCGAGGCCGCAATGCGTTGCTACGATCAAGAAGTCCAAGCCCAGGCCGTCCAGCAGATCTCGGCGGCCCTCGAAAGGCAACGACCGAGCGAAACCGGAGGGAGGCTGCCACCCCAAAACAGGGGCAGGCGCAGTCGACCAAAGGGAGTAGTGAGGCCGCGGCCGGAGTAGAGGCGCCAACAGCCGGGAAGACGTCATGGCCGCGTCACGGTGACGCCTTCCTTACACAGGAGGGCTAATCGTTCTGCAGGCATTTTTAATAAAGTTGCTTCGCTCGCATGGTCTTAAATGATAGAAAATGTTCTAACGCGGTAAATAAAATTATACGCTTCAGAGTGTTTAACCCGCGACTTATAAAATATAATACGGGGCTATGGCCTATTTTTAGCCCTTTAAAGGTAGTTCCTAAGAAGCCATAGATGCTGATACCTAATCATAAGGTTTCCCATACACACCCATAGGCCATTTTTGAGTGAGATGCTTCCCTTTGGAACGAGTAGAGAATGATTGCTTTGAGGAAAAACCGGTGACACGCTTTTAACGAATGCGACTGTTTCTGGGCACGGATAACTGAGTGGACAACGAATCAGTTGACAGGTTAGGCGACTTGTTTATTGAAACAGTTGTGTTCTGCTCCCAATGGTGCGACGCTTCTTGCAGTTCATTTAACATGACAGGTTGAGGCTTGATTTGCACGGGAAACTCTGAATCCGAGCCATTTACAAACTTCTTGAATTGCTTGCGTCGCGCCGACACAACCACGACTTTCTTCGGACACAAGTGCCATGTTAGTAGCTGGAGGGTGGCCTTTGTAATAGCTGTGCGACAGAGGCGAGGACTGACTCGCCAACGCCGCGCTTTAGGAACTAAGCCCAGTTTAGTTATTTCTGGCAGTGTACAGTGCGGTTCACCCTTAAAGGGAACTGGCGAGCTCGTGGGCGCAGTGGTTCGAGAAGTGAAGTGGCGAGAAGCGGAGGCAGCCTGCACATGTGCACTGACAGCTCGAGCCGAAAGCCTCCGAGGGTCGTCTGCTACAACGCGCCGCCGGGCCACTCAGCTTCCGATAGCTGGTTAACCTCGCACTCGTAGGATGGAATAAAAAAAGGCTACATTTTTTTCTCAAGCAGCGAAAACTTCCGCACTCTCTTGCAGCCCCTAATTTTTATTGCATTATCCCTGAAAATTCCTTTCTCTCGTTGACTATTGGGCAGCATCATTCTTCATGCATTTCTCCCTTTGTCACATTAGCTGTGGCTAAGCCAGTGTTTATAAATCAGCTTCATAAGGTAATAGTTCATTAACACGGGGTTGTGTATATCTTTTTCTTCCACCACGTGACAATGGTATATTATAAAGTGTAAAAATCATCTCTTTGCTCTTCTTTGCGTAAATATTGTTGCCTTTTTGAAAGTGTGAGACAACCAACCTTTATATTTCAGGAGGAAGAAATCTGGAGTTCCCGCGTCTGAGGAAGCAGGTCCGTGTGTGTTAAGGCTCCCTTATAGTGTGTCGCTTGTTACAACACGCGGCCGTCGCTGAAAATTTTGCCCAGGTATTCGAGTTCAGAACTGCTTACACCTCAACATAATTGATAGTTAACACCGGTTTTCAGAATTCACGAGCTGGGATAGGCCCGCCGTGTTTACTTATGGCTATGTTGATAGCCTCTTACAGGCCTTGTAGGACGGTGAAATAATTTATAAACAACGCTTGTTCAAGAAACCTTAGCGATATGTCTAACAGCAATTTCAAGCTGTCTTACACACCAATGCTTAGTCCAGGCTAATGTGAGAGAAGGGGCAATGCATGAAATTCGATGCTGGCCAGTAGTAGATGAATAAAGGGCGTGTTTAGCATAACGTACTAAAAAATATGGGCCGCAAAATAGTAAGCTAGTTTTCTTAGCGAGAAGGAAAACCTTCAGGGAAGCTTACACTCACACGCCACACCTGAAAGGTGAAGCTGTTCCACTGAGCTTTGGGGGACGCATAGTTAAATTTTGTATCATTGTTAATATCCATATTTGCGGTGCTACTAAACGTCGTCATTTGCATCGGGGAGGTAGTCGTCGTCTTCTCGGTGAGTGGCGGATGAAAAGTCATGCTTAGCATTGTAGACTCCCACGAGCTCTTCGTCGTCAACTCGGGGCATCGATGGCGGGATCTGCAAGTTGTCGCGGGAAGGATTGGCATACTCGTAGCCATTTCTCTAATTATCTATAATGGCGTCTAAAAAATGCGGCGGCGGCGGTGAGCTCTCCCTAGCAGGGTGTCTTTTCGCCTTTAGTGACGGTGTTTTTTACATGCGCGGGAGCCCGTGACGACAGCGGTGGACTTTTTTTTTTTTAAAGACGATAGTCTTTCTTAGGCTACTTAAACCCAGAAATTTTGGTCTGTCTGTATGTCTGTATGTCTGTCTGTCCGTCTGTCTGTCTGTGACTGAATTCAGCCAACCGGGCAAAGCAAAACAATGCCTGCGCAATATTCTTATATAGTCACAGCTAAATCTACCCGTCTATGTCCGGTGTAAGGTTCATACTTGTCAACATTGTTGAAGAAGAACAAGACAATATGAGACAAGAAATCAATGCAGAAGTGATATTTGCAGTGTTCCTTTATAAAAAAGTCAAACATGCTTGAATTTTGCGAAATTAAATACTTTATCAAATGCAGAAAAAGAATTCACTCCGCCGTCGCCTGCTGTCGCCCGCGCCACTATAGCTTCTGGCGCCATTTTAAGAAATCAACCGGCAACAGTTACGCAAGGTTCCACTAGATAGGTTTCACGTTCTGCTTGCAACGCACGTGGAGTAGGGAAACGGGGTTCTATAAACGTTTTGAAGTAGGGCGCCTCGATTAACGCGCGTCTTCGCGGTACGGCAGCGTTCGCATCGAGACACCCGGTTTGGAGCAGTCGAACGCGGGAAATTTAAAATGATTTAAGCAAACCTTTGGCGTCTTTACCTTGGGAGGAGCGCGACGCAAGAGGAACAACATGAGAGGTGAGCGGCAAAGCGAAGGGAGGCATTTACTTCGCAAAAGCCGATAAAGACTATCGCCTTTGACGACATTTGCAACAAAAGGAGCAGATACGCGGCCAATTTTTGTTTTGTAAAGCCACTGCACGTGCCAGGGTTGTTGTTGTTGTTGTAAACTTTATTAAAAATGAAGGCCAAAGGCCAGGGGGGGGGGGGGAGAGTAAGAGAATGGGGTGGGCGGAGCGCAGTCCTTATGGCTCTGTCTTCAAGGGATCTCTTCTGTCATCGTGCAGACCACTGCTAAATTGCCCGTACTAAGCCGCTTTTTGAGGCATAAATGATTATTTCGGAGAGTGTGTCACGTGAGAGGGATGTTGGGTCGATGTAAGTTGAGTTGTCGTGGTGAGGGGGAGTGAATGTACGAAAGCGAGTAATCTTGGGGCAGTGCCAGATGAGGCGGTGGAGATCGGCCACGATGGAGTGGTGGCAGTTGAGATATCGGGGGACGCTCGGCGGTCGCTGCAAGGCACGCACTCACGAGAGCTCGACGTTTGCTCTCTGCTAAAGGCTTTTGCTATTTTTTGTTTTTTTTTCTTTTCCTAAAGCTACTGCATGTGCTACCGATGCTCGGAAGTATCCACGAGGCGCGTGCTCACGAACGCTCGGCATTTGCTCTCTGCTCAGAGATTTTGCCAGTTTTTTGTTTTTCACTAAAGCCATTGCGCGGGCCGGGAACGCTTGTTGGTTGCCGCGAGTACGGGCACATGAGTACTTTTTAGGTATTTTTTTTCTGCAACCCTAAACTTACTGCCGGTTAGAACAGCTCCACTGTAAAAATGTTTTTTTTTTCTTTTTATTACATTCTGAGAAGGCGAGATTACCCAGCTCTCGGAATCGGAATGGTCTGGCGGCGCGCTGTAGCACACAACACGCGGCTGCTCGCAGCTCATGCCGTCAGCGCGCATGTGTAGGCTGCCTCCTATTCTTACCACTTCTTGGAGCCCGCGCTTCAGGGAGCACTACGATGTGAAACCGAGCAGAGAGTTGTTCTGCCAGAGTGTACGGGAGATCTTAGAAGTGTATAAAGCCCAACCATCTCCACCTGACTGGTTAAATGTGTTGGAAAGTGTGGCATGGCTTCGGCCTTTTTAACAAGCGCGCACTAGCAAGTGGCGTGCTGATGTCTTTTCGCGCTTTGTAATCCTTTTTTTTTGTTCTTATTGTGTATACCGAAGACATGCAATAAAGAAAAAAAAAAGCTTCAGGGAGCACTACGGCCGTGCGCTCGAACGTTCCCGTTAAGAGTGAACAGCACTGTACATACCCGTTGGTCGTGGGTTCAAATCCTGGACCTGGACGAACATTTTCTCAGCGTCTAAATTCCTGACGATGCCGTATAGCTTTCCTTCGTAGCCGTGCGGTTGCATCTCAGGCGATTATCGCATTTTTACTTCATAGAATCTGCTTCTACTGCGGAGAATTCCTCTAAAATCGGTTGGTGCACCCTGTTCCCTATCTTCGAGCTGTCCATAATTTCACGCTCGTGGTACGAATGGCTGGGTTCCTGTCTAGCTCACTGGGTAAAGCAACTGGATTTGGACCCGGAATTGAATCCTTAAGCAGAATGTAGTTTTCTTCAACTGCGATTTTCTTACAAGTTTTCTTTGTAACCATATGATGGAATCTCAAGTGGATGAAAAATTCTTTTTTCCCCAGGATACAGTTTTACATAGGACGTCCCCCAGTTTGTTAATAGATATACTCACTTCTTATTACATTTATTATTTCCAAACTTGAAATATCGGTTTGAGTTATACCTCCAATTCCCGGAGGACGTTACAGAAAAGTTGGTCCAGCCAAAATAATACAACATTGTCAAGATGCGGCCAATAAATAACTCGTAAAAATAGAAAATGGCTAGAATTGAGAAGTAGACTGTCATATGTTGTCTTTAACAGTGAAATCGAAAGTATAGCTTTGTTTGGACAGCCTGTTGTTAAATAACTAAAAAATCATTTCCAGGACAAGTAAACAACGAAATATTGTTTGCTTGTCTGTTTTGAAGAAACGCTCAGATATAGTGTAAATATTTTGACGTAAAAATAAAACTAACTGTTTCGAGAGCTTATTTTGTCACTCAGCTTTCTACTTTTAGCTCAATTGGGCAGAATTTGACGATTGCTTGGCAGGAGCAACTGCTAACCAAACAAATATATCTAGTTTGGGAGTTTGAAAAAGTAAATAAAAGAAATGCACCGGCGAACGAAACCAGTTCAATTCATCATGCGTTTCTCGGTCGTCTTCGGGTCACTATTTTTTTGGCATACTTCATTATGCCAACATGACGTACGGAACATACTATGGCAGCGTCCAACACCCCAGACTAAGGAAAAGGATTATTTTCCTGAAACTGATTTTAGACAGGTGTGCATTGCTTATATTTCTTGCGCCTTCCGATCTTGCAAATGTTAGCAAATTGCAGCTTAGCCAACCTCTCATAAAAAGTAGCTACGGTGAGTAAAAACATGTTATACATAGAGACATAAAGCCTATCTATAGTTTTAAAAACTCAATTAGGTTGTTCCCCAATCCTGGATTCCTTGTTTTTAACATACCACGATGTGGAAGAACGTGTTCAAATTACCGTGCCTAATGCCTAAATGTTCATTTTATGACTCACCTGACCTAATTTATTGATAGATTTTAGGGTTTAACGCGCCGACGCAACGCAGGCGATGAGGCGCGCCGTAGTGAAGGGCTCCGGATTAGTTTTGACCACCTGCGGATCTTTACATGCGCCGAAATCTCGTACAGAAAAGCGCCCGCCGCGGAGGGGAAACAAACCTGCGTCCTCGTATTCAGAAGCCCAACGACTTACCCATCACCTGACCTCCGCACTCTTACCTAGCGAGCAAGATGGCCGGTAGCCTTTACTAAGAAATCATTCAGGTTTTTATTCTAAAAAAGTACTCTCAAGATCGCATGGAAGTTATTTAAACGATACGTCTTCCGTTGTTTGGCCCATTGCGGGAAAGCTAAGTAACCTCCTTGCTCTGGCAGACTAAAAATATTTCGCTCACTATCCCATACTGCCAGCCATGCATTTGCCGCTTTCGGGACATGGAGGGGGTTCGCGTAGTAAAGAAGTGTTCACAGACCTGTGGCCTGAACGTGTATCAAGCACATCCGAGTGTTCCCAGAGGCGACGAATTTTTTCTTGAATCTCTGATGTGGGGCGCTGCTCTTTGTTATAGACGTAATCATCAGGAAATGCTCGATGTACCCTATCAAAGTTGTTCTACCGAATATTTTGCGTCTGTCATACACGTTACACGATGGTCCGAATTCATGTTATAGAACGACTCTTAAAGGCCTTTCGCGACGGTTGTCATCCTGTAATATCCAATGATGCGCTTTGGTGCGGCGACGACGCTCCCATTCAGCGTCTAGGTGGGGTTCTTTCCAGACTTGTCTCTGGTAGAACAGATGTTTTCCTTTCTGGTTGGGTTCGGTATTCCCATCGTGTATCTGTCGGACGTAGGCATCGTCTCGTTCAGCTCTTTATTTTCGACAATGCGCTGTGTCACGCGCTTGTATTTCCATTTCAATGCTCGTTCTGCATGTCTTCTCGCTGTCTAGCGTCGCGATTTCGCCCTATTAGAACCCCGTTGTTATTTCAATACGCCCCCTCAATGTTGGCAGCAGCCTTGACACTTGCTGCCTCGTTCCATTGTTCATTTCACGTCAGACACGCTCGCTATTGCTAAGTGTTTCTGCGTCTTCTCGAGATATGGACGTTTTAGGCAACGGAGGTACACTCTGGTGCGTGAATTTTGGTCTTGGCTCAGGAATAATTTTGACCACCTCGGGATCTTTACTGCGCACCAAAATCTCGATACACGGCCACTTTTACTTTTCGCGTGCAGCTTAAAAGCAGCCGCAGTGAACGGTATAGAACCCGCATTTTTAGGCTCACCACTACTCCTTTTTAGCCATTAGCGTCTGCCGTTGGTCTGCACCTTCATTCTTCAGCAGGGGGTGTTTTGTGTGAAACATTTGGGAGCAAGGACCTCCTCCCCCCCCCCCCCTCCCCTGTGTACCGTCGTGGGTACACGGGGGACACCGGTCCCCCGGAGTGGTGATGAAGGTAGCGTTCGCAGTTTGCACCCTCCGAATGACCGAAGGATCCAAGCTATACACCGTGACCGATAGTAGGGCAGTGCACGACGGCTATGAGCCCTTCATATCTAGAATAACATGGCTAAGCTGTAATGTGTGTCATTCCTGGGGACTTCGCGAGGCTGATACAAACACGTGACCACGTTTCGCATCCGACGCGATAGACACGAACTACTTTGGCGCTGCTTAAGAAAACCAACCGGTCATATAGCACGCAAGTTGTCTGCACTGAAGGCTGGATATCACTGGTTACACACTAAATGCCTTCAACTCTGATGCATGACCAACTGATTTCGTCCGCCATGTTACGTTTATTTTCGTTATTACACGATATTCGTAACATCAAGCGTTACAGAGGGGGTTTATTCTTGTGTACACAATAAAATCCTAGCGCATCAAAAATTGAACGGTAATTTATTTATAAAGCGCACTTGAATTCAAGAGCATTTAGACTTAGTTTAGATGAGTAGCGTACAGGAGTTAAGAGACAACTGTACCCCTAGAGTCGCACAATGGCACGGTGAGGCAGGCTGTGCATTCCGTGTGCCTTGAGGGCCAGAATATCCCAGAGTTGACTGACACCGCGAGCTGACGTCCTGTGTACAACCACAACACCAAGCGACCGCTACCCGTACCCACCGCATGTACAGGCTTACGTCTAGTAGACGTCGCTTCGTAGCAGCCGTTCGGCTTCAAATTATTCAACTGGTAAGCTGGACCTTCTGTGTTTAGTAGGAAACAATGCCCATACCGTATAAAACTCAGTTCTGAATGATAGCAACGCTATATACACGTGACCCCCCCCCCCCCTGCCTTTTGTCCCGGGAATGAAAGCTCGCTTACAGAAGCTGCAGCAAATCAGAAAGCGCGTTTCTATTCCGCGGTTTTCGACCTGATCGCAGGGGAGGCGATTGCTACACGCTCCGTTTTTTGAGAGAACGCTGTCCTGAACTATAAATACAGCGAGTGAAGACCAAACAACCTTCAAAAATATTTCCAGCGCCTATTCTGCAATTGCCGTTGCACGGAAACGCACAGAGTTCTTATACTCGATCGCAACAAAAGCAACACTTCTACTGAACCTTGCGACAATTCTGCATTCGTCGTAGACCGTTGGGCCGCTGCTACTACTGAAGAACAGACGTTACCTTGACCTATGAAAAAGACTGCTACACATGTCGAAGGCTTTTATGTGGGTGAATTTTGATTGATTGTGGGGTTTGGGAAAAAGGATCTCTAACGAATCGAAAGTATCGCAGAGCTGCCGAAAACCTGCTCATTCAGTCACCGCCATGTGAAAGAGTACATCAGCCTTCTAGATAATGGAAAGCGCAAATCCTTGCCTGAACTTATCAACACTGTACTGACGCATGCCTACAAATACGAAGCAGCATCTAGTGAGTTTCATACTCGGCCTGCAACACCGTGGAGGATGACAAGAAACTTTCTCTGATATTTGTGATTGCGGTTGCTGCGGACCAGTGAGGGGTGTCCTCAGTGGAGGACTTCGTGGCTGTAGCCACCCTTCCCTGCCCTGTTCACCAGCCGAAGCTGGGAGCAGGGGTAGGAGTCCGTCATCATCTACGCCCAATGTGAAGGCATACGTCCGAATTCGAAGGAAGATGTGGGTTGTCCGGCCATGCGAACATTATGTGTTAAACTGTTCCTGATGTGGGGTCGAACGTGCAATAAGGTGAGTAAGGGGTGGAGAATATTTTGTGCCAGGGCATGCTGTGGGGGAACGTATTACCGAAGTAGCAGCAAGTGCCAAGCGCAAGCACGGCAAATCATGAGTGGACAGAGTGTCCAAGCTTGCCAATACCTCGGCCGGCATTATTGGATGGTGTGTGGGAAAGGTCACAAGCCGACAATTGAGCAAGCTCTGGGAGGTCAATATTCGGCAATGACTGGCAAATCATATTGCAGTGATAATGGGTATACGTGGACACGACGCTGTTTTAATGCACATTTCTGACTTTATGCCCAGTCTTTACGGCCAATGCTATTTTATGTGTTGCCACGCGGCCCGATTTCTGCCAAATTCCTCGCAATTATGGAAAAAATATTCATTGCGCACGAATACATAATTTTTTACAATGACATGTATAAACAAAAAATGAACTGAAAGGCAACTTGAAGAAAATACATTAGCATAATCATGCCGCATGCATTATTCATTGCCTCTTTCTGACGGCAATTTTGAATTACTTGAAGTGAAGGCACTTCTAAACTTTCTTCGTGAAGGCATATGTCTATGCGAAATAACTGGAAAAAACATCTGTGTCCCAAGACAATAAGTAAAACTTTCACGCAAATTCAGTTAATATAGTGAAATTCAATTTATTGCAAGAAACCTAAATTTCGACGAGGTTACGTATGCGGTGCGTACTACACACGATTCTTATTTCAGCGCATGTTCGAGGCCAAGTAAACCAGCAGTGGGAGCACGGCAAGTTGTTCGGAAACACAATACGGGTAGGAGGATAGCTAGAACTGGCGTCAGAGAAAGAGGAGCACATGTATGTTACAGAGTGCCAACCGTTAAAAACGAAAGGTCAGGTTTAGGCGGTAACGAGGCAAGCTCTCACGAACTGCGTATTGCAGAATGAAATGCTGACTCACGTT
Organism: Haemaphysalis longicornis; assembly: GCF_048455015.1. Lineage (NCBI taxonomy): Eukaryota > Metazoa > Arthropoda > Arachnida > Ixodida > Ixodidae > Haemaphysalis > Haemaphysalis longicornis. Next base: position 68,935,551 of record NW_027526225.1, on the reverse strand, counting down.
TTCAGTGGCCCGCCGCAGTATGCAAACGGCGTTATTTGAGCAGGCATATATACTTCAAACAGAGTCATGGACACCCCTCACAGACACCGACAGAGGAACTACGGTGGTTACAATGCCACAAAACAAACGCAGCCGTCCCACTGACGCATCCGTCCATCAACCAAACCACGGAGAAAACCGAAGCACGGAAGGGCACAGCGCAAGTAGTCTGCCGGACACCGCCGGACACAAAGAACCCTTGCCTGTAGAACGTGTAACACAATGTCACACGCTACTTTCAGGGTTTCGAACCGCCCGTTTTTTGTGTCCCTTTTGGGTTCGGATTCAAGCCTTTCGGGTTCAGTTCTGGTTCCGCTCCAGAGCAGTATTCCGTTCCTGTTCGAACCGGGTCGAACCCGTTCAAACTGGTTAAAATGGGTTCGAAAAGAATTACACCATCTCCCCGTGGGGAACCCTGATGAGGATGCAAAGCATCGTGGCGGTTCTGTGTGGTTCCATTGTGTTGCCGTTATGTTGAGTGATCTGGTTTTTACTAGCGCCAGAGGGAATTCCGCGTCCGGGTCCACACCGGTGGCAAAGGCACGCAAGTGCTGTTGTGTTACGGTGAGTAGGCGGTGGTTCTCGAGGCGCCGAAACTCATCCACCATGTTCTTGTCGATGTTGTCTCTGTGGTAGAATCGGTAGTCTCCGTCAGTTTTGGTGAGGTAAAGGTTGTTGACATTGGTGCACCGGCTGAGAGCAATGTACACGCCCTCCTCTTCGCAGCTTTGTCTTCTCGTTCTTCTTCTTCTTCGGCGGTTCCCCTACGGGAAGATGACGACGGTGGTTGAACGCGAACTTATCTCGTGATGGATTCTTTGGTTCGCCAATCCCTAGGGGCATATTGCCACAATCAGCATCAGAGGCGCTGCGGACGGGGCTGGTTGAGCTGCAAGGCGCGTGGCGCTTCCCGCCACAGCTTTCCCACGGGAAATTCAGCATCCCCCTCTAAAGTTTTCAGTTCGTCGTTTCCGTTGACGTTCAGCTTCGCGTGCCTTCGTTGTATCAGTAGCTTCTTGGCGTAGTTTGAATGTGTCAAGGACATAAGGCGCGTTCGTAGCACTTGCTCCTCTCCCGGATTTGTAGCGTAGTTGGAAGAGCACCGCGTACCTCCCGTTGCGGCGAGAGAGTCGCGGGATCGAAACCGGGCGCCGCTAAATATTTCTTTTTTTTATAGTGTAGTATCGCGGAGCTGTGGGTGTAAGGAGGAGAGTTGCGCATTCGCAGTGAACGTGTGGACGGCGCCGCCATCAACGACGCAGGACCAGGCGAGCCTAAAAAATGCTCCACATTTAAAAAAGCATGAGTGTTTTTCTTTTCACCTAATTTTTTTGTGCTCCGTTTCTGTTTCTTTGCACGTCGGTATAAAAACAAAGTAATAAAGTGGGCTTTTTTGTGGGAAGGTTTTATGTCAGCCAATTTAAAGGAACCCTATAACACTTCTTTCAACTTTTTTATAAATCAGCAATGCTCAGCCAAAGTACCTAAGGCAAAAATTACTGCTCTATGCCAATCAGATAACTGAAAAACTTGCTCAAAATATCTTCTTCTCTTTCCCGGTTTTGGCGTTCTTCGACCGCTGGAAAATGGAGAACCTGACTCCTTGGCGGGATCGTCTTTGTATGGCCCTTCGGTTGATCTTTGCCCTGTTCCGACTAGTGTAGCAGCAGCAAGGTTTCGTAGATATCAACGCCTAATGAGAACGCAGGAAGACGTCATCCCTAACTTTGAACAGTACGCCCATTTAAAACATAATTGTACTTCCCATTTGTGTGAATATCGTCAATCCGAGGTCACATTAACCAACGTCACATGTAGGGTTCCCCAGCTGAACTTCTATATGCACAGGTCTTGTCTCGCCTTCACCGCCCTATGTACAATTTGCGGTGAACATGAGACACTGGATCACTTCTTATTACATTGCCGTGGGTTTTCAAAGACCAGACAACGTCCCCTTGCCAGGCAGTTATAACGAATCGAACTTCCTTTCTCCATGCCAGTACTACTGTCGCTTGGTGCCACATCACTAGGATATTGTCACAGAGGGGTTGCTGCAGCCATTCATGCATATGTGTCGGAGACCAGATGTCAACCCTGTTAGCTTTGAATATTACAACTACGATTTCTCAAATTATTCAACTACAATTTTCAATTTTTTGACCAATTCTTTCTTGTTATTCCGCGCTGCTACTGGATGTGAATGGATATGTATCTATTTTTAAATTGTGAGCGGGCGCATTAACCCCTTCATGACCGATTCCTTGTGAATCCACCGCGTGGGTATGCGTCATCAGACGTAGAACAACAACCACAATAAAAATCACTTCGAGCCCAAACTCTGTAACGGCTGGTTGTCTCTGCGCCGGTCACGACATGAAATGGTGACGGCGACCGAACACGCCTCTTACCACGCCCGGTCGGACCCTTCGACCTCGCCGGATTCTGCTGGCCAATTACAGCCGGGCAGTGATGACGAAGCAGCTCTGCCCGCCCATGAAGCAGCTCCGCCAGCCCGCAGAGCAGCTCCGCCTGCTCACGCTTCAACCATGGCTGTACACCGCACTACGCTACCCCCGTTTTGGACGCGGAACCCGCGAACATGGTTCACGAAAGTCAAAGCGCGCTTTAGTCTGCATCGCATCACTAGCCAGGAGACGAAATACAACAGCCCCATGACTTCCTTGCCAGGCAGAATCACGGACGTGCTTCCCGACATCCTTGATGTCCCCCATCTTGTTGCGCCGTGCGACCACCTCAAGGCTGATTTGATTGATTGATTGATTGTAGGGTTTAACGCGCCGACGCAACGCAGGCGATGAGGCGCGCCGTAGTGGAGGGCTCCGGATTAATTTTGACCACCTGGGGATCTTTAACGTGCGCCGAAATCTCGAACACACGGACGTTTTTGCTTTTCGCCTCCATCAGAAAAGCGGCCGCCGCGGCCGGGAATCGAACCCGCGACCTCGTGCTCAGCAGCGCAACGCCTTAGCCACTGAGCCACCGTGGCGGGTCCACCTCAAGGCAGTAATCATCCAACGTAAGTCTGAATCGGTACTCAGCAGGCTGCAGAAGCTCCTGAGCACCGAGGAGCTCGTTGACAGGCAACCCTCACATCTGCTACATCTCATGCGGCAGCTATTGGGCGACCATGGCCAGGACCTCAACAATCCACTTCGTCAAGAGTTCTAACTTCAACGCCTCCCACAGGGCATGGTATTGTGACTTGCAGACGCCTCGGACAATGACCAACTCTCGGAATGGCTGACTGCATGACGGACTATCCCTGGTCCCCAAGCATCGCCACAATCTCCGATACACCCCGCACCTCACGGGACGACTATAGGCTTGGTCGAGTTGAGTGCCGCAGTGACGAAATCAGCCATCAGCTGCCATCCATCGCACCCCTCTTGCACTGTTAACTTGCTTTATAAAGGAAGTCACAAAATCATTGCATAAACGAAGGCGTATCAGCTGCGACGAGCACATCACGCAGTGCCACTCCGTGCTCCCAACAGCTATAGCTTTCGCATTGCTTTCAGAAGCGGCGCAAAGGGTGAATGCGTTACAAAAGTGTTGAAGAGCCTCTTTACTGTAAAATCCACCACCAAACGTTTTTATTGGTAGGTCAACAAATACATCACTAACTGAAGCGAAATAAAAGGTTCGCTTGGACATAAAAGGTTGAGTTTGTGTGTGTATGTAAAAGCATTACTCTGATGGGGGGATCTTAATTTTATTCATTTAGTTTATTTTTATAGTTTTCTTGATTTTTATTATTGGCTCATAAACCTGCACTTTCATGCCACGCAGTTGTTTTCTTCAGGATACAAAAAAATGGCTAACGATTACGACACTCGCTAATGCGAAATTTCAGCGATGCCCTAACTGCAGTCTCCTCGGCGATGACGCACAGCTGCTGTGTCTCAGGAACAAATCGCGTCATCAACGTACGCACGACTGAGCGCGCTATAACCATCACCAGCCTATCTACGCCCACTTCAGGGCAAGGGCCTCTCCCATTGATCTGCAAGTATCCCCGTCCTGTGCTAACTGCGACCAATTTATCCCCGGAAACTTCTTCATCGCACCCGCCCATCTAACTTTATGCCGCCCTCTGTCACGCTCGCCTTCTCTGGGGATCTTGTCTGTCGCAGTTAATGACCAACGGTTATCTTGCGTTCTCATTACGTGCCCTGCTTACACCCACTTATTCATCTTAATTTATACTAATATATCCTTAACACGCGTTTGTAGCCTGACCTACTCAGCCCTCTTCTTGTCCTTTAATGTTTCACCTATCATCTTCCAATCTATTGCCCGCTAAGGCGTCCTGAATTTAGGTTGAACCCATTTAGTGAGCCTCCAAATATCTGCCCCGTGAGTGAGTACTGGTAAGATGCAGCTTTCTTTTTCAGGCCAAATGGTAGACTGACATGTATTATATTATCTGAGAATGCCTGCTGAATGCACTCCCTCCCATTCTTATCCTTCTAATTACCTCTGCCACATGGTTCGCATCGAGCGTGCGCTATATTCTGTCGTTATCTCTTAGCGCTTCGCCGCCGGTTGGCATGTCTCCGTGATCTCGGCAGTCAGACCTCACTTTCACATTTTGGCCGTACTTTTATCGTCCGCTATCCTGTTCGCTCTATCTTCGGTGGCCTCTTCGTTCTCTCGGTTACAACGAGGCCGACGCTGTGCGACTACGCGAATCCACAGGAGCTGCCGCGTAATAGCCGCTGTCTTAAACATGGCTCTACGCAGCCGCCGCTGTAGCACCTTGTGATCCACTCCCCTCGCCGACCAGGGACGAGCGGCACCTCATTTCCAAATAATGATTCCCCGTTGAAGCCTTCTTAAAGGCGAGCATGTAGCCTCCTGGCCAGTGAGTAGCGCACCGGTGTCTCCCATTCCCCCCTCCACGTCTACCCCCTTGTGGCATCCTCACCTCAATCGTCTGGCAATGGGCACCCACTCTGCAGGATGGCCATTGCCACGTCCACCTATCGACCAAATGACCCGTCCGTCCCACGTCGTTGTTTGGTACCCTGGAACGTCGCCGCGGTGCGGCTGTGCAAGTACCCCCCCCCCCCCCACCTGGCTGGCTCAAGACGGAACACCCCTTGTATCCAAATCACTCACCCTCGCCGGAATCTTCGGGCTACTAGGCAGGCAGGCATGCAGACCGGTATAACTTACTGGTAAGCGGGCAGCCTCCTTGGTGGGAAGGCATATTCTATGGGTTGCAGAGAGCCTGCGTACCTGCCATCTATTTGGGTTCCATAAAATGTCTTCGCACGAACGCGTGTACGCACACGCATTTTCGCAAAATGAGGCAAACAATTTCACATTGAAAATAAAATGGTGGGTCTGCTACGGTTTTTATGTACCCATAGTGTCAACGGCGTTTTAGCTTTAACACGAGATCATTAGCCCTGCTAGAAGTCAAAAACTGCCCAAAGTCGGCGTCAGCCCTCACTGCCAAGCGTGGCAGGTTGTGTTTAGAGGTATTTCATTCTGCCCATGTTCCATCTGCTAAAAGATCGATTATAAGCAAGGAACGGCCATTAAACTCACTATGCAGAACCACGGGATAACAAGTTGTTAAAGACAATTCAGCGACAGGTGGCAGCAATTGGGTTATAGGAAATGTAATAGCTTAGTGAAGTTACAAGCCGCGGTAATAGCCGCTTGTAGAGAGAAAGAGAGAATTAACTTTAACTTTGAGGAAAAGTTTTATAGAGGCGTCCTGATTCAAGCGTGCTTTGAGCTCTGGCCGAGTCGACAGTTCTTTCGACCAGGTGCAGCTGATGTTCGTGGTCGGAGCTTGCGGAGGCTCTCTCCCCAAGCTCCGTAGAAGGGTGGAGGTTGGGAGGGTCTAGGGTAGATTTCTCTCCGTCGTCCGCTATGTGTCTGAGGTTCCCAGACCATCCACAGAAATTATAAATTACAAACTGGATGAAGGTGTGTCCGGTCAAAAAGAAGAAGCCTGTGATGACGTGGGAGGGAGTTAACCGGCTGGGCGCGGAATAATCTTTCCTGGGTAAGCCGTAGGGATTTGTTCCGGGACGAACATGTTTTTTGGAAGAGCCTGTACTGCTGAGAAACTACCTGGTGGTATGTGACTAGAGGATGCATGCGCTCTGGCTCGGCTTCATTAGCACTGGCTCGGCGGGTCAAATCTCCAGGCACGAGGTTGGTGATCTCGTTGGCGGGAATACCGCTATAAGTTGGTGCTCACACAATCCTGACTCGTCTCGTTGGTGGTCTATTTGGGGAAAGGCAGTAGCTAACTCATGTGTAAGTCGTCATCCTCTTTGGTGGTCTCTGATTCGATGTGTTGTAACATGCAATCAACCGTTGGCAGAGTTGCGGCGCACCTGCTGGAGTCTAACTATGGCGCCGCATTGGCTAAGCTCACGTGGCATCGTCCCATCTTCGGCTTGGAGGTGGCTGTGTCCGGGGATTGAGATACTGCACATGTTCAAAGCTGCAGAACTGTAGTCCTAAGAAAGAAAAGGATTGAAGAAGGCTATCAGATGTCCTTCGCATCACAACAGTTGGTAGCTCCTCATTTTTTTCTTTCAGTTTTGTTGCTCCTTACAGTCTTACGTCATATATACAGTTGTTTTAGAAGCCCTTGAATGAATATAAAGTATGAATTAGGCAATTATGTATTCACTTAAGTTCTAGATGTCAATCTTACGCTAGAAACAACAGAACATCGCTTTTATAGCAATTATGTGGTCATGACATAACAACTTTCCGGCTATTTTGTGGGCAAATATATTTTCTGATTGGTCGAGAGGGAGAACGCCGAAAAATTTCTAAAAACACCAAGGACCCCAAAGATATCGTGGTTGGTACGACCATCTAATCCACCTTAACTTACCCACTAATTTCTCAAATACAAAATAATCAACACGCGATCTCCCTAATAAATATTGCCTATCCACTCACCTGACTATTCCACCCCAGTCTACTCACTAATTCGCATTAATCGACTTTTTTTGATGCGCCCCTTAATTTTTAGGTGTACAAAATTGAGGATGATAAGACACTGCTGTCGCGTCTACTTTAAAAGCGGAGATATAAGGCCCAAACTTTTTTCAATCCTCGTGCTCTCTTAGAGCTGAATGGCCACAACGGTACTGTAAAAGAATAAGTGCCGATGAGGTAGAGCACTGGGAGTGTCTGTATTATACTGCTGTTTGTATGTAACTGCCCATTCAGACTTTAATAAGTGGAAGATATGGAGTTATTGTTGAGGGTGTCCCTGAAGTCCTCCGCAAAGGGGCAGGGCTGCATTCAAATTACAACACACTAAAAAGTTTACACAGTATACGCCATGCAGATAGAACCCACCAGAATAATCCTTGATATGTTGCCTCGGAATATCTGATCTAACTTAGTTTTAATGCAAGATAAAATTGGGAGGTGGCAACTATTGAACGCAATCTGATGGTATATACTGACAACTTTACTTTAAAATCAGGGTAATAAGAGGACGACCTGATGGGTTATTGTGGGACTACATATTATGCAAAATATTTCGTGGTGTGTTCGGACGAGTGGTATAAATATCTTCAGACGCAAGGCAGGGCACCATAACTAAAATTGTGGTTGTTCCCTCTTCCATAGGAACCGGTAAAACACGAAAGTGAAATATGCCTTCACAGGAGCAGTTGAATGTTTATTGTGCGTCGGTATGAACTTGCACGTCGCTATTTATATTTTGTCGGTATGGCACCGTTAGATGCATCAACGTTAGACACTGGATTGGACGCGTCGGAGCATTAGAGAGTTTTAGCTGACCGTTTTTGAAGCCCCGCAATTCTCCCGACGGGCCGCTAAGCGCAACCGCAGCGTCAGCGGCAGAAAGGCTTTTAGCTAAGCGATAACCGTATCTCCCTCGAGGGGGAATGATTCGAGTCACTGGTCGTGCCCCGTGCGTTTGCAAACCAAAACGTCATCGCAAAGTAAAGATACGAATTTGAATTTGCTCGCTCAAGTAAAGTACCGCGTCTAGTGCCTATTTCCCCTTTTTAATACAATGTAGTCGCTTACACCGTATAATGGTTCTAGATTATTTTAAACAAGTCGATAAACTTTGGAATAGCCAAGACAACGCTGGCCTTCTCGGCGCTGCATAGAAGCAGCACCGCGCTTCGGTCGACGTTTTTCGCTTACGTACTAAAGCTCGTTGAGGAGTGTGGCACCTTTGCCTATTCGAAGAGCTTTCGCGATTTCGTCGCTCGCATTTCAACTAAAGAAACGGAGTTCGCGGGAGCGCGCTCCCATCGCGGGGCAGCCATGTTGTTATTCCGCACGGTAACGCAAGCTGCCGCGACGGTCCGCTAAGAGGCCCCGGTCAGCTGAGCGGGGCCCGCTCCTGTATCGCCGCTTGCACCTTTGCGTGCCACGCATGCGCAATGGCGCTCCCGCTAGCTATCGGAGCGGAGCGGACCGTCAGAAACGGTCAGCTAAAACCATGGAGGAAGAAAATTGTCCATGGCTAAAACTCTCTATTGAGTAAATCCGACTGAAACCACAGGCGCCCGCAAACCGTCCTTGCGAACGAAACCACAGGTGTTATCAGCAAATCGTTTGGGAAACACACGCTGCAGCGGACCGCGTCACGTCGCGCCACGAGTGCGACATCAGCAAGTCGGTTCTCCGCAGCTGCGCGTCCCCCGTACACGTAGGCGCTGGCATCGAGGCACCAACTGTCGGCGCCTCGCCTCTCCTAGATAAGGCGCGTTTGTCGCCATATTCACGCATCTGCTCATAGCGTAGTGGTGAGCGCGTTTTGTACCTCCCGTCGCGACGGAAGAGTTCGTGGATGGAATCACGGCGCCGCCGCGTCAATCGAAGTTTTTGTAGTGATGTCATTTCCGTGACGGATCTGACGTCAGTTTTATCTTGGTGGAGCGCGGCATAAAACAGTTTTGTGTTAAAAACTAGAAATTACTGTTTTGAAGTTCTGTAACCGGTTTGGGATAGTTGCTTAAATTTGTTCCGGTTCGGGTTCCGTTTCAAAATGGCGGAAAAAATACGGTTCCGGCTCAGTTCTGGTTCCGGGCGAAAATTCGGGTTCGGTTCCGGTTTTCAGTTCGGTTCCGGTTGGACACCCTGGCTATTTTCAATACGGCGCGCCATAGCTTGAACAGGCTTCATTTTGTGACCCGGTGATGCGGAACTGTTTGTAACCACTTTTTGTGCCTGTTCACCCACCAAACCGGCGTGCTGATACACGTCAGGCACACGGCATACGTTTGGCCTCTTACCGCGTTTATACATTTGTCAAAGCTTGGCCTCCGATGAGGTTTCTGTGGGACGCAACTTCTGGTGACCGTTTACTTGGCAAACAATAAATGTTTCAGCGGTTGCGCAATGAGTGGCCGATAGCTCTGAAGCTAATAGCAGAGTCCTTGAATGCTTCTCTGGTCATGAAACTCACGGCCAAGTTTCGTACGGGGACAAAGGCTACCGCGGGTGGCGCCACCGCAGATCGGAGGGCATCGGGCGGCCGCCGCTGCTCTGTAGCCAGACCGGCAGGCACGAACGCAGTAGCTGCATCCCCGTTCGCACCAACTTTTTTCGCCTCTCACAAAATGGTAAGTCCATTTGAGCGGCCCACGACACGTAAAGCGAAAGCGCACTGCTGATAAGGCGGCAAGGGTCTGTTTTATCTTACTCCGTGGTCCGTTCCCTGCCAAACGCGCTCTGACCACGCCCCCGGCTGCCCTCCGAACAACACCAGCGCCGCGGCGAGGCAGCGTACGAAGCGCTCCCTTAGCGTGATGGCGAAGTTTAATGACCAGAAAGGCACTGAAGGACTCTGTTAATAGTAACTTATGGGCTTCCAACTATTGGCAATCGGTCACTGCCACTTGGGAAGTTTAGAGCTGGCAAAGTAAGATTCCTTACTCTTTGGTGAGTGTATGTGGGGAAGGGAACTGTTGGCGGGCTAGTCGGTAGTGAGAGAGTATGTCGTTGCATGTTAGTAGGTGTTGGTGCACGTAGTTGGTTGGGGTCGGTGGCATAGGGTGGTTGCTACGACCAAAGGCCCGGTGCACTGCTTCTCCAGCCGTGGTATGTGCCGCTCTATTGCCGACTGTCCCTGTATGACTTGATGCCCGGGTAATGCAGAGGGTCAGGTATGAGTCTTATTTCTTTAAATGTGGAGGGCTACTGGGTATAGAGGGCCCCGCACAAAGTTGCGACACGCTTCTGGAGAATCCCTTCGTAAATTCGCGTAGTCGCTCGGTGGTGTGGTGGCTGCCACGGCTATTGCTGCTTTTTCAGCTATGGTGGTGTGCGTGGTGCGGACAGTGGCTGTGGCTACAGCATGAAGTTTAATATTCTTCACTGATATCGCATAGGCGTTTTTCGATACGTAGGGAGAGATGTGTGAAGATCGTGCATCCGTTGGATGCTGGTACTGTGCCTAAAGATCGTTGGTGCGTGCTCTTCGTTGTCCGGTTGAATAGGTAGGATGCTAAATTGCGAGGAATCGGGGTAACGCGGATGTGTTTCCGTATAGACTTTGGAATACACATTTTGCTTCGGGATACAGTAAGTAATGAATATAGAAAGCGCACCAGGGTCGCGCGTTCAGTATTATCGAGTTGGAGACTTTGGAGTTGTGAAGTGCATTGTCCACTGAGCTTTTTCCATGCTTTGTAGAATCCCAGTTGTAACAGCTTGGCGTTTGATGCATATATAGGAAGTCTGAAAGCCGTCTTGTAGGTTTTAAGGAAAAAAAATTCCCTCGCACTTCCCCGAGGGGGAGAGTGTGTAAGTGCGAATGCACGGTTGTTGATTGCGCGATTACGGTGGATATCGTGATCTTAGAGTGGAGAGGAGGCGCCCAACACCCGCAGTCACTGAGCGGAGAGAGGAGGAGGACAGTAGCGCCCGCCGTTACGGCGAGGGCTACACGAGCGCCCTCACGCGTCGGAATGCGGCGCGCCCGCTACGCGAGCGAGAGCTCTCCCGCCCGAAGTAGAGAGGAGGCGCCCAACACCCGCAGTCACTGAGCGGAGAGAGGAGGAGGAGAGTAGCGCGCGCCCATCTCCCCCCGTTGCTAGGGAAGACGAGGAGGAAGACGAGGAGCGCGCGCACCCGCAGCTGTTGCTATGCGGACAACGGCGGCGGACGATTCAGGCTCGCTTAAGAAGTGCATTCGCACTTAAAATGTTTAGCTTTCACCGTTCGCCAGGCTTGTGGGACAAGTGAGGCACGCCGTACAAAACGCGACTTTTACGAAATTCTTGAATGAGACGAATGAGACCTGGTTTCTTCAGACCGGTCAGCTTGTGCGTGACACAGCAAATAATAGGGTTAGCTGAGTCACGGTACGTAGAAGTCGGCGAGACAAAAAGGAATTTCCAACACCATTACGTCATATAAATTGGATTGCAAGGCGCACATCCGAGATAGTTGAAGTAGAGCATCATATCAAACCACCTACAATGCCTGAGATGAAGACGCTGGAAAAGAGCTTCTTAGTAGAGAAATGGATAAAACGCAAATATTTTTCTCATGTAACGAGTGTCCAAGTCAAACTATAAAATCCAAATTTTAAATTTCTTCAACGGTGTCAGACTAGCCCAATCCGATAAACGTCAGCTTCATAAAGCGAGGTTCCCAGGTATTACCTCGGCCACAGGAAGCGTTTTTTCTTGTGGTGTTTGTGTGCCTTTCTCCCCAACCATCATCATGATGGTTTTGTAAAACCCATTGTATAAAGTTGGCTTTCCTGCAGTGCGTTCCCGGTTTTAGAGGCCACTAGTTAGGCATAGAAATCTTTTCTTTTAAAAGCTCAATGCTCCGGCTTGACGGTGCTGCCGACACAAACAGAAGGGTTTGGAAGGAAAAAGTTCAACAAACAAGCCCACAGCAACACCTGAAAAACATAAAACACGCACAAAATATACAAGCTTTGTTATAAAGGAGTTTCATCAAATTTGCTCGTTTGTGCCCCATTGTAGGAGGAAAAAGACGAGGAAGAAATTTCTTAATAAAGAGATATCTCATAGCCAGCAGGAGAAAGGAAAGGGAGAAAAACTATATTTCTAACTACAGAGAAGCAGCATGTTCAACGGTTTTACCGAAATGTCGAAACATGTTCAGGAGGTACTGTGAGAAGTAGACGAGATCGATATGTTGTAAAATACTACTCGTTAAGGCAAAGTGCACGATAGTGTTCAAAGGCAAAGTGCACAATACTTCTTGGGCACCGTAATTTGTGCAAGCAGGTTTTACCAACCGGTGTTCAAGGTATGTTGTTTCATTAGCACAATCACACCGAGCAGAACTTCTCTATGTTGTTGGGAATTGAAACACGGCAGAAAACGAAATCATAAAAGTGATTGACTTTAAGAAAAACAAGGAAATGGCAGGTGATCAAGGTATTACACAATCAATTGCAAGTAATGCGTGTTTCTGTAAACCTAAATGTTGATAGATATTTGTTGCTTTTGTAGCCATGAACACCAAATGACAGTAAGAAGGTGAGGTAAAAATAGTGCGTAACATGAGTGCCGGCAGAATTTTTCCTGCCATTGGGGGGGGGGGGGAGAAACCGAGGCAATTTTGCTGGTGTGGCGCAATAATCGGGCGAGTGCTCATTTTCACACCCTTGGCGACGTCCATGGTGCATGATAAATGAGTTTTGTTTTCGTTGATAGCATGGACAGCATTTCATGTAGCATACCTACTGCATAACCAAGGTCGCTTGGCTCGATTTTCTCAAAATGGCTCTCGCGAAGAACACGTTTGTCAAAGCTTACACCTTTGCTTTTACCAATATTTGTGTATTCAAAGGCGTTAACTGCCAACACAGCTGGCGCCTCGCGCTGAACTCGGCCATCATAAACGTAGGTTCAGGAATAAAAAAGAACCCTTAAAAGCCAGCACTTTTTCCTCCTACACATGTACCATCGGTGCCAAACACTTGAATACATTTTGTCTAATTGTCTGAACTTCAATACAGAACATCTGACCTGATGCCATGGTTACCTCGTGCAGCCATTCTCAATTTGCAATAAGAGTCGACGCACCTGTGTAAGCGCAAAAATATGAATCATACGGCTGTTGCAAAACTGTGACTTACGTCAACACAAGCAACCAACTCTCAGGATCGCGGATGTATCCTTCACATATCGTAGCTTTCACTCGCACAGAACAAGATTCAGCCACTTTGGGGACAATGACCAGCCGCTATTAGAGGCATGCGTGTGTTAGCAGCTACACTACATTATGCTTTCAGCTAACGAGCCACCACAGCCAGAAACACCCCAGAACTCTACGTACACCGACCATCAAGACTTCGTGGGAACTGTACTGCGAGTGGAGAAGCGTACAGACTGAAAACTGGGGTGGCGAACGTGCAACGTTCATTTATCAAACAGAACACTACCACCCAGCTTTTAGTGAGGCGTCACTTCTAGGGTGAAGGCGGCAAATACCATTGTGAAGGATATAACTACCCCGAAGAAGAGCCAACAAAACGCGTTGTGCCACCGACTGGCCCTCTTCGAAAGGAGCAGCACCAGAGGCATTGCGACATCAAGCAAATCAGCAACATCGCAAGGCACTTGACAACAAAATGAATCATTGTGCTCGTCGCCAATGCATACACGATTATCAAACTCGAGGTGAAGTTACATCATAGTGTAGGCGTCCGATGCACGCTAAGAGCGGCGCATCAGCGCGTATCACACAGGGGAGCTTGAAGTTCTGCCCAACTGTCGGAAAAAAAGGAGGACCTATTACTATAACATCTTCCGTGAACGACAGTGTCAGGGTGCCGGTACAAAGGCCTGCAATGACCGAACGCACTCGAGACACGGCATGATCACAAAACGTGTCAAGGTGTCAGGAAGATCGACATTGGCGTAGGGTTCTTGCCTGTACCTGTTACGGGGTGACAGCTGCATTAGGCGACCTCAGTGAGAGGAAACGCATGAGTAACCACGAACGGCAAGGGCACTTCCTTCGGCGCTGACATTATTTCACGTTTTAGTAGCATCCCGGATTGCCACCATAAAGAACTAAAACATTGCTATTATTTCCTACCACGCGTTCCGTCATTCCGCAGCCTAAGCAGGTACTATGATCTCCCGAACACGTCTCAGCAGCAGAGCCGTAGCCGTTACTTTAAGCAATCTTTTGTTAAAATGCAGCTACTTAATAGGGCATAGTTTGTGAAGCATGACTATGAAAAAAGAATAAATACTGATGGAATCATGGCCGGCTCAACTTCAGTATAAAGTGGCTTTATTACTTCAATAACTACGACAGTCTGCGATAAACCAAAAAAATAAATGTTTAAGATAACTTTTATGTTTTGGTCGTCAGATGCGTGGCACGATAGCGTTACTTCGACGCCGTGCGAAATCTTTGGAACGGAGTTTGTGCATTTATCTCTACTTGAAAAAGACGCTAAAAAAATACACAACACGAGCACGAAGAAGGACGGGACGGATGCGCACTAACAACTGATTTATTGGAAAGGAAAAACAGGAGTATAAGTAGGTTGTCAATAAGCCACACACATAAAAAATAAAATCAGCGATAAAAGAACCAACAAGGCCACGGCAGCAGAAAATTCCACACATCATTACTGCGTGTTGTCGAGGAAGCGAAACTCATTCAAAAACAGTGATAGCGAGGGCTCGCTGATACAATCAGTGCGGAATTTTCGGATTAAATAGGCTTCACGCAGTTCTCTCGCCACAGTGTCACGACTTTTTCCTACTATCTGCGTATCTTCTAGTCGTGGTGCACATTCCTTGCCACACTCCCGGCAGTGATGGGGCAAGTGCGACCCAGTGCCGTTCTTCATTGAGAGGTCATGCTCACGTAGGCGTTCATTAACGCATCGGCCAGTTTGGCCGATGTAAAATTTTCCGCATGTCAGTGGAATCTTGTAAACGACGCCTACTCGGCAGTTGACGTATTGCACACCGTGCTTCTTTTCGCAACAATTAGTTTTTCTTTTTCCGTTGATGCGTTTGCACAGGCTCGCCAACTTGCATGGCGCTGAGAACACAATCGGCACGTTAAACCTCGAGGCCACTCGCTTCAGATTGTGGGTCACTTTGTGCATATAAGGCACTACCAGGGGTCTCTTTTCTTTTCACTGTTAACCACAGGATTCGAGTGCCGATGCTTAATCTTCTTGAGTATCGACTCTGATACGACTGACAAAAGTGGGCGAGGATAACCCGCTTCCTCAAGTCGTGACAACTGGGCATCGAAACTTGCTTCCATGCGGTGAACGCATGATTTAACAAGAGCGCCCTCAAGACACAAGATGGCAATCGCTCGCTTCACTGTCTTTGAATGGGCGGACTCAAACGGAAGGAGACCTTTTGTGGCACGAGGGCAGTACATCCAACAAACATGATTTTTTGCTATGCAGAGGTCTAAATCCAAGAATCTAAGCTTCTGCCCTGTCTGAAGTTCATGAGTGAAGCTCAGGCTGCCTCCCACTTCGCGAAAGGACCCCAATACCTGCTCCACGCTTTCGTGGTAGGTTAGCAAATCCTGCTTACTTAAACAAATTAAGTAGTCATCTACGTATCTAAAAATCCTAAGGACCGCGTCTTTGCTCACCTCCTCTTGCAACCTCCGGTCAAAACTAGACAAAAAAATAGTGGATAAAATGGGGGCGACACACGAGCCAATGCAAATTCCCTTTTTTTGCGTGTATAGATCTCCGGAAAACTTCACAACGGTGGCGCTTAAATAGAATTCGAGAAGGGACAAAAAGGCGTCTACGGAGATACCCGTCATATTCTGGAACTTCGTAGCCCCATTCACATCAATGCAATCTTGAACACATAAAAGCAATTCGTCATGTGGAATAGAAAAGAACAAATCCTCAATATCCACTGAAAAAACACTTCCGACCGAGCTGTTATTGTCCAAGTAGGCAATGACTTCAGAAGAATTCTTGACAACAAAAGGATCATCCACTCTTAACATTTGCAAGTGCTTTTGAAGAAACCTACTAAGTTCACGTTGCCAGCACCCGTTTTCACTGACTATGCATCGGAAGGGAATGCCATCCTTATGCGTCTTGGCCGCGAAAAATATAGAAAGGCAGGAATCTTTGCAGTCCTTGATAGACTTTGCTAGTTTTTCGAGTTCTAACACATTGCACTTGGACACCGCTGTGTTCTTTACCTTTTGTGGGTTGAGCTTAATAGGGACGAAGTTCTTCTGCACAGCCACCATCGCCTTCTCCGTGAACAAGTCAGTGGGCATAACCACGAAGCCGCCCTCCTTGTCAGAGTTGAGGAGCTGTAGAGCATTGTCTCGGAAGTGTTGGACAACCGTGTTAAGCGAAGAAGTGCATTTACACATTTCGAGCACTGAAAGTCAGCGAAAAGAGTAATCTAGCCGCAGCTAATGTTGAATCAACGTTCCAAAGGAAATACAGGTGCCCTCTATGCTCGTGTTGTTAGGATGTGGCCATAAAAAGGTTGCGGCAGAGGGTGTTTGTCACCTTGAGCGAGAAGTCGAAAGTGGCAGTGTCTTAAAGTGTTCATTCTTTTATGTAGTTCCCAGTGTGCCCCTTTTAATTTGTTGATAAAGCACAGAGAGGGCAGAAAATAGAAGAAGAAAAACATTTTGTGAGTAAAAAAATGCCTGACGATTTCGATACTCGCCTAATACAAACTTTTTGCGCAGCGCTAAGTGCGGTATTCTCGGTGAAGGCGAATAGCTACTGTATCTCAATAAGTGATCGCGGAATCAGCGAATGCACGGCGGCACACACTGCACTGCCGTTAACGCACAGCGCGTCGGCCCCGCAAAGCATGTTATTGTAAACCGTGTCAAAACCTTCCCGCAAATGTCACATGGCTCGAATGAGCCACGTAACGAGGACGATGACGAAGGATTACAAGGAGCGATGAATGGGCAGCACACAGCGCATGCTTGGATTCTGTGCTTTATATGAACTTCAAAGAACACTCTTGCTTTCACTGATACCTGGTTTTGCATTTGCTTGCTCGGGGGCACTACACTCGAAAGATGGTTTTCACACACATGTCTGGCGCGGGCTGGGCATACTATCCTCTCCCTCACTTTCAGAGGAGCGTCTCGCGCCGCGTAGGCAAACAGCCATCCCCCTCACAATTTCGGGACACTGTCATCCTGCGTTTTCTCTCTTGTCTTCAGTCTCCCCATCGTTCGCTCGGTTCGACGACGCCGCCAGACCACAGTAGCGGCCGCAAAAGATCTTCGCATTAAAAATAGTTGAAGTTGGGGAACGGGGTAAACAGGTGGTAAGAATATCGAGGGGAAAATCAAAGTCCAGAAAAGTAGATGCAGCCCCTCCTACATTTGCCGTTTCATTCAGCTACAGATATTCTTGAGGTAACGAGCAGCTCAAAGCTTTTTCTCATGTCTTGATACAAGTCGAATGTGAATTTATTTATTTATTTATTTATTTATTTATTTATTTATTTATTTATTTATTTATTTTCAGAATACCCACAGCGCTTGAGGCATTAGAGTGGGGGCGTATTACACACAAAACCATATCAATGAGTACGGCAATATCAGTTCTTCAGTTATTTCAACAACATTATGAACGGAAAGCATACAGGCGTGAAAATCGCACACACATGCAAGTAGATGTGGTTTGCAATGCTACAACAACATCGGAAATAAGACCCCATCTTTCTACCCACTAATAACATGCCGAGGGGCACGATTCCAGTCACTAGCGGTTTAAGGGGAAAAGGAATTTTTTTAACACGTCAGTTTCACATACAAATTGACGGGCCATGGACTCATAGTCTAAGCCTTTATGCCTAAAATGATGCGCGTGTATTTAGTGTTACCGTCGCATGCCTGTTGCGGAATGCAAAATCAAATGATAAATTTCAAGGGAACTTCAAGCGAGGGATAAATTTCAAGCAAGGGATAAGTTAGACAAATAGTACAAATATACAGAGATTTCAAAGAACTCTTACCGAAAAAGCAACAACTATTACTGAATTCCGTAACGTGTGAGGAACAAGTTCGTAACAGTATCATTGGGCATGTAAAAGAGAAGGTACTCACAGTGAGACAGATACGGCCGGGGTAACACTATGTTTAGCTCACATTAAAAAAACACAATAAAATCCTATCTCGACCATAACTGCTCTCATTGGTGTGAGCATAAAAAAGACATAAACAGGGGAAACACAAGAGCACAAAAACCGCAGAGGCAAAAGACAACAAATGTAAATTCATATTAGCGGATCGTACAAGCCAGAGATTAGACGTTGTCGAGATTGCGATAAACAAATTCAGATAGAGTGCGAGAAATAGAGCCGAGCTTCGACATAAAGGAACCCAAGGATGACGAATTTACCACGTCGTAATAAAGAAAGTTCCCATCCCTTATTGTCCTTGTGCAGAAAGGAAAACGGTGGCCGTTTGTTTTACGACGGGAAGGCAGAACCGGCTTATTATGCTTCCTTCGTGTCTCACGCGCTGTGTTATATTGTACATAGTCATGATAGTTTAGTATCGTGTGCCCACTGAGAATGTTCAACAGGGGTTTGAGGCGGTGAACCCTACGGCATGATTCAAGCGTTGGGAACTCGGACATGTTGGATAACTCAGTGGCATAAATGTGCCTCCCGTATGCGTGAAAGATAAATCTTAGCGCTTTGCATTGAACAGCCCAATGCGAGCCGTTTATTTTTTTCTGTGCATATCCCACATGATGTCGGCATATTCGAACAATGGGTGTACCAGGTGTGTGTGGGCAACAAGTTTTGCTTGCTAGTGCAGTACTTCAGTCGCTGTTTTATGAACCATAACTGTCGTTATATATCTCTACTCCAAGTTATAATATCTCAAGCAAAGGAAAATTTTCATTAGCAAGGAGTGCACAGCCTTGGTTTCGCTCATAATAACAAGGTTTAGAAGTGTTAAACGAGAGCCATTTTTTTCTTCGCAGTCGTTCCCTTCGTGCTATCAGCGTGCCTACTCTGTTTTTTTTTTTTCAAGGCGTTATAACGTAAGGATTTCAAACCGTTTTCGGTGAGTGTGATCATTTGTTGAGGGCTGCGTTCTAGGCTGACATGAGGGAGTTTTCTTTATTTTGTTTCTTTCGGGAAGTTTGTAGTACGGCGGGCTGCACAACATCTAGCTCATGATGAGTACCTGATGAAGTCTGATCGTTTTTCTAATTGTCGCATTCCGCTATTTAGGCAATTTTTAATGTTGGCGAACTGCGTAAACGTTCTAGGTATTCTGGCGATTTTCCCGCCATATTTTGAACCCAACCGATCCCACACATTTGGCTGCCTGAGTACTATCTTGCGGTCGGAAGAAATGACATATTTATGCGCACGATTGATGAGGAGGGCTCACAGCACTGCCAAGAAATTTGAAATTAAGGCCTGATAACGCCATTCCACTAAAACTGTGCACTTTTTTGGCCGCTGCTCCCGTGTACGAGCGGGCATTGGCTGGTAGAAATTAAAGTGTGAAGAAAACAAAGATTTTGTTCATCCTGCGGAGGACTTGTCCGAATTCACAGCCAATGAAAGTAGGAAGGATAAGACAGTACATGAAAGGCAGGGAGGTTAACCAGGGAACAGTCCGGTTGGCTACCCTACGCGTGGGAAGTGGGAAATAAGATATTCAAACAGAAAGAAAGGGAACTTAAAAGACGGGGGACAGAGCTTGAGGAGCAAGAAAAGATAAATAAAAGTAACTACAAAAACGAAACCATTGGCGATAATAAAGCCTAAAACAGAACAGGGAAACTAAGCAAATGCCAATGAAAATATTTACTGCTCCTTTAACGGTCTGGTCACGAAAGAAGCAGACGACGCTCGGTCGCTCCGATGATAAGATACGCTCGTGAACCCTGAAACGCGCAGGCACCCTGTTTTCGCCCTGGGGAGTTGCATGGGATTTTAAGCAGTCACGTGCTCCCTTTTTCCCGCCATGTGTCAACGCTGTGGTAATGCAGCAGCGACTGTATGCTGAATACTTGCTGTGTGTACGCTATCACCGCCATTGCGTGCATACTAGCACTGTCATGAAATCCACTAGCCTGTAGCGGTCAATTATAGTACAGAACGCTACTAAATCCTCTTTCTGTAACACCTTGCACACCCTAGAAAAAAAAAACTAGAGGTACAACGAACCTGGAAGCCCTAACTAATGCAAGACACAGCGCTGAGGATTAGTGGCGCTCCCTTTAAATCACGACGTCGGCTGTCAGCAACTCACTTGCCTGTTTTATTCCCCTTACTTGCTCTCTTCCTAGTTAGCCTAATAAATCTGCCTCCCCCCATCTCCCCCTCACCCCAGTTTTAAACTCCCATCGCTCCCTCCCCCTTTTTTGGAACTTTCCTGGAAGACGAACCAGCATAGGAAGAACACGAAGACGACTACCGAGGCTTCAAGATGGCTGCTTAGAGTACGGTTCTGTAAATGTTGTAAGTATATCTGCTCTTCTCCGACGATCGCCTCCTCCCATGCCTGCCTTGACGTTTTTCCACATGGTGCCGAAACACTGGACGTCAAGCGACACGACGAGGTGAGGGATGGAGCGGAATTCAATTATACGACCGCATTGCTCACTCGAAGCAAACAGAAGGCGTTGAGACAGCGGAACCGGCTGTGCATTGCTCAGAGAGGCCTTCTGGAATTCAATCGAAAATTTATTGCAGAAATAACTCCTACTCTGGACACAACAAAGACGTCGAGGCAGTAGTTTTGATAGCTATGCTCCAGCAGAGTGCCTACCGACTTGCTGCTATCACCGAGAATGTGGATTCCCTTCCATACGGAACCAGAATCGACGGCCAACACGACAACGCTCTAGAGTCGGCAAAAGATGCGTACAGAAATATTTCTTACTTCGAACAAAGACTTTACCCTTACGGATGAAAAGCCTTCGCCGCTCAGGTGCCACATCTCGCAAAAGAGGACAGAAGGCAACACCTACCGAACAATGAATCGACTCCTACAAGAGGGAGTAACGAGCCTGAGGACAAAACCGGCACCTACGTGAAGCCAATGGCTTGTACAACACCAATGGGCGTTTCGGTAATTTATCATCAACCACAAGAACCATCAAACATAATTGCATCATCAGCCCGAACCATGACATGTGCCTTTATTAATCACCACTCGGCTGAGACGACACGCCAGACAATAATGCATCCCTCGCTCACAATTTAAGACGCCGTGATACTGTATTCACCACACCAGCCACAGAAAGATAGCAAGAATCTACTAAAATCATAGGAAATGATGCCGACCGTATCCGTGCGAAGAGAACAATGGGGACGACGAACCCGCTGTCGAAGGTATTACCGGCGGAGCCTGGACGCCTGACGTGCTTGAGAGCCGCCCTGTGGATACAAAATAACTACGTGCAGACTGTGTCCAGGAGGACATTCATAACAGGGAAGAAGTGTATCTAGATACCGATTTGGGTACAGACAAAAGTACAATGTACTGCACGGGACAATACACAGTCATAACTAAGGGACAAGCGTGATCACGATTCTGGAGTGCACGGCTGTGAAAGGAGTGCCTACTGTGAAAGCCCTACGCCCGAGATTGAAGTGCAACAGCTATAACGGCATGAAACCAGGGCTTCAAAAAGCAAACTCACTCAACGCACTGTTCATAAAAGCACAGCCATAGGCCAATCGACGACCAAAAATCTTCACGTTGGGTTGAGAGATACTGCAAAAGTCTACGCATCCCTTTCCCACGAGAGAGAACAGACGAAAATGCTGCACCCAGCATGGTGAAATCCCTGATTAAGAAGGCGACTAAAAGGGTTTAGAAATCAAATAAACTTGAAGACGTGGTACGACGACAATGGTACCGCGGTATCGTAGTACCGTGAAATAAGCGTGGTACCGCGACGGTTTATTCTGAACAGCGTGTAGAAATCGATGTTTCCAACCATGAGGTGAGGTACAAATTCAAGCCATCCATAATGATACATCTGAAGTCACTGCCCACTCTGACCTAAAGGAAAATATCTTACTCGGACTCATCACCTGTCGTAATCACCACGAACAAACCCAGAAAGAAAGCCAGAAGAAAGGCGAAGTCTAGACAAAAGAGGAGGCCGAAAATAAGAAAAAAAGGATCAGTTCGGACACCTGCTGGACACAAATAGGAAACTGAATCGACATCATTATCGTTCATAGGAACTCTTCTGGAGAGGGAAGACGTTGGAACTTTCGTTGAAGGCAAACAATCTTAGCAGGCACATAGACGAAGAATACGACGACGAAGAGGCGAGGCTTCAAGATGGCTGCTTAGAATATGGTTCTGTAAATATTGTAAATATATCTGTTTTTCTGCGACGACGGCCTCCACCATTCACTGCCTGGACGTTCTTCCACACCCTTTTTACGTGCCCCGCTGTTAAAATTCTCATCCATATGATCATGCCGCCTGCGTACCGATCACTTCCCTGCTTTTCCTTAATCACCATTCCAGGCACTTCATCGTCACCTCTGTCTCCCCGCCTCCCCCTCACCCCAAATCTGAATGCCTCCGCCAATGTCGTTTCTCCTTCACCCCGCGGCTGTCGTATATCTGTGCAGCCAATGACAATATGGTCTATAGTTTCCCGATCGCTGCCGCAGCATGCAGGCGTTTCATCCTGCTGCCTGTAGATACCCCTGTAAAGCCAGGTTCTCAGGCCCGTGCTTCGAAAAGCAATTCACTGCCTCTCGTATTGCCATATAAACCTTCCTTCCTGATTTATAGTTTCTCTGCTATATAAGACTCCAGGGTTTTTTTATTCGATTCTGTGTGCCAACTTCGTCGTCTCTGCTGTCTTTACCTATATTTTAACTGTTGTGTAAAGCCACTTTCCCCTACTGCCTTTTTATACCGCTTGTAGCTGCCTGTTTCTCTGTCTCCACCACCTGTCCATGCTCCTCATATACAGGCACCTAAACACCCTCGCGGCCCATTTTCGTTCTCCATGTCAAGAAGTCGTTCCTGAAACTTTCTCTTCCTCTGCACCTCCCTTGCCTCGAAGCACGACGAGCCCATGCCCCCCTGTTCCACTTCGTTCGTAGTTTTCCTTCGGCCCCCTAAGGCCAGTCTGCCTACCCCCTCTGCTTTACGTCCAGGCCCGCTTGGGTCTTTGGTTTTGTATACAGAAGCGAATGTCCGAAAGTTAATCCTGATACCATGACCCCTTTCAGACTCGCCTTACCACCTTGTATTAGCTGTAGCCCCAGAGGGTTCTATGCTTCATTATAACCACTTTCTGTCTTCCTTTCGTCTTAAGGGGAGCTTTAAGTGCCTTCTTGTAGTTTTCGCTGTCGTCCAGCCATACTCCAAAATATTTACACTCTTTCACCCATGGTATTTCTACTTGTCGCAATGATACTGTTTTGTGCTCCGCGCCGTTGTTAAAGACCATGATCCCTATAGTGTAGCCCTAGTTGCGTCGCTTCTTCATGGCATATATCCATCAAGCCCTGCATACCTATCCGGTTGTCAGCCATCAACAGTATGTCGTCTGCACACATTAGTCATAGAACCCGTTGTTCCACCATCTGCCCGTTTTTCATGTATGATAAGTCGAACCCCAGTGTACTGACCTCTAGCTTCGTTTCTAACCCCGCCATGTAGATCATGAATACCAGTGGAGAGACAGGGCATCCTTGTTTCAAGCACTTGAAGGTGTATACAAGCCTATTGTATGTTATCTCTTCTCACACTATTTGAACTTGGTTCTCCGGGTATACCTTCCTGAGAAAATTAATAAATTCGCCTCACGCCCTCCCTCGTCCTCCAGGACATCCCATAGCCGCTCCCTGTCTACATTATTATACTCCGCTTTTATCTCCAGAAAGGCTAACTGCAAAGGTCGGTTTTGCATCTTCGCCACAACTATGCATTGTCTTACACTGACACGAGTAAGACTCTGAGCGGCCGCTGCCGCGTTATCGACCCTCGAAAAAAACCCGCTCTGGGAGCCAAGAGAGGATTGCGCTAAATGTAATGATTTACAGACAATGATACGGGCTGAGCTACCTAATTGAGAGACATTTGCAGCCAATTTCTCGGTCCTTCGAACCGCCCGGCAAATAAAATGTTCAGGGAATGCAGCAATATAACGATATTCAACCAAATCCTTTTGCCACTTCTGAAACTGCTGGCCCGCCATGCTAGCCAAATTTGCTTAGAACCAGGTAAACATGCACAATTGTAGGGCAACACAAGCACATAACCCTGAGCAGCAGTGTTCTTTTAGTTCAGAATACACGTTAAAAGAGCTTGCATAATAATAAATAAAAACACTTTAAAAATAGTATCCAAGAAAGGTGAACGAATCGAGGAAATAGGCTGTACTGTTTAATCCCCCGTAGCCAGCCCCGGACGCATTTAGAAGCTGCTATTAAGACTTACTCCGCATTGGATGCCATCAAGATCGGCGTAGCGGCGCTGGTGCGGGCCACACAGATAAAGCAAACACTAGGGCATTTACGTCGGCTGGAACTGTTGTAAGCTCAACGAAAACGACAGGGTCCCAACAGATGGCGCACTAGCAGGCAGGTTTCAGGCAGGAGTAGAGTTTGAGAAGGAGAGAGTAATGGTAAAACAGGCTGTTGGGCTAGTTTGTCCTTCGTACTTAGACCTAAAATTCCGCACTCACAGGCAAAAAAGAACAAGCGGAATGAGCGCTCTGTGCTGAGCTCGTCCGGTCTCTTCCTTTTCGCTGCTCAGTGCGTGTGCGCAGTTTTAGGTGAGAGAGAATGAGTGGAGTGTGAAACGAGTTCTGCAAAGAGAGGATAGGAGAAAACCGAAAAAAAGCAAGCTGGCAAAGCTTGGAATGAGTGAGGCGTACCAAGTGCAAGAGGATAGAAGGCCGGAGGGCTAATCCTAATCAGAAGAACGACAGGCGAAAGGGCGACCGTGAGTGACACGAGAGACTGAGGAGGAGGCGTTACCTGGCATTGGCCCGTGCACGCATGCAAGCAGGTACGCAGCCAATTTGTTTTCCAGGAACATTTTAATATGCTTTCCTGTTGGGTTTGTATTGTGACAATGCTCACCAATGTTGAAGACATGAAGTAACCCGAGAGAAAGTAACGCGGTTGTTATTTTTAAGACGATAGTCTTTCTCGGGCTACTTACACGCGAAACGTTTGATCTGTTTGTATGTATGTCTCTCCCACAATTCAGGCGCCCGGCCGAACTTAAAAGTATTCTTGACCGAACCTCTTATATAGTGAAAACAGGTGAAGACAACACTAACTCGAAGCGTAGTCCATACTTTTCAGCAATGTTCACCCAATAAAAATCAACGTAAAGCTGGTAATGGCAGTGTTTAAAAAACTGATAATGCATGGCGCCTTGATTTGGCTGTAAGAAATAATAAATACGTGCTGACACATTATTTGACTGAAAAATACAGGAAAGCGCTCACACACACCACTAGCACGCCTGGAGGCATTCCGAGAATCCCAACAGTGGTACACCGGCAAATGAGCATCCGACAAAAGAGCACGTGACAAAATGGCACGGCGGCTAGAGACTTACACCGTGGACCAGAGCCATAAAGAACCCCTACAAAGGGACATAGCGACATAAAAGTTACACTTCGAAACGGCATTCGAAAACCCAGCCCCGCCACAAAACCGAACGCGATAAAGGAGCAAGTAGCACGACCACAGCACTAAAACAGATGGGTATAGTAGTTCGGTCGTCCGGCACGAGGGCGCCATCGCTTTACGGCCGTGTTGTTCGGGAGGCGGGACGCTCGAGGGGTCCATCAATCTTGTTTTATGTTTTTCTTTAATTGTATGTTTTTTACAGGGGGGTGGGGTAAAGAATTCTGTGTCAGGCGGCGGCGTATGAGCACTTACATCACATAGCTTTCACGAAAAACACTAATTTTGGGGCGGTGTGTTAAATTTGGCAGTGTAGAAAAATTTGACCGTCGGCATAATTCCCGCGGTTTCTTTTAGTCTTTCCCTTTGTCTTCATAAAAAGCATAAATGCCCATTGATAAGTGGAATATCTGAAATTTGCGGTCGAAGGCGTGTCTCATAGGTCACCTTCAGCACGCGCGAAAGAATCTGACTCCGCAGGCGTACAACTGTCTTATCCGGTCTTAATTGAAATAGGCATCCTTAATATGGAGTCCACACCAAGCATATCTAATCGACTTACTCGAGATAGTTCAAAGCCGTGCTATTCGGTGTATTCATTCTTCGTATTCGCATGACACCAGGGTATCCTCCTTCAAAAAAGAATCGGCTCTTTTGAAAGCTTGACGTCCATCGCCGTATTTCCAGCCTCTGCCTTTTTCACAAATTCGGTGACAGCCCAATTCATAATCCCTATATTATTCCACCAGCCCGCATATCTCACCGCACTAGTCATCCACTTCAAGTCGCCCGACCACGTATTAAAACGACAACTTTTTCAATGTCATTCTTTTTACGCACTACAAACGACTGGAAGGGCCTTCCTCACGAGGTAGTCACCATTTCTTGCCCAACAACATTTTGGAGCAGGTGTCTACTTATCTTTCACAATACAAAACTCGTGGCATAAAAATTATATGATCAACCCACCTCTTACGTAATACTCCCTCGAGGGGTATTTAGGAAAATAACATTTATGTGATGTGATTTTTCCGACACAAACACATTTCTCGCTAATAGATTATAGTAGATTATATCACTTGCAGCCACGACGTATCTCAGCTAATGGCGTTCTCGCAGTACTTTTTTATTCGTGATTTCGCCGCCCTCGTTCACCCTAGTCTTCAGCCGCAACGAGCCTGAAAACGGGCATAAGCATACCATTAACGTCTGTGGAGGGCTTCATTTTTAAGTGCGAATGAAAGCGACCCTGAATCACGCGTCCACCGCCGTCCGTCCATCCGCACCACATACCCACTTAGGGCGATTGGCCAAGAAGAGTTTTTAAGTGCGAAAGCGACCCCACCACATACCCACTTAGGGCGATTGGCCAAGAAGAGTTCCTTCGCTGCCCATTCGGCATATCTTCGTGATACTAACCACTTCCTACGGGAAATTAACAACATAAAATGCCCTGATGGCGCCTTCCTTGTAACTATAGATGTAACTTCTCTGTACACAAATATACCTCACCGAGATGGGATTGAAGCCCTGGTTGAATCCTATAGCATAAATCGGGATCACGAGGCGCCAAGCCCACAAGTCATTGAAACTTTGACCAGGCTAGTGTGGAAATAAATAGCTTTTAATTCCACAATCAGTATTATCTTAAGCGACCCTGAATCACGCGTCCACCGCCGTCCGTCCGTCCGCACCACATACCCACTTAGGGCGATTGGCCAAGAAGAGTTTTTAAGTGCGAAAGTGACCCCACCGCATACCCACTTAGGGCGATTGGCCAAGAAGAGTTCCTTCGCATCACCCGTGCATTCGCACTTCCCCATGCTCCCCTTCGGGGAAATGCGGGTGAATTTTTGTGAACTTAGTACCGGCGCTATTGAGGCGCGCTTCACCGTAAACGTAAGCACCCACAAGAGTATCTGCCCTGGCATTAGTTTTGTTCATTTTCGCTACGCAGACTGAACAAAAAAGAAACGCCGGAGCTTCTACGTGTTTCGTATTTTTGAAGCTTAACGCACTGAAAGCTACACTTTGCCTTTGACGCGCCGTAGTGGAGGACTACGGAGTATGTTTGACCACCTGGGGTCCCAACGGGCTCTGATTGCGACACACGAGCTTTCTGACTATTCTCCTTTTTAGAAAAGCACACACTGCAGTGTCTGAAACCTTATGCTTTGATTGGGCAGTGCAATACTTTAACCACTGAGCCACCATGGCGGGTAGAAACCGAAGAGCCAACAGTCTGTTCACTCACACCAGGTCTGAGTATGGGCGGCACGAGTAATATTTGAACACTGAAGGAATTCAATCTTTTAGCCGGCACAATCGTGCAATAATTACATGGAATGTTGATAAAGCTTCCGCCAACAATTGTGAGGCTCTGCACATCTGGTACAAGCTACATGAGCTCAGGCTACTGGTACAGCAGCATCCTTGACCTTTTAGGCCAACTCACTCCCTCAGAAAAGGGGATCTTCGGACATGTATGACACCTGCCCCTCCCCCCTCCGAATCGGCACCTGGCATCCGTGGTCAACGGCCCCCAGACCCCCATTACTACGCCACCATTCGGGTAGTTTTATGGATAACTTCCTGCTTGCCGTGTCATCATTCATCTGCGCTTGCACTCCTAACTGCAGCTTAGCCAAGAGAAAACATTGTATTTCAGCATAATTGGGTACGGTGGTATTGAAATTTTTAATATCAGAAAATTTGCAGCAATAAAATAAAACATTAACCCAATCATATCTCTTTCGAGCATTATAATTCGCTTCGCTTGTAGAATAGAGGTCCCAGTTGTACGCTTGTTTTATAGGGCTGGTCCAATAAATTCGACTTTATTGCACATATATGCTTTACTACATCACTTTTTACTTTCGTGAACCGCAGTATGACGGAACCGTAGGATTTTCGCATCATTAAATTCCGTAGCAATGCCGTATTGGCGCAGTCCTCGGTACCCCTTGATGGGGCTATAAGATAGGCCTTCTATGAAACCTGCATCATAATGTCCAACCTCATTCAGCGTATTCACAGAGCTTTTAACCTTACCAGCAACACGGCTCCTACTCACGCTAGCAAGTGTCGCTGAAATTATAAAATAAATTATAGCTAATCTAAAAGCTTTCGGAAGTGAGATCAGTGATTCGCCAAAATGGGCTGTAGCGCCATGATCGGCTTCCTACTGCCACCCAATTCTATTCAAATTACCCACTTCTATGTGCTCCGGCGCCGCCTGCCTGAAACTGCGCCAGCGGAACTTTTGTTCTCTTTGTGTTTGCCTTTCCTCTTGCACGTGCCAGCGTTGCACTGCCGCTTCTTTTCGCTTACTATCGTAAGAACCAGCCCAACGAGCGCTCCTAACTAAATGATCGCGGGTGCTGCCGGCTTATGGCGTATGTTGTGCCTCAAATGTACCTGCAGTTTTATTAGCGCTAAATAATGGGGCGATGTATGGCAAGCGCCACCAGTTCACTAGTTTAGAACGCTTGTGACTATATAAACCGCTTCGCTTTCGAAGGGTCTGGGTACGCCGCGACGACAAAGTACAGCGCTCCGTATGCCAGGGATGTCCACTTAGCCCGTTACTTTTTCGTCTGCACATTGAATCACTTTGTTTAAGCATTATATGCAGTGACTGCACACACGGATTTCGGCTGCATGGGGCACAAGTTGAACTATTAGGCTATGGGGACGATATTGCTGTTTTTGTTCAGATGTCGAAAGCATCAATGCGGTATTGGAAATCGTCAAACGATCCTGTGAGGCGAATGGGAGTGCCCTAAATTGGAAAAAATGCCTGGGGTTTTGGCATAGAAACTGGCCACCAACCCCTAGCATCTTCGCTAACATGAACTGGGTCAGCACACCGGCAAAGATCTTAGGTGTACCTTTGGAGTTTTATAAAGACAGCGATCCGTACTGGCGGAAGTAAATTCCAAATAAATTATGGCTAATGTAAAAGCTTTCGGAAGTGAGAGCAGTGATTCGCCAAAATGGGCTGTAGCGCCATGGTCGGCTTACTACTGCCGCCGAATTCTATTCAAATTACCCACTTTCTTAGTGCTCGGGCGCCCCTGCCTGAAACTGCGCCAGCGGAACTTTTGTTCTCTTTGTGTTTGCCTTTCCTCTTGCACGTGCCGGAGTTGCACTGCCGCTTCTTTTCGCTTACTATCGTAAGAACCAGCCCAACGAGCGCTCCTAACTAAATGATCGCGGGTGCTGCCGGTTTATGGCGTATGTTGTGCCTCAAATGTACCTGCAGTTTTATTAGCGCTAAATAATGGGGCGATGTATGGCAAGCGCCACCAGTTCACGAGTTTAGAACGCTTGTGACTATATAAACCGCTTCGCTTTCGAAGAGTCTGGGTACGCCGCGACGACAAAGTACAGCGCTCCGTATGCCAGGGATGTCCACTTAGCCCGTTACTTTTTTGTCTGTACACTGAATCACTTTGTTTAAGCATTATATGCAGTGACTGCACACACGGATTTCGGCTGCATGGGGCACAAGTTGAACTTGTAGCGCCCTCTGGTTGGCGCTCTTAGCCGGCGCCTTGGCGCCGGCTAGTAGAAGAGGAGATCGTGGCGGGGGACGAAGCAGAGGTGGATTCCGAGGACTCATAATTCGGACGGCTAGCCGCAAGATGCGGTAGCCGTTGTCTTCCGAGGCCGTCGTCGAGGATGCCCGGAGACGCAGCCAGTTAGGCTGCAGCGCCAGCCGTGCCCGCAAGCTGGCCGTCGACCGCGCATTATATCCCCGACTTCGAATGTGTGACGTGCTCCACCTGCCAACTACTAAGAGGTCGCCGCCTGTAGTGACGGCCCTTCTACGACCAACCCGTCGACCGCGCATTATATCGCCCGCTTCGACTGTGTGACATTGTGTTCCACCTGCCAACTATCAAGACGTCGCCGACAACAGGGAATGGACCAGCAAATACTTCATCGACTACGCCACACGCCGTGAGGTTTTTTCTATCACGGCTCCGTCTTCCAATGGAACTCACAATCTCAATTATTTCTTTTGCGCCCTTATAGGGTTTTGGATCTTCACGATAGACTGTAATAACGCGTTCTGCTTGTAACTGCAACGTCCTCTCATTACGTCGTCCAGTCTGAGTAAATGTCCGTCTACGTTTTATACGCCGGTCTCAAGCACCTGTCTTGTTTCGGCGACGTTATTCGCGAGCCCTACCCACCAATACCATCACAGTCGGCAAATTGTTTGTTACTACACGGGAAAGAAAGCGGGAGCCTACACAATCCTGAAGAGCGTTTTTGCAAGGGACGATATCACCTATGTTGTCTACGAAACGGGAACCTGCTCCAACAGTCGTGTGAGGAAACATCATTTGTGATGCAATAAATTTGCGCAATTGGCATGGCAAGAGAATTTGTGTGCACGCTTGACAGCCACTGCTAGGGGAACGTTCATTTAAAACGCTGTCGTCTTATTTTAGCCACCGCTTCAAATCCCTGGGATTACGTACACGACTCCTTGCATAATACCGTCTATTTCAAATAGATCTCGAACAGCAATGGCCGCAACAGAATGATGAGCAAAGTCCGAGAACAGGTATTTATTTTGCAGTACGCAGCAAGAAACGCCGAGGACCGGAGATGCCGAGCGGAACGCTCCCCGCTAGCAGACGACGCTCGCTCTCCTAGCGCAGCTCGCTACCGCAGCGCCGCGGTGGCGAGAGTCGCGACCGGCCGCCTTCTCTCCATGGCCACGGACGGGAGATAGGGGACTGAAAAAAGGGTGTAAAAAAACATCCCCCTCGCGAGGGGCACGATCAAATGCAGAGCATTTCCGCGGGGGGCGCGCCTGCAAGTCGTATGGATTACGTATTGGTTGTTGTTGTAATTGTTGTCTTCCAGCGTAGACATTGTCGATGAAGTCGATGGTGAAACGTGAAACGTGCCGTGAACCCCCTGCCGCGGCTATGACGCAACGTGGAGCGGCTATAACGCAACGTGGCGTGGCTATGACGCAACACAATCCCACACAATCCACTTTAATCCAATTCAATCCAAACCAATCCAATCCAAGCCAATCCAAGCCAATCCAATTGAATCCAATCCAATGCCCATCGCGAGAGAGTGTTATAGCGCCGAAATCGCGCCACCACACGAACGCGTGATGTTGACGTCACGATCACGCCACAGATGTTAGCGACCGGAGCGCGCGCGAACGACATATGTGGTTTAAGCGCGAACCGATCGCGGCGAGAGAGCACGATGCGAGCGCCCCCACCTGTTCTTGTGCGCGAACCGACTGTTGATCAGCGCGAACCCAACGCGGCGAGAGAGGGTGTTGCGCACGTCCCCACCTGTTGTGCGCCCGAACCGAACGCGGCAAGAGAGGGCGTTGCGAGCGGAGAGAAGGCGAGGAGGACACGGGGGAGAGGGCGCACCTGTGGCCAACGGTTGAATGAGTCAAGGATATAAGGCGTGTTCGTAAGCTTCCATTCTATGTCGGCTTTGTGGTGCAGTGGGTAGAGTACCATGCACCTTGCGTTCCGCCCGCAGAGTCGTTGGTTCGAAACCTGGCCCTGGTAAGTGTTATTTTATTATATAGTGTAGGGGGAGCGATGCGGACCACGGACGCCAACGCGGGTGACATCGTGAGTTACTGAAATTCTCTGCATTTAAAAGACGAGAATAAAGAGACGAGCGGCGCGTGCTTGGTGCGCCAGCACGGCACGGGCAGTTCGATCAGGGAAGTCCTCGAGGATTCTTGCGTACGGGCATGAGGGAAGCAGCGTGCGGATGCCAGTTGGAGCGACAGTAGACAGTATGCCCAGGATGAAAAGGCGCGTCTTGCTGTCAATCAGGCGATGGTGACGCATGCTGACATCTAGGTCAAAGTGGGTGAGGAAATAAGAGCCGAGGATGGGCTGATTGACGTCGGCTACCACGAAGACCCACCGGAAGGCGCGTCGCAAACCAAGGTCGAGGGTGAGGGACCGCAGACCATACATGGCGATAGAGGTAGAGCTCGCTGCACGAAGTGTAGGTCCAGGTGACCTAGAATTACGCTCATCCTTGGTGGCCGGTAGTACACTGACCTCAGCACCCGTGTCTAAAGGAAGCGCAAACCAGAAATGCGATCCATGACCAGGAAAAGGCGGCCAGGTTGTCAACGCCCAGAAATGCGTCTTCGGGACGTCCGAGCTCGAGCTCCTGGGCCATCACATCTCGGCGCAGGGAATTCATCCTTTACCCTCTCACGTTCAAGCCGTGAAGGACTTCCCCGAACCTACCAGCCTCCGCCAGCCTCGTGAGCTCCTGGGCCTGGTGAATTTCTCGCGACGCCTTATACCCCACTGCTCTGAGCCTCTGCATCCACTGACTGAGCTTCTTCGCACAACCAAGAGCTCCTCATCCGCGATTTCCTGGTCTTCCGAAGCTCAAGCCGCTTTCAACGCTGCTAAACAAGCCGTCGCCGACTCGGTGCTTCTCATCCATCCGAGAACCGACGTGCCCACTCGCATCATGGTAGATGCATCCAGCGTTGCAATAGGCGCTGTTCTCCAGTAGAGAATCGACTCCGAGTGGCACCAGCTGGGTTTCTTCTCTCGGAAGCTCCAACCTGCCGAGACGCGCTACAGCGCTTTTGGTCGTGAGCTGCTCGCCATTTACGCCACCATCCAGCACTTCCGGCACTTTTTGGAGGGCCAGTCCTTTCACGTTCTTACGGACCATAAGCCTCTGGCGTACGTTTTCCGTACGAACTCCTCCAAGTACGTTGCACGGGAACTCCGTCAGCTCGCCTATATATCGGCATTCACAACGGACATTCGGCACATCAAAGGCACCGACAACGAGGCGGCTGACGCGCTTTCACGCATTACCTCCATCATCAGTGCTGCATCTGCTGTGGACTGGGAACGCCTAGCTCAGGCGCAGATTCAAGACCCTGAGCTGCAAGCACTGCGGGACCACCTGGGTTCCCTTCGTCTACAACTTGTGCCTCATCCGTTCGTGCCTGGCTCACTGTGGTGTGACATGTCAGCGGCGGCGCCTCGACCCTTCGTTCCGGCTGCCTTTCGTCGTGCTGTGTTTCACTCGCTCCACGACATCTGCCACCCCAGCATCCGAGCCACGCAGCGCCTCATCACACAGCAGTACGTCTGGCCGAGCATCAACGCTGATGCCCGCCAGTGGGCCCGTTCGTGCCTCGCCTGTCAGACAGCCAAGGTGACCCGCCACACGAAGACCCCAACGCAGCCTTTTTTGCCACCTAGCTGTCGCTTTGACCACGTCCATCTTTATTTGGTCGGAGCATTTCCTCCCTCCCGTGACTGCCGGTACATTCTCACAATGATTGACCGCTTCACCCGTTGGCCTGAAGCCGTACCAATTCCGGACATCACGGCAGAAACGGTCGCAAAAGCCTTCGTTTCGACATGGGTTTGCCGTTTCGGCCGCCCCGGCATTGTTACCACGGATCGAGGCAGGCAGTTTGAATGCACCCTGTTCACTTCCCTCAGCCGCTTGCTTGGCACTAAACACTGCCGCACCAGAGCATACCATCCCTGTGCCAACGGCATCGTTGAGCGGCTCCATCGCCAGCTAAAAAGTGCTCTCACTGCGCGCTTGGATAAAGAGCCCTGGGTCGATCACCTGCCTGTAGTGCTTCTTGGCCTGCGTGCCGTCCTTCGTCGCGACCTCGGCTGTTCAACTGCTGAACTTGTCTACGGCGCACCCCTGCGGCTTCCTGGCGATTTGTTCGTCCCTACGGCCTCATCGCCCCAGCCGCTTCAGTACCTCCAATGCCTGCAGGACTGCATGCAGCACCTGCGACCGGTCCCACCTCGGTCTTCAGACCACCGCATCTTTGTGCATCCCGACCTGGCGTCTTCGACACACGCTTTCCTCAGGCGGGACGCTGTAAAGGCGCCTCTTACCCCCTCCTACGATGGGCCGTACCGTGTCCTTAACAAGACCCACAAGTCCGCCACCATCCTCTTGAATGGCCGCGAAGAAGTCGTCTCGTCGGACCGCCTCAAACCGGCCTACCTCGAGACGCCACCCAACGAACTCCGCGCAGACATCGCAGGCCTAAACACTCCACTGCTCGCCCCCAAAACCAACGCCCGCCAGCCCCGCCGTCGCGTCACGTTCGACATTCCGTCTGGGGGGGGGGGCCCTGTAGCGCCCTCTGGTTGGCGCTCTTAGCCGGCGCCTTGGCGCCGGCTAGAAAAGACGAGAATAAAGAGACGAGCGGCGCGTGCTTGGTGCGCCAGCACGGCACGGGCAGTTCGATTCCGAAAGCCTGCCACGCTGGTACTTTGTCTCTTGCGCTGCGCTGCGACCCCGCGGTTCCCGACAAACTATTAGGCTATGCGGACGATATTGCTGTTTTTGTTCAGATGTCGAAAGCATCAATGCGGTATTGGAAATCGTCAAACGATCCTGCGAGGCGAATGGGAGTGCCATAAATTGGAAAAAATGCCTGGGGTTTGGCACAGAAACTGGCCACCAACCCCTAGCATCTTTGCTAACATGAATTGGGTCAGCACACCGGCAAAGATCTTAGGTGTGCCTTTGGAGTTTTATAAAGACAGCGATCCGTATTGGCGGAAGTAAGCCGACGTAATGAAAGAAATGGCAGAAAAAGGGAAAGGGTGGAGCTCATCAATATTTTCAAGAACGACTGTGTGCAAATTCTTTTTTCTAAGCAGACTGTGGTATGTCCTTCAAGTTCTTTACTGTACCCGAGCAAATGTTCAAAGACTGCATCGTGCATTTGCTGTGTTTATATGGGGGTCCAACTGGGAATGGACAAGCCGGACAAACCTGTTTCGTAGGGTCAGGGATGGAGGTTTGGGACTAGCACACTTGTTTGTACGTCAAATTGTAAAACGTTTCTTGTTCCACCGCCATCTCAATGATCGAACGTTAAGAACTATCTGTCAATTTCGCTTGGGTAGAGCGTTACCGGATATTATAGTCACGTCCAATATTATACCTTGCGGCCTACATGATGTTATGAGAGGAGTTGTACTGTCATACCGTTTCTTGGCTGTTCGATTTTCTTGGGAATACTTGTGCCACGTAAACAGAAAAAAGTTGTATAAAGACGTGAGTGATGTAGTCCTCCCTGAACCAATGTACCGGTTGATTTATAGAGTAGGGAGGGGTCAAGATGTGCTTAAAAGAGTTAAGCGTATGCAGGTACCCCCTAGTGTAAAGACGTTTTCTTCAAACTGCATACTGGAACCCTCTGTGTTAAGACGTGGAGTGCAGAAAAAGACTTGTTCCTTCAATGGTGAATCGACTGTTTAATATACAAAAAAGCTGAAACTATTGAGCATGCATTCATCGATTGTTGGGATGCTATGTTCCTGTGGGATGCGCTCCAACGAACCCTGAAAAAGGGTCTGCCTGTGGATGCCCAAGGCATACGGTACTTGCCTGTTTAAATGAGGGTGGTATGCCTTACTACCTGATCATTCTTGTTAGATTGAGCTCTGTTTGGAAATCAAGAATCGCCGCAAGGTGCACTGACATTGATGTGCGAAGCGCGAGATAGTATTTTACAGAGGCAATGAGTGCATACGTGGAAAATCGAAAATATGAGTCGAATCCGCCCGAATGTCCTGCAGACATGGAATCGTTGGTACAACTAAGAGACTTTTAAACACATGACTTCAACCAAGGTCAGGTTGAAGGCTATTATGAATGTCTGTGTTCTCTATGTGCTAAAGCAGGCAATAAAGAAAAAAAACGACAGAACTCTGTGCGGCTCTACTTGGGTCCAGCGCGCGAGCTACGACGGCGAGCCCTTCAAGGGCCCTGGCCTTAGATATGCGGTGCCGGAAAAACGAGTGGTAGAATCAAAAAGCATCAAAAATTGGACGGCAACTTAGGGCTCTCCAGAGAGTGACTTCGCGTGAGGACAGGTTTTAGCATTCCGAAGCGCCGTGTGGTTTTTACCAAAACAATTCCTTTTTTACTGTAGTGGGAAGCCGGTCCCGCGAGGCGAAACCAACCCAGCTCATTCTGCTTGAAAGTTATTAATACCAAAATACTGACGTCTGCGCTTTCCCAGGGATGCGAGGTCGCCGCCGACGAGTTGTGCGAACGTATTTATATTTTGTCCGCCCAGTGGGGATTCAGATCCGCGGTCTTCGCCAGCAATGCAGTCGCAGCCTTTGGCTCCGACCTCTGGCGTTGTGCGGACTACTGCGTGGGGCCGTGGAGCAGGGGCTCCTGCTCATTAGCACCTGCTCATCCGCTTGCCAACAAACGGCAAGGTTCGAAATCATGCTCATGACTTCACAAGCTTACCCCGTTTCTTCGCTGTTCCCATCGAGACTCACCCCCCGACGGCGCATGACGCCAGACCAGTGCTTTTGCTTTGTTTTGTGCACGGAAAACTGGAACAACGGTAGCAAATCCCCTTCCATTTTATTTTCACTACTTCTTAACCTTCTCTCCTTTTACATTTTCCTGATCTCTGCCCCTATATTCCCAACACAGCAGTGAGTTAAATGCAGGTGAGCTGCTAGATGAGCTCGTATCCTCAGCGCGCTCCCCTCTTCATTGTTTATCGAACCGCTTAGTTATCCAAAACTCTGGATCTCTTAGTTAACCAAGACAACTAACCTCCTAATGGCGACTTCAATTCTATTTTATGCTCCCTTCGTTGGTGTCGGCCAGATTGTGGTTGCGTGATCAACTTTATAGTTCAATAAAAAAAAGCTCCGGGTGCATTGCTTGGGTTCGTCGTCAAATTTGCGTGGGACACGAGCGTTCCTCAAAATGTGCAAGAACTAAGCACCAGTCGCAATACTCGTAGGCGACCTATCTTGCCATGCCAAATTTTAGACACCATTTTTTTACGCTGAATCGCTACGATTGTAAAGTTCCAGACTTCCGGCTTGCTTTAGGAAGAGCGCAGGTGCAAACCCCACGAAGTTTCTTGTTAAAGGTTGACAGGGCTTTTTGCCAGGAAAGGCAATTGTTTCTTGGTTTTCTTCCAATCGGCACGTGACATTAGGCTCAAAGATCGGTAGCAAAGGCACCACTGTACAGCGCTTTATTCTTTGAAATAATGAAGCAGCCGGTAGAAGTGACGGGCTCTGCGAAGTTCTTTACATTGTTCACATTACCTTAGCCACATATTGTTTGCAATCAGCGCTCCCGGGAGCGTGAATTCCGAACACTCTGATTGGGTTGTCAAGATTTGGGAATGCTACTTGCAAATTGGCAACGGTGATATCGCGTTTGCCTCGATATCAAATATGAGAACAGCTATCGCTTCCATATTGGCGTAACCTAGTTATGAGCTTTATTGAACCAATGAGGAGATGAAGTGTGTGAAACGTATTTAATAAAGAAGAGCCCATTGCACGGCTGGCTGATTTAAGAAATTTGGCGCAGCTTGCACTAGTGGTGCAAATCAGGAGAAACAGCAGATATGGCTGACACTCTTACTTCGTCGGAGAAGCTGCTGTTTCGCCTCGCACGGATTTCGGAAGTTGCCGTTGTATGTTCTTCAGGAGTGGGAGTTTGGAAATATTGTGTGCCCAGGCTAACACATCTCTCACAATGTGGACGCCTCGAGCTTGGCGATCGCTGCGCCGCCTGCCGCCGCTTCTCCGCGGCGTTGACGGGATTTGCGCTGCGTGGCTGTAGGGGTTCGTGCAGTGTTTTGGTTCTGTTTCGCTTCTTTGCGCCTTTAGGCGCCCCAAAAAAACTTGTTACGGTGACGTCTATATGCAAAGAGTCGTTTAGTTCAATTAAAAAGCAGCTGCGTCTTCGTAGAGTACGCGATCGCGTGCAAGGGTATACCCGGGGACGCGGTTCTGCGCACTTCGTCGCCGCTCTTCAGGGCGTCGGCGACGGTAGCAGCATATCACCACTGTCACCTCCTATTACGTCAAGCACAAATGAATTCTATTGTCACCTCGTTTGCACCTGATACTG
Organism: Haemaphysalis longicornis; assembly: GCF_048455015.1. Classification (NCBI taxonomy): domain Eukaryota; kingdom Metazoa; phylum Arthropoda; class Arachnida; order Ixodida; family Ixodidae; genus Haemaphysalis; species Haemaphysalis longicornis. The sequence goes on along the minus strand of NW_027526225.1, from coordinate 68,896,927 downwards.
GCGCGAGGAGACGTTAGCTTCATTTTGCAGCGTGGACAACCAATGCGGCTTCGTTTGGAATTTATACGTAGCAGAAAAATATGTTTCGGGGATATGATTACCCAATCCCGGACAATAACGTATGCCTTTTATAAGAATATAAACCATGCGAAAATGTTTAGTATATTCCAAGCCTGTGCGTCGTTAAATATTTTCCCACGCACGCCTTATAGCAAGAACCAAGGCAAGTTAATGAAACCACGGAAAAATAAATACTGTGTAAGTGCGCAAGAAACATAATAGCTCTAATGGAAATAAAAACAGTGCACCTTCTGACATGCCAAAGACATTCGTCGAAACTTAAGCCAGATAGGGGTCAGCAGACCAACTATACGCGAAATGCACTGCTATTTCGCGAAACATAGGTGAGGGGGAAGGGAGGGGGACGCTGTGTACAAATGCGAAACGGAATCAAGTAATGAACGTTTTAGTAACCACACACACAAATCTCGCGGTCACTGTGCTTTTGTTTTTCGACTTCAACGAGCAGCTGATCGGCGGACGCATTTTTGTAAGTATACAGGGTAGGTAGTTCAACAAGCGATGAAAGGGGTCGTTGGAAGAGTGGCATGCGATAAGGCCCTCTGATTTCCGTTTCTTCTTTATTCTACAGGCTCCCTGTGCCATATGACGATATTTCGAAAAGCATTTAGTCGCGGACGCGGATTGTATTCTAAGCCCGTCTCCGCGCTGCTCGCAGAGGACATGTGTAGCAGATGAATGTTTCCGGACGCTAACGTAACGACAAGACGACTCTGTCGTGTGCTCATCCCGAGTATAATTATGCATTGTCCATCGTACGTTTGTTGAATATTCCCGGAATTAACACAGACCTATTTATTGCTTGTAAATGGTGCTGATCAATATTGCAAGCGTAACTGGCGTACTGTCAGGTATGAGTGCTCCGCTGACTATGTAAGCGCACAAAACTGATTTACATCGTAGTGTATACCCGTAGCATGAACATCTGAGGAACCGGTGGTTACGGAGACACTGCTAGTAAATTCAGGGCAGTGTAACTACAATCGGCTCCATCATACGCCGGTTCCGCGACACTGACCTGTGACACACACCTGGCGCTTATACAGACCGAATATACCACACTAAGATAGCGTCAGAAACATTTACACTCTCGTAAGCACACCCCATTTGCGAACAGAGTGACTGCTCCACATAAACATGGATTTCAAACGCCCGCGAACGCTAAACCTCGCTCGTGAACGTGCCGCAAAAGCAGCGGCGACTCCCGCGGCCGGTTTCGAAACGGGCTGCTAGGGGGATTTCAGTGGCGCCCCTACAGGCCGCGCTCGAGGCATATAATGCGCTACAACTGGCGGCAACCGGTTTCGCGAACTCAGCATCTGTAGCGCAAGAAGTTCTGTATTCTGTGTTTTCCGATTCAGGCACGAACGCAAGTGAACTGGCGAGGAGAATAGCTCGGGAGAGACCACATACAAACCCTGCACCGCTCGAAGGTCGAGCGTTGCAGGCGCGTGTGATGACGTCATAGCTAGGCAAAGCTTGACTCCGCCTACGCGGCTGGGCGAATGATTTGTAGGGCGTCTCGCCCCGGAGTTTTAGAGGAAAGCTTCACTACTTTCGTCCAGCGATTTCGTGGAGGACGCGCAAGGTCACCTTTTGATGGGAGGCACACCCCCGGCGACACACCCCTCGAAGCGCATCGTGTGGTTCGCCGGGCCCGCTGTTGGCCCTGCGGGGCCAACAGCGGGCCCGGCGAACCACAACCGCCGCTGTGGCCGAGGCAGCCAATCACCCCTGAGCCTACCATGCATGCGACGCTGGGTCGTTTCGGGCAACGTGACTCGACTCGCGCCCGGCGAAAAGGAACGGTGCGTTCGCCATACATGAAAGCCGCGCTTGCGCCGGCGAACGCCATGTTCACCTGGCGTCCTTCTGTGAGCGTTTCGCGGACTCGAACGGCTTTGAGAAGTGGTGGGAAATACAGCTAAATCAAAGGTTAACCAAGCGAAAGCAAGACTCAACCAGACTAAGCCAAGCTTTTGCTTTGCATGTCCCAGGTTACCTGAACTAAGCCGTAGCTATTTTTTTACTGCGAGCAGTACAGGGCTAACCCCGCCGTTTTTATTACATTGAAGCCGGTTTAGTCGGCGCCGCCGCGGTGCTACTCTTCAACGCCGCCGACACCTCTTTTTAAAAGGACACTGAATTGATTTGTAAACATTGCGGGATTACGAGCGCAAATTGTAATCCGGAGTCCCTAGGCCCTGTTTCAACCATTCTGAGCGCGTTTACGCGAATTTATTTAGTATAAAAATCAATTTAAAAATGCGGTCCTCCTCTCTGCACCCTCGCCCATTTTCTGTGGCGTTTTCGTGTGACGTCGGGAGGAGATGAGCTGGCAATTGGCAGCGCTACTGCACGGCTCCCCGGCCTTCAGACAGAGTCAATCGGCCCAGCGTTTCGTCCGCCGGCCGCCGACGGGTCGTCGCCATTCGTTCGCTCAGTTGAAACGAAAGCAGGACAGGTTTGTGAATAGAACAATGTGATTTTCTTTACTTCGTTAGTTTGTACAGTGTATCTAGCTCAAAGTCAAGGTCGCTTCACAAAAGTGCTGCACAAGCGTACATGCGACGCTTCGCAGACTAGTACGCCAGTAGGAGGCCTCTTGAAGGCGGGAGAAGAGTCAGCGAAGTCAATATAGGTATTAAGGAAATAAAATCAACTGATACTTTTACCGTACAGCGCAAAACTAGAGAGCCGGAAGCACTTTTTTGCGCTGGATGGACAAGCACAGCGGTCAGCAGCCCGACTACGCATCTGGGAACGCTTTTCCGTCTAAGAAATGCAATTGCTAGACGTGAGATATTGTGGAAACTTAGGGGACGCTTACTGCACGAGCGCAATACAACAAATAGTCACCCAAGCTGCTTGAAATGCTAAGACTAAATGAAAGTGTAAACTGGTTATACATTATATACCTTATATTTCCAAAGTCGGCAGCGTGCGCCCGTGGCCAAGTGGTAAGGAGCGCTACGTATGTCATTGCAAGTGCTTTGCAAGTAACGATTTCGAATGCTTGTTTTTTTATAGGTTAACTTTTAAGTGCGAATGCACTTCTTAAGCGACCCTGAATCACGCGTCCACCGCCGTCCGTCCGTCCGCACCACATACCCACTTAGGGCGATTGGCCAAGAAGAGTTCCTAATTTCTTCAGCACATACCCACTTAGGGCGATTGGCCAAGAAGAATTCTTTCGCATCACCCGTGCATTCCCACTTCCCCATGTACCTCTCCGCTCTGAAGGACAAGGAGCTCCGCAGGGTGTGTGAGGGCGGCCGCAGGGAGTTCACGCTCGCGCTCCTAAACGTCCGCTCTCTCTCGGCGCATGCCCTGGACGTCGCCAAGGACCCCGTGCTGGCCAGAGTGGATCTCCTCTGCTTCACCGAGACTTGGAACAACTCCGGCTCGGACGTCATTCTGTGCGGGTACGACTTCGCGGCCAGGGCCTTCGCCGAGAGGAGAGCCGGCGGAGTGGACGTCTTCCTCAAGCGCTACCTCCCCTTCAGCGAAGAGCTCAGGATACAACAGGACCGGTCCCCGTTCCTAGTCCTCCAGCGCGCCACCGCGCCCGCCGCCCCGCCCCGAGCCTGCCCCCAGGCCACCGACGCCATCGACGACTGCTGCTTCGCCAGGAGCGGAGGTCGGGGCGAGTACTGCGGCGTCTACCTCGTCGGTCACGTCTACGCGAACCTCGTGTCGCACGTCGTGTCCACCTCGCCGGTCAGGGTCGAGTCGCCGTACAGTGCCGTCTACACCGACGCGTATTCCGGCGACGGAATCGTGGTCGTCACCCTCTACCTCGCGCCAAACATCTCGCGCGACGACGTCGTCGAATACGTGGACGCGGCGATGGAGAGTGTGGCCAGGCGCGTAAAGCCCTCGGACCCGGTCGTGGTTGTTGGGGACTTTAACGTAGACGTGCGAAAGGGCGGCGAGTGGTTGATGGAATACATGCTCGCCAACCACTCCATGACGTGCCTACCGCTAGAGGCTCCCACCACCATCAACGGCAGCTACATCGACCTGTCCTTTGCGAGGAACTGTCTGATACGCGCGGTCTTGCAACAACTCTTGACCGTACATTTCAGTGACCGCAAGGCGGTCATAATGACCGTCAACTACAACGACAACACCAACAAGTGCTGAATAAAGAATACTGTCGTTTCACTTTACTTGCGTGTGTGTGTGATCTCCTCGAACATACACTTTAATTCACCAAGATTTCCAGACAACGACTAACGGGGTGTGTGAATCCCCACTTGATCACGCGGGGGTGTTAAATGCAACTAACGGGCGAATGCCAACACAGTTGAACATAACTCCCCCTCATAGCGTCACCCGTGCATTCGCACTTTCCCATGCTCCCCTTCGGGGAAATGCGGGTGAATTTTTTTCGTTTTCCGCCAATGTTTTCTATACAGAGTTCACCGTTTTTGGGCCGCAACGTTCATTGCTCCACGAACTAGTTCACCGAATGCGCGCAGGATGACAATGGCGCGCTAGCGAGTTCTCGTTGGCGTGCTGTTGCCACAAGCACCGACTACTTGCGGGCAGTGGGCACAGGCTAAAACCAGCAGACCCTTGACCTGGTGCGAACAGGCTTTTTATGATACAGGCAAGAGTGAGACAACCTCCGAATATGCGGGAAAAGCGGATGGAATTTGAGCGTCTGTGTGGACGCGGAGGGCGTTCATCCACTGCGTAGGCCTCGGCTAGTGATTGCTACGATTCCAAGCCGTCCTGGGAAGCTTATCTTATGCATTTTACAGCCGACAACATGGCAGAAGCGCGGAACGACGATTACTGAGACATTGAGAATGCCCATCCGACAATGCCGTCGGATGTCAAGCACGTTGTTTTACAGAACCGAAACCAAAACTTGTTTGGTTGATAACCTTGGACATCGTCCAATCACGGTGCGTCTCCTCCCGTCGTCTCCTCCCGTCGGCCGCCGCAAACTGCGCATGGTAGTTTTAAGTGCGAATGCACTTTATAAGCGACCCCAAGCCATCCACCGCCGGCGGTGGCGGCGGCGGCGTCGGCGGCGTCCGCAGTGCTCCTCTATATTTAAAAAAGAAACAGCATCCGGCGCCAGGTTTCGATCCGAGGACTTTGCGGCCGCAGCGCGACGCTCTACCGACTAAGCCACGGATGCCACGCTGATATAAGTGTGAGTAACGCGCCTTATATCTTTAACGCATTCAAACTACGTCGTCAGCGGCGTGCGTTGGCGACTCAGCGGCGTTATAGCGGCTTGATAACTGCGTAGTGTACACGTGATACTACAAACCCGATGGAAGAGATGGAAGAGAAGGCGGCGAGGCGGTGGGCTGCGGGGGCCGAGCGCAAGCGCCGCAAGCGGGCCGACAACCGTGCATTCGCACTTTCACATTCTCCCCCTCGGGGAAATGCGGGGGAATTTTTTCTTCTTGAGCGCTTTGTAAAATAATTACCGACTTGTCAACCGGATAAACGATGGAAAGTGTACTAATTTGAGCCAGTCGACGCAGTGCAAGCAAAAACGGGACCTTGACAAATTCACTTCAGTGTCCCTTTACAACTGTTATTCCCCTCGCCCCCACCACTCCCTCTTTCCCAAGTTGCGCAATCGGCTGGTGGCGGCGGTAGCGCCGTTATCAGATGCTTGCGTAGAATGCACACAAGCCCAAATATACGTTTTTTCGGAAGGCCTCTCCCACTAAACCTGTAGCCACTGCCGTTTTCGCGTCGTTATGCTAGCCAAACAGCTACAACTCCCCCAAGAATGAAGAGAAAATTTGCCGCTTGAAACGGGAAGCACAAATATAATGATTTATTGGAGAGTTTAGCACCGACCTAACAAAGAGCTCGCAACTCCAAACATTCAAGTATTTATTAGCTACAATGGTTGTAGCAATGATCCGCACGGTTGGAATAAGTACAGTGGAATAGCAATGGTTGAAAGGTCACATGCGTACCGATTAAGCAACTTGCTCCGCATAGTACACATACACACACACACACAGATATATATATATATATATGTATATATATATATATATATATATATATATATATATATATATATATATATATATATATATATATATATATATATATATATATATATATAGATATATATATATCTGTGTGTGTGTGTATGTGTACTATGCGGAGCAAGTTGCTTAATCGGTACGCATCGGTATATATATATATATATACCGGTACGCATCGGTATATATATATATATATATATAGTCTGAAAAGACAAAAACTCCCACAGAGCGCGAACAAGATAAGTTTAGTTGAGACAGGGACAAACGAGAAAGACGTAGAAAATAGAAACAAGTTTACTGACGTTTCAGGGAGTCCTCTGAAGAAAGGGAGTCCTCTCCCTGAAACGTCAGTAAAAACTTATTTCTATTTTCTACGTCTTTCTCGTTTGTCTCTGTCTCTACTAACCTTATATATATATATATATATATATATATATATATATATATATATATATATATATATATATATATATATATATATATATATATATTTCAGTGACATACCACATTCTCACCTTTACTTTCCGGGGTTTTCTTGACTGCCAGCCCTTTTTTCTGTCTTAATTGAACGAGCCCCACATTTCCTATCGTGACTCGCTACATGCATAGCGAGGGCTTCCCTTCTGGCAGTCTTGGTGCCATAGGGAGCTTAAAAAGGTTCAATGCTGGTCGACAACTCTCGACAGGTCGTAGACAGTCGTGTCACGCCCGGGGGTTAGAAAGAAGTCCCCCTTCACCTAGAATAATTCGAGTGGCGCTGGCTACCACCCCCAAGCACAGGAAACCAAAATGCTTTAACATAAATACCCCAGAAAGTGGAGGGGAAAATAGCCCCACCGGTAGCGTAGTGGGCATCGCACCAGAAGCGTATTCCGGAGGTCATGGGTTCGGATCCCGCCTGGCGGGCAATTTTTCTCCACTTTCTTTCTGTCTTTCAAAATTCTTTATCTGTTTCAATGACCTACCACATTCTTCCCTTTGCTTTGCGAGGTTTTCTTTACTGCCAACCCTTATTTTCTATTTTTATCCAACGAGCCCCTCATTTCCTATTCTGATTCACTACATGCATAGCGAGGGCCTCTGTTCTGGCAATTTTGGTGCCATAGGCAGCTTAACAGGGTCAACGCTGGTCGACCACTCTCGACAGGTTGTAGGCACTCGAGTGTCTCGTAGACACTCGAGACACTCGAGTGAGCACAGTCGATGAAGGGAACCCAGTGCCGTGTTTCCATTGAGACACTTGGGGAAGGGTCATGATATCTCCAAAGATGACTTTATGAAACTTGGACGCCTAACGCGGTTTAAGGCGGGAAACCAAAGGGTGCGAGTCATGCTGCGTAATCAGGCGGAGGTATTGGCGGCGCACCTTGTGACTCTCGAAGCGTTTACAGCTCTCTTGCTTCCTTGGGAACAATATTTCCTGACGTGGGCCTGGGCACTCTGACGCAGAGACGGAGGCATCTGGTTACAAATGCTTGCAGTCGCTGCTCTTGACGCTTTGGGAGACCAGGAAGAACATGTATAGGATACGCTACGGCCTGACGGACAAGTACAGCATGCTGTCGAAGTATTCGCCGCTAGATTGTCATGTAGGTGGCGGCAGCGTCGCGCTGCTATGTGGATGCTCCGCTGAGCGGCCCGGGAGAATGCAGAGTGTGGACGCGATTTGCGCTTTTCTCGCGGCGTATTTGCGCATGAACGGCGTAGACAAGAGTGGTATGCTATAGTTCTGTTCCTCAACGTTTAACATCTAGCATGCAAGCGAAAAAAGTTTTGATTAAAACGCCAAAAAAAGCGGCGACCCATCGGGAATCTCATAACGGCCACAATAAAGACAATCAACTTGACTTGTCCGCCATGGCTCGTAGCAAGCTCGATCTTTCCAGACAATGGCTTTGAGGCTTCAATAAAATCATAAATAGAAACAAATTAGGAAGCATCGATGTCTGGAATTCAGTTTATAACAGCAGTTTCAGTCGCTTTTACTGGTAGCATGACGCATTTGTGGATGCCCTGAAATGGTAACATCACTTCACTGCCCCATAATTTTGTTCTAAGAGCTTACAATATTTTGTCTGTTCGAAAGGCAACATATAATTACTGAATTTTACCCCGGGAAGAGATATAAATGCAACCGTTCTAACGGGTATTTTGCACGCCCCTTTAGTCAAATGAAATTTTAGTGACTCTGAAGGCAAGTTTGATGAACTATGTGTCGGATCACTTATTTAAGGCTTTCGCCGCAAGTGAACTCGTGAATTAAATTGCTAACGCCCGCAGTACAATCAACATCTCATGTTTAGCTAGACTTGCAAAGTGACAAGCAGGTTTACGGTGTGTAAACTAAGCTTCTGGGACCTCACGTGAGCACAGATTTTCTGTTACGGGTGCACTGGTGACCAATTGCGTTCCTTTTAAAATCTAACAGGTGCCTAGAACAGCGAAAGGTGTTTGCATTCTTGCGTATTGTCGCTTAATGTCGCCTAGAAACCATAAAGATGACAAATGACATTACCCGGTTGCATATGTAGTAAAACGTTCCCTTTTCAATTCTCGTTACGAAACAGCCCAACCGGTTCCCGGTAACTACTTTAGAGTGGACAAGGGGATTTATACCGGGATTTGGAAAGGGGAAATATGAAAATGACACACGAAATGACACAGGACAGGCGCAAACTCACAACTTCTTAATTTTACAGAGAAGTCCTCCCGAAATACTCTTGCCCATTCGCAGAAACGTATTTTAAATAATGCGTAAACTTAGCAACACAGTTTAAGCAACGACTGTCCAAAAATGGTGTTTATTTTCGAAGAGATCCGGGAAGAATGCGATCACACAGAGTCTTGCGGGTGTAAAATACAACCCCGGTAATGTATGGGCGATAGCGCACGGGTCATGTGCTCTGTAACTGTTTTGTTTGTTTCGTTTTTCTATAACAACACAGCGAAATTTTACGAAGGTCTGGCAAATGCAGGGGTACGCACAGGTCTTGTCTCTTCTTACCCGTTTCGTGTAGTAAAATTTTATCCTTTAAATAACCACCACGCCACCTACAAAAAGCACCCTTGGACGTTCCCGACACGGCAGACGACTGCACTTATCAATAAGAAAGGTGAAACGTGTCGAAGGAATGTTTATAACACGTTTAACACGTATAACAATTTTTTCCACGGCGGAGATGTTTCGTGGAGTTAAACCAGCGCATTAACGCACAACGGCCGCTGAATATTACGTCTCTAGAGGAAATGCGCACTGCTTACTGCTTACTGCTTACTGCCAACCAAGTACACATATTGGTTGCTCTATAGTATGCAGCACGAGCCTTGCGCCACGTGCAACGTGAACGCGCAGACGACGCGAGAGCGCCATCCACAATAGGAACGGTTCGTCCCGCCGCTACCAGGGGCCGACTGTGTTCGATCTCGGGGCGAATAGAATCGGACGCACAACTCCATTGGGTGCCTGCGAGCTAACCCAAAACGTGGACTATACGCGTTGCCCTTTCCTGCAAACAATCAATATGGCGGCACCATGTGAGCGACGGGTCAATGTGAATACCAAGGAACTTGTGACATTTTTCTCGAGGGGCCTTCTGACCGTCCTTGGTGAGCTGTCATCCACGCAGCTTCTTTCGCATTAAAGCGAGAATGGGTAATTTTGCTGCACATACCTACATCCATTCATCGCGCACGTAGAAACTTCTCAATGCTGTAAATTGCGGCTTGGAGGTCAGCTTGAATCGACAAGAAACAAGTGCGGCTGCGGAAAATGCCAATTTCGCCCTCGTAGATGGTTACGTGCAGTTGCGGGAAAACAAGTCTCGCAACTTGATCATTACAAAATTAAACAACCGTGGACTTAGCACGCTTTCTCAGTTAACCCCTTGTTCCACTGCATGATGTTGGCTATCTCCTTGGCTGGTGCACATATATAATATTCTGTTCCTCAAGAGGGTCTCGATCCATCGAAGTACTTTGCCATGAATTCCCATTTCGACAATGCATTGAAAAATGTTGAAATGAGTTGCGGTGTAGAATGGTCGACTAATAACCAAAAAAGCTGCTATGATATGTTTTATTGAAAACACTGTTGTTCAATGGACGTCACCAGGTATAGCACATTATCCATAGTGCACCGACGTGGCCGGAAGCCTGGCAAACATGATGACAAGGTATCGGATGTTTCTAAAAACCAACTTAATCTGTGAAAGATTAGCCTTTCATATAGCTTAGCTATGTGCAACTGGTCAAGCTGACGTGCTGAATCAAGTCATCTGCTCGTGATGATTTTCCTGGCTTGAGGAGAGGCGCAGTATTTGATAACTTCAAGGACTCCGCGATCTGCTCATCATTCAATAATTTCTGAACTAAATGTCGCCAATGGACGGTCTAAGAGGCACCAAGATTGCAAAGGAGAGCGTAGGTGACGTCATCTGGTCGAGCGGCAGCACTGTGGCTACTCCATCGCAGTGCTTCATCGAGCGGAGTTACCGAGAATTCAACGTTAATCTCTGCGTGGCATGTTGTCTGGTACCTCTGGAAGGATGACCTAGCGGCATTGCGAGATGCGATAAACTCATAACAGGCCATTGCCTCTGAAGGCCCCGTTATCCATGCCAGAACTCATCCGCAACAGCTGTTTCGGACAATCCTCTGTATAACGCTAGTCCTTGACAAGGCATTCTTGCTGCCACAGGGGATCAAAGAGCGCGAATCGTGTCCTACACTTTGCTCGATGACGTCATCGGACATTAAGTGGCACAGAATGATCTCCAGCTACGTTTACCTAGAGCTTACAGGTGCTTACGCATTTTTATTAACGTTCTCTTTGCATGCAGCACGGTAAATTCTAGTTTTACTGAGTGGCGAAAGCGCCCCTTAGCACAACGTAAAACTGCGCGCAGCCGTGCATACTCTCCGGTACACCAGCACTGGCGCTTGAAACGGCAATCCCTCGGTGAATTTGTCATAGTGCATTTGACCATTTCTGCGAAGAGGTCAATATTCCCGCTGGAATTTTCGGAAAGTTCTTATTATATATTTTATTAATGATCGTATTAATATTATTAAGTCATATTATCGAACTTAACAATAACGCAGTATTTTTAAAATGGCCTCGTTGAGTACAAGCCTGGTACATTTAAAGGGGCGCGCTTACTACAAATTTATCCGTGTAGACGGAGTTTCTCCGCACTTTGTATCGATTCGTAGCGCCGTGTTCTGCCGAAACGCGGTTCTGTGCCGTTGATGGTAGGTGGCAATTTCTCCTTACCTCCCTTTAACGAACTCTTACGCCTTGTGATGTTTTCTAATTCGACGCCGCCTTAGTTTCGCCCGTCTGCTGTATCTCAACCTGTTAAATTCGGGCCCCTCAACTAATAAATAAAACCGCCCGGCAACTAAATATCTTTCGCTGGGGTTACCTTGTTTACCTGTATTGTGTTTGTTTTCCAGCCGGCCGAACTCAGTTGGGCGGAAGAGGCGTAAGGAGAAACCGCGGAGTCTTCTTTGTTATTCGCCACGCTGTTGTGTCCACCAATAAGCGGGCCTGGACAGGACGACGCATACAAACGCGTCGGTTACCCCATAATAGCTGAAAGCGATGTAAGCTTTCGGGGGAGGATTTCATTGCGTTCGTTTGAAAAGCCGTTGATATTTTAACAAACGCGATTACCGTCACGAGAATCCCCGAAGCGGACGGGAGCTGATGATCGGTCAAGGGTGCAAACCTGGGGTCAAACATAGGAAGAGGTCACCAGACCTTCTGTCTGTGACAATTTCATTGATCAAAGTTACTGCGCATAGTTTCAGTTCGTCACACTTCCAAACATGGAGACTTGGCAGCCGGGATGCGTCATTAGGCAGGCCACAAGGCTTTGATAGGCGCTCCACGTGTCTACAAAGAAAAGGAGTTTCGGCGGCGTGGGGCACAGTTGTCGGCGTGCAGCACGGCATGATAATACTTTAAGACGTGCCGCCCGATAGCCGATTCTCGTCGTTAGGTCTGCTTTCAGTTGGTTTGTTTTCATTTCCGTTACACTTGTGGTTTGTGGAATACCTTTGAGTTTCTGTATGAGAGTGAGAGAGGTGGGTAACGTGACTATTTTGAACCCACCTAGCTCAGCTTGTCGCGTTGGCCAATCAGTGGCCTAGCGTGGGCTAATCAATGAGCCATCCTCACTCTCAAGTTGTGACGTCCCTTTTGTTAGCGGGGTTTTGGTGGTAAAACCAAAGAATTTGACCGTTTGAGGGGAGGACACACAGGAGGAGAGAGGAGACATCGGGGAGCTCCCGCTCGGCGCGGGCCTTGTCCGACCACTTGTTTGCGATCACGAGCCATGACAATTGTAAATACGCAGTGTAAACAAAGTGTACAAATTGTACATTTTGAGTTTATTTTGAGTAGACCATCGTCGGCTATATGCCATCGGCCAACGAGCCAACGTCTCACCGCTTGATCAGGTCATCGCTTCAATCATCGAGCATCGGCCGACCGATCAACCTTTGAAGTTTAACTCCACCTTTCACTTCTTTTGTTCTCATTCTGCAGCCGTCGGTAACTAGTACGAACATTTGAGACAGCACCTCTAAATTTTTATATGAATTGAGGCTGGCGCGATGCATGTGTCCACTGCGAACTGTCACATACACGCTTGCGCGCCGTCTGACCTTGTAATTCCCCCCCCTAACCCTTTTTGCAATACTATCGCCCCGTCCAGACGCACGGACGCCCTTACCCAAAGCTCCGTCTACGAAGTTCTTCAGGTCAGCGCAGCAGGCAGTTGTACAACATGTGTTGTGCGCCCTCTCCCTCCATACACAGAGAGAATACACTTTGGCTGGCTAGGAAAGCCAGCCGAAACAGGGAAGCCTATGTTTTCCGAATCGCGCCAACAGCGGCGCCTCCCCGACCCTATCGCGACTATTCGCGCCGAAGAAAATTCGAATTCGTTCTGTTTTGGGAGGGGGCGGATGCGATTACGAAAGTACTGAAAGGGCATGTGAGGAACTCCAGAATTCACCTCTCATAATTGAACAGACAACTGGCCCCACTGGCTGCATGTCTCACCGGAAAAAATAGTTTCTTACGATAGGGAGTTACACACCACAGGGTCGCACCCTAACACAACCTTCTGATGGCTCTATTCGAATCCTTGGCATACCGATACATACTCAAGGTCGAATCAAAACATGGCTTGGCCAATTGACACTAGAGAAGAAGAAACTACTACACGTGATCAAGCGCATCTCTAACTAAAGTTTTGGGGGCACCGCCAACGAAGTTGCACGTACACTAGTGCAGACAGTTCTGGTATCGAAGTCATGTTACGGCGCCATTCACTACCGCCTTACTTAAGTACAGATTGGCAATTGGAAGGCCTGTACCTTGAGGCCATGAGGGTAATCAGTGGGCTACCGTACCGTACTCAAAAACAAGATCTATACCGGTACAGCTACCTCCGTTGACCCCATAACATTATAAACTTACGAAACACAAATGGATCACGACAGGCGCCTACTCACACCCAAAGGTCGACGTCTGTTGAAACTCGACGACCTCTCCCTCCAACCTACAGCATTAGAACCAATCATATTTTCATGGGAAGGTGTACTGGTTACGCACCTAAACCCGCTACCAACGAACACCCACAAGACTAGCCACACCCACAAGGAAAAAACACAAGAGATTGTCAGGTCTAATTTGCAATCAACACACGTGACCCTTTACACAGATGCATCCTTAGACAAAACTCGCCTCCTCATATCGCTTGCTGCAACCGACCTAAGCCGAACGAGCACGCAGTGTTTCTTGTTTCTGTGTCAATGAAATCATTTACACGACTGAAGTCAAACCGCACGCCATAATTCTGGGTGCCCACATGATCCCAGATGTTATACCTTAAAATAAAACTCGACTTACGATCTTCACGGATAGCCCTGAAGCAATTAAAGCGATATGCACCCCACCCCAACGACATACTGCGGGTCATCGTATAAAATCTCTGTGTGAGCTTCCAGCCGGGCCATAACATCCAAATACGAGTGTAGTGGAATCTGGCAACTCAGGTAACCCTGGGAAGGAGGAGGCCCATAGGCTCGCGAGGGAGGCAGTTCTCAACCACCTCTCAGAGTCTGCAGCACCTACTCTTCCACATAACCCTTCCCCTGAGGAACTCAGGAAGACACTTCGACAAGAAAGCAAAAAAGAACTCGGATCAACAATTCCTCAGCTACAGGACCCGATACACCGCAATGTACCATGAGCTGCATAAATTATCATTACAAAGGCCCGGATAGGTTACGCTCCTACGGAAGACATCCTAACTCGCTAGGAACACTACCCCGTACACAAGAACGCACAAGTTACACCAGACCGACTTATATGCTCCATATGCCACCAAGATCGACCGACAATAATCTACTTGCTGTGGTCATGTAGGGTCATGGAAGGAATCTGACAAGCCACAAGTAGCGTGGCGTCAGATCTCTGTAGGATTGGCTATACGCAAAAAATAACGTCAACGACGTGCTGTTTGGACTTTGGGCCTTCGTAAACGAGGGTTGCCTCGTCAATAGACCTGGAACTTTATCGACCCTGAACTCCTTCCCCTATTTCCCCAACAAGCCAGATTGCCATTCTATCTATATTTCATTCATTCATTCATTCATTTAGTCCTTGGCTCATGGCGGCGTCTTCTGCCCTTTCGACAGCACACTGGGGGTTTCGCAGTTTTCGCTGTGTACCACGGTCACTATTTGCCCCTTACAACTGATAAGAAATGTTCCTTTTCAATATTTGAAGTCTTTTCTTTCTACTGGCCTGTGAAATGTTGTAAAGTATCTGGCATTGAAGGCAAACGGATATAAAATTGTGCTGGTGGCGGAGCTCTCTGTGGGTGAGATCTCGAGCAGTCTTGTTGGCCCGGTCGTTGCGGTATAGCGTTGCATATTCGGAGATCCTAATCAATGTGGTTCTGGTGTATGGGTTCGTCTCGCGGTGGTTTAAGGCCGTGAGCTCCACTCCGGAAATTCATTTATGGCGAAGCTCCTCTTGCTCAGGCCCTATCCCGCTCTTCGTTGCTGCTGTATACGGCACGGCACATTAATGATGATTGCGGCAGGATCCCCCTAGGGATTGGCCAAGGAAAGATTGGCTGAAGAGGTCAAAACGTTGAACGCGTTCGTTGCTACCCAACAAGGAGAAGACCAAGAAGAAGGGGTTGTCGTTCGTCACCTGGAGCTCAAGACACGCACCGGGGGTACACGATACAAGACGCTCTGCAGAAGGCGACGGCCAAGGTGGGTAAAATGTCACACACCGAATTCGCCAACTTACCCATGGAGATTCTCATCGTCCAAAACAACCCCTACATAACCACCCCAAACATCGACGTCGTCGACGGGCTTGTCAACGGAGCGGTGGAAAGCTTGACGTGTCGTGTCTTTATATGATGTGCGGGCGAATGTTTCGCGGTTTTACCGATAAGCATTTTAGCTTCGCCCCTCTCATCATCATTCACTTCTTGGAGATGGCGGGATTTTTTTCGCGCAAAGTTGCGGATCACTGGCTGGAAATCACCAACGATATGCCGAACTTTGTTCATCGCTAGGGCTAGCGCAATTGCCAGCTATTCACCCTTCTCCGGGTGGTCGGTGCGGATGGAGCCGGGGGCAAGCACGTTCTTCGAGTAGTTGGAGACTTCCTATATTATAGTTGCACTGAGCGTGCAAGATGCTGCGTCGGAATACAAAGCCTGCGGATGTCCTCGAAGTTGCTTCTCAAGCTGTTGCACTGGCAGCTTTTCGCTTCTCGATCTATAGGTTGTATTCACGTGCGTGTTAGGAATGACGGCACCTATACGTGGGCGTCACCAAGCGTGTCTATTCCTAAGGCGACGCTACCTCTCACGTATCGCTGCGTTCATCGGGCTCCACAAGATGCTGGTACGTCACCACGCTGGCTCCCTATTAAGCACAGCACAACACAACAGCAAGAGCTGCTTTATGTTCCAAGGTGTGTCCAGCGAAGACAATATAACACCTCGACGACAATTACTGTTCGGTGCAAACACCTACGATCCATCAATCACCAGGAGCGGTAAAAACTTGAGAGCATACGTGCGCGTGTGACTGCGTCGTGAAGGAACAAGTCCACTGGTAGGGTAGTTGAATCAGATGGCTACTTCGATTTGATTGATTGTAGGGTTTAACGCGCCGACGCAACGCAGGCGATGAGGCACGCCGTAGTGGAGGGCTCCAGATTAATTTTGACCACCTGGGGATCTTTAACGTTCGCCGAAATCTCGTACACACGGGCGTTTTTGCTTTTCGCCTCCATCAGAAAAGCAGCCGCCGCGGCCGGGAATCGAACCCGCGACCTCGTGCTCAGCAGCGCAACGCCTTAGCCAGAGATGGCTACTTTAAGGTCTGTTACCGCTTCACCGACAACACAGAAGCATTGCTGCCGACAATCTTGCCATGTGGAAGCCATAATCAAGTGATTTGATCAAATTGCGGTTGCGAGTACCCAGCGTTTGGGCCGACTGGAGACTGCCAGCACGGCTCGGACGGTAGATGATCTCGCATGCACTAGCGGCTACCGTACCTTCGGATCTAATCGGCGCGCGCGTGAAATATTTCCTGAAAAGAGTTATTGGGTTTTGCACTTTGCCACGCATTAGAGGACACTTGCTTCTACATCCGTGGTTGCAGGAAACTGCAGCGCCTGCCTTTTGCGCGTTGTGTCGCAAAACGTTAGCAGCAGCGGTGTCATACCCCAGTGGGGCGATGTTCTTGAGCGCACCTTATATCATGAGTGCGATTTATTTTATATGTGTTGACGTCACTACCTAGAATCTAGTTCAGCGTGGCAGGCGACGCAAGTCGATGTTTTTCCTTCAGAGAGGCGCGGCTGCAGTGCGCATGTGCAAGAACAGCAGGCACTATCATGGCCATTTGTAGTGTTGGCAAGCGCAGACATTGGCCTCTAATCTTTCCAGTGAATATCATGTATATTGGGTGCGTGTTCCTGGGCAGGGGTGGCACCCAGATGCCTTTTGGAATTAGCCTTCCTGCTTTGGACTACATTCGCAGTTTTTTTTGTCCACAGGAGGACTACATTCGCAGTTTTTTTTGTCGCACAGGATTGTCTAATCGTGTCAAGACCTGCGACGGCTGAGTCCATTTTTTGTGAGCAGGGATCAGGCAGGGGGTGGGGGATGCGGCAACCGAGCTTTGTTGCCTCCTCCTCCTTCCAGAGCCAAAACAGACGACTGGGCGAGTTGGTACATTGTCTTGCTTGGTAACAGCGCAAATAAAACAGGACACAAAAGAAAGAAGAAACGGACACAGCGCTGACTTACAACTCTGTAAGTCAGCGGTGTGTCCGTTTCTTCTTCCTGTTGTGTCCTGTTTTATTTGCGCTGTCACCAAGCAAAAAAATCCTTCCAGAGCCCCTGGTAATAAGGCGGCCTGCTGCACTTATTGCGATATCATAGCCTATATTGAAAAGCACCAAATTCCTTATTAAAAATAAATGCTGATTTATTTCAGCCTTATTGTTTAAGAAAAAATTCATGCTCAACATTTTATGAGCACCCAGGCTTCGCTCAGGTCTGGATAATTGCGCAAACAGCTCACTGTTGAGACCCTGTTGATGTGAAATCAGTAAAAGCAACGCCTTTAAAACGGCTGTGTGATTCAACGCAGGAAAGTCTTCGGTAGCTTTACACACCTAAAAGTTACGAAAATGTATTTTGCAAGAATACGTTTAGATTTTTAACCTCCATGTGTGCGAATATTTTTTCTCAACCCTTAGGTTGTTTTTTTGGCATATACATGTACAAGGTTTATGCGCAAGAAGGCCAGTAAGGTTGCGGGGTGTTTAGCTCAGTGAGGTGGTGGGGTTGGTGACGATTCCGCAAGGTCGTGCCCCTTTCTCGTTTTGGTGTCGTGTTTCTGGATGATCATTGCACGGTGATTCTTGTATTGCTGCTAGTGCGCAGCAAAGGAGCGGGAATAGCTGCCCAGAAAGCTCAGGACTCAGGAAAACATCGGCCGCTGCGAAAGCCGGTGGCATGGTGCTTAATTTCTCGGGCGCCGTAATTGGTAAATAGCTTCGACACCGCGGACAAATGCGGCGTATTAAGAGATTCAGAGAGTATACTTTTCTTGTAAAACGGGATATGCACACATTTACTCGCAATCTATATCCATGCAAAGTAGGTATCTCGTGTTATTTCAAGCTTAGTAAAAAGATCACCGATCGTTCAAATTTTCCGGCTGTAGTAACAAAGCAGCGAAAATGTGAGAATTATAGTGTTGACCATACACCTATACGAATGAATATAACTTGCGAATAAATAAAATTGTACTAAAGTAAACGTAGGAAAAAATGATAGTAGCAATACTGGGACATGTTTCGAACTCGGGTACAGTGGGACTGCTATTTAAGCTCGTAAAGAGAATTTATTATAACCCACATATCAGGGCTAAAAAAGCAACACAAATATAGTATCACAAAATAAAAACGGTAGATCTTATGCTTGCGTATAGTTGCAATATATGAGCCCTAGTATTAATTTGCATAAGTGGTGTTCTCCCAATGTTCAGAAATCCGAGCGTATTTCTTCCACAGAAAGAGTAACGGAACGTGAAGAGGAAGCAACGGAGAGCAGTTTGCACACATTTAAATGTCTCTACACACGTTAAATATCTACATAATTGCAGACAGGCCTTCCGTCAAGGCGTGTCCTTTTGTCACTGTGGTGTTGTCACGCTTTTCTCTGTTTTCGCGCGCGCTTTTTTCGCTGCGTTGTTATGTCGCGGTGCGCGTTTGTCGAGAGCCCATTGGTCGAGTGCCCTTTCCATGCGGTGCTTTTATGTCGGCGCTCTGATGTCACATGCTGTTTTTACTGTGCCCCAACAGTAACGAAAAGTCCCTGTAGATTCCGCCTGTGCAGCGGAACACAGCAAAATTGAATTGACTCAAGTAGATCTTGAAAGTGACTTTCATGGCAGGGGCGAGACAGGGGGGCAAAAGAGCAAGTTGGCGGGGGAGATGTGCGAGGAATTTGCATGGGACATAAGTGGCAGAAGGCTATCGCCTTTCGGCTTGATTTGCAGCGAATTGAGCAGATGTGCGACCAATTTTAGTTGATATTCATGCCCCGAGCACGCCATAAATTCTATATACAGAAGCTGCACCGTCCCACGTGGCAAGTTGTGTATCGATTTTTTTGTCGATTGTAATGAACAATTGATGCTCTTTTCTGTCGAATTTCAGTTTTGGAACACAACCAATACAATTTGGACATTCAAGGGGACCTATCCTACTAACACGGTGCCTGCGATAACCTGCAAGCTTGATTATGTATCGTACGCAACGTACAAGGAAGTGCGCTTCCACAGGACAAAACAAGAAAAGTAAATAAATTAAAAAAATTCCTTTGCCTTGTTGTCAGCATTTGAAATATCTTGCTTCTTCATGTTTTTGTCCATGCAAGCAAAGAAGATGTAACTGCTCTCACAGGAATATTTGTGGATGTGCAACAATGGCGATATGAACCAACCATGGTTGAAATCACAGGACACGGTGCGTATCATTCTTCTTTTTTTGTTAAACATGTTGAAGACGATGTTATGTATCATGTTGACGAAACAGCGTAAAAAACGGGGACACTAGGAGAGAAAGACGACAGGACGACGCCGCACTCACAACTATTTTTTAATAAACTGCAACACGCATATATATACTATGTCCCCAAAACCCACGTGCGCTCACAACATGACGCACATCGAGATTATCACTACAAAGTAACACCAAACTATAAGTCACGGACTTATCTAGAAATAAGAATTCTTTTTCATGTAATGCTATCGACGGCTCACTTATGCAGATATCGCCTCTTTTTCTAATGTGAAATGCTTCGATAACTTCCCCAGTGATCTGATTAGTGTGAACCGAAAGGATGGTGGTGTCATGAAAAAGCGGAAAACACCCATGCTCGGAACAGTGTCTGGTGACATGTGAATCTTTCTTGTTTTTTAGTGCGTTTTTGGGCTCTAATAATCTTATATTAATTTTGGGGACATAGTATATATATGCGTGTTGCAGTTTATTAAAAAATAGTGTGAGTACAGCGTCGTCCTGTCGTCTTTCTCTCCTAGTGTCCCCGTTTTTTACGCTGTTTCGTCAAGATGATACATAACCAGTACCAACTCGCCCAAATGGTGCTCCTTCTGAAGACGATGTTGTGGTAAGTTAAGGTACATCAAACTGGCGGCCCTATTATGAAAACCTTTTTATTTCGCGAGCATAATTTATGCATGTAGGATGGAGATTTTGTGTGCCTAGTACAGAAAAGACCCGCGGTATTGTAGAGAAACTCACCAAAAGAATGTGCACCAAACAGTGGAGTATTCAACTAATAAAAAACAAGTCCAAGAAAGCACAAAATGTGGCTTCAAATTCAAGCATAACTTTGTCAAGCAAAATACCAATTGGGTTCAACAAAACGTTGGGCAAATTTGACGGTGGCTGCAATTACAACCACTACTCTCCTAATTGCGAGATCAGACCACACACCTGAACCAAAATAGCCGGATAACTTCTGCGTGCAATACAGAAGTAGCAATTCGGCAAACAGCAAAGCACATTTTTGCTAATAGCGCTAGCGAATGATTTTGGCCAGGCCTCTCTGCTGCTCTAACGAAAAAAAGATTGAAAAATTAGTTCCCTTCCACTCTGTGAAGCAAGATGACCTGCAAAGCCGTACGCGGTCCTCGGAGTGCACGAAACAAAACACATTTATCTTAATTTGCGATGGAGCATACTTCCTAACCAATTAACTGAATGAACCTCTGAAGGATCCAAGCTTTCTTCTTGCAGATAAACATGGAACTGCATGTGTCCCTCCCGCGTCGTAAGCATCTCATCGTTTGTGTAAGGCCGGGTTCAGACTGTTGCCGCCACTGTCGTAATAACTTTAAAAAATGACGTCATTTCACGTCTCAGCCAACCGAACTGCGTGACATGCCATTTTTTCACGTCCATAGATAAAGATATGGCTTTTCCGTCGGTAGTTTGAACATAGCCCTTACGCACAAACCCAATACGCTCTACCACGATGGACTGCGGACAGGTCCCATTGGCCGTTAAACGTCCGCCTTTAATACTCGCACCAGCACAACGGACATGCCATCCATCATTACGGGCATGAAACGTATAACTGCGCCTTGTCCTCCCTCCCACTATTCTCCACTACAAACCTGCGCAAGCATAAACCAGCAACCGGCCATGTACATGTGCTTAGAAGCGACAGACGCCATTGAAAATAGCTCCTGAAAGTCCTCTGAAGACGTGATATTGGCTCGTGCCTGCGTTCCAAGAGGGCAAGTTGATGTTCATCCGGGAGGGATTCGCCGCTACTCGACGAGCGGAACTTGAGGGGGAAACGGCGGCGCCAGCAGCTTTCCGTTGTTTTCGTGCCCATTCGCGCATGTGTTCGGGCCAACGCTTCAAATCATGCTCTTCCTCCAAATGAACGGCATGCATCCGTCCCATAGCGATTTAAAACCTGGAAACCCTTGAGATCTATACACACGAACAAACTTGTGGGTGTCCGTTTTCCTTCCCCATCGTATGCATCTTACTGTGTGTATAAGATGTCTGTTTAACACATCAACCCACCCCCGAACCACTCTATTAAGGAGACAGCTGACTAAATGCATTGTGTCATGTAATTTCACAGATAAATCTCCCACCAGTGCAACCCGCATTTTATCGGTAGCGGCATGAAGCGTAGCTGCGCGTGCCTCGGACGGCCTTCCAAGATGAAAAAGAAATATGGGTTCAAGCCGGCATTCAACTGGCTGAATTTTCTCTTTTCCGAGAGGAATTCGCAGCTACTTGGTGAAGTGAATTTGAGCGGAAATGGCGACGCCGGTTTTCGGCCGTTTTAGGGGGCAGCCCTTGGGCAGCCGTTACCTGGCTTCGCGAGAGCGGCTTCTGTGTATATCACCTAACTGAGTGAGCGAATGCAGCAGCGACGAAAGAAAGAAAACGTAGATGGGCGTCTAGTGAAGGCTGAAGGGGAGTACGACACGTGTGTCTGCGGCATCATCTGATTTCTCACTACCTTTCCCTCCCATGTCCCATGTGTTGGCACCAAGGAGCTCCCTCACCCTGACACTTTCCTCAGATGCTGTTCCATTCTCCGGTAATCCAAAGCACTTGACGTTTGCGCGGGAGGCTCAAACACGATATGCAACATGCTCGCTGCCCCCTTCTGCGGGGATAATCCGAACCACATGACATTTCCGCGGGAAGTTCAAGCACGATTTGCAACATGCTGGCTGCTGGCGGCGGCGCACTGTGAGATAGCAACAGAGTAGCGCATGCCACCGTACGTTCGCTGATCACGCGAACACTTCCTGAGACGCAGCAGAAAAGCGCCGTGACCGAGAAGACAGCAGCTCACGCTGCGCACAAATTTTATACAAGGGAGTGTAGCATCGTCAGTGTATTTTATTACGCCCATGCGTGCTACTGTTTGTTTCGCAATCCCCTGATACCCGACCTACCGCCGTTATCTGTAGACTGCGGAACTTGCCAGAGGGGAGTCAGTGAATGCGAGGGGGAAAATAGTTGTGAAAGAGGTGTCAGCGGTGGTGAGGAGGAGCATCAGACCGGCGCAGAGGAAATCGATAACACCGGAATGAAAACTGGGGGGGAAGAGGGTTAGATATATACAGCTTTGCAGTAAAAAAAACAGCGGTAAAATAATAATTGAAATAAGTAGAACATACTTCCGCACGAGTGAATGTTTACAGATATATTGAGATTTTACCGGACATGATGAAGGTGGCGCTGTTTAAGGAGCCACGCCGAGACTTGACATTACCTGAGCGGGCTACTGCCTGCCGCATGACGCGAAGTTCTCCTGGAATCTAATCAGTGCAGTGTTCACATCAACACCAGCTCTAAAACTTGGTCGCCTACGCAAATGTGGTTCTGATGAGGGACAGGAATGGTGGAACGCGGAGGAACGCGGCGAAGAATTCAATTGAGCGCACAACCGAGTGTTAAGAAACGTAAAAACTCATACCTAGACTGTAGCCTGGGACACAACGGTTGGGAGAACCAGAACGTGCGGCGTCATAGCCGCGGCAGGCTCACTGGCGCCGGCGCGTGGCTAGCTATGCGCCTCCGTTGCGCTGTACCTAAGTCTGACGCTGCGCAAGAGGCGCTTGATAGCCGTTTCAAGTGGCTCCTCGAGAGCAGTACTGCGCATGCGCGAGGAGCAGTGACTGAAGCAATACTGCAAGCTGGGCTAGTTGGTGCATGATATCAAAAAACTTCAAAGCGCACAAAAAACGGGGACAAAGAGAAGCGACACACACACGCGCTTACTCGCCACTACCGGTTTTATTGAACAAACACAAATATATACATGAACACAAAACATAGATTAAACAAACATTGTGCCGATTAGATTGTGTTCCTTCCCGTGAAGAGTGATGTATGATTTGCTTATACACTTGTCATTTTGTTCCTTGATAAAGTATACCAATACCAGTTCCCTGACAGTTTGATCATAATGCGTGTAGAGCACCACTGTCTCACCAAACAACGGGTGACGCTTACACTTTTTGCAATGAGCAGGCAAATTGCGCCTGTTGAGTTTTTCACAGTGGACGCATGCTCTTTCAAACGAAAGTTTCCCACATACACAGACTTGCATGATAACGGGATTCTGTAAACGACGCCAATCGCACAACGAACAAAAGGCACCGTATGTGTGTTTGGTTTTTTTCAATAAAACCGGTGTTTGCGAGTAAGCGTGTGTGTCGCTCCTCTTTGTCCCCGTTTTTTTGTGCGCTTTGAAGTTTTTAGAGTGCAGTGACTGGACCGGGCTGGACTGGACCGCACTGGACTTGATTGGATTGTATTGGACTGGACTGCACTGGACTGGACTTGACTGGACTGGACTGCACTGGACTGGATTGGATGAAATTGAATTGGATTGGATTGGAAATCGTTTTAGTAGTAGTAAGCATAATCAGCTAATCCTAGAAAACCAGAAAACTTTAGAATAACAAGCTGAACCTTAGTTCACGCTACGTATACCCTGGCATAGCCGAGGTAAGCAACTGCTAATTTTTTACCCTTGCTAATTTTGCCCCTCCCGTGAAGCCGCATGTACGGTTCAAGAAGCATAAACCTCCTCTCTTCTTGCGATACCTCATATCCACTATACAGTGTGTCCCAGCTATCATGCACCAAGGTTTAAAGGACAGCAATGGCATTACTCGAAGACAACCAAGTGCATAATGTTTCCAGTCAGTGGAGTATCGGGCGGTAATTTTGTCGTGATTGAGAATAAAAAAAATAAATATAAATAATTATATATCTCGAGAAGCACCGTCCCTCGCACCAAAGCGTAAATGACGTACTTCTACGTACCAACGCTGAAGATCGAACAGTGATATTGTTCTGACATACAAAGAAACCCGCAAAATATAAAAAAAAATACCACGTAATGGCGCTCCCACCCGCATCAAAAAGCAATGCCTCGAACAGGCTGCCTCCGAGTTAGCCAGAATGAAATAAAGGAAAGAAGGAACGAGGAACTCGTGCCCGAGTTTGTTCCTTATCTGCAACAGGCTTCCCGCAAAACTTGCCGTTGTTGCTCCTTCAATGCATGCCATTATCAAGGTGGTGCACTGTCTAATCGGACGTGTGTGAGGCAAGGCAGTTGCTTTCAATCACCTCATTTGAGGGTGCTGGTTTATTAAGCGGGCGGGAGCGCCGTCACGTGGTATTTTTCATATATCACGGTGTTTCTTTATCAGTCAGAATAAATGAGTAAGCAATTATATCGCCGCCGAAAATACCGCACTTGGATGCCTCTCGTGGGTACCTAGAAGTGCCTTTCTTTGCATTTCTGTTTATCTGTACAGGATTGAACCTGTGATAGGAGCAAAGACGGAAAAAAGGGAAAGATTTTTCGGCGTCGGCTTTAAGGTAAACTTCAGACCATTCAGTGTTAGCAACGGCATCGATAAATTGCTCTTTGTCCAATGCATGTCGGATAAATAAAGGTGCCTTAAGTTTTGAAATGGAATAGGATCGGGAAAATATGGGATAGGGGTTAGTAATATTAATCTGTAGCACTTCGGCATCTGGTGCAGTGAGTAAATTTTTAAATGATTTTTCGACGAGGAAGCCGTTGCTATTGCTGGTTGGTCCAGTTAGAAGACTGATTACACATTCATACCCAAAGATTTTTAGAGCAGCTAGATGAATGATTGAGTTAGAGGACAAATGGTATCATAATAGCATTTTTGTTTTCAAGGAAATAATATTTAGGGAGCGGTGGAAGTTTGTGCGAAATTCAGGAACCCATGAAAATAGTGATTTGTAAACGTCAACGAATATAAATGTTATTTTTTATCTAGTTTAAGAAACGTATGCTCAAATTCAAGCCAGACGGATCCATAGTGAAGGGTGTTTAATTTGAGATCAAATCTTCGTTTGCAGGAAACATGCGATAGTACGTATAGGGCTACGCCACCTTAATAGCTCGATAATCTCTGACAGTAATAAAGTGTGTAGGTAGGAAACCAGGAAAGGTTTCTGTAGTCTTCCGATGATCAGGTTTCTTTATTTTTAAATACTCAGAAAAGGTTGGTAAAACATGAAAGAAGATTATAAAATTCATCTAAGTGTTTTCGAAGGCTTCCGGCATAAAATTATAAAAAAGCGGGATTTATTTCCCAGAGACGAGTTTAGTTGCGCAGGTGACAGAAGAGATGACATAGAAGACATGGCTGGCGCATGCCGATTATGTACAATGGGAGCCAGTTAGTTCATTTTAGCCAGATCAGTCTCATCGCGTATGCTGTATACTTTACTGTCGGCTGTCTTGCGTGCTTTCATTTGAAAGTTTTGTTTCCACAGGAACATCCATTTTTCTCTTTCTTCAGAACCAGAGCCTTAGAAAAGAGAGCCTTGCTCGCAGGAGCCCAAAGTTCATTCACATGCACGGGACTGAGAGGTGTCTGTGTTATGGTGATGTCGCTCATGCAAAGTTGCTCACGGTGAGGAAAACGGCAAACAAAGGGTGGCGACCGTTTGCCACGTAAATTGAGAAATTAAGAGCTACTTTAACTGCTACCGGGATGAGCGAGGGCTGAACACGTTCGACGAACTAGTGGAGCTAATAGTACCAGCGGGTCAACTCAAAAACAACCTCGAAGAAGGCGCACTACGCTATGTCACGTTACAGAAAGCGAACGAGTGGGTGAGGGGCTCCGTTTCTCAGCCTTTTTGCAAACTTTAGAGGAATTAGAACGAAAATGCAGGGTTTAAAAGAAACGAGAAGTGAATGATGTCCAGTTTCCTTATGTAAAACAAGATAAGGCAGCTAAGGAAGCTGCCTTATCTAAGGAAGCTGCCTTATTCGGAAAAAAAACAGTTCGTTGTTTTATAATCAGGCACCGAGAGGGTGTATTACAGGTGCCCTCAAGGGCAGGTTACAGCAAGGAACAAAAACAGACAAGGCAGGCCGGAAGCAACGGCAGCAACAGCTTGTCAGTGCGGGTTAAGGGAAGGGAGGATGAGCTGCAGCCGGTCAGTTTGGACTGTTTGCACGGCTAGATTAACGCTATTCATCTCACGGGGGCCGAAAACCGCACCTCCACGAGAACGCCGATCCTGAGGAGCTAGTTAAACGTAACAGCACCAATGGCTTGAGACCGCGTTTGGGAAGAAATTCAAAGCTAAGTTGGCGGTGGTGCCGCTGAACATTGCGCGCGAAATCGGCGTGTTCGCCGAGGTAAGCAAAACAGTGTCAGTGCTCTGCGCGCTAACTGACCAGCAAACTTCGCGGACAGATTGCTTACTGTCCAAGAAGAGTGGCAATCGCTCAGAAATTAGTGACAGATGAAAGGTCTGCTAACACTTGGTCATGAGGAGGCGAGAGCGCGCGCGGAGGTCGAACTGGCGGCGGGCGAGGCCGGAGCAGTCGGAGAGGGGGCGGAGGCGCTGCGGGTAGCCGTTTCCTAGATTGCCGCGAAGGAAGGCGGCACTCAGGAATGGGGAGATAATGCTCGAGATGCAGAGTCTGGCCCCGAAGAGGCAGGCGAAAGTAGCGCACCAGCGACTATTCGTACGATGCAACAAAGCGACGATTCTTTGTACAGCGCAAGGAAAAACGGCAGAGCAGGTAAAGGGGGAATGCTAATGAGTGAAGGGCTTCTTTACCCCACACAAAGGCGAGCTACTGGAGCAGCAAGTGAGGGAGTTCGTTCTTCCCCACAATAGGCGAAACAAAGTGTTCCAGTTCTCCTACGAGTCTAACTGGGGAGGGTGGCTGTTGTGCCGGAAACGAAGGCATAAATACAACTTATTTTGGTGCGAATCTAAGAGCATGCTACGCACTGCTGTAGCAGCTGCTATGGGCGCTATGCGAGAGGAAACCTGGGACAGTTCGACAAGGTAGAAATAGAGCCGCTGGCGCGTCCGGAGTACCCCTTTCAGGTCAGTATCAACGTGATAGGCCCACTGAAGCCACCGTCAGCAGGTTGCCTAGATACGCGTTGTGCATTGTCCACCTTCTCACATGCTGACCGTACATTGTGTACATGCGCTCCTTGAGTGCCAGGGCGAATTGCGACGCCCTGATGACCGTGCTAACCAGGACAAGGATACCCGAAGTTTGGGCATCTGACTGCGTAACTAACTTCTCCGTGGAGCTCCTCAATGAATTCCTTGGAAAGCTCGCTGCTCCTCTAGATTTTAGACGCCGGGACACAAAGAATGTAACGGGGCCGTCGAAAGATGGAACCGAACTTTTAAAAACATATTGGTTCACACTATATAGAAGGAAGGCAAGACTGGGACAAGTTCGTCCCGTTCGTTCTGTGGACTTATCAGGATTCCACGCACGATACTACGGAAGTTGCACTCTTTTAGATAATTTACCCGAGAACGCCAAGCGGGCCGCTCTCTCTGGCTGAGCGCAGTTTGGCCGGAGAAGATACCGTGCCGGAAATTCTTGGGCCGTCGCCATATAGTTTTCATGCTATACTGGATCGCGGTGCCGTAGCGGCCGAGCTGATGAGCAGTAAAAAGCAAAACGCATACCGAACCAATTAAAAAAAGAGCTTTCAATCGGTCGAGGCTGTTTTATTGTTCTAGGATGAGCGTCAAGGGAAATTTTTTTCCCAGATGATAAGTACAACGCACTGTCGTCAGGAAGCGTCGGAAGCACTCAATTCGTAGAATGGCCAGAAAGAGGGATAAAGCTCGAGCACACCAGCGAATTTCAATGGCTAAGGGGTTGTACTAATGAGCCCAAGGACGCAGGTTTGATACCCGGCCGGGGCGGCCGCTTCTCTGATCGGTGCGAAAAGCGAAGCCTTCCGTGTGTTCGAGATTTCGGCGCACGTCACCGGTCGCCAGGAGGACAAAATTAAGTCGCAGACCGGGCACCTGACTTAATACATAAAACCGCCGGAAAATTAAACATCGTTCTTTGGGTATTGCATGTTTAACTGTATTGGATTTGCTTTTACGCTAGCCGAGCTGACTTAGGCGTGAGGGACGTAGGGAGAAACGCGCAAGATTCTTTTTTGTTCGCCGCGCTATTGTGTTCACCCGGCGTGTTGGCTCGGAGAGGACTTATACGTAACCCCAAAACCGTTGAAAGTGATGGTAGTTCTGGAAGGATGATTAACTTTCGTTCGTTTCAAAAACTGGCGGAGGGGTACCATTGACACTTTAACGACCCGATTACCGCCACGGGAATGCCCGAAGCGGATTAGAGCTGGAGGTCTTTCAAGGGGGCAAAGTATGAGAGAGAGAGAGAGAACAAAACTTTATTTAAAAAAAGAAAACCGGGTTAACGAGGGGGGTGGCGGAGGACCAGAGGTCCGCCGCGACCGCCAGAGCTCGGCAGGTGACCAGCACTTGGCTGGACTCCTCGGAGCTGCCCAGGGCCTGGTTCCAGTGGGATGAGGAGCTGAGTGGGGAATAAGGGTCAGCAGGACATTCGCAAAGAGAGGGATACGGAGTATCCAGCTGACCGCACTTGGGGCAGTGGGGTGTGTGGAATTGATGTGGATGTGTATGTATTGGTTGAGTACGATGAGGGAACGTGTGCGTTTGTAGTATCCACCAAATGTGGGCAGCCCCGGGGGGTAGGTGTGGATGGGGGGGTGGGAGAGTCGGCGGAGGAGGTGGTAATGAAGGGTAATTTCCCTGAAACTGAGGAGAGACTCGGAGGTCTCGGTCTCGGGAAGCCCGTGTATAGGTGTACGAGAAACAGCGGCCCGGGAAGTAAGAGCTCGAGCGTGTGCATTCGCTGCCTCGTTAGCACCTATGCCGGTGTGGGCCGGGGTCCACACCAGTTGCACGAGGTCGGTCGGGGGGCTTTGGAGAAGAATTGTGAGGGCTACGGGGGATATAAAGCCCTTGGAGAAGTGCCGGATGGCCTGCTGCGAGGCTGATAGGACGGTGATTGGGGTGCGGCTCTGGGAGAGCGCAAGGGCAATGGCCGCTTCCTCCGCCGTAGTTGCACATGATGTGGAGATGGTGGCAGTGTGTGTCGGGACATTGATTTTAGGTCCAATAACCGCGAGGGCATAGGCCGGTTTATGTGGGTATTTGGCTGCATCTACGTACAGGGTGTGTTTGTCAAGGGGGTGGAGATTTGCATGATGACTTGCACGAGCTACTCGGCGATTGGCATGGAATATGAGGTGCATGTGACGGGGAAGCGGTTTGATGCGGATGAGAGCTCGGATGTGGCGTGGAATAGGTTGGGGGGTAGTGGATGCTGCGAGGGGTGTATGACCTGTGATTTCGAGTATGTAATGGCCCGTGGGTGTGGTGGAGAGTCTGGCGAGTTGGGCTGTCCGGTGGGCCTGAAGAATTTCAGGGATGGTTTTATGGATGCCTAGTGACATAAGGCGATTGGTAGGAGCCCCGGGAGGAAGGAGCAAGGCCGCGCAATATGCTTTGCGGAGCATGGCATCCAGGGCGTTTGTTTGAGTGTTTGTGATATGCATGTAGGGGAGTTGGTAGAGTATGTGGCTGATCATAAAGCTGTGTAATAAACGTAGTCGGTCCAGTTCTGTTAAGCCATGATGGCGGTTGGCGACCCGTTTAATGAGGTGGACAGTTCGGGCTGTGTATTTCTCAATTTACTTGAGCGTGGGGAGTGTAGATCTGTTTTGCGTGATAGTAATCCCGAAGATTCTTAGCTCGTGAGTGTGGGGGATGGGGTTTCATTCGCAAATAGTCGTATTGACGGTTGGGGGGAAGGCGGGGTGTTTGGGAGGTGTCATAATAAGTAGGGCAGATTTGGTGGGCGAGCATGTTAGGCCAAGAGGGGTGATGTGTGTGAGGATATGGTCAAGCCCAGGTTGTAAGGTATCTTCTATCTGGGTATCACTGCCACGTGTCACCCTTAGGGTGATATCATCTGCGTAAATGGTGCTGTGAAGTGCGGGGATGTTGAGGAGTTGGTGAGCGAGTGGAATGAGAGTAATATTAAAAAGTAGTGGTGAGAGAACTGCTCCTTGGGGAGACCCGCGATTAGGCATTTGTAAAGGCATGGATTGTATAGGGCCGAGTTTGATAGTGGGTGTGCGTTGGCAAAGGAAGTTGTGGATATAGATATAAAATCGGGTTCCCAGTCCGAGGTTGCTGATGGCTGCGAGGATCGCCTCATGTGATAAGTGGTCAAAAGCCTTTTGCAGGTCAAGTGAGAGTACCGCAGAGTTATCTTTGGCAGGTGGGTGTTTTATTAAGTCGTGGTGGAATTGTAAAAGGGCATCCTGTGTGGAGAGCGCGGGGCAGAAGCCTAAAATATTGGCAGGATATAGGTTGTTCGATTCTAGATAGTGGGAAATACGGTTGCAGATGACATGCTCTAGCAATTTCCCAAAGCAGGAGGTCAAAGATAAGGGGCGGAGGTTGTGTATAGAGGATGGTTTACCCGGTTTAGGTATTAGCGTGATGTCCGAGTGTTTCCAGGCTGCTGGAAGGGTGCCTGACGTCCAGTGTTGGTTATAGAAATTGGTAAGCTGCGTGATGAGATCGTCATTGAGATGTCTAAGTATCCTATTTGTTACTTTATTGTGGCCCGGGGCTGTGTGCCGGCGTAGGGTTGATATGGCCGATTTCACTTCCTCTATTGTTATAGTGGAATCCAGGGCTGCATTTGGTGCTCCCATGTAGCAAGTTGAAGTGAGATTTACGGGTAGCGGTTGGGGGATGTACAAGTCCTTAAGTGTTTTTATGGTTTCTTCCAGGGGTGTTTGGAGCGAATGGATTAATTGGGTTGTGCGGTGTTGTGATTGTTGTTTGGTGTTATTGGGGTCTATGAGGCTACGAAGTATCTGCCATGCCTTTCTGGTTGAGAGCTGTCCTTTGAGGTCGTCGCAGAGGGAGTTCCAATTCGATCGCGCGAGAGTTTGGGCATGCTGTTCTATTTTTGTTCGGAGGTGTGCTAGTTTGAGTTTGAGTTCTCTTTTGTGTTTGTGCTTACGCCATCGTTTTTCGATGCTGCAATAAGCTTCCCATAGGTGAGTAATGTGAGGGTCAACGTATGGGATGCGGATTTTGGGGTCAATGAGAGAGGTACTCTGTTCTTTGGCGTGTAGGATAGATGTTATCCATGTTTTCAGCTCACTTTCTGTGTTAGGGGGCGGGATGTCTAGACGGTTAGTTCGGAATTGGTCCCAGTTGGTAAGGGTGTGTTGTTTTCGTGGGGAGCGTGTATGAGCGCTACAGGTAATTGGTGTTTGAGTGATGAAGTGGCCACTTCCTAGGTATTGTGGAAGTGGGTTCCAT
Organism: Haemaphysalis longicornis; assembly: GCF_048455015.1. Taxonomy (NCBI): domain Eukaryota; kingdom Metazoa; phylum Arthropoda; class Arachnida; order Ixodida; family Ixodidae; genus Haemaphysalis; species Haemaphysalis longicornis. The sequence goes on along the minus strand of NW_027526225.1, from coordinate 68,864,947 downwards.
GTGGCGTTGGATATGTTTTTCGTTATGGTTAGGTCGGGAGCTGTGTCCTTTTGCACGCTATTGCCTAATCTGGTGGGCTGTTGACGGTCGTTATGCATTGTGAGTTGGAGTTCCTGTATAACTTGCCATAGTATTCTACCCTTTCAGGTGGTGCGTGTGTATCCCCATGCTATATGTGGCGCGTTGAAGTCGCCCAGAATGAGTAGTGGCAGGGCTTTGGAATGGTGTATGGCTTGTTGGAATAGCGCTTTGAAATTAGTATAGGTGGATTTGGGTGGGCTGTAGACATTCAAGAATTGTAAAAAGGTACTAGTTGGTTTGGGGGATAAAAGAGTAATGAATAGATGAGGAATGTCAGAGTTGAGCATGTGTTGTTGGGTGGCTGTATTCCTGCGTTCAAGAGTGCTTATTTGGGGGAATGGAGTATCCTGATGTGCTCAGTGATTGAGAAGCTTAGTTGGCGTGTGTGTTTCTTGTAGCGCTATGAGGAGGGGTGTTTCCTCGAGTGTGGTGAGGAATGCCTGGAGGTTAGAGCGATTGGTTCTGTACCTTCTGCAATTCCATTGCCATATAATTTGCGGCTTCGAATTATTCGCCATGTTCTATTGGAGCATCTAGTGGGGTATGAGCTGAGGGAGGTGGGACGGGCTCCAGAATGGCTGCCTGCATCCAGTTTAGCATTTCTTGGTGGAGGTCGTGCACAGTGACTTGGATGGCTTTGATTTGTTCCGCGGTCTGATTTTTTAGGGCGGTAAAAGCGGACTCTACTTCTGTGCGTAGGGACGTAATCGCGTCATGCGTTACCGGGGCCGATGGTGTGTTAGTTGGAGCGGATGCCCGTCTTTTGATGGGGGATATTGTGACGAGTCATTGAGAGCAAGGGGCTGCGGATTGTTGAGGGAGGCTTGCTGTTTGAGTTCGACGTTTTCGCGTCTGAGGCATTCGTTTTCCTGGCGTAGTAGGATGATTGTGTGGTGGAGCGTTTGCATTTCTCTGCGGAGTGCCACAATCTCATCTGGCCATTGTTGTGTTGTGGATTGTGGAGAGGGTGGGGGAGAGAGCAGGCCCCGGGCACTTACCGAGCTCAGGACAGCCTGGCTGTAGGACGTGTTGTGGATGGGCTTGAGGGGTGGATAGGGTGCAGTGCTGGGATTCCCAGGTGGTGGAGTAGTGGTGGTCTGCTGGTTTGTGGCGGGGGTCTTGCGGCGTGGCTGGTGTAGAAAAAGAAGCAAAGGAATAAAAGAAAAAAAAAGGAAGGAACTGCTCGGAACGGTGGCTTCCTGCCTCTCTGCTTCTCTTCGCCCGCCCCTTTCTTAACATTTGGTGCCAAAAACCCCGTGCGGCAACGATTGACTTCAACGCACGACCTCAAGGGCCCGTCTCTCATCTGCTCCGCCCCTTCGCGCTGCGAGTGGTGGAGGAATCGTTTAACGAAGTGGTCCTGTAACTTCACGGCTGGGGGGACGATTAGGGGCAGCCTACCGCGTAATAGAGCGCCTAGAGAGCAAGATTTCTCCGCGAAGAGCCAAGAATACGAGGCCTATAAAGGAAGCTCACTCGTTGCTCGACTCTGGATGTCAAGACATCGCCAAGCTCACGGGCTTGCAAGATCGACTCATGGCCAACGACGCCGAGCTCTCGAAGATCAGCGAGGAGCTCGAGGCCTTCCTTACGGCGGAGGAACAAGACATCGAGTATCAAGCGGCCGAGGAATACAATGATAGGACCCTCAACACGTTGGCCGAAATTCAATGCAAGATCTACTTTCTTGAATGAGCCGCTCAGAACACCCCGCATTCGCCGGCTGTTAACGAACTGGTCCCGCTCAGACAGGAAAGTGCGGCCACGACCTCGGGACCTCAGCTTCCACCGCTGGACGTACCTGTATTTCGAGGTGAGCGTCAGCTGTGGACGGGTTTCTGGGAGCATTTCGAGCAAACCATCCACAACAAAAGCGCTCTGACGCCACGTCGAAGTTTTATTATCTGCGCCGTTACGTGATGGGGGAGGCGGCTGCAGCAATCGCAGGCTTACCTACCACAGACGCCGGTTATGCGGATGCTATAGAAATCCTCAAGCAGCGATTCGGGAATAAGCGAAGGATTAAGCAGCATCATCTTTCCGCACTGAGGAATCTGCTGCCTGTAAAATCGTCTGCTGACATACGGGGGCTCAGGCTGCTTTACGATGCGGTGCAGTTGCATAGCCGCTGCTTGAACTCTCTGAAGGTGCCCACTTGCAGCTTCTCTGCCATGCTCGTAGATATATTGCAGCACGCGCTCCCACACGATATTGTGCTGAATTTTACTAAAGAGAAGCGGCATCGAGAGCTGACCTCCTTCCCAGAGAACGGCCCTCCTCCAGCCAATTGATCGGGAGAGCTGAACCCTTCCCTAACAGGCGAGGGGCTCCCAGACCGCTCATTGGCAGCGACAGCTGAAGCGGACGATGAGTTGAAAGAGCTGCTCACCTTTGTGAGGATGGAGCTAGAGAGCCGCGAGCAGTGCTGCGAGTTGCCCCAACGACAAGTTGCTGGCAACCCACCAGAGAAGCAGCGAAGTTGCCCATTCACGGCATCGGCATTACACGTCACTGACCGCAAAGACCGAAAGGAAGAGTGCTTCTTTTGCCATTCCCAGAAGCACAGCACGCGTTCATGCACCGCTGACATCTCGCTGGCTACCGGGAAAGAGCATCTCGCGAGAGACAGAAGATTTTTTAGATGCACGACCAAGGGTCACCAAGCGAGAAACTGCAGGGCCAGATTGAGTTGCGCGTCGTTTGCGACCCTTCGTTCAATGGCAATAATGCAACCGAGGAACACCGGGAACAACGGTCTGCGTATCGGCCCCGGTTCTACCATCTGGAGAGAGCAGCAAGGAATAGTCGAACGATCGTTCTAAAGACAATGGGGTGCACCTCCAGACGTTCCGAGCATGGTTGAGCCACGACGGGAGGAGTGGACTCGTTCGAGGTATACTCGACGGCGGAAGCCAGAGGTCGTTCATCACCGAAGACCTCGCAACCAAGCTGCGTTTGAAGGTTGTGAACGAGACGACGGTCGCATTCGACACGTTCGGCAGAGCTTCTACCCTGTGTGCGCGGAAGGGAAAAGTCGTTCAAGTCCCCCTTCGCAGCCAACACGCTACAGATGTCCACTTCATTGAAGCGATAGTGGTACCTGTCATCTGCCAAGATGTATCAGCACCATCGGCTGATATGCCTTTCGTAGAAGATCTGCGGAGGCAGGGCAACGTCTTTGCTGGCCAGCAGATGTTCATAGGAGTAGATTCAGAGCCCGGCCTCGGTCTGCTCATTGGATCCGACTACATTTGACGTTTGCTAACGGGAGAAGTTATTCGGAGCCCAGATATCGAAGGCGTGGCGGCGATAAACACTATTTTTGGGTGGACGCTTGAAGGTCCGTCTCGGCAGAAGGCATTCCTAGATGGGGGAACTCGCCTCATGGTCTGCGTTCTGAGGGTAAGCAGCGTCACGGAGGAAGAATCCGCGTCAGAGCTCTTGCAGGCTTTCTGGCAACTGGAATCAATGGGCATAGCGGCCTCGAGCGAACAATCTACTGACGGCCTGGTACAGTTTAAACAAACAATTCAGAAGAACAACGGAAGGCACACTGTTGTACTCCCCTGGAAAAAAGGCCGGAAGAATTCCTTGACGGAACATCGTGACATCGCCCTGAACCGGCTGCAGAAATTAGTAAAGCGACTTTCCAACCAAGAAGGGCTGCTACAGAGGTACGACACAGTGATCAAGCAGTACTTGTTGCTCAACCATGCTGAAGTTGTACCCAAAGTAGTTCCTGATGATCGGGTGGTTTACTAAATGCCGAATCGCGAGGTAGTGCGCGAGGAGTCACTGAAAACCAAGCTGCGAGTGTTTTTTGACGCGTCCTCGCATTCACAAGGTGTTCCATCCCTCAACGACTGTCTCGACAAAGGAACGAACGTCAACCAAGAGTTACTTCAGGTTCTGCTGCGGTTCCGGTGGTATCCCATAGCTATAAACTCGGACATCTAAAAGGCATTCCTTCAAATCGAAGTGCAAAAAACGGATCGGGACGCTTTCAGATTTCTCTGGTTCGAGAACATTCCTACAAGTTCCGCGGAAAAGATGGTCGAATGGAGAATGACGAGAGTGCCAATCGGGTCAACCTCAAGTCCTTTTCTGCTCACGGCCATTATCTACCATCACCTGGATACGGTGTGCGAGGACGACCTTGACTTGGCCAGAAAACTGGAGAAGCCATTTTACGTGGATGACTTACTCAAAGGAGCGGACACATACAACGAAGGATTGGACGTTTACGAGAGATCGAAAGCTACCCCGCACGGGGCACCTTGAGTAATCTTGGTGACGGTGAGCAGCGACACCGCGGACCCCGAGCTCCCACACATAATCCGAGTCCAACCGTGGCGAGGTGTTGAAATGTGAAGGGTAGAAGCCGTAAACGGTGGCCGTCGGAGCCTTTGTCAAGCTCTGGCCTATGGGCTCCCTGCTTGTCTACTAGGCAGGGAGCTCCGGGACCTCTCTTTGACTACCAGGGTAAGGTCAAAGGAGAAAGTACCCCCGTCTCCCTGCTTTTATACTATGCCGTATGGTATTTAAAAAAAACCCCAACCGTGATCAGCCCCCTAAAAGGGGCCGCACCGAAGTATCGTTTCCCCCATTGCCATCTTTGACATTTCCTGAACCAGATCATTACTCTCGATTTCTTGTCATGGAGTCCCTCAATCCAACCCACCCTCTTGCATTTCAGCCAGTCTTCTTGATCACCAAGTATCTTGAAGCCATAATAGGAAAATCATATAAGTGCAAAAAACAAAGGTCTGGTGGACTCCTAATCGAAATGAATGATAAGCAGCACTCTACAAAGCTTCTAGCTCAGGCTACACTGGCTGATCTCGACATCAGGGTCACACCCCATCGGAGCCTCAACAGCTCGCAGGGTGTGATATCCGAGACACATCTCCTGAACGAAACGGATGCGGATCTCCTTGCCGGCTTGAAGGATCAGGGCGTCAATGCCGTGAGACGCCTCACTATCCGCACAGACGACAAGGAGATTCCCACCAAGCACATTATCTTGACTTTTGACCACGCAGTTCTCCCACAACACATAAATGCAGGTTTTATCCGTTGCTCCATCCGTCCGTATATCCCGAACCCGCGGCGCTGTTTTAAGTGCCAGGGGTTCGGGTACGGTACGAACTCTTGCCGTGGCCGAACGACGTGTGCAAAATGCGCGGTGCACGATCATCCGAGAGAGAACTGCCCATCCGAAACCCTCACTTCTGTAAACTGCGGGGGGCCGCATGCGGCGTACTCCCGCAAGTGCGAAAAATTCCAAATAGAAAAAGAGATCATAAACATTAAGGTAACTGAGAACATCACCTTTCCAGAGGCGAGAAAGAGGTTCACCTCTTTCCCTCTGGGTAGGTACGCCGACGCAGCTCGCCGGGGGGCGGAGTGGCGTCTGGTGTCCACAGGGACCCAGTTCAGCGAGTCTGACCTTGTCCCTCACCCCCCCCCCCCGGGGTGCCTCAAACAGCCCAATCCGTTGCCACGCCGCTTGCTGAGGCAGCAGCGGTTGTGGTGACAACCTCTTCTGTAGGGACCGCTGCCGCTTCCGCCTCTGCCTCCCCGTCCTCCAGTGCGTTGAAGGGTGCCGACCTGATGGACACCGGGGGCCCCGCATCGGCTCCCACCGCCACCGCACCTCCCGTGCCACCTCTGGTGCTGCGGAAGCCCTCGGTGGTGACGGCTCAAACGAAGGGCTCCCAAAAGGGGGCCAAGTCCGGGGGGCCTGGTCCGCCGGGCACCCTTCTGGCATCCGACGAGGAGTTGGATGTCACGCCGTTCCTGCCTGCAACGCAGCGCAAGGAGCGGCCTCCGATGTCCAAGCCGACAAAAATGCCTACAAATCCTAGAATAACAGCCCCGAAAGACGACAGATGAACAAACACACACACACTCCAGTTATTCTTAAATTTAAATAATGGGAACAGAAAACATCATCCAATGGAACTGCAGAGGCCTCCTTAAAAATCTTGACGATGTGTATGAGATGCTGCATGCCAATCAGCCAAGTATCATGTGTCTCCAGGAAACTCACCTCAATTCTAAACAAGCAAACTTCTTAAATAGGTACATGGTATTCAGAAAGGACAGGGTTGGCTGCCCCCACTCTTCCGGAGGTGTGGCCATTATCGCCCGGAAATCATTAGCATGCCACACTCTCTCTTTAAACACTGTCCCTGAGGCTGTAGCGATGCGTGCAATAATATTTAATAGGTTGATAACGGTATGCTCCATTTACATCCCTCCTGATTTTGCACTTCTGAGCTCTGATTTCGAGGCACTGGTTGACCAGCTGCCCGAACCATACATATTAACAGGCGACCTTAATGCGCACAACTCTCTTTGGGGCTCCTCCAGAATGGATGCCCGAGGTCGCCTGATAGAGAAGCTTCTTACATCCTCCGGAGCATGCCTTTTCAACAAAAAACAGCCTACATACCATAACTTAGGACACAATACATACTCGCATCTTGACTTGGCTATTGGTTCCGCAGTTCTCTTTCCATGTCTTCAGTGGGGTGTTGGCACAGACCCACACGGTAGTGACCATTTCCCCACTTCATTAACGTATATAGGTATAGGCCCGAGCAGTCCATCTTCCCATAAAAAGTTTAATGAATCAAAAGCAAACTGCAGCACATTTACACAAACATCTCAACTACATCACACATCCATAAAACACCTACACGTGGAGGAAGCCGCCCAACTTGTCATGGCGCAGATCCTCGACGCCGCCGAAAGGTCCATTCTCCAGGCCTCCAGTGGGTCCCGCACCCCAAGGAGGCCCTGGTGGAACGAGGACTGCAGGCGGGCGCGAGAGGCCCAGAACAAGGCGTGGGGGGTCCTTCGCCGGAACCCCACGTCAGATAACCTCATTTCTTTTAAACGGGCAAAGGCTTTTGGGAAGCGAGTGCATCGTGAGGCGGAAAGGGAGAGTTGGCGCACCTTTCTCACTTCCATCAACTCATACACTGACAAACACAAAGTCTGGACACGAATACGAAAGGTAAAAGGGCAACAGACACACAGCCTGTGACTGGTTAGTACAACAGGGGACACACTGGAAGACCAGGCTAACGCACTTGCACAACACTTCGAACACGTGTCCAGTTCAGCACACTACACAAACACTTTCATGAAACACAAAAAAATCTCTAGAAAAGAAGTCCCTGCGTGATAACAAGTCGCACACTTCTTACAATTCTCCTTTTTCAATTCATGAGCTAAAGATTGCTTCACATACACCATGATACAACACCTACACCCAGACACTCTTGAAACACTCCTACATCTATACAACAACATATGGCTTTCGGGGCACATTCCTCGCTCTTGGAGGGAGGCCATAGTAGTGGCTTTCCTGAAGGAAGGAAAGGACCCTTCCTCCCCGCTAGCTATCGGCCCATCGCCCTCACAAGCTGCCTGTGTAAGCTCCTCGAGAAGATGATAAACAGGAGACTCCTGTACTTTCTTGAGTACAATGGTCTTCTCGAGGGCGGGGTGGTCCACCAACGACCAACTCGTCGCGCTCGATTCCCATATAAGGGATGCTTTCCTCCACAAACAATATTATATGGCGGTATTCTTTGATCTGGAAAAAGCGTACGATACCGCGTGGCGGTATGGCATCCTAAGCGACCTCAAGTCCTTCGGCATAACGGGTAACATGATGAACACACTTGCCAGCTACTTGTCTCACTTGTATATACTTGTATATACTGTGTCATTAGTACCCCTCCGCAAGTTTTTAAAACGAATGAAAGTTAATCATCCTTGAAGAACTACCATCACTTCCAACGGTTTTGGGGTTACGTATAAGTCCTCTCCGAGCCAACACGCCGGGTGAACACAATAGCGCGGCGAACAAAAAAGAAGCTTGCGCGTTTCTCCCTACGTCCCTCACGCCTAAGTCAGCTCGGCTAGCGTAAAAGCAAATCCAATACAGTTAAACATGCAATACCCAAAGAACGATGTTTAATTTTCCGGCGGTTTTATGTATTAAGTCAGGTCCCCGGTCTGCGACTTAATTTTGTTTTCCTGGCGACCGGTGACGTGCGTCGAAATCTCGAACACACGGAAGGCTTCGCTTTTTGCACCGATCAGAGAAGCGGCCGCCCCGGCCGGGTATCAAACCTGCGTCCTTGGGCTCATTAGCACAACCCCTTAGCCATTGAAATTCGCTGGTGTGCTCGAGCTTTATCCCTCTTTCTGGCCATTCTACGAATTGAGTGCTTCCGACGCTTCCTGACGACAGTGCGTTGTACTTATCATCTGGGAAAAAAATTTCCCTTGACGCTCATCCTAGAACAATAAAACAGCCTCGACCGATTGAAAGCTCTTTTTTTAATTGGTTCGGTATGCGTTTTGCTTTTTACTGCTCATCAGCTCGGCCGCTACGGCACCGCGATCCAGTATAGCATGAAAACTATATGGCGACGGCCCAAGAATTTCCGGCACGGTATCTTCTCCGGCCAAACTGCGCTCAGCCAGAGAGAGCGGCCCGCTTGGCGTTCTCGGGTAAATTATCTAAAGGGTGCAACTTCCGTAGTATCGTGCGTGGAATCCTGATAAGTCCACAGAACGAACGGGACGAACTTGTCCCAGTCTTGCCTTCCTTCTATATAGTGTGAACCAATATGTTTTTAAAAGTGCGGTTCCATCTTTCGACGGCCCCGTTACATTCTTTGTGTCCCGGCGTCTAAAATCTAGAGGAGCAGCGAGCTTTCCAAGGAATTCATTGAGGAGCTCCACGGAGAAGTTAGTTACGCAGTCAGATGCCCAAACTTCGGGTATCCTTGTCCTGGTTAGCACGGTCATCAGGGCGTCGCAATTCGCCCTGGCACTCAAGGAGCGCATGTACACAATGTACGGTCAGCATGTGAGAAGGTGGACAATGCACAACGCGTATCTAGGCAACCTGCTGACGGTGGCTTCAGTGGGCCTATCACGTTGATACTGACCTGAAAGGGGTACTCCGGACGCGCCAGCGGCTCTATTTCTACCTTGTCGAACTGTCCCAGGTTTCCTCTCGCATAGCGCCCATAGCAGCTGCTACAGCAGTGCGTAGCATGCTCTTAGATTCGCACCAAAATAAGTTGTATTTATGCCTTCGTTTCCGGCACAACAGCCACCCTCCCCAGTTAGACTCGTAGGAGAACTGGAACACTTTGTTTCGCCTATTGTGGGGAAGAACGAACTCCCTCACTTGCTGCTCCAGTAGCTCGCCTTTGTGTGGGGTAAAGAAGCCCTTCACTCATTAGCATTCCCCCTTTACCTGCTCTGCCGTTTTTCCTTGCGCTGTACAAAGAATCGTCGCTTTGTTGCATCGTACGAATAGTCGCTGGTGCGCTACTTTCGCCTGCCTCTTCGGGGCCAGACTCTGCATCTCGAGCATTATCTCCCCATTCCTGAGTGCCGCCTTCCTTCGCGGCAATCTAGGAAACGGCTACCCGCAGCGCCTCCGCCCCCTCTCCGACTGCTCCGGCCTCGCCCGCCGCCAGTTCGACCTCCGCGCGCGCTCTCGCCTCCTCATGACCAAGTGTTAGCAGACCTTTCATCTGTCACTAATTTCTGAGCGATTGCCACTCTTCTTGGACAGTAAGCAATCTGTCCGCGAAGTTTGCTGGTCAGTTAGCGCGCAGAGCACTGACACTGTTTTGCTTACCTCGGCGAACACGCCGATTTAGCGCGCAATGTTCAGCGGCACCACCGCCAACTTAGCTTTGAATTTCTTCCCAAACGCGGTCTCAAGCCATTGGTGCTGTTACGTTTAACTAGCTCCTCAGGATCGGCGTTCTCGTGGAGGTGCGGTTTTCGGCCCCCGTGAGATGAATAGCGTTAATCTAGCCGTGCAAACAGTCCAAACTGACCGGCTGCAGCTCATCCTCCCTTCCCTTAACCCGCACTGACAAGCTGTTGCTGCCGTTGCTTCCGGCCTGCCTTGTCTGTTTTTGTTCCTTGCTGTAACCTGCCCTTGAGGGCACCTGCAATACACCCTCTCGGTGCCTGATTATAAAACAAGGAACTTTTTTTTCCAAATCGCGTCTTCGGCACTTATCTTGTTTTACATAAGGAAACTGGACATCATTCACTTCTCGTTTCTTTTAAACCCTGCATTTTCGTTCTAATTCCTCTAAAGTTTGCAAAAAGGCTGAGAAAGCGGAGCCCCTCACCCACTCGTTCGCTTTCTGTAACGTGACATAGCGTAGTGCGCCTTCTTGCGGTGCATACGGAGCCGCCGTTGCGTGGGAGGTTTCCTTGGCTACCACGGGGGGCGCCGGTGTTGCAGGGACAGGCCGCCGAGGCTCGATGGCGCTACCCCAAAGATTAGGCCTAGCGGCGCAGTGGCGTGGTGGATATTTTGGAAGGCGGTAGTGCTGGTATCGGGAATGGCAGCGACATGAAATTTATGTCAAGAGAGTCCTTACTTTGAGGAGAACTCGTTGGTGAAGTCAGTTTGTACGATTTGGCTCTGTGACGGTACTGCGGGCGTGAAACTCAGGAGCGTTGCGAAGACACGTCCGCGCTCGTCGGCGACCGAAGCGCCCTCCCGGCAAAGTATGAAGGGTACACTTGACGTTCTGTCTACGACGCTTACACAGTTAAGAGTTAATGGGCGAATTTTCCATTCGCTCCACGCCTGACATTGGCGAATCTGGAACTGGGAGGCGTCACTTGGTAGGCTACCAGGTTTTGTTATGCGTTCGAGGTGTTTACAAAGCAAAGGAATTTTGGTGACGCGGGGCACAATTATAGGCGTGCACGGTATGCACAATACGTTAAAACGAGCTCCCTGAGAGCCGATGGCCGTCGCTGGGGTTGCTATTAGTTGCTTGGTTTTCATATAGTTCAGAGTTTGACAGAATACCGTTCCGTCAGATTAAAGCATGGTTGTGCAGATGAAACGTAGGTCACTGACCAAGTCAAAAAACCGCTTCTTTGACTTGGTCAGTGGCTTACGCTTCATCGTCACAACCTTGGTTTTCATATGTATTATATTTATGTTGTGCGGAATACCACCGAGTTTTCGTATAAGAGTGACGGCACTGGGTCGCGCGAAGATTTTCACTCACCTAAGTGTGTTTCCCACTGTGGCCAATGGTAAAACCAGGGAGTTTGATGTTTTGGAAAAGGGGAGAGAGAGGCGAGCCACTCGACGTGGGCCTTGACCACACTCTTTTATGCGATCATGAGCCTTGAGTGTTGAAAATACGTGGTGTAAATAGTAAATAAAGTGTACATAGTGTACTTATTGTTTTGCTTGGACTAGCCCATCGGTGGCTACGTGCTATCGGGAAACGATCCAGCCAGCCGTCGTTTCATCTGATCATCGCTTCGAATATCGGGCGATCGATCTACCAGCTAGGGTCACATTCAGTCATTCATCATTATCATCGCCCATTGTATTTTAACTCAATCCATCAATGCATGCCAGCGCATTCCCACACTACCAAAGCAGAGTGGACATGGTATGTTTAAAGTTTGATGAAAACAGCGCTTTTGCTTAGGTTGACGATGGGGCTCGACTTGAAGCTGAGCAATCCACTTGCATGGCTCTTTGAGATCGCATACCAGCTCACCTGGAAGAAGAGTCAGAGCTGAAATTTGCGCATTGTACGCAGAGCCCCAGGGGTTGTTCCAGGATGAGCCAGGCATAATAAAAAATTCCGCCATCTCCAGGAAGTGAATGATGATGAGAGGGGCGAAGTTCCAATGCTTATAGGTAAAAGCGTGAAACATTGGCCCGCACATCATGTGAAAACTCGACACGTTGTTCTAGGGGTGTTTTTTAAGCACACTTATGTACATGGTGTTTCTTATTTACATATAGATGCAATTATATACACTTATATACACAGAAGTAAAACGCCGTCAAGCTTTCCACCGCTCCGTTGACCAGCCCGTCGACGATGTCGATGTTTGTGGTGGTTATGTAGGGGTTGTTTTGGACGATGAAAGTCTCCATGGGTAAGTTGGCGAATTCGGTGTGTGACATTTTAGCCACCTTGGCCGCCACCTTCTGTAGAGCGTCTTGTGTCGTGTACCCCCGGTACGTGTCTTGAGCTCTTAGGCGACGAACGACAATCTCTTCTTCCTCTTTCCCTTATTGGGTAGCAGAGAACGCTTTGAACGTTGTCCTCTTCGGCCAACCTTCGGTTGGCCAATCCCTCGGGGGATCCTGCCAAAATCATCATTAAAAATTCCCCGCATTTCCCCGAGGGGAAGAATGTGAAAGTGCGAATGCTGGAGTTGAATTTGCGCGGTTCGGTAATGTTCGCGAAAGAGAGATCACACACACACACAACTACAAAGAAAGAAAGATGCATTTATTCACAGACACCTATTTGTGTTGTCGTTGTACTTGATTGCTAGAGCTGATCTCAGCTTTGAAATTTCGTGTCAGTACTCCTTTAAGCGGGTGCATTAGCCCTTCTCACGCCCGATTCCTGGCCAATCCCCCACGTGGGTATGTGCCATGTCAGCGGCCAGGCAGCGCGCGCCCGTCTCCCCCCCCCCGTTGCCAAGGAAGACGAGGAGATTCCTGGCCAATCCCCCACGTGGGTATGTGCCATGTCAGCGGCCAGGCAGCGCGCGCCCATCTCCCCCCGTTGCCAAGGAAGACGAGGAGCGCGCGCACCCGCAGCTGTTGCTATGTGGACGGACGGCGGTCACCGGAATTCAGGGTCGCTTATAAAGTGCATTCGCACTTAAAATGCCGCGCCGTATACAGCAGCAACGAGGGACGGGACAGGGCCCGAGCATGAGGAGCTTCGAACATAAAATCAGGGAACACACTTCATTCTGTTAGAACAAGGGTTTGCCCCAGTATTGTGTCGCCCCTACCACGTACCTGCCGCATTCCAGGAGGAGGTGAGCAAGAAGGGCGATCAGCTACTTTCAAGGAGACTTTAGTTTCTTTTGGGAGAGCCCGCATTCACCTCCGATTGTATGCGCCGCTAAAGAGGGCGGCTCCTTGAGGATATGCGTGGATTACCGCAGGTTGAACTCCGGCACAGTAGCGGACGTTTATCCCACGGCCCTGCATCATGAGTTTATAATGAAAGTAGAGAAGGCTCATTCCGCAACTCTTCTGGACCTCTGGAGGGCATAATGGTAAGCGCCGTCGGTACAATCAGTACACCGGCGAACCTCGTTTGTGTGATACCGAGGGGAATTCGCGAGGAAGGTTATGCCTTGCGCACTCATAAATGCCACTCAGACTTTTTGTGAGCTAAAAGCAAGCTCGTCCAGCCGTATTCCGAGTACGCTTGTCCGTAAACGGATAAAGTCGCTGTCTTCAGTGAGACGCTCGCAGGGCACCTGAACATTTACGCGTGGTCTGCTCGGCCCTAGAGTGGGCAATACTACAGGTGAAGGTTGATAAGCGTGCAATCGCTTCTGGCTCTTACACGTGGTAGTGTAAGGAGTACATGCGCCAGACCAAGATGAGTTGGCGGCTATACAGTGCTAGGAAGCACCAACTACCTTAAAGGAACTACGTGGTGTACTGGGACCTTGCGGATATTACTGAGGCTGCGTTACTAACTACGCCGAAGTAGTCAGGCCGTTGACCGAACTGGCAAAAAATTGCGCCCACCTCCCCGCGAGGGGAACCTTGTGTAGATGCGACGCATCGTGGGGTTCATTTGGTGTTTCCATTGGATTGATTCTGAAATCGCGTGAAACGTGTCGGGAACGCGTATAATTATTATGTTTTATGATTATTCTTATGTTTTATGGGCCAATGTTGGTCAATCTATCTAAGTGGTATGCTTGGGGCTTCGCTGTCGCAACGACCTTTACTCCATCATTGTTGCTGTAAGTGGGAGTTTCTTTTCTTTTATGGCAAGTGTTAATCATTGCCCCATCATGCGCTGTATCAGTAGCTCCTTTACGTAGTTTGAATGAGTCAAGGATAGAAGGCGCGTTCGTAGCATTTCATTCTGTCTCGGTTTTGTGGCGCGGTGGGAAGAGCACCATGTACCTCGTGTTCCGCCCACAGGGTCGTGGGATCGAAAGCGGGCGCCGCTAACTAATATTTTTTTTATAGTGTAGGGGAAGGGGTGTGGACGGACAACAACGCCGTATGGAGGGACAAGTCGAGTAAATGAGATGCAGTCGCATCTAAAATACGGTAAATACGGTAGCTAACAAGACAGCGTGGTCCGGCGAACCTTACAGCACGTTCGAACACTCAAAGCAGCGCTTTGTGAGGCTGTGGCGCTCGCAACACCAGACGAAACTTGGGTTTTTGCGTAACACGGACGCTTCCGCGTTTGCAGCGGGGCTTTGACTGTCGCAGTGCGCTGCAGATGGCTCTGAGCACCAAATAGCGTTCGGGGGCCATCCATTCTCTTCAAAGCAGACGAGATGGCTGACAACGAGCGGGAAGCATGTAGAATGATCTGTGGGTTGAATACGTTTGATATTCGGGTCTTCTGCACTCAGATTACGGTGATGTCCGACGACAGCCAGCTCTCATTCCTCACTCTGACTACATCCTACGAGACCAAGGTATAGCAACTCACCTAATCACATTCCTATGGGACTTACTAATTCATGACCACGAGCTTAAAACAAATCGTGCGCATATACAAGAAGTTTTACAAACACATCTGAATAACCGCCTATTTTTTTCCTTTAGAAATACAGCCCATGTTTACTGAAATAAAAAACTAAACAAGACATGCTTGTTAGTTTGTCAGGTTTCTATTAGATGGCGCGAGCGGTATTCCGTGTGAGTTTTACTTTTTTTATTGCACTATCGAAGTGAAATGTCTAGAATAAGCAAATTAGGCTGTTGTGCACATGTATATGTCCTTTGAAAACTTTTCGCATTCTTGCACGGTGGCTTTTTAGAGCGTCGGTCAGGAAATAGTAAGTCCTATAAGAACGTTAACAAGACCTCCGGAATACTGGTATGGCGCGGTCTAGCGCACCAGACCGGTATTTTGGAGGCCGTGGGTTCGGATCTCACCTGGCAAGCATTTTTTCTCCACTTTTTTTCTTTCCAAATTCTTTATCTGAATGACCTACCACATCCTCCCCTTTGCTTTCAACGATCATTTCCTATTCATCGATCATATATACATATATATATATATATATATATATATATATATATATATATATATATATATATATATATATATATATATATATATATATATATATATATATATATATATATATATATATATATATATATATATATATATATATATATATATATATATATAGCCGTGAAGTAAAGGTAAAGCAGCCGCATTCTGTGCAGAAGGACCATGGTTCGCATCCCGGTGCTGCACGGTTCCCACTGGATTAAAAAAAGTCGGTGTGTTGGTGGCATTGCAGAATGAGGCTTGGGGTGCGGCGTGATACTGGCGCGACTATTCCTGGTAATGCACCCCCTCACCTTCGCAGGAGTGACCACCCTGGTGTAGTAATGGCCACAACCTCCCATGAATACACCAATTAAACCTCGGCGCTCAGTCTCTAGTGGCGGCGATGCAACTGACCACAACACAGTCAGACCTGTGACGCCGCAGAGGGTGCTAAGAATCCCTATATCCCGACAGGCTGCCATTGGAATCTGAACCTAGCCCCATTTAACACGAAAAATTATCTAGTGAGGCGAGTCTAGAGGTGTTGTTCGAGGAACTTGACGGCATTAAATGGGATGTAAATGGGATGTAACAGGTGGTTCCTTTACGATGCTGAAGAATGGATGTGTTCCATGTTACCGTTCTGTATCAGGAAGAAAAGAAGTGGGAGAGGAATTTCTAGTCAATAAAAAGCATAGCTGGTAACATAGACCATTAGTATAGCATGAACGAAACGGTAGGCGGTCTTGTAATTAAGCTGACAAGAAATACAAAATCAAGGTCGTACAGGATTACGCTCCCACAGCCAGCCACGACGATCAGATAGTTGAACGCCGCTATTGCGATGTGGAATCGGCAATCGCTAAAGTAAGGAAACAGTATACCGTGGTAATGGGATACTTCAATTCCAAGGTAGGCAAGAAACAGGGTGGAGACAAGGCAGGTGGGCTGTATGGTCTTGGTTATAGAAATAAAAGAGGGGACGTATAAGTGAATTCGCGGAACGAAATATTCTACGCGTCAGGAATACGTTCTTCTGCAGACGGGAGAGCAGGCAGGGGACATGGAGGAGTCAGAATGGGGAGCCTAAAAATGAAATAAACTTCGTACTATGCGATAAGCCCGGCATCCTGCAGGATGTGGAATGGCTCGGAAGGGTGAGGTGTAGTAACCACTGTATTGTAAGATCTCGAATTACGCTAGATTCGAGGAGAGACCGTAACAAACTAGTACGTAAGAAGCTGATCACTGAGATAACGGTAAGACGGAAACTTGAAGAATTTAGGATCGCGCTGCGGAACCGATATTCAGCTCTAACCGAGAAAGCAGAGTTTACGACACAGGAAGCCAGCGACAATCATACACGCAATATAACGGAGTGTGCAGTAGTCGTCAGAGGTACGATTGCTAGACAGGATAGTGGTTACATTTCCCAGAAGACGAAGGATTTATTTAGGATATAGCAATGCTTGACAATATCCACCCCAGCTTACCGAATACAGCTATCTGAGCTTTCGAAGTTAATCAATAAGCGTAAGACAGCTGACATACGCAAGTATAATATGGACGGATTGAGCATGCTCTAAAGAACGGAGGCAACTTAAAAGGAGCGTAGAGTCGTCTAGGCGTGGGGGCAAAATCAGATATATGAACCTAAAGACAAGCAAGGCAAAGTCATCGCAAATACGGATAAAATAGTTATAGTAGCTGAGGAGATCTATACACACCTGTGCAGTAGCCGCACCATCCGGCATAACGCTTTACGTAGGGGTCCAGTACGCTGCGCTTAGAAAGAGAGCACACCGCCGCAATGGCGCTGAGTGCTTGACTAGAGCTCGCACGGACATCGGCTGGGCTGTTCTACCTGGACCCCTTGTTTATCAATGAAACCCATGACCGAACAACTAAGCCTCCAATGTTTTTGTTTCAAGGAGTGGAGGTCGAGAGTTACTATCCCAACGCTGAATATCAGCAACTGACGCGGCCAAAACTGTCCGATAAAACTAGGTAGCATCCTGTGCCATGGGTTGTAACCGTGATATGCTCTGTCTCAGTGCGGGGAAAAGAACCAGCCATATTCAAGCGCGTGGCCGACAATGATGTAGAAGAGTGCCTGTCGTCGTACGAACGGGAGAACACACGCAAGAAATGCGAGGGTGATACTATGTTGGATGTTGGAGGTCGTTGTTTCCCGCATTTTGTGTCACAAGCTCGTGGTATCGCCATTATAAATCAGACACCACTAGCGAGTCGTCTCTGCGCGTCGAACGAGTTTTGCTGAAGTATTTTCCGCCCTGTCGTGTGCAAATTTGATTCTGAGCAGTGATTGCATGCACGAAACGTGCAAGGGCGTGGCTTGGAGGACAAAAGGCGAAAATCACGCAGATCCTAAAAGGAGAAGATGATAACCCCTTCCATATTGGACTGGCCTCATATCCATGGGCGACTTCGATAGTGGGCACACGGCCACAGCCTTTGTGGAATGCTGGCTTGCGCTCAGGCTCAGCCTATTCGGAGTTTGGCGATGGCCTTTGAAAGCGAACCAACAGTGCTGTCCCGTGGAGACTGGCGAAGACGGCGCCTACCATGGGACAGGTTGGCGCACCAAGGTTTCGTTACTTATTCTTCTTTCCACCATTGCTCACGCACGTGATAAGAAGAGAGTTGGCTAAAAACCCTCGACTTGTCAATAGAGCTATTCTTCAAAACTTAAAAGCTCTGGACTTCATTCGAAACCTAGACTTTAGCTACTGCGAAGTCACCAAACAGGACATCCTGAAGTCATCATCTTCATCATCATGAGCTTGTTTGTCTACTGCAGGACTAAGGCCTCTCTCAAAGACTTCCAGCAACGGCTATCGAGTGCCAGCTGAATTCATGTTTTCCCCCAAATTTTCGTAGCTCATCTCGGTAACAATTTCTCGGCCAATCCCTACTGTGTTTGCGGTCTATTGGCAGCCAGTCTGTCAAACGGATGCCGAAGTAGGGATGCGCAAATAAAAGAGACTCGCCGAAATACAGCGTAAGCCATAGATGTGAGGGAAACAAGGTAGGTGCCTTTTTTCCGGTGCACTTCCTCTAAATAAAACATTTATTTCTTCCGAAGAGAGCAAAATGCACTATTCCCAATATCGGAATCTATATAGATTAAAAGCCTAAGTCAATCATCCCACAAATAAAAATCCTCGGCCCAGCCATGCACTATAGTCTTTGAAACGCAGACTACATTAAGCGCATCTCCTCCCATGTTTTCGAAAACAGCGGAATCTTTCGCCGCATTGCCTCCGAAAAACTTGGGCTTAAGGAAGTAGGTAGGCTCCGGCTCGTGCAAGCATTCGTCGTTTGCCGAATCACTCATTCCCTGCTGTACCTCCTCCCTCCGAACTGAGCAGTTCGGAGGGAGGAGGTACATCACTTGCCTCATCCGCACAACCCACGAAGCTCTTCAGCTACTTCCACCCTGACCCTACACTATCCAACTAGAAGTAACTGTAATTTAAAACACGGTGCAAGAGCTGATATAAGCACCCCGAATGGGAAAGTTAATTGATCTAGCCAAAAATACCCCCCGGCCAGCGCCTCTTCGACGGCGTACAGCTCACTGTGACTATTTATTATTAGTGACCTGAAACTCCCTATTTCTCACGGAATACACACGCCCCAATGTCCGTCCAGTGCACCGCACTATTATCTCCCTTTTTCATCTGTCTAGGCCAGGGGTCTCAAACTCACATAAGTGAGCGGGCCGCAGTCACGAATTTCAGTCCCGCAAGGGCCGAGCGAGCGAAGAAGGTTCAAACGAATGGGGGGGGGGGGGCGGATTGTTAACAAAATGTCAGATAACGCTGCCATTCCTGAATGGAACTGGGCGTCAGGATTCTAGACACATATCGATACCAATCTCCAGAATGACTAAAATGTGGACGCCGATTCTGAAATATCAAATATTTGTTCCATGATTATGCTTCAACATATGGTGACCGCTTTGGGTGCCTCGACAAAAAAGGGTTCAGTATAGCTGCGTCTGTGTATCTTACTATAATAAAGCGTTATTAATAGTAATGGACGACAAAATACTGCCAGTATCATTTATGAAAGTCACAAACCTTTATTCCTTGAAAAGCTCAATGTATCTGCTATTGTTCGAAACATGGTGGCTTGATGCCTGGCAACGCTTGGGCATGCGACTAGAGAAGGAATGTCCGCACAAACTTCTTGCACGGAAATGATCCTCATGGTTGATCGCAGGTGCTCACCAGTCATCCTCGACCGGAGAGCTGACTTGCTCCCCTTCAGCAAGGAAAACAGATGTTCGCACAAATAGGTGCTTCCGAAAATGGCAATGATCCTGGCAGCCTGTTGAAGTAGCGCCGGGAAACTTGCATCGTCAAGAAACTGGTAGACGTCTGGTACAGGCACGTCCTGAAATGTCTGTTTCAACGGAGTGTTAGCCTGAAGCTCAAGAAGTCCCATCTGTAACTCCGACGCTGCATCATCCACCGGTACCAAACACGGCAAATAAAAAATCGGGAATTCAGGCGAGGCTGGTGACATCTTGGAAGCGCCCTTCGAATTCTCTTTGGATATCATGGGGGAGGTCAGCGAAGTTATCACATGACTGTTTATCTACGTTCTCCAGCGACTTCAACGTTACAAAATGACAAAACTTCTGAAGTCTCATCTGTTTCTCCCAAAGCTGCAATTTGGATTGAAAGGCCTGAATGTCGTCATGCATTTTCGTGATCAGTTTGTTTTTTCCCTGAAGTTTAACGTTGAGGAAGCTCAAATGATCAGTCATATGACTGAGGAACGCAAGAGAATGAAGCCACTTTTCGTCTGACAGCTCAACAATGGCCCTGTTCTTGCTCTTCATGAAGGCGTCAATTTCCTGTCGCAGATCAAAAATCGTTTCAGCACTCTTCGATGACTCAGCCATCGCACCTCTGTATGGTACAAAATTTTACCACATTCGCTGCCAACCGCTTCGACAAGAGATACAAATTGGCGGTGGTTAAGAGCTCGTGAACAGGTTAAGTTCGCTGCGCTGAGCACGATTTCCATGACGCGCTTTATTTGTAGAGACTTGCCGCACAGTGCTTCTTGGTGAAAAATGCAGTGAACTGCGGCAAATTATTTGGTGATTCTGAGTGGAGCGAGTTTCTTCCGCAATCGACCAACAAGCCCGCTCTTCCATCCCACCATTGACGGCGCACCGTCTGTAGGCAAACAAACCAACTTTTCCCGTGGCAGTCCAGCGTGTTAGACAACTCTTTTGAGAACAGAAAGAATATCCGCCCCTATGGTCGGACGTTTCATTGGGATTAAGTTCAGGAGTTCCTCGATGACGTTCAGGTATTTGTCTACACCCCTTACAAAAATAGCACATTGTGCGTTGTCTGTAACGTCAGTGCTTTCGTCAACTGCAATAGAGAATGCTTCAAATTTATGGCATCGGTTGAATAATCTTTTTTCAATGTCTCCAATTTTTTTCAATTCCCTGGGCGACTGTGTTTGGAGAGAGGCTTATTTTCTCGAGTGTCTTTTTCATGCTGGTACAGGTAGCATCAGTGACTGCGAACAGTCACTGCTTAACGAACAGGCCTTCAGTGAAGGGCTTGGATGATTTGGCGATAAGCTCAGAAATTACGAAGCTTGCCCTTACCGTTTCGTCGCTTGCCTTGGCCGCCTTTTAAGTGCGAATGCACTTTATAAGCGACCCCAAACCTTCCACCGCCGGCGGCGGCGGCGGCGTCCTCAGTCCTCCTCTCCCTAGCAACGGCGTGGAGCGGGGAGGAGCGTCGGTAGCAACGGCGCGGTGATGTCACTTCACCACGTGACCGCGCTCGCTCCGCCTCCTCGCCGTGGCTGCGCGGGTGCGCGCCGCTCCCCGCACCGCTCCTCGCGCCGTGACGTCATGGTATGACATCACAGCGCGCCTCCTCTCCCCAGCAGCTGCCGCGCGCCTCTCTCTCCACCATGACGTCACACTCTCTCCTCTCCCCCTCGCTCGGCTTCAGCTGCCGTGCGCCGCTGTCCCTCTCCCCTTGCGCTCGCCTCCTCTCTCAGCCACCTGGCTCGGCGCGCTCGGCGCGGCGTACCCCCCTATATATGCAGCGATAAACTGCCAGACCTCCGTGGGTCGGCTCGCGCGCGCTCACGGGCGAATGCCAACGGATTTTAACTTTACTCCCACTCATAGCATCACCCCGTGCATTCGCACTTAACCATGTTCACCCTCGGGGAAATGCTTGGGAGTTTTTTTGAACAGGTTTTGCTGCTTTCCCAACGCAGCCTTCAGTTGAGTCATGGTGTACTCGCGAACGTTGCCAGTAAGAGCACCATACTTCTCGTTATGATAAGACATGAGGTGGTGTCAAACATTGTACTTCTTCGGCACAGCCACAGTCTGGTGGCAGAGTAAGCACAACACTTTGTCCCTTGATTCCGTGAAGAAATAAGAAAGTTCCCATCGCTCCTGAAAGCACCTCTTCTCGTCTTCCACTTTGCGTTTTGCAAAGTGCTTGGACAACGACATTGTGGCTCGCTATACTTCCACAGCAGGAAGCTTCGCTGTTTGCAGATCCTCAAAAAAGGTAAAAAAGACACGTGTCGCCTGTATGGAGGCGGGCAGGCACGTAGGATATCACAATTATGTAGTGCGCTCTATCATGATTAACTTAGGGCGCCGCTACCTTCCACAGTGCTGTTAACAGCTTCCGAGTTGGAGGACAGGCGCTTAGTATGGTGTCTCAATTTAGCGCACGCGCACATATATTGGTCGTTTGATGCGTGGAATTGCACAGTTTCGAAGTGAAATGTGCAGTCGTTTCCGCAGCAGCGAGATGTCGCTCTCGCCCAGGCCATAAATAATGCTGCGACACGCCCGTAAACGAACGTGGGTGCATTTTGGAGCCCGAACCTAGAGTCGGACGTGTGGCTGCGCCCTTTTCACCACAGCTGCAGCGCAGTAAAAGTGTTTGACACAAAGACGAACAGGAAAGCAAATATCCACAAACACCACACAACCCCCGGATATCTTCGCGCTTTCGCGGAAGCGTGGAAAACTCCGGTCAAAGCGCCGTCTTCTCATTAGTGATGTGCAGTCCCGTGCGCAGGCTCATAAAACGGCGCGATGAGTCCGCGGCCTGTGCTTGCCCAGCCCTGTGCACACTTGGAGTGCTCGATTCACAAGGCTCAGTTGCTTGCGACCATTGTGCACCCGACTTAACGGCGCCCGAAGTGAGGGGCCTCCAGAAAATAGGGGTGTCCACTCTGGTAACGCAAAGCCGCGAAATACGATATCCACGTGTTTTCGAGCAGTCTCTGGCCATCTGTGTCCTTGGCTACACAAGCAGGGCGCGCACTCACGCATTCTCTTAAAAAACAAAAATAAATGAACCAAGACACGCATGAGCGGGCCGCGGGCTGCAATAGAAGGGTCCGCGGGCCGCATGCGGCCCGCGAGCCGCGTGTGTGATACCCCTGGTCAAGGGCCTAGCAGCACGCTATTGAATACGGCTTGCGCGGTTTATGTAGATGTGTTCGAGTACCATCACCACAACGCCCTCGAACTGGCAATAATAATGCCCCAACATACCTCCATGTACTCTCTCACAATCTGTTCCTCGGAACCCCAACGACGGATGAAGCGGTATTAGCACTACCTGTATCGCACAGGCTAACCCCTGAATTCATTCAATCCGATGCAAAAACGCCCATTCAAAATTTTGCTGTGCGTGACATGTCACACCATGCCGTGAAACAATTATTGCAAAATCCACCCTTTACCAAAGTAGAAGTGATCTCGACTCCTTCATAAACTGGGCTTGAAAGAAGGGAGGTGGCCCAGACAGCAGCCCGAGCATTCACCTCCCAGGCATACCCCAGCTCCAGTGCAGCCCACGGAGCCACGAGGTCAGCTCCCGACAGCCTCTTTGGCTGCCACAAGTTCACCACATTTGACCGACTCGCACGCATCCAATATTCCCGCCTGCACTTCCCTCAGCTACACAAAAGAATGGCTCTGGGGACTCTTGTAAACAGAAAACACACCTATCCGAGCTCTCCTTCATTACATACACCCCTCTCTATTTTTCTCTCCCAACTGCACATCGTGCACCACGATGGGCACTGTGCAGTACCACATTTCGGGTTCTTCATACCCCCAATACCACCTAGGAGCTACAGCAGGTGGCGCTGGGCTGCTCTTATCTGAAGTCGCAACAAATCGTACTGAACACAACAACTAAGTTCGTAGAGAAGCTAAGGCTCCTTGCCATTCACCCCTCCTAACAAGGCCATATTTGAATAAAGCTTTCTCTCTATCTCCCTCTCTTTCTGCGCATGGTCGTTTCTGTAACCTGCTCCATTGTTACACTCCACGATGCCTAAGCATGGCTCGTTTGTTGATCCAGGCGTACCAGCACAGCCAATGATGCATCCTGCGGTCGGTTGGTCGTATGCTGCTCCCAGAGAACTTCCAACTTGTTCGCTACTACACCTCCACTTCAATCCCTTCGTAAGTTGTGCCGCAGGTCACGTACTAAGTCTCTCTGAGCACCGCTAACATTGTCGCCATATTACCGTGATTCTCCACTTCAGAAACAATGATATCGTGTATAGTGGGGGGAGCGGCCCACCATAGAAGAAAACGTGAGTGAGCGCGGTGCTAAGCCTCCCTCAAAGAGCGCGTGGACGTAGTTCGCGGATATCCTATTGTGGATTTGTTGCTGAACGTTTTCTGAATCTGTGGAGCGGATTTTCCTAATTCGTTTGCGGCCTTTCGACCGTAGTGAAATCAAGTTTGGTAATGGTCGCTGAACTACGGGTCGTTCTCACATGCTCAATTTGAGGAGAGGATATTAGTGATTGATTGATTGTGGGCTTTAACGCGCCGACGCTACACAGGCGATCAGGCGCACAGTAGTAGACAGCTCCAATTTTATTTTGACCCCCTCGGGATCGTTAACGTGCGCCGAAATCTCGAACACACGGGCGCTTTCGCTTTTTGCCTCCATCATAAAAGCGGCCATCCCGGCAGGGAATCGAATCAGCCTCCTTGGGCTCACCAGCACAACGCGACAGCCACATGAGGCCACTAGTGCTTCGTGTAAGGGTTTTGCTCCTTTGTTGAAACGAGTGCCAAGCTGCTTCGTGGGTATGGAGGGGTCGCTGATGAGGTTCAAGTCGGCTGGTTCATTTTGACATTGTAGTGCCTCGCGGCGTACAGCGACGACAACCTCAATGAGTATTTCCTGCATTGAAACCACCTGCGATCAAAACGCCATCACTTGGGAAGGCGAGCGCAGCTTTGGCATCGACGTTACTGCATGTCCTACTTCGGGCAGTAAGTATCCAGACACTGCTATCACTTTCTGGGTACGTCGAAGTCCAGCCTAACGGCCACGATCTCATGTGTTTCGGTACAGTAGGCGGCGGTGCCCGATTAGTCGTGGCATATATCTTTCCGCTCGAGAACACCAGCCTGGGCGATTGGTTGACGTTTTCTGTCATGAATATATTTAGGTTGAAAGTACCGGCACATTCAAAAATTGCGGGAGCTTTTTTGGAGTGTATTGGAGAAGTAGGGCCATTGTTGTTGTTTCCATTTTTTGAAGTCACTCTCCCAGTTCTGCATTGACACGGAGGCTGCAGAAATTCCACTGTGGGATCTTTTGGTGTGATTAAACTGTGGAGTCAATGCTATAACGTGACCTTCTGAACTTCCTTCTTTCGTTTTTACAAATCGTGCTGTCCAAATCATCTATCTGCTTGAACACTTCGGCAGAATGAGTACTTACGATGCGAGTCGGTCGTTATAAAATTTGATTTGATTGCTCTGTGCTTGGGAATTGCAAAGAGTAGCACGGATAGCTTCCTCACCATTTGGAGTTTCTGCCTCGTTAGCGGACTTGGCGTACCTGTTGATGGGGCAGAGTGAATCCCTGACTGGGAGCGCTGCTTTTTTTCTGGAATGAGATTCTGGGATTTGTTCCCTTCGATTCAACGTTCGCTTGCTGCAGTAGTTTTTAGGGCTGTCTATCACACACCGCGTAGCGCCTATTTTTCAAAGATTTCCACCAGTGAGAGAGCATTTGTTCCAGAGGCGAGTCTGGCATATTCGACTTATGCAGTTTTCAAACCTACTGATTTTGGAAGTTGTTCCTCTGGGCCTGGTATCGCGGAGAATCCGTCGTCATTTGGTGGAGATTCGTTGGAGCTGGGCGTACGTCTTTTCGATCGGCTCCTGGAGCGCCATTTTATCTTGCTCCTGTGGTACTTCAGGTGCTTCTCATTCGCTGGGCACTTAACGTCTGCGGCCAATGGCCTTTCTCGTTGCAAGTTACACAGTTTTGGCTTCCTATTTCCCATTCTATAATCGTGTGCTGACTCTTCATCGACTTACCATTTTTTCGCTGGGAGAGTAATTTTGAATGTGGTCCTTCTTTTGGCAGCGGAGACATTGACACAGTCAGGATGTAGGGCGAGAACCTGCAAAGGTTGCTCTTGCAATTCATGTGCTTCGAAAGCAGCACTGTGTGAAATGGTATGACAATTCCCTGCTGTTGCCCTATTTTTTATGCTCTGTAATGGTCCTTGCTTGCCAATGACTACTTTCATTCTTCCGTTGAACCCATTGGGGTCTGTACGTATAACGCCTGTCGATAAATCGTTTCCGCAACGTCTTTAGACTTTCAAGCGCTGTTTTTTTCTATCTTCTTAATCGTGATCTGGCTCACCTTGCAGAGGTTATTAGGAGGGGTCTCTCTCTTGTGGTTATTACAGCAGTGTTAGTCTAAATATTCGTCGGACTAGTTGCGTATTCGGTGTCTTTGGGGCCTGGTGCCACTTATTTAATTATTCAATGCCAAGTGGATCCTGTGATTGCGGTTATAGGACGTCGTTCTGGCGGGCGTACAGTAATTGTCCTTTTTTGAGGTTGTGTGGCCTCCGTGTCCACTTGGAGTCGCCTCGGTTAGCAACGAGGGCTGAGTCTGAAAGCTGGATGTGTGAGAACGTGGGCTCATTTTCTTGTCCAGAAAATGGTCTACGAACGCTATATAGTTGACAAATCGCAGACAGCTTTTTGTTCCAGCCCTAAGCAGCGGTAGTATTAAACCAAGAGTATTAAACATATGTATATTAGTTCTTTTTGGTAAGATGACATGTCATGCCCCGGTACAAAGGGGAATCAAATACCGATCATCATCATCACGGCGTCGGCGGCTCTGTTGCCCGCCTTCATCTTGGAAAACCCGCAATCATCGGCTGCGATGCAGTCCTCGGCGGTGGCCGTAACTAATTGCTTGGCTTATTCACGTTTCTTGCGCTTCACACAGCGTTCTTCGGGGTCTTCGCGTTTTAAGACTTCTGCTCACGATGGGCAGACATCAAACGTGGTGGTTGCCTCCTCGGCAGCGAGCGGATGGACGGGGGTGGTCTCTTATTCGTTGCTAAGCTTAGTTGGCTTCCTCAATGTAGCGCGGTCTTAAGAAAGGTTTTGCTGTCAAAATTTACAACCTTGAATGTTTGAAGTCCGAAGTTTCAGAGCGCGTTCCCTACTTATTCACAACCAGCAATTGCAGAAAAGCCACGTCCGAGACGATGGTATTTGCACTGACGATTTCCGATGGGCGGAGTGACGTGGTTGCATGACCGTACTTCTGGACACTTGCAGCGCCCGAACTCTCGATGCATGGAACGCCCAGAGGAGAGGAGATAGAGAGGGTTGAGGCATTTGGGGTTGGCGGACGACATGGTCTTATTCAGTGAGTCTAAAAGTCACCCACAAAAATGCGTCGTTATTTGTAGACAGAAACATGGCCCTACGTTTAAAGATGCATAGACACAAACCAAAGTTATGCTAAATAAACATCCTGGTAGCGCCGTCTTTTGACTTGGTAGCAAAATCTATAACAAAACACAAGTGTTACTGTGATGCAGGGAAATCACAGCGGGAGGGAGCCAGAAGGAAAATTGACGACATCCAAGAGGCGCGGCCTGCAGATCTAGCCATGCACTAGAACGACGACCGAGCAATCAGGGCGGCCGAAATAGCGCATGCTGCTGTGCTGACTACATTGTTCGACTCCTGGCCCTCGAGCCACGCTTACACAGCACCCTCGCTACCCTCAATTAAAGTCGGGGTGCGCTATTCGGCGTCGTCTTAATGGTACCTCTGCGCCGAGCTGTACTGGGTAAAGATGCTCCCGTTACTCTGCCAGTCTCTGACATTCCCATAATCGTGTGGTCGGGTATGCGGTTTGCTAGAACCAATGGCGTTTGCGCTAGGGGTGTACTCGGTCCAGCGTCCCAGCCCTCGTGCACAATCCTTCGAAGCCTCCTGGATGCCCTTCTGGAACGAGGGCTGAGTCTGAAACCAGGATGTGTAAGAACGTGAGTTCTTTTGTCTCGTCTGGCCACTTCTCCCTACCAACGACCTACCCGTGAAAGTCACGGCCCTTTCAGTGAACTCTCTACTTAGAAACAGTTTATTCCCCCTAGAAACAAGGTCATGCGTGTAGCCTTCCATTGTACCTTTGTTACGTTCCCTTCCTTTGCGTATCATCCACCCGCACAACCACTGTACTCTTTCCACAAGTGCCCAATGCGTATTATGTTTTCCTCCCCGATCCTAAGCCCGATTATTGGAATAGCTACCTTGGGCACGTTGTCGGTGATGACTAGAGACCGGATTTTAGGCAAATGCCTATTTTTTTCCTTGCGTTCCTATTGCCCCATTTCGATATATGAGCACGAATTGGAGGTGAAGGATGGCTTTTATGGTGGTTTTATAGTGCCTATAAATGCCTATTTTGGGTGTTGGTGCCTAAACTCCGACAAATGCCTATAAATGCCTTTTTTTCTCAAATTGGCGCCTAAATCAGCACTATGTAGCGTCAAGTTTCGCTTTCGAGTGCAATTTGATACCTTTATTCATTCTACCTGGAAATATTTACTGTTCTGAATTCTATGGGTTTGAACCTGGTCCTCTTTTTAACACTCCCCCCCCCCTCCCTTTGCGCCGGTGCAACTGGAGCGGCGGCATCTGCATACTTTACGGGTGGCTTTCCCGCAGGACTTGGTGGTGGACGCACAACTCTACTCCCCAGGGGAACTATGATACCGTCAGCGGCAACGAAAGTGATGGGGAAAAATTACGCCCACCTGCTCTCGCGGGAACCCTGGTGTGATGCAACGCATCTGGGTGGTTCCTTTGGTGTTTCCATTGGGTTGATTCACTAAAGGAACCGTCGCATCAAGCAATCGTCGAGTACTGCGAGAGAGTGCAAACGGAGCACGGACGACCGTCGACTGAGACCGCGTTCGCTATCGGAGAGCGGAGAGGAGGAGAGTGGAGGAAAGACGCACCTGTGCCGACGCCGCCGACGCCGCCGCCGCTGCCGCTGTTAGGCGAGAGCGTTCGCTATCGGAGAGAGGAGATGAGAGTGGAGCAGAGACGGACGCCGCCGACGGACAGTCGCAGGAGTGACATAGCCCCGACCAAGAGATGCGTTGCATCTAAAAACACTGTGACGTACACGCCCTTATCTTGTTTGTAACGTGGCCTCCGCTATTTGCTGCCGGCGGCGCGCCGTTGGCGGCCGATCGGCGCCGTTGGTAGCGCCATTGGTAGCCGCCGCCGGTAGCCGATCGCGGAGGCCACGTTTGTAATTTACTAGTTGAAAGGTTCACCACCAGGGGAGAAATTGGTTCTAGGCGATTGGACCCGACCAATAGGAGGCACCCTTCCCTTCTGGTTCGGTCTTTCAACGTGTATGGTCTGGCTTTCTCTGCTTCCCTTTTCAGCCATGCCGAAACGGAAGACGCCGAAACGGAAGATGCCGAAACGGATTAGCCCAGAGGTATTACAGGGCAATTCCACGTCTAAGGTCAATGTATAGAACTTGTTATAAAAGAAAAATAAAGAATTGAATTTGCCATTGTGGCCTCATAGCAATGACATTTCTGGATTTCCTGTCGTGCTTACAGTTCGCTCACGTCTTCACTTGAAATTATCAGCATTTATCTAAAAATTTATTGCGCCTATTTTATTCTTTTTAGTGCCTAAAAATCCGGCCTCTAGTGATGACTCGAACCACGAGAAAAAATCGTGCGCACAATCGGTATTGTTACCTTTACCTTTATTCTTTTATTGATTCCGTGTTCCCCGCAATAAAAAAAAGAAAAAAAAATTGGCGGAACAATACCCGCTCCAGCCAAGCTATGGCAGGTTAACAGCCAATAAAAATAAATAAAAGGAACGAAGCCCAAAGGTTTTTTTATATAAAAACAGTTTGTAGAGGAGAAAAAAAAAGCAGTGACACTTAGCACAAAACCAAACTCTCGACGCTTTCCCAAAATCGCAGGCAGCAAGCTAATGGCGAACTTGGGAAGCACCAGTGACGAACGTAAACCAGAATCAGTACAAATAAAACAGACATACTACGGCAGCCCCGCACACTGCGAAAAGAAAAGATAAATAGCGCACATACTACGTGGCTCCGCACAGTCCACAAACACGGTCTACGAACGCTATATAGCTGTCACCAGTCAACAAAAAAGTGGCACATGTGACCAGCTTGTCGAAGCATATCTCGCAATGTTACAAAAGCGGAGAGAAACAGCATGCCACTGCACCCTTCACCCTGCATAAGGATAAGACAGACAACAGTCACTGCGTGTTGCGCTTGTACAAGCGAACTCCAGTCCCGCACACCGAATCAAGTTACGGAAGCTACGGCAGTTATGGTAGCTAGCACAATGTGCTTAAATCACATTCTGCAGCCCCGCACACTGCACACACCATACTAGAAAATGCTATTCGTATGGTATTGAAGCCCCGCACACTGCAAAGAACAAAAACCGGTCCCACTAACACGGAAAAAATTGAGCCCATCACTCGCGTAAAACTACCTCTTGGTTCGGGGTGCTGGATATCTGCCATGCTTCAGGCAGTGCCTTTGAAATATACTCAACCTGTTCCGTTAAAATTTTAACTATTACACTGTCATTAAATACTGTCCGTTAATTGGATGGTTCTAGAGCTTGTCTTATTACGTTGTGGATTCGTCGAATGTATACAACACTTCTTGTACAATCTTGCAAACAGTGAGAAATTAAAGGTGCGTCTTGGTCACAGATGCATCGACAGGTTGCCCTCAGTTGTAACCTATAAAAATGATGTGGGAACCGTCTATGTCGAGTGATCAACAGAGGGAAGAAGGAGGGAATTTCCAATATATTTGGTATCCATCTGTACAGTTCTGTGTCGGTATTTTGCGTCGACCACCTTCGCTGCATTTCATGTGACTGACCCTCTTTTGTTAATCGAGATCTGATCATGCGTTTGGACAGCTGAAGTAGAGGTATGCGAGCCATCTGTGTAGGCTTGTAGGCCAGGGATTCGTAATCTTTGGTTAGCGTGTGCAGCAGTAAGCCTCTCGCTACTAGTTCGAATCAATCTGGCTGAGAGAATCAATGGGAAGGTCTACGTCGGAAGGCTCGCAATTAAGTGAGTTGAACGTGATAAATTACCGCTCAGAAAACAGGAGAAGCATAAGAACTGGAATGTCTAGGTGTATGTCTAGAGTAAGGTATTAGCTATTACCTCTGGAGCAGCCGTTCGTGTTGTCGTGTACGCTCCTGTTACCGCAACCCCAAACAGTGTAGATCTGAGAGCCGAGGGTACTCTTCCCTGAAGCATGGAGTTTGACTTGTATACCACCACGCAGGAGCGACGTGCGAAACGGCCGGCGTCCCAACCAAATGATGTAATAAGCGAAGATGCCGTCTATTTACTATGATGTGCATACTACGAAAGCGTATCATGGACACCGCGAGGTTTTCGACGACGGTTCGGAGGTGATTGACGTGAGCGATAAAGGTTAAATGATCGTCGAGAACTACCCCAAGGAGCTTCGTCTCAGGTACATATCGTAATGATGTCCTGTAAAGTGTCATTGTGGGTTTTCGGTTCGATCCACGTTCGCCTCTCGAAACAAGTAAACAGGAACATTTCGTGCGAAGAATCCCAAGTTTGGCGTTGTTGCTCCAACTGGTAATTCTATCCAAGGCTTGGCGAGCCGCTGTTTCAAGCTCCCTACGCGTATGCCCATGTATGACGAGAATCGTGTCATCCGCGTAGGCCTGAAGGTATACGTTATCAGCCGTCGGAAGAGAGAGTAGATCATGGATATAAGCATTCCATAATAGCGGGCTTAAAGGTGAACCTTGTGGGCTTCTCTTTGTCGCTGCTTGGGCAATACTTCAGGAGTGTGAATGAAAAGACATTGCTCAAACGAAATGCAATAACCGGTATATATACTAGGCAGGGTGTCGAACCGGAACCGAACCGAACCGAAAACCGGAACCGAACCGGTATTTTTTCCGGAACTGAACCCGAACCCGAACCGTTATTTTTTGAGCACGCTGAACCCGAACCGGAACTAAACCGAAAAAATAAATAACGGTTACCGGTTCAGGCCGAAACGGTTCGACCCTCTGTTGTTGATATTACACAGTCAATATAATTCAGGCCTTTTTTTCTTTCACGTACCATCAACTTCGTAATCCGCTCGCGCACTTTCCCCTCCAGACAATTGAACACTATCACGCTCTATGTAACAACAGGGGAAATGAATGAGCACCAGTGTAGCAATGGTCTGTTGTTGCTGGAAGCGCGAGCGTAGTGCAAGCCGACCAAACGAAATGTCATTCTCGGCAGCTTGCAGGGGATATAAAACGACTTTGCCGTTCCCTAGCTGCGACTTTATTGGAGCAATCAGGCTGCAGGAGTGCTCCACTGCGCAACAGCGAAAGCCCACACCCGATGTGTGCTAACTGTTTGCATTTCATACTTTGTTTGAAAGGTACGACACCTGCAAATTGTTAATACTTGACCAGTGTGACCGCAGGAGCTGCTGCGTGGCTAAGCCGTTTGCTGCTGACCACAAGTGGCCTCGATCTTCCTTCCCTACGAAAGTTTTTCTGAAGTAGATGGAAATCAAGAATGTCCGTCTATCGAGATTTAGACCCATGTTCAATATCACCAGCTGGTTAAAATAAGTCTGCTGGCCTGCAACATAAGCTGCGCCTCGGAGCAGAGATATAGCACGGGGCTTCAAATGCGCCAGTTTTTTTTAATGGGTTTGCATGGAAAACAACGAAAAAGAAAAGGCGAATCGCGTTGTTTTAAAATATTACGCAAAAAGTAAGTAAAACCGAATAAGTAAAAAAAGCACCAAAACGTGGATATTGCTCTATATACCCTTCTGTGCCCTGCCTTTCACAACCAAACGTGTCATCAATGCGAAGGAAGTGAGTTCCGTGGTCACATTTTGAGGACAGTACAGCGGACAAGTTCCGTTTCTTACAGATACAAATAACAACAGATATGTCAGGGAAAACTGTTAAGGTGCGCACTTAATCCCTTGGAAAGAAACTGCAGCCCTCGACCCTGTCTTGGAAGCAGAAACACTAATAAAGCAGATGACACGTGCAGAAAGGCAGGCCGGTACCTCACACTGTTCCATTCGTCCATGACGATCATCTTTTCTGCTTGTTCTGCAGTTTTGTCTCTTTCAGATCTGCTTTTTTTTTTTCAAAGGTGCGCTTGTGCTGACTGCCCAACTCGCTACATTACTTCTACTGCTACTCGTTCCAAGGGGAGTACTGCTGTGGACGAATTAAAGAGCGTCTACCCAAGAAAGTCCCATCTGATTCTCTGCGTGTCAAATTTTCCGTTCATTTTGTAACAGCATAATCTGTTATAAGATTCCGCAATGTAGCACACGGAACGATGGTAGGGGGTCAAGCGGTACGATGACTTACTGATTGTAATGCACACATCCGGTATAGCTATCGCAAAAGGAATTGCAGTGGTCAGAGCAATAATACAGTGATTGAGCGTTAACTAAAGCTTACTTTTAACAAAAGTGCGGCTAACACATTCGATAAGGGGACAACTAACAAACTATTCAGGGTTACCAAATATTCTAATTTATTACCGGTAGTATTTATGTGTCTGTTGTAGGATTTTTCTGTTTTGTTACAAATATAAAGAATGTGCGCCGTTGATATTAAGCGCTGGTATTTGAACGCGCAGGACTAAATTTAAGGCTTCAAGGTTAGCGTGATGGGCGATTCCATAGCGACGATTGCGATCTCAACAAAAAAGGGAAGGGCAGAAAATATATCCCACCGTCGTATCTTTTGGCGGTGGCTTTATGAATAGTCGCTAGGACAACATAAAGTCTGGGCGAGAAAGTAGGTGGTAAATCGTCGCCACTTCATCTGTTTTATAATATCGTAATTCTTTAAAGTTTGCTTTGCAATAGCGCCACTGCCCTTGGGGAACATTAGCATTTTGAATTTTTGTTTGTATTTTGATTTGACTGTCGTTTTAAACTACTAAATGTTTTTTTCCTAGTTTCAGTGATAATTCAACTCATCGAACCGGTTCGCATAACCGGTTCAAGCTCCCGAACCGGTTCGCGAACCGGTTCGGTACGTGATTTTGTCTAACCGGAACTGAACCGGAACGAAATTATTTCATCCGAACCCGAACCGTAACCGAACCGGTATTTTTTCCGGTTCGACACCCTGATACTAGGGCAGCGGTGCGACCGGAAGAAGTATAGAAGCCCAGGATGCCACATAAGTCAAAAGCGCCGGCAGTCACAAGATATGACCAAAGATAAATCTCCTTTATCCCTGAATTCTTAGAGGGAGCGACGGAGATCCACCAATCCCCGCACGGGGCACCTTGAGTAATCTTGGTGACGGTACTGGCGATACCGCGGACCCCGAGCCCCCCAACATAAGCTGTGACCTACCATGGTGATGTGTTTTTAAGGTGAAGGATAGAAACCTCTAACGGTGGCCGGCAGAGCCTTGGTCAAGCTCTGGCCGATGGGCTCCCTGCCTGCCTACCAGGCAGGGAGCTCCGGGACCTCTTTGACTACCAGGGTAAGGTAAAGAAGAAAGTACCCCAGTCTCCCTGCTTTCCAATGTATCATATGGCATTTTCAAACCCCCCCTCCAAACGTGATCGGTCCCTGAAAAGGGGCCGCACCGAAGTATCTTTTCCTCCTTTGTCTTCGATCTCCATTCCAAAGCCCGATAATTTCTCGCGCTTCCTGGTAATGGAATCCCTAGATAAATCAAAACACATCACTTCCCAGTCTGTCTTTCTCATTTCCAAGTTTCTTGAAAGCCTTGTTGGCAAATCGTACAAGGCTAAAAAGCTCACAACCGGAGAAGTCCTAATTGAAGTTCAAAACAAACAACAATCCTGTAACCTCTTGAAGCAAACGCGGATGGTCGATGTTGACATCAAGATCACGCCCCATCGCAGTCTGAATAGCTGCCAGGGCGTCATCTCTGATAGAGGTCTAATAAATGAGACTGAAGCAGATATGCTCGACGGCCTTCACGATCAGGGCGTGACAGCAGTGCAGCGAATCACGATACGCCGAAACGACCAAATAATAGCTACTAAACACATAATCTTGACATTTGACCGCTCAACACTTCCTGAGTCGGTCAACGCAGGCTTCATGAGATGTCCGGTCCGACCCTACGTGCCAAACCCACGCCGCTGATTCAAGTGTCAGCGGTTTGGGCACGGCACAACCTCTTGCCGTGGTAAACCGACGTGCGCAAAATGTGCTGCACACGGTCACCTAACCGACAATTGCGAATGCGAGAGCTTCACCTGTGCTAACTGCCAGGGACCACACGCTGCCTATTCCAGGAGCTGCGAAAAATTCAAACTAGAAAAACAGATCATTGCCTTGAAAGTAAACGAGAACATGACCTTCCCAGAGGCGCGAAAGAGGTTCGCCTCTTTCCCCCTGGGCAGGTACGCCGACGCGGCTCGCCGGGGGGCGGAGCGGCGTCTGGTCTCGGCGGGGACCCAGTACCGCGAGTCGGACTTGGTCCAGCCCCCGCCCCCCCCTGGGTTGACTCTGGCAGCCCAACCCGCCTCCGCACCCTCGCTGAGCCAGCAGCGGTTGTGGTGGCAACCCCTTCAGTCGGGACCGGTGCCGCTCCCGTCTCTGCCTCCCTATCCTCCAGTGCGTTGGAGGGTGCCATGGACACCACGGGCTCTGCACCGGCTCCCACCGCCACCGCACCGCCCGTGCCACTTCTGGTGCCTCCGATACCTGCGGCGGTGGCGGGTCAAACGAAAGGCCCTCGAAGGGGGGCCAAGTCCGGGGGGCCCGGTTCGACGGGTATACCCAGGACATCAGACGACGAGATGGACGTCGTGCCATTCTTGCCTGCAACGCAGCGCAAGTATCGGCCTCCGACGTGCAAGCCTACAGAAAGGCCCAGAAAGCCCAATCCAAGAGTCACAGCCCCGAAACACGACACATAAACATGCACATTCCAGTAGCTCTCGCACTAAATAATGGGAAGAGAAAACATACTTGAATGGAACTGCAGAGGCCTTCTGAATAATCTTGACGACGTGCATGAGATTCTGCATGCCAATCAGCCAAGTTTAATGTGTGTCCAGGAAACACATCTCAATTCCAAGCAAACAAATTTCTTGAATAGTTACCTGGTATACAGAAAGGACAGGGTTGGCTGCACACACTTTTCTGCCGGTGTGGCCATAATCGCTCGCAAATCCTTAGCATGCCACCCTGTCACCTTGAACACCGTCCTTGAGGCTGTAGCAATACGCTTAATAATATTTAATAGGTTGATAACGGTATGCTCCATATACATTCCTCCTGATGTTACACTTTTGAGCTCAGACTTCGAGGCGCTGGTTGACCAGCTGCCCGAACTGTACATTCTAACAGGCGACCTTAATGCTCCCAATTCTCTTTGGGGCTCTTCTTGTACGAATGCCCGGGGTCGCCTGATAGAGAGGTTTCTTACATCCTCTGGAGCATGCCTTTTCAACAATAAACAGCCTACATATCATAACATAGGACACAACACATACTCATCTCTTGACTTGGCTATTGGCTCCGCAGTTCTCTTTCCTCTTCTCGAGTGGGGTGTGGGAACTGACCCATATGGCAGTGACCACTTCCCCACCTCACTTACATATATAGGTAAAGGCCCAAGCAGTTCATCTTCCCATAATAGGTTCAATGAAGCACGAGCTAACTGGAATACTCTTACAGAGACAACCAAACTACACCACACATCCATAGGACACCTACACGTAAGAAGCTACCCAACTCCTCACGGCGCACATCCTCGACGCCGCCGAAAAGTTCATTTCCCACGCCTCTGGTGCCCCGCGCAACCAGCGGAGGCCGTGGTGGAATGAGGACTGTAGGCGGGCGCGGGAGGCCCAGAACAAGGCGTGGGGTATCCTTCGTCGGTACCCCACGTCGGGTAACCTCATTATGTTCAAACGGGCCAAGGCGTTAGGAAAATGTGTGTGCCGTGAGGCAAATCGAGAGAGTTGGCGCACCTTCCTTACATCTATTAACTCATACACAGACGCACGCAATGTATGGACACGAATACGAAAACTAAAAGGACAACAGACACACAGCCTGCCCCTGGTTAGTACAACAGGGGACACACTGGAAGACCAGGCTAACACACTTGCACAACACTTTCAACACGTTTCCCGCTCTGCACACTACACAAACACTTTCCTGTGACATAAAACCGCTTGTGAAAAGAAGTCCTTACGTGATAATAACAGGTCAAATTCTGGTTACAACTCTGAATTTACTCTCAATGAGCTGAAGGCTGCCCTGAGCTCGTGTAAACCTTCAGCTCCAGGCGCAGACCAGATCACATACACAATGATACAACACCTACACCCAGATATTCTTGAAACACTCCTACACTTATACAACAACATATGGCTTTCGGGACACATTCCGAAATCTTGGAGGGAGGCTATTGTAGTGGCGTTCCTGAAGGAGGGTAAGGACCCGTCTTCTCCCGCCAGTTACCGACCCATCGCCCTCACCAGCTGCCTGTGCAAGCTTCTTCGGAAGATGATTAACAGGAGACTCGTGTACTTCTTAGAATACAATGGTCTTCTCGAGAGCTGCCAGGCCGGCTTCAGGGTGGGGCGATCCACAAACGACCAACTCGTCGCCCTTGAGTCGTATATAAAGGATGCATTTGTCCACAAACAGTTTTGTGCTACGGTCTTTTTTGATCTTGAGAAAGCCTACGACACCGCTTGGCGATACGGGATACTTAGCGACCTGAAATCATTCAGTGTTTCGGGCAATATGTTTAACACTCTTTATAGCTACCTGGCAGAACGAACCTTTCGTGTAAGAGTTGGTACTACCCTTTCAAATGTTTTTGTGCAGGAAAATGGTGTGCCTCAAAGTGGCGTTTTGAGTTGTACGTTGTTCATAGTCAAGATGAACTCACTTCGAAAGGCGTTGCCACGAACCATTTCCTGTACAATATATGTAGATGATGTCCAAATATCTTTTAAGTCGTGTAATATGTCAATTTGCGAACGCCAAGT
The DNA here is from genome assembly GCF_048455015.1 of Haemaphysalis longicornis. Classification (NCBI taxonomy): domain Eukaryota; kingdom Metazoa; phylum Arthropoda; class Arachnida; order Ixodida; family Ixodidae; genus Haemaphysalis; species Haemaphysalis longicornis. The sequence continues at coordinate 68,827,270 of NW_027526225.1, read as the reverse complement.
CCAGCTTGGTGTTAATAAGCTAGCTGGCTGGGCTGATCAGAACGGTTTTAAGCTAAACCCAGTTAAGAGCACTTGTGTTGTGTTCTCCAAAAGGCGTGGGATCAGGCCAGATCGAGACATCAAACTGAATGGCGTCTCGATACCGGTCAAAAAAGAACACAAGTTCCTAGGTGTAGTCCTTGATGAAAAACGTTCCTTTATCCCTCATATCAAACAACTAAAACAAAAATGTATTAAAACACTGAATATTCTAAAGGTCGTGTCGCATCACTCGTACGGTGCTGACAAACAACTTCTGCTGCGAGTGTTTACCAGCCTGGTAGGCTCGAGGTTAGACTATGGGGGTGTTTTGTATGGTTCAGGAAGGGAAACTGCTTTGAAAATGCTCGACCCAGTGCAGCACTTGGGCCTTCGACTTGCGTCTGGTGCTTTCCGGACCAGCCCCGTGCAAAGTCTGTACGTAGAGTGTGAGAGATGGTGTCTGGGGTACCAGCGCGAGTATGTCGATTTGCTATATGCTTTTAAAGTTTCATCAATGTCTCACCATCCCATTAGGTCTATAATGAACGATACATCTACATCCAAACTGTTTTTAAATCGTCCATCTATTTCTGCGCCTTTCTCGATCAGGGCGAAGGAGAAAGCCTCTGAACTTTCTGTCTCGTTTTTAGACACTTTTACAACATCTCTCATTGATTCTATAGCCCCATGGCATCTTCGTCCTGTATTGTGTGATTTGTCCTTTACACAATTTAAGAAAAACACCGTGCCCACAACTGCCGTTTTGCAGCATTTCATGTATCTTCAGGCGAAATATGGGGCAACAGAATTTTTTACTGATGCTTCAAAAACATCCATTGCGGTGTGTTGTGCTGCACATGGACCCAATTTCAGTGCTTGTAAAACCATGCATGTGAATTCTAGCATTTTTACAGCTGAGGCGTATGGTATACTCCTTGTTTTAAATCACATCAATGAACATAATATCGCAAACTCCATCATTTTCACGGATTCACTAAGCGTCGTCCGTACATTATCTTCCCAAAGGTCTTCCAAAAATTACATTGTCAATCTGGTTTTTAAAGCTTGATGTCGGCGTATGCGTCAGGTCTGAATGTTACCATCTGCTGGGTTCCAGGCCACGCTGGCATCGCGGGCAATGATTTTCCTGATGAAATGGCCGCTGCTGCTGCACTGAGAAACACTCTAGACATAGCAACAGTACCGTACACTGACATGAAGCCAGTCATCAGACACCTACGTAAAACATGGCAAACACACTGGAGTGAACAGTCAGACAACAAGCTACATGTAATAATGCCACACTTGGGACGATACACAACTCACTCACACAACAGACACACTGAAGTGACCCTAGCAAGGTTACGGATAGGCCACACACATGCAACACACTCACACTTGCTCACTGGATCGAGGGCCTATCCGTAATCCACGTACTCATCCAATGCAAGGCACCTGACCCAACACGACGCAAACACTTCCCAAAACTATACAGACAACACGTTCCGTTTCACCCATTGTACTTTCTAGGAGACGAGCCCATGTTTTCCACCAAGCTTGTTTTTGAGTTTCTCACCGATGTCAATTTTTTACATCTCATCTCTTATCATGCATCATGAAAACCTGGCCCTTTACACCGGTCATCTTCATTAGCTTGTTTTAGTTTGTGTATGTTTACTGAAACCCTCTACTTTTACTTTCACATCGCTGTCATGAAATCACTTTTGTTTTGCGTTCTTTGCCCCTAGCTGGCCTTGCGCCATTAAAATCCAGATATCATCATCATCAGATCCACCAATGCAGTTGTCGTATTCTTCCCGTTAGTAAAACCATACTGCTGAGGATGGAGGAGACCAGAGTGTTGAAGGAAGAAATATTAACGGGAATTTAGCATCGTCTTTAGCAGCTTCCCCAGCATAGATGTAACACAAATTGTTTGGTATGAAGAGGGTTGATGTCGTGGCCTTCCAGGTTTTAAAAGGAGCATAACCCGGGCAATTTTCCACTGGGACGGGAAGTGTCCAAGCTGAAAGCAGGTGTTAAACAGATTAAAGAAGAACGGGGAAATGTGGGTAATTATTAGCTGAGTCATAAGAGTAGTAATATCATCAACGCCAATGCTGAATTAAGGTTCAGGCTTCGGGCGGCTGTTCGTAATTCGGTTTGGGTGAAATCGACAACTCGGTGCTCCGACTCATGTGGTGTGTACGCAATAAACGTGCGTAACGCCATGTGAGGCAACGTATCTCTCTCTCGTATCCTCTCATATGAGCGTCTTCAGAAGAAGGTCGGCAGGTTGCATGGCGCCAGTAGTGAAACCGGCGTCAGCTTGTAGAAGGGGACGCATTACTGTTGGAACCGTATAGCGGCGAATTGTGGCTTCAGAGGGATGTCCGAATAAGCTTCTTCTTTTTTCCCATGAACACGCCTGTCTTGCTGCAGTGACCTTCGCTTCTTCTTTGTGAATCCTGTAGTCACTGAGAGCTTTGTAATAAATAAATTTGAGATGTATTCGTTGAAGCGCATCCTTGCATCACTACACACCTCTCCTTAGCAAGGAAATTGGTCCATCACATGTTTCCGCTGTGTTTCTTTGGGATGCTCTCGTACGTTTTAACACGATCAATATTTGTATAAAATGTAAAAACAGCAGCATCGAGGCTTCGGTTGGGGCAATGTTTAACGCATCGATATCCTGAAACCAAGGGTCACTTGTCAAGTGTTGAATCATGTGACGTGTAGCCGCTTTCTTTAGGCGTCTCTTACAGGGAAATGTAACTGATAGAGGACAAAAAGGATTAAGCGATAGACCGACAAAGAAGGTTTGTCATAGACTTTCCAATGATGACCACCTTCTCAAACAGGACCAAGCACCATCGTCAGGTCAATCCACGACTCTGCATACTGATTAACGAATGTCGGCGGTGATGAATAGTAGTCTAGACCATTCGCGGTGGCTGAGTGGATAAGGCGTTGCTCTGCTGAGCACGAGGACAGGGGTGCGATTTTCGGTTGCGGCGGCCTCTTTTCTGACGGAGGCCAAAACAAAAACGGCCTTGTGTTCCAGGTTTCGGTGCACGTTAAAGACCTCCACGTGGTCGAAATTACTCAAGAGGCCTCCACTACGGCGCGCCTCGTCGCCTCCGTTGCGTCGGCGCGTTAAACAATACAATAAAATCAAATCAAAATATTAGTCGATTCTGACCACTAAGAAGAATAGTATACAACCAATTGGTATAGCCAGTGATGACATGGGGGGAAAAGTTGCCGCCTTACTAAATGAATGCACAAGAAATATGTGTCCGCAAAACAAGCCATAACGCAAAGGATGATGTGAGTAAAAATTAAGGGGCAGGAAACTGCCCCCTAACTGTCCCGGATTTGTTGCCTGGCCGGGAACAAACCCGGGTTGAAAACGTCCTGAAGGAGAAGTTTAGTTCGCTGAGCCATGTAGTGTGACAGAAGAACAACAGAATGACCCCCAGAGTAAAATGGTGGCTACCGAGAGATGCAACTAGAAGTCTAGGAAGATCGTTCGCTGTGTGCAGGAATGAATTAAGAAACTTCGGGACAAAAAACGTACAGAGGCAGTGCAGGAGAGAAGGAATTGGTAAGCAATAGAACATGCCTTCGTCCTGCAGTGGCGTGGAAGAGGCTGATAATATATGGTGATGATATTATAACAATTCAATACTTTCAAATGAGATTTTTATCGCAGGAAAATATCGCCTACCCTCCGTATATATTACTAGCAGATTACTGATGTCCCTCACAGCAGACTAAAAAAATATTTATGCCCGGTGCTGCGGGTTTTATTTTGGCTAAACAAGCTGTTAAGAGATTGATTCAGAAGGAATTTCTTGACAACTTTAGTGTAGTTATACCAATCGTAATATTAAAACAACACTGGTTAGGTCCTATTAAGAGGACAGCCGAACAGAGGATTGCACCCTTTGGCCTTAGCGACAGATATCTTAGACACCGTTGGAAAATGTTCTCCTCTACTGTTGATTCTTCCTTTGCACGTGCCGGTTTGATGTAAAAATACTTTTGGCTTTATATTTGCTTGGAATAGCAGTAATGTGTTCTTGCTTATGCAATTACCGGGCTGATTTCCGCATTTCAATAAACTTCAACGGATGTCTGAAAATATTACTTTTAGCATGGTTTTTTATCTTGTAGGTGATTCACAGCCATATATAGAAAAACTGGTGTTCTTTAACGAAGAAAGAAATTGTGGAATAGTCTTGACGTTCTCTAACTTAACCTTGCTGCAGGAGAAGTACGTCTACCGTGAGTATCCTCCTTGCTTTGTATCATCAAGAACCTATTACGCAGAGCCGAGCCAGACGCTGTAAAGGCGATTCGGTTGCCCGCCTAATTTTTATAAGTAAAAAAGTTTTATTGTTTTTTTCGAAGAACCTACCCCTATGTAACGTACGCCGCACGTTGTGTATTTGGATCTTCAGAACTGGTGATCTGTTTGAACTTTCGGGACACTTTTGTAACACGTATGTGGAGCCACCCGACCCCAATCTTCGTTGGCTGCTAAGTTCAGTGGCCCCGCACGGCTCGGTAAACAACACTGTGCTTGGCTGGTCGATAAACACCGACGAGCACAGCTGCGCGCGGTCAGTCAGCGTCACCAACAGCCGGCTGCGGGTTTTCACTAGGCTGGAGGGTAGCAAGATCCTCTCAAGTTCACAAGCACGGGCAAATCGTGACACTGGCGACGAGGGAAGAAGCCCACGGACCAACCGAAGCAACCGAGAGCGCCGAGACACCACCCCCACGCCTGCTGCCATGACCGCCATGCCGCTGTATGGGAGCCTCGAGACGTCAGATGGGGAAGGGTCCACCTGCCCTTTTTACGAGGAACAACTCGGCTAGTTTTTTCGGGCAAACGACACACCTGAGGAAAAACAGCGTGACATTTTCCTGGCTACCTGGCCAGCTGCAGGACCCGGGTCTTTGGTCTTCTGCTCAACCAACTCAAGCCTGCCATGCCACATGAGAAGCCGCTCGGAGAGCTGCTCGTGACGCTGCATCTCGCACTTCAGCCCGTCCCCGTCCACATCAATGCAGCGCTTCCGCTTCAGCAACCGGAGCCTCCGAGAAGGCGATTCTCGGGCAGTTCGTCGCAGCGCCGCGACGGTTAGCGATTGGCTGCGCCTTCGGGGACCAGCTCGGCTCGGTTCTCCGGGACCGTTTTGTCTGCGGCAAAAATGACCCCGACATGCAGACGCGACTCTTGGAGCTTCCTTACCCCTCGCTAGATGAAACTGTGAAGGGAGCGCTGGCGATGGATGCTGCGGCCAAGTAAGCAGCCAAGATAGAACGTGCGGCCGCTCACCGTAGGTGGAAGCGGCAGTGAACAAGATGGCGACACGGCATGGCCGGTGCAGTCGTTGTGGTGGTTGTCACACCCTCACAGTGCAAGTTCCCGCAAGTGGAGTGCTTCTGGTGTGGGAGAACTGGGCACATTGCTTGGGCTTGCCGATGGGGGGATGGCGGACGGGCAGAAGCAGCAGCCTGGTTCGAGTACGCGTTCTACGCAAGCCCACGGCCAAGCGAGCCGGCGCAAGGGTAGGCAGTGGGGTCGTGCGGCAGCAGCTGGGTTCCTCAACGGCTAGGCTTCAGGTCGTGGCTGAAGACCCTAAGATTTCCGACATGCGGCCCTCGGGCATAGTTCAGTGGTCTGTGCCACCATTTATGCTAACTGTCGAAATCTGCAGGCGACCCATTTCCATGAAGCCGGGCACAGAGGACAGCGTGTTGGTCATGGCCGGGAAAGTCTTCAAGCGCAGCTTATCTGGAGTATCCGTGGACGCTGCGGCCTTCGTGCTTCCACCACGTCTTCTTCCACAGGAAGGAGTACATGTGGTGAAGCATGTAATGCCTCCTGACCAAGTTCAAGGCCCTGTTCAAGCCAGGGGTGGGCACCTTCACCGGAATGACGGCGAGAATTCATGTTTCAGAGGGAGCCCGGCCGCGATTTTTCAAGCGTTGCCGCTGCCGTTCGCCCTGAGGGATTGGGTCACTGAGAAACGCAATGCTCGCAGCGACCGGACTAAGTGGTGCCCGTCAAGTCATCGGAGTGGGCCGCTCCCATCATGCCAGTCCTCACCCAAGACGACAGTGTCAGAATGTGCGGGGACTTGAAGATCACCATTAACTCCACCGCTACCGTGGAGAAGTACCCGCTGCCCGGATTGAAGACCTATGGTCGGCGTTGTCAGGAGGACAGGTGTTCACAAAACTCGAACTCAGACATGCTTACCAGACGCTGGTGCTACAGAAGTCGTCCCGGAAGTACGTCACAATATGGACAACAACCCAGGCAGCACAGCAAGTCCAATTCTTGACCGGCCAGCCTACGGCTGTTCTTTGGAATGCTCGGCCATCGGCAACAAACTGGCCAGCGTGAGAACTTAAGATAAACGGTTTGAATACGGCCACCGTCCTCTGCGCACTTTTTCGGCAGCCAATGTTCTTAAGTTGGTCAGCTTTCGCTCGTTAACCGTCAACACGGTTTCCCCTCGGCGAAAGTTACTCAGAAGTTACCGTTACCTGCCAGATCAACCACCGGCAATGAACGGCGCTTGCTCCAACAACGTTCAATCAAAAGACAGGCGGTAGGTTTCCCGCAGCCGACTACGCGCTTGTTGCTTGACAGCGGGTTTACAAAAGATGATCAGTTTGCGCACGGCCACCAGTTGACCGATTTGTTTCCGCTTGCAGGGGAACACATTATGAATGGCTGTTGTCCAGTTCTAGAGTACTCATGTTTCGTAGGCTGCCGTCGTTCAAAAGTTGTATTGGAAACGTACGTTATCCGGTCTGCTGATCAATCTGCGCGCTCCTGCTCTTCGAAAGGTGAACGGCTTACGTCTGCCGCAGGTCTAGCACCGCCCGTGCCCAATCACCGGAATTCCGAAGGTCATGCGTGGACACGCGCCCAGCCACCGAACAGTGTGCTATATACATGTGCACTCATGGAAATATAAACGAGGACACAAAAATATTACCCGAATACGCTAAATCGAAGATAATGGATACTAGTGAATTCAAAATAATGGCTTGCTAGTGGTATAATTGGAAAGGCATATTTTCAGTCTTGTGTTGTGACATGTGTTCGCGCTTTGTGGATAAAGTCTGCTTGCCACTTTGGAAACCGTGAGGTTAAGGATAAGCTGGAATGCTGCTCCAAACGATCGAAGAATGGCGGCGTTTTCCAGTGCCCAGACATAGAAAGTTCGGTAAGTTCATATTTCTGGCCATTTTCTTGGGGGACTAAGGTTCCGTGCAGAAACGTGTTACGGCTCGATTTCCCGCTTCCGTTTCAGTCTCACGGTGTGGTTCAAGGAAGGAAAATTAAATTTACTGATGCTAACGACGCTCGATATGTCTAGCGTAGCTGATCGACAGGTTGTAGGCGCAGCGGAGGGGGCTAAGAAGTCTGAAATATTTGCCGGTGCTCTTGATAACATCGTGAGGAATGGAGGTGTTTTGTACCACATGCAGGTTTTTATCGCACGAGCTCTGTTTATATATGCGGCTGGGTGACCCGCCGCGGTGGCTCAGTGGCTAAGGCGTTGCGCTGCTGAGCACGAGGTCGCGGGTTCGATTCCCGGCCGTGGCGGCCGCTTTTCTGATGGAGGCGAAAAGCAAAAACGCCCGTGTGTTTGAGATTTCGGCGCACGTTAAAGATCCCCAGGCGGTCAAAATAAATCCGGAGCCCTCCACTACGGCGCGCCTCATCGCCTGCGTTGCGTCGGCGCGTTAAACACCACAATCAATCAATCAATATATGCGGCTGGGCGGTTTTGCCGCACTATCGTGTGACTTCAATAACTGGGCCACTGTGAACACGGCAAAATGCAATATGCGAGTGCGCAACTTCTCGGAGCTAAAACTTCCCTTGAGAAAAAAGGAAACACAGGAATAGTTTAAAAATCTAGCTTTGCAACAAAAGCGTTTTCCCATTTTCATTTTTACCTTATTCCTGTCTGAAAACCTTTCCCAATGCTTTCTCGGGTTCTGTTTCTTTGGAGACTATTTCTTTTCTTTAACCAATTTGTAGTTCAGGAGCACCTCGGCTCAACGCGCGAAAGTTGTGCGCTCTCACCTTGAGTGGGGTGCGGCTCACGGTGTTCTCTTTGGGGGCCTTCGCTATATCACAGGCCGGGGAGTCTTTTTTTTTTCTCCGCAACGTGGAGGAGTCTATTTCCCCTCTGGAGCAACAAAAAGCAGGAATCACTGCCTACTCGCAAGCACGTTCTCAGTCTGGTAGGGCGTTTTCACAGTAATGAAGGTTTGTTGTGGAGTGATCTCGTTGAACGGGGACTATTTAGTTGGTTACTCAAACTCCTTGCGCACACAAAACACAACAGAACCCCCAAAACTACGTACAGGTTCACGCTTAGAAGAGGTTGATAGACAGCGCCGACGAACAGGAAATGCTAGAAATAAGCCGCGAAGTTGACCAGCGACCGCAAATAGGACAGCCATGGCCGTATTGACGTTGTTGAGGCCATGCCAGGGGTGCAGGGCTACCACCTCCAAGCACATGAAACGAAAATACCTAAACATAAATACCCCAGAAAGTGAAGGGGAAAATCTCCCCTCTGATATCGTAGTAGTTATCACACCAGACCGGTATTCTGGAGGTCGTGGGTTCGGATCCCACTTGGCGGGCATTTTTTTCTCCAGTTTCTTTCTTTCTTTCCAAATTCTTTATCTGTTTCAACGACCTACCACATCCTCCCCTTTGCTTTCCAAGGTTTTCTTGACTGCGAACTCTTATTTCTGTGTTATTTTCAACGATACCCTCATTTCCTATTCTGATTCGCTACATGCATAACGAGGGCCTTTGTTTTGGCAGTCTTGGAGCCATGGGAAGTTTAAGAGGGTTCAACGCTGGTCGACCACTCTCGACATGTCGTACACACTTGAGTCACGGCCCGGGGGTTACAAATAAGTCCCCCTTCACCCCGAGTAGTCCGAGTGGCGCTGGCTACCACCCCCAAGCACAGGAAAGAAAATATATACCCCATAAATTGGAGGGGAAAATCGCCGCGCCGGTAGCGTAGTGGTTATCCCACCAGACCGGTATTCTGGAGGTCTTGGGTTCGGATCCCACCTGGCGGGCATATTTTCTCCAGTTTCTTTCTTTCTTTCCAAATTCTTTATCTGTTTCAATGACCTTCCACATCCCCCGCTTTGCTTTCCGAGGTTTTCTTGACTGCCAACTCTTATTTCTGTGTTATTTTCAAAGAGACCCTCATTTCCTATTCGGATTCGCTACATGCATAACGAGGGCCTCTGTTATGGCAGTCTTGGTGCCATAGGAAGTTTTAGAAGGTTCAACGCTGGTCGACCACTCTCAACATGTTGTAGACACTCAAGTCACGGCCCGGGGGTTAAAAAGAAGGTCCCCTTCACCCCGAGTAGTCCCAGTGGCGCTGGCTACCACCCCCAAGCACAGGAAACAAAAATACCTAAACATAAATACCCCATAAAGTGGAGGGGAGAATTGCCGCGCCGGTAGCGTAGTGGTTATCGCACCAGACCGGTATTCTGGAGGTCGTGGGTTCGGATCACACCTGGCGGGCATTTTTTTCCACTTTCTTTCTTCCTTTCTTTCCCAATTCTTTGTCTGTTTCAATGACCTACGACATCCTCCCCTTTGCTTTCCGAGGTTTTCTTAACTGCCAACTCTTATTTCTGTGTTATTTTGAACGAGTCCCTCATTTCCTATTTTGATTTGCAATATATATATATATATATATATATATATATATATATATATATATATATATATATGGTTAGTAGAGACAGAGACAAACGAGAAAGACGTAGAAAATAGAAATAAGTTAACTGACGTTTCAGGGAGAGGAAACCCTGAAACGTCAGTAAACTTATTTCTATTTTCTACGTCTTTCTCGTTTGTCTCTGTCTCTACTAACCTTCTTTTTTTCACGCTCTGTGTGAGTTTTTATCTTTTCAAACTATATATATATACATATATATATATATATATATATATATATATATATTTATACAATATTGTTTTCCATCAGCGGCGCTGCGCCCACCGCATATTTGGCTCGAACAAGGTTGCCCCGTCACAATATATATTATTGCCACGGGGCATATTGGTGGGCTTCGCCTCGGCTTCGGTGCTGATCACAATTAGAAGTGAAGTCATTTTTGTTAGAGCAAATTCTGCGAAAGCGTAGGGCTTGGCTGTATGGAATGGCCCTTTTGCAGTGTCTCACATGGCTGCTGTGAAAGTTGAAGTATTGGTTCCAGAGAGAACTTTCACAGCAGCCGTGAGACACTGCCGAACGGGCATTCCATACAGCCAAGCCCTACGCTTCCACAGAATTCGCTCTAACCAAAATGACTTCGGGTCTAATTGTGATCAGCTCTGCATTGTCCTCGCACGTAAAAATACCCACTACCACTCATTGAAGATTCAATTAGGAGGGCATGAGAACAGGAACGTTGTAGACCTATTAGTGGCAATAAAATCTCCACTTCGAGGTAACAAACCAATCTGATTCTGATATATTCGCAATCTGGCCCAAACGTCAATAAAATTGGAAGGACGCACCACAAAATCTTGCTCCAGAGTGAAATAGTGAAGCACGTCATCCCAGACCCACCACGCGTGGTGTATCGCCGAGCAAGAAACATCAGAAACATTGTTACATCATCTCGATCAAAAGAAACTAGTTTCATAGGTTCCACACCATGTGTAAAACCCCGGTGCAAATTGTCGCTGATGACGACACCAACGAAAAGCGCGCAGAGCAGCGAATCTGATTTTTCCATGCAGATCAGCGGCAGCTTTAATTGTGACAATATAAATACATTTTACCTTCTAGAATGTGGTGCTTGTGGTGTGCAATTTATTGGACAGAGTGAAAATGATTTTAGAACTCGCATGAATAATCACAGATCCGATGCAAAAACAAAACCTTATCCCCCACCCCCTTCAAAACATATGAACTCTTTAAAACACCCGTTCGACCAATTTAAGGCCACAGTGCTCCAACCAGGATTTAAAAGCCATTTCGACAGGGCAGCCTGCGAATATTATCTGATCCACAAAAATATATATATATATATATATATATATATATTTTAATTGTAGCCTTCCTTAGCGAAGTGGTGAAGCCACTGATATGGAGAGAAATCCCCCTGCACGCCATGAGGCCAATCGTGGAGGACGAGAAAGACGACGATTGGTGTGGCGCCCAGCAAGAGCTAGAGCGGTCATCTGCTGTGTCTCTCATTTTGACCTTGTGTAAATACCGTAATTACATCTAGTTCTAACCGCGTCTACCCCGTCTGATCTTGGTGGAGGTATACATATATAGGTGTGTGTGTGTGTGTGTGTGTGTGTGTGTGTGTGTGTGTGTGTGTGTGTGTATGTGTGTGTGTGTGTGTGTGTGTGTGTGTGTGTGTGTGTGTGTGTGTGTGTGTGTGCGTGTGTGTGTGTGTGTGTGTGTAACACCTTTGTTGGCAACTTCCTCGTCCACCACTGTCGCACCGCACCGTTTAAGGGTGGCGACCCTGCCGTACCGGCTACCTCAACTGCGCCATCCCGCTGCGGGGCGTCACACACACACACACACACACACACACACACACACACACACACACACACACACACACACACACACACACACACACACACACACACACACACACACACACACACACACACACACACACACACACACACACACACACACACACACACACACACACACACACACACACACACACACACACACACACACACACACACACACACACACACACACACACACACACACACACACACACACACACACACGCGCACGCACACGCACGCACACTGGCTGTCTGTTCCTGAGTAAGCCTTCCGACCCAAAGTTTATAGAATAATACCCTGAGAGGTGCATATAGACAAAACTTTTTCAAACAACTCCTTCTGGAAACCCGCTTCAGTGTTTTCAACATTATTGAGCAAATGAATAACTTGGGCACATTTGAAGGATAGCATCAACACATTATGGATATTTACTGTGCTTGTTTATTTAAAAATGCAGGTTTGCTTGATTTTAGTGAGAGATATTACAAAATATGCGTTGAAGGCAATGTGTGCAACCGTAAGCACGAAAACTGTACGTGACGGTATAGTTTGGAGCACAAAATTAACTAAAGATTCAAGTTGTGAGCGTGGTAATTGTAGAAAGCGGTAAAATATGGATTGACTTGTAGAAATCTCCACCATGTTCATGGTGAGAGGAGTGAGACGGGAGGGAGAGAGTGTGAGATGTGTGCGGGAAAGAAGATTTACAATGGAGGGGTGGCAGAAAGCGAGCGCCTGTCGACGACATTAGCAGCAGAGTGAGCAGATACGTGGCCAATGTTTTTCTGTTTCCATGTAAAGAGTGTAACGGTTCAAGTCATATGCCAGGAATTTAAACGAAAGTAGTCCTCTGTAAATTAAAGAATTTAATCTTTCACACTCTAGAGCTCTTGAATGCTTCGTCACCGTAACCAGCATGCTACGGTAGCTTTTTGGACGACATCGGTTGGTACAACAGGGTGGACGTGAAGGGTAGCTCAACAATTGTCGTTACAAATGTAGAAAGTGTCGCTCAAGATTTCTTAACTTCTGGCCGGGCGGTTAATTCAAGTGACAGAGAGACATACATATCCACATATACAGACCAACATTTTCACGTTTCTATAGCCCAACAAAAAGTGTTTTAAAGTATGGCACCTATACAATTCCACCTGTACATCAGAAGTCCATGATGCTTCGACCATCCCTTTCGCTCAATGAGCCATAGTCTTTATGGGTGCTTACACTATTTTTCACCCGCCTCCCTCCAACTAAAACCTCCCATCACTCTGTCATTTCGCATTTGCTTCTCTCCCACACTCCATCTACATTTCTTTCCGTACTGCCTCTCCTCCTTTCAAATGCTCATCCTCCCCACGCCACTTTTCAAAGACACTCCTTCGCGCTCGACCTGATTTTCTTATTGCTTCCCCGTTTCTGCGTTGTACTGCTCCTAAATTCTCTTGTATGCATTCACATCCCTACTTTCCATGGCCTCGCAATCCCCAACTTCCTCTTTCTTCAGACAACCGGTTTTTTTTTCTCTTTTCACCCTTCGAAACCACTCTTTTCACATTTCTTCGGTTTCCCTTGTTTTTTTTTTCTCTTCTCTTTCTTGTTATCCAATACACAAATTCCACTCCCTCTTTTCTTCTTCCCTTATACTCCCGTCCGTCTCTTACTGCCATATCACCACCCTTAGCCAATACGTGTCACCGAGTTACTATTGCATTTTCGAATTTACCTTCACTTCACGACCTCTTGTTTTATTCCATTTACAAATTTCCACTCATCTGCCAGCGCCTCAATAATTCATATTGCCTGGCCGCCCCACTCGCGCCCTGTTTTCCAATATAGGTCAAATTCTCCCCTTGTCCCGTACGCTCTGCCATTACTCCGTTTCACTACAGTCTTCTTCTCAATTCTCTAATTTCCATTATCATCCCGAATTAACTTACCCCCTAAGCTTCATATTCTCCAAGAAAAAAATTATTACAATTTCTAAATGTCGCTCTATTCTGAGTACTTCCTCCCTATCCCCTTCCCACTAAACTGTTTCGCGCATTCCTAACGAACGAAACAGATGGGGATATGGGGAAGAAGGAAAGACGACGGCTCATCTTGTCTGCTTCCAATTACCCAATGTCCGTGCTGCTGCAATAATTTCACACTACGAACTCGGTCACCTTACCACCCCTATTCGGCTTTTTATTATCCTCCTCTCTCTCCTCAGCCATCTCTATTCCGTTACACATTTTACAGCGGGTTCGACTCCAGGCCGCTGTGGCCGCTTTCCTGTTGAAGGCGAAAAGCAAAAACGCCCGTGTGTTCGAGATTTCGGTGAACGTTAAAGCTCCCCAGGTGGTCTAAATTTTTCTGGAGCCCTCCACTACGGCGCGCATCACCACCTGCGTTGCGTCGGCGCGGGAAATTCTACAATGAATCAATTACACATTTTATAGCCTAGAATTCTTTGCGTGGTGCCCCAAAAGCGAGGACTGTAATCATAAATATCACCATCGTCAGTCTACACAGGTCCACTGCAGGTGGTAGGCATCTCCCACTGACCTACCACCACTCCTGAACACCGCTGCTCGAGTCCACAATTCACCCCCGAAGTTTCGTATTTCATCCCTACATCGTGTCTTTTATTTATTTATTTCGAAATAATCCTGAAGGCCCTCCGGTGGAGGGTATTACATAGGGTGTACACCACATCCAAAAAAAAGAAACACTCGCCGCGAATTTTTAGTCGCAAGAATGGTTCGTGCGAAAACCGTGCTGTTGTTAAATATGAGGTTCTGTTCCTCGAGTTATTTATTTATTTTATATATTTATTTTCAATACTGCCAGTCTCGGGCGAGACCATAGCAGGTGGGCATTCATACAATTTCAGCAGGAACAACAGCGATGGGCTAACATTGGCCAACAAGCAAAAACAACAATAAACTGTACAATAAAAGGGTACCACATACTTTCACTTCGTGTGCAGAACCGTTGAGTTGTTCAGCATCGTCAATGTTGAGGTTTCCCTCAGGGAGCCCTTGCGGGGTGTTACATAAGGGGAAGGTCAAAACAACGGTATAGACACAACAATGGTGTAGACACAAGAATACAGACAACAATACAGACGTAGAGACATGTAAACAATGTAAAGACATAGACATACACAGTCTGCGTAGTGTAGACCACCGCAGTTTAGTTTCGGAAAAGCATCAAATTCCCTCCTCCCCGACATCCAGTTCACGCTTCAAAGCGAACGCGACGGCGCCCTTCCCCTCCCCCCCTTCCTTCTTTGATGTCCAAGTGACGAGTAGAAGCAGGAGCTCTCCGCCCACAGGAAGACGACGCACACCGGTCGACACCCTCAGTTCAGTTCGGCTCCCCCCAACGACCGAAAGGCCTCAGCTGTGTCCTCCCTATTCCCAGAGCGGCGACTGTTTGTTTCCGGATTATGCACGCAAAGTGAGCAGAATCGGATAATTGCGGACCCAACAAAAAGAAAGAAGAAAAAGAGAACCACTCTATAAGACGATATTGGCATTTACACGCCACCCGTTCCGATTCACTCTTATCATTTGAAGAGTTCCAACATTTAAAGTACGGGTGGGATGTTCATTTTTGTGGCTGTCGGCAATGCGAGGTGACCTTCACCGAGCTGCGCTGCAGGGTCCCAAGGCCTAATTTCTATCTGTTCAGATCAGAACTTTCACCTACAGAACTATGTGTGCGGTGCCAGGTCCCCGAAACAATCGAACATTTTTTCCTCGACTGTCGCCGTTTCTCAACAGCTAGACAACTGTTTCTGAAGGAGCCGATTGAGAGGTTGGGGTTGACTTTATCGATAACACTTATATTATCTATTGGCGCATCAAAGCTGGGGTTTGCAAGAAGGGATATATATAACTGCATTCAAAATTTTCTCTCTGCCTCAGGTCGTTTGAATTGCTAAGCGGTGCTGATTAATGGGTAATTCGGGTTTCATTCACAACTAAGTTTCCTTTTACAGCCTCTTTCCGGAAATAAGTATTTTGAAGTCCCCACGTTTTTAACCGGTTTAGCCCTGGCCAATCCCCCCTTGTGGGTACGTGCCAAAACATTTGAGGACATCAACATCATCATCATCATCTAAAGGTTTATCCTTTGTGTCCGCCGCCGTAAGCAAAAGAGGGCGGCTAACTGCGAGAGGGCATCGACCGTAGGAGCCCTGGAACGCCGAAGCCGGTGCTCGGCGTGACATAAGCAAGCGAGGCGCCAGACGGCGTATTCAGAAAAGAGGGGTGCAAATCGTCCATAACAACCAACGACGACGGGCTACCCGATCCCCGCCCCCAAAGACCGCGCGACCAGGGAGAGAGCACCCGGAACGCAGAAACGAAGTCGGCGGACAGAAGAAAGGACGCAGAGCCGTCGCCGAACAATGCGGGACGGGATACCAGAAAGTTGACCTTGCCGGAACGGCCGTCCTCGAAAGGGGAACGAACTGGGGGAAGCAGCCCCTCCCTTTGTTGCCCCACCGGGCCTGAATCATTCGGCTCAGCCCTGCCGACAGGCGCCCGTCCGTGTAGGAACAAGGGCTACGTTCCTCAGCGAAGATCCCCGAGAGAGGTCAACCGCGCTGAAAGAATGCAAGACGGCGCTAGAGTGGGGGCGCCGACATCCACGAAGCCTCGAGGCCGTGCCGGTCTCCAAACGTCGGGTTTCTAATCACTGCGCTATTGGTTGGGCTGGGGTGCAACCATATCCAAAGGACATGTAGATAAAACCGCAAAGTGAGTTCATTGCGTGGACAACAGAAGTGCTTGACAAAAAGAAAACAAAACCAAACAAAAGTGCCATTGACAGGAATGTCACTTTGAAAGGAAGGTAATTTGTACTTAAAGCAGGTGGCTATGGAAATGAGTACAGATATAAAGTGGTCTAAACATGTTTGAAGTTCGCCATTGTGATCGGTTGAGTCGTTATCCAGTAATTTGCAGAAAGTTGAAAAGCATACTGTATTTGATATAGTTGGGTCCAGTTCGTTCCATTCTTTCACTGCAAGCGGAAAAAGCGAGTATTGAAATGTATCATTATGGAAAGAGTACTCTTTTAGTGTGTACGAGTGTTTGCGGCTTGAGAGGCGTGAATTCGAGAGTGATATATATTTGGAAGCATCTATTTTCAGCCGATGGTGTAGTACCTGGTGTAGGAATTTCAAGCGCGCTACTTTTGCTCTGTCCGATAGTGTTGAGAGACCCGCAAGAAGTAGCAAGTTTGTGGGCGAGTCGTTACGGGTGTACCGGTTGTAGATGAACCTGATGGCGTTTCTTTGTACCCTTTCTATTTTATTTCTGTTGGAAATTGTGTGCGGAAACCAAACAACGTTGGCATACTCGAGAATTGGGCGTACGAACGTGGCGTAGGCCAGCAGCTTGGTACGCCATGGTGCGAGTCGCAAGCGGCGTCTAAGAAAAAATAACTTGCGCAGAGCTGTTGAAGTGATGATGTCGATGTGTGAATCCCACTGAAGGGTTGATGTTAGAGTGACACCTAAATATTTGTGCTGGTTGACTTTGGTAAGGACGGTTCCTTCAATAACGTAGGAGAAGTTAGAGAGATTCTTTTTCGCTGTAATGGTCATACACACTGATTTTTTTTGTTGATGGACATTTGCAACGTGTTACACCATTCAGCAATTTTTCGGAATGAACAATTCAGAGTGCAGTGGTCTTTCGGGACCTTAATGACGTGTGAATGTATAACATACTGGAAACATTTACATATGGTACTTGTAAAGAAATAGGTTGATAGTTAAGGCGTGAGGAACGACCCCCTGACTTCAAGAATGGTACCACCTTGGCCCTTTTCCAATGTTGTGGTATTACGCGTGTTGATATTGACTGCGAAAACAAGGCTGACAGTAGCGTCAAAAGGCTTGGTGCCAAATTTTTAGAATTGTTTTATTTAGGCCAGTATTGTCAGGTGAGGATGAAATCTTGAGGTTGGTAAGGAGAGAATACATTCTAGAATCAGTAATTATTATGTCCGACATTGACAAAAAAATGCGAGTGGTGATGGTGGCCAATGCTTCTAAGCATTCACACGTGAATGCCGACAAAAATTTTTCGTTGAGTAGTTTGGAACAATCTGATCCAGTTAATGCGGCGCCGTTTTGATCAGTAAGGACGATGCCACGATTACGTTTGGGATTATAGACACGCCAGAAGCACCCAGAGTTTGTTGTTAACATACATGAGAGGTCATGTTTATAGAATTGTGTGTAGGTGGTTTTGATTACCCTGTGGTATTTCTTGTCGTATGCTTTGTAGCGTTGCCAGGATACAGATGATTTTTTCTTGTTTGCTTTCCTGAACCACGGCCGCTCGATGGAAACTATTTTCCATCGAGCGGCCGTGCCTGAACAATCTTTTTAAAGACGATAGTCTTTCTTGGGCTACTTAAACCCAGAAATTTTGGTCTGACTGTATGTCTATTTGTCTGTCTGTCTGTCTGTCTGTCTGTCTGTCTGTAACTCGATTCAGCCAACCGGCCAAAGCAAAACAATGCCTGCGCAATAATCTTATATAGTCACAGCTAAATATACCCGTCTATGTCAGGTGTAATGTTTATACTTGTCAATATTGTTTAAGAGGAACAAGTCTTTACGCAAATATAAGACAACAAATTAATACAGAAGTGATATTTGCAGTGTTCCTTTATAAAAAATCATACATGCTTGATTTGTGCGAAATTATATACTTCATCAACTGCAGAAACAAAATCACTTCGCCGTCGCCTGCTGTACCCCGTGTCACTATAGCTTCTGGCGGCATTTTAAGAAACCACCCGGCAACAGTTACGAAAGGTTCCACTAGATAGGTTCCACGTTCTGCTTGGAACACACGTGCAGTAGGGAAACATGGTTCTATCAACGCATAAGTAGGGAGCCCCGATTCACGCGCGTCTCCGCCGTACGGCAGCATTGGCATCGACAGCCGGCCGGGAATAGTGGAACGCGGTAAATTTAAAATGATTTAAGCAAACCTTTGGCGTCTTTACCTTGGCAGGAGCGTGACGCAAGAACAACAACATGAGAGGTGAGCGGGAAAGTGAAGGGAGGCATTTACTTGGCAAAAGTCGATAAAGACTATAGTCTTTTGTCGACATTTGCAACGAAAGGAGCAGATACGTGGCTAATTTTTTTTTTGTTATTTAGGCGACGAAGTTTCTGTGAATAGAAGAGAGCAGTGCTACCACATTTTATGGAGATGACCGGGATGTATTTATCTATGAGAGTAATAAGAGCGCGTTTCAGTAACAAGCAGTTTTCTACTGTGCGCAATAAATTGCCACTCAGAAATTCTACTCCAAAAGCGACAGTTGATTTTAAAGCGATCGACGTTAGCTCGTTTGTATCACCATATCTGTTAGAACCGGTTAGAAATTCATGATCTGTTAAACAAGCGATATAACTCATTTCGGAGAATATAACTCAATTTTTAGTTAGGATGAAGTCAAGAAACTTTGAACAAAGTTTAGACCTTCTCATTGGGCATGATACAAATTCGGTGAGGCTGAAATCATGGCAACAATAGAGAAGCGCATGGGACTCAGATTGAGCACTGCTGGTTGATAGTGCCGCCCATGTTATGTCTGAAAAATTAAAGTCCCCAAAAAGGATTCCGCAAGAATGTGGAAATTTATGAAAATTTGGGAGAAAATTCGGTGCAATTCCGGTGGGAAACCGTGAGTCAAGGCAGGTTGGCGATAAAACTTGCGAAATATCACCAATCACAAGCAAGACATCAACACCTATACCCATCTCTTGGTGTCCATTTTGTTACCCAAACTGTGCACCGGTTGTCGCTCCTTTTCACTACACGGCCAGCCCATGTTTTTGCGTTTTCTTTCTTTGGACTATGATATTGTCAATTTTAGTTTCTAGTTTGTTCTATCATCCAGGTGGAACGTTTCTTATGCCTGAGTATTATTCTTAACATAAGTCGTTTCATGGCCCGTTAGGCACCTCACCTTGCTTTCTAGATTTGCTTCTAGAGTTTGCTCTCTAGTATCTACACCGCAATCCCATTGGAAGCGCACAGTAGTTTGTGCTGCGGGGAAAGTT
Organism: Haemaphysalis longicornis; assembly: GCF_048455015.1. NCBI lineage: Eukaryota > Metazoa > Arthropoda > Arachnida > Ixodida > Ixodidae > Haemaphysalis > Haemaphysalis longicornis. The sequence continues at coordinate 68,807,516 of NW_027526225.1, read as the reverse complement.
CGCAAAATTAGGGCTTATCTCCAGCTGATTCTTCACAAGAAATGAAAAAAACAATGGCTGATCAGCGTAGCGAATTTATTACATCACTCTTAACCGTAGCCATGCCTTCGCTACATGGAGCTCGCTAACACATGGGTTTCAGCGGGGTTGGCAATGAGGAATTGAAAAACTTTGTTAAATCCAGGACTTCGTTAGATAGAGGTCCGTTAAATCCAGGTTTAACTGTAGCTCTATTCTTTTACTTCTACTAGCGTTTCGTATCCTAAGATGAAGAGCACGGTTTCGGCATGCGTATGTCTTACATATTTAGATTTGCCCAGATTTATTTTTAGCACCACGGCCATGCTTTATGAATGCAGTTCATCGAGGTTTGTTTGAAAGTTTTCTGCGGTCTCCCTCTGTGCACTATGTCATACACTAAACTATGTCGTCCGCAAACCTCCAATGTATGAAGTATTCTCCGTTAACCCATAATCCTATGTTTTTCCTGTAAAGCTATAAAAATATTCCCTTCTGACATGGTGCGAATAGTTTTGTAGATATTCTATATGCGTGGCTTACTCCTTTTCGGGTAGTAAATTATTCGCTTTGCTTTTCGATGGTTGGTACGGCCCTTACAATTTATATCGACCTTGTAGAAGCCGTAAGTAGTTTTCCTTAATTTCCTGGTGTTTTATGCTCTTTGCACGGCTGCGTTGAGGAATGAGTCAAACTCTTGTCATAGTGTATAAATGCCATGTAAAAATATTTAGCGTATTCTGCAGATTTTTCTTTTAATTGATTGCAAACATATATGTCATCCATGGTTGAGTACCCTTTCCTAAATGCAGGATGCAATCTACGTTGTTCGGAATTCACGCTGTCACCTAAGCGGCCAACTACAACTTTCGTACATACCTTGTGAACAACTTAGACTAGCCTGATTGGTTTGAAATTCTTGAGGTCGCTGACACCTCCTTCTTCATGAATCAGAATAGGGTTGGCATTCTTCGACGTTACAGGCCCTTTCTGAGTCTTCAAGCATTCCAAAGATAGTACAGCAAGCTTTTCCAGTACGATGTGTCCTCTTCCCTTCAAGAGATCTACGGTTATGCATCGTCAACGGCAGCGTTTCTTGTTTTCATGCTTTTAAAGCCGTTTTTACTTACTCTTTAGTTGCTCGTGGGCATCGCAAGTTCAGCTTGCACTCTCAGCCGTTTCTCCTTGTCGAACGTCGCTGGTATGCAACCTTGTTTAGAACCGTTCTGATACCTTTATTCCCTCGTCCAAGTCGCATGTATTGTTTCCTTGCTAATATCTAAATGCTCACTTCCTGTCTTTGCCGATAGCCATCTCTTAAGTGCCTTCAAGCTTTAACCTATTTGTAGCGTTTCCTAGGCCTTTATAATGGGAGACGCACGAATTTCGTTTGTGTTACTTGTGCTAATCAGTTTCTACAGATCCGCTTACCAGTGTGATCCATCGTGCTTGACGCTTTTATGTTACGTTTGGTAATTATTTCCGTTGCTCTCTTAGTTTTCCAGTTTGTGTCTCACATGTTGCCTCTCCTAGAGCTGCTGCTCATTCACTGAGTGGTGATGTTAAGTTGACATTGAGTCTGTCTATACTGACCTCTTTCTGCTTGTTGAAGAGCTAGAATTTGTTTGGAAGAGTTATTAAAGCATAGCTTTTATTTCTACCCACCGAAGGTTCTTTCGTGGCGTGCGGAACGAGAAACTCTCAACGTGGCTAGGGATGGCGAGGGCACTTTTTACTCACCCAGCACAGTGTAGATGGCAATAAGATAATGCGCTATTCGCCTGGAGCTTCGGGATCGCAGCGCAACCTCCCGCCGCTTCTACGTGATGTTTACAGGATGAGCGCTGTGTGGCTGATAGGGGCGTGTGCAGTGTTGTTATTCTATTTCGCTTCTGTTTGCCCTTCCCCGTACTAAACAACTTGTTATGGTGACATCTGTAAGCAAATTAAACGATTAGGGATTTTAAAAAAAGCATCGCAGTCTTGGTAGAGCGCTGGAATGCCAACTAGAGCTACCCGGGGAGGCGGTTCTGCGCGCTTTTTGGCCGCACATGCGGGCGTCGGTGACGGCAGCAGCATATCACCACTGCCACCTTCGAACTAGTCACCAGAACTGAATTCTATTTATTGTCGCCTCGTTTAGACCTGATATTGGCACTATAAGGTTGGTTCGTTTTGCAGCGCAGACAACAAATGCGGCTTTGCCTCGAATGTGCACGTCGTAGAAAAATATGTTTCGGGGGTGGATAACCCATTAGCTGACAATACCTTGTGCCTTTTATGGCAATATAATCCACGCGAAAATGTTAAGTACACTAAAAGGCTGTGCGTTGTTACATACGTACACTCAAAGGCTGTGCGTTGTGCGTTGTTAAATATGTGCCCACTCACGCGTTATAGCAAGAACCGAGGTATAATAAAATAAAACAGGAAAAAAATGAATGGTCTGCAAATCAGGAATAAATAGAATAGTCGTACGGGAATGAAAAAAAAAACAGTGCAGCTTCGGAATTGTTAAACACGTACCCACCAGACCAACTAGACGCGAAATGCCCTGATATTTCGCAAGGCATGGGAGGGAGGACAAGGGAGGATCAACTATCGCTACTTACAAATGCGGAGCGAATCAACGAATGAACGTCCTAGCAATCACACACAAGCTGTGCGTTCAGTTTCCGTTTGTTTTTCGCCTTGAACGAACGGCTGATCACGCGGAGGACGCATTTTTTGGGTAGGCATTTCACCAGCGATAAGAGGTGTCGTTGGAAGAGTTGATTGATTGATTGTAAGCTTTAACGGGCCGACGCAACGGAAACGATGAGGTGCGTCGTTGTGGAGAGCTCCGGATTATTTTTGACCACCTGGACATCATCACCGTGCGCTGAAATCTCGTACACACAGGCTCGTTGGAAGAGTGTGGTATCTGATAAGGCCCTCTTATTTTGGTTTATCCTAGATACTACATTCTCCCTATGTCATATGACGATTTTCCCAGGGAGAGTGTAGTCCCGGACGTGGGTTACTCTATAAGACCGTCTCCGCGCTTCTTGTGGAGGATAAATGTAACAGATGAATCTGCGAGAGCGCACCTCGCGAAAAGACGACACAGCATTAAATTTGTCGTCGTGTGCTGACTCCCGAGTATAATTTCGCATTATCTATCGTTACTTCGTAGAGTGATTGTGAAATTTATGCCGCATTGGCTTGTCCAGGGTAGTGATCAATATATGAAATGTGATATTGGCAAGCGTAACGTGCGTGCTGTCAGCTATGAGGGCTCGCTTCACCCGATTGTGTAAGCGCACATAGCCGATTTACATCATAGTGTGTATGGCCGCAACATGACCATCGGAGGAAACACTGCTTACGGAGATACTGCCACTAAATTGCAGGGCAGCGGAGTTGCGATCAGCTATCTGCATATGCCAGCATCGTGACGCCGGCCTGTGACATACACCTGGCGCTCACATAGACCGATGTACTTCACTAAGATCACGTTCTAACGTTTATACTGTGGCGGCGCCCCAGCAGCTTGCGTCGTCTGCTGCCGCAAACGGGCACGCTCCAGGAACGATGACGCTGGGGCTGAGCCACGAGTGGCGAGTGCTGACCACGCGCTTGCGGTGCGCGCTGGGCACGAGCGTGGAGTAAAGCGGGGACCCCAGTTTGGGTCTACGGCGGTGTAGCGTGCAGACGTGTGCCTTCTCTTCTCTCTGTCGCCGTCGCGACATTGGTGACCCGGACGTGATGTGACTCACTCGGAAGCTTGCCTCGGCTTGAAGGAACCACACGTCGGGGTGCTTAGCGCTGAAGGGGGGCAAACGGCAAGCGACGGCGGAGATGCCAGGTGAAGAGGCAGCGGAGGACACAGAAGGACCGCTGGCGTCGCGGGGAGGGTCCATTCTGAGTACGTGGCTCCACTGCAACGTCCGGGTTGTATATTCTCCCCGACTACATATTCTCCCCGAGAGACGCGACATTTGGCTTATCTTGCAGAGTTTACGACGGACATTCGGCATTTCAAGGGAGTTAACAACATTCCAGCCGACGCCCTTAGCCGTATTTCCGCCATACAGCGCTCCGGTTTCAGTTCTCAGGAGTTGGCCCAAGCCCAAAGCGATGACGAGGAGCTCCGAACTCTACGTTCTTCAAATAGCTCCTCTCTGCACCTCGAGGACATTCTATGCCCTGATTCGGGAATCATCATCGTTTGCGACATTGACCCGGTCTCAGGCCGCAGACGGCCGTACCTTCCTGCGTCTCTCAGGCGCATTGCCTTCAACTCTATTCACCGTCTCTCTCATCCTGGAGTTCGTGCCTCACGGCGTTTGATTGCCGAGAGATACGTCTGGCCGGGCATGAATACTGACGTACGCGCCTGGGCCCGTTCCTGCCTCGTCTGCCAACAATGCAAGGTCTCTCGGCATACCACATCGCCTCTGGCTACTTTCTCACTACCGGAATCAAGGTTCTCCACAATTCACGTGGACCTTGTTGGCCCACTACCACCATCTAAAGCTTGCCGCTACATCTTGACAGTGATCGACCGTTTTACCCGCTGCCCGGAGGCTTCTCCAATCGACGATATTACGGCTGAGACTGTTGCTTCCACGCTTATGTCAACGTGGATCGCCCGTTTTGGCGTGCCGTCGGAGATTATCACAGACCGTGGCCGCCAATTTGAGTCCACACTCTTTCGCCGCTTGACATGCCTACTCGGTGTTACTCACCTAAAAACAACGGCCTATCATCCTCAAGCCAACGGCATGATCGAGAGGTTTCATCGTCAGCTCAAGGCCTCGCTGATGGCTCACGAATCACCTGAGCAGTGGGCAGTTCACCTTCCTCTTGTGCTGCTAGGATTACGCACTGTCATCAAAGATGATCTTGGTTGTGCCGCATCCTAAATGGTCTACGGCACGTCTTTGCGATTACCGGCAGACTTCCTGGTCCCTCCACAGCCTCAAGATAACCCTTCCTCTCCTGGCCCAACCTACGTAAAGGATTTAACCCGGTTTTTCAGCTATATCCGTCCCCAACCGCCACGGCCGTGTTCCACAAAACCCACTTTTATTCACCCAAGTCTTTCTGTCAGCCAATACGTTTTCATCCGTGTCGACAGTGCCCGCCGGCCACTTCAACCGCCCTACACCGGCCCTCATCTCGTCATTTCACGCGGCGAAAAGACGTTTACAGTTCGCGTTAACGGCCGCGACACTGTCGTTTCCATCGATCGCCTCAAGCCCGCTTTCACCGAGGCCGAACCGCCTGCCTTCGACACCACCACCCACCACTCCACCCTGAACACCACCACTCTCCCCTCCGTTCGCAGCCCCACCCGTGAACATCCCAGCGCAAAGACTGTCCGTTTCGCCGACACTCCGTCTGAAGAGGGGGGGGGGGGGCTATGTGGCGGCGCCCCAGCAGCTTGCGTCGTCTGCTGCCGCAAACGGGCACGCTCCAGGAACGATGACGCTGGGGCTGAGCCACGAGTGGCGAGTGCTGACCACGCGCTTGCGGTGCGCGCTGGGCACGAGTGTGGAATAAAGCGGGGACCCCAGTTTGGGTCCACGGCGCTGTAGCGTGCAGACGTGTGTCTTCTCTTCTCTCTGTCGCCGTCGCGACAATACTCTAGTAAACACACCATGCTTCCAAACAGAGTGCCTGCTCCACATTATTATGCATTTCGAACTCGTAAAAACGGTTGATAGCAGTCTTTAACGAGGCCCAAAAGCAACGGCGGCAGAGGGAGCGGGCCGGAGACTCCCGCGGCTGCTTTCGAAAAGGGCTGCTAGGGGGATTTCAGTGCCGCCCCTACAGGCCGCGCTCGAGGCGTATACCCAGCGTTCCCCGCAAGGTGTCCCTATTCGCACGCCCCGTGGGAACAATTTTTATTTTTAGTTCGCACGCCGCATGGGAACAATTTTTATTTGTAGTTCGTACGCCGCGTGCCAACAATTTTTATTTCTTGTTCGCACGCAACTGAAAGGGAGATGAGGAATACACGTCCAGCCAGTTCACCGTTCAGTCAGCCGTCCAGCTGACGACTCTGTGGAAATGTGGGAGGCCTCGTGTTCGTGCTGCCACAGGTGCTACAGAGAGGAAAAGAAGAATTATGTGTAGTTGGCCCTCAACGTGTAAGTATTAGTTAATTGTATCGGCGCCTTTGTGACTGTATTGCAACGCTACTTGTAATACATTCAAGCAGTGCTCAGAGATATGTCTCAGTTTGGCGGATGAATTTGTGACGACGGCGAACGGTACCGATGTTTGTTGTCCCGCGAAGGTTTTCGTCGTTTTCTCCGCGCATGCGCCAGCTTGACGCGGTGGGCAAATCGGCTGCCTACGCAAGTTATGTCAACGCCTCCTAAAAATGCGTCATTGGCATTGGAGGCAAGTGAGAGTAAAAAAAAAGGAAGTAAAAAAACAACTTAAAATGGCCACTTTCGAGCGTTTCGAGCGTACCGATGTCTGGCCCAACGTTATAAACGTTGGTCTGGCCTTCATCATCCTCGTTGCACGTTCAAAAGTGCCTTTTCGGCGCCAAGAAGTAACCAAGTGGTCCTGTTGCCTGGCTTAGGCTGTTTCTTAACTAATGTGAAATGTGATCGCATCGTGGTTGTTGTGATCTGAAATGTTATTGTTTTTGTGTCGTGTTTTTTATCCGGCGATATGCACCATCTAGTCCAACAGCGTATATTACTGAAATGTGACATTAGTGCAAAATTTGTAAGATAAGGGGAGTGGTTTTGCTGAAAGCTTTTTTTTTCATGTGTGGTGCAACCCTTTCATGTATGTTGCAGGGTGTTGCAACATATAAACTGTTCTCTGCAACACTCTGTATATTTCTCATTAGAGGGCAGTATTATAACTGTAGATCGTTGCGTGAAAACAGACTTTTTGATAGCTCTGCAGGATGGGACCCTAGACAAGCGCCCTTCCCCTGTCTTCTCAAAACTGTACCTGTGGGCTGATCCGCAAATATGTGCATGAGCACAGCACTGAATGCTGTTTGTACTGATTAGCGTCCTCTATTATCACTTTTAATTTTTCCTGTATCTAAATGTACTCAGACGTACCCGCAAAATTGCTCAGCGATACGGCGGACGTATTGGCAAAATTTTTAAAATTTGTGTTGGCACACTGGACTGCTCTCGACCTCTTCGATTATCAACCACTAATTGTTTGCCACCTTAGCGAGCTGATCCAGGAGCTTTAAGCCACTTGAGACACCGGCCTGGTCATGATTGTTCTAATGCCACGTGATCATCTTGTACAGTTTGATGATTTCCATACAGTTCTGTCCAGACAGAATGCCAGCTGTCAGTAAAGATCTGTCTAGGGGAAACGCAACTGATGGTGACAGCAGTCTTTCTTGCTTTTACTCAACTGGCCAAGCCCTTTCGGCGCACTGACAAGCCATAATCACTGCTAATTATTATTCAATACTAATAATTACAGTCGAACCTCATTATAATTATAACAAAGTAGTTTCGTGGCAGTAAATTAGTTTAATGTACCCGATAGGCGTTGTAATGGTAAAGGTAAAACTTGGCTCTAACGAATCGGTAATCTGGCTAGTGGAAAAATTCTAGCCACAAAAACGCATTATTCTAGGCTTTGAAATTACTGTAAACGAGTTAATCCTTAGCTGTCTCCTTGTGGCATTTCAAACTAAATGTACCCAAACATGAGAACGTGAAATTCCACAGGTCAAAGATCATTTGACAGAACAGGCCTGCATTATTATTTAATTGAAGAAGGACGTGATCTTTGTACAGTGGCTTTTCATAGCACCGAACAGGATAAAGTTTCCGCAGTGACCACGCACAAAAGGGCCTTTTCTACTTCTACACTTTTGGGCGTTGTTGGGAGGTTTTTCTTCATTACAGCCGATATCGCGTGCAGCTCTTGCAGTTCCACTTTCTGACACTGAAATGATGCGTGACCAACCAAAGTTTGTATTTAGTTCGTTATACCCGATAATTTGCTATATCAGTGTTCATTAAAATGAGGTTCAACTGTAAAAATGATCGGACTAACTCCAGCTCAGTTCAAATGGAACTCCAAACCCCTACCCCATGCCCGCTTCACAACATGCAGCAACAGCAGTTTTACGTGATATTCACTCAAACTGCCAAAATGCGTCTCCTCACTGACTAGCCAGAGTCCCTGTTAATTATTAATCATTGTTATTATTATTGATTGGACTAACTCTGGCCTAATTGTGGTGGAACTCCAAGCTGCTACCCTAAGCCCATTTCACAATACAAAGCAAGAGCTGTCTGCCATGATTTTACCCAACTGGCCAAACCGCTTCCATTTACTGACTATCCTGAGCCACTGTTATTAATAAAAACAGATGATTGGACGTCACTCTTGCGATGGCTACGTCAGCCTTAGCTCCAGTGAGCAATAGCGGTTTGGCCAGTTGTGTAAAAATCAAGACCGACTGCTCTCACTACGTGAATTGTAAAGTGGGCATTCAGTATAGCTATTACAAAACGCTATCCATGGTCATACACACACTAAAGGAAAACTTGTGAAGATTCGAATCTATCCGAGTCCAACCTAGTGCTCCAAACTACCTTTAAAGAATTTTGCGTGCAGCTTTCCCGCTCATGGCAGTCCTTTCAACAGTGTAGTTTCTCTGTAGTTATTTAGCGAAATGTTAAATTTTTTGCGCAGCTATTATTGGGGGTGAAAACTTGCTTTGTGCACAGGTTCAAGTCTCGCACATTGCGCGACTATGTTCCTAAGCCATGGAAACTATCCCATAGAAATGCACGGGGAGTAAGATTTGACAGCAAATTACACAAAAAATATTCAGAAACCTTAAAAATTATTTGACTGTTTTCATCTTCACGTTGACTTGCTTTATGCACAATATCACTTTCTTGAAGTGGTTTTGCTAGGTTCCTGAGAGGTCGGAATTTTGAGCGAGAAAGCTGGGTATGTCTGACGTATCCTTAAGACATTTTGCGGGCATGTCTGCTGTACCTTTAGGAAGTGGTTAATTTTCTGCCCCTCCCACCTACCGACACAAAGTCTAACTTGCCAGAGCTTTTCCACTGGTTGACCTGCTCATTTTCTTCAAATAAATACTCTTATTGTTTCCTGCATGCATGCACATTTTAGGTGAAAGATCGGTGTTTCTGACCCTGTTGCTTGGACAGCTCAAGTGGTTTAGCTGAACATTTTGCGTTGGGGGGCTTGTTTTTTTCCCTTTACAGATATTCGTTTTCTTGTGTAAGGCATATATATAAATTCATTAAACTGCTGTTCTTAGCCATGGTTGAATTTTCTTCATATGCAGGCTGTCCCTGTCGACGTTTGCTTCAGCGAAGGCACGAGGGCCATTGTTGTGGCTCGTTTTTTTGAAAAACAGCTAATTCGGCGCCCTCAATTAATTCATTCACAAGAAGCTACTGAGTGTTTTAAAAATATATTTGAGGTGAGATTTTTCAGCAGAGTTGAAGTTCGTCCTGGGGGCATTCCTTCCTCTCAACTTTGCATGCTGAAAAAGTGTGATGTGCGTTATAAACAACTAGAGGGACCACACAGCTGCTCAGAACAAGCTTCCGTTTCTCATTGCAGCATGGTGACCATCACTTTAGCTGGGACTTTAGAGATAAAGGGCAGCTATATATTTCTAGGGGGCAAAGATTAGACATACAGACGGGGTGTTGTAAACTTTTATTGAAGCAATAGGGGAATGTGGTGAGGGAGAAGAAGCTCTGGGCAACGAATGACCATCCTAGTTCGATTGACTGTACGCTGCAGTTGCCCGAGTTCAGGGCCTTCTGGTCTTTCAGCGGGTAATAGGTGAGATTCTTTCAATTGGTGCATTTATGTTAAGCAGCTATCTATCTGCCTCTGACTGTGGATGAACTTACACCAGATTATCTAAAATAATGGTCGTCATTTTGAAGTGATGCGATATTGGTGCACAAATGCATGTGTGCCTTGGTCGGGAGTCCCGCAGAGAAGTGGAAGATTGTAGAAATCGCACCGTACGTCTTGCTACTGTGCACGTCTACTCGACCTTAAAACGACAGGCAGAACAATGCACCCTGATTCTCCTGCTCCTCCACAGGATTCCCTAACCAAGGAAAATGTGCACATTAATGCCACATTACTTAAAAATTTCAGCCTTAATTTTAAAGAATTCAGGCCCTGATGTCTGGTGTTCCATTGCGGTGCCCTATAAATGTGAAAGCACTGCTCGACTCGGTAGGCTGAAATCCGGCATTGCAACAGAGAAAGGGTGGGCAAAATGGATGACAGCCTGATCACACAATCAATGCCCCCATGATCTTTCACAGATCTCCAAATACTATATTGTACATAGGCTCGTACCGTCAGGCTCACTTGTTATAACCGATAATAAGAATAAGTGTAATTAATAAGCGGCTCATTTTGCCATACAACATATAGCGAAGTTGATGGTGCCGTGACTTCATTGTTATGTCCAATGATGTTATAAGTGGGTTGGACTGAATATATAATGTTTCTGTGGGTTGTTTTTATTGCTTCGATATAATCTTTGGCTACCACAACTCCCTTATTTTTCTCTCCAAAACAGATTTATTGCTGCTCCAAACCGTCCAAAATTACTGGGGCCAACCACATCTCTTCCAGTGGCTTCGAGTTGCTTTGAGGCTTCTGGACAGCTTGGAAGGTACCCCAGAGCTTGCGACGTGTGGATAAACCTCCGAGCCAATGCACGACCCAGCTCATCCCTGCCTGCCAGCCAGTTGGCATGCCATCTGCAGGCAGCGCGGTGTGCTGGTAGGCCATCCATTCAGCAATGGGTCTTGGAGTACTTTTCCCTACTCTCCACACTGCTGCCTTCAGCTGCAGTAGCCTCTGTTCCAGCTTGACATTGGTGACGTGGCACAGTGGACAAGATCCTGGAACAGCTCTACCCCCTTCACCAGCTCCACCATGGCAAGGCAATTGCAGAACTGGACCCCATAGGCGACGTCGTGCTGTGTAGAACGCAGGGCTGGCTTCCTGAGTGGTGTAATGTGCAGTGGTTAATAAAGTTCTCATAACCACCAAGTCTCAGCTGCAGAAACTGACAATACGCTGTGGATGAATTCTCTGAGGCCCTGCTGTGTAACCAACATGGGCAGTTGTAATGTAACCAACCTCATGCAATTTGCCCTCAGTGAGGCAGCACATGTGACCTAACCCGGGTGTTGTAGCTATCTTTCAGCTGTCAGAAGAATTAGTTTTAAGGAATAAATTTTAAAGATGTCATGAAAGTTAATCACGATCCTCACTCGTTGCGGCCAATGCTGTGCTTCTCGGCACCAAAAGTGATTTTTCGGTCAATAATCAGTTCTAGTACTAAGGGCCCTTCAGAACTTTGGAAAAAAACCTGTTTGGCAAATGCAACAAAAATGGTAACAAATATGAGGAATGATGGTGGTGGCAATGTCTCTTAAAAAAAGAAGTTTTTTGCAATACTTCGGGCTGCAACGTCTTCTTAACGCCTCGAATTTGTTTCCGAGAGCGAGTTCGACTTTCTCTGTGACTGCACAATGGCTTCAGACAACGACAAGAACGACAATGATCATAACGATGCACTGGGTAATGCTTGTGAGTAACTATGCATAAGTAATGCAAACTAGAGATGAGCAAAACGGCTCATTTCAGTGAGCGACTCAGAACGGCTCAGTTCACTGAAGTGAACCGGTTCATTTGAACGGTTCAGCGGTACATTTAGGTCTGTAACCTATTTTAAGCATACATACTCTAAATTATTACTTAATTGTTATTGAGTCATTTATTTTGTAACAACATCCGGTGTATTTGTACTGAAAAAAATTGGCCTCACTATAATTACAAAAGTTTTTGTGTCAGTGGTATTTCAGGATCTCTCGGTCGATATAAAAAGAAAAAATGCATTTTTTTGTCAACTTTATAACCTCACAATTATGATCACTACTAGTGATCTGTGACGCCAGAAAAACTGATTCTGGAAAACATGATACAATAAACTTATTTTAATATTGTGATGGTGAACAACATTTTGTTCAGTTTATTCGAAGCGAGACGGGTCCGCATTTGATGACGCGAAAGTTGTACACAAGACCCAGCTGGGTTGGCCGATACGCCTCTAATAACTCTTCCGGAACGTGCCGACACGACTCGTTCAGAGCCATGCTGAGCACGGTTCTCTAATCGAGCGAGCAGCCGCTGAACGTCGGTTTTTCGGAGAGCCGCTCTGCCAAAGAACCGCCGGGAGCCGAGAATCGCCGCGGAACTGAGCGGTTGAGAAAATCCGATTGTTCCTGACTCGGACAACAGCTGCAAGCACAAATTTAACTGCGGTGAATTATATAGTTACAGGAGTTTATTTTCCTATTACTTTGAAAATACAGACGCAGTTCGTTCACTGCAACCGTTGCGGCCTCCCGATCTGTCATTCACCGCCGCCGCCGCGGTTCCCAAATGGCGCCTTAGAAGATCCGCTTCGCAAAGAGCGGCTCTCGAAAAGAGTGGGAGCTTGTTCTTCGGTCCAGTAACTGAGCCGAAGAACGGGTCAAAACTGCACCCGGTTCTCCTGACTCGAATTGTATGCTCCCACGACAGGGGGCGCTGGAGGAATTTGGAAAATTAGCCCCCGCTGGCCCCGCAGTGGAGTATCTTTCTCGTGCCGGCAATAGCTGGCGCAGAGAGCTTTGACGCGGCTTTTCGGCTCCGTTGGCTCTTTCTCCGTGGTTTGCTGTGCTGTGAGGCTGTGGCTCGCCCCGTTCGACATGGATCACTAAGGGGGTGAGAAGGGGCTCTCTCTCTCTCTCCAAAATAACCGTCGCTCAATTTTACTGAGCCACGGCTCACTCGTTCTTCAAAAAGAGCGGCTCAAAAGATCCGGATCACTCCTGAGCGACGCATCTCTAATGCAAACCTACTGCTCCGTTTTTGTTTGGTGTCCGGCAGGCATTGAGGCAGAGCTCCCTTCATACCAGTTTTTTCTTCACATTTTTTAAGTTAATTCCAAGCGGAAACCCATCTTTTCAAATCATAATGCAAAAAAAAATTACGATTCAAGAAAAGTTTAAGAATTCAATGTTTTTTTTTAGAAACAATGTGGAGGGGCAAGGTGCAAACTTGGGAATGGGGAATATAGAAGTAATTTGGCTATATACCTAAAAGCATGTAACGATAGAAAGGTGAAGCCTTCTGAGATTTGGGTGCACCCATTGTGGTGAAGGAGAAGGTAAGGCTTGGAAGAGTTCGGGCGACGCAGTTGTCCCTAGTTGACAAGGTAGTGACAGTGCAGAACCGCTGGTCAACGTCATCAAGGAAGAATCATCATGAATATGAAGCTTGAGCAAGGGCCAAATCTTCACTGGTTTGATAGACGCGTTGTAGTTGGGTCACCCGCTAATGACAGGTGTAGACATTGGGTAGGACACCGCAATCAGATATGGCTGCTGGTACCCTATGCCACTGCCTTTCCATTGTCTCGCCTAGAAGACACATGGAAGGTTGTGCGACCGGCAGCATCAGGTACAACACTGGGGCCTAACGTCGTAACTACGCTGGATTTGTTGCAGCACTTCCTGCCTTACCACTCATCACAAATGTGCATGTAGCACAAAAAACACGCACTGTAGTGCAGTATTGCATCAAAATTGTGCGCCAGGCACTTGCAATACATGCAAATTAGGTAAGAACACAAGAGAAGCCAAACTTGACTGTGCGCCTGCCCCTCTCAATTTCAAGCATTTCAACAAAGACGGAAAAAAAATGCACGTCGCGAACCTGTTTGCTCTCTGCTGCTAAAGACAATATACCATTTATTGTCCGTGTAGTTAATACTGGTTAAGGTGCACTAAAATGTGTGCAGGTCCGCTCCCCCTTGCTGGTTTACAAGTTCCCCTATCCCGCTATTCCTCTGTAGATATCCACAAATCTAATAGTCCTGTGCATAAAGGATTAGTTGTGCATATATACATTAGCTCCAGTTGGTTCTACCATATTGAACGCAATGAGACGACAGCGGTGCTTCCTTGGCGAAAACAACCCGCCAAATTTTAACCTGTATTACTAAAAATATTTCCTATCAACACAATTTGGATTCAGCAAGCTGACACCAAAACCACAAAATTTTGATACATCTTTCACATTCCAAAGTTTCTTCTATTTAATCCTACCGAACTGTGGCTTTAAAACATTGAAAAGTTTCTGAAAATTTCTGCAAAAATTTCCGCTCCGCATTTCGTGTCTCTGAAAGACATACGGTAAACAAAACACTCACAGAAAGTAAAATCAACATGTACCACTGCTTTTCCTCCCCACAGTATCTTGCACGTGCCTGCTGTACTCACGTAAAGTACCAAGGGCTCTATTTCTAGAAATATGCATATTTGAATGAGCAGCACAACCGCTGAACACGATGGTTCTCCCAGAACTGCTCATCGGTCGCATATATGATAGAGCCCAGAAAAAGTACAGGGGTAGAGATTTTCCTGGTGGAACAACATCAGAATGCCTACCGGAATTACAAAATAGAAAAAGTAAACGGCGGAGATAAGTCAGCTTAAATACTGAACTCGCCGAAACACAATTCAAGCATTGAACGAAGAATAACTCGACGTGTGGCCCCGCGGATCCAACATGTTTACCAACGTATTCATCAAATTTATTGCTGCAACTAACAAACTATCGAGCTACTTACTAAAACAGATTAGCCAAGAGCTATGCGGGAAGCTTGACGATGCTAAGCTTGATGAATGCCAACAGAGACCAGAGTGATTCGAAAGGGACAGCGCAAGTCGCGCTTGTCGCGAAACAGGCGAAACGGGCGATGGCGCAAACGGCGCGAAGGCGTGCGAACAATTTTTATTTTTGTTAGCACGCGGCGTGCGAACGAAAAATAAAGATTGTTCCCACGCGGCGTGCGAACTAAAAATAAAAATTGTTCTCACGGGGCGTGCGAATTGGGACACGCTACCCTTCCCCGCACGGAGGTGACTGATCGCGCTGGCTGGCGGGTGAGCGGGGCGGCTTTGTCGTCTCCTTTAGCGACCGTTGTTTTAGGCCGGCTTTGGTGGGCGCTGCTTCGCGTCCATTGAGCACTTCCTTAGCACGGCTTGATTACTTTTTTTACAGCACCTGTGGGGTAACTCGCACCAAACCGAATTATGGGAGCGTACTGCAAATATACCTTAAGGGTTAGTTTGCAGGCATAAGCTCCTAGAGAAACTTTACCTTCCTGCGCACAGCTTGCCACGTATGGGACTCAATTTTTAAAGTTGATGTATACCAATTCCTTTGTGTTTTAAGGGGTAATAAGAAATGCAAAACGAGCAACTGGATTTCATAAATAGCCCTTATAACCGTTACCTCAGCCTTCTCGCAATTCTCAAGCTTACTAAACTGAGTAGTTTAAACCGGTTATAAATGGAAATCACTGAGGTCACCAGCCAAATAGTTTCTGTTTCTGCGCTTGTGTCGCGTGGCGGTGTAGCCCCGAGCTAGCACATCAGGATTGGTAAGTTCCGCTGCCTAACCCTTCGAAAGACGCTCATCTCAGTTTTCTTTCCGCCAACGCACGGCAGGGCCACAGCGGCGGCGTCCACCGCTCTAGCCCGTCCGTGCCTGACGCTGCTGCGTTCTGGTTGCCAGCCCCGCGAATTTCAGGTAACGACTAGGAGAATCTCTGGTTTTCGTCTTTCTAGAGCAACAAGGGACATTCGGTTGGGCAATTGTGGGTGTCGTTTAAAGCTTTGTTTCCGACCACCTTGACAGCGTGGATTGGAGCCATTTTTCTTAAACTCCTGTGGTCTGACTCTGGCTAATTTCATTATGGATGTTTCAGTTTTCATGGTTTCTCTCTTTTCTCAGATTCAGCCTTAGCTTGCATCTACCCATCCTTTGATTGCTGCTCTAAATCTTACTTAGCACTTCTACGTCTTGCACGATACCCGAGATGTCACTTAAAATAAAGTTAATTTTATTTTTGGTGGCACCATCTTTAAAAGAAGTCTTTCATGAACCTCTGGTTATTCCTCTCCGCAAGTACAACCAGTGTATGTCCTCGACGTATATACCGAAATGTCCTACCAACCTTTCTCTCATCTGCTTCCGCCGACCTTTGCGTAAAGTCTCCCATCACAATTGTAAACTGCGTTGTTGCCTTCGTCACTGCTCATTCGATGTCCTCGTAGAAACTATGTGCGCTTTCACCATAATATCTAGTGGTTGGATTGGCCTGTACTATATTTAAACCACGGAGCTTGTTTAGCTTGACGACTACAGCCACGACTCTGTCTCTAATGCTGAAATACTCCTCCACGTTTCGTGCTGTTTCTCTGTGGATTGAAAATCCCACCCTTGTGCTCTTAATTCCCTTGGGATACACTTTAGCATAGAATATGCCCGCTAGTGAGCTCCACGCAGCCTTCACTTGTAGTTCTAACTTCGCTTAACCCTATAATATGCCAGTAAATTTCCGAGAGCTCATCTAGTAGTACACCTAAACTTGCCTCACTATACAGGATCCTTGCGTTGAACGTTGCGGGGGCCAATCTTAAAAGCGGCCAGTCCGGATCCAGAGATTCTTAGCACCCTCTGCTGTATCGCTGTTCTGAACGCCGGCGTAGACAGGTGTGCTGCGGCGGACTGAGGGCCCAAAGTTCAGCTGCGCACTCATATGAGGTGGCGGCGAACTGCTACAGCAGGGTGGCCAGATCCTCCGCTGCTTTGGCAGAGCTCTTTATGTCCTCAAGAGCCTTCTTACCATAGTTGAACTTTTACAGTATAGACACTTATTAGCCGGGACGATGGTTACTTCCGGAGCAGGCAGCACTCCTTACCTGCGTGGGTTGGGCATACGAAAAAGAGCAATACAGCGAGAGAAGATTCCTGCCGGCAACGTTGCATCGCACACCTGTAGACATCCTGAGCCAACATATGTCGGTTTCGCTTTCTATAAGCGCGGTTCTGAAGTAATAAGCTGGTACGCCAGTTTACTGATGAGATTAACTTGTATATGAAACTCGAAAGGTAAGCCACTGCCGTGTTCTGCTTTGTAGGTACGAAACAAATGGCTAGTTCGAAGCTCAGCTGGGCAAAAAGGCCGCTGAGGTTGTACTATAGTCCTTCTTCACCTTTCTAATACTACACTAAGCCGAAAAACTGTTTATCGCGTACTCCAAAAATAGCGATGACCATACATGGCATATTTCCTGAACAAAAATTGAAAATTTGCGCAGCCTCGTGTTAACGAACCCGCCATGACTGGAAGCCTCTAGAACATTAGCGGGCCGGGTTGTTTACAATCCGGCTTTTGCCTGTAACTTTATGTAAAAAGTGCCTAGCAAGCTGATTTAACTTGTCTAACTTTCCTGGCAGTAACGCGATGATGGCAGTAGGGCCTTTGAGCGGTCATCATGTTGCGGAAGTTAACTAAGTGTGTTTTACTCGCTTGTTACTGAACGTGCACGGCCACATCGGCGCCGAAAAAAAGGAAACGTTGATATCACTAAACCTATTGGTGGTAAGAGGTTGATATTTATTTCAAAGGTGCTATAGAACTGCAAGAAAGAGGAATGCGAAAGGATAACAACTTATATGCAGATTTCCTGACGAAAATTGAAAAATTTGCTCAGCTCCACAGAACCCCATCCGCCATGTCTGGAAGTCTCTAGAACATAAGCAGACCTTGTTTATTTTCCAAATTTCCGCTGTAACGTTACCGAAAAATGCGCCTAGCGAGCTCATTTAACGTCAATATTTTGGAAAGGCAACGCAACGATGCTGTTAAGGAATTTAAGGAGTCTTCATGTCGCGGAAGTTAACTAGCTTTGTTTTACTTGACTCTCAGTCGACGTGCGTGGTCGCCCCAGCACAGAGAAAAAGGAAACGTTGATATCTGTAAAACAACAGGTTCTTGGAGGCGTAAATTTGGTACAAAGTGGCTCTAGAACTTCAAAAAAGAAGGGTGCTGAAATTTTAGAACTCACACGGCAGATTTCCTGGGAGAAATTTGAAAATTTGCGCGGCTTCTTTCAAACACATCGCCCATGACTGGAAGCTTCTAGAATAAAAGCGGGGCCTGGTTTCTCCGGGTTTTGGCTATAATTTTATCAAGAAGATTTGCTCCCATCCACGAAGTGAAAGTTGTTTGAAAGCAAAGCTTTATATGACCCCCACAACAACTGCCCAAGCGACGTCACCTGAATTCACACGCGTAGCTCTCAAAAAAGTGAAACCAGGTTCTGCCAGCTGTTACCTGGAATTCGTGGGGGCGTGGTCCCGAACGCCGCAGTGTTGCGCACGGCCGGGCCAGAGCGGCAGACGGCGCTGCTGCTGTGGCCCGGGCGTGTGTAGGCCGAGAAAAAACGGAGAGCAGCGCTTTTCGAAGGGTGAGCCAGCGGAACCTAGCCATCCTGATGATGCTGATGATGATGATTGGATGTTTATGGCGCAAGGACAACTAGGGCACAGCGCGCCAAAACAGTGGTTATGTGTGAGGGATGAATATCTAAACACTACAATCACTCAACAAGAACGAAAGTAAAGTCAGTAAAATACAATGAGGACGGCTGGTGTAGAAGGCCAGGTAGTGATTATGCATGGTATAAAATTAGGTCCACAAAATTTACTTCTGCGAAATATTTAAAAACACGCTGGATAGGAAACATGGGATCGTCAAAGAGGAAAAGAACTGGGTGTAATGAGATGTGTATACTCTACAGTTGTGGGAAGTGTTGCCATTGTGTTGTGTGAAATGCCTTGCATTTAATGATTAAGTGATCTACAAATAGGGCCTCTCCGCAACTACTACACAGAGGTCTTGAACACCCCGTGAGCAGATACGAATCTGTTGCATGGGTGTGGCCTATCCGTAATCGAGCCAGAGTAACTTCATTGTGTCTGTTGTGTGTGTCAGGGGTGTATTTTCCCAAGAGGGGATTTATAACGTTTATTTTCTTGTCTGCCTGTTCACTCCAGTGCGTTTGCCAGGTATTTCAAAGGTGTTTTCTGATGTGTGGCTTCATGCCGGTGCAGGGTACAGTTATGTCAATTGTTGTGCTAAGTGCAGCAGCAATGACGATTTGATCTGCGGTTTCGTTACCTGCGATCCCAGAGTGACCTGGCACCCACCACACGGTCACTTTGAGGTTTAACGCATATAAAGAATCAGAAGATTGACTACATGGTTTTTTGAAGATTTGTGGGATGACAATGTCCCCACAACACTTAAGGAATCAGTATAGATTAGGGACTGTGTAATTTTCGTTTCAAGGCTATGGTTCACCAGAAGAAGTATACCGTAAGCGTCGGCCGGGAAGATACTAGTATACGCATTCATGGTATTACTAATATTTAAGCTTGGTTACTGCGCAGCGCAGGACAGAGTACTGGGAGTTTTTGAGGCGTAAGTATAGAATTCTGCGCACTTGTATTTGTGCTGAAGAGACGAGAAGTGTTGCAGGGTCGCACTTCTTGGCACTCGGGCGTTGTCGATATATATAAAAGAGAAGCCACATGATATAGGACGAAGATGCCATGCGGCTACAGAATTAGCAACAGTCCTTTTCATGGTACCTAAAAATGAGATAGAGTTCTGATGCTTCCACTCTAGCTCTGTAAGATAAAGGAGAAGAAACAAATCAGCGGTTTAAAAGATGTGATATGGAGGTATCATAAAAGACTGAATTAAAAGAATGGTTAGGCATTGATGAGATTTTAAAAGTATAAAAAAGGTGCATGTAGTTTCGCTTACGTTATAAGCTCGACTTGTTACAATCTACATAGAGGCTTTCAACTGGGTTAATATAGAAAGCCCCACATGAAGGCGAAGCCCGAGGTTCAGAACTGAGTGTAGAATTTTCAGGGAAGTTTTAGTCGCTGACCCATAGACAACACTGCCATAGTCCAATAGGAATCCTATCAGAGCATTATACAGACGTTCAAGGAGTTCTTTATCAGCACCATAGGGTTTGTGTGAGGGTACTTTGAGAATTTTCATTGTTTTTAGGCATTTAGGCATTTATGTTTGAGCTGTTTCAAGTAAGGAATAAATGGGAGTTTACTCTCGAATATTCAACCTAAAAACTTCTGTACCCACTGACAGGAGTTACTGCACCATTAATACATATATCAGGTTCCGTATGAATCCCGCGCTTACGAGCAGAACACAACACAAGTACTTTTTCCATGGTTCAGTTTAAAACCGTTTGTGTACGCCCAGCCAGCAAGTTCACGCCAAGCTGTACTCGGCCTTCACAAATTAAGACGTTTCAAGGCTTAAAAGACATATCAACGACATCTGCATTTATAGAACAGCAAATTGTTGGTGGCAATGCCTTCCGCAGATAGTTCATCTTAGCAATACATAGTGTACAGCTCAACACTCCGCCTTCAGGCACGCCATGTTTCAGCACATATACATTGGAAAGTGCACCGCCAACCCCCACTGGAAAGGTTCTTTCCCACATATAAGGTATTGAGCATTTTACCCAGCGCAGCGGCTGTAGCCCGGAGAGCAGCGATTGACTGATGTGCCCGGACTGACAGCTTTGTAGGACTGACAGCTCTTTTTGTACCTCTCTCTCTCTCTCTCTCTCTCTCTCTCTCTCTCTCTCTCTCTCTCTCTTTCTACTTTATCCTATCACTCCCCCTCTACTTCCCTTCCCCTGCACTGGGTTGTATGCAGGTGAGCTCCCTGCCGGGCTCAAAATATCCCCAGTGAATTTCCTTTCCTTTTCCCGTCGCAAACTACAACCACCACCACCGTGGGCCTTTTCAATATCGAAGAAGTCTGCTATACCAAATTGGTTATGAATGAAGGCATCTTTTACATACGATTCCAATGCAACCAGTAGATCGTTGGTGGATCTGTGTACACCTACATCCAGACTGGCAGCTCTCGAATAGACCGTTCTACTCCAAGAAGCACATGAGTCTCCTATTGATCATCATCTCTAGCAGCTTACACAGACAGCGTTTCAGGGAGATTGGACGATAAGTTGCAGAAGAGGAAAGGTCCTTCCCCTCCTTCTGAAAAGCCACTACTATGGCCTCCCTCCAAGACCCTCGAAGGCATCCCGACAGAAACATTCTGTTGTAGAAGCAAAGGAGTGTTTCAAGTGTGTCCGCGTGTAAGTGTTGTATCATAGTGTATCTAAGGTTGTCTGCATCTGGAGCTGAAGGTTTACAAGTACGGAGTGCGATCTTAAGCTCGTGATGTAAGAAAGGAGTGTTATAAGAGGAAGTCGACTTATTATTACTTCACCAGGACTTCTTCTCACAGGATGTTTGTTGTTTTATGAAAGTGTTGGTGTAGTGTGCTGAACTGGACATAGGTTGGATATGTTGTGCGAGTGTGTTAGCCTGGTCTTCGAGTGTATCACCTGTTATACTAACCAAGGGCCGACTGTATGTTTGTTGTCCTTTGAGTTTTCCTAACGTGTGCAGAATTTGTGAATGTCGATGTATGAGTTCATGGATGTGAGGAAAGTGCGCCAACTATCCCTTTTTGCCTCGCGGCTCCTGCGTTTTCAAAGCCTTTTATACATGCGAAAGACAAAAGTTTGTTGGACGTGGGGTACCGGCGAAGAATACTCCATGCCTTGTTCTGGGCCTCTCCTGCTCAAATGCCCTCCCCATTCCACCGGGGCCTCCTTGGGTTGCACGAAGCACCGGAGGCCTGTCGAACAGACTGGTCGGTGGCGTAGAGGGTGTGCGCTGTGAGCAGTTGCGTCGTCTCTTCTACGTGTAGGTGTTTTATGGGTGTGTAGTGTAGTTTAAATGTTTCTGAGAATTTATTCAAGTTCGCTATTCCCTAACTGAAACTTTTATGAAAAGGCGAAGTGTTTGTGCCTTTGTCCATGTATGTCAATTTGGTGGGGAAGAGATCAGTATAATATGGGTTTGTGTCCACATGCCACTCAAGAAATTGGAAAAGAACTGCATGCCATTTGCCAAGACCTGATGTGGGTAACTGTTTTGTCCTGTGTTATATTATGTTGCTTGGGTTTGGTTAAAAAGGCATGCTCCCGATGATGATAGAAATTTTTCACTTATGCGACCTTTGGACAGGTGTGCGGGAAGGGTCCCGGGATGAATTATGTGCATTGAGATTGTCTAAGACTATGTACGGTTATGTTAGTTGATCTATCAGGAGCTCAAAATCAGTGCTTCATGGCTGGTAATCAGGTCGGATGTAGAGGGAGCATACCGTTATTAACCGATAAAAATATTGTTCGAATCGTGGCAGCTTCCAGCATGGTGTGTAGGTGGATGGCGCGACAAGCTAAGGATTTTTGGGCCACTATGGCCACACCGCCTGAAGAATAAGTGCATCTGTGCCTGCCTTTTCCAAATACCATGTGGCTCTTTGAGAAGTTGGTATGTTTATGGTGTTTTAAGGTGTGTAGGTACGTATTCTGAAGACACATGAGACTTGGCTGATATGAATGAAGTATCTCGTACACATCATCTAGATTGTCGATAAGTCCTCTAGAGTTCCATTGAATTTGTTCGTTCCCATTATTTAGATAGCAATAAATGGAGAGTGTGTGTGTGTGCGGGTGCACGTTTCGGCGAGTGTGTGTGCGTGCGTGCGCGCGCGTGTGTGTGTGTGTGTGTGTGTGTGTGTGCGTGCGTGCGTGCGTGCGTGCGCGTGTGCGTGCGTGCGTGCGTGTGTGTGTGTGTGTGTGTGTGTGTGCGTGTGTGTGCGTGTGTGTGCATTGCTTTAAAATGCGCCTAACAAGTTGATTTAACTCGTCAGATATTTGGAATAGCAACGAACCGACGCGAGCATGTCATTTAAGCTTCATTCGTTCGCGGAAGGTAACTAGCTTTTCTTTACTTACGTGTTATTTCACGTGCGTATCCACAACAATGCCGACGAAAAGAAAATGTTTATAGCTCTAACGCTGTTGGTGCCTGGGGGTACAAATTTGTTACTAATGTGCTCTAGAACATCGTGAAGGAGAAGTGTGAAAGGATTAGAAATTAAATAGCAGATTTGCTGAAGCAAATTTGAACATTCGCGGAGATCCGCCCCAACGTGTCGGTCAGGACTGTAAGCTTGTTGTACAGCAGAAGCACCCTGGACCCTGCATTTCCAGAATAAAATGCTTATTTGACTGAAGTTCCACGTGCAATCGATATAATAGCGTATATGTAGATAATTGCTCCAAACAGAAATTGTAAACTCCAAAAATTTGAGAAAATAGCGGGAAGTGGCAAACCCTGTCACGGCGTGCTTGTCCACAGAAACGAACCTTTTGCGGAAGTTACACCCGAATCATTATAATACCGTAATGCGAAAGATTGGTACAACGAAATCTTTAAGCACCAATAGGAAAGAAGAATAGAAAACATATAAAAAGTGCCCATTGGCGTAACACCCTGAATTTCCACAAAGGCGCATATTTTCGGACGTTCCACCGCAATCGTATAACGGGGTTAATTGTTCAAAAAAAAATTCTGAAAAACGCGAAAATGCCGCTTTAAAGAACTCAGTCTAGACAAGCGGCATAAGAATGCTGCGTATTGGTCGATAGTCGTCTGAATTATTGCACAGTTTGATATATACACTTAGCTTTCAATTGTCAAGGAGGAGGTTCACAGCGCCATCTCTATTCCGGAATAGGATATGTGTGAGGAGCCGTGCCTTTGATCAGCCTAGACGGCTGCATAACATCATCCAGGAGCATTCGTTGCCAGTAATAGCATCATGTACTTTCGCTGAAACACGTTAGGAATGCTGGTGAATAGGCCTGTCGTGTTTTTTGCAAATGATGCAGTCCATTGTTAGCGTTGCACAGTGAACCCTCTTAGTTAAAACGAAAGCAATTATGAAAAGATTTTGTTGTCCGGGGTCCTAAAAACATGGGTTCATTTAAATTTATTGAGGCACAACCTCTGTGACAGAAACCCCTTCGGGATTGTTGAAACACACACAACACGTTTCAGAATCTGTATCCTACATTAGTAGGCTGTAGGATTGGGCGAGTTGGTAATCCATGCTGTACTTCAATTGCGCAAAAACTAACGAAGACTGGAGAGAGACGACACGAGACAAAGCGCACTTTCAACAAACTTTATTAAGAAATTACAGAGTTATACTGCCCACACTCTCTCCTACACAATCATCCAAAAAAACAAATGAACAAACACATCCTCCCCTCTGTGCCTTATCACACTCTTAGGGCACGTGCCGCTGCTATGGCGGTTTCCCGATAAATTGTTGTCTTGCCCAAGGAAGTACATCTCTTTTTCCATAAGTGCGAGGGAGGGAGTGCTTACACAGCTCTTCCCAGCACGTGCTATTTCATTGGCCTCAATGATCTCGCGGGTCGTACGGTTCTTGTTCATTGCTACGATATAACACTCATCAAACTATGATTTCTTCTTAATCAATCTGTGGTTTCTTCTTAATAAAGTTTGTTGAAAGTGCGCTTTGTCTCGTGTCGTCTCTCTCCAGTCTTCGTTAGGTTTTGCACAATTGAAGCACAGCATGTATCCTACAGTCCAGCGGACGAGGCCATCTAGGGAGCGCTCTGTTACCACAGGTAGGACGGTAGGGATCTTAAAGAATTCCTTGCTTAAGCCATCGTACTGGCGGCATCACCCTGGAAGGGCTCTCATGATGGCGACATCCTCCTTTATGATTATGTTTGGTTGTTTTCTGCTGCAAGGGCAACAAATGCCATGGAGCGCCAACACAATGATTGTGATGTTTATGGTTTAGTATTTTAAGAAAATATATCCGCCTTTATAAACTTCCGTACAATTTAAGGTGGGTTCCACACAATCCCGGCAAACAGTCACTCCCTGGTGCGGTGTTTTAGGTAGTGCTACTTGTTTTCTCGAAACACCTTGGGGTCTACTCTTGAAAAAGGGTGTTTTTTCCTCGGCAAACATGATTACATTCTCGTTAGGCTTACGGATACGCGATTCAAGAAGTTCCTGGGCTTACTCTCCACGGTCGGGGCTTCAGATTGGGTACTGGAGCAGCTTGCAGAATTCGTATGGTGTTTACAAGGAGACTTTTTGCTTTCGAGCCACATCTTCACCCCATCCTTCGACAAAAATAAATATTTGGGAGGTGTCCACCCACTTTCAGGAAAGACATAAAGCGATGCACTCAGATTGATTGAGCTCCTCCTCTACGTCTTCAAAAAAGTGTCTATGAAAGATTCCACTAACTCCGTGATATTAGAAGGCCACCTCTGAAGCGTATCCATGCTCTATTGC
Organism: Haemaphysalis longicornis; assembly: GCF_048455015.1. Classification (NCBI taxonomy): domain Eukaryota; kingdom Metazoa; phylum Arthropoda; class Arachnida; order Ixodida; family Ixodidae; genus Haemaphysalis; species Haemaphysalis longicornis. Next base: position 68,782,262 of record NW_027526225.1, on the reverse strand, counting down.
TTGCAGGTTACGAGCATGAAAAACCGCAGCGTTCTCAGGAAGAGGGGCAAACTATGAAGGGAGGGCCGACTGCTGCTATGAGCCCAAGTATAGAAGTGATCCGACGCATGGGCCTAATGCCCACGCAGAAAATGGAGTCGTATACAAAAGATAGTTGGTACCTTCACGAGCGTAGCAACAACGAAACTCAAGGAAGTGTACCGGTGGCATGGTTAATATAGGACGTCGTAAAAGGCGAACTTGTGTTTTGAACCCAATGGTTTTGTTCTGGCTAATACCGCGTTCTCGTTCGCCGTCATTGCCGGAGTATTTAACTTGTGCGGACCCTGGCTAGCTGGGTAGTGTTCTCGGCATGGCATGGTTTTGTTGTCTTTTAATTATGGTTGGTAGCGTGGGGTATATCATGCCGTCAAATACATCACAAAAGCGTTTTTACCGGCGACAATCTTACGTGGGCTACTAAACGGAAACATTTTGGCCTCCCCGTCTATCACTCTGTCTGTTCGTCGGTCACTGCTTCTCTGTTTGTTTGTCCCTCGATTCAGCCGTCCGGCTAAAAGCTGAAAGGAACACATGAAGCAAACGTTTATATAGGCAAAACATTTCCAGACCACTAAGTCTTGTAGCACACATAATACGTGCGAATTTTGTTTGGCACAAATAAAACATTACGCGCGCGCATTTGAAGGAATTGGTGGAGAAATAATGGTTACTGACTCTGATATGTCAGTTTAAGATAGGCTTGGGCGTGCGTTTTGCATCAGAGCACAAACAAAAGGCGTAATAAGCAAAAATTGAACCCCAAAATACCAAAGCGTGTCACGCTAAAGCCTGGAGCTAGTGGCGTGAACGCCATGCGAAACAATCGCAGAAGTGTGGAACATATGCCGCAAGAGCACTGCGAGCACGGCAAAAGTGAATTGAATTAGCAAAACTCCACTGAGGTTGTCATGGAATGAGCGAGGCCTACAGGTAACACCGTTAGAGGTGGTCGGGGTAGAGAGCAGATAGAATAGTTGGATGAAGCGCCGGGGTTCTTGCTCCGGTTACATTTGTAGCAAATCGAGAAAATACTCGGCCATTTTTTATTTCCCAATAATGTAATAACGGGCGTATGTCGGGCCCCATAGTGTAAGAGTTGTGAGTTTACCTGTAGCATACCACTGGTAATCTCACTTGCAACATATATTTTTGCTTTATTTTTTCTTTTCCCTTCCCTTGCGCCTTCCTGATTTCCCTAGTCAAGTCAACGTTCCTATAACATTTGCTTTTCTGTTCCAAAAACTTTTGTGTTCGTTTATGTATATTTATTTGTCTCTTTTTATTTATTTCTCACCAAGTAATAATACAGGATGATGGAGGATCGCACAAAAAGCTGATGAGATGCCGGCTTAACGGAGCCGCTGACCCCGCCCCCCCCCCCCCTCTACCTACTTATTTGCAAAAGTTGTACGAAGATCTAACAATTCCGTTGTTTATTGCAGCATAGGGATTTGTAGAAAATCATTAGAATTTAGTTACACCAGAACACCGTTAAATGCAATATCAACTCACTAAAGTACAATAGAACATCATTACCATACGAAAAAGCGTGGTAGTGCGGGCTTGTTGGTACATACTTGACGACAATAACAGCGCTTTAACGGCACGCAAGAAAGATTGACAGACAAGGCGCTGACTAGCAACAACAAGGTTTATTTCATTGCAACTAAATATATACCCTCGGAGAAGGAAACACAGAGAGAAGGAACAGATAAAGATAAAGAGATTGTGAAGAACTCATAGCACAAACATAGGCACGCGCAAGGATAATTGTCATCGGTCGAGATAATCATGCTCCTCTTGTAGCAAAACAATAGATGGCTTGCTGATGGATGAATCCTTTCGCGTGTGGATGACGTGCGCCTCGAAGATCTCTCTGGCGCACTGATCTTTGTATTTTCGAAATACACGTGTCTGGTCAAATTTCGGTGTGCACTTGCACTTGACGTATTGCACGGCGAGATTGCTGCCAGTTCCTTTCTTGTAAGTGCCCGCATGTTCCCGCAGCCGGTCATTCAAACAGCGTCCTGTTTGACCTGTGTAGGACTTCTCGCACGGCAGCGGAATGTCGTAAACGACGCCTGACTTGCACTCCACGAATGGCTTGTCGTGCTTTTTCGACCAAGATCTCGCTATAGTTCTTTTCCCGTTCACTATGCTGCAATGCCCACCTAATTAGTTTGGAGCGCTAAACACCACGGTGACTTCGGCTCGAGCAGCAACTTTTTTCAATCGGTGAGAGACACCGTGAACGTACGGAATGACTGCTACCTTCCTTTTTTCCTTCCCTTCGTGCTCTTCCAGAGGTTTGCGGCGGCGGTTACCTTCAGCAGTGATTCACACAATTTGAAAAGCAAATGTGTGGGGAATCCTGCTCTTGTCAGCCTTTGAGCCTGAGCGGAAAAGCTGTCGCCCATTTGATGCAGGCATGACTGATGGAGAGCGTTCCCGAGAGCTGAGATTGCAATGCCTCTCTTCACGATTTTCGAATGGTTTGAAGTGAATGGCAACAAACGCTTCTTGGATCGGGGTGAATACTTCCAGCATACGTGCTTTGGCTTCAACTTCAACTCTAGGTGCAGAAACCTGAGCCGCTCGTCACATGGCTCTTCGGTCGTCAGCGTGAAGTCCCCAAGGCTTGATTAAAACGCACTCAGAATTCGTTGAACTTGCTGCTGACTGTCTGTAGCTGTGGAGCACTCGAAGAGAATCAAAAAGTCGTCCACGTAGCGAAATACTCGTACAACGCTAGTTCCGGAACGTTCTACTTCGAGTTCCCTTTCGTAGCGGGCGAGCAACAGATCGCTCAGCACGGGAGCGAGGCAAGAGCCAATGCCGACCCCCTTGTTCTGAACGTAGTGGTCTCCTTGGAATACCATCACCGACGACTGCAGGTAGAACTGTAGAAGCTGTAGAAATTTTGATACGGACGTCCCCGTTGCGTTCTGGAACCGAACACTCCCATACTTGTCGATATCCTCTTCAACGAGGTTAACGAGAGCTGCGTAAGGCAAGGAAAAATAAAGGTCCTTGACGTCAACTGAAAATGCACTTACATTTGTTGCATTCCGCTGCTGCAGAAAATCTGACACTTCGGTCGGGCTTCGAACGAGGAAGGGGTCTTCGATAGGAATCAACGCTAGCGAAGTTTGCAGGAACCGTCCGATAAGTCGCTGCCACGCTCCACATTCGGTGATGATCAGACGAAAGGGGATGCCATCTTTATGAGTCTTCGCAGTGAAGATTGGTTGCAGGCATAATTTGTCGGCCTTCTTAACACACGCCGCCAGTGTCGTCAGTCCTGCATCTTCACATAACCTCACTGCTTCATTCCTAATTGTCTGCGGTGCTTTCTCCGCAGAGCGGAAGTGAGCTTGCACTGCTTGCATTGCTTTTTCATTGTAAGCGCTGGTGCTAGCTACCAGAATACCACCCTCCTTGTCCGACAACAACAACTTTTTCTCTGAATTTCGGAGTTCACTGGCGACCTGTGCTAACGTAGTACCTAGTTTCTTGGTAAGTCTTGACGGGAGACTGTCCACAGCTTCCAGAATTCGTTCGTTCCACAGCTTCCAGGGTATATATTTTGTTGCGATAAAATAAACATTGTTGTTGCTAGTCAGCGCCTTGTCTGGCAATCTTTCTTGCGTCCCGTTAAAGTGCTGTTATTGTCGTGAATTAAAATACGGTTACCCGAGAAAAACAACCGCAGAAAGTGCGGGCTTGTCGACTCCTATAAAAGAGCATCAAACACAACGGAAAGAAATATATTTGCCGGAGTCGTCTGTGACATCCTAGGCGCATAAAAATGTAAGGAAGCTCTATACCACGAAAAAACCAAACAAGCAAACAAACAAATACACCAAAAAACTGCATTCTCAGGAGGAAATGAAACATTTCGCAGATTCCTAAGGGTCATACCTTCTAGTGCTGTGTTTATAGAAAGAAATGCGTTGAGCATTCTTGGTAGTCGGTTTCAGAGAATTTGTTCTGCGTAAGATGTTCTGTATGTCAAAACACTGCAGTGTTGTTTGTGTCGCATGTTGTACCCGGTATTATTTGCTTTCAATTTTGCCACCTGTTTAAAGAAAGATCTGCCCATTTTTACTTCTGGTTTTTAAATTTTACACCGACGGCAGTGGAATACTGTGGGTACCGGCGTTACATTGTACTAAACGTTGTGTGTAGTGATGGAAAGAGGTGTTTTCGACCATTAAAATGACCGTTTTCTGCAGTCGGAGAACTTCTTGCAAGTTTTCAAGAGGAGTGGTTCCCCACACCAAATGGCATTATATTACGCGGTAGAATATGTCTCATCCCAGGAAATTGTCTCATTCTAGGATAAATGTTCTTGAAATATGAATCCGTGTCTTTTTACTTGCGGTACTATCTCAACTTGGGCAGAGTTTAAAGAAATAACGATGTCAATTATTAACGGTGTATTTCTGGCGCAGAACAATACTGCGGTCGTCTTTAGATTGCTAATCTTTCAACCCTTTTGCACCGTCCATACTTCTGGTTTTCGCAAAGTTGAACTTGCATTTCCAATTTATTCGGGCACCAATTTACCATGAAGGAATATACTAGTGTCTTGGGCATAGACAATAAACTTAGCGCATTATGATATGCCAAGAATATCATTTACGTAGATATTAAAAAAGAAGAATCCCAGATTGCTGCCTTGCGGTACCCCAAATTGTACCCGACAGGGGCCTCCAAGCCATCCAAGGCTACGATTTGTTAAGACCTTTGGGGTAAGACTTAAGGAAGAAGGCTGCCACGCCACGTATACCGTAACGCTCTATCTTCCGTACTAGCAAATTGTGGTTGATATGGTAAATTGCTTTTGGTAAATCAATAAATAAACCGAGTACCATGTGTCCTTGGTCTAATTAAGACAAGACATATTCTGTTTGATTGATAAGCGGAAACTCCGTTCCGAAGCCCTGAGGAAAACCATACTGATAATCGACTATTACGTTATGTTTTCGGTCTAATCTAGTCAAGCGTTTTAAAAAAACTTTTTCAAGTGATTTTTATAGTACTGGAAGTATAGGAAGTAGTCGGTAATTTTCCATATTTCTATATCATTGTTTATAAACCGCTGTCACCCCAGCGATCGGCATTTCTGAATAAAAACACCTTGGCTAATAGAGAAATTAAATATGTGAGCAGTGTATGGTGCCAGGCAAGAGGTAGCGTATTTTAAGGGTTTTATTTGTATATCGTTAGTGTCAACGGCGCTGGTATTTTCTAGCCCAACCACTGCATTGTTTACTTCACGATGGCGTACAGGATCAAGAAATAGTCATCTATGTGCCGAAAGCTTTCAAGGCCGTTTTGCAATTCACACTTTGTACACCGTCAATAAAGTAACTATTCAAGGGATCGGAAAGCAGCTTTCCTGAAAGTCTGCTGCCACTTTGCTGATTGGTACGACTAGGATCTCGAGTAATATTGCGATTCAATAAATAATTTTTTACATTGTTACCGAATTTCCAAGCGCTGCTGTGAGCATGTTACTATATGGGTCACCACAAGGTTTTTCTAAGTCTTTATCTAAACGGTTTCGGAAGACTGAATTGATTTAAGAGCACCGGAATCCTTGTTCTAAGAAATTCTCGCACCAAGCTCAGCATTATTGTAAGTCTTTCGAATCTTTCGTTTCTATTTCGGGCGCACAGAAAAAACACGCTGAGTAAATAGGCTTGAGGATTTTCATAAATTCGTCGTAGGCACTGTTTTCCTCACTTTCTCTATGTACATGCTCCCAAACAGCACTCCAAATTTTTTCGCTTAATTCAGAAATATTCTGTTGCTTTATGCAATATAAATGGTCTGTTGGTGGATGTTTTCTGGAGGTGTATTTTTAAGGACCATACAAACATCGGCAAGTGATCACTTATTTCCCCTGCACTTACCCACTTTTTTATTTGTTGGGACTTATGTTCGCTATAAAAATATTGGTGAATGACGATGAAGTTTGCGTGATTCTAGCGGGAAGGTTGACCACATTTTAATTGTGCGCGATCACATTTATATTCAAACCGCAAACCTATTTCTAGCTACAGAGTCAAGGAATAACTCCAGCTAATCACGAAAATGTGGCATCATCCCGCTAGGTGGTAAATAGCAGACCGCCAGTATTGTACCATGTACTTTAACACAGAGGAATTCACAGTCAATTTTCACTACACAAAGTTCTATATATTCCCAATTGAAGCGTTCTCTTACTAAAATACTAATTCCGCCACCATGATTCCATGCCGGATTAATAAAGAATGTCATGTGAGACGGGAGACGGAAAACATTTGTTTCATCGGTAGACCGCGGTTCCCGTAACGTTATGAAATTAAAGTCATGCCCTACTTCCTTAAACAATGAAGCTAAGTTAGACTCCTTATTTGTAACAGAATGCATATTCAGATGGAAACATTTGGATTTCAAGTATGTCCTTCGTAAAGGTGTTTGAAGTTCATGGAGCAAAAAATACGAGTGAAGGGGTTTTATTTGGCATGATCATTCATTTTTTTAGATTAGTTATGACATCAGCTTTCTTAATTCACCAACACAACAGCTTGCCCAATTAACCAACACACCTGACAACTTCAACTTTGTTTCGGTCAGCCTTACTTGCAAGCACTCGGCCCTTGTGCCCAACATGCTTAAATTGTGCCTATTTCACCAAGTTCTTCACCTCGAACAGCAGAGCACGGGTTGTTGGTGCCAAGATTTCCAGTATGAATGGGCTTTCGTCGAAGCGCACAAGCTTCTTTCTGTTTTGCCCCCACTTCACTCGATCCGCAAGCTTTGTAAAGACGATTATGTCAGGGATCTTAACTGGCATCGCTGGTAGGCGGTGAATAGTGACTACATTATCCTTCGAAAGGGGTGAAAGCTTGAGTTGTTTTCATTGTGCATTCAATTTCGCCAGCAAGTCCTCATTTTTGTCACTTCCAATCAATGAAATGCTAGGTTCAGTTGTCGGCTCCTCCACCATAGATAGTCGACTTCAGATTCAGGTTTAGCGATTTCTTTATCTCGAATTTCACGTTTGTGAAGCCTGCGATGCAACTCGTTGGGGCCTCGTTCATTTTGCTTTGTATGGGCCAGGAGTTTGTCGTGATGCTCAATCGTGAACTGCAGCGAAGCCTCAATGCTTTCGACCATTGCTTTCACTTCCTGTATCTGATCTAGTTTTTATTAATGTGTTTAAGTAACATTTTTATGTCATGGACGTCAGGATCACTGCTCAAATATTCACATGGTTGTAACCACCTTTTTAGACTTCTGCACATCCCACAGCGCCAAGCTTTCCGGTACACTTCGCCCTTTGCTGTTTCAACCTTTGCTGAAATACCATACACACTTGCCAACGTGATATAACAGTCGCATTCACTGCATGCAATGAACACGTCAGACTCAGTGAACACACTTTGGTAGCAACATCAGTAGTAAAGCAAATATGAATAATGCAGTTGCAAGGTCAAGATAGACGCCACCCTCTAAATATCGCGCATCAAAGCTGAGAAACATTGTTGGTGCTCCAGCTGTCGCTGCTGCCAATGTGACGGCCGGTATTTGCTGTTTGCCTCTTTTAGCACGCAGATTCGACAACAGCGCCCGCTGAAGTAGCGGCGATGTCCCGGTCCGGATTGGGCCCACTGGTATGGATCTTGATGATCGGTGATACGCTGGTCATGCTTGTTTCCTGCTGCGACGGTGCATCACGGCACAGCGGAGTTTCATTTACCTGTAAAGAGTACGCGGCGAGGCTCAGAAACGTTGTCGCTACTGCTGCCTCTGCTGCAAAAGTTATTACCCTAAATACGGTATCTTCCTTGTTTGCGGAACCCATTTTTTCGCTATATCTAGAACATTTGCTACCTGGTGTATTACAGCAGCCGACCGATTTTTCGGACATGGCGGTGCGAAAAATAGAACAAATAAAAGAGCAGTCCGCAATATCCGTGAGCCATTACTCATATGGGAGAACAGGTGGTTCCTCGGGAAAGTCCTAAATATTCAGCAAGACCGAATTTTTGGAGTCCGAAAAAACAGTCGGCTGCCCCGAAAAAATTCGAAACGGTCGAAGCCATCGAAAAATTGTCGAAAAACGTTTTTCTGAGAATGTAAATCATAATGCCTCAATTATTGTATTTAAAAATGTAATTAACGCACTTATGAAAAACACTTGAAATAAGATTCAAGAGCTAACAACCAAATATTATTATAAACATAAAAGCGTGCCTTGAATCATCAATATCTGCGTCGTATTTAAAACACGCAAAATAAATACCAGTTCGAGTGAGGATAACCCAAGAAATCCGCGTTACACGTTGTTTTTTATTGCCAAAAAAGAAATGACGAAAAGATTGCGACACAATATTATGCGGTTTTTTTCAGCGAGATACCGCCCATATGATGCCTGCGAAATGCGTGTGAGGCCAAGACTGCTCAACGAGGACGCTTTCCAACAAGTCATTGAGAGAACATCTCTGTCTGAAACGTGCGCTCAAGCTTTTAAATATATCTGTACTGAACATAATACAAGGAAAGTTTTTGATGAAACTTGCAAGTAAGATGTCCTGACAACAAATAAAAATTCTCAAATTACATCTTCCATGTGTAGTTTGTAATAAAGTGGCAACCAAAAACGCCATACTTTAAGACAGTGTAACATAAAATGTTTTCTCTTCTTTTTTCTGGTGTCACAACATATTGTTAGTTTCTTTACCCGCGCATAAAAAATGAACTACACAGCCTCTTAAGTACAAACAATTCTCATACAAGAAAAAACCAGTCCCCGTAACGTTTTTCGTTCTGCCACAAAACATGTATTCTGTTAGATGCATATTGTCACGAAGCCAAGGACGACGCAGTTGTTTGGAAAAGAAACAAGTTTATTGGAGCGAACTTGTGCTCCCCTAACAACTGAAAAGAATACAGAGGCGGCGAAGCAGCGGTCAACAAAGTGACGTACGTGCGTCGGCGAGCGTCGCAGAATCGAATGCCCCGGCGTCCGCACTGCAGGCTTTTATCTTTCGGCGCGCGTGGTTCTCGAAACGTCGATCCACATCGAGAACATATAGTAGATCCAAGAAGATTATTCTGGGCTGTTCACGTTAGATCGGAATGCTCTCCCTATCACAACAGATAACACATGCGGCACAGAAAGAAACAATGGAACACATGCTTCCCTTGGCGCAGAGATAACACAGACCGGCGCAGCCGGGCGGTAAAAGCAAAACACCAATAAACAAACCCAATGTATGGTTCGCGGCGTTACCCCCCCTCTAAGGGTGCATCGACCCGATGCTAACATAAGCGACAGTCCGAACAAATGAAAATAAAAGTTCGTCATCGTCCGTAGAAAGGTTTTAAGCGAACCACGTGGACGACTTCGGGTCGCGTACGTCGTCGTGATGTGCAGGAATCACCACTGGGGATCACTTCGTAGGTTAATTGCCCAACACGCCTTAGAATCTGGTAGGGCCCGAAATACCGTCGCAGAAGCTTTTCACTGAGTCCGCGTCGTCGAATGGGAGTCCAAACCCACACACGATCCCCTGGTTGGTACTCGGCGTCTCGGCGTCGGAGGTTGTCGCGGCCGGCATCCACCAACTGCTGGTCCGTTATACGAACTCGAGCGAGCTGGCGGGCCTCCTCCGCACGTTGAAGGTATCCTTGGACGTCGGCGTTGAGGTCGTCGTCTTCTACATGCGGAAGCATGGCGTCGAGCATCGTAGTCGGCCGTCTTCCGTAGACAAGCTCGAACGGTGTCATCTGCGTAGTTTCCTGCGTCGCTGTATTGTACGCAAACGTGACATACGAGAGGACTTCGTCCCAAGTCTTATGTTCAACGTCGACGTACATGGACAGCATATCTGCAATCGTCTTGTTCAGACGTTCCGTTAGTCCGTTCGTTTGGGGATGGTACGCCGTTGTTCTTCGGTGATCCGTGTTGCTGTAGCGTAAGATTCCTTGCATCAGCTCCGCGGTAAAGGCCGTTCCGCGGTCCGTGATTAGGACTTCCGGGGCTCCATGTCGCAGCACAACTTGGCTTATAAAGAACTTCGCCACTTCTTGTGCAGTCCCCCTCGGAAGAGGGGCAGTCTCTGCGTAGCGCGTCATGTAGTCTGTCGCTACGAAAATCCACTTGTTCTGTGATCGTGACGTAGGGAACTGGCCTAAAAGGTCCATTCCAATCTGTTGAAATGGTCTCGATGGGACGGCGATCGGTTGCAGAAGTCCGGCGGGTCTTGTCGGCGGCGTTTTTCGTCGCTGGCAGTCACGGCAGCTCCGGACGTAGTGGGTGACGTCAGAGGTAAGGCCGGGCCAGTACTACCTCGCCTTGATTTTGCCAATAGTGCGGGCTGTGCACAGATGTCCGGAAGACTGGTCGTCGTGGCACGCTTCCAAAATTTCGTCACGAAGGTGCGCGGGGATGACGAGAAGGTAATTCGCTCTTGTTCCGGGACTGAAATTCTTCTTCACGAGGACGGAGTTTCTCAGGCTGAATGCTGGTAAGCTGCGTTTGAAGGTCCTAGGAACGGCAACGTTGCATCCCTCGAGGTACTCGATTATGACGCGTAAGTCGGGGTCGGCACGCTGCTGGGCGGCTAGATCGCTCTCCGTCACGATCCCGAAGAACGCGGTGTCTTCATCAGCGTCTTGTGGTGGTGGGTCGACGGGGGCGCGGGACAGGCAGTCGGTGTCGGAGTGTTTTCTGCCGGATTTATAAACGACTGTAACGTCGAACTCCTGCAGGCGCAAGCTCCACCGCCCAAGACGGCCAGACGGGTCCTTCAAATTGGCGAGCCAACACAGCGCATGGTGGTCTGTTACAACCTTGAATGGCCTTCCATACACGTATGGGCGAAATTTTGAAATGCCCATATAATAGCCAGGCACTCTTTCTCAGAGGCAGAATAGTTTTTCTCCTCCTTCGACAGACCACGGCTGGCATAGGCGATTACCCTTTCGCAGCCGTTTTGCTTTTGGAAAGGACGGCACCCAAGCCTATATCACTGGCGTCCGTGTGCATTTCCGTTTCGGCATTTTCGTCGAAATGAGCGAGCACGGGCGGGCTTTGCAGGCGTTTTTGCAGCTCGCAGAATGCTTTTTCTTGGTCGTTTTCCCAGCTGAAAGGGGTGCTATGTTTCGTCAAGCGCGTGAGTGGCTCTGCAATGCGGGCGAAGTTTGCGACGAAGCGCCGGTAGTATGTGCACAGCCCGAGAAATCTTCGCACGCCCTTCTTGTCTTTCGCCCTTGGGAAGTTCGCAATGGCTGAAGTTTTTGCCGGGTCAGGTAGGACTCCCGCGGCGTTGACGACGTGGCCCAAGAACTTGAGTTCCCCGTATGCGAAACGGCACTTTTCAGGCTTCAGCGTCAACCCCGACGTACGAATGGCCTCGAGTACAGACTCCAACCTGGCAAGGTGTTCGTCGAAAGTCCTGGCGAATACCACTACGTCGTGGAGGTATACGAGGCAGGTGTGCCACTTAAGGCCAGCTAGCACAGTGTCCATGACTCTTTGAAACGTCGCTGGTGCTGTGCACAGCCCAAACGGCATCACCTTGAACTCGTATAGGCCGTCTGGGGTTATAAATGCAGTCTTCTCTCGGTCTCTCTCGTCCACTTCAATTTGCCAGTAGCCGGTCTTCAGGTCCATCGATGAGAAGTACTTCGCGTGGCAGAGGTGGTCGAGGGCGTCGTCGATTCGGGGGAGGGGGTACACGTCCTTTTTCGTGATTTTGTTCAGTCGCCGGTAGTAAACGCAAAACCTTAATGTGCCGTTTTTTTTCTTTACGAGTACGACGGGCGCAGCCCAGGGGCTTTTCGATGGCTGTATAATGTCGTCGCTGAGCATGTCGTCGACTTGAGTCCGGATGGCTTCCCGTTCGTGTGAAGAGACGCGGTACGGTGACTGTCGGGTAGGTCGGGCTCCATCTTCGATTATTATTCGGTGCTTTGCTAGAGGGGTCTGACGTAGTTTTGCGCTCGACGAAAAACATTCGCTATAGCGACGCAGCAAAGCCAATAATTTGTTCCGTTGTTCTTGCAGTAGTGCCGGATTCACGTCGAAGGGCTGCGGAAGCTTGAAGGTGTCATCGGGTGTGCGTTCAAAGTCGGCGACCGCGATCACGTCACTTGCTTCTTGCGTTTTCTCGAGGAACGCAATTGCAGCTCCCTTGTTTAAATGCTGGTACTCTTCGGTGAAATTAGTGACCAAAACGTGAGATTGGCGTTGCTTAAAGTGCGCAATCCCTCTTGCGACGGAGACACCGCGGTCGGGAAGCAACCTTCGATCACTCTCTACGATAGCGTCGATGTCAGAAGCAGCATCCTCACAGTAGACGGCGATCATCAAGCTTGCGTGGGGTGGCAGGGTGATGTGATCGTCGGCAATCCTGACAGCAGCACGGTGATCGGCGTTCGGCTGCGGCGTCGTGGAGTAATCGGAGGAAAAAGTTATCGACTTGGTGTGCAGATCAATTATTGCGCCGTTGTCCGTCAAAAAGTCCATTCCGAGAATAACGTCGCGGGAGCAGTTAGGCAAAATAACGAACTCAACAGGGTACGTGGTGCCGCCTATGGTGACGCGTGATGTGCACGTTCCACTTGGCGTTACGAGATGGCCTCCTGCTGTGCGTATATGCGGACCATCCCATGTTGTTGTAACTTTCTTCAGCTTCCACGCGAATGAGCCGCTCATTACCGAGTAGTCGGCTCCCGTGTCGATGAGGGCGACTACGTCAAAGCCGTCGATGGACAGCTGGACGTCGGACGCCGCTTTCCTGGAGTTTCTGGTGCGTCGGGGCGTTGTATGTCGGCTTGTGCGTGTTGACGGGCGGGCACCATGCTTCGTCATTCTCGTCATCTTCCCAGTGGCAGGCTCTGTCGTTTCGGGTAAGCGTCGCGTCGTGTCGTTGTCGTGTTTGGGAGTCACGTCCGGGTTAGATCGAGTCGTTGGGCTGTAGGTACGGTGTTCGGTGCGGCCACGCGTCGTTGGAGGGTTTTCGTTTTTTCGCCGTTCTGCAACTTCACCTCCAGAAGTTGCTGCTTTTAGTTTCCCCCGCGTGGGCTGGGGGACCTTCCACGTGAGAAGTCAGCGGTGTTAAGGCGGTTTGGCGACTGGTACCGGTAGGGCGACAGCGAGCGGTTGAAGCGGGCAGGTCCTCGGTTCGTGTTGGACAGGTATTCGTCGATCTCAGTAGGGCGCTGGCCGGGTCGGGGGCGTGGTGCGTCGACGGAGAAACCACGCAGTCCGAGTCTCTTGTATGGGCAGCGACGGTAGATGTGGTCGGCCTCTCCGCAGTGGTAGCACAGAGGACGGTTATCGGGAGTTCGCCATACGTCCGTCTTCCTCGGCGTCTGGTTTCGGGCTACCGGGGGCCGGGCGGGTGACAGTAGGCGGCGGTACGGCGGGGCCTCTTGACGGCGTGTTGGTGCAGGGCGGGGTCGACGAACAGCCGCGGAGTATGTCATAGCTTGTGGCTCTCGGGGTACCTCGGATGGCGTAGAAGTTCCCAACGCTTCTTGCACTTCTTCTCTAATCACGTCGGTGAGGGAAGCGACTTGGGGCTGCGGCGGTGTTGGAAGAAGTTTCCGCAGCTCCTCTCTCACTATTGCGCGGATAGTCTCGCGTAGGCTGTTGGCCGGGATCCGCGTGCTGCCAAAGTCGTTCGCATTGGCCGCGCCAACAAAGTTACGGTCATACTGCTTAGCACGCATTTCGAGGGCTTTCTCAATGGTGCTGGCTTCGGTCACGAATTCGGCGGCGGTTTTGGGCGGACTTCGGACACGTCCAGCAAACAGTTCCTCCTTCACTCCGCGCATTAAGAAGCGCAACTTCTTTTCTTCCGTCATTTCGGGGTCCGCGCGGGGAAATAGCTGCTTCATCTCCTCAACGAAGATCACGACTCCTTCATTTGGGTGTTGCCTGCGTGTTTCCAACAAAAGGGCGGCTCTTTCTTTCCGCACGACGGTAGTGAAGGTCTTAGTGAACTCGCTTTTGAACTGAGCCCAGTTTGTCAAGGAGCTCTCGTGGTTCTCGAACCAAGTGCGAGCCGAATCTTCCAAGTAAAAGAAAACATGCCGGAACGTTTCTGCGTCGTCCCACCTGTTGAATTTCCCGACGCGCTCCAGTTTCTCCAACCATTCTTCTGGGTCTTCTGCGGGGGCTCCTCGGAATGATGGCGGTTCCCGTGGCTGCTGCAGAACGACGGGAGGATTGGCTTGGTTGGGCATGGTGCTGGTTGCGACGTCTTTCTTCTTCGTCTTCTCCGGTAGTAGACCGAACTCGGGTGGTAAATCTTGCACGCGGAGGCTGGCTCTTGTTGGACGGGCTTGGCGGCTTCCAGATGTTGTAGTGGGCATGAAGGGTGCGTACCCGGCACCTCCACCAGATGTCACGAAGCCAAGGACGATGCAGTTTAGAAAAGAAACAAGTTTATTGGAGCGAACTTGTGCTCCCCTAACAACTGAAAAGAATACAGAGGCGGCGAAGCAGCGGTCAACAAATTGACGTACGTGCGTCGGCGAGCGTCGCAGAATCGAATGCCCCGGCGTCCGCACTGCAGGCTTTTATCTTTCGGCACGCGTGGATCTCGAAACGTCGATCCACATCGAGAACATAGTAGATCCAAGAAGATTATTCTGGGCTGTTCACGTTAGATCGGAATGCTCTCCCTATCACAACAGATAACACATGCGGCACAGAAAGAAACAATGGAACACGCGCTTCCCTTGGCGCAGAGATAACACAGACCGGCGCAGCCGGGCGGTAAAAGCAAAACACCAATAAACAAACCCAATGTATGGTTCGCGGCAATATTACCAGCGAAAAAACAGACAAGGACGAGGAAAGAAGCAGACGGGACACTCGCTAGACTTCAACTCAAAAGTTTACACAAGAAACACGTAATATATGAAAATGCCAACAGACAAGGATGATAGAGCTTGCAAGTGATAAAAAACAAACGAAGGAGATAAAACCGTCCACAATCTTAAATGCGTACGACCCACACAACCAAATTACATCCCGCGCATGCGGCCTTGCAAAAAATTCAGCTCTTTTGTCGTCAGAGCGATGGAAGGCTTACTAATACAGTTAACTGCCTCCTTTTGAATGTAGAAAGCCTCAGAAATTTTGCGCTTTGCTTGGTCGCGCCCGCTATCTAAGACACGTGTAGCGCCAAATGCTGGAACACAACCAGGACACCGCTTACAATGGTCGGCCAAGTGCCCCCCCCCAGCCAGCCTAGGTTGCGGAGGGTAGCAGTACCATATGTTCATCAGCTCACACACCGCTTGAAAAAAGTGGGCAAAAAATGCGGTGTAAATGTACTGGCTACTGCCCCTGGGAAGCTGTTGCGTATGTGCCCAGCTGTCAATGAAGATAAGAGGCAAGGCTGCACAATAAAGCATGCCACCAGGTTTGTTCCCTGCAGAACTGGCGTTGTTTACAGCATTCCCTTGCCCTGCGGCAAATGCTATGTAGGGCAGACGGGGCGATGTATAAATGACCGTCTGAGGGAGCATCGGGCTGCAGTTTCATCGCTTGCTGGGGGGGGGGGGGGGCACTTGGCCTACCATTGTAAGCGGTGTCCTGGTTGTGTTCCAGCATTTGGCGCTACACGTGTCTTAGATAGCGGGCGCGACCAAGCAAAGCGCGAAATTTCTGAGGCTTTCTACATTCAAAAGGAGGCAGTTAACTGTATTAGTAAGCCTTCCATTGCTCTGACGACAAAAGAGCTGAATTTTTTGCAAGGCCGCATGCGCGGGATGTAATGTGGTTGTGTGGGTCGTACGCATTTAAGATTGTGGACGGTTTTATCTCTTTTGTTTGTTTTTTATCACTTGCAAGGTCTATCATCCTTGTCTGTTGGCATTTTCATATATTACGTGTTTCTTGTGTAAACTTTTCAGTTGAAGTCTAGCGAGTGTCCCGTCTGCTTCTTTCCTCGTCCCTGTCTGTTTTTTCGCTGGTAATATGCATCTAAGTCAACACCAACTAGCCCAACTCTCAGCCTTAACTGTATTCTGTTAGTTTACTTACATTTTTTGATGTTACTGTCCGGCCGCACCTGGCTGCTACCTGTGTTCTAAGCGAAGTGCGTTCATTGGTTTCTTTCGCTTGAATGGCGCATGGACTTGGTAGTGAGAGATTTTACCCGTAACGTCCCTAGACTAAAATATTCTTCTTTGATCTCAAGTACCCTGGATGTAGCTCGACGGTTCTAAAACAATCACGCCAAAAAATAAAAGCGCGGAGGGCAAAACCCTGGGGCATTCGCTTCACCGACGCTGGTCTGCGCATTTCACTTCATTGACTGCGTCTTCGCTGCTTTTATATTCTTTCACATTTAGCGGAAAAGAAACTCGTTACAACAAACTTGGTTCCTTGGAGAAACCTGAGTCGTTGAGGGCTACGTGACAATGTGGCTTGCTAGACTTGAATGTCGACAACCCTGTTGTATGGCCAGTACGTGACTTCCTATTGTTTGCTGAATGAAGAGTGAGTTCTCGGTTAGAATGCTTATCCACTTTGACAACAGCGTAGTCCCGGGGTGGCTGAGAAGGGTTTCGGGCATGATAACCTGTGGGTTAAATAAAATATTCGAAGCTGCGGGAACGACAAAACAGCTCATATCTCGTGCGATTGTCCGTATGCTTTAAATATTTTTTTAAGTAGCCCTTCTTTGGCAATGAGGAAAGAGTGAACTCGGCTTGCGCTTGACAGTCGTTGCTCGATATGTTTCAGAGGGGCCTTCGTCCCGCGGTGGACACAGCGAGGCTGCTGATGATCATTATGATGATGAATATGACGAGCCGTTCGTGGGTGCTGCTGCAAATGCTGTGGATGTTTGGAAGCAAACAGTATGCGCTTTCAAAAGTTGTCTTGTGTTGTGCCCTAAACCACACAAACGTACCCTGAAGAGCTGCAGCTATTCATAAGGAACTCCTTGAAACACACTCGGAAAGCTAAAGCCTGAAATGTTTTGACCTGAAATAAAATGGGCTCTGATTATAAACAAAACTAAACAATTCACTCCAATTGATTCAAAATACTCATGCAAAACTACTGTTGAACGACCCAAGTACCTCAGAGAGGCTAGGGGCGTAATGGATAAGCAGTGGCGTAGCGAGACAGCCCTTCGTGGCCAAGTTTACCTGGCCGCTTATGGAAGATCTTTTTGGTTCAAGTTGAAAGACAATTAGTGTGTAAATGATCAATAAATATCCAGGGTCCAGGTTAACTCCGGCTATTTCAACGTGATAATTAACATCGCAGAAATTGGAAGAGGAGATACCACTTTCGCTCGTTTAGTGTACAGCAGACGAGTCATTTTTGGCTATCAAACAAAACCCCAGCGAACAAAGATACGTAGGATTTTTATCAAAACAACCTGTTATTCATAGCTTTCTGCTCCCTATACATGTAATTGACTTGCATTATAACTATACATTCGTATCAGGCAATCGTTTGCCAAGGTTTATGCACTTTCGCAGGTTTTGAAGCTGCGTGGCGACCTACGTGATCTCCTTAGGGGACGTTTCCGTAGAATACTGTTCGGTTTGTTCTGTTTAAGGCCAAACTTTGTTCACTCAGCCTCGGCGGTCTTTCTTGCCCAAGGGAGTTATAGGTGTGGCAGATCGGCAGAATTTACGTCAGTTATAGCAAAGCCAAACACGTTCTCAGTTTGCTACCACAAGGAATACGTCCTTTATATAAAAAAACTCAAAGCCGTTTTCTTACAGTAAAGATGGTTGAAACACGAAGGTTTGTCCCGTGCAACCTTAGTAAAAACGAAATTTCGCAATCGACTCCCAAATTTGAAAATTTCACTTCCCAAACTCTAATCTCGAAGCCCACTTCAACTCAACCAATTTCAAAGCCCACGTGAAACCCTCACCGCCAAAGCCAAAAGCCCGAATTGTCATTCTGTTTATAGAATGTATTTTATTACCATCATCGCTAGCCGTATGTACAGCCAAAATACATTTCGCGCTTTACAAGAAGTACGTTAGGTGGGCAAAGACATCCCATTGTTCGATTACGTGGTGTATATATTATGTCCTGTTTGTAAACCCATTGTGTAGTTGACTTTATAGCAGTTCGTAAAACGTTGGCTTTTCTGCTATAAGTTGTACTCGGACGTCAACGACAATACTGAGGCATATCAAACTTCTATTTAAAATTAGTGCCATTCCACTGCGTGAATGTTATTATAAGAGCAGATATGCAGCGCGTGGCGTAACCAGCCAAAGCGACACACATTTCCAATTTTCTGTCAGAAGGAAAGTTCTAGTACCGTAATTACCCGGTTTTAACGCGCACTTTTTTTCCGAAAAAATAGGCCGAAAAATCGCATGCGCGTTAGAATCGCATACAAAACCGAAACTGCCGAAACAGCGGAAATTTCGTCCCACCCATCACCATCGCCATCTCAAAATGGCGCCGAAGCTTTTAGCAACGATTTTTCGGATGCAGCAAGCCTAGGCGCCTAGGCTTTTCTATCGGCGTTCATACAAATCGTCAAATCGTTTCACTTGCGCGCTTGATAACAGCAATGGCAGCAGCGGCTACCACGCGTTCAAAACGAGCGGTCGGCTGAAGCGTGCACCTCTGGAGAAGCTCTCGGGATGGGCGTGCGAGGCGTGGGCCACGATCCCATCGACCATGGTTGCACGTTCGCTCAGAAGTGTGGCATCGCGAACGCTCTTGAAGGCACCGAGGCCGAGATGTTGTGGTCAGCGGAGAGCGACGAGGAGTCAAATGAGTGAGATTACTTCGGGAAATAAATCGCCCGTTTCTCTCGCATTCGTTTGTCTGGGACACAAAGTCCCGTGCGCGATACAATCGGAGGTGCAAGTTTTTTCGGTTTTTTTTTTGCCAGGAAAATCGTGTGCGCGTTAGAATCGGGGGCGCGTTAGAATTGGGTAAATACGGTAAGTTCATTCTGTTAAGGTCATTAATCATAAGTCAATGCACTCCAGCGTCAAGATCAAAAACTGTGCGTTTATTTGTTATTGATTCGCTTACTGGGAGGTTCTCTCCTATGGTATCACGTGACTAGGCAATGATAGAACGGGTACGTTGCCTGTGCCTTATTGGCGGCCTGTGCCGGCTCTGCCATCTGTGCGTGCGTTTAAGCGTAAGAGAATGCAGTTAGTAGGCTAGACTTTAAGGACTGATAGGAAAGCACTCTGCGGACTAACATAAGCGCTTAGAGGCAAGAAAATGTTAAAAGGTACGAGAGGATACGACGTCCCTAACGTTGACAGGTGGGTTAATTGGGATTAAGATATCCTTCTTCTCAGCACTGGGCAACAGGGCACATTTGGGGAAGACCGGAGCTTACTAACAAATATATTTTACAATAAAAAGATCCCAGCTTCTGTCCATAACATGGTCTTCAATGGTCAGAACCCTAAAATAAGGGAAAAAATTGGCCGCGTATGTGCTCCTTTCGTTTTTCGTTGCAAATGTCGTCAAAAAACGATAGTCTTTGTCGGCTTTTGCGATGTAAATGCCTCCCTTCGCTTTCCCGCTCACTTCTCATGTTGTTCCTCTTGCGTCGCGCTCCTTCCGAGGTAAAGACGCCAAAGGTTTCCTTAAATCATTTTAAATTTCCCGCGTTCCACTGCTCCAAACCGGGTGTCTCGATGCGAACGCCGCCGTACGGCGAAGACGCCCGTTAATTGAGGCGCCCTACTGCAACGTTTATAGAACCGCGTTTCCCTACTCCACGTGCGTTGCAAGCAGAACGTGGAACCTATCTAGTGGAACATTGCGTAACTGTTGCCGGTTGATTTCTTAAAATGGCACCAGAAGCTATAGTGGCGCGGGCGACAGCAGGCGACGGCGGAGTGAATTCTTTTTCGGCAGTTGATGAAGTATTTAATTTCGTAAAAGTCAAGCATGTTTGATTTTTTATAAAGCAACACTGCAAATATCGCTTCTGTATTGATTTGTTATCTCATATTTGTGTAATGTATTGTTCTGCTTCAAAAATGTTGACAAGTATGAACCTTACACCGGACATAGACGGGTAGATTTAGCTGTGACTATATAAGACTATTCCGCAGGCACTATTTCGCTTTGGACCGGTGGCTGAATCGAGTCACAGACAGACAGACGAACAGACAGACCAAACTTTTTGGGTTTAAGTAGCCCAAGAAAGACTATCGTGTTTAAAAAAGATGTGCTGCTCATACGGTGTATTCACGCCTTATGCGCACAACTTTAAACGTTTAACTCCGTTCTCTACCACAAACAGGCACGCACGCGAAAATTGTCCTAACCGCTGATACCGCAAACCAATCTTTTGTGAAATTGCTGTAAAACTAAAAGTGAAGCCCCTGCTTGTCGAACGACTGCAGTGGCATGCAGTCGCTGAAACAGAGTAGTTTGGGGCCCCGCACGACGCTGACGATCGCGTTCTAGATTACGCCCGCCAGCGCGCAATACCAATTTCACAAGCTCGTGCACGTATAACCGCGTGCTATTGGGCCACATCAACCACCCGCTGCCTACCCCTATAGGGGCCCGAACGTGGGACAGGTGGCGCTGCTGGCGCCGTACAACAGCGCCACCAGCGGAAGAAAATCGCAAAACTAAACTGGGTATTTCCTGGCGTGTGAATGTGGAGCACCGTGTTTACGTGCAGTTTAAAAGTGCAACCGCTCGTTACCGTGATGATGTTGGTCACGTGACACGCACATTTTTTGCCAGAAAGTGGGTCCGGGCGACGCGCGTTAATTTTAATTACGTAAAATTTGGTTAATTAATTAATTAGTGGTCATTGACTGGGTAAAGTCAAATTGATGTCATTAGGGCATGTGAGGTATCAAATTGAAGGTCTTAATGAGTGGAATCACGTGGGACAAGTTAAAAATTGCTTCCTGGTCATAGTCATGAGATAGTCTTGTGAGTCATAGATTGGGTTAAAAGTCAAAGTGGTGCGACTAGGGCTTGTGGGGTATCGAATTAAAGGTCTCGATTAGGGAAATCATGGGGCACAAAGTAAAATTCGCTTCCTGGTCATAGTCATGAGACAGTCATGTGAGTCATTGATTGGGTTAACAGTCAATGTGAGGCCACTAGGGCTTGTGGGGTATCAAATTAAAGGTCTCAATGAGTGGAATCGCGTGGGACAAGTTAAAAATTGCTTCCTGGTCATAGTCATGAGACAGTCATGTGAGTCATGGATTAGGTTAAAAGTCAATGTGAGGCCACTACGGGTTGTGAGGTATCAAATTAAAGGTCTTAATGAGTGGAATCGCGTGGGACAAGTTAAAAATTGCTTCCTGGTCATAGTCATGAGACTGTCATGTGAGTCATAGATTGGGTTAAAAGGCAATGTGAGGTCACTAGGGCTTGTGAGGTATCAAATTAAAGGTCTCGATGAGTGGAATCGCGTGGGACAAGTTAAAAATTGTTTCCTGGTCATAGTCATGAGATAGTCATGTGAGTCATACATTGGGTTAAAAGTCAAAGTGGTGCCACTAGGGCTTGTGAGGTATCAAATTAAAGGTCTCGCTGAGTAGAATAATGGGGGACAAGTTAAAAATTGCTTCCTGGTCATAGTCATGAGACAGTCATGTGAGTCATGGATTAGGTTAAAAGTCAAAATGGTGCCACTAGGGGTTGTGAGGTATCAAATTAATGGTCTTAATGAGTGGAATCATGTGGGACAAGTTAAAAATTGCTTCCTGGTCATAGTCATGAGACAGTCATGTGAGTCATAGATTGGGTTAAAAGTCAAAGTGGTGCCACTAGGGCTTGTGGGGTATCGATTTAAAGGCCTCGATTAGGGGAATCATGGGGCACAAAGTAAAATTCGCTTCCTGGTCATAGTCATGAGACAGTCATGTGAGTCATTGATTGGGTTAACAGTCAATGTGAGGCCACTAGGGCTTGTGAGGTATCAAATTAAAGGTCTTAATGAGTGGAATCGCGTGTGACAAGTTAAAAATTGCTTCCTGGTCATAGTCATGAGACAGTCATGTGAGTCATAGATTGGGTTAAAAGTCACAGTGGTGCCACTAGGGCTTGTGGGGTATCAAATTAAAGGTCTCGATGACTGGAATCGCGTGGGACAAGTTAAAAATTGCTTCCTAGTCATAGTCATGAGACAGTCATGTGAGTCATGGATTAGGTTAAAAGTCAATGTGAGGCCACTACGGGTTGTGAGGTATCAAATTAAAGGTCTTAACGAGTGGAATCGCGTGGGACAAGTTAAAAATTGCTTGCTGGTCATAGTCATGAGACTGTCATGTGAGTCATAGATTGGGTTAAAAGGCAATGTGAGGTCACTAGGGCTTGTGAGGTATCAAATTAAAGGTCTCGATGAGTGGAATCGCGTGGGACAAGTTAAAAATTGTTTCCTGGTCATAGTCATGAGTTAGTCATGTGAGTCATACATTGGGTTAAAAGTCAAAGTGGTGCCACTAGGGCTTGTGAGGTATCAAATTAAAGGTCTCGCTGAGTAGAATAATGGGGGACAAGTTAAAAATTGCTTCCTGGTCATAGTCATGAGACAGTCATGTGAGTCATGGATTAGGTTAAAAGTCAAAATGGTGCCACTAGGGGTTGTGAGGTATCAAATTAAAGGTCTTAATGAGTGGAATCATGTGGGACAAGTTAAAAATTGCTTCCTGGTCATAGTCATGAGACAGTCATGTGAGTCATAGATTGGGTTAAAAGTCAAAGTGGTGCCACTAGGGCTTGTGGGGTATCGAATTAAAGGCCTCGATTAGGGTAATCATGGGGCACAAAGTAAAATTCGCTTCCTGGTCATAGTCATGAGACAGTCATGTGAGTCATTGATTGGGTTAACAGTCAATGTGAGGCCACTATGGCTTGTGAGGTATCAAATTAAAGGTCTTAATGAGTGGAATCGCGTGTGACAAGTTAAAAATTGCTTCCTGGTCATAGTCATGAGACAGTCATGTGAGTCATAGATTGGGTTAAAAGTCACAGTGGTGCCACTAGGGCTTGTGGGGTATCAAATTAAAGGTCTCGATGACTGGAATCGCGTGGGACAAGTTAAAAATTGCTTCCTAGTCATAGTCATGAGACAGTCATGTGAGTCATGGATTAGGTTAAAAGTCAATGTGAGGCCACTACGGGTTGTGAGGTATCAAATTAAAGGTCTTAATGAGTGGAATCGCGTGGGACAAGTTAAAAATTGCTTCCTGGTCATAGTCATGAGACAGTCATATGAGTCATAGATTGGGTTAAAAGTCAAAATGGTGCCACTAGGGCTTGTGAGGTATCAAATTAAAGGTCTCGATGAGTGGAATCATGGGGCACAAAGTAAAATTCGCTTCCTGGTCATAGTCATGAGACAGTCATGTGAGTCATGGATTGGGTTAAAAGGCAATGTGAGGTCACTAGGGCTTGTGAGGTATCAAATTAAAGCTCTTAATGAGTGGAATCACGTGGGACAAGTTAAAAATTGTTTCCTGGTCATAGTCATGAGACAGTCATATGATTCATAGATTGGGTTAAAAGTCAAAGTGGTGCCACTAGGGCTTGTGAGGTATCAAATTAAAGGTCTCGATGAGGGGAATCACGTGGGACAAATTAAAGATTGCTTTCTTGTTATAGTCATGAGATAGTCACGTGAGTCACAAATTGGGTAAAAGTCAATGTGAGGCCACTAGGGGTTGTGAGGTATCAAATTAAAGGTCTTAATGAGTGGAATCACGTGGGACAAGTTAAAAATTGCTTACTGGTCATAGTCATGAGACAGTCATATGAGTCATAGATTGGGTTAAAAGTCAAAGTGGTGCCACTATGGCTTGTGAGGTATCAAACTAAAGGTCTCGATGAGGGGAATCACGTGGGAGAAATTAAAAGTTGCTTTCTTGTTATAGTCATGAGATAGTCACGTGAGTCACAAATTGGGTAAAAGTCAAAGTGGTTCCACTAGGGCTCGTGAGGTATTAAAATAAAGGCCTCGATGAGGGGAATCATGGACAAATTAAAAGTCGCTTACTGGTTATAGTCATGAGATGGTAACGTGAGTCACAAATTGGTTTAAAAGTCAAAGTGGTGCCAGTAGGGGTTGTGAGGTATCAAATTAAAGGTCTCGATGAGGGGAATCACATGTGAGAAATTAAAAATTGCTTCCTAGTTATACTCATGAGATAGTCACGTGAGTCATAGGTTGGGTTAAACGTGAGTGTGACGCTACTGGGGCTTGGGGGAGATCAAATGAAAGGTCTCCATCTAGAATGTTTTCATACAATCTATTTTTTGAAAAGATAACGAAGGAATATCTTTAAATAAAGTTAGAAAGATCACCAGTTTAGGTGACATCAGTTGATATTACAAGCCGACATAAGTCCGCGAAGAATCCGTATTAGGGTACAGCGCACATTGTGGGCGCGATTTTTTCTTTACATAGTACTTGTTTGCCTTTCTTTATTTTAAACACAATATGAAGGGGAAATATGTTTGCTGACACTTTTTAGAAACCGTATTTTTTGGTGTATTAGTGAACTTTCTTCACTGTTGATGCGGCACTGCTGTCGAGGCCACTCTATTCGCCGCTGAATGAGCTCCCGAACCACGGTTCGCCGCTAAATATCATTCATCTCAAACGTCCTTCGGTGTTGTCGTGTAGCGCTGAAACATTGACATAAAGCAAATGTCATTCACTCGAAAGATAATTTGATCTGCCGTCTGGGAGTTGTATAACATATGCTACACAGTTTCGATCGTAATCCATATTATTGCTCATAAAATAAAATAATATTGATTAGGTGCAGCATTTCTATGGCAGACGCTTGTGTAACCAAGGTAATGCGGCCTTCGCAGAACACCTCGTGCCAATACACGGCTTGCACACCGTCCGCGCTGGCCGGTTGCATAATGTAGTTGGCCCAAGCGGGGTGCGATGGTGAAGTAACACAAGGGTGAGGAGGGAACGCAGTGGGAACTTCACATGTGTTGCTGTCAACCTACCCCGGAAAATATTTGTACGGGGATCGTTCTAAATGCGGGCTGATTTTTCTGAGCCACTGCAAAAACCGTTACTCGGATTTGGGCATATATACTGTAACAGTCGAATGAAGTAAGCCTCAAAGCTAAGCTATGTGATGAGGTACAAGATGTCTAGCGGAGCTGCAGAAGGACGATCGTTACAATGATAATCATAGCCACTTCTTTGTCTGCGCCTCGAATTGATACGGTATTGGAATGAAAGTGGGCGGATGAGTATTCATGTTCTGGAACCACAGTTGTGGCAAAAATGGATCTACAGTCGAACACGGATATATCGAACTCCAAGGGGATCGCGAAATAGTTCGATATATGAAGAATTCGATATAAAAAATATGGGCTCTGAGACCTCACCTATGGCGGACGATCACTTACCGATCGGCGCATTCATGAATGACAACTAATTCCGCACTTACGACGCAACAGAACGCTTTATTTCCGTGAAAAAAAATCGCTGATCTTGGCCTGCTTCTTCGTCCTGGAAATTAAATTAAAGACGCTGATCCCGATCTTCTCGAGCCTGTCCAGGTGCGACAGCCCAGTTCCTTCCATGTCCTCGCAACAACGGCGAATCAAGCCGAACCCAGCGGCCACTTCACCTGCGGAGTACGATCGTGTAGCCGCCTCCTCGTCCGGACGATCTTCGCCACTCGAGCTACTTCGCCTGGGCTCCTGCTACCGCAGCTACGATATCCTCGTCACCGAGGCTCGAAACAGCCTGGACATTGGTGTCAGCGTTCACGAAGTCGTCGGCAGACACTCCGGCTGGGACAGCAGCCGGGAAAAGGGACGACAACTCACGAAACGTGTCGCCCATGCACACGTCGTCGTCGTCGCCGTCTTCGCAAGCTTCGGGAAGTTCGGCCGTCACAAAGCGTGATTTCCGGAAGGAGTTGGCCACGGTCTCCTTCTTCATGCCGTTCCAAGCGCCTGTCATCATATGTATGGCCCCCAGTCGGGGCATCCCTACCTCGCACTGCCACATTTTCCCAGCGTTCTGGCTTGTGTGCCTAGAGAGATTTAGCATACCGGGCTCCGTCCACTAACAGTACGGCGGCCGGTAGCGGGGCCCGACTGGGCAAGCGCAAATTCGTTCCGGTAGGGGGGATTAGTTCCGCCAGCCAGTCTTCGCCATGCCCGCGCATTCCTTACATCCTCCTCAACCTTAATCGGGGGGCAGCTACCGCCGAAGAGCACCTTCCAGCTCGCGCGGCGTTCGATATACCCAATGTAGGGAAAAATACGATTCGATATAAACGTACGAATTCCTATACTTTTACACAGAATTTTCAAGGGGATAATTTATGAGTTCGATATAGACAATAATTCGATATACCCGTGTTCAATATATCCGTGTTCGACTGTATTGCCCTAAGCGTAAATGCAAGTAGGGTGCCATAAGCCCGCTCTATATGGTGCGAATTGACAAACGAATTCGCAGCTGCGGCGTCGCTAGTGCGGCAATATGTCGTTTTGCGGGACAAGCTGAAACAATC
This sequence comes from Haemaphysalis longicornis, assembly GCF_048455015.1. NCBI lineage: Eukaryota > Metazoa > Arthropoda > Arachnida > Ixodida > Ixodidae > Haemaphysalis > Haemaphysalis longicornis. The sequence goes on along the minus strand of NW_027526225.1, from coordinate 68,755,703 downwards.
CAAGTGATCAATTTTCGTTGCTGCCGAAGCTACAAAATTGCTTCCACAGGTTCAGAGGCACAGTTGGAGAAGACGAAGCGAGAAGCGACTTAAGGAGAACCAAAGGGAGAATGGGCTCAAAATACAAGAACAAGTGAACACTCCTAAGATGGCGTTACCGGTTGCACGAAAGAGGTGGTCACAGCCTCTCCTAAACTTTCCTTATTTTTATGGTGGAATAGTTTACAAATCGTGGTGCCAGTGTTCAGATAGTTGTGAATAGTTGTACCGAGACGACACAAACCGGTATCTGTATATTGGAATACATGCACGTCGATTTATTCATTACACTTTTAAGGAGCAGAAAAGACAGTATAGTGCTGTCACGTTAAAAGAGTAACCCCTCGAAACGTCTTGCAGGGCGCATCATGGCGCTGTTGCGCCGCGCATTCCCTAAGAAGTGGGTGACGTCGCCACGAGTATTCTTGGGGACAGTCATTCTGGACGGCGCATCACGTGACTGGCATTACTCGTTCTGTCGGTGGCTTGCAACATACTCTCTAGAGGATGAAGTCGTTTATAAAAATTTCACTACAGGAAATTCTGGCGCTGCAATCAGGTGCCATCATGGGACTGCTGGAAAATATTATATTTTTACTTCACAGGCCTTTCAAATTCCTCAGCTTCATGATTGACAACTCTTTTCCCGACGGTGGCTCGAGTTTCTTTCCCCCCTAGCAGCACGACGCTCCCTATCCACTACTTTGGAGCAAGCACTGCTTGCTTTCTTGAGGCGCTGAGTGTTGCTTTTTTGGGGGGCTGTTAATTCGCGCCAAAGAGCCATAGAAAAAAGAGCTCTGAACAGATGCAGCGAACGCAGGAGAGTAGGATAAAATTGAGCAAACTTCGACTGCATCTATGGTGGTGGAGGTGGAGTGGAAGAGACCAGGGTGGGGGGGACACAAGGGGGTTTTACAGGCTCGGATGGCAGACGACTACTGTCTTTCGATGGCATTTGCAGCAAAGGACGGAGATATAGGGCCTTTTTAAATTCAAGTTATGAGAGTTTACGCGCCGCGGCTGTGCACCTGGGCCACTAGGGCTCTGGATTACTTTTGAGCACCTGCGCACCTTTAACGCGCGACGAAATCTCGACATACGATCGCCTTTTTTTCTCCTCCATAAGAAAAGCAGAGATCGCGAACGGGATCATACCCGCGTCCTTGGGCTCAGCAGCATAACTGAGCCACTGCAGCGGGTGCTATTTTCAGTTACTGCTGTAAGACTGCCAGGGGATGTAAAAGGCTTCCGAAGCGCGCTGGTTCGTCATGTGTATATTTGTTTACTACCATAAAAATGTAAAGCACCATAGATATGTTTACCATCCTGGTACATTATTGTGTTGGTGCTACGTACGTTGCTTCACATGGCATATCAGCCACAAGTAACAAAGTAGCAATAAACAAACAAAACAAATGAATATACTTATTTTTTATATATAAGACAAAAGCTTCATTTCGAATTGCAAGGAGATGCCACCACAGTAGAGTTGTAATTTCCATCAAATAGTGAAGGGCGTGAAAAAAATTTTCTTTTCATGTTTTTTTAGAAAAATATCGGAAATAGAAAAAACACGATTCCAAACATATTAAAAGCTCGACATGCTTTTAAAGGGCTGCTGAAGAGCTTTTCAAAACATTTGTTGGTAGCATTCCTTTATAGTTTTCTTGACGCTAAATCAGGAAAAGGTGTTTATTGCTTGTGAAAATACACACAAACAGCCTTTTTTTTTCGCGAAAGCAAACGACCCCTGCCCAATGTGCGGTAAGAGATGTGGCTTCCTTTCGCGATCGGGCCCCGGTAGATAACGTCCTATTCGGAACCACCGGAGCTGCGTCGACCACTCAGCATGCAGAGCTCATTCTGTTCTCATTCCGAAACGGGTCAGAAAGTCCCCAGTAATATTGAAGACGCACAAAATCTTCCCTTAGAATAGGGGAGCTTGAAGGAAGCACAAACTGAACAAGTCTGCTCGCGGCGAGCTTAAAAAACGAATTTTCCCCGAACGACTCATGGCCGACTTTAGACTTTGGGATGCCGGGATCTTGTGCAGATATGCTATTGTCGCTTTCACTACCAGCGCGAACACACATTCCTAGCACACTTTTCAACACCCCATCAGCCCCCATCTCGAATGTGCAACTTGATTTTTACATTCGGGAGGGCGATAACAAGCTCTAGGGCATCACTTTGACTTTTACCCCAATCTATGACTCACGTCACTATCCCATGAATATAACCAGGAAGCAATATTTAATTTGTCCCACGTAATTCTCCTAATCGACACTTTTAATTTGATACCTCAGAAGCCCTAGTGGCACCACTTTCACTTTTAACCCAATCTATAACTCACGTGACTAGCTCGTGACTATAACCAGGATGCAATTTCTAATTTGTCCATGATTCCCCTCATCGAGACCTTTATTTTGATACCTCACGAGCCCTAGTGGCACCACTTTGACTTTTACCCAATTTGTGACTCACGTGACTATCTCATGACTATAACAAGAAAGCAATTTTTAATTTCTCCCACGTGATTCCCCTAATGGAGGCCTTTAATTTGATACCTCACAAGCCCTGGTGGCATCACTTTGACTTTTAACCTAATGCATGAGTCACATGACTGTCTCATGACTATAACCAGGAAGCAATTTTTAACTTGTCCCACGCGATTCCTCTCATCGAGACCTTTATTTTGATACCTCACGAGCCCTAGTGGCACCACTTTGACTTTTACCCAATTTATGACTCACGTGACTATCTCATGACTATAACAAGAAAGCAATTTTTAATTTCTCCCACATGATTCCCCTAATGGAGGCCTTTAATTTGATACCTCACAAGCCCTGGTGGCATCACTTTGACTTTTAACCTAATGCATGACTCACATGACTGTCTCATGACTATGACCAGGAAGCAATTTTTAACTTGTCCCACGCGATTCCTTTCATCGAGACCTTTAATTTGATACCTCACAAGCCCTATTGGCCTCACATTGACTTTTAACCTAATCCATGACTCACATGACTGTCTCATGACTATGACCAGGAAGCAATTTTTAACTTGTCCCCCATTATTCTACTCAGCGAGACCTTTAATTTGATACCTCACCAGCCCTAGTGGCACCACTGTGACTTTTAACCCAATGTATGACTCACATGACTATCTCATGACAATGACCAGGAAGCAATTTTTAACTTGTCCCACGTGATTCCACTCATTAAGACCTTTAATTTGATACCTCACAAGCCCTAGTACACCTCACATTGCCTTTTAACCTAATCCATGACTCACATGACTGTCTCATTACTATGACCACGAAGCGAATTTTACTTTGTGCCCCATGATTCCACTCATCGAGACCTTTAATTTGATACCTCACAAGCCCTAGTGGCACCATTTTGACTTTTAACCTAATCCATGACTCACATGACTGTCTCATGACTATGACCAGGAAGCAAATTTTAACTTGTCCCACGCGATTCCTCTAATCGAGGCCTTTAATTTGATACCTCACAAGCCCTGGTGGCATCACTTTGACTTTTAACCCAATCCATGACTCCATGCCTGTCTCATGACTATGACAAGGAAGCAATGTTTAACTTATCCCACACGATTCCACTCATTAAGACCTTTAATTTGATACCTCAGAAGCCCTAGTGGCCTCACATTGACTTTTAACCTAATCCATGACTCACATGACTGTCTCATGACTATGACCAGGAAGCAATTTTTAACTTGTCCCCCATTATTCTACTCAGCGAGACCTTTAATTTGATACCTCGCAAGCCCTAGTGGCACCACTGTGACTTTTAACCCAATGTATGACTCACATGACTATCTCATGACTATGACCAGGAAGCAATTTTTAACTTGTCCCACGTGATTCCACTCATTAAGACTTTTAATTTGATACCTCACAAGCCCTAGTGACCTCACATTGCCTTTTAACCTAATCCATGACTCACATGACTGTCTCATTACTATGACCACGAAGCGAATTTTACTTTGTGCCCCATGATTCCACTCATCGAGACTTTAATTTGATACCTCACAAGCCCTAGTGGCACCATTTTGACTTTTAACCTAATCCATGACTCACATGACTGTCTCATGACTATGACCAGGAAGCAAATTTTAACTTGTCCCCCATTATTCTACTCAGCGAGACCTTTAATTTGATACCTCACAAGCCCTAGTGGCACCACTTTGACTTTTAACCCAATGTATGACTCACATGACTATCTCATGACTATGACCAGGAAGCAATTTTTAACTTGTCCCACGCGATTCCACTCATCGAGCCCTTTAATTTGATACCTCACAAGCCCTATTATCTCACATTGACTTTTAACCTAATCCATGACTCACATGACTGTCTCATGACTATGACCAGGAAGCAATTTTTAACTTGTCCCCCATTATTCTACTCAGCGAGACCTTTAATTTGATACCTCACAAGCCCTAGTGGCACCACTTTGACTTTTAACCCAATGTTGACTCACATGACTATCTCATGACTATGACCAGGAAGCAATTTTTAACTTGGCCCACGTGATTCCACTCATTAAGAGCTTTAATTCGATACCCCACAAGCCCTAGTGGCACCACTTTGACTTTTAACCCAATCTATGACTCACATGACTGTCTCATGACTATGACCAGGAAGCAATTTTTAACTTGTCCCACATGATTCCACTCATTAAGACCTTTAATTTGATACCTCACAACACCTAGTGGCACCATTTTGACTTTTAACCTAATCCATGACTCACATGACTGTCTCATGACTATGACCAGAAAGCAATTTTTAACTTGTCCCCCATTATTGTACTCAGCGAGACCTTTAATTTGATACCTCACAAGCCCTAGTGGCACCACTTTGACTTTTAACCCAATGTATGACTCACATGACTATCTCATGACTATGACCAGGAAGCAATTTTTAACTTGTCCCACGCGATTCCACTCATCGAGCCCTTTAATTTGATACCTCACAAGCCCTATTATCTCACATTGACTTTTAACCTAATTCATGACTCACATGACTGTCTCATGACTATGACCAGGAAGCAATTTTTAACTTGTCCCCCATTATTCTACTCAGCGAGACCTTTAATTTGATACCTCACAAGCCCTAGTGGCTCCACTTTGACTTTTAACCCAATGTATGACTCACATGACTATCTCATGACTATGACCAGGAAGCAATTTTTAACTTGGCCCACGCGATTCCACTCATTAAGAGCTTTAATTCGATACCCCACAAGCCCTAGTGGCACCACTTTGACTTTTAACCCAATCTATGACTCACATGACTGTCTCATGACTATGACCAGGAAGCAATTTTTAACTTGTCCCACATGATTCCACTCATTAAGACCTTTAATTTGATACCTCACAACCCCTAGTGGCACCATTTTGACTTTTAACCTAATCCATGACTCACATGACTGTCTCATGACTATGACCAGGAAGCAATTTTTAACTTGTCCCCCATTATTCTACTCAGCGAGACCTTTAATTTGATACCTCACAAGCCCTAGTGGCACCACTTTGACTTTTAACCCAATGTATGACTCACATGACTATCTCATGACTATGACCAGGAAGCAATTTTTAACTTGTCCCACGCGATTCCACTCATCGAGACCTTTAATTTGATACCTCACAAGCCCTAGTCGCACCACTTTGACTTTTAACCCAATCCATGACTCACATGACTGTCTCATGACTATGACCAGGAAGCAATTTTTAACTTGTCCCACGCGATTCCTCTAATCGAGGCCTTTAATTTGATACCTCACAAGCCCTGGTGGCATCACTTTGACTTTTAACCCAATCCATGACTCCATGCCTGTCTCATGACTATGACAAGGAAGCAATGTTTAACTTATCCCACACGATTCCACTCATTAAGACCTTTAATTTGATACCTCAGAAGCCCTAGTGGCCTCACATTGACAGTTAACCCAATCCATGACTCACATGACTGTCTCATGACTATGACCAGGACGCAATTTGTAATTTGTCCCCCGTGATTCCCCTCATCGAGACCTTTAATTTGATACCCCACACGCCCTAGTGACACCACTTTGACTTTTAACCCAATTCGTGACTCACGTGACTATCTCGTGACCATAACCAGTAAGCAGTTTTTAATTTCTCCCTCGTGATTCCCCTAATCGAGACCTTTATTTTGATACCTCACAAGCCCTAGTCGCATCACTTTTACTTTTAACCCGATCTATGACTTACGTGATTACCTCATGACTATTACCACGTGATTCCACTAATCGAGACCTTTAATTTGATACCTCACAACCCCTATTGACATCACTTTGACTTTTTACCCAATCTGACTAATCAATAATTAACTAATTAACATAAATGAGGTAATTAACGTTCGAGCCCTACTGCCTCGGGAAACACTCGCGGCAAGCAAAAAAAGCGCTCACGCTTAAAAAAAAATAACGTGCCGCAGCTGTGGGCATCGCGCTCACAGCTGCGGCACGTTCTTTTTTTTTTTTTTTAGTCCATAACTTCCGTTTTCCGCCACTACGGGAAAAAAATGGCGCTAGTGTCGCGCGGCAAACTCCAGGTTCCGGTCCCTATACCCACGAAGATGAACGCGGGTAGTGATCTTCACCAGAGCCGCCTAAAGTAGTTTTTAAAGGTATGGTGTTAAGCATTCACAGCCAGCCCTTTGAGGCCAGTTATTTCAAGATATGCGAACATGAATTCAGGTCATAATTATTGTCGGAGCTCTTTAATGTGGGCGTTACTGTGTGAAGTTGAGTATACACACATAAGAAGTTCTAGTGATGTTTTTCAAGCTTCACTTGAAAAGAATGGTAAGCGTGCAGCCGTACTTGTGATGTTCTCGGCACGTAAAAAACTGGTTAATTTATACTCAAAAGCAAGTTTAAGGAAGAAAAAAGGGAGAAATTCTGGCACAAACTACCGAAAAAAGTGTAGCCTGCAAAAGAAAAGTGTTTACAATATTTGGCCATGGTCACACACACAAAAAAAATAGGTTGGCCAATGAGCATAATCCAAAACTGATAAACTTAAGAAGTTGTTTAAATTAATCGCTACCCTGGTCCTACAAATATCCTGCAGAAATTCAGAGAATTTTCTAGTAACGCGTATCAGTCTTATGTTACTTGTCTTGAGTGAGATTTTATTATGGGGACTTTTTAATGTTTTCTCAATCCTGTCCAACAAATTACCTCCAATTATGCTATTATGAAGACTAATTTATTTTTTCAAAATTCCGTCGGACCAATTATATCTTTTACGTTATTATAAGGATTACATCAAGAACCTTCCCGCCGTCTGCATATTTGTAGAAATATCGGCGGTTACATGGTTCACCTTTTCCGTTGTTAGTTTATAATATTTTTCTTACCTTTTTGGTTTTTAAAAAATTCATTGCTCCAATTATCTCGATTTACGCTAATATAACGACTGCAGGTGGAAATTTCGCAGTGTGCCTCATTGTGGAAATGCCATCGGTTATTTTCTCATTTTCCCTGACTTTTTATTTTTTCTTATTTCTTAATTTTTCGAAATATCGTCCGACCAATGGTATGCATTTACATCGTTATAACGATCACATTTCGAACTTCCCAGAAACATCCATTATTATGAAAATACAGGGCGTTTGACGGTTCGCCATATTCCGCATTTTTTATTTTTTTCATTTTCGTTGTTTTTCAAAATTTTGTTCGACCAATTATCTACGTGTAAGCGATTATATAAAATCCAGGTGAAAATTTTGCGAAATCTGCTTTATTACGGAAATGCCATGCCGTATACATTTCGCGGTTTTCCGTAATTTTTTTATGTTTTTCCTATTCTTAGTGTTCCGAAATTTCGTCGGACCGTTATATCCATTTACGTTATTATACTGATTACGCCTCGAAACTTTCCGAAGTATGCACTATTGTGAAAATACATTTCGTATACAGTTTGCCGTTTTCTGTTTTTTTCTTATTTCTCTTATTTATTACTTTTTCAAATCTTCTTTCGAACAATTACCTGCATTTTCTTTATAAAGGTTACATTTGGAGCTTTCTCGAACTCTGAATTATTGTGAAAATGCAGGGAGTTACACGGTTCGCCATTTTTTGTAACATTTCAAATTCTTATTGTGGTTGTTTCCAAATTTTGTTGTACGAATTATCGCCAAATAACTGATTATAAGTTTGCAGCTGAAAATTTTGCGAAATCTGCAATATTCTGGGAATGACATGCGATATATGTTTTGCTATTCGCCAAAGGCTCGATGAAGAGAATCGCGAGTGAGAAATAAAAATTGCTTCCTTTTTATCATCATGAGATAGTCATGATGTTCATAAGTGGCTATAAAATTCTAAGTAAGGCCCTATGATGTGTGAGATATAAAATTGAAAATTTTGATAGGGAGCATCACCTGGGACAAATAAGGAGATGTGCGCCAACCATGCTGTGAAGCTAATTTGACAGCGAACCGGCAAACGGCACAGACAGTGATTACCCATGTGGCATCACTTGAATTCTCACTGGTGGCTCTACAAAGAGTGAAACCAGAGACAAGTGAAATGCACCTAACCACACCATTTTTTACTCCAGAAATATTGTTTGCAAGGTTTAACAATGCACGATTCATGAATGGTGGTTGGTTAATTTGTATAGGTGATGCACTTGATTAGAGAGAGATAAACGTTTATTTATGTTAAAGGAAAAGAAGTAAGAGTCGAAGCGGTCAGCCTCCCAAGTCCAGAACCCCGCGAGCCCACGCTTATTCAAGCGCCCGGTCGACCAGAAATTGTTTTTGCTCCGGAGCCGAGCTGGTCAGCGCATACTCCCACTGCTCAGGTGATGGGTTGAAGAAGGGTTTAGGGTTGGCTGGACACGAGTGCACGAAGTGGTAGGTTGTAAGAGGGACGTTGCAAGTGCGGCAGTCGTGTTGGAAGAGGGATAGAGAAAAGTGGGAGAGAACCGTATGGTAAAGTAGGTACCGGTCTGTAGCCGGCGCCAGATATGAGACTGATGGTTGCTCACACTCTCACACACTCACAATCTCACAATCTCACACTCGTCAAATAACTGTTCGGGTGCCGCAAGGTAGTATTCTTGGACCCGTGCTTTTTATTTTATATAAATGACATTGTACGTGTAGACACCATTATTTGGTTCAATATAAATGCTGATGACTGCACTGTACTGGTACATGGGCGGATTTGCCAGAAAGTTTGCCCAATGCGAATCGCATTTGTTATCAGCTTCAAAGTTGGTCCAAACTAAATGGCCTCTCACTGAATGAATCAAAAACTAAGGGCATTCTTTTTCGTTCTCGAGGTACCTCTTTAGATTTACCGAAAAGCGTTACATTAGGACCCTATACAATAGATATCGAACAATCTATAAAGACACTTGGTGTTATATTCTCGGAAAATATAACTTGGAATAACCGTGTTAAATCTATCTGCTCGAAGATGGAGCAGCAGATCTATCTGCTCCATCTTGCCCCTTCTCCTTCTCCATGTTGCCCCTCTCCATCTTGCCCCTCCATCGCCATGATATCCTAAGTAACACCAAGAAATTTTGGCACAAGAAGAAGAGGAAGAAGAAGAAACAGAAGAAGAAAAAGAAGAAGAAGAAGGAGAAGAAGAAGAAGAAGAACAAAAAGACGACTATTTTTCACACTCAGTGGCTGAGAGCACACTCAGCCACTTTTTTTAAAGCGTGAATTGCTCTGTGCTGGTGATATATACAATTATCAGTTACAGCGCAGGTACAAGATAGCATCGCTAGAAAAGAAAGATCTTTTTTACTGAACCTGCCCTGACAATGACCCATAGCCTTTATTCTTGTCGATACCGGTCCCCATGGCAAGTTCTATTTTAACGTATTGACTACGATTGCCAACGAATGAAGAGCACCTTGCCTATTGTACTTAACAAGTTTGACCGGGAACAAATCGACATTTTATGGTTAAACAGACAAGGCATTTTAAATTTATTTTTGGATGACAAAATGGGATTTTAGTGGTGCGAACACGATGTATTTTTTTTCTGACGTTATAAAACTCGGAATACTTGTATGGTAAATGTACGCGATTGCACTTCTTTTTTTGTACTGGGTTTGCGTGTTGCAGTTTAAGTATTGTGAGGCCGTAGATAGCAGGCGACCAGACCGTGGCTTCGTAACTCCTTTATTCGGAGGCGAGTCGACGAGAACGGAAGATGGCGATCAAGCCCAAGCACTGATGATGATCTCCGAAAAAGCGGGCTCGTCGATGATGATGAGTATGTACAGGAAATGAAGAAGTGATCACCTCAAGCCGGTGGTAATGATAGTGAGCAATTGCTACCTATGGTGGCAGACAAGCTGTAGCCTCAAACAAAGCTCACATACTGCCCCCTCTTGGGAAAGCGGCCGCCTGGCCATGGGTTAGGCAGGATCACGGCGAGTGAAGGCCTTAAGCCGGGACACGTGTACAATCTCTGTACCGCGACGACGACGGTCCGAAGTTCCATAAACTGGGGTGACACGATAATTGACGGGTGAGGTCGCTTCGAGAATCTTGTAAGTACCAAGGAAGCGGTGTAAAAATTTCTCGCAGAGGCCGCGAACGCGAACCGGTGTCCAGATCAAGAGAAGCAAACAGATCGATGAGCAGTGTCATAGCGTTGTTTGCGGTCCTGTTGACTAGCTTGAGTGCGCGTGCGAGCAAGCTGGCGGCCATGTGCGATCCGAGAAACGAATTGTTCGGGGGAGGGGAAACCGGAGCGGTAAAGAAGCAGGTATCCAAAGTGTGTGAAGGGTGCCGACCATACACAAGGTAGAATGGGGTGTATCCTGTGGTCCGTTGAACTGGGGTGTTGAAGGCAAAATTAACAAAAGGTAGGATAGTGCCCCAATTCCTGTGATCAGGCTGTATGTACATCGAGAGCATGTCGGAAAGAGTGCGGTGAAAGCGTTCCGTAAGTCCGTTAGTTTGAGGATGGTAACTCGATGTCATTCTGTGAGAGGTGTTAGCAGCTTGAAGTACATCGGAGAGGACCTGCGACAGGAAGCTCTTGCCCCGGTCACTTAGGAGGACGCGAGGTGCGCCATGGCGAAGTAAAATATTGCGCAAGAAAAAGTGAGCGACGTCAGCAGCGCTTGCAGAACGAAGTGGAGCCGTCTCCGCGTAGAGAGTTAGATGGTCAACGGCCGTGACGACCCAGCGGTGACCAGTGGCCGTCATAGGCAATGGACAGTAAAGGTCAATACCGACCACTTCAAACGGTGTAGCTGGGCATGGAACGGGCTGCAATAGACCGGCGGGTGGAGACGTAGATCTCTTGCGATGTTGACATGGCGGGCAGGAGGCGACGTATTTGGCGACACTAGTAGACAGTCCCGGCCAAAAGAAGCGACCTCGAATGCGCTCGTAAGTTTTGTGAAATCCAAGGTGGCCAGCGGTTGCGTCATCTTGGAAAGGTTGCAGGATTCTTGAACGAAGGGAACGAGGCACAACTGGAACCCATCCGGCACCATCGGTGTCGTGGTTGACACGGTGCAGCGCGCTATCAACCAACCGGAAATTTCGTAGTTGCCGACGTAGGCGGCTATTAGGTGGTTGCGTGAAACCGGTGAGCCGATCGATTATGTTTTGGCAGTAGCTGTCGGCGCGTTGACGGGCAACCAAGTCGCGGAGTTCGGCAGGCGTGACATCTATGGGTGCAATGGGCAGGTGGAGCGCAAGGGTGGGTGACACCAAGTCGTCCGAATACTGCGTGAGCGGGCACCATGAAAGCGCGTCTGCGTCGAGGTGCTTGACTTCGTACTTGTACGTAACCGTAAAATCGTATTCTTGCAAGCGGAGCACCCACCGACCAAGTCGCCCAGACAGGTTCTTTAATGAAGACAGCCAACACAATGCGTGATGGTCTATAACGACCATGAAATGTCGGCCGTAGAGATATGGCCGGAATTTGTGTACAGCCCATACAACCGCCAGACACTCTTGCTCAGTGATTGTATAGTTCTGTTCCGATTGTGTCAGAGAGCGGCTCGCATAAGCAACGACTCTTTCACGCAACTGCGCATCTCGCTGTAGCAAAACGGCGCCGATGCCTTGCCTACTAGCATCGGCATTGAGAATGGCGGGTTTTGTGTCATCGAAATGACATAGTACTGGTCCGGAAGTAAGTGCCTGCTTGAGGTCTTCAAAAGCTTCTGCGCAGTCATCAGTCCAGACGAAGGAGGTTCCGGTATGCAGTAGCTGGTTGAGGGGCGAAGCCAGAGTGGAGAAATTACGGACGAAACGACGAAAATATGATGCTAGACCGAGAAAACTGCGAAGGGCTTTTTGGTGTTGGGGGCGAGGAAAATTGGCGACTGCGGAAATTTTGTCTGGGTCGGGCCGGATACCATCCTTGCTGACGACGTGACCGATGATGATGATGATGGTTGGATGTTAATGGCGCAAGGCCAACTGGGGCAAAGAGCGCCAAAACAGTGGTTAAATATGAGAGGTGAGAACGTAGACATTAAAGTCAGTAAGCAAGAACAAAAGTCAAATCAATAAAAAACAGTGAGGATGGCTGGTGTAAAAGGCCAGGTTGTGATGGTGCATGGTATGAAATAAGGCTTTAAAAAACTACGCGTGATAGGAAATGAGATGTAAAAACTTGATGTCACTGAGAAACTTAAAAGTGCGGTGCACAGGAATCACAGGATCATCCGCTAGAAAGAGTGCTGGGTGTAGTGGAATGTGTTCTCTGTAGAGTTGAGGGAAGTGCTTGCGTCTTGTTGTCTGGAGTGCTTTGCATGTAATGAGGATGTGAAGTACGGATAGGCCCTCCCTACACCTGCTACACAGCGGTCTTGGAGATCCAGTGAGCAGATGGGAGTGTGTCGCGTGCGTGTGGCCTATCCGAAATCTAGCTAGGGCAACTTCGATGAATCTGTTGTGTGAGTCACTAGTGTATCGTCCTAGGTGTGGTTTTATTATGTGTAACTTGTTGTCTATCCGTGTACTCCAGTCGGCTTGCCATGTATTGCGAAGGTGTTTTCTTATGTGTGGCTTGAGGTCAGTGTAAGGTATTCTTGTTATGTCCACTGTATTTGCAAGTGCAGCAGCGGCGGCCATGCGATCCGCGGTCTCATTCCCCGCGATTCCTGCATGGCCTGGAACCCAGCACAGTATTAGTTCAAAATTTTTAGCATATATGGACATTATGGCATTAAAGACAAGATTGACAATGTGGTTTTTCGTGGGTCTGTGTGAAGACAATGCACGCACAACGCTCAAAGAGTCTGTGAAGATGACGGATTTAGGAATTTGGTTTTCCAGAATGTGCTGAACGGTGACTAAAATGCCGTAGGCTTCTGCTGATAATATAGTGGTAAGTACGCTCATGGTTATGCAAGAATTAAAGTTAGGACCATGAGAAGCGCAAGACACCATAGTTGAGGTTTTCGAAGCATCAGTGTAAAATTCGGCACATTTATATTTATCCTGCAGGGACAAGAAGTGCTGCAGAATCGCAGCACCCGGAACTCTGTTTTTATCCATTTTCATAAAAGAAACATCACAGCAGACAGGCTGCAGTTGCCATGGTGGCATAACGTCAAAAAATGATGATGTGCATACATCTAAAAACCCAACAGCAAGACCTGAAGCTTCCTGTCTCACCCTGAGTGAGTAGGGCAAAGAAGCAGATGTACGATTCGAGAATAGCTGGGTTGCAGATGTATCATTGAGGATGGGTTTAAAAGGATGGTTACTCAATGATGAGACCTTGAAAGCATATAGTAAATCTATGTATATTCGTTGATGTTCCAGGCACCATTTGTTGCTTTCAACGTACAGACTCTGGGCTGGGCTAGTGCGAAATGCACCAGACGCAAGGCGCAGGCCCAAGTGGAGCACTGAATCAAGCATTTTTAGTGTGGTATTTGATGCCGACCCATACACGACACTACCGTAGTCTAACGGAGACCCGACTAAGGCGGTAAAGACCCGGAGAAGCAGTTCTTTGTCTGCACCATAGGATTGGTGGGAGAGGACCTTGAGGATGTTTAGTGTTTTGAAGCATTTATGTTTAAGTGCTTTGATGTGTGGGATGAACGATAGCTTTTCATCAAATAGGACACCTAAAAACTTGTGCTCCCTTTTCACAGGAATAGGTGCACGGTTAAGCGTTCTCTCAGGGTCCGCGTTAATCCCGCGCTTGCGGGAGAACACAACACAAGTATTTTTGGCCGGGTTTAGTTTAAACCCGTTAAGGTCCACCCAGCCAGCAAGTTTCTTAACACCGAGCTGTACTTGACGTTCGCATATTGGCAGGTTACAGGATGTAAAAGATATTTGCACATCGTGTACATAGATGGAACAGGAAATGGTCGGCGGCAATGCCTTTCGGAGGGAGTTCATCTTAACTATAAACAACGTGCAGCATAGAACTCCACCTTGCGGCACACCATTTCCCTGCAAATATATATTAGAAAGTGCACTGCCAACCCTCACTCGAAAGGTTCGTTCGGCCAAATAACTACAAAGAGTGTTCATCATGTTGCCGGAGACACCAAATGACTTAAGGTCCCTGAGGATGCCGTAGCGCCAGGCTGTATCATAAGCTTTTTCAATATCGAAAAATACAGTAAGGCAGAACTGTTTATGGACAAATGCATCTTTTATGTAGGATTCAAGTGCAACAAGTTAATCATTGGTAGATCGCCCCACCCTGAAGCCTGCCTGGCAGCCCTCGACAAGACCGTTGTACTCCAGAAAGTACACGAGCCTACGGTTTATCATCTTCTCGAGGAGCTTACACAGGCAGCTTGCCAGGGCGATGGGACGATAACTTGCTGGAGAGGAAGGGTCCTTCCCCTCCTTCAGAAAGGCCACAACTATGGCCTCCTTCGAAGACATTGGAAGCTGCCCCGAAAGCCATATTCTGTTGTAGGGGTGTGGGAGTATCTCAAGAGTGTCTGCGTGTAGGTGTTGTATCATGGTGTATGTAATGCTGCCTGCCCCTGGAGCTGAGGGCTTACAAGTGGCAAGAGCAACCTCCAGCTCATGAAGTGTGAATTCAGAGTTGTAAGCAGAATTCGACTTGTTCTTGTCTCGTAAGGGCGTCTTTTCTGCAGATGTTTTGTGTTGCATGAAAGTATTAGTGTAGTGTTCTGAGCTGGACACGTGTTGGAAGTGTTGTGCAAGTGTGTTAGCCTGGTCTTCCAGTGTGTCCCCTGTTGTACTTACCAGGGGCAGGCTGTGTGTCTGTTGTCGTTTTAGTTTTCGTATACGTGTCCAGACTTTGTGTGTGTCTGTGTACGAATTGATGGAAGTGAGGAAGGTGCGCCAACTCTCCCTTTTCGCCTCACGGCGCACTCGCCTCCCAAAAGCCTTGGCCCGTTTAAAAGAAATGAGATTATCTGATGTGGGGTACCGGCGAAGGACACCCCACGCTTTGTTCTGGGCCTCTCGCGCCCGCCTGCTATCCTCGTTCCAGCAGGGCCTCCTTGGGGTGCCGGACCCGCTGGAGGCCTGGGGAATGAACTTTTCGGCGGCGTCGAGGATGTGCGCCGCGATGAGTTGGGCTGCTTCCTCCACGGGTAGGTGTTTTATGGATCTGTGGTGTAGTTGAGATGTTTGTGTGAATGTGCTCCAGTTTGCTTTTGATTCATTAAACCTTTTATGGGAAGATGGACTGCATGGGCCTTTACCTATATATGTTAGGGAAGTGGGGAAGTGGTCACTACTATAAGGGTCAGTGCCCACGCCCCCCAAAGACGGAAAGCCAAGGTGAGCGACACTAAGAACCAGAACCTTACCCCTGCGCGGCCGATACTTCGACCGAGCATTCATAACGCGAAGCCTAAGCCCCCGCCGCTGCCGAAAGACGACTACAAGCTTGTCATCAGGCCGAAAGAAGGCCTAGCCCTCGCCAAGCTTAGCCCTGCCCAGCTCTCCGAAGCGCTTCTTCAAGAAGCAAAACTTACGTGGCGCGAAGCCGACTTGCGCATTCGTGTGGATGAGACCCAGAATATCTTGACTGTGAGCACGCCTCATCAGCAAGCTGCCAGGACTCTCAATCAAATCCGACAATTGAACATTGGTGGCCGAATCTACCCTATTAATCTCTACGGGCTCGCTCCCTCCGAGTCGGCAAAGGGTGTCATCCATGACGTTCCAAACCACTATACTATGGAGCAAATTCTAGACGACCTGTACTTGCCGGGGTATGAGTTTCTCTCGTGTCGACGCCTCGGCACTACAGGAATGGTTGGGATCACATTCCTTGGGCATAAAGTGCCGTTCTACGTGTATTACAAAGGGGTTGAAGTTAGGTGTTACCTCTATAAGAAAACTGTGCCGTACTGCAGCAGCTGCAACACCACGGGTCACCGCTCTGATGTATGCCCAAACCCGAACGTGCGAACCTGCGAGCTCTGTGGACTGCGGAATCCTGAGTCGGGACACGACTGCAAGCCTTACTACTGAGCCCTG
The DNA here is from genome assembly GCF_048455015.1 of Haemaphysalis longicornis. Lineage (NCBI taxonomy): Eukaryota > Metazoa > Arthropoda > Arachnida > Ixodida > Ixodidae > Haemaphysalis > Haemaphysalis longicornis. The sequence goes on along the minus strand of NW_027526225.1, from coordinate 68,739,172 downwards.
TGTAAGGAAAACCATCTGACGGCCAGCAAGGGATGTCCCAAGCGATACTGCGAGCCCTACATCTTGCGGCGTAAGGCTCTGGATCGGGAGCGTGGAATCGAGCGGAAAGCTCCGGCGGCCCAGTCGAGATCTTCACGAAGCACGTCTCGGCGCCGGTCCAGCAGCTCAAGGTCGACGGCTCCTATCCCGACAACTACCACATCGAGGAGCTCCCAGTCTACATCCAGATCCAGATCTCGGAGAAGGAAGAGCAGCTCCCATCCACAACCAGTGAATGAAAAGGTGAGCTGGGTTGAAGTTCTTTCTCTCACTGCTCACGCCCCCAACTCCGCGTGTACGAAATATAACCAGATAAAAGCTGAAAATGATAGGATTAAAGCTGAGTGCTCTAAGCTGGAAGCCGAACTTCAGAACTTAAAAAAAGAATTTGTGTCCTTAAAGACTTCAGTAACCCAGTCTGCAGAAACTCAAAACCACTTGGGTGCGCCTGAGAAACGCCGCAAAGTGGACGAGAACAAAGGACACGTTCAAAACTCACCAGAAATTCAGCAGCTTAAATCAGACATGAGAGAAGAAATTAAGCAATCCTCAGAGGAAATCACCAAAATGGTTGGCGAAATGATAAAAAAACAAGTAGCTAGCCTCACAGCGGAGGTTTCGGCGCAGATAAGAGCACTGACACAACAGGTGGCCGCCCTAGCGGCTACCGCAGCCCAGCTTCAACAGTCAAACGCCGCTATAACCAGTCGCGTAGAAGCCTTAGAAAGCCCAGGTGTGCAGTCGTTGACCAGACATTCGCGTCGAGATAAACCGTACGCGCGACCATCCCTGCAAGAAACTCAGGACAACTCCGACATCGCCAACCATGGCAAATGAACGCAAGAAGAGGGAGGAGCTAATACTATGGCAGTGGAACTGCAGGAGCATAAAACCCAAAATCGCTTCTCTAATGCAGTACATGGGGTCCGGCTGCGGAATGCCTGATGTCATTGCACTTCAAGAGACAAACGCGCCAGCAAAGCTACCGGGCTATGTTACACACGGGGACACCGAAAGACATAATTCAAGCACCCTCATACGGAAAAGCATAACTGCGATTCAACACTCCTTAATTCAGCAAGAGCAAGTAGGAATCTTGTCAGAACTGATACCGAGAAACGCGGGGAAGGCCAACAGTCTTTTCATACTAAACATGTACTGCAGACCAAAGCACAGGACGTCTGAAATCCATTCTATTATTAAACAGGCGGTCACCAAATCGGCAGGTAACCCGCTCATTGTGGTCGGGGACTTTAATGCCGCACACCCCCTGTGGGGTTATGGCTACACGAATGGCAGGGGTACAGAACTCAATCTCGCCATCGAGGAGGCGGATCTCACGCTAGTGACTGACCCGTCGGTACCTACGAGAACGGCCAACAGCGTGACCAGAGATACGTGCCCCGACCTCACGCTCATTCGAAACCTTAACCAAGTTCGATGGTGTAACACTGGAGAGAACCTGGGCAGTGACCACGACATAATCTCCACCGTAATCCCTGCGGACAATTACAGTGCTTATGTCGGGGAAGCGAAGGTCACAGACTGGAGCAAATTTCGAGAGCGTCGAGAGACTCAGTCTCCGAAAGAAATTGAAAGTATAGAGGAATGGGCCAGCGAAGTCAGGGCGGACATTAAAGCCACGACGAAGAAGGTTCACCTCACGACGCAAATAGCGCACGTCGATCCCAGGCTACTCCACATGTGGGAGGCCCGGAGTAGTCTCATTCGTCGTTGGAAGCGACAGCGACATAACTGCAAATTAAAGAGACGCATTGCCTTGCTTACTGAAGAAGCGGCCCGGTACGCAGAGCAGCTCAGTCGAGAAAATTGGCTCTCACTCTGTGACGAGTTAAGGGGGACTCTCAGTACCTCCAAGACATGGAGGTTGTTGAGGTACCTTATAGACCCGACAAAAAGCAAGGGTGAGTCCGCCAGAGTAATGGCCACTGTTATGCACTCGTTCCCCGGTACGCAGGACGACCTCCTTCAAGAACTTCAAACAAGATATACACCAAAATCTTCCACTCCACCCTTCCCGAACTATACAGGACAGCCCAACCCCAATTTGGACAACGACATTCAAATCTTCGAGGTCAAGGCAGCACTTGCAAAAATTCGCAGGAACACCACTCCCGGACCAGATCAAATAACAAACAAGGCATTGGCGAATCTTGATACGTCCTCGGTGATTGCGCTAACCGCATTTATGAATACTTGTTGGAGGGACGGTACGCTCCCCGCGGAGTGGAAGACGGCCGAGGTCCATTTAATTCCGAAAACGGGGAAAACACCAGATATCGAAAACCTCCGCCCGATCTCCCTCACCTCTTGTGTGGGGAAGCTACTCGAGCATATCATCCTCGAAAGACTTCAATCCTACCTGGAAGAAACAAACAAGATGCCATCAACCATGTTTGGTTTCCGCCGTCACCTTTCAACTCAGGACATCCTCCTGCAGATAAAAGAAGATGTAATGGGCCAAGCCAACCGCCACACTCCGAAAGCCATCCTGGCCTTGGACCTGAAAGGGGCTTTCGATAACGTCACTCACCAAGCGATTCTGACCAACCTGAACAGCCTTGACTGCGGAACACGGACTTACAATTACGTCCGAGATTTTTTATCAAATAGAAAAGCCATCCTCAGGCTTGGTGACTTGTCCTCCGGTCCCATTGACGTGGGTAGCAGAGGCACACCACAAGGAGCGGTTTTATCTCCCCTACTTTTTAACATAGCCCTTATAGGCCTACCTACCATCCTGGGGGCCATCCCGGATCTGCACCACGGCTTATATGCCGATGATATTACAGTGTGGACAGGCAAGGGTTCGGTAGGCGAGATGCAGGACCGTCTCCAGCTGGCCGCTGATGCTATGAGTGACTACGCAAGGACGTGCGGGCTTTTCTGCTCACCACACAAGTGCGAACTTCTTATGGTCGGGAAGAGAAGAAGAAAAAAAGTCCAAGATCCCGGCATCCAGATCACCCTGGACGGCCATACCATCCTACCGTCACCTCACATCAAAGTCCTCGGTATGACTTTTCAAGAGGACTGCTCAAACACCATTCTTCTTAACCGGCTCAATCACACAATGGGACAAATTACCCACATGCTCCGAAGAATAACCACCAAAGCGAGGGGAATGAAGGAGGCGGACACCCTTCGTCTGGTAGAGGCCTTCGTCATCTCACGCATTACCTACGCCATTCCCTATGCTATATTAAGCAAGGGCGACTTGGCCAAGATTGACACCATGATCCGGAAAGCCTATAAGCATGATCTGAGGCTCCCTATTAGTACCTCGACCGACAGGCTTCTGAAATTGGGCCTACATAACACGGCCGCCGAACTAGTCGAGGCCCACCTCGCCAGCCAGCGTCTGCGACTAAGCATGACGCCATGCGGGAGGAGTCTCCTCACCAGACTGGGAATGGCGTCCCCCGAAGAAAGATCCCAGCAAGTACGCGACGTACCTCCAAAAATAAGAATAAACATTGACGTTGCACCTATACCCCGCAAAATTGACCCTACTCACCACGCCCGGAGAAGAGAATCAAGAGCGCGCACTCTCGACAAACGACACAGGGACCGAGACCGCACGGTTTACACCGACGCCGCCGACTACGCCAGAAGGGGAGCCATGACCGCCGTGGTTACTTCAACAGAGAACCACCTCACCAGCATCACCTTGCCCTTCACAACCACTACCCAGGCAGAGGAAGCGGCCATTGCTCTGGCCATCTCCCAGACAAATGCGGATACCGTTATTACGGACTCGCAACAGGCTTGCCGAAACTTCCTTCGTTGTAGAATTTCCAAAACGACTCTGAACATCCTGCTGCAAAAGCCACCCGAAAGAAAAGTAAAGATTATTTGGACGCCAGCCCACTCAACCCTCAAGGGCAACACGACCGCCCATGACATCACCCGAGATCTATCCCGCCAGGCGACACGAGGGTGTAGGTTAGAGACTGCGTGTCCTTTGGTTACGTATCAGGACATAACGGGGTACTATAAGTGCCAAAGAATGATATATCCCCCCGGTCATGCATCCCTAACCAAAGAGCAGGAGCACTGCCTCCGGCTCCTCCAAACAAATACGTTTCCTCATCCGTCAAAACTTCACTTGCTCCATCCCACTCAGTACTTCCAGCTGTGCAAATTTTGCGCTTCCCCGGGTACCCTGTACCATATGGTATGGGAGTGTTCGGCAAACCCCAAAATTCCAAGAATCGCGCACCCTTCCCGTGAGCAGTGGGAGAAGGAGCTGTCCAGCTCCGGTCTCGATTCCCAGCTTAGGCTGGTGGAAAGGCCCGTAGCGGCAGGTGTCTCCAATGGAGTCCTGGAATGAGGGCCCCACACCACATTACGATGCTCCCAATAAAGTTTATCCTCCTCCTCCCACGCCCCACTCAAGACATGGAAAGAGAATTGCAGAACCAATAGCCAAGTCGAGATGTGAGTATGTATTATGTCCTAAGTTATGGTATGTAGGCTGCTTTTTGTTGAAAAGGCATGCTCCTGAAGATGTAAGAAATTTCTCTATCAGGCAACATCGGGCATCCGTTCTGGAGGAGCCCCAAAGAGAGTTGTGTGCATTAAGGTCGCCTGTTAGGATGTACGGTTCGGGCAGCTGGTCGACCAGCGCCTCGAAGTCAGTGCTCGAAAGTGCATAATCGGGACGAATGTAAATGGAGCATACCGTTATCAATATATTAAAAATTATTGTGCGCATTGCTACAGCCTCAAGGACGGTGTTGGGAGCGATAGGGTGGCATGCTAGGGAGTTTCGGGCTATTATGGCTACACCGCCCGAAGAGTTTGTGCAGCCAACCCTATCATTTTTGAATACCATGTACCTATTTAAGAAATTAGTCTGATTGGGATTCAAATGCGTCTCCTGAAGACACATCACACTTGGCTGGTTCGAATGCAATATCTCATGGACATCATCAAGATTTTTAATGAGGCCTCTACAGTTCCATTGAGTAATATTTTCTCTTCCCAGTATGGAGATTTAGAAGCTTTTGAAGTCTATGTGTATGTGTGTTCATGTGTCTTTCGGGGCTGTTACTCCAGGATTTGGCTTTTTGGGCCTTTCTGCTGCTGGCTTGGGCATCGGAAGCCGCTCCTTGCGCTGCGTTGCAGGCAGGAACGGCCCGACATCCATCTCGTCGTCGGATGTCCGAGGGGTGCCCGACGGACCGGGCCCCCCGGACTTGGCCCCACTTTGGGAGCCCTTCGTTTGAGCCGCCACCACCGCGGGCGTCGGGTCGCCAAAAGTGGCACGGGCGGTGCGGTGGCGGTGGGAGCCGATGCGGGGCCCGTGGTGTCCATCACCTCGGTACCCTCCAATGCACTGGAGGACAGGTAGGCGGAGGCGGGAGCGGCACCGGTCCCAACAGAAGTGGTTTGCACCACAACCGCTGCTGCCTCAGCAAGCAGTGTGGTGCCGGGTTGGGCTGCGTGAGGCAACGCAGCGGGGGGCGGAGCCGGGACCAGGTCAAACTCGCTGAACTCGGTCCCTGTGGACACCAGACGCCGCTCCGCCCCCTGGCGAGCTGCGTCGGCGTACCTCCCCAGGGGGAAAAAGGCGAACCTCTTTCGCGCCTCTGGGGAGGTAAGGTTCTCAATGACTTTCACCTTGATGATCTTTTTCTCCTGTTTGAATTTCTCGCATGTTCTAGAGTAGGCCCCGTGGGGCCCCTGGCAGTTAGCACACATGACGGTTTGCGATTAGCAGTTGTCTGATGGATGATCGTGTTGTGCGCACTTGGCGCATGTTAGTCGACCACGGCAGGCTGTAGTGCCATGCCCAAACCGCTGGCATTTAAAACACCGGCGGGGGTTGGGGATGTATGGCCTGACGGGGCAATGAATGAAACCTGCATTTACTGATTCAGGAACTGTGGAATGGTTGAAAGTCAATATTACATGTTTTCTTAGGATTTCCTTGTTATCTCTACGAATCATGATACGCCTCACTGCTGTCACACCTTGGTCCTTAAGGCCTTCCAACAGATCGGTGTCAGTTTCATTCATCAGATCTGACTCAGAGATCACACCCTCGGAGCTATTAAGGCTGCGGTGGGGTGTGACCCTGATGTCGAGATCTGCGATGCGAGTTTGAGTCAAGAGATTTGTAGCTTGTTGCTTGTTATTCACTTCTACAAGAACTTCTCCTGTCCTCAGTTTTTTGGCTTTGTAGGACTGACCAACAATGCCCTCAAGAAATTTGGAGATCAGGAAGACAGACTTTGTGGCAAGGGGGTTTGACGCATCAAGAGATTCGATTACCAAAAACCTAGCATAGTTGTCCGGCTTTGGGAAACTCGTCGTTGGCAACGGAGGAAAGGATACTTCAGTGCGGCCCCTTTTAGGGGGCCGATCTTTGGATTTAGAAAATTTGGAAACCATATATCATAGTATAAAAGCAGGGAGACGGGGGTACTTTCTCCTTTGACCTTACCCTGGTAGTCAAAGAGGTCCCGGAGCTCCCTGCCTGGTAGACAGGCAGGGAGCCCATCGGCCGGAGCTTGACCAAGGCTCCGACGGCCACCGTTCACGGCTTCTAACCCTTCACCTTTCAACTTCTAGCCACGGTAGGTGACAGCTTAAGTATGGGTGGCTCGGGGTACGCGGTGTCGCCACTCACCGTCACCACGATTACTCAAGGTGCCCCGTGCGGGGGAAGACGTGACCGAGAACCTTGATAGATTTTTGGGCGAAGTGAGATTTTTTGGTGTTCAAAGTCAGGTTGGCGTTAGCCAGACTAATCAATACTTCATCACGTCGTAGGAGATGTTCAGAAAAACTCGACGAAAAAATTAAGATATTGCCAAGGTAACATAGGCATGTCTTTCATTCAAGGCCGCGAAGGACCGTGTCTATCATGCGCTCAGATGTAGCAGGGGCATTGCACAAACCAAAAGGCATTACGTTAAATTCGTATAAGCCATCTGGAGTTGCAAACGCTGTCTTCTGTTTGTCAGACTCGTGCATGGGGATCTGTCAATAGCCAGATCACAAATCCAAGCTCGAGAAATATTGAGCGCCTTGAAAACAGTCGAGCGCATTATCTATGCGCGGCATCGGGTGGACATCCTTTCTTGTGATCTTATTCAAATCCCGATAATCGGCACAAAAACGTACTGAACAATCCTTCTTGCTCCCCAGGACGACGGGGGAAGACCAGGGGCTGGAGGACGGACGAATAATGTGGCGTTGAAGCATGTCCCCAACGTTTTCTTCAATCACTTTTCGTTCCGACGAAGACACGCGGTACGGGCGACGACGAACGATTTGTGTCCCTTCCGTCTCAATACGAAGCGCTGCCACGGATGTTTGTCCTAGTTTTCTGGAAAAGCAGTCAAAGGAGTCGTTATGTTTTTCCAGGAGCTGAAGAAGGAGTTGTGTTTCCCTTTGAGTGAGGTCTGTGCTTATAGTGGCCGCCAGTGGGGAAAGTGATTGTCCAGAGTTTGGAGGCCATTAAACAGGGAATACCGAGCAGAGGGGAAGAAGGGAACCGGCTTCGCCGTTCACAACAGAAGCAACGATGGCGCCTTCGGGGAGCCTAATCGGCTCGGAAGTTGCATTGGTAGCTAACAGCGTGGCCAAGCCTTCTGTGAATCGGACAAGACACGTTACGATGACGACTCCTTTGGACATAAAACGCGGAGATGGAACTATCATCACGTCACCGTCCCTGATCTGCGCAGAACGAACACAAAGTAATGTCTCTTGGTCTGGATATAAAACGCAGTCGGCACTGGCTGTTTGTTGCATAGTAGGTTGCACCTCCGAAATGCTGGGATTCTCAGTATCTGTCATTGCAATTTCGGGTTGGTGACAGAAAATGACGGCGAAGGCGGAACGCAGAAAATCCCAACCCAGAATCAAATGATAAGCACAGGGCGACAACACTGCACACGTAATGTGATGGCAAAGGGCACCGATGAAAACCCGCACCGTGCATTGTCCGGAGGGCCTAATCACACTGCGGTTGGCTCCTTGTAAAGAAGGTGCGTTGTATGATGTTCGTACCTTGCGTAAGCGGGCACACAATTCCGCGTTTATGACTGAAACACTAGCACCAGTGTCAATTAGGGCATCGATGCGAACACCTTCCACTAAAACAGACAGCAAGTTCGACGGACGCTCGGGAGGACTTGTAAGATTCGCAGGAGATGAAGGTTTCCCTCCCAAAACTGCATTAACTAGTTTTCCGGGCGGTGGTCGGAGACGTAAGACGCAGGGCGAAGAGGCGATACCGAGTGGCTACCTGGTGAAGGCGAGCGGGGTCGTAGTCCATGGGAGCTGCGGGGAACGTCGGTAGACTGAGGCGGAGACGGGGAGCGGCGGGAAAGCGACACGTACGCACGCGGCCGGTAGCCGTAGTAATTCGGGGCCAGGTGTTGGCGTTCATAGGTGGCGTAGCCACGTCGTTCATCCCGTTGGCGACGTCGACAAAATTGGGAGACGAGACCTCGAATGCCGCAATAGTAGCACACGGGGCGGTTGATGACGCCATGTCCCGTGGAAGACGGATGAACTGACGTTCGTCGAGACGCTGACAGATAGAGATTAGGTCTGATACAGTGTCCAGGTTCTAAAGGACAAGTGCGTTGAAAGCGAACTCGCCGATCCCCTTCAGAATGTGACGGACACGGTCGGACTCCTGCATATCTTTGTCGACGCGGCCGCACAGTGCTAGAACATCTTCGATGTACGAGGTATAGGTCTTGTTAGCTTGCTGCACGCGGACATCCAGTGTCCTCTTTGCGTTTTCGCTCCGAGCTTCAGTCGAGCCAAAAATCTTTCGCAGCTCCGTAATGAAGCCAGCCAAGTCGGTAAAGTCGTGTCGGTGGTTTAAATACCATGTCTCAGCGACTTGCTTAAGAGAGAATCCGACGTTCAATAGCTTGTGGTGATCACCCCACCTATTGAACTGGTTGACACGGGTGTAACTGTCCAGCCACTCCTCCACGTCTTCTCCCCGAGGACTATAAAAGTGCGGCGGGTCGCGCTAAGGACTGGTCACGATTCACTGCAGGGGCACGGAGACAGCACCACTGGGAGTATCTTGCGACATGGGCATTGTTCCCGAGGGCAAGCGGCGACTGGAACGGAGCTCCAGGGGTGTCGAACGAGAGGTACAGCTCGGGATCGAGTTGCAGCTCCACCACTTGTGAGACCGTAGATAGCAGGCGACCAGACCGTGGCCTCGCTCTTTTATTCGGAGGCGAGTCGACGAGAACGCAAGATGGCGATTAAGCCCAAGCACTGATGATGATCTCCGAAGAAGCGGGCTCGTCGATGATGATGCGTATGTACAGAAATGAAGAAGTGATCACCTCAAGCCGGTGGTGATGATAGTGAGCAATTGCTACCTATGGTGGCAGACAAGCTGTAGCCTGAAACAAAGCTGACAGTATATTTTAGTACTGTACACTGTATGTATTCCTGTCGTACCGCCAAACTAATCTTATCGCATTTTAATTTTTTATACTGATTTTTCAGAGCGTTTTTTACATATACCCTCCTAGCGAACTTTGCCGTTGATTGCTGGACGGGGCCAGGGCCCTGTCAAGCTGGTTCTTGCAGCTTTTTTTCTTGCCCCTTCGATGTACCTTTTTTGTACCCTTCGATGTAACTGTGAGTGAAATAAACTTTGATTTGATTTGATAACTGCATGGTCTCCACCGAGGGTGGTGTTGAGTGCCCCTGGTGGTGTGAGCGCTTCATATTTCTAGGTAAATGGAGCATCTTTAGTACTTGTTGCCAAGAGTCCTGGAGACACCACGCGTAGTGACGTTATGTGCCTCCCAGGCGATCTGGGGAAGGATGCTGTAACTTACTGCTGTTCTGCTCAATCGGAGCTTCTGGACAAAACGATGGCTCTCAATCAGCTTTTCCACCGTGTTGTGGAGCGCCATCCAAAGCAGCCTCTCCATGGACGCACTTACGGTAAGACCAATGGCCTGATTAACCACCTTCCTAAACTTTATATCAGGCGTCTTTATGTCCTGCTTGCCGAGAAGATAGGGGGTCACGTAAGTGAGTCTCAAAAGGACAACATCTTGAATTAATCGAAGGGTATCGCCTCCCTTGACGCCTCGCTTATTGGTTACAACTCGCCTGATCATGTGTATGATTTGATTGCTGCTGTGTTAGAGGCGCTGCGATGATATGTCACTCTTGGTGTTGGTATGGAGATGTAGGACCAGCATCTTGATTCTGGGGCTCGGCGTGATGGCCTGGCCATCAAGGAGTATTTGAATGTCTTTCTTGAAGTGTTGTTTCGCGTAAGGGCGGACGAGAAGGAGCTGTGATTTTTTAGGGGGACATTGGAGGACACGTGCTTTACTATTGGCGTACTAGAAGTGAGATGCCATGCGTTGCTGTGATTATCTATTAATTTTTGGAAGTCATTGTGCTTACGCAAGGCCCTCACAGGGCTTCTACACGCGCGATGCGCGGAGCGCACAGCGGCGCGAGAGGTCATGTCCCTCAATCACGTGGCATTTAGGGAAAACGCAGAGGGTAAACCCGGAGGTGTGCTGGGTGAGTGGGTCGCCTGTCTTCCCCGTCTCTGCCTGGGCTCGTAACTCAATCAGTTGGACAACGGGTTCTCGTTTCGTTACTATATTAGTTTCAGGTTCCAATTCTGGCGGTGACTGTAACTTCACTTATTAGTTCGCGGTAGTTTTCTGTTGACACCAATGGTCGCGGAAGAACCCTTGTGGGGTAGAGGTAGAAGGCTTCGCTTTAATATTACTTGTTTCCATGTAGGAGACGGGTGCAGCTGAAGCAAACACATGCCACTGAATCATGGCGAGATCAGAATATACGGAAGACAATATTCAAAAACTCTGATTTGTTGCTTCAGAGAGATCAACCGCGCTGGCGATTTTTGACCAGGCCATCTTTAGAACGTAGTTTGGTAGACACACTGCGGCTCCTCGCCATTTCTGGAAAAAGGGTGGGGAGCCACAAATAGCAACGCCGGTGTGCAACAACAGGGGCAAGATGGAGAAGGAGAAACCGGGAATGTTGCCTAAAGGTTGGGAAGGGTCACTTGCGCAGCCACAGATCGCGCATGCTACCGCTTTTATAACTTGTATTCTTCGTTATATGATTGTGTCTAATTCGTTAAAGTTAGCGGGGTCAACTTCACTACCGTAGTTTTTCGATTGTTACGCGAATTGTTACCACTTTTTGCTACCTGTACTCAACCCTCGCGTTACAATCAGTTCCGAAATTCAAGTGGTAAGAAAAGTGCACAGATGCGCCCGATTATGATAGACGGCAACAGTTGTGGCCATTTCACGATCTTTGTAGTTAACATGTGCCAGAGCCGTTTGGATCCACTACAAGCCCACACCAGCTCACTTCGTTTTTTTTGTACAGTGGTAGTGGCGTCGTTGACGGCGTGCGCAGCGCTTCGTCTTGGATTTTGTGCCATAGAGTGTGCAGGACTCGGTGGGGCTTTTTCACCTTAAGTATTTTTGGTCCTCTTGGGCTCCCCGTGCGATGGCGACGTGTCGCGCTCAGTACGATGCCAGTGCCAAGAGACGCGATATTTGATGGCTGAACAAATCAGCAATGCAGCTGCCGCCCGAAGGCGTGACGTGAATGAATCGACCACCTGTGGATGGTGGCTCCAATGGGATTGCCTTTTTTCAAGCGAACCGGGCCACAAACGTTTCCGTGGGCTTCGCCATGGCCGCTACGTCAAACTTGAGAAGCGTTTTGCTGATGTGACGAAACAGCCTATGTCATGACGGTCAGTGTTGGACTGATACAGCTACAAAGCAAGCAATGTCGTGCAGCATGTTGACATCCCGTGAACAAAGTTCAAGTTCAAAGTTCAAAGCGTCAGTGTACGTCTAGACAGAGTGTTTAAAAAATTATGCATCTCTCCGTCGAACTACTACGATGGTTGAACGCTAAGCTTTCTCGTGATGGATTTTTGTGTCGGCGAATCCCACACAGCGAGTATGCGCTACTCTTGAGGTACGCACCACTTTTTTACAATACTCAAAGCAACTCTCCGGTGTGACCTCCGTAGGCCTAACGTTACCCTCGAGGAGTACGATGCGAATCGGAACCTGCTGCTTGGCGTTCGCTTCCACCATATCAAAATGGAGCAATGGGATCGACGGCGGCTCCATAACGCGAGGCACCCAGAATCAATTAAGGCCACCTGAAGTGCTTCTTTCTTTTCATTCAACCACCGTCATTCACCATAATCATCAGAAGTACTTGTCTTTCCTGCAGGGCGTATTTGCGTACAACGGAATCACTGAGGACACGAAAGCTTCGCGTTAAAATAGATGTGCTTTTGTGTGCTTCCGGTGGCCTCGTGGAACTACACAGGCGGTTCTTTCTTTTTTTTTCTTCAGGCGAAAAAGTCACGCCCTCGCGTAACTTTGGGGACTGCCCGTTTTTTTCTGGTTGTAATAAAACTAACTCCTCGCGTTACAAATGTGTTTGTGTTACAATCGAGTAAATACGGGAATTTTATCGTTTTCTGAACAAAAGTTCCAATGGTCCACGGCGCCATTCTGTGTTTTTGTATTCTCTGTCAGTCTCAGTTCTCCGCAATTTCACAAAGTGAGCAAGAGAGCAGTTTAGTTATTCACGTGCTGGTGCATTTTGCACAGCCGCGGGACCGTTGCGCCCATAATTTACGGGTCTAACAGGCAGGACGCCAACATTACTCATAGAGTACCACATGCAGACGCAGATTGTGTCGTTTAGTTTACACTAGGGACTTTAGGTTGGTTAGCCTTCCGTTGGTACTTCCCGCAAGCACTGCATAAAATATTTAACCGGCTCACTTAATCGGATACTCACAAACTGGGGAAATAAAAAAGTATCCACGTTAAATGGGAAAGAAGCGCGAACCTTTCTACAGTGCAAGTGGTGTTGTTTCTTCTCCAGTTTCGCTCCGGGCATGTCTAAAAAAGTGAATTTTCGGAAGAGATATATTTAGCAACCATACTTTAGTGCTCAGAGTTTTGTTTTCGTCCTGTATTTTGTATTCTCGGCAAGATGCCACCCGAATAACGGGCACCCAACTGCCTTCAGCAATCTTGCTGCGGATGAAGGCATCAAATTCGTCAATAAAGTTCATGCGAAAGCATTTTTTGGCGAATACCACACAGCACCAACCATGCAATATCCTGTATAGTCACAACATTGCCTAATTGGCAAACTAATAATGTTTTCGTTATAACAGTGAAAATCGGAATCATTGGTGAAAAGAGACACAGTAAAAATATTCATACGATAAACAAACCACCACGAAGTATGTTAAAGTAGTGCAACAGCATGCCGATTTGGCGACTCTTCGAGAAGACTGGCACAATGAACTCCCGATGAAGAGAAGCGGCGTATGAGTGCACTTGTAGTCGTGTGCAATCGTGGATAATTCTATGCATTTTCTGCTCCGAGAGGCTGATATGCTCATAGATATTAAAGTTAGCGTAAGGACATGTAGGCGGGATGAAAAAAGTTTAAGGACGGTAACCTTTGCCTGCATTTATTACAACATAGTGTTAATTGTAATTGTTGAAGGTGTGCAGTGGAAGGAAAGGAACGACGCGTAATTGCCTCTTGAAGAGTTTTTGTTGCTGCCCAAAGCGCCGCAATGCGTTCAGTTCATCCTGCCATCTCCTAAGATTGTGTGTCTTCCGGATGATTCCAGACCACCCCTTCTACAGATGGAATTTTTTGGCTTGTACAATTCCGGAATTGAGTGGGGTGCTTTCGTACCTTGTCAATTTAAGGGCCGCCAATTAAACAGTGTGGAACCCCGTAGATTGAATTACATATGCAACACCATGGGACCGTGGGCCCACGGACTAGGGAGTGCCGGTTGGCTGCGCCCAGACATAGCAATAGAGAGTTTTAGCTGACCGTTTCTGACGGCCCGCTCCGCTCCGATAGCTAGCGGGAGTGCCATTGCGCATCCGTAGCGCGCAAGGCCGCTAGCAGCGATACCGGAGCAGGGCCCCGCTCCGCTAACCGTGGCCTCTCAGCGGACCGTCGCGCAGCTTACGTTACCGTGCGGAATATCAACATGGCTGACCCGCGATGCGAGCGCGCTCTTGCGAACTCCGTTTCTTTAGTTGAAACCCGAGTGACGCAATCGCGACAGCTCTGCCGAATAGGCAAAGGTGCCACACTCCTCAACGAGCATTAGTACGGAAGCGAAAAACGTCCACCGAAGCGCGGGGCAGCTTCTATGCAGCGCCGAGAAAGACAGCCTTGTCTTGGCTATTCCAAAGTTTACCGGCTTCTTTAAAAAAATTAGAACCATTATACTGTGTAAGCAACTACGTTTTATTAAAAAGGTGAAATAAGGCACTAAACACGGTACACTCTTAGGCAAAAAGGACTAAAGTAGGGACTAAAATACAGCCGTTAGTCTTCGCGGGTGACCGTTCATCTTCAAGGGGAGTATCTGTTGCAGAGTATGTGCCGTCTGCACAAATGTGGACTAACTCTTCGTCCCCGCCGATCCATAAGGAGTAACGGAAAGACTAAACGCATGCAGTTAGTCTTTGCTGCGTCGTTAATCCCCGTAATGGCGTCGTCGTTGCCCTTAAACGCATATGTCTGTGAACAGTTCTAGATTCCCAAAACACAAGTCATTGCAGTCAGTGGGTCCTTGAGATGGTGCCACGGGAGAAAATATTGATGTTAATTATAAGAACATCGCCTAGGGTTAATAGAGCGGCGGGTAAAGGCAAGGAGCGGCGAAGCGCGATAGCCAGACCCTCCCTTCTCGCTGAGGTTATGTTGATACGCTGTGTTGCATACGATTCGTGCGAGGTAATGACGTCCAATGAAAGATTTCAAGCGCGTCAAGAGTAACACAAATATTAGTGCGAATAGTGAACGTTGATTCCTAAGCGTAATGTAAATGTATATGCTTAACAGACGAGAAAAAAAACATTAGTTGCTGATGACAACTGCAAAATAAAAATGCTCGCTACAAGTAAGCATCTCAAAGTTATCATGTGCACTCGGTACATAATGGCCTTGTGCACCAAAGGTATGACAATGCTGCAATTGCTGAAAAACCCAGTTGCATATCACAGTCGCAATCGTACAGCCACGCGAACTTGAATAATTCAGGCTAAGCAACACCGTATTTGGTTTCGCTGATGCCGGAATATATGGTATGTTCCCTATTCTGACACTTACACAGACGACCCCTTTCACTTACATTACATAGATCACTTAACAGGTGTATTGAACACTAAGAATACACTTAGTTTGCGCTTATTTGTGCGGGAGCAAATGAGTCGTCCAATCACCCAGCTATCTATCTCAACTAGGCGACGAGTTCATTGTTCTTTACGAAAAAAAAAACAACGGTTGTTAGGCTGTACTTTGAATAAAACTGAGCAATAGTCCCTGTAGTTAGCAAAGCGCAGATCGCGGTCACGTTCGCTTGCACAGATAAAAATTCGGACACTTGCAATGAGTCTGTCACGTTGTGCACAGCACGGCACGCTGTGCACTTGAAGATTACCTACCCCCAGCTTCCATCTGGCGGCGTGGTTCCGCGGTAGAGCATCGAGTTTCGCGCATATTTTTTCGGGCGTTGGTGGTTCGATCCTAGCCCGTGCCACTCTTTTTGCTTTTTTCTGCGACTCTCAGCAGATCGTTCTTGGGGAGTATCAGAACGGATCATCCGGGTGGGGGACTAACCGTTCGTCCCGGCACATTTATTCCCCAAAGGGAGTAATGACTGTGGCAGAGGCCGTTAGTCCCGCAAAGGACGAACTGTTAGTCCTTTTTGCCTAAGAGTGCAGTTTACATTACTTGAGCGACCAAATTCCAACTCGTATCTTTAAGTTTGGGATAACGTTTTGGTTTGTACACGCACACGGCATGACAAGGGACGCGAATCATTCCCCGTCGAGGGAGATACGGTTATTGATTAGCTTAAAAGTCTTTCTGGCGCTGACGCTCCGGTTGCGCTAGGCGGGCCGTAGGAGTAAAGCGGAGCATCAAGAACGGTCAGCTAAAACTCTCTAAAGGTTTTTGGTGCATAAATTGTGCGCACCGATGCCGCGCGCTGCTGATGCTGAAGCTGCGTCTGATTATGGTAATGGACCGTGCTTGCAATTGACGCAGACATGGCTGCTATCATACTGATATCACACGTTTTGTTGTTACATCTAACTCGACTAACACTTCTTGCCTAGTATGTAGCATTTCATACGGCTGAAGCACTCCACCCGTATAAAGTCGGAAGCATGCAAGCAGCATCATGGGGGCGTGGAAACGCCTGCCTGGTGTGACCATCATGTTTTTAGTCTGTTTACACTTGTAGTGGCGGCAACACCATCTGCTAGTAGCGCCACTATCATTATCATCCGTATCCTTTAACAATCACCATCAGACGTGCCTGGCCAGGTCAGCAGTTCCACGCGACACAAAAGTTCGAACACGACTGTGCTCCAGGGGCGGTCGTATGCCATCGCCGCTCTCCAGTTCTGGCCGGGGCTTGCGCACCAACAATAAATGTAGGACAGCCACACCGCATCACCCAGTCCACGGCTCCCTTTCCTACAAGTGGTGACCAGGACGTGATACACGGCCAGGGGCACACCGACATTGTGACATGGGGGACCCACCGATACCAGTGTTCGATGCACGCCACCTCAGAGCTTGGTTTTTCAAGCTTGAGGCCACCTTCTCGTTGTACTACGTAACCATTCAGCCGCTCAAGCACTCCATTCTCTGGGAGACGCTTCCCCTCAAGCTCCGCTGCGTCGTCGCCATACCACCAACCAGCGAAACACCGTACGATGACCTTCGCGCTGCCGTTCTAGCGCACTATGGCTTCCAGGACGACGCGCCGCCGCTTCCACCACACGAGGTACCCGCGCCGCTTACGCACGCTACACTGACGCACACTGTACTTTACGTGCCACCCAGCACGGTGACGTTCTCGCCCACCGACGCCGACACCCTGGCCTCCACCTCCAGTGCGGCCGCTGCACCTACACCGATGACACTTGCAGCGGATGACGTCACGGAAACCCACCAGCCACAGCCCGCCTCGACCCCTTCTACCAACCCCCACGAGGACTCCGGTGAGCGCTCCGTGACCATTCTACCTTGTATAACCCGGTCGATCGCTACCCCACCATGGCGCATCATATGCAGCGCGGCGCTGACACTCGTCTCTGCACCAGTGCAGTCGCAGCACAACTGGCACGACATGCACGAAGTGGCATCCAAAGCCCACCCCGACGAACTCACGTATCCCTCTGTGCTGCCATCAACGCCTCAGCTGGAATATCGAGGGCGCGAGGACGCTCACAAGGACGTCTACATTCCGGCCTTCGAACCCTCGGAACAACACTCAAGGGCCCGCGCTGACGAGCATGTTGACAAAGCATTTACGACTATAGCGCCGATTCACGAGGTGTAGGAGCTTTCTTGCGTCTACGACCACGAAGCGCTCACAGAGCCCAACGCCCCGGCAGCACGCGCCCACGTGCGTACCGGCTCGATGTCGGTGCCGCTTAGCAGAAGCACCCTCAACTGATGGCGCACTGTTCCTACACACTGTTTTCGCCGCACTGAAACACGCTGGTAAAAGCTCTTATTCTACCAATTCGTAATGGCATACTGCAAGTTCGAAAATGGGTACATCAATGCAGGGCTTAAATTACTTCAGATACTATGTGACCCTTAGTAAAGCGAACAGTAGGTGTACCGGCGCAGTGCCGCAGTGGTTAAGGCGTTGTAGGTGTTCTCTCAAAGCAGGTGGGCTTGATCACGGCCGGGGTGCATGTTTGGTTTTCTGATAGACGCGAAAACGTGTCCGCGTTGGGATACTAGCCCAAGTTAGATACTCATGTCAAAATTTATCTATAGCCTTTCGCTACGAAGTACCTGATTGCCCAGTGGCTGCTTAGTCGCCTTAACACCTGAAATCTCAATTTGATCTGCGCAATAAACCTTCCTAGCAGTCTTCAATCGGATACACAACGGCTGCTGTGCAAGCGTGCATTATCCTGGCAAACTAAATCTATAGTTAGAAGGGTTTCGAGTGTGCCATAGGCTTTCGCTTCGGTGCGTCGATAATGTATGGTGTACGCTGCTGAAATGCTATCTCAAACCGCCTATCAGGCTTAAACATTTGGTAGCTTAACATTTATAGTAAACAAATCAGCAAACCGCATTGGATACGAAAAGTAGCCGAAGTAAAAATATGAAGAAATGTCGCAACGTCTGTTATGTGGGGCATCCTTGCTTCTTTTTCTTTTCCCCCGGAGGGGCACCTTGTACGTTCAGGGTGACGGTTGTGGCGACACCGCGGACCCCGAGCCCATGTGGGTTGGACCAACCCAAGCTTTAGGCTGTGCGTCGCTTAGCCGTGTCTAGGGAAAAGGGAATCCTGGTGGCTGAGCCGACACCGAGGTTGTTGTGGACCTTAGGGCCCCTTGGTGGAGGCAACACGCCACTTTGGCCCTCGCTTCTTGTAGACGGCAACCCCGGACGGACCCGGCCGAGGGGGAATCAGCCAGTCGCCCTTTCCTGTCCCCCTCTCCACTCTTTCGCTTTCCTGTCTTCTTTCTCCATCTTTCCTGTCCTCTATTTTTTCTGCTTTCCGATCTCCTCTTCCAGGTGGCAAGGGTTAACCCTGTGTGAATGGCCACCCTAAGTTTCTTTATGCAGGGTTATAGTGGCCACGTATGGCTAACGCAAGTTTGCGTTCCCGTGTTGGGCTCCCAGGTGGGTGGCCAGCATGGCTGCTGAATCTTTATTTGCTAGTTTATGGCTACGACAAAACCTCCTCATGATCGGGCTCGGAAACGAGTTCGCACCGCAGTAAGCTACCCTGTATCAAGGGTCCCATTCCAACTGAAAGAACAAAGCTTTCCAAGATTTCTTGTTATCGAATCCACCGAGAGCCAGTGCCCCCTACGAAAGGCCTCGCCATTCATAGTCGCTAAAGAACTGGAAGCTGTCCTCGGCGGTAAATGCAAAGCTACAAACATGTCCTCTGGAGGTATCCTCATTGAATGCGAAAACAAAGCCCAGGCTGATGCAGTGATTGAAATGCAAAGGTAAGCAAACCTAACTATAAAAGTACCGGCTCACCGAAGCCTCAACTCATGCCAAGGAGTGATTTCAGATCCTGACCTCGCAGACCTCACGGAGGATGAAATCATCCTAGAGGGCCTGCAAGAGGAAAATGTTACTGCTGTCAGGCGTATCATGATCCGACGTAACGACATTGGCATCCCCACTAATCACCTTGTCTTGACTTTCAACTCCACCAAGCTTCCTGAATCCCTGAAACTTGGCTATTTAGTCCATCGAGTCCGTCCATACATCCCAAATCCACGCCGGTACTTTAAGTGCCAGAGGTTCGGTCACACGCTGCAGATCTGTCGGGGCAAGGAGACGTGCTCCAGGTGCGCGAGTACTGATAATCACGCGAATTCCTGCGCAGCGCAGGAAGCAAAGTGTGTCAATTGTGCAGGCCACACCCTGCGTACTCACGGAAATGCCGGAAATTCCAAGATGAAAAAGAAATAATGTCTATCAAGGTAAAAGAAGGTCTGTCAATTCAAGAAGCGCGAAGACGCTTCTCGTTTGTGCAAAAAGGCACTTTCGCCGAGGTGGCGCGTCGGGGGGCCGGGCCGCCTCGGGCATCGGTAGGGACGGAGTTTAGCTCTGCTGACCTGGCCCTTGCCCAGTCTCCCCCCGTGCAGCAGCCAGCACAGCCACAGCCGACCGCACGCGCTCCGGCCCCCGAGGCTGTGCAACCACCGGCCCTCTCTGCTCCGGCTGAGGAGGCCATGGACGTTGTTCCCTCCACCTCGTCCCTTTCAGGGCCCCAAAGGGGCACTTGAAGACACTCAACATCTCTCCTACCTGTGCCTTCTAAAGGTACTGAGAAGAACACATCCAAGACCACTGCAAGGAGTGAACCTACTGCAAGGAAACCACCTGACAAAAGTTAAAAGAAAAAAAGTTTATTTGCACCTCACCCAAAAAACTGAAATTCCGGTTCCCTTCATCCACTGGAGCTGTAGAGGTTCAATTCACAACATTGACGACATACACAAGTTGATAGATGAATATGAGCCCCAAGTGGTGGCGTTGCAGGAGACAAGTTTATCAAAAAGACATGACAAAATTCTCCGCAGTTATCTCCTCCTCAGAAAGGACAGAGAAGAGAGCACCCGCGCTTCAGGGGGTGTGGCTTTGGTTGTGGCACAGGGCACAATTCTAAAGGCAATACAACTTGACACTACACTGGAATCCGTTGCAGCACAAGTTTATGTCAACAAACTGGTCACTGTTGTCTCACTTTATCTGCCATCATCTGATAATGTGTCATTAAACGATCCTAATGACCTTATTGAGCAACTGCCTGCACCATTTGTTATTATGGGGGACTTTAATGCCATCACTGCCTATGGGGAGGTGACAAAATCGACAGTCGGGGAAAACAAATGAACAGTGGTTGACGAATAACAGCCTTTTTGTGTTCAATAATGGAGACAAGACATATTTTTCTGCGGGTACGGGAAACGTTTCTGCGCTAGACTTTTGTGTTGGGTCGCCAGAGCTCGAGATGGACTTTGAGTGGAGTGTAGTGAACGATCCACATGGAAGTGACCACTTTCCCGCTTTGTTACGAGACATGCAGCCACTTGCAGCCCTCAAAAACTGTCCACACCGATGGAGGCTCGAGAGAGCAGACTGGGTGGGGAAAATTTAAGGATCTGGTCAGTTTTGAGGGAGTTGACATGAGCAGTATGTCAATAGATGAAGCAAATACCTACATTTGCGAGGAACTTGTTAAAGCTGCTAAAGTAGCCGTCCCACAATCATCTGGCCGAGTCCTTAAGCAGCCAAAGCCGTGGTGGAATGATGCCTGTCGCGAAGCCCGGAAAAAGCAAAACAAGGCCTGGGGTGTGTTCAGACGGTACCCTACCATGGACAACTGCCTGAGCTTTAAGGCTGCCCGAGCTGCTGCCAGAAAAGTCAGAAAAGAAGCAAAAAGAAACTCGTGGCAAAACTTTGTAAGCACCATAAACACTACCACTCCCGCAAAAAAAGTCTGGGACCATGTACGCAAAGTCTAAGGCATCTACAGACGATTTACGGCACCACTTTTTTCTACCGACGGTGGGAACTATTTGTTGCAAACGCAAGCGGATGTTTTAGGTGCCCACTTTTCAGATGTTTCTAGCAATACAAATAACACACAAGAGTTCATGAGACATAAGGCTAGCGCTGAAAAGCTCAGGATTAAAAATACTAGCAACAACACTGAAGACTACAGCCAAGAATTTACATTGTACGAAATTAAAAGAGCACTAGCTCAGTGCAAGGCTACTTCTGTTGGCCCTTACCTCATTCACTACGCTTTTCTACAACACCTAAATTATAGCTGCTTAGAAGTGCTTCTGAAGTTCTTTAATAAAATCTGGAAAACGAGTAGGCTGCCCAAAGCATGGAAAAAGGCTGTCGTAATTCCGTTACTGAAAGATGGCAAGCCACCCGACTGTCCATCAAGCTACCGACCCATAACGTTGACCAGTTGTCTGTGCAAGACATTTGAGCGGATAGTCAATTTTAAATTGGTTTTTGTTCTCGAACGTTCACGTTACTTAGGTAGGTTTCAATGTGGTTTTCGGCAGTTTCGGTCTACAACTGACCACCTTGTTCGGCTTGAAAAAATGATACGAGATGCTTTCGTTAACAACCAGTTTTGCCTTGCTGTCTTTTTTGATATGGCTAAGGCTTATGATACCACTTGGCGGTATGGAATTCTGCAGGATATGGCAGCAATGGGAATCAGAGGGCGAATGTTTTCATGTGTACAAGATTTTCTTCATGAACGAACCTTTACTGTGACACTGGGCAATGCAGTCTCCCGTTCTTTCAGCCAGGAAAATGGAGTACCTCAGGGAAGTGTGCTAAGTGTGACTCTCTTCGCCATTAAAATAAATTCCTTTGCGAAGGTTATTCCTCGACCGGTTATGTACTCCCTTTACGTCGATGACCTGCAGATTGCCTTTTCGTCATGTAACCAATCAGTCTGTGAAAGGCACATCCAGACTACGCTCAATCGGTTGCAACAATGGGCAGATGAAAACGGTTTTCGCTTTTCTCCTGAGAAGTGTGCATGTGTGTGTTTCACGCGAAAACGAAGTATTCATGTCAAGCCTGAAATAAAAATCAGGGATATGCTCGTTCCAGTACACAGTGAGCACAAATTCTTGGGCATCATTTATGACTCCAAATTAACGTTTGGAGCTCACATAAAGACACTCAAAATGACCTGCATGAGGACACTTAGCATATTAAAAATTTTGTCGCACAAGTCATGGGGGGCCGACCGCGCATGTTTGCTCAGAATTTATGGCTCACTTGTACGATCTCGTCTTGATTATGGCTGTATTGTTTATGGGTCAGCTCGCCAATCTGTTCTCACCTCACTCGATCCAGTGCACAACTTGGGCCTCAGACTTGCCTCAGGTGCATATCGTACCTCCCCTGTTGATAGTCTTCACGTTGAGTGCAATGAGTGGCCTCTGCAGTACCGTCGAGCGTACCTAAGTGGAATATATGCAGCCAAAATAGCATGCATAAATGACCATCCTTGTGCCGGAGAATTGTTTGAAAATAAGTACAAGAAGCTCTATGAGAACAAACCAAGAGTGGTCCGCCCTCTTGCCCTCCGTTTGGAGGAGCACATGACTCTGTACTCTTTCAAGATATGCCCGCCAACTCTTCTGAGTTTCTCGGATGCTTTAGCCCCTTGGGACTATAGTGCTGTCAAATGTGACCTGTCGCTGTTAAAATACGACAAGAAAGCTTTTCCACATCAGTATTTGCGCCAAGAATTTCTTGCACGTAAGGATGAATACAGTAGCTATTGCCACTATTTTACTGATGGTTCAAAAACTGCTGGTCATACTGGTTATGCTTTTGTAAACTCGTCGGCAGTTACTGTAGCTGAGAGGATAGCTGATGAGGGCAGTGTCTTCACTGCAGAGGTTTTTGGTATAACCTCAGCTATTGAAGACGTAATAGCAAATGGACTACAAAAAGTGGCAATTTTTACAGATTCCTTAAGCGCCATACGTGCTTTGACCTCCCTTGTCCCTTCAAAAAATGCGGCTGTAGGTATGCTAAAAAATCGACTGTGCCACCTTACATCGGCAGGGGTTAGTGTAGTCTTTTGTTGGATAACAAGCCACATTGGCATTCCAGAAAATGAAACTGTCGATAGAGCAGCATACGATACTAAGCATTGTGCAATAACGAAGTCCAAGGTTCCTTACCAGGACCTTCGGAACACCATACGAAAGTCCATTACAATGTACTGGCAAACTGAATGGGACAGACAGACTGAAAATAGTGTCACCTAGTGAAACCATACATATCTGAATAGAAAAGTCGCAGACACAGAAATCGTTTTTATGAGGTTATTTTATGCCGACTGCGAACAGGTCACACTGTGCTCACACACGGCTTCCTGATACAGAAGGAACAGAAACCCGTGTGTAGCCACTGTGGAGATCATCTTACTGTACTCCATGTTTTAATAATCTCCCAACACCTTGAAGCAGCACGCATCAGACATTTCAAAGCATTATACACCTTTTGCATCCCTTTACAGCCTGCGCTTATACTTAGTGATGAACCGTTCGTGGATTTTAGTAAGGTTTTCAAATTTTTTGAGGACACCGGCCTTTTACACCGGTTTTAGCTATGTGCATCTTTGAGTCCTTTTAAAATGTTTTTAATCTTCACAACACCTTGAATAACATTGTTTAACAGTTGCATAACTAATCTACCCTGCGTCTGGCGCATCATAACCGAAAGGTTGCTGTGCCAAAAAACCACAACTTCTCTCTCTCTCTCTTTTTCTTTTCCACGTGATATGTTTTCATTCCACAGCTGATGCTAATCTGGTCAAGGAGGGCAACTGAAATGATCTTTAGGTAACGCAGTAGTAAATAATTAGGAAGTGGCAGATCACTCTAAAACCTGGCGGGCAACATAGCAGGCACACCTGCGCGCGCATGGAACACAGAGTGGAACATGAACGCAATTTAAAATCAAGGCAGCCCTTGATAGGCTCTACTCCCACGTTATGAACTACAAAATATATCAGCACATTATTTCCTAAGCTGTTTCATGCCAACGCACTCTTTTTGGCTGATGTTGAGGGACGCAATGTGTCGAACTAACACTCTTTGGAGACTGCGTGCTAACAATTCACGGGCACAACTGCATCTCTTGGACAGCGGATGAGAGATTTTTGCTTAACTGGTCATTATTCAGTGCCCTGCTTACCGATGCACACCCTCAACAAATACACCTATTTTGATATCCCACAGGGTCGAGCGGCACTAGTCTAAATTTTAGCCCGTTTTCTAACCATGTCTATACCACGATGATAAGCAGGATCTATTTCTTTACATCATCAAAGTGATTTCCATCATCGAGACATTTGATATAATAACACACTTGTCCTAGAGGAATCACGTTTTAAATTATCCCTGTCTTTGACTCATGAATATGTCATAACTATACACAAGGCGTATTTTTAGTTCATTGCACTTACTTTCACTCATCGAGACGATTTATTGTATACTCAACATGCCTTAGAATCATCATTGTGATTTTCTGAATCTATGACTCAATATGACTATCTCACAATCATAACCCAGAAACCTTTTTTATTTGTCCGAAGTGATTCCTCCCATCGACGTCTTCAGTTTCACTCCCCGAAAGCCCGAGTGGCAATTATTTAATTTTAACCGAATGTGTAAATCACGACGACTGTGTCATGATTATAAATTTGAACTCATCTTGACCTTTAATTGGATACCCCGCGACACCCAAGCAGCAACCTATTAAGTTTTAACCTAATCAATGACTCACCTTGACCATAACCAAGTAGCATTATTGTATTTACCCCACGTAATTCCAATCATAGAAACCTTTGTTTGATACCCCAATTCACCGAAGGCCAAGTATTGAATTTTAATCTAATTTTTGGCCCACCTATAATACCTCATGACAATAGCGAAACATCATTTTTGTATTTTCTACACGCCATTCCCATATAGATATATCCAGTTACATGCCCCACATGCCCTGGCGGCATCATATTGAGTTTGAATCCAATTTATTACCCGCCTTTACTATGCTATGTTAGTAATAAGGAAGCATTTTTTATTTGTCCCACGTTATTTCTCCTCATCTATACCTCTAATTTAATAACCCACACGTTATATTGGCACCAATGTCAATTTTAACCCAACATATGACTCACCATGACAATCTCATGATAATAATCAGGAAGCAGCGGCCTTTCGGTCGACGGTTGCTCTCCGCTTGTGCTTGAACCCCCCTCAGCGTCGCATCACACCAGGGTTCCCGCGAGGGGAGGTGGGCGTAATTTTTTGTATCTGTTCTAATGACTGAAATCAAACATTGGACGGGAGCCCGTCTGGTCGCAAAGACGTGTGACTGCAATAAAAACAGACACCGAACATAAATGTATAATAAATCCAAAAATGCGTTTCGGCTGCCCTGTGGGAGCCGTTTCCAGGGCCCACTTGATCCCCTTTATCGAGACCTATAATTTGATACCCCAGGCGCCCTAGGAGAGTCAATTTAAATTTTCACGAAATACTCAGCATAACGCGGTCATTATTCGGGCTAAACTGACGTCATCCGGTCCTTTCAGTTGACACCTCATTTGAAAACGAGACGAGGTGGCGCGTCTCACCCCCCCCCCCTCCGCGCCCTCCTCCGCCCGGCGTGCACCTCGTCCTTTTTCCGCCTTAGGATATCATTAACCACTAACAGAAGCAGGAGAATCACCAGCCTTCCGTCTTCCCCGAGGTTCTATGAGTAGGAAACGGCCGGTTAAGCATCCCTTTATAATCTCACAAATCGCTAGTCACACGCCCAGTTGCTCAGAAGTGGTAAAGAGCAAAATTCTACAATAAACGTTAGAAGATCAGGCACCGCCCTATAAGATATTATTCTGCGTGAATGCTGCCACATCCACATATATCCGGAGGGCCGAGCCCAACGCGGCTCAAGAAAATGAACAGCCAGCTTCCTTTGCTGCCTCCAGGCTCACGCACACACTTGCCCAAAAACCATCAAATTTACGCAACGCAGGTAACTTAGGAAAAACAAACGCGAATGTGTAATGTTTGCAGTTGCAGTCCTTGCACAATTGTGTAGTGCTGGAAAACATAGACGGTTTAAAAACTATCGCATCCCCCAAAAGCAATCTAAAATTTAAGAACTGTGTAACTACTATCATGAGCGACGACAGCGTTTCTCAATTTCATTAGGCTGCCGCCCTTGTACATGGTGCAAGGAAGGCATGCCTTCAGTCACACCTGATTGGCTCATTCGAAATCATAGATTTAGTTCGACTTGGATATGATGATTGTTGGATGTGTATGGCGCAAGGCCGACTGGGGCAAAGAGCGCCAAAAGGGTGGTTAGGTATGAAAGAGGTAAACATAAACTCTAAAATATTTCTACAAAACAACAGTAAAATCAGTAAAACTCAATGAGTATGTCTGGTGTAAAAGGCCAGGCTGGGATGGTGCCGGGCATGAAATACGGTTTAAAAACAACACGTGATAGGAAATGAGGTGTGAAACTTGATGTCGTTAAGAAACGTAAAGGTGCGTTGTATAGGAATCATGGGATCATCCGCTAAAAACAAGGCTGGGTGTAGTGAAATGTGTTATCTGTAGAGGACGCGAAGTGTTTGTGTCGTGTTGTGTGGAGTGCGTTGCATTGAACTAGCACATCGATCACGGGTAGGCCGTTTCCACACCTGCTACTTAGGGGTTTTGGAGATCCCGTGAGCAGATAGGAGTGCGTTGCATGTGTGTGGCCTATCCGTAATCGAGCCAGCGTAACTTCGTTGGGTCTGTTGTGTGTGTCAGTGGCGTATGCTCCCAAGAGTGGCTTTGTAACGTGTACTTTGTTGTCTGTCTCTTCATTCCAGTGTGCTTGCCATATTTTGTGAAGGTGTTGTCTGATGTGTGACTTAAGGTCAGTGTAACGTATTGTTGTTATGTCCAATGTAGTTGTAAGTGCAGCAGCAGCGGCCATTCTATCTTCTGTCTCGTTCCCGGTGATCCCCGAGTGACCTGGCACCCAGCACACAGTCACTTCAAGACTTGACGCATATGCTGACATAATGGTTTTATAAACTAAATAAATAACATGATTTTTACAAAACTGCCTAGATGCCAATCCACATACTACGCTCAACGAATCTGTGAAGATGATGGACTTCGGAATTTTATGATGAACTATGTGCTTTAAAACGAGAAAAATGCCATAGGCTTCATCCGTAAAAATGCTGCTTGTCGCATTTAGGGTATTAGATACCCCAAAATCAGGTCCGTGAGCAGCACCCGACACGGAAAGGGCTCTTTTTGCCGCGTCGCTAAAAACTTTTTCACACTTCTTTCTCTTGAAGAAACAAGAAGAGCTGAAGAATTGTAGTCGTGGGCACTCGTTTTTCATCACGTGCTACCAAAGACAACTCGCACGACACGGGGCGAAGCTGCCGTGGTGGTAATACGTCAGAAAGGGTTGATTTGTAGGTGTCAGAAAAGGTGACAGATAATTATGAGGCTTCATGTCTCACTCTATATGAGAACGGAGAAAAATAGATAGACGAATAATAGAAGTTGGGACATGAGTGTATCACAAATAAAAGGTTTGAAAGGATGGTGGGTTATTGACGAAAATTTAAAAACGTAATAAGGTCCATATATGTTCTCTGGTGATCTAGGGACCATTTATCTCAATCGACGTATAAGCTTTGTACGGAGCTAGTACGGAAAGCGCGCGACGCGAGGCTCACGTGAAGCACTGGGTCTAGCATTTTCAGGGCTGTTTTTGATGCCGACGCATAAACCACACTCCCAAAATCCAAGCGGTACCCCACCAAGCTTGTGATGACACGTAAGAGGAGTTGCTTGTCCGCACCATCAGAGTTTTGTGAAAGAACATTAAGAATGTTTATTGCTTTGAGGCAATTATGTTTTAGTTGTTTGATGTGAGGAATGAATGTGTTTTTCATCTAAGACTACACCTAAAAACTTGTGTTCCTTTTTTAGAGGAATTGAGTCGCCATCGAGATTAATTTCATGGTCTGCTTGCATCCCGCGTCTCCTTGAAAATACAAGGCAGGTGCTTTTAGAAGGATGAAGTTTAAACCCATTTAGGTCTGCCCAGCGAGCAAGTTTGCTAACCCGAAGCTTGACCTTACGTTCACATATAGACAGGTTACATGATTTAAAAGACATTTGAACGGCATCTACATACATCAAGCAGGAGATCGTTGGCAGCAATGCCTTTCGGAGAGAATTCATCTTAACTATACACAAGGTGCAGCTTTATGCGCCCCCTTGAGAAACGCCATTCTCCTGCACGTGAACGTTTGAAAGTGCCGAACTGACTCTGGCACGAAATGTTCGTTCAGACAGGTAACTCGAAAGACTGTTCTTCATGTTACCTGTTACACTATACGAATTTAGGTCTGCAAGAATGCCATAACGCCATGCCGTGTCATACGCTTTCTCAATATCAAAAATTACGGTCATGCAGTATTGTTTGTGTATAAAATATACTTTAATGTATTATTCCAATGCGACTAGTTGATAATTTGTGGATCGCTCTGCCCGGAAGCCTACCTGGTAGCTCTCGAGAAGACCATTGTACTTAAAAATTTACACGAGCCTACGGTTTATCATCTTCTCGAGAAGCTTACACAGGCAGCTTGTCAGGGCAATGGGTCTATAGATAGCGGGAGAGGAAGAGTCTTTCCCTTCTTTCAAAAAAGGCACAACTGTGGCCTCCCTCCAAGACCTTTTAAGGTGCCGCGGAAGCCAAATCTGGTTGTATATGTGTAGAACTGCCTCAATGTTATGCGCGTGTAGTTGTTATATCATAGTGTATGTAATGTTGTCAGGCGCTGGATCTGAAGACTTACAAGTGGCAAGAACAATCTTCATCTCATGAAGTGTGAATTCAGAGTTGTAAGCAGCTTTGACTTATTATTGTCACGTAAGGGCTTCTTTTCTGCAGATGTTTTGTACTGCATGAAAGTGTTGATGTTATTGCACTTTGATGTTATTTGCACTTTCGACAGCAGGCGACGGGAAGGTTTAAGATGATTGCAACGAAGCAATTTTGATTTTTTTCAAACAGAACGAAAATATCCATCCTATCTCTGCGTCTACTTGTTGTCCACCTGCTTCTTTGATCGAACGTCTTGCCCATTTAGGCGGATTCAATTTCCTGAGCGATGAAGGCTGTGAAAAAAAAGAATCGAATCGATCTTGAGGGGTTCGGCACAGAGCTAAGTTATTCATTCTTTCACATGGTATTGGTGTTGAACCTAAACTTAATGCAGATCGGATTGCCTACTTCAGAGGAACTCTCCGATCGGAGCTCTCACAAGTTTATCGTGAGCACACTCAGGTTGTGCTGATACTCCAAGGAGTCTACACAGGTAAATCCTTTAGCACACTGAGAAAGCCCGAGGTATAATTTGTTACTTAGGCTGCTTGTTTAATGATTTGTACCCTAGCCTTTTGTGGTTTGTTCATTCGTGCCGGTAATGGAATATAATCACAAGAGGATTTAGGGCCATTAGAGCTAAACTGATTAGAACAAACCGTTGCAGACGCCAACACATAGTCTTTGCATCATAGACAAGTATAGTTTACGGTGGCACCTTTCTGGGATGTTACACGTAGAAATTTTCAACGTTGGGGCATCAACAGTGAGAAGCTACAGTCGCTCAATAAGGCGCGCATATTTCAGGACTCCCGAATATTTTTGACCAAATGGACTTTAGTAACGTTTATTGAAATCTTGGCACAGAAATCTTACCAGGTTGGCTTTGCTTTTGCGTCAAACCCTACAGCGGCCAGTGTGGCCGCGTTCAAACCTCGGTCCTGTGTCTCAGCACAAAAACGCGTCATCTTGTGAGAGCTTCGCAAGTTGTTTCCACAAGTTCCACATGCTTCTGAGGTGTTTTAAAGAAAAATGCGCGGAATTTGATCACACCCGATAGAACACGATATTGGTTTAGTGGTGCCATTCCTTCCAGGCAGATTGCTTATGCTTGAAATTCAGCCCTACATAAACTGGTTTTGTTTCCTGAAAAAAGAACGTTATTGCTACCGCTTGCTCCCTCCAAAATTTTACCATGCAAATAAAGGTCAACAGTATGGCTGCAGTAAAGCAAATATTTCTAAACGCAACGAGCAAGCGGATTGAGAGACACTAGTGGTACTTCAATTTGTGCTTTGACTCTTCCCTAACTGACCGCATCTTCGTGTACTGCATTTGGAACATCGTTGGGAAACAGAATTGTTGTAAATGCTCATATTCGCGGCTTTCGTAGCGCTGCGCTCTTGTCTTACAAATCAGTAATTTTAGTAGCGAGGTGACATACTTTATTACAGAAAGAGAACTACTTGACTAGGATTAAAACTTAGAGAGAAGCCTTTGTTCTCTTGAAAGGAGGTGCCATGGAACTCTACTTAAAGGTGAACACGAATTTAATCTCACCAATTAAGCAGGAATATGCTGTTCTGTGATTACTTTTAATGATACTGGACTAAAAAAAATGTGTATAGTCGTTGCGTGTCCAAGTTTTTGTTTCAGTAAACAAAGAATCTTTTCATAAAGTAATAGTTTACGAAAAAAACAACGTTTCCGCCACTTTTACCGGCTTTGCATTGTTCTTTCAAATATGTATGATACCGTTTTAGGACCCTTTTCGTAGGACGACTTCGCCGTTCTCGATCATATGTACTTAAAAATCAATGCAGTTGTTGTTTGGTTTGCTTGATTGCAGTGTAGCAATATGTTATAATGAATTCCCA
The DNA here is from genome assembly GCF_048455015.1 of Haemaphysalis longicornis. Lineage (NCBI taxonomy): Eukaryota > Metazoa > Arthropoda > Arachnida > Ixodida > Ixodidae > Haemaphysalis > Haemaphysalis longicornis. The sequence continues at coordinate 68,708,162 of NW_027526225.1, read as the reverse complement.
AAATCTTGTGTATTATTCAGCATTTTCTTTGCTGTGCAGAAACGTTGTGTGAAGTTTTTCCTGTGGTAGGTAGTGAACTTTTGTGCCATGCTGCCGCGTTAGACGCAGTTTTGCATTCTCCGCAACTGAGAAGGGTAGCGCGTAGATTAGCGGGTACTTCGTACGCGGAGAGGTGGCTTTTGCGGGTGCGTCAGCGGAGGTCGGTCGTCGCTTCGGAGTTGAACGGACGTGTTTTAAATGCTGAGCATTTCGTTAACTCACGATGTCACCCGTTCTTGGCGTCCGTAGTTGTCCGCATCGCTCGCAGGTGCGCCCTGTCGGCGCGATCGTGGCGTCATAAAGGCGGTTGTCGGCGAGGCTGGAACGCGCTCATCGCTGCGCTATCTCGTCAGCCCCTCTCCTCCTCGCCTACTCTCCGCTCGCATCGCGCGCTCTCTCCTAGGTCGGTTCGCGCCCAACAGGTGGTGGCGCGCGTCGCGGGATCAACATTTTCGTGCTCCTGTGCTTCGGAGGGGCTTCATTTCGGCGACCCGTTGGAAGCGCGGGCCGTTGGATGTCGCCCGGCTTGCGCTCTGCTGGTGTGGGCGGTCGAGTGCCAGCTCCCCCCCCAGTACCCGTCTGTCGGCCGCACTCCTATCCAGCGAACTCCTAAGCGGTCGGGACCGCTGCAGACTTCGATCTTCGTCACACCAAGCTCTCCTCCGCGCTTCACCGTTCTCTGCGAGGCTTCTCGTCTCCCGGTCGCAGCATTAAGCCAGCAAACAGTGTTCGTGGTGTGTTGTGTGCGACGGAATCGACCACAGTGGAACTACACTTCTCTACTCTTTCCTCACCTTTCTAATCTTTACTTTTTTCTCTCCTATCCTATTTCCCCCACTATTCCCGCTTCCGGATTGTGTTAAATGCAGTTGAGCTCCCATGAGAGCTTATAATATCCCCGGTCCATTTATTTTCCTTCTTCCTTCAAAAAGAAATCACTTCCCCCTGATTGCTTTTTCCCCTAATTTTTTCCCTGGTGGCTTCCCCCGTTTTCACGCATGCGCTGTTTCTGTATATATCCTTTTGTGTGTGGTGAAAGAGTTCAGTTGATATGCAGCGCTAGTCCTGTGTAGTCTTTCTTGGTTGGCCCGTCTGTACAGCGCTATTTTAACATGTTTCACACGCCTCTTCCCCCCCCCCCCTTTATGTATGCGTCAGCTGATTGTTTTCGCAATCTATTGAGGTGCTCCTTACAACTACTTGCTTTTCTAGCGAATGGAAGTTCGAACTGGACAACGCTTCCAAGAAATACGTGTACATGGAAATCGTATTTGTGACTGCACTTTATGCTAAACAAACACGTTTTCTGTGCCTGTGCCTGTCTACGAGGCCCCTGCAGCACGTGTGTCAACTTTTTTCTCCAGTTGAAATGCTTTTAGGTAGTGGCCTTGCATTAGCTTAGATTCAATAACCGCGAAATACCCAAGCCTAATATTACTATGTTATGGCATCATGAAACTCACTCAAGAGATTTTTCCTTTTTCTAGGTACGCTTAGAAGATTTGGCATTGATTGTATGCTTAGGGAGGTCACACAAGATACATGATTAATGTTGTGAGGTTGCATTAAGTCGCCATTAATCTATTTAATAGCAGCTTAAATGAAATCTCAACAAAAGCAAACCAGAGACAAAAAGATATAATGTAGAACCTGCATTTTCATTCTGGGTTTCTGGAACTATAGCTCTCAGTACTTCCAACCACAAAGAAAGTAGGGCAGGTGTTCATTAGTCGCTGCAGGGCTCTTTACCTTTTAAAATGTCATTCCCCCTCTCCCAGAATAAAGAAAGAGAAAAATTGTGTGAGGAACTAACTATTTCCAGCAAAGCTATGGCAGGTTTAAAGCCAATAAACAGACAGGGCTAAAAGCCAAAAAACCTTTTTGAAGAAAAAACAATTTCATGATAAAAAAAACTTAAGCACTGGAGAAGAGGAGAAGAACGAAATAAACAAATACAAGTAGAGGCAGCATAAAAGAGCCAAAAAATGAACAAAGCAAATGCACTTCTACCAGGCAGTTAGTCACGAAAAAGCAGACTCTACAGGAGAAATTTTAAAAAATTTGAAATTATGTACCCTATTTACATCATGTACACAGAAAATTAGACATATTTCAGTGGTTTAAAACAAGATGGAGCTGAAGTAGCCAAATCAATTCTTGCCTTGAAGAAGCAGGTTGAAGTGAATAAGAGAGAAAAACAGTCACAGGGGCTGTAGGGGTGTTACCAGCATGCAGCATCCTTCGTTTGCCCATCTTGTCATTTTGCCTGCTTGTTTTATGCTTATCTTTTTTTCGCCCATGGTGCTGTCTTTGTACTGGCCATTTCCACGGCATGTTTTTTTTTTCTCCCAAATTTTTAATATTTGATTTTATGCCAGTCCTTTTCTTTCCTTTCAAGTTTCCTGTTCCCATTTCCACATGTAGCACAGCTAGCTGGACAGTTCTTCTTTCCTTGGTTAACCTCCTTAGCTTTCTTCTACAGTTTCTTCCTATCATTGAAGTCGCACATTAGGTCATCTTATTCTTGCTCTTACAATCACAAACTTCCCTAGAGGTCTGGTGGTATTACTGCTGGTGAAATAAAATTTGTTGGATGAGAATTGCTCGTACATATGACCCCCTTGCTTTTACTGTGTTTATTTTTGCTTGTTCTGGCAGCCAAAGAGTAATGCACGCATGAAAAGTAACTTGTGCGCAAGATTTCATTGGGCTCAGCTTGCACAAATAACTACTCACGCCTCAAGCAAAACCAGTGGAAGCATGAGAAGCCAAGACTGGAAATGTCAAATTTCTTTTTTTCGTTGCAGGAATTCCAACAAGGAATATGTTCTATGGTGTGAAGCAAATGATATACAGGCTAATGGCACTGTGGTGCCCCATTATGTTTGATGAAAATAAGAATGCTGGTGACCACAATCTGAATGAGCATTAGCCAGAATATCTTGCTCCGTGGCCAGAACTTTCATAATCAGCTACAGCATTACTGGAACCCAGCTCCGGTAATGCAACTTCGTCATCATCCTTGTTGGTGTGAGCCCGCTGGAATGGAAGCATGGAAATTCCACAAGGTCTGGTGTGACACCTTTGCGGCCACCGGTTTGATGTTGGCATAAATCAGAAGGCTGTGGTACACATATCGAATTCCTTCCTTCTATCGCGTATCGCATTCGCATATCGCATTCCTTCCTTTTATCTGGTGTATAAAGCTGAAGAACGTCTCCAGGTGGCCCTGGCTGAACCGATACGTGCAGATGTAACTGTCGCAAATAATAAAATTGAGAGTTCTATTTATTGTCGGTTTTCTTAATGACTGCCATGTGCAATACACATTAGGTGTCTGAATACTCTATATTAGGGATTGATAGTCTCATGCTAGGCAGTCTGATTCACCTGCTATAGTTATGTTTGCAGCTGTTTCAAAATTAACCACTATGATTGAACTTATGACCGGCAATGACAATTTACAGGTGCACTCAAATAAATTTACTTTTCAAGGGAAACGTATATCCTTCGTCGACTTCGCCTTGCACAAAATACATGACGGTCCCATCGCGACCCAAGAAAGCGCATATGTGTGTTACCTCAACATGCTTACTGAAGTCAAGGGTTTGACGGACAACCGTCTGGTCGGGAGGGTACATTTCAGAGAGAAAGAGGGCACCGACCAAGTAATGAAAAAGAAAAACTTAAAAGACGTTTCCGCTCCCGCACGGGAACCTTGTTCACAATAAAATTTATTGCAGAGAAAAACGGCCTTAAGTAGGCTTTAAAACATGACGTAGGCAGCGTGCATACATTGGGTGCAAGGTTCCGATGTTGCGATTGAGGGTGTTAGGCGTTGTCTGTATTATTAGCGATTCTAAATTTAGTCTTGCGGCCAAATTCTTCTCCGCAGTGATGATGCGTGCATTTTCCCAGTCTATCTCGTGACCCGACAGCTCCGCATGTTCGGCGAGGGCATTCGACGCCACTTTTTTCGTCTTCACATCATAGCAGTGCTGTTTTAGGCGCTTTTGAAAGGAGCCCGTCTCACCTACGTACACAGAGTTGCAGTTTCCACAAGGGTCCTCATATATCACTCCGGGATATCTTTCTTTAGGAAGCTTATGCTTTACGTGGGTCAATGTGTGTCGCAGCCTCTTCGATGGCACGTGTGCAACGTGCACATCATAGCTGCGCAGAACACGAGCCAATGCTTCGCTTGTGCCAGGGACATAAGGAATGGCAGCCCACTTCTTTTTAGCGGCACTGGGCGTAGCCTGCAGAGCCATCCTTCTTTCCACGGAGGAAACAAAGGCGTCAAGGTAGCCGCAGCCCGACAGTTCCTGAAGAACTCTCTTGACGTCGTTCGACACGTCTTCTGGCCTTGTTCCGGCCCCTAAAATTTTCCTTCGTTATGTAGATGACTGTTTTTGTATAATTCGTAGAGACGTGCTATCCCAGTTTACAACGCACCTCGACTGCATGAATGCGGCCATACGGTTTAGTGTTGAAGAAGAGATCAATAGACAACTGCCGTTTTTAGACGTGCTCGTCAAACGCTCCGGACCCGACCTCGAATTTGCCGTGTGCCGGAAGAGCAGCCACACCGGTCGTTATCTCCACTTCAGATCCGTTCAACCCGCCTCACACAAGCGCTCTGTAGTTTCTTCTCTGATCCGACGCAGCCATACTGTTTGCACAAGGCCAGAAGACGTGGCGAACGACGTCAAGAGAGTTCGTCAGGACCTGTCGGGCTGCGGCTACCCTGACGCCTTTGTTTCCTCCGTGGAAAGAAGGATGGCTGTGCAGGCAACGCCCAGTACCGCTAAAAAGAAGTGGGCTGCCAATACTTATGTCCCTGGCACAAGCGAAGCATTGGCTCGCGTTCTGCGCAGCTATGATGTGCACGTGGCCCACGTGCCATCGAAGAGGCTGCGACACACATTGACCCACGTAAAGGATAAGCTTCCTAAAGAAAGATATCCCGGAGTGATATATGAGGTCCCTTGTGGAAACTGCAACTCTGTGTACGTAGGCGAGACGGGCTGCTTTCAAAAGCGCCTAAAACAGCACTGCTATGATGTGAAGACGAAAAAAAGTGGCGTCCAATGCCCTCGCCGAACATGCGGAGCTGTCGGGTCACGAGATAGACTGGGAAAATGCAAGCATCATCACTACGGAGAAGAATTTGGCCGCAAGATTAAATTTAGAATCGCTAATAATACAGACAACGCCTAACACCCTCAATCGCAACATCGGAACCTTGAACCCAATGTATGCACGCTGCCTACGTCATGTTTTAAAGCCTACTTAAGGCCGTTTTTCTCTGCAATAAATTTTATTGTGAACAAGGTTCCCATGAGTGAGCCGAAACGTCTTTTAAGTTTTTCTTTTTCGTTACTTGGTCGGTGCCCTCTTTCTCTCTCAAACGTACCCTGCCGACCAGACGGTTTTCCGTCAAACCCTTGACTTCATCAAACTTCGCCGGGCGTACAGCCAGCCTGTTATTACCCAGATTAGGCAGTATGTGTCACTCACCAGTCGCATTCGTGCATTCGAATGCCACCTAAAGTTTAACCTGTCCTGCAAAGCCCTGCACCTGATTCCCCGATCATTGCGTCTCCTCCGGCCGGTCGCAACAAAGTTTGGCTTCAGCGTGGTGGCAAAGGCGGAACGTCAACTACTACAGGCGAGGATACTGGACTGCAAGGAAAAAATACGGAGCCTAAAGAATGACGCCCACTTCGCGCAACGCCGCTTGGAGCACAAGTGCCAGGACGAGTTCGCTGGCATACAGCTGCACGCCAACTACAAGGCGCGTCTCCATGCTCGGGAATGTGAACTTTCGCACCAGAAGAAGCTTGACCGCCTCGTACCAGCCCAAACTGGAGCCCGGAAAGACTATGCAAGGACAACTGTGTGCAACCTGTCGTCTTACAGCCCTACTGCCTCCGAGATGAATGTGCTGGGACTGGGGTTGAACTTCAACTCCTCCCCTGAATCGGATGTTAAGAAGATCGTTAGTGCTGCAGAAAATGCTGTCAGCCGTGTGGATGTGGCACAACGGGACGAGGCTCGTACCCGCGTTGTGAACGTGCTGTCGAAGCTCCACCCCCACTTGTCCACACCCGCTCTTCATTCAGAGGAGCGGAAGGCTGTGAACAGCCTACGCGAACATGCTGACATTGAAATTTCGCCTGCGGACAAGGGTAACGCAACGGTCTTGCTTGACACGACGGCGTACATTGAGAAGATGGAAAGCCTTTTAAAAGATAAAAGCAGTACGCTCGCATTGACAAGGACCCAACCCCTAAGGTCCAACAAGAACTGCAGAAGCTGCTTGCCGACGTTTTCCATACAGTTGACCCGAAGCATAAGAGTCTTTATTTCCGACTACTGTTCCACAATGGATATGCCACGGCCTTGTACGGTCTGCCAAAAATACAAAAGCCTGGAGTTCCCATGCGTCCCATCGTCGACTTTACGCGTTCCCCACTTCACAAGCTGTCTGGCTACCTTCACCAGCTGCTTGCTCCGCTAGTCGGCACAGGCCCTACCCATGTCCGAAATTCGTCTGACTTCATTGAAAAGGTACGCCACATCAGTCTCGATGACTCTGACCTTATGGTATCCTTCGACGTAATTTTCTTGTTCACGTGCGTACCGACTGACTTAGCTGTGAAGGTGTGCCAAGATGCTCTTAGCCAGGACCCTTCTCTACCGGAGAGGTGGCCAATTGAATTGCCCGACCTGGCCAGACTTTTACAGTTCTGCCTAGCGAACACTTATTTTACGTTTGAACAAGTGCACTACCGACAGGTTCACGGTACAGCAATGGGTGCGTCGGTGTCTGTAACGGCTGCTCACCTGACAATGGAGTCACTGGAACGCTGTGCACTGGCCTCCTTTGTTCCGGCCCCTAAAATTTTCCTTCGTTATGTAGATGACTGTTTTTGTATAATTCGTAGAGACGTCCTATCCCAGTTTACAACGCACCTCAACTGCATGAATGCGGCCATACGGTTTACTGTTGAAGAAGAGATCAATGGACAACTGCCGTTTTTAGACGTGCTCGTCAATCGCTCCGGACCCGACCTCGAATTTGCCGTGTACCGGAAGAGCAGACACACCGGTCGTTATCTCCACTTCAGATCCGTTCAACCCGCCTCACACAAGCGCTCTGTAGTGTCTTCTCTGATCTGACGCAGCCATACTGTTTGCACAAGGCCAGAAGACGTGGCGAACGACGTCAAGAGAGTTCGTCAGGACCTGTCGGGCTGCGGCTACCGTGACGCCTTTGTTTCCTCCGTGGAAAGAAGGATGGCTCTGCAGGCAACGCCCAGTGCCGCTAAAAAGAAGTGGGCTGCCATTCCTTATGTCCCTGGCACAAGCGAAGCATTGGCTCGTGTTCTGCGCAGCTATGATGTGCACGTTGCACACGTGCCATCGAAGAGGCTGCGACACACATTGACCCACGTAAAGGATAAGCTTCCTAAAGAAAGATATCCCGGAGTGATATATGAGGTCCCTTGTGGAAACTGCAACTCTGTGTACGTAGGCGAGACGGGCTGCTTTCAAAAGCGCCTAAAACAGCACTGCTATGATGTGAAGACGAAAAAAAGTGGCGTCGAATGCCCTCGCCGAACATGCGGAGCTGTCGGGTGACGAGATAGACTGGGAAAATGCACGCATCATCACTACGGAGAAGAATTTGGCCGCAAGATTAAATTTAGAATCGCTAATAATACAGACAACGCCTAACACCCTCAATCGCAACATCGGAACCTTGCACCCAATGTATGCACGCTGCCTACGTCATGTTTTAAAGCCTACTTAAGGCCGTTTTTCTCTGCAATAAATTTTATTGTGAACAAGGTTCCCGGGCGGGAGCCGAAACGTCTTTTAAGTTTTTCTTTTTCGTTACTTGGTCGGTGCCCTCTTTCTCTCTCAAACATTCTTACTAGGCGGTTTCGGTTGACAGACAGATTTCCTGCCGAACCCGGAGGCATTTCAGGCAAAACCGCCTATAGGCGGGGTGGTCCTGATAAATGGGCGTGCACAGAAGTTGCCGTTTCCGTTCATTGGCGAAGGCACGCCGGTAAGGACAGAATAATTTTTCTTAACGCCCCACCACACGGCTGCCCATCTCACTTGAATGAAGTTTACTCCTCGCCCTCCTCCTCTGTGCAGGTATATACATGGGCCATATGAGAGAATAGGTGCAAGTAGACGTAATAAAATAACGTCGCTGATCCACCGAGTTTAAGAAATGTGTCATGCAAAGCATCAAATATATTCTCGAAAATTTCAGATTGCAAGTTTCAGCGATCGAAGGAGCATGCACTAAACGCACACACCCATACAGGAGATTTCTGCACCTACATTCGAGATTACCTTTCGGCTTCGCCTTGTCTTCCTCTAGAAAACCACCTTAATGCGGAAATAAAGTTATCATTATTATTATTATTTCGCGGTTGTTTTATCTCTCACTCAAGTAAAACACTGTTCACTGAAAGTATAACAGCACTCGTAAACAAAAGCCTAGTTATACGCTAGGCATGGCAAAATGTTTCGTACATTTGTTTGTTTTTAAGTTACGAATCATATACGGTCGAAAGGAGCCGATCTGCCCAGCAATGTCTCGCGTAACATGATATGAACGGCTGAGGGCGAGTTAAAATCGGCAGCAGCCACTACGGACATGTAGAGAAGGTGTCCTTGAAGATAGGCGGCGGCGGCTTTATTCCGTATCGACGGCAGTCTTCGCAAGCAACGAAGTGACACAGCAGACACTAAGGCGTGTTAAAGTGAACATTTGTAAATTACCCCCCATGACTGACGCTCCTCACAATTTACCGAAACTGTATTTCGCGCCACAGCCCGACGTCCTCATTTTGCTCAATATTTCATTTATTTTTGTTCGTCAAACATGAATGCTTCGGGAAAACTAATAAAAAGCATACAACCTCGTAAAGAAACTCACTTATTGCCATAAAAGTTGCCTAATTTTAGCTTAGGGCCCTAACTTTGTGCCTCATTTTCAAAAAAAATTGTTCGCCATATCTTTAACAACTGATCTGGCAACTACAGCGTGGCATCATGGCGGCATCCGTGTTTAGACACATTTTTGAGCCAGCTTTATCCGCCTGTGAAGGTGAAAGTGATAGTGGCATACATGGAATGCTGGTTGTCCACGCCTGCACTGTGCGCGGTCTCAACAGCAGGCACCGCCAAACTACACGGCGCAGCGATTAGTTTCGGCCACTGCTACCGTGGTTTGTGTACTTCAGGTCGCGGCTGTACATCCCCATTACGCCAGCCGATCAGCGCAAAATGTGGCGTTTCGCATTTTGGCCGCGTGGCTGAAGTACGTTTTCCTGCTTCGGTAATACCCTCCCCACTGGCTTGTTCAAATTTACGAAATACGTTTAACCGCTCCTGGGTGGTTTTGAGTGAACATTTCTGTAGCCTGGCGGCTCACGGGCCCGTGTAAGAGCTTCTGTTATATAAACATGGAGTGGCCTCCCTGTGTCATTGAACTGCTCGGTCGTAGCTCCGGCATTCGCAGGTCGAAGGCATATTGTGGTTTTGCGAAATAAGCGAACCTTCTCGCGGTAGAGTTCGCCAAAACATACGGCAAAGCAAAGCATGTTACCTGCCTAAGGTGTGGTAATGAACCTGAGAAATTTTACTTCGAGGAACAAACGGCGGCAAGGTTCAAGAAGACGAACGATAATGGCGCGTACTTCTAACAATTAGATTTATCCGTCCCACCTTGCTCGACTTGTAAGATAGCCTGGACTACCAACTTTGAATTTTAAATGCGGAGCAAGTATCCAAAGCGCTGGGGTGGAAAATCGCCGGCAAGAAACTCAGGCAAAAAGGCGAAGAAAAGCTAAGCCTAACGCCAAGTAAGCAGGCAGGCCAAGATGGCGCCGAAGCCACCAACGGTGACAGCCGATGTGGCGGAGCCATCGGGGGCGCCACCGGCGAAAGCCCACTTCACCGGAAGACGGGGAGTGTAAACAAGGGGAAGTTGCTGCAGGCCGCCCGCATGGCGGACCTTCCAAAAGAAGACATCAAGATTGTGATGAGACCCCGGGGCGGCCTCCAAATAGGGCAAGTGTCCCGAGTGGACACCAGCCGAGCCATCGCCTTGGTGGCGCAAGTCGACAGCGCCGAGGCCAAGAACGACGTCGTTTGCTCAAATCGTCAGCAGAACATCGTTGTCGTAAGAACACCGAAGAGGGAGAATGCCCACAAGTACGCCCAGGTGGGGCGCATCGTCATCAACGGGACGGTCCACGAGGTGAGCGCGTACGAGTCGGCGCCCCACGGTACAGTCAAGGGAGTCATACGGGGCATCTCGCTAACGGACACCGCCCAAGAAATACAAGAGCTTGTGGTCCACGAGCACAACCCGACGGCAATTCAGGCGAGCCGGATTGGCAAGACCACGACTGTCGTCATACCCTTCACGTGGCCCAAAGTCCCAAACTACGTCCGCTACGGAAACCTGCTGATGGAGTGCTCGTTACACCGCAAGCAGATAGATGTCTGCTACCAGTGTGGCTGCGTCGGTCATTGCATGGACGTTTTCCTCAGTCCACAAAACCGCATCTTCCGGGGATGCGGTATCACCAACCCGGACTCAGACCACACTTGCATACCCACGTGTGGCCTGTGCGGCGGCAAGCACCTCACCACCGACCGAGCCTGCAAGGCACGATTCAAGACACGGTACGTGGTACGACGCCAGCGCTGGGAGCGCCGCCGGGCGAAAGACGACGAGAACCCAAGAAACAGAGGTCCTACAGGGTGACCCCAACGTAGCAGCCCTTCGTGGAGCCGCTCGAGAACACCAACCCGCAAGGGCGAACACCAGAGCCGCCAACGGTCCCGGTCCCGGTACGCCCCAAAGGGGGCTGGCCGCACGCCATCGGCCGGCCCCCGGGGCCGCCGCGGGGAGACGGTGGCGAGAGGCGACAGCCGGAGCAAGAGCGGGCGACAGCAGGAGTCCCGTTCGGGATCCAGGTCCAGGTCGAGAGCCCGGGCCGGGTCAAGTCGATGGAGGAACGCCGAGAAAAAGGTGGGCTGGACCGACAGGTCTCCCGCCGCTCTCGCGAACGAGGAGTTTCCTCCTCTCAAGCCCCCTCCCTCTCCTTCCCCCGCAACCATGAATCAAAACACTGAGACTCGGAAAGAGTGCGGCCAGTGCGCAGAACTCAAAAAGCTCATAGAAAGGCAAAATACTCAGATCCAATTGCAGAACATGCAAATGAGGAGACTGATGGAGAAAATGGATGCGCTAGCTAGCGGTAGGGCCGCGGCTCGGGCAGTGAAACCAAACGAAGCGTCCGGGGGCGCTAACGCAAAGCGCACCGTGCCACGAAGGGACCCACCCTGCTCTAGTATTGCGCGAGGAGAGGCGAGCCAGTCCACGTCGGAGCAGCCGAACCAAGAGGAGATGGACACCGAAACCTCGAGGCGCAAGGAGACGGCGACGCCACAGTCTAGTCAGAAACAACAACCGCCGCAAGGGGGCGACATGGCAGCGATTTTAGCGGCCATCAATCAAATTACGGAACAGTACGGCGTCATTCGAGCCCAACTGCAAGCTATGGAAACCCAGGTGAAGGGCATGTCAATCAAGCAAGAGCGGCAAGCCGCCAAGATGGCGGCAATGACCGCAAAGAGCCGATTTGCGGCCTTGAAAAAGGGTCGCACCAGTAAAATCAAGGAGGCGGTTGCGAGCAGACGCGGCCGCGTAACGACTTCGGACGAAGCTGAGCGCAAACCGTAAGAAGAGATCCTGCGGGGGGAGATAACGTTACTTTAGCAATGGAACTGTAGGGGTATCCGCAACAAGGCTGCCGAACTTCAACTACACATTGACGGCCTTGACCAGAAGCCGGACGTGATTGCGTTACAGGAGACGCACGGCAGACCCAGACTACCGGGAAACGTACCCTACACGGAACCGACGAAAGGGGGCACGGCGATCCTGGTGCGCAACAACGTGGCAGCAACCCAGCACCTTACGGCGCAAGAGGACTGCGAGCACACCCTGGTCGAGATCCACACGAGAACCAACGGAAACAGCGGAAACCTGTTCGTGATGAGCGCGTACTGCCGACCGTCACGCAGGAAGTACGACTTTGACAAGATGATGAGCCAGGCGAAGCAGTTGGCGGGGAACAGGCCGGTCCTGATCCTCGGCGACTTCAATGCCCCGCACACCACATGGGGCTACAAATTTCAGTCCAAGTGCGGAAAGGCCCTCGCGAAGGCGATGGAAGACCAGGAGATGGCACTCCTCAACGAGCCGGGCGTTGCGATTCGAAGGGGTAACAGCGCGAGCCGCGACACCGTACCGGATCTCTCATGGCTGGCGGGATCCTTAGACGCTACCTGGCGCAATGGGGAGGTTGACCTCGGATCGGATTACAACGTCCTGGTTGTAACAATCAAGGGACCCACTATCCAGGCGGCCCTCGGCAAGGCTAGAATCACCGACTGGGACCGCAAGCGGAAGTGGACGGAAAAAGCGGAGGAGACTCCCGAGGAAGAAGCGGAGGACACCAGCCAAAGGACGTACACGGAGTGGGCGAAAGACCGAAAAACCGCGCTCGATAAGTTCACGCAAGAAGTGAACACAACGCCACAGACATGGTTCGTCGATGCCAAGCTCGCCCACATGTGGGCGGTGCGACACTCCCTCACGCGGAGGTGGAAACGCCAGAGACGCAACAAGAAGCTGGTCGAATGCATATCCCTGCTCAACAAGCAAATCTCTGAATACGCCGGCAAGCTCTGCCGCGAAAATTGGATGAGCACCTGTGACGGACTGCAGGGCAAGCTGTCGGCGTGAAGGACCTGGTGCCTGCTCAGACACTTGATCGACCCGCTAAGCAGGAACTCTGCAACCTATCGCGACCTCACCAAGGTGTTGAACGTCTAGGGGAGACAGTCAGAGACTCATCGCGGACCTCAAACAAAGTATCTAAAGACGGAAAAGGGACAGTTCCCGATACCTGAGAAGTACGGGGGACGTGAAAATGCGAGATGGACGAGCCATTCATCATCACGGCGATGCTAACGGCAATTGACAAAAGCAACAAGAACAGCGCGCATGGCACGGACGCCATAACATACACATTACTGAACAACATGGGCGATGCAGCGGCTCACGAGCTCCTAAGGCACATCAACAGATCCTGGGAACGCTCGGAGCTGCCCGCAGAGTGGAAAGAGGCCGAGGTGAAGTTCATATCCAAACGGGGCAAGCCTCTGACGATCGAGAACATGCGACCGATCTCGCTAACGTCCTGCGTGGGCAAGGTCATGGAGCGCATGGTCCTCAGAAGACTCGAAGGATTCCTGGACGAGATGGGCCAGATGCCGGCGACCGTGTACGGGTTCCGTCAGCACCTGAGCACGCAAGAAGTCCTTGTCCAGCGGCACGAACTGGTCATCAAGAAGGCATCCAGACACGCACAACGCGGAATACTGGCACTGGACCTCAAGGGGGCCTTCGACAACGTGTCACACTGCAGCGTGCTTAAGAACTTGCGCATGACGGGCTGCGGCAGCAGAACGTACAGTTACGTCAGACTTTCTGACGAGGAGAACGGCGACCATCCGGATAGGAGCGGAACAGTTGGAGCCAATAGAGCTCGGTGATAGGGGCACCCCTCAGGGATCGGTCTTGTTGCCTCTGCTCTTCAATCTGGCCCTCCTGCCCCTGCCCCAGTTACTGAACGAAATTGAAGGCGTCGACCACGCGTTATACGCCGACGACATAACGGTGTGGACGAACCGCACGGGGTGCTATGCCTGGGTGGAGGAAGCCTTGCAGAGAGCGGCAACGACCATCCACGAGTACGCAAAAACATACGGCCTGAGCTGCGCCCCGCCGAAGTCGGAGGTACTCTTGGTGCAACCCGGCAGACCGAAGAAAGAGCCGCTGCCGAATGTGGTAGTCACCATCGAAGGCACAAAAATCAAGCCCACGCAGCAGATCCGGATCCTAGGACTCCTGCTGAGGGACGAGGGAAAGGCGTACGCGGCTGTCAACAAGATTAAGACAACGTCTGAGCAAATCCTGAGCATGATCCACAGGGTCACCAACAAGAACCGAGGCATAAAAGAGGACGACGCCCTGCGCCTGGTCCGGGCGTTTGTCGTGTCGCAGATCACGTACTCCGCCGCGTACCCCCAGCTAACGAAGGCGGACCGAGAAACGCTGAACACGACGATCAGGAAAGCAGTAAAGCTTGCCATGGGCTTGCCCGTCCACTCGTCCACCCAGAAGTTGCTGGGCATGGGCAAGCTAAACACGGTGGAAGAACTGGTGGAAGGCCACCTTTCCAACGAAAGAATACGGCTGAGCCGAACCGAACACGGCAGGGCCGTTTTGCGCAAGGTGGGATGGAAGATCCAACCACAACCGACAAAGGAAAGGCTACCCCAGGAATGGAGGGATGCTATAAAGACGAAACCGCTCCCCAGGAACATGCAGCCAGGGAGAAACGACGAAAGGCGCTCCGCGAGGGCGAGAACACTAGCCCGGCAGCTGCAACAGGATCCGAAGACTCTATCGCGGATGCCTCGCTCCCCAAACATGGAACCAGAGCGACGGCGGTCGTCACCACCATCGACTCACTGGTCACCAGCGCATCGATCAGAACGACGAACCCGTCCGAAGCCTAAGAACTGGCCGTGGCCCTCGCCCTCGCACAGCCGGGAGCGAAGACCATTGAACGGACTCTAAGATAGCCTACGCAAGCTACCGCAAGGGAAGACTCTCTCCTGCCGCACTAGCGCTTCTGTCCAGACGCAGGCTACCGGGACGAGCCATAGAGCTCGTGTGGGTGCCGGCTCACTCGAAGGTGGAAGGCAACGAACTCGCCGACCACTACGCCCGAGAACTGACCAACCGGGCCGAGGACGAGCCGGGACTACCGCGCCCCGTCGCAAGCCACAGAGACATTACCGAGCTATACAGGGAAGGCAAGTGTAGGTTCCCCGGACCTCACCAGCACCTCAACAGGAACCAACAGACGATCGTACGCAGAGTACAGGCGGGGTCGCTGGCGCATCCCGTCCTCTTACACAAAATGTACCTGGAGGAGCACGATATCAAGTGCCCGTTCTGCAAGACCGAGGAAGGCACCCTGGCACACGTCATAGCCGAGTGTACTAACCTCACGAACCCCCCAGCACCCCTTCCCCCCAACTTCCCCAACCCCAATCCCTGAGAGCGATCGGAGACGTTGTTGTCCAGCCCCGACCTGACGACCCAACTCGCGCTGGCAGTCAGGGACCAGGAGCTGCTGGATGTATATGGGACCCGCGAAAAAGGTTCCTCCCCATCTGGTGCCTGTGTGCAATAACCACTTAATGGGCTCGATTAAAGTTGATTCTCTCTCCCTCTCTGGACGCTCAAATGCTTATCTTTTTGTTTTCTTTAATCTCTTGAAATTTGCAAGCACGTGCTGTCTGGTTGGAAAGTAATGGAAGAAGTGAGCGGTTGAACAAAATGAACACGCAATTTTTTCTTCCCTAAATTCTCCACGGAGAAATATATCAGTATAATACTGGTTCTACAATCCGAAAATGTCGTTTCTATGTTTGTTCTTTGTCTGTACGGCAATTATTACGTTCTTACACCATTTAAGTTCCACTTACGTGAGTCATCTTGCGAAAAATGCAGCAGGTATGAAGCGAGCGACACGTAGAACGAGATGTGTGCAAGCAAACCGGCTATTGAAATCCAACGGGCAAGCTGACAGACACACGTCGCAGAAGTGGGTGGTCCGCCGGCGCGCGCCACATAGCGGAAGAGTGCCTGAACTAAGCGTCCCTACTCACGGCCTCCGCGATCGGCTGCCGGCGGCGCGCCGTTGCTCCGGCCATCCCATTCGGCGCGTCCCCCAGCAAAAAAATGTAATGCGGCTCACTCCGCAACGTGCCGCGAGGTGGCGGTGTTAGCTGATGGTTCGGCCTCTCTGCACCGGCTCCTCTGAATGGCTTGGCGGAGATTGCGCGGCGGGGTGTCTTCGCTGTCGTAATTCCTCTTGCCTCCCCTGCGGGCGTTTTGTTTAGATGAAATAAGACTTGACTATTATTTTATAAAGTCAGCTTGTCTCAGCAGCTTAGAGAAACTTATTTAAATGAAGCAAAGGTGTGCGAGCGATCAACGAAGGGTTGACCATGTTTCAAGCGTGGAGGGACCTGAGGACCTGACCTGAGTACTGTGGACCTGAGTACCGGTCTATAAGGCCACAGCACACTCACTGGCCATTTTGCAGGCGTATAGCGTGTTTGACAGCTGGCACTCCGTCGGCTCCGAATTTCATTTCCTTATCCAAATACACCGTGTTTTCTTCCATTTTATTTTCTTTGCGAGGCGTGCAATTTTTGGAACCATATCTCGCTCGCACTGACCCCCAACTGCATATTTTTGCGTAATTGAGTATTTAATGCTTCCGCAGTGATTATGTAAACAAAGCCATGCGGCCCCTGGACTCTCTTGTGCGGTGTGGTAGGTAACTGTTTAGTGTGAACAGAAATTGCTATCATTCAAACCAAACATATAAAAGCTAAGTTAGTTCTCAGATGGGACCTGAAATCAGTAACGAAAAGTTCGTGTATTTTAGGTATTCATACCACTCACAGTGCTTATTGCGCTTCCCAGTAGGCACCGAGATACCTTTAAGAACGAAATAAAAACGGAGTACATCTAAGTTAAACTTATTTTTTGTTTGCTGCCGCTGAAAACGAAAACGTAATAGCATAACGCAGATGTGCCACGGAGATTACGATGTCGCTCAGGAATCCCTCAACATAATTCACTTCCAGCATTTTTCAGTCTCAACCGGTATTACGACCTATAAAGATTGATTCGAATGCCAAAAAAAAAAAAAAAAACAGCGGCGACCTGTTGTTTCAAATTAATAGCCTTGGCTGTACAGAATTGAATTAAGACCGTACGCCAGCATAAGAAATAACAATACCTGTTTATGATTTGAACGTCATTTAAACGCGGGAAGTTTCGCTACCGCGGTATTATCGGAAAGGTATAGTCGGTTCCGTGGAGCGTAGTGCGGGATAGTGCATGTGAAATAAACCCGTCTTGTTGCCACCGTAGCTGACATGAAGGCATCACCAGGTGCTTTAATATCACTTTCCATTTCTAAAAGCAGCTATGGCCGTTTATTTTTGCCATACGGAGCGGAAAAGCTGTCAAAAGCCATTCCGCGGACCGGCGCAGCACGGACGGCTGTTGCTTTCAACCATCGGCTCCGCGCGCCGCGGTGCGGCGGAAAGCGCCGAAACGCCTCTTCGACATTACGCTCTCTCCCAGGGGGGTAAAGCGAGCTCTGAGACCGTACGAATCGTGGGCGCTGACATGATACAATTCCCATGGTTGTCAGATCAATTGTATTCAGCCTTCTAAAAAGTTGTTCCGTAATTATTTAACTAAAACAAACAACTGAAGCAAAAGAGTTACAAATAATTGCGTCACTAAATGAAACTAGCTCTATAAAAATCTTTTAGTGTAATTAGGCTTTAATTAGCGGAGAAAGAGTAAGTGCATAGTTCAGTTTTGGTTTCGGTTTTCTTAAAGTGTGCCAGGAAGTGGCGAGGCCCTTGCGCCTGACTTGCGCAGTGTGTGTGTGTGTGCCGTCTCCAGCTCAGATCTGCGTGCGTACAAAATGTGTACAACTGGTACAACTCGGATGCGCGCGCTGAGTAAGTGCCTCCCCGGGCGCTTGCGAGGCTGTCATTCTTTCTTCACGTTAAGCACGCCGGAGCCGGAACAGCGATTCCGATCTGACCTTGACTACCGAAAGGTCATTGCAGGTTACGGAGTGACAGCCAGCGATCGTTCCCGTTGGAAGAGAAATAAAAGGAGCTTTTATAATTGTTCTGTTCCAGTTGTTTTATTCATGCAACTTCTTAAAGATCTGCATGCTTCGAACTTTCGCGTAAGCGTTCGTGAAGGTAGAACGAAAAAATAGGTAACGAAATGCGGTTTCTTTTTTAATCAGTCACAGTAAATCAATGTCAATGTTCTCTCCTCGCGCGCTCTGTGCGGTAAACTACTGCCCATTCACTAATGCGCATTTAGTCCCGCAAGCGTTCCCTTTGAAGTGGTGGAAAGCAGCTAGAACTTGACCAATACAGACAGAAAGGAAAACGGGACACGCCGCGGACGGTATTTCGCATGCATTCTTCCACTCCGTCGGCCTGCGATTGACCGCGCTCTTTCGTTCCTGTGCTTCATACGCCGCGACTCACCGGCAATATCAGTGTTGGCCCATGCGATGTTTTCTGTGTGTGTGTGTGTGTGTGTGTCAATAAAGGTTTTACACTGAGCTAAAGCCACAGTTCACTTCACTTCATTTGAAAAGCATTGAGCGACTCGCAAAATGTCACAGAATGGCAAATAAAGCGGCACAGTGCGAAAATGCACGGATGTCATACGGAGATTCATTTTTCCGTGTGCCCAGTGCGGGTCAGCTGACTCCTTGGCATTCTCGCGCATGCGATCAGTCGCATTCGAGCTTGCGCTCAAGTGTTGTGTACACGTTGCCACATCTTGCTCAAATAGTCTCAGTACATATAAGTCACACGTACGCTAAACCGAAAACACGTCGGTTACCTACCCACAGGAGATAAACTACGCAATGCTGTCGACGCCGCCTACACAAAATCCGCCTGGCCAGCGGTCCGCCATGTTACAATTAATCCCGGCATGCTTCGCTAGCCGGACGCGGAAACGCCACAGTAGCACGTTGCCAGATTACAACCCATCGCTTTCGCCGTTTTTAGTAAGCAAAAGCTCAGCTGGCAACCTTCAAATCGTTGTATCATGTCTGCCACTGTGTGTCGTACGGTTCCAATGCATTGGCTCAGCGGCGCGCTTTCCCTCTAGAGTCAGTATATTATCTCTATGCTCTCTCCGGCCGAATGGGACGGCCGGAGCAACGGCGAGCCTCCGGCAGCCGATCGCGGAAGCCGTGCCCTTCTGCTCCCATTGGAAAGCGGGCGACGCGTTAGGCAATCTTAATACAGGCCGTGTTGCCTGTGTAAACAGCCGATGGGTGGTGGACGCTGTCAGAGTGACGATGTACTTCTTAAAGACGTTAGTAGCTGTTCGAAAATGATAGAACTTATAAAACAAGCAGAGCCGCCAACCTTTGAGCCTTGATTCGAGTAGAGGAAGATTAGCTTGGCTTTCTAGATTAGTTAAGCTCGTGTGATAGGAGTAGTCCGAAATAATAAGCCTTGTCGGGCGGTTTTGTACACATTCAAGTGTATTAGATAAGTTAGAAATGTGGGGATCCCAGATCGCTCATGCGTATTCCAGCTTCGGTGGTAGAAGTCTGGTAGGTTAGCAATTTCACGGATGTAAAACAAAAACGGAAATTTTGCCGCAAATACCTAATCGCGCGATTGGTATCATTGGTAACATTCGTAATGGGAGTTGCCAAAGTAAGATCTCGCGTTAAGTTACGCCAAGATACTTATAGGTTTTACAAATGAAATGCTAGAATTACAATTACATAGTGATGCGAAATGTAGGCCGGCCTGCGATGGATTTACGGTACTGAGGTTTTAGTTGCATTTAATGACATTAACCGTGCATCACACCGACTATATTGAATACTAAGGTCACGCTGGAGCAGTATATTATCGTCGCTATTGTAGATGGAACGACATATGACGCAATCATCAGCGAATAGGCGTATGTTAGAATGAAAATTGGTTGGCAAGTCGTTGATGTAAATTAAGAATAGCATGCAGGGGTCCCCAACTGCCCGTTGAGGCCCTCCTGAGAGAACGGAAGATAGGCTAGAATAGTGCGACTTGGCGAACACAAACTGCTTACTCTTAGTTAAAATTTTGCTACCAAGCGAATAAAGCGGAATCAAGGTTTAAACGAGTTAACTTTAGAAATAACGTGTTATGTGAGACTTCATCAAATGCCTTCTAAAAATATAGAAATAAGGAGTCTACAAATACATTCCTGTCAAGGACGGTAACCTTGAAAGCCCAATAAAAACTTTCCCTCAATATTCAAATTGAAATTTCGGTCACAATAAGAGTGCATTCCTTTGACACGCAGGTAATACGATTGTGGTATGCATGATATATGCAAACCTCACCTTTAAGCTAATTTGCATTGAACGTATGCTAGCAGCCTATCTCTGTACCCAGCTTTTAATAGGGAATGGTGTGTGCTCGTTGAGACTCCTCAATTGCATCATCTGGCTTGTGTTTGCAAGTTAGATTCTCAAATATAAATCTTGAGTGCACGCCTACAGCTTCCTTGTTAGTCTTTGGGTGGCTTGCGGTTTTCGGATAATAGGAACTTGAAAACTCGCCTCACTTTCTGCTATAATTTACAGTAATACAGATGCCCCTTATATAGAGCCTCACAGTTGTCGCGAGCTACTCCGACGGAATCAAGTGCACGCATTTTCGCATGTAGTTCCACGGAACCTCCTGTACAAGTTACTTCGTATACCGTGGGCATTCACGAGTTTGTACTGAATCATGATCACAGCGTTGTGCCGCTCGAAACTTTCGACGGATCTGCAGGCGCAAAGGCAGGTTTTGATAGACACAAAGCACACAAGAACCTCGCGTGATGTCAAATAATTAGCAGCCATCTACTACAGCGCGATCATCGTAGCCAACGCCTATCTTCCGCGTAATTTGATGCTGACTGCCGTGGAAACCGTAGACAAGTAAATACAGGTCGCCCAGAAAGTATGCTCAGTACCCTAGGATTGAAGAGAAAATGGGATGGGGGTTTAGTGAACCGCTGACTCATACACACCGGAAGCCGTTCCAAATAAGTACAAATTTATAAAGAAAATGTGTACTTGACATTCAGAAACGATGTTTGAAGCGTAAAATCCTTGTTTACTCTCGTCTTCACATTGAAAACACCAATACACCTTGTTCAAAAGCAATGTCATACCCTTTTGACCCGTAGTCCTTCGAAGCGGACGGCGATCACCATACTTCCCGTGCCCGTGCGTTGAACACACGCGTGATTTGGAAGGACAGACATAAACCAATAAAACTTCTATAAACGTGATTTAAGATTGAAATCGGAAGATAAAACTTTGGAAAAACAGCCAGCAACTTTATGCGCAGCACAAACGCGGGATCCACACAAACGCACGCACAAGGTAAGACATAGTAGCCAGACTGCAATAGCATCACCTTTAAATTTGACGAAAGTAGTGTTAGTACGGGAAAACTCGTAGCAATATTTCTGGTTGCCAAACCTATAAGTTCATATCTTCAAATTGGAGTTTTTATACGCATAAGTACATATAAATGAAAGGCCCTCACATATTTGCTCTGATTATGAAGAAGTTTCGACGTCTTTTTTTCGGTTAATTCACGGTGGTTCCTTTTCTTCGAGAAAAAGAGGTGGAGGGGAACAAACAAAGTTTAGGATATATTGAAACTGGGAATATGAAGGGGGCTCGGCAAGTCCGTCGACGTGATTCAAGGCAAGGAACAAGCGCGTACACTTGTACAAAAAAAGCTTATAAATTCCCCAAAGCAAAAAAAGAAGAAAAGCTTGGCCAAGATTTCAACCAACGACACTGAAAACTTAGTGTCCTACCGAGTATCGTACCACTGCACTATCTCAACAAGTTGTACGCGGGGACAAATAATTTGGTATAATTACCTATGCGTCAACGACTATTGTTGCGTTTGTCTTGTTTTGGCCGTATATGAGACATTCCGACAGTTTTAGCGCTTGTTTCTCCCACACCGATCTTGCTGACAAGGCCAAATATGCTAGCGCTACAAGCAATTTAGCCAAAGCTCCCTTATTTTGACTCATGAAAAGCTATCGCCGGTCATCCCTGATCTCTTTTACTGCGCCACAAATGAAATGAAATACGCCAATAGTTTGGTAACGCTTGTTTGTCATACACCGATCTTGCAGACAAACACATCACGCTAATACGACAATTTATGACAGCAAACCCGTTGTGTAAAACGACTGGTGACCGCATCGAAAAATTTTGAACTTGTTTAAGTACGTGTAGATAGTGCAAGGCAACATTAGAAAGCAGCCGAAGCGACGA
This sequence comes from Haemaphysalis longicornis, assembly GCF_048455015.1. Classification (NCBI taxonomy): domain Eukaryota; kingdom Metazoa; phylum Arthropoda; class Arachnida; order Ixodida; family Ixodidae; genus Haemaphysalis; species Haemaphysalis longicornis. The sequence continues at coordinate 68,686,011 of NW_027526225.1, read as the reverse complement.
GCGGCGCGAAAACCGTAATGGGTACTGCAAACCGTCTCTGTGGGCGGCATCAACGAGCGCAGAAAACATTACAGGGCGCAGAGGCCGCTCCCAGCGGCCCGTGTAAAAATAGAATATAGAATCCCTGCCTACACCCCTCAAAGACATCTGTACAGCTGATTCAGCTTGTCGCTAACAAAAAGCAACCAATGCTGCAGCAAGAAACAACTGTACTTGCCTTGGTATGAGCAAAAGCATATGTTGACAGGTATTTGGTGGGGCTTCTGACTGTTACTTTATAAAGGGAAAAGGCAGTGTGGACAGTCACGACACAGACGTTTACGTCTAGCGTCTTTGAGACTCTTTTGGTGGATACAGTGCAACGTGCGGTTATACGGAACCAAATACGTCACAGTAAACAGTCTGGCAGTACATGGCAGCCTTCATGGAAAAAAAAAGCTGAAAGTATGGCTAGCCTCATCTTGTTATGCTAACAGTTTGTTGCTTCACCCCAGTGTTTCTATAGATTAACATGCCCAATCAGCAGCTGTTTTTAAATACTCAAATTCCTATTGGAGTATTGTAAAATTTATTCTCAGAGATTTATTCACCCCCACAGCCCCCCGAAGACAATTTTGAGAACCCCCCAAAATTGAAACACCTGTTGAACTCAATTTATCCATCTTCTAGTAAACTCCATAACATTCCCTGAAGGAACAAGAGATGTCAATTTCATTGAAGATGATGAATGGTGCTTTTAATTTTGTTCTGTTGTCAACTTAGCAGGAATCACTGAGTGTGTTTTTGCGTGTCGTATTTTATGTCACATAATGCTGTCAGTTCACTTTGCAACAGAGTGGACGTGCTGTGTATATACGTCACCTAGTCTTATCTAAGGTTACTGAATTGCTGGCTGAACAGTCGACCAAATAGTCGAAGTACCAGTCCTTGCCCTGGAGCAGACATATGAACTCCTCCTGGTGTGTGTGGAGGGGTAATAGGAGTAACAGATTGGAGAAATACAGAGAGAGGGCACGAATTACAACTAACACACACAATAAAGAGTAAAAATGAAAGGGTGTCGAAAGTACTGAAAGTTATAAGCAAAGTTAACACGGTGTGCAGCAAGCACAGCAGCACTCACAAAAGTCATTTTACTCATAAAAAACTTGCAAGAAATACGACAGAGGAAAGAGGGGTGGGGGCTCCACAGCGCCATTCATAATAGATCTGCACGCAGTGGTCAACGAATTCAGCAACACTGCAAAAGAGAACGTACCCTAGAAAGACGTCCACGTTCTGTCTATCCATGCATACCACTGGGTGGGCACAATTTGTGCAAATAAAACAATGGCTCACATCTGCAACAGGAAAAAAATAATGGTGGGGCGGGGGGGATTGCACCTTGCCATTTGCATCCAGTCTGTACAAAGTTGCTGACAAGCACAGAATAACCCGTACCCACACACCGCAAAAAGAGGCAATAGGAGCTTAAGCACTGCAATTGACTACGAAATCATCACCCCGAATAGCCAAATAGGTTTTTGTTGAAGATCAAAAAGTGTCATTGCTCAGTACCTTTAATCTTTTTAATCTGACAAAAAAACAATGCGGTATTCATTGACTCTGCTCTCCACATCGTTAACTCTCATTGTTTCAAACTTGACGGGACATTGGGCGTTGGTTGAATGAGCAGAAGCTTTCATAGATATCACTCTGGGCAAGACAACAGTGTACGTTATGTTTTGGCAGGATTTGAATCACAACTTTTAGCCCCTTTAAGGCTCAACTACAGAAAACAAACTGAAAACAGAGGTGAGAATTCCACAAATAGTTTATTCGTCTTCGACTGCTGACCAGACTTCCCAGAGCCTGTATGACAAGATTGGTCATTTTCAACAAATTGAGACACGTCAAATAAGAGCGTTTTCTAAATAACCAAACTTAATATGGTCATCTCTAAATACTGAGTAGCGTCAAGAACGTTGGTCTAAACTAAGCTTCTGCTTGATTTCGAACGTTTGTTTACTAGCAAAGAATTCTTTTTTGGAAGCCTTGACATTCTTATATTAAACGTTTTAACTGCTTAGTGATAATTGGGCCACAGTTTTAAGCAGGCGCTGGTGAAGCAGCCCATATTTTGTAGTGCGGACAAGTGAAACTTACGAATGAACTGAATGACAGAGGTACAATTATGCATCCTCCAGAAACATTGACAGAACAACATGTTAAAAAAAATTTTCAATTTTGCTTAAGTAAACTAAGAGTGCAAGGTGTCAGCGTTTGTACTGTACCTTATTTTGTACTGTACCTTGTACTTTGCATGCTTTCAGTGATGACACGGTAGACCATATGTTGTTGGAGATTTGTTACAGAAAGCATAGGACGTTCTGGGCTGATTTGTGCAATATGTCACATGTCGCAAGACTACCTTGAAGACATATCGTAGAAATTCTATGTCTCATGATTGAAATCCTAATATTGTGAACATGTTGTCGGCCTTTTTTTGAATTGTGGTTCGACTGTTTAGGATATCAGACCTTTATGATGTTGGAGTATATCGACATGACGTAGATGTCCTTACGATGTCGAAGACATGTCGTAACACTTACTCGGCATGTCTTTGAAATCTTTGCGGTATCAGACCTTTACGATGTAGAGGACAGCGATATGTCATTAATATCCTTACGATGTCAATGACATGTAAGTCTTCGTCGACATGTCGTTCAAATCTCTGCGATGTCGAAGACATATGGCTGAAATTTTTACGATATCATTCATGTCGTACGGATATCATTGCCATATTTTCAGCAGGGCGTTCATCCCTGCAAATGCTCCCCTCTAGATTAACCATTCATACTAAGAGAAGATGTGTGGGCTCGTGCAAACACTTCATGGGGAATGACTGTCGTTCTAGTAGTCCGAAAATTCTGATTTCTTGACCACTTTTAATACTCACGACAACGAAAACGTCACTTTGAAGCTTTTATTGCAACACCGTGTAAGCAACACACGCAATACAAGTAAACCATACTCCACTCTGAATGTCGGAAAGTGTCTATTTCAAAGGCCTTTTGGGCACACCTGGTCAAGGCGATGCGCCCGGTATTCCGGGTAACTGCTGCCCTTTGCGCGAGCTTGCTCCCCTTGCAGGATATATTTGCCTGTTAAGGGGACACAACTATCTTGTGTCACCATCAACAAGGAGTGCATGTCGTCACACTACTGCAGTAAGAAATAGGGCAAGAAAACCAGTGTTTTCCGGGGTATGACGCAAAACTCCAAAAAACGCAGTTTCCAGCAGCCCCAACAAGAACACCTACAAAATACCCCAGAAAGCACTAAGATAGAAGCAATATCAACGCTTTATGTAGTGCAGCCAAACGTAGCCTGTGAACTGCACTTTTGCAAGACTACGGATCAATTAGGAGCCTTGTCATGGTCGTTAACATGCGAAACTCAGGAATTGTTGTTTTTCCGACCCCCGCAGAAAAGACGCCACTCAAACCAGCAATACAACTTGGGGACTCATTCTCCCTAACTCAAGGCATTGAACCATTGTATCAGGGAAGCAGAAAACATTGGATATCTGAAGATTGCTCATTATTCGCATGCTCGGGCGTTATACTGCTCAGAGTGTTACATAGCATGATACAACGGCCTCTTCCCTCTCTTTCACAATATATGTAAGGAAAAAAACGCTTCCTGTCAGCACCAGCTCTAAATGAAAATGGTTTGACAGCAATACAAATAAAAACCAAGTAAAAATATTTAATCATTGGAAGAAAAGCTGCTTTATTGCGCTTAGGGTGCGGGTTTGTCGAAAAAGTTCATTATTTATTTCTTGCTGTGAGGCCGAAGAATGCGTTTTTATTTGCAAAATATATTAAGTGCCACGTGTTTTTTTTATTTTACGTGTTTTTTTATCCTCATTTTTTATTGGGTATATGTTTGCCGCTATGAGAATAAATTACGCTTTCCAATATTCGGGTTCATCATAAAATTAGCGCAGAGCGATGACACAGCGTCTATCGTAATTTTCCCGTACTTTTTGATCGCAGTATTACAATTGAAAGTGAACTTTGGTATCACTGCATACCGCTCTTGAATCTTATCTGTCGGGCGGTGTTAATTTCGGCCCTTGGCGGTTGCAAAATTCGCTACAGCGCTGCAAGCTCTTCACTAAAATTTGAACACAACTTCAGCAATTTTTGCATAAAAAAAAACACTGCATTCTGATAAAAAAAAAGAAAGATATTACCCGTGAGGTACAGAAAGATACTAGGGTTCTGTACAGGGCTCTTATTACGGCGGTCAGACCGTGCCTTCGAGGAAAATTTTATATTGCCGTTCTGTTGTGGTCCGGCAGATTAAGGCTTAGGGTTCCGTAAAATATGGAGAAAAATTTCATTATTCAGCCATTTTACATCCCATTTTAACAGTTGTGACTACTTTTATTCTGGACGTGGTGGCGGTTACGAGGGACATCTATTTTCCCCTACTCAGCATCAGGGTGCACGCGTCCCTTGCAGATCCGGTGTTTTGCCAGATTGGTTATATGTTCTCTGCTTAAAATGTCGCGCTTACATTGAACATTTAATATACCTGTGAATAATTCTTGTCTGCTAACAGCACCGTGTTGTTGTTTTAGTGTTCACATGTTTGCCTAAGACGTTAGAGCCTTTCAAGAGTCTCGAGCACGTGGTAACCACGTTTTATGAGTTTTCGCACATAATATTGATTAAACTTATTTTTAAATAAAAACGTTAGCGGTTAGGTTCCGTTTTGTAAGCTGGTCCTTATCGGGCACCTATTTATTGCGTTTTTAATTGCGTTAAAATTGCGTGTTTTTTTATTTTAAAAATTGCGTTTTTAATATTGTATGTTTAGGGGGAAAAGTGGCAAATATGGACCGAAACCAATAAAAATTAGGTAATAGGGGGCAGTAGATCTCAGCGAATCGAGTGCCATTGGTTTTAAGAAAATCTAACACTCCGAAGCTAAGATATAAGCTCACGAACTTCAAAAAAAAACCTCCGTCGCATGCCCCTGCGCGAGGGACACGAGTAAATGCAGAGCATTGGGGGTGGTCACGTGGCGTAGGTTGTGGTTGTTGGTGGCGGTAGTTGTAGTTGTTGTTGTCGTAGGGGTTGGGTAGTTGGGTTGGGAGACGAGAGATAGAGAGAGAGACGAGAGACGCAAGTACGTAACGTGTTATTTACTGCCATCGTTTGCACCCCACCTTCTCTGCGGGGCAATCGGTTGGATCTTCATTATTATTCTTTTCTTTCTTTTTTTTAAGCAGAACAAAGGAGTGAGCCGCGCGGATACCCGCTTTATATTCGTAGCGGGCGCAGTAGAGGGAGAGGAGGTAGCACCTGCTGCTGCAACGCCTCTTTCAGCGACGGAGCACGCGCATGCGCACCCGCACCTGTTGTTGAGAGCGAGGAGGAGTGGGGGAGGGGCGCACGTGCTGGCTGGCTGCGGACGCCGATCGCCAATGGACGGGTGACATTGTGAGTTAAAATGCTCTGCATTTAAAAAAGGGCGAATGGCGAAAAGCCCCCCCCGCCCCTCCCGTCACCGCAGCTCACCTTTCATACGTCCGTCCCCGCTGGCCGCCGCAGAAGCAGAAACAAGTCGGAGGGCCCCCTCAAGTGGGAGCAACACCAACGTTGCGGGAGCATAGGGTGCTGTTAGCCTTTCCGTTGGTCCAATTCGCATCGTGTGTCCGACGTTTCGTCCCTTCATTTGGCACACGGCCCTAATCTTGGCGCGTTTGGTGTGTAGTGGACTAAATGTCCTTCGTAAATGCTGCAGTTACTCTTACTTTATCCCATTTTGACGAAGAGTGCATCAGCTGACTTCGGCGGCAGTTCCAGCTGACGTTCGGGATTTCGGATGGTTAAGTGTCTGTGAAGTTCTCCAGACGTGTGACCGTCTGGCGAGATTTGGCGTTGCGCATTTCGCACGGTACGCGCAATGCGGCTACACTGAAACATTACAGCATGCCTTGTTTCACTGTCCTGTAGCGGCAAATTTTTTGAGTGTATTAAGCAGGCTGTTCGGGCTCACACATCGAATGAATACATGTTCAAATGATGTGTTCGTCAATTTTCTGATGTGGGCTGGTGTTATTGTTTTGTGGAGAAATCGTGATTCCGCATGTCTTCGAGCACGGCCGCAACTGCCGATGTTCCCACTGCTGCTTCGTGTCCGGTCGATTCTGATGAGTCATTTTGAGCACACGTTGGCAGCTCTAGTTGAAGAAGCCCTCCTTTTGCGCTGGTCTACGCGCTTTATAGTAGTCAGGAGCAACGTCCTGAGCGTTTCTGTAGTGCCGTACTGAGTTCCGCATAGTTTATTAACTCGTTCTTTGAACGCTGGAGAACTTTTTGTGCCTTGATTTGTAGTGGCTTGTTGCCCACCCAAAACAATTTTTCTGCAGTGTGCAGAATGACAATGTTGGTTTGACATGAAAACTCATTAGATAATTTTCTGTTCTTAGGGCAGCGCTGTTGCCACTAGTCGGTGCGGCCTCATACTTAGGTTAATAAATTCTCTTTGTGGCCTCCAGGACACGCATTGCACGGCCTACCCCAATCTGCGGCAGATGGGGCATGCCGATTGCTGAAATCCTGTTCAACACAAGCGACGGTGCCACCGTCTCAGCAAGCAAGCGATTGCTCTTCTCTCCGGTTCTTCTCTGGCGCCAATCAACGCGTGCCGTGTGGCAAGAGAGTGCCTTAAAATTCCTAAATACACTGATACACTGCCTTCTTCGCCCGTCCTTAGGATTCGCGCTAGTAGACATGGCCTGATTTACCACCACCTCGAAATCAAAACTAGAGAGCTGGAAATCACGAGGGATGTACAGGGAGAAAACCGTTATTAACCCGTTAAATAATATTGCAGGAATTGCAGAAGAATTAAGGACATTATTTATGTTGATGGTATTACAAGCTACGGATTTCTGGGTGATAATGTCTACTCCGCCCGAGGAGTTAGCGCAGCCATCTTTGTCCTTTATAGATACCGTACAATTATTTAGAAAGTTTGTATGATTACTTTTGAGGAGTGTTTCCTTCGCACCCATTGAACTTGGCTGATTGGCTTGCAGTATTTCATAGACATCACTAAGAGTTATGATAAAGCCTCTACAGTTTCATTGAAGTGTGTTTTCTCTACCCATTATTTACAGTTTGGAGCGACTGGAAGTGCGTGCGTGTGCCTATCAACAGTCTTTGGGAGACACCATTCTTGTATTTTTAGGCTTCTCTAGAGTTTTAGAATAACGGACCCGTTCTTCTTGCTGCTACGCAAGAAGGAAAAGTCCGACGTGCACGCCGTCGTCGGAAATCCTCATAGCACCCGAAGGATTTGTTACCTAGGACCACATAGCCTTGTAGCTGCTCTTTGCTGTAGGCGCCACCACCAAAAATGTCGGAGGCGCCACGGATGGAACAGGCGCTGCAGTGGGGGTAGGAACCGCTCCGGTTCCATCCGCGTCCACCAGAGCGTGTTCGCCACTGAACCAAGATAATGGGCATCATTTGGCGTAAACAGCAGTGTTGCGTCGTCAAAGTAAATTGTATATTTTGTTGTTCGATCGATATGTATTATTCATGATATAAGTATCGAGAGGTACAGGACCTAAAACGTTACCTTGTGGTGTGAATTGATTGCATTGGCGAGGGTATGGTGTTTTGTATCTAGGTACGGCTTTCTATAGTGCAGGTACGACTTAATTAGATGGACTGCTATGCAATAAAACCTAAAGTAATTTTTAAAGTAAAAGTTCAAGACTTATACAATCGAATGCGTTCCGGAAACGAATACGAACTCGCACTGCAAGTAATCACATTTAATGGCCAACGTCTGGCGTAACAGCATTAATAAATGAAATAAAATTTTAAAGTTACTTAACATAAATTCGCTTGGTCTAGCAATGCAAGCTGTGTTCATCTATTTATTCCATAAGCACTTTAGCGTTTTCAACTGGACGCGAACATGCTTCTTGAAAGAATAATCAACATTTTATAAAACCTTAATAAACTATTTTTTGTTTCAAAAATTCAAGACAAGCTCTTAAATATATTTTTTCTGTATCTTTAGAAAATACTTGTAACTGACAATTGGTCGGCAAATTAATAAGGCGGTAGTCTCCTACTCTCCCTTTTTTCCGCAACGCCCAAACTTGCAATTCACATTTTGTCGAGGAACACTAAAGAAGATAGGCGCATCATAAATGGGACCCAAAACGGATGCTACGATATCTAATACGTGTTTTACATTTGTTATCTGCAAGCGGGCTACGTCACAGGATCTGCTGTTTAGTTAGGCCTTGAAATACACCAACTATCTGAGATATACTTGGGGGTCTAAAGTATATAGTCCGAGGGCAGTCATCTGATATGTTGTGTTAGGCACGCCTATCTATCATAGCGATCACACAGTTTGCCTAGCAATCGTTAAATACATCTTGCAAGTTGTCTCTTGATAATTCATTGCCGTGAGAATTCATTGCGGGTTTTCGGGTGGTACGGGTTTTTCTTTGAGTAGTTCGTTCATATTGTTCCACTTTTTACGATTGTCCTTCTGGCATTCGTGAAACACACCAACTGCACTGTTGCTCTGTGCAGTTGATTGAATAATGTTTTGCAGAAACGTTGAACAGCTCGTGTACCTCCTAGATCCCAGATTTTAGCAAATTTTTATAGACAGAGTGTCTTGTTTTTATTTAGGTTGCTTATTTTTTAACATCACAACATTCTCCTCGAGAAATGCTTGTTTTGGGGACGAGGGGTGTAAACATTATGAAAACACAAAACGCTATGAGCCCGACATAATACTAAAAAATACAGAAAAAACTAATACATATAAAGCTTTTCACGCGTTTACAGCAGTGTACAAAGATTACAGCTGTACAATCAAGCGAGAGCAGCGTACTCAATGAAAATCGGTCAGGGCATCTTCCACTCATGCGCAACTCAGCGGTGCTAGAGTGCTGCGGAAAACAATTAAGTGGAAGCGTTAGCAACAATGTTCGGGTAGGGTGCTGCACTATTTATTAGTTTGGAAGAACGTACGGTGGGAATATAGATATGCTGCACGAATATTGCCTAATTGTCCTTTTCTTCTCCCTTCATCTGGATGTGTTCATGGAGAGCTGAAGGTACTCATGTCAATCTATTGTTACTTTCTCACACACAATCTGTTCCAAGAATGAACGCCTAAAAATGTCATAGAGTGTCCCACGAAACAAAGCACTTTAAACCTCCAGCGCGATAATCATGACTGTACTTGTTAGTAATGCACCGCACATAACAATTTTGAATTGCCGTATTTACTTGATTCTGAGCAACCCCCGATTCCAACCATCCTTCTCAACGTTGCGGGAATAAACGTTGCCGGATTTTGGGAATAAAGTGCTGGACACATGTACGATTGGTACAAACGAATCGCATGCGACTGATCGTTACGACTGTCGCCACGACTAGTCCTACGCGTGAATTTGAGACACATGACCTGATGCGCGCATACGATGCGTCGTCGGCGTCGCTCCAACCACTGTTTTTTCTCCATGGTCAACTACGACGATCGCTGAGCTGAATTTGTAGATTCCGCTCGTTTGTTCGCAAGACATGGATAGAGCAGGCAATCGTGACGCGTTTACTGCCTTCGGAAACAGTCCGCGCACACGCCGGCCGCGCCTGCCAGCTCTGCACACTCAGCGGCTCGAACCGGCGCAGACCACGGTAGCAACCGCTTGTCGCTGCTCTTCTGAATCCATCTGATCGTTAAAATGAAGATCCACATGCGAGAAAGTAGGTGTTATTGTGGTGAAAAATTGTGCTAGGGATTATTGTCCGGGCTTATTTTAAAAGCGGCGATGAGATATCCGCCGCGATGGAAGGCTACGCTGATACGCATTCATATAATTTCGAGGTACCCCGACAGTGATTCACTTTGGGACCTCCTTCTGCATGTACCAAATATTGCATTTTAATGAACAAATTACATTTTTAGTAAACCTTTGAACCTTCAACCTCCAAAGATAAACCCTCATAATTCTGTGTGGTACAACGAAAGTTATAAATATATTTGCTATTTCCAACACCGTGAGCCAGCCGACATACTTCGGTACCATGCGTATAAGTTCTTGATCTTGCCTAACTTGATAGTTGGTTACATTCCACATGGCCAAACTTTCTTCATTCAACGTTTGCTACAAAAGATGAAGCAAAGGTTAAGTTAACGTGCAGAAAAACACGCCGTCTATCTTGTTTTTTTTTTATCAACTGTCAGTTTAGGTAAAAAAAATAGTAGCCTTACAGTGACCCATGCCGCATTGTACCCGCCAGTTGAGCGAAAACCAAAATACCGCATCAAGCCCTATAGTTAAACCGCTAGTGTGTTCCTTTACAGCCTTCGAAGTTTATACGCTTGCAGTCTCGTGATGTTCCCCGGATGGGGAAAACACAAGGGTGGCGTAGCTTGTCTCGTAATCGGACCATCTACCTTATCTCTCCACAGAATACATGGTGCTGAAATTCGGGGGTTCGGGCGTAAGCTTAAGTCGCGATATTTTCGTGCGCCAGCTGTAGCATTCGCGACGTTGCCGCAATGTGAGCTTCTCTAGTACTATCGAGAATTCGGCTTCATGGGATCCGGTGCGGTCGCAAAAGCTTCGTTGTGCCAAGTTACCGCCAGTGTGATAGGCCATCGGAGCTATGGCAGTGGTTTAGGTGCCTAGGTGGATACTGCTGACGATTTGCGGTGAGGGAGTGAAGAGATTTACTGGAACCTGTACCTGTGTAGTGTCTTAGTTATGGAGTAGCTCAAACTGAGATATTCTTTCAGCTTGGTCACTTGAGGAGACAGTGGTAACAGAAATTACTGTTTTCTTAACTTTGCATAATGTGTCGCGCCTTATGATCAATTTTCTTCAAATGACGCATTCTTCAAAACGATGTGACAATGCTGGATTAACTGTGCACTGAACCGGTGTGTTTTTAAAGCAGGACTAGGCACACTGTTTGGTCCATCGCGCCGTCCCTGTGCTGCGGAATCGGCTGTTCGCCAACCAAGAAAACTGCATGCCAATCTTCTTTGAGTGTCGTAACTAACCTATTCATCATTTATTTATGACTAGCGCTACTGCTTCTCTACATCCTTCCTAGCTTTCCCCTTAGTATATGTACTTGTAAACATACGTCCCCTTTCAAGTGACAATATGCTAAGCTTATCGACATAAGAAATGACTACATTGCAAGCAAACGGGAGGGCATCCATCAAACTGTACGTCAAAACAGGGTCAAATCGCCGTATTAAAGAGAACTACCCTTAAATTCAACCCCAAATAAATGCATTCGGTCGTAACCTTCGCGTGACCTGTGCTATACGAGAGGTGTTAAGCCGGTTCTAAAAGTGCCAAAATACAAGAATGTGGAAGAAAGTGTGTCACACAGCGTGAAAACACTATAACATTGTAGTTTAAGTAACTAAACGAATTTACCCTTTGGAACCATCTTGGAGATCGCTCATCAATCTTTCTAAAGTTACCTTCTTTTGACCTAACAGAATACGACTGCTGCGAAGGTTAAATATAGTAGACAGTCAACAAATATGTGGGTCAGCCATGCGAAACGACACTACAGCATTTTTTATATAACTGTAGATATAGCCTCTGATAGTATACGAAATGCATTCATCGTGATTTTAAATGTAACCTTCTGGTAGCCTACAGTAACACGCCTGTTCTTTTGCAAGCTTGAAAGATTCAATGGGAACAGAAGTAGGGGAACTATTTTTTTAAATCTATGGGAAATCACTAAGGCGCCCTTTATTTATCCCATAGTTTACCCCTTGAAGCTTATCGAAGCCATTTATCACCCTGTGCATTGTAGGTCTTTTGGTTTTGTGACGCACTTATGCCATGAAGGCAAATTGCAGAAATTTGTCGTTCTGGATTTTTCTAGCATAACCTCGGGCATGTGGCATCGGATTTATTTTAAAAAATTACACCATCTTCCCGCAGGGGAACCGTGAGTAGTATCTGAAGCAGGCATGGAGTCGATTCAAGTGCCCAATAGTTTGGATGATGATGATGGTTTCAGCTTAATGGCGCAAGGCCGACATGGGCAAAGAGTGCCAAGCACAAAGTTATTTGATGAGGAGGGAACACGAATAAAATCAGTTAAAGGCTATGAGCACGGCTGGTGTAAAGGGCCGGGGTGAATACCAAGAGTGGTTAAAAGATAAATAAGGCGGCTGGTGTATAGGACCAGGGGTAAAATTATGGGTGGAATGAGATGAGTTGTAAGAGCACTTCTGATAGGAACTTAAAGGTGCGCTGAACAGAAAACATGGCATCGTCTACTAAGAAGTATGACGGGTGTGGTGGAATATGTCGTGTGTGTAGTTGTGGCAAGTGTTTGCGTCGTGTAATCTCGAGTGCCTTACATTGTATGAGGATGTGGATCATGGATAGGGCCTCCCCGCACCTCCTGCACAGAGGTCTTGGAGATCAAGTGAGAAGGTGCGAGTGCGTTGCATGTGTGTTCCCTATCCGTAATCTAGCCAAGGCGACTTCAGTGTATCTATTGCGTGTGTTGGTGGTAGAGGTCAAGAGTGAGGTTTTATTACGTGTAACTTGTCTGTGTGTTCACTCCAGTGTGTTTGCCATGTTTTGTGAAGTTGTTGTCTGATGTGTGGCTTCACGTCAGTGTAGGGTAATGTGGTTATGTCTACTGTATTCAAGAGTGTAGCAGCAGCAGCCATTCAATCCACTGCTTCGTTCCCGGCTATACCACAGTGGCCAGGGACCCAGCAAAGGACCAGTTCAAATTTGTGGACATACACAGACATAATATACCCTTGACTATCAGATTGACAACATTGTTTTTGGAAGACTTTGTTGACGACAATGCCCACACAACACTGAGGGAATCTGTATATATAATGGATTGTGGGATGTGGCTTTGAAGTATATGATTAACAACAAGAAGTACACCGTAAGCGTCTGCCGTAGTATTACAATTGAGTGTTCTAGTAACATTAAGGCCGGGACCAGGTGCCGCGCAAGACACAGAAGTGGCAGTTTTAGAGGCATCGGTATTCAGTTCAGAACATTGATACTTCTGCTGCAAATAAACGAAGTGCTGAAAATTGCAGATGTGGGAGCTCGGTTTTTATCTATATGTGTAAAAGATGTGCCGCATGATACAGGGCGGACATGACATGGTGCCACAAAATTTGTTACAGATGTTTGGATGGTGTCTAAAAAGGAGACGGAAAGCTCTGACGCTTCTTTCCTAATTCTGTAAGGGAAGGGCGCAGAGAACGATGGTCGATTTAAAAATTCAGTCAGAGATGTGTCATGAAAAACTGATTTAAAAGGATGGTGAGGCATGGATGATATTTAAAGGCATAAAGAAGGTCTGTGTATGCTCGCTGGCGTTGTAGGTTCCATTTGTTGCACTCAACATAAAGGATTTCGACCTGGCTAGTGCGGAAGGCGCCACACGCCAGGCGGAGCCCCAAATGAGGCACTGGGTTCAGCATTTTGAGGGATGTTTTACTTGCTGACCCATAAACAACGCAGCCGTAGTCCAATCTTGAACCTATCAGGCTGGTAAAAAGTAAGCGCCAAAATAAATGTGAGAGAGAACCTTCAGGATAGTCATTGTTTTTTTAAGCATTTATGTTTTAGTTGTTTTGTGTGTGGGATGAATGACAGCTTTTCATCAAAGAATACACATAAAAACTTGTGTTCCTTTTTGACAGGAATCGAGACACCATTGGGTTGAATGTCTGGATCTGGCCATGCCACGCCTGTTGGAAAACAAACACAAGTGCACTTCCCTGGATTAAATTTAAAACCATTGATATCTGCCCAGCCCGCTAGCTTGTTAACACCAAGCTAGACTTGAAGCTCACAGACAGACAAGTTACAGGATTTAAAGGAGAGCTGAACGTCGTCTACATAGATTGAACAGGAAATTCATGGTGACAGCGCAATTCTAAGGGAATTCATTTTCACAATAAAAAGGGCGCAACTTAAAACTCCACATTGCGGCACTCCATTTTCCTGCACATGTACCCTTGAGAGTGCAGTTCCAACTCGCACACGAAAGGTTCGTTGAGACAAGTAGCTGGCAAGTGTCTTCATTATGTTACCCGACATGCCGAAGGACTTCAGGTCGCTTAGGATGCCATACCGCCACGCAGTATGATGCGCTTTTTCCAGATCAAAGAATACCGTCATACAATGTTGTTTGTGGAGGAAACCATCCTCTATATAAGACTCGAGCGCGACGAGTTGATCATTAGTGGACCGCCCTGCCCTGAAGCCTGCCTGGCACCTCTCGAGAAGACCATTGTACTCAAGGAAGTACACCAGCCTCCTGTTTATCATTTCTCGAGCAGCTTGCACAGGTACATTGTAAAGCCGATGGGCCGGTAACCGGCAAGAGACGAGGGGCCCTTTCCTTTCTTCAGGAAAGCCACTACTATGGCCTTCCTTCAAAACTGAGGAATGTGCCGCGAAAGCCATATGTTGTTGTATAGAAGTAGGAGTGTTTCAAGAGTGTCTGGGTGTAGGGGTTGTATGATGGTGTATGTGATTTTGCTTGCACCTGAAGCTGAAGGCTTACATGTGCTCAGAGCAGCCTTCAGCTCATGAACTTAAAAAGGAGAATTGTAAGAAGTGTGCGACTTGTTGTTATCACGCAGGGACTTCTTTTCTACTTATGTTTTGTGTTTAATGAAAGTGTTTGTGTAGTGCGCTGAACTGGACACGTGTTCGAAGTGTTGTGCAAGTGTGTTAGCCTGGTCTTCCAGTGCGTCCCCTGTTGTACTAACCAGGGGCAGGCTGTGTGCCTGTTGTCTCTTTAGTTTTCGTATTCGTGTCCTGACTTTGTGTGTGTCTGTGTAAGAGTTTATAGATGTGAAGAAGGTGTGCCAACTCTCTCGTTTTGCCTCACGGCGCACACGTTTTTCAAACGCCTTGGCCTGTTTCAACAAAATAAGGCTACCCCACGTGCTCTACCGACGAAGGATACCCCACGCCTTGTTCTGGGCCTCTCGCACCCGCCTGCAGTCCTCATTCCACCACAGCCTCCTCTGGTTGCGTGGGACACCAGAGGCGTGGGGAATGGACTTTTTGGCTGCGTTGAGGATGTGCGCCGTGAGGAGTTGGGTACCTTCTTCAACGTGCAGGTGTCCTATGGATGTGTGGTGTAGTTTGGATGTCTCTGTAAATATATTCCAGTTAGCTCTTGCTTCAATGGACCTGTTTTGGGAAGAGAGACTGCATGGGCCTTTACCTATGTATGTTTGTGAGGTGGGGAAATGTTCACTACCATATTGGTCTGTGCCCACGCCCCATTCGAGACATGGAAAGAGAACTTCGGAGCCAATAGCCAGGTCAACATATGGGTGTCTGTTGTTACCTACATTAACGTATGTCGGCTTATTTTTGTTGAAGAGGCATGCTCCTGAAGATGTAAGGAATTTCTCTATCAGGCGACCTCGGGCATCTGTGCGAGGAGAGCCCCAAAGAGAGTTGTGAGCATTAAGGTCGCCTGTTAAGATGTATGGTTCGGGCAGCTGGTCGACCAGCGCCTGGAAGTCAGAGCTCGAAAGTGCCAAATCAGGACGAATGCAAACGGAGCATACCGTTATCAGCCTAATAAATATTATTGTGCGTATTGCTAAAGCCTCAAGGACAGTGTTGAGAGTTATTGGGTGGCATGATAGGGATTATAGGGCTATTATGGCTACACCGCCCGAAGAGTGTGTGCAGCCAGCCCTATCTTTTCTGAACACGATACAGCTATTTAAGAAATTTGATTGATTGTAATTTAAGTGTGTTTTTTGGACACGCAATAAACTTGGCTGACGAGCATGCAGAATCTCATATACGTCATCAAGATTATTCAGAAGGCCTCTGCAGTTTCATTGAACAATATTTTATCTTCCCATTATGATGTGTTAGAACTACTGGAGTCTGACTATTTACGCAAGGTCTTTCGGTGCTTGCAATTGGGAGGGGTTTCTTTACCTTCTCTGTAGGTTTAAATGGAGGGACTCGTTCCTTCCGCTGTAAAGAAGACAGGAAATGTGCCATATCTACCTCATCATCAGATTTCCAAAGGGTACCCGGCGTACCGGACCCCCCCGAACTTGGCACCCTTTGCGGTGCCCTTCGTTTTGGCCGCGACCGACGAGGGCGTGAGGAGCGTCCCAGCTGGCACAAGCGGTGCGGCGGAGGTGGGAACTGCTGCAGTTTCCTTCGTCTCCATCTCCTCCCGGCCCTCGCGTGTGCTTCGGGCCTGTGGAGAGGAGGAAACAGAGGGTGCAGCAGCATCCCCAACGGACGTGGATGTCACCACAGCCGGCAGGGCAGTGGCGGGTTGGGCTGCCCGAGGCAACCCAGGGGGGAGGTAGAGGCGGGACCAGGTCTGACTCGCGGTACTGGGTTCCCGCCGAAACCAGACGCCGCTGCGACCCTGGCGAGCTGCGTCGGCGTATCTCCCCAGGGGGAACGAGGCGAACCTCTTTCGCGCCTCTGGGAAGGTGATGTTCTCAGTAACCTTTACCTTGATAATCTCCTCCTGGTTGTACTTCTCACATTTTCGAGAGTAGGCGGCATGGGGTCTCTGGCAGTTGGCGCAGGCGAGGGTTGAAGATGGACAATTGTCAGATGAGTGATAATGCTGGGTGCACATTGCGCAGGTCAGACGGCCATGGCAACAGTTGGTTCGGTGCCCGAACCGCTGGCACTTAAAGCAGCGGTGGGGGTTAGGGATGTATGGCCGAAGCGAACATCGAATGTATCCTGCGTTATTGAGTTCTGGTAGTGTTGATCGATCAAAGGTTAAGATCGAATGTTTAGTAGGAATTTCTTTTTCTTCTCTGCGTATCGTTATGCGCCTTAGAGCTGTTATGCACTGACTTTTCAGGCACTCCAGCAGATCGGTTTCGGTTTCAGTCATGAGGTCGGGATCCGAGATCACGCCCTGTGAGCTGTTAAGGCTTCGGTGGGGCGTGACCGTGATGTCAAGATCTGAATTGCGTGTCTGGCTCAGGAGATTTGTTGCCTGCTGCTGGTTATTGACTTCAACCAACAGTTGTTTTGTTCTCTGTTTCTTTGCTTTCTAGGATTTTCCCATTATACCTTCTATGAACTTTTTGACCAAGAAGACGGAAAGAGAGGCAGCAGGCTTTTCTTTTTCAACGGATTGAATGATCAGCAAGCGGGGATAGTTGGCTGGCTTTGGGATTGAGATTGTTGGTAAAGACGGAAATGATACTTCGGTGCGGCCCCTTTTCAGGGACCGATCACGTTTGGAGGGGGGGGGGGGTGGAAAATACCATACAGCATGTATAGAAGCGGGGTACGGGGTTACTTTCTTCCACAGCCTTACCCTGATAGCTGAGGAGGTCCCGGAGCTTCCTGCCTGGCTAAACAGACAGAGAGCCCATCCGCCAGAGCTTGACGTGGGCTCCGACGGCCACCGTTTGAGGTTTGTACCTTTCACCTTTAAACACATAACCACGTTATGCTACAGCTTATGTTGGGGGCTCGAGGTCCGCGGTGTCGCCAGCACTGTCTTCCAAGATTACTCAAGGTGCCCCGTGCGGGGTGCCCATAAGTGTTCAGTTCTTCGTTTCCGTGAGCTTGAAGTACGTAGCTGCCTTTATATTTACCCTCTGGTTTCCATGGTAACTACCACAAATTTCACTTACCGTAACTAATAAATGGGAAATTGCATTGACCCGATAGCTGTTTCGCATACTACTCAGAGTTCCCCTTCTGGAAGATGGTGTAATTTCATTGGAGGGGGTGAGGGTGTTAGAGCGGAGAGGCATTAAAGAGAGAGAGAGAGAGAGACGTTGTACGTGGTATGAGTTTGTCTTTATTTAAGCATTATCATCATCATGTTTAACATAGGTGATGTCGAGCTGTGGTTGGCGCTCTGCTTTGATTATGACCGCCTTATGGTTTGTGAATTGTAAAGTCAAGGGGTGTTGTTGTGGATGAATGCTGAAGTTGCTGAAGACGAGGTCATGTACTCTTCCCGCATGGTTGTGGGCTGCTTGTAATCCCGGCCCTCCGAGACTCATCGACGCACGGCGCTGCCGACGACGATAAAACTTCGAAGGCGCGTGAAGCGTCCTCGTCTCGAGCTGGCCCAGGAAGACACCGGCAGCACTGTCGCTTCAGAAGCCATAGAAGGGACCGGGCGTTCAGCAAACCGAGCATGTGCAGTGGGGGTGTGCACGGCGCAACAATAACGACAACACAAGGGAGGGACATAGCCCCGACCATGAGATGCTTCCCATCTAAAAGAAGCAGCCCAGCAGGAGTTAAACAAATTGTTTTTTCGAGCAGCGCATACACCATTCTGCAAGTATAGTAAGCGTGGGTAGATTCATAAAAAATGCCGTACTGTACAATGTGCCGTTCTATTGGCATTAAACGTGATTTAATGTGGGGGAGGGCAAATCTCTTCCTGGCAGCGTTAAACCACGTGTAACTAGGGCTACGAGACGCAGTCATGAATTCGTATTGACCCCTATTTTCACTGGAACGGTTGCTTTCAAAAACAGTTTTTTCCCCAGGACCGTTGAAGAGTGGAATCATTTACCTCTTGATGTTTTAAAAGCAAAAGATTTTGCAGAAGCGTTACAGCGTAATCTTTTTTCAAATAATGCGTTCTATCGTGTTGCTGTTGTTATTCATGTGTAAAAGATGCAGGGTACCATTAATTGTTTCTGATACATTTTTTGCCTGTGTTCCCTTTCGTACTTGTTTCGTACCTATGTTTCGGATAAGCCCCTCCTGCTTGGGTCAAATTTTTGACCTGCAGTATCTGTAAATAATAAAAAAAAAGAATGTGCGCGAACTTGGTTTGAGAACGACAAGTCCGCATTTTCGTATTGGTAGGAGTTCCGCCAGCGACGTCTAGCGACTTACACGAGCACTGACCACAAAGGAACGACAGAAGCTGCTTTTCAAGCCATAAGTCGGCGCCTCAACGAGAGCGTTGCCATGTACATCGAGGATATGTCCCGTCTTTTTAGGCGCGCAGATCCCGTCATAACGGACGGCAGGGAGGTACGGCAACTCATGCGCGGAACCAAGAAGGACATCTTCACAGGGTTGATGTGGAGTCCCGCAAGAACGATTACCGAATTCGTCAGCAAGACAACTACAATTGAAATTGTGCTTCAGCGTAGAGCGAGGCCGTAGTGGCGAACTTCAGCCACCGTCCCCAACGGAAGCTGCATGACACGGTTGGAGAACTGCCTCGATTTGCGCGAACTGGTGAGAAATATTGTGCGAGAGGAGGTCCACGCATTGCGCCAGCATCAGGCTTCAGCACTGACGGCGTCTAGTCCCGAAATGATACACGAAGAAGCCTGGCAAGCTGCGCGTATCCCTGAGCCAACAGAGGAGCCACAGCGAAAGGAACCAAGATTCTTGTACGCAGCTGCTGTGCAGAAATACCTCTACCGCTCGCGCCGACCATCTCTACAACTGCCCCGACGCCACCTCTCAACTCTAGGCCTCGAAGCAGCCTGCCATATCCGCGGGAAACACAACCTCGCTAAAATGATCTGTGGCGCTCTCCTCACCGCAGACCAATGTGTTTCCACTCTGGAGAAGAAGGGCATGTCTGCAGCGCGTGTCCCTAGCGCCGTATCAGTTTGCGAGGATTTGCACCAAACCCCTCGCTCAGCGGCTTGTGCTTAGCTTACGAAACCATGATGACAAGTTATTCCATATAAATCTGGCTCAAAACAATAAATTATAAAACTTCATTACACAGGTGCGTCAGCTCAGACCAGGTTAGAATAAACATGCCACTGAGAGCTTTTACATGCATGCCGAAAACTTCGCTTCCCTGGGTCTGGCGAGGGGCATGTTTTCAGGGGCATGTTCAGATAAAATGGGCCACGAGGACAACACAGAACCCCCCTCTTGCCAAAAAATTGCCTAGTCACAATACGTCAAGCCACTTTTAGTAAAAAATTCCACCAAAAAGGTTTTATGTTGACGCAAACAGAAGAAAAGGGGGTGACGCAATATATGGTCCCTCGTCATTTGTGAAGTTTTAAATCAAAATGAATTCGTGGCAATGCTGTGAGCGGCTTTACAAACTTTGATAAAGCTGTGCCATCTTTTAGGTGGCTCTCGCGACCGTGCGATGGCTCTTAACTTTGAATAAAAGTGCAAAAAGTGCAAGCAAAAGCACAAAATTACGTGCGTAATACTCAGCGTCTTGGCGTTTAAGGTTGTTGCGTCCAGCATCCAGCAGCAGCTGCGGTGGTATACGAACTCGAGCAATTTGCTGGACCTCCTCCGCAACCTGTAGGTATGGTTGGACGTTGGCGTTGACGTCGTCGTCTTCTACGCGCAGTAGGACGGTGTTGAGCATCGTTTTCGGCAGTCCTCCATAGTCAACCTCAAACGGTGTGATCTTCGTAGTTTTGTGGATTGCTGCGTTGTACGCAGACGCGACATAAGGGAGGACTGGTTAACTATAAGGGAGGACTTCATCCATTGTTTCATGTTTAACCCGGACGTATACTGACAGCATATATCGTCTTGTTCAGCCATTCCGTTAGTCAGTTAGTTTGGGGGTAGTACGCCGTCGTTATTCGGTGATCCCTGTCGCTGTGTCGTAAGACTCCCGGCATGAGCTCCGCAGAAAAGGCTGTTCTGTTCTTGACGATGATGTCGACGGCTCTAGGTCACAGGAGAACTTGATGGGTGAAAGATTTCCCGCCTTCTTGAGCAGGCTCCTTCGGAAGAGCGCGGTCTCTGCGTAGCGCGTCATTGTAGCCTATCGCTACGAGAATCAACTGGTTATCGACTCATCACGCATTAAATGGGCCAAGAAGGCGAATTTCGATCTATTAGAAGGGCTACGACGGAAAGGAGATCGGCTTCAGACATCTGGCTGGTTCGTCGGTGGCGTTTTCTGCCGCGAACAGTCACGTCCGCGTAGGGCGTAGTGCGTGAAAGCGGATGTAAGGTGGGGCCACTGGTGTTTAGTCTTGATCTTTCCGAGCGTGCATGCCGTTCCTAGATATCCTGGAGACGGTTCATTGTAAGGCGCTTCCAAGATATCGTCCCGGAGTACGGAAGGAATCACGAGAAGGTACTCCGTTCTCATTGCAGGTCGATGCTTTTCTTAACTACCACCGGCATTTTCATGTAGAATAAAGCGGGGTTACGCTTTAAAACCCCTCGCGCAGCGGCGTTGCGCCGTTCGATATGGTCGATAATGACGCGCAACTGAGGGTCGGGCACGGTGCAGCGCGGCTAGGGGCTTTCCCTCACGATGCCAATAAATGATGAGTATTCGTCGGAGTCCGGTGGAGGCTGGTCGGCAGGGGCGTATGAAAGCCAGTCAGCGTCCGAGTGTTTCCTGCCCGATTTGTAAACGATAGTCATGTCGAATTCTTGGACACACATGGTGCAGCGCCCAAGTCGACCGGAGGGGTCCTTCAAATTGGCGAGCTAACACAGCACATGATGGTCATTCACCACTTTAAATAGTCTGGAATTTAAAAAAAAAATGCGCATATAATAGCAAGACACTTTTGCTGAGGATGAGGAAGTTTTTCTTTTGAGAGACCACAGCTAGCATTGACGGTTACTTTTTCGCAGCCGCGTTTCTTTTGGGTTAGGACGGCACCCAAGCCTATATGGCTCGAGTATTTGTACATTTGTGTTCCAGTGTGTTAGTCGAGAAGAGCGGGAAAAGATGGGCTTTGCAGGTGTTCGTACAGCTCACCGAATGCTTCCCCTTGGGCTTCTTCCCAGCAAAAGGGGGTGCTGTCTTTCGTCAAGCCTGTGAGTGGCTATCGACTGCGTGCAAAGTTTGCGCCAAAGCGCCCATAGCACCCCCATACCCCGAGGAATCTTCGCTTGCCCTCCCTATCCTTCGGCCCGGGAAGTTCGTTACGGTTGACGTTATCGCTGGGTTAGGAAGGTGTTCCTCAGCCTTGAAGGCGTGGCCCAAACACATGAGTTCCTCATACACAAAGCGGCACTTCTGAGGCACAAGCCTTATTCCTGATGTTCGGATTGCCTCAAGTACTGACTTCAACCTTACGAGGTGCTCTCGAAGCCCCAAGCGATTACGACAACGCCGTCCAGATATCCGAGGCAGGTGGGCCAATTCAGGCCGGCTAGAACAGTGTTCATGACTTTTTGGAACGTCGCTGGTGCCGTGCACAATCGATGCGACATCACCTTGAACTCGTACAGTTTGTCAGGCGTTATAAACGCTTTCGTGCGACGACCCATCTTGTCCGCTTCGATTAGCCAGTCTCCTGTTTTCAGGTTCATTGAAGAGAAGTATTTCGTTTGGCACAGATTGTCAGGGCCTTGTCGAATATGCATGGGGGTATACGTCTTTTTTGTGGTTTTGTTAAATTATTGATATTCAGCACTGAACCTCAGAGTGCCGTCTCTTTCCATCAAGAGCACAGCTGGGTCGCCCAGCGCCTTTTCGAGGGTTGTATGGTGCCATTGCGGAGCATATCTTCAACTTACATGCTGATAGCTCCGCGCGCGGGTGAAGACACCAGTGACTGCTGACCGTCTCGTAAGTCGGGCTCCATCTTTGGTGCTAATTCGGTCCTTCGCCAGAGCCAACTGTCATAGCTTCGTGGTGAACGAACAACAGTTACTGTAGCACGTCAAGAAGCCCTTATCATCACATGTGTATGTTCCTGTAGTGCCGAATTCTCATAGATGAAAAGGTGAGGGTAGGTGATGGTATAGGGGTGGCTTTCAAATTTGGCGAAAGTGATCACCTCTCTTGCTTTGTGCATTTCTTCAAGGGAAAGTAATTGCACAACACTTGTTGAAATACTGATACACCTCGTTGAAATTTGTAACCAGAATATAAGAGTTGGTTTACTTCAATCGCACAATGTCTCTTGTGATGGAAACAGCACGTTCAAGAAGAGAGCTCTGGTACTTTCGACAATTGCGTTGATGTCAGGATCAGCATCTTGACAGTAGACGGCGATCATATTACTTCCGCGAGTAGGCTGGGTAACGTGTTCATCGGCAATCCTTGGAGGTCGTGTTTGGCTTCGGCGCCATAGCAGGAACAACTTGCTGACTTGGCCTGCAGGTCAATAATGTTCGCGTTGACGGCGTGAAAACCTGTTTCGAGAATTACGCCGCAGGAGAAGTTTCGAACTGTGATGAAAACAGCAGAGTATGTCGCGCCTTTTAGGGCGATGCAGGACGTACACGCCCCACTTCATGAAACGAAATGACTTGCAGTGCGGATGAACGGACAAACCCACCATGTGGCTACATTTTTCAGCTTCGTCGCGAGCGAGCGAGTCATCACTGAGTTGTCACGTAGATGCCGTCAATGGATAGCCCGACGTCGGACGTTGGCGCCTTCGAGTTTGGAGTACGTCGGTGCGTCGTATTTCGGCTTGCCCGTGTTGATGGCCGGTTGTTCGGGGTCGTCATTGTCGTTATCCTGATAATGACAGGATTGGTCATGTCAGGTGTACTTCGCTGCCTGTGGCTGTTGTCCTGTTCGGGGTCACGTCAGGGTTATATGAGGTCGCCGGTCTGAGGGCTTATGGTTAATCGCGGTCTCCTTTGCTTCGTCGCGTCGTTGGCGGGTTTCCGGGTTTTCGCCGTTGACTAACTTCACCTTCATAAGTTGCTGCTTTTAGTTTTGCCTAAGTGGACTAGCGGATCTCCCAACCGTGACGTCTGGGTAGTCTCCAAGGCTTCGTGATTGGTATGGGTAGGGCGATTGGGAACGGCGGAAGCCCGCCGGACTTAGTGTTAGTGTTTGGCAGGTTTTCTTCGACCTCAATAGGGCGTTGGCAGCGTACGGGGCGTGGTGCGCAATGCAGAACTCTTCTAGGGGCAGCGACGGTAAATGTGACTGGCTTCCCTGCAGTGGTGGTAGAGCGGTCGACAATCGGGAGTCCACCTCACGTCGGTCTTCCTCGGCATTGGTGTTCCACCATACGTGGTCGCACAGGTGATGAGTGACGGTAGTACGGAGGCTCCGGGCGAGGAGATACAGGCGGGGGAGTGTGACCTACAACAGCCCCGTAGGCCATGGTTTGTGGCTCGCGGGGTGCTTCCGGCGTTGCGGAACACCACTGAGCTTGTTGCGGCGTTGCGGAACACCACTGCGGAACACCACTGAACGACGGCATAGATTGTTTCCCGTAATTCTTCCGTCACAAATCCAGTAGTGTTGACAGGGTTCGCGAAAATTCCTGGAGGGGTCGACAGTACTGCCTCGAGTGCATTGTAATGGTCTTCTCGATCAGGCAAGCATCGGTCACGAACTCAGCGATGGTTTTGGGGGGTGCCGAATGAGTCCAGCCAAGAGCTCTGTTTAACGCTCTGCAAAAGGAAGCGCTGCTTCTTCTCTACTGCTATTTCGGCGACAGCTCCTCGGAACAACATCTTTCACTCTTCAACGAACAGTGCAACGCCTTCGTTTGGTTTGTAATTTGCTTTTGCCACAGCAGATCAGCTCGTTCTTTACACATGACGGCTGTGAACGCGTTCAAAAATTAGATTTTGGAGCTGGTCCATGACGTTAGCGAGCTATCATTATTTTGAAGCCAGACTCCAGCTGAGTCATGCAGGTACAAAAACACTTGCCTCATGGTTTCCAACCGTTTCAAAATTCGGAAGTGCTCAGGTCCTCTATAAACTCTTCTGGGTATTCACCAGGGTATCTTTGGCATGATAGGGGCTCCCGGGGATGCTGCAGGACGACGACGCGTTTGGCTTGAGTTACCATGGTACAGATCGCGACATCTTCCTTTTTCACTTTCTCCGGTAGTAGACCCGACTCAAGCGGAGGACCTTGCTGTTGGCGCCTGCTACAAGTTAGGGGTGCTTGGCGACCTGCAGATAGGTTGGGGTGCATGCACCCCAGACCCATACCAGATGTCACGTAGCCAAAGATGATGCAGGTTTTTTTCAATGAAAAAACATTTATTGGAGTCAACTTGTTCACCACAATACCTTGAAGAATATACAAGCGGCGTAGAAGCAGTCAACGAAGAGACGTTCGGCGACTGTCGTCGGCGAAACGCATACCGCGGCGTCTGGCCTGCGAATGTTTATCATTTGGCGCGATTGTTTCTGAAACAGTCTACTTACACCGAGAACACTGAAAATCAAAGAAAGTTTTTCTAGGCCAGTGAATTCAGGGCGAAACACTTTCTATCACACAATACAGCCCGTGCCGCATTCAAAATAAAAGGACACATGCACTTCCTTTATAGAGAGATACCACAGCCGGCGCCGCCGGGTGGTAAAAACAACACACAGAAGTAAAGCAGAACCGGCAATATTAAAAAAATTCCCGCGCCTTCCCGCGAGGGGAACACGAGGAAATGCAGAGCATTGGGGCCTCAGTACTGATTGAAGGCAGTGTTGCTTCCATCGCTTCTTCCGTGATGCTGGAGTAGCAGACACGAGTAAACGTGGGCACGAGCATCAACCAAGGAAGGAAGGAGCAACGCAGTGACTGAAACACGAGCGACTGCTAGCCGCTATATTTGCAGCGCGCGCAGTAGAGGAAGAGCAGTACGGGGGGGAGAGCGCGCATGCGCAAGCAGCACGCGCCCTTCCACGCCCCACCGCGCTGCTATCACGCACCGGTTACGCCGAGACCGCGACGGAGCGAACGGGCTGACTACGACGCATGCGCGCGCCAGCTGCTGTTGAGAGAGAGGAGGGAAGGAGAGGCGCACCTGCTGCGGACGCGGAACTGTTGACACCGTGCGACGCAGGAAC
Organism: Haemaphysalis longicornis; assembly: GCF_048455015.1. Taxonomy (NCBI): domain Eukaryota; kingdom Metazoa; phylum Arthropoda; class Arachnida; order Ixodida; family Ixodidae; genus Haemaphysalis; species Haemaphysalis longicornis. The sequence goes on along the minus strand of NW_027526225.1, from coordinate 68,660,198 downwards.
AGGCGAGGCTAAGAAATGCTCTGCATTTAAAAGTAATCTTTGTTCTGAGTGCATCGTAGAATTGAAGTCAAACGGTAGGAGAGGCACCACCACAATGCAGCGCATGCTGCACTAGCGCAGTGGTGCTCAAAGGCGGGTCCCCTGACGTCCAAAGGCTATCGAAGCCCTCCCTGAAGCTTTCTGCTGTCCATTTCTAACCCTTTTGCCAAGCTTGAACAGTGATACGAAGTGGTTTCACTACATGGCACGTTCAGTAAATTTTTGATTTGTAGTTACAGCTGATGTGCTGTTTTGAGTTACAGCCGCAGAAAAACAAAACGAAAGTTAAAGTTACCTCTGAAGTGACTCCCCCCTGATGCATTATATTACGTCTGACAAATATAAAATAAAAAAAATTGTTGCTATTGATGCAACTTTGCCGAAATATATGTGGAGTTACGTTTGTTGTAACTTTAAATTTATGTTGAAGTTACATGGGATATAATACATAGTAAAAATGTCTCAAGTTTACCACTTCTAAACTTTTCACGAGGAAAATCCCTGACTACGATCCCAGTAAGTTGTGTAAATATGTCTTTTCTTGAGATTTCGCAACCTCCCGTCTAGACATGGCCGTGTTTGGCCGTGCGCTAAAGATGATTGGCCGTGCGCTAAAGATCGCGCACGGCCAGTCCAGCTGGTGTGCATTGAAGCCACGACCGGTACACTGAGTTGTAGCTAACAAGCAGTTGAACTCTCGCCTGGGCATGGGGTTTCTAGCGCAAAACCCCACGCATGGCAATGACCGATGGCCCATCCAGCAATCAGGGATAAACTGCAGGCGAGCATGTTGTTGAACCCTTAGCTAGTCACGTGGTAGCCATGGAGCAAGGCTCCAAGGAAGCAAAGTGATAACAAAGAACGGTGCAAGTGGCTGGAGACATATAGTTGCGTACTAATATATACTAGAGGGAAATCTGGCGCTGCAGCTAGCGACGCTCCTCGCCTACTTGGCTTGGTTAGGCGCGTGTGTTCTTTTTGGTCTCGAAGCCAAAACCAACAAAAACGGGTAATATTGAAGTCATGTTCATCTGGCATGAATCCTCTTAATATTCCGTGACAAATAAATCTTTCTACAGCTTTGTTTTATAATAACAAAACAAATTGGTTGAATGTTTTGCAGTAATATTGTTGGTTTTTTGCAGCCAGAGGCAAATTTATAGCCTGTTCGTGAGCCATGCGCCTGACAAGTGGAACGTTCCTGCCCGGTACATGATGGAACGCTCGCTGAAGCGTGGCTCCCATAGACAGTGGCGCCAGATTTCCCTCCATTGTATATTAGTATGAAACTCTATGGCTCAAGGAAACTTGCAACGCGATGAATGAACTTGAACATGTAGTGTTGTAGAGATTCTGATTTGAAATTGCAGCCATGTCTGAAGGCACCAGTTAAAATCAAGTGATGGATCGGTCCCCCGATGATCGATAACCGAAGCGATGATGCGATGAGATGATCGCTGAAACGATGACTCCCTGGCTCGTTGGCCTACGGAACATAGCCGACGATGGTCTGCTCCAAGCAAACTCAAAATGTACTATAGTGCAATCAATATGTGAGCCACAAATGTGCAATAGTGTTGGTTTTTTGCAGCTCACACTAGGCCGCTGATTGGCCACAGTGACAAACAAAGCTAGTTAGGTTCAAAATAGTCACGTGACCCATCTTTCTCACTCTCATACAGAATCCCGGAGGTACTCCGTAAATCACAAATATAACACACTTGAAAATCACCCAAATAAAAGCAAACCTAGTGCCGGCCATCGTTGGTCGAGCGGCTCGTCCTAAAGTATTTTCGATACCATGTCGCCTATCATTGCGCCCCACGCCGCCAAAATTCATTTCCTTTGTTAACATTTGCAGCGCCTAACAAAGTCTGGTAGCCTACTTATGGACGCATCCCAGCCGCCGAGTCGCCAGGTTCACACGCGTGACGAACGGAAACTTCGCCCAGGAACTTTGAGCATTTTAACTGTCACTGACAGAACGCCTGGTGCCCTCTTCATATGTTTGACCCAAGGTTTGACCCCTTGAATGACCTTCAGCTCCCGTCCGCTTCGGTTTTTTTATGGCGGTAATCGCGGTCGTTAAAAATTGAGTGGTCCCCCTCCGCCGGTTTCCCATACGAACGCAAGGAAAGTTTCCTTCGAAAGATGACATCGCTTTCAGCTGTTAGGGGGTGACCAACGCGTTTGTATGCGTCGTCTCCGGGCCCGCTCGTCGGGTGAGCACCAAAGCGCTGCGACTAACAAAGAAGCCTACACGGTTTCCCCTTGCGCCCCTCTCGCCCAATGCAACTCCAGGGCTCGGTCATCTCCCCGTTCCTGTTTAACATCGTGATGCTAGAGGTGGCCAAACGCCTGGAAGCGTTAAGCCCGAGGGTCCGACACTGCCTATACGCAGACGACGTGACCATATGGGTTACCGGCGGAAGCGACGGAAAAATCGAAGAAGATCTCCAAGCAGCGGTGAGCGCTGTAGAGACCGCCCTCACGGACACAGGTCTTCGGTGCTCACCGCAAAAGTCACAGCTACTCATCCTGCCTCCACCAGGGAGGCACAGGAAGAGGGCAAGCCAAGAAGCAGAAAAGAACATAACGATACGCACCGACAGTGGCGCGCCGATCCCGTACGTCCCAGGCCTCCGGGTCCTGGGCATGTACATCGACGGCACCCAAACAAACGCCACGGCAGTAAAGAATATTACTACCAAGATAGGCATCGCAGCACGCCTGGTCAAGAGGGTCTCGACACGCTACCGAGGCATGAACGAAAGGGGACTTCTGCGGCTGCTACAGGCTTTCGTCGTAAGCCATGCGGCATACGCAGGGGCCTTCCACCGATGGACCGCAGCAGAACGGTCCAAAATCGACGCGGCCATCCGAAAAGCCTACGTGGGAGCCATGGGTCTCCTACCGGGTACAAGAACTACGGCCTTGCTGTCTCTGGGTGCACATAACACGCTCTCAGAGATCAGCGAGGCCCAGAGAACGTCGCAACTACACCGTCTGGGTAGTACCACGACGGGCAGAAGACTACTGGATTGAGTGGGGATCCTGCCACCAGGGGCCCTTTCAAGCTGCGAGCTAGAAGGAGAGCTGGAGGAACAAGCCCTCCTGCCAGACGAATTGGCAAGGAAGATCATCGTTTACCCCCTGCCAAGAAACACCAATCCAGAGAGAGATGTGGGAAGGCGAGCTGCAAGAGCGGCCGCACTAGCCAAGCATCACCAACTAGACGAGGGTGCGGTGTTCCTGGATGTCGCAAGATACCCAAGGACCCGTAACGTCTTCGCAACGGTGGCAATCAAGGCATCCACCGCCGAACTCCTGTCAGCGTGCTCCGTAAGCACGAAAACAGTCGGCCAAGCGGAAGAGGCGGCAATAGCGCTGGCCATGGGACTACCAAACACACGTACAATACTGAGCGACTCGAAGTCAGCAATCCGAAACTTCGCTCGAGGAACGGTCTGACGTGGTGCGGAGAGGCTAGCGAGACCCCGAGGGGTCGAGCAGGCATCTCAGGGCACCGCAGCGAGATCTCCCAACATCACCATCAAATGGTTCTCGGCCAATATGGGCAACTAACTAGCTTCCAACATCAAGAACCGCAACGAAGAAGCGGGCGCCACGGCCCGTGTCCTCGTCACGTGCCGGACCGAGGCGACCGCGTCTTTCGACACCAGCGGAGAAGACCAAGAACAAGACTGCGAGCCCCTCACAGAATACAGCGGGATCCTAGCAGCCTACAGGGAAGCCAGGAGAGCCTTTCCGCCACCGCACCGTGAACTCACGCGCGCGGAGGCGGTGAGACTACGACAACTACAAACAGAATGTGTGTTGACGCCCACCCTGGCCCGACACATATGCACGGAAATGTTCGCGGACACCGTGTGTAGTGTGTGCAGACGCGAACCCACCACCCTCAAGCACATCATGTGGGGGGAGTGTGACAGTGCTGTGAACGCAGGGGATGCGCAGTGCCTGGATGCGACATACCCCGAAGAAGTGGGAGCGTGGTTACGTTCCGAAGATCCAACAACACAACGCCGGGCCATCCAGCGGCTCGAGGAGGCTCTAGCGAAGCAGACGAGAAAGGGAACCTCTGCCCCGGTAAACGGGAGTAGAGGAGCCCAAGTACCTCACGCCTAACCGGAGCCACAATCCTCGGGGTCTAAGCCCGGAACTATAGGGCGTATTAGCCATAGTTCAAAGACAGGGATCAACCGCGCCCTGCGTGGCCGGAGACTTCCCACATGCCGGATACCAAATAAATGTTATTTCTATCTCTCTCTCCGTCGGTGTGAAAACGACCACCATACAGGTAAACAACCTAACCCCAGCAAAATAGATCTAGTTGCCGGGCAGTTTTAATGAATAAGTGAGGGGCCCGAGCTTAACACCACCAGAAACGAAAATAAAGTTATGTTATAAAGTTTCATCTACCGGCCAACGGTACTTTCGCGGCAGGCGGGACAATAAACTCCCAGCGCGGCGCAGGCGGTGGGGGGGGGGGGTGGTGATTGTTTCTTTCACGGAGCACACTGTAGATGGCTCGGCGAACCGTACCGCCGACGCGCCGGCGGGCGCGTCGGCGGTACGGCTTTTTTGTCTTCTTTAGCGGCGGTTGTTTCTGGTCTGTTTTGGCACAGCTTCGCGCCCGTTGAGCGCTTCTTTCGCACAGCTTGATTAACTTGTGCGACAGCACCTTCTCGGTAACCCGCCTCCGACGGAATTAAGCGGTCATAGGGCAAAGATACCCTAAGGATTGGTTTGAAGGGCTGGAATACAAAACGTAGAAACCAGTTACACACATCTGGCCGCTAGAGAAACGCTTCGTTTGTGCACTGCTTACCACAAATGCTATTCCGTTTTCTTAATTGATGAATACCAATTCGTTGTGTTTTAAGAGGTATTACATAAAGTGGAAGGAGCAAGTGGTCCTTATCAGTAGCGATTATAAATCTTCCCTCAGCTTTCTCGACACTCTCGAATTTACTAAACTAGCTAGTCTAAATCGGTATAAATGGGAATTACTAAGCTCACATGCACAACTGTTTTGGTTTCTATGCTTCTGTGAACTCCCGCCAGGCGGCTATGGAGTCATAACCTGCTCCACACGAGCTCTCGCTTTTGGAGCTTTTCATGCGGAAAAAGGCCATTCACGTTCCTCAGTTGTGCGTCAAGAATACCGGCAAGTCACAAGCAATCTCCCGTTGCCACGTTTGCCGTGGTGAGTGCATTTTACGCCAAGATTCAGTTGAAATCTGCTATTCATCGGTGCCGGAAACTTACAGGATTCACCTTGGCAAGTTTCTTCGGACATTCCTTGCATTTCCTTGGCGAAAACCCGCAATCTTCACCGACCACGCCGGAGCTAGGCTTAGCGAATGGGCCTAGCTCCCAATAGCCGTTATGGAAGTCGCCGTGGAGGGCGAAGAGATTCACCCTAGCGAACTCGACAATGCAAACTGGGCCCAAATACGCAGGCAACAGCGCGCCTTGAACGAAGCGAAAACCGCACTACAGAACTCGCTTCCGCTTAACAAACAGCGTGCTCAACAACCCCGCAAGAACCGACCGGCTCGCCGAAGCCCACCGATGACACAACTGCGGCAGGCGGATATCAAGGTGGTCCTACGGCCAGAGGAGGACTAAACCTCAAGTTGGTGGCCCAAGCTTCTCTTGCCGATTCTCTTGCCGATGCTAAGTGAGCATGAAAGGAGCTTCACCATATTAGAAGGCAACGCCTCATAGACTAGGAAACACATAACAGAGATCCATAGCGAGTTGAAGGAAATACAAAAAAAATACCACACATTACATACACATATGGAAACCTTGCAAGCTGCCGCAGAATGCCTCCGAGAAGAGCTGCACACTTGTATGCAGGGTTTTTTAAACACAATAATCAACCCCCCACTGCAGGCACCCCAAATAGATAGCCAATATGGCCAACAATTCTAATAGAGAACGCGGCACCGTGCGAGTCTGGCAGTGGAATTGCCGAGGATTCAAACGGAAGAGGGGCAGTTTACAATTGCATAAACAAAGCCTAGAAGCGTCTCCTGAAATAATAGCGCTACATGAAACAGGCCCAGTAGTGAACTTGCCAGGCTACAAAGCCTTCCAAAACACTGGTGATCCCAAAACGGCAGTCTTGGTAAACAGAAATTTACCCGCCCATAGAACCCAATTCGACAGCGTAAAAATTCCCATGACTTTATAACAATCCGACCGAAGAGCAGAGGAGAAACGAAACTCTTCATACTGAACTTATACACTGCTGTGAAAGCTATATACCATAAATTTAAACTCTTATTTTTATTATTTTTACTAGCGCATAAAGAAGCTGGGCCTCATGCTCTCATCATAGTGGGGGACTTGCACATCACAATGCACATCACAAGGCATGGGGGTATCCAACGTGCAACCCTAAAGGACGAGACCTCTGGAATCAGGCACAAATACATCACCTCACGCTACAAACAGAAGTTAACACGCCAACCAGAATCAGCAACAGTGTACAGAGAGATTCCACCCCTGACCTCACATTCCAACTACACATAAGGAAAGCCACTTGGAATGTAACAGACACATCTTTCGGTTGTGACCACTATATAATACAGACTGTACGGACGTTAACACGTCAAATCACACAAGTTCCTATGCAGAAAACTCTCACAAACTGGGACGACTTCCGAAAGATCTGCGAGTCGAGCGATGAACCAAATAGCATTGACAATATAACAGGCATAGATGAATGGGTCGAACAGCTTTTCAAAGAAGTAAAAGCCGCCCCAAGAAACCTCGATCTGGAAATGCCATCTGAAGCTATCTACCCACACCATAAACATCTTTGGGAAGCCTACAAACGCATACAAACAAGATGGCGATAAAACAAAAGCAACCGAAAACTCAAACTCAGACTATCTAAACTTGATAACGACATAGAAAGGCATTCATCGCGCTTATCTCAAGATTAATGGGACCAAACTTGCGATGAAGTGAAAGAAAACATGAGTATGAGAAAAACATGGCAGCTCCTCAGACATCTTCTTGACCCAGATCACAGCAAAATTGACCAACGACACAGGCTGACTAAAATCATCCAAGCTTTCCTAGGGACTGACGAAGACTTGATAGAACAGGTTAGAAGAACCTACCTCTCCTCTGGAACTCCAGACCGAGCTGCGCGCGCGCTCACCAGTGGCGGCGCGAGCCCGGACCCCCCGCCGATGGAAACAGAAGACGACGAGGCGACGCCGCTCACCTTGTATAAGGACACTCTGGAGTGGTACAGGGGCAACAGACAGGTGTTCCCACCGCCCCACCACAAGCTTACGAGGAGGGAAGCGGTGACCTGCGACAACTACAAACGTGCGCGATGTGGACTCCGGTGATAGCCAAGCACGTGTGCCCGGACGTGTAACCGAGCGATGTGTGCGCAGTGTGTAGGAAGGACAGGGCCACGATGGCTCATATCCTGTGCAACTGTAAAGTGAACGACGGTTCTACAGAGACGTTACCGCCGCACCTAGCGGATGCGGTGGCAAGCAAGGACTACGACGTGCAATACAGGTCCGTCCAGCAAGTGTTGGAGGCTCTCGAGCGTCAGCGGCCGAAAGCACTGTCCCCTCGGGGGCTGGATGCGTGTAGGTAGCCGATGCTAAGGGACCGACTGACACGACGTTAGGCAGCGTCAATTTTGCCGGACAATAAAAATGTTTTATCTCTCTCTCTCTCTCTCCTCTGAAACTCCAAAATCCCTCCCCTAGTATAGCGGGCTACCAAATCCGTTGATGGACAGGGAAATAACGGAGACAGAGGAGCGTGCGGAAATAACTAAACTTCGCTCAGGGTCGGCCCCTGGCCCAGACCAAATAACCAACAAGATGTTCAAAAACCTAGATGACGAGTCGATTAGTAACATCACGAAGGTTTTCCATCAGTGTTGGAAAGAAGGCGTCATCCCTCAGGCATAGAAACAGGCGAAAGTTGTATTTATTCCAAAACCGGGCAAACTCTTAACTTTCGAACACCTAAGACCAATTTTCGTTACCCTCATGCATGGGAAAGCTAATTGAACATATCGTAGCGAGACTGACACAGCACATACAAGATACACAGCAGGTCCCACACACAATGATAGGCTTGAGGGCTGTACTGTCTACGCAAGATATTCGGCTCCAGCTATCTTATGACAATATAACCCCTTCAAATAGCCTAGACACGACGGCAATCCTGGCACTAGATCTTCTCAAGGCTTTCGACAATGTCACCGAGGCTGCCATCATGGAAGGGCTAGAATCAATTAACCCGGGAACCTGCACATACAACTACATCAGGAGCTTTCTTACAAACAGAACTGCAGTACGTATCATAGGAAGCGTCACCTCGAACACTATTTTACTTTCAGACAAGGGCACACCGCAAGGGTCAGTGCTCTCACCGATCCTCTTTAACCTGGCAATATTAAACATTCCCAAAAAGCTAAACCTGACCCCTGACCTGAACTTTAGTTTGTATGCAGATGATATCACTCTGTGGATGAGAGGCGGTAGTGATGCATACACAGAGGAGACTCTGGAGAAGGCCTCACAGGTGGTAATAGAAGCAAAGAAGGCAGGGTTATCATGTTCACCAAATAAGTCTGAACTCCTTCTAATCCCTCTTAAACGAAGTAAACAACAATACCCCAATATTAAAATGCACATTACGACAATCGCATTCCAGAGGTCTCATCACTACAAATCCTGGGCCTCCAAATTCCGAACAACAGGGTAAACATTAAATTCCCCCAGACAATCGAGAGACATATCAACCAAACAATCGGTCTGATTCGCCGAATTTCAGAAGCAAAGGTTTAAAACAAGATGAGAGGATCAGGCTGATACAAGCATGTGTCATCAGTAAAATGAACTATTTTTTACCTTAGCTAAACCCAAGCACTGCAGAACTGAACAAATTTAATCAGGTAATCAGAAAAATATATAAATCCGCACTACACCTGCCCATGCGGACTTCAACAACCAGACTCGAGGAACTAGGAGTCTACAATAAAGCTGAACTACTTATTTAAGCACACTTGTTAAATCAATACGGCCGATTACCCAAACCTCTACAGGAGTACACATCCTGCATAATTTAGGTATCAAACATCCTGCTAAACAAACTGGCGCCCTCCCGATACCGCATGACACACATGCAAACCTGATCATTAGGCCAATACTAAGAAACATGCATCCCCTACACCACGTAGAGTGAAGGAAAAAAAAAATCCCCGTACCTCCCCGAGGGGGATTGTGAGGATGCAGAAATGCATTGGGTGCACCGATGAGTGTGATGCAATTAATGGCGAAGAGAGAGGCGAGAGTGTGAGCGTAATCATTTATTTTTTCTTTTCCCACACCCGTCATTTCCGCTTCGTTATAGAGAAGCGTCTTCGAGACCGCGTTGAATGCAACCGCCAACTGCAGAGGATCGTTCACGTCACAGTCGTCGGGAATCGTTTCGAACTCACCGTCAGCATCATCGACGTCGTCTTCCTGCGGTTCCTCTCCTTCGCCGCCGTCATCGAAGTGATCGAGCCGACTCCAATCGACCCGACCGTTGATGGCGCGATACAGCGGGGTGTGTTCCAGGTGCTTGAGCCAAGCCAGGATGTTGCCGCGCTTCACCAACCTGCGCTTGTACGTTGCCGGACTCATCAGCCTCCGCTTGATGTGAACGCCGAACGCAACGTCCTCGGGTACCATGCGAGGAAGGCACCGCACAACCTTCGATACATCGATGGGCACGTTCACGGCCTGTCCCTTGCTTCCAAACTGATCGTTGCCTCGAGTCAGCCGCCTGATGCTCATGAAGGGGAGTCGAGGCGCGATGAGCCTGTCTTCGAACGGGTTCAGATGGGGAAGATGCGCCGGCCGAGGAGGATAACGCTAGCCAAAACTCACGCAGCCCTCCTCTTCGCAGCTTTGTCTTCTTCTCCTTCTCCTTCTTCAGCGGTTCCCCTACGGGAAGATGACGATGGTGGTTGAACGCGAAGCTATCTCGCGATGGATTGTTTGGTTGGCCAATCCCTAGGAGCATCATGCCACAATCATCATCAGACGCGCTGCGCACGCCGGCCAAGGGACATACGACAACCTCCGACTATAATGGATTTCTGCATAAAAAAGCTCGAGCTCTTCAGACAAAATTTGAAAGCAAGCCCAACGTCGTGTATGTTGATGCAGCTGAATATAGACACCACGAGGCCTCCGCGACCGCCGCCGTACACGCCAGAGGGTCCTTTTTAGCTACCGCAACTGTCAACACCCTCAGTCCTGAGACAGCGGAAGAGGCGGCAATAATTATAGCACTTTCACTGCAACCAACTCCAACCACAATAATCTCTGATTCTAAAACCGCAATTCAAAATTTGGCTGCCGGCTTAATCTCCAAAGCAGCACTCAAAATTTTGAACCGAATTCCCCCTTGGTCCCCCGTAGAACTGGTCTTGACACCGGCGCACTCTAGCTTCGACGGAAACGAGGCAGCTCACGAAATGGCCCGAGGCCTCACCATCCGGGCAGGGGCTAGCTTGTATCCAAACCACGGAGCCAGATCTGCAAGGGACAGGCTAGTGGCTTACAATGAAATCACGCAACATTACCACCTCTGCCGTCGGGTCTGCCCTCCGGCCGAAAAAACTCTAACTCTAACGAGCAAGCACACATCTGGCGTCTCCTACAAACAAACGCCTTCCGAAACCCCGCAAGGCTAACGCACATTCAACCGTCAATATACCCCACACCAAATTGCCCCAATGCGGCGCCCCAGCCAATATACCTCAATGTAGGCCTGCCCTCAAAATAGCTTCCCCTAATCACATCCGAGGAGCAGTGGGAGGAGGCACTGGGTAGCCCGGACCCAGCCGTGCAAACCACCCTGGTGATCCGAGCTACTGACGTCGCCGCTCGGCTCATGCCTGCGGAACGAGTATCCTCTGACCTACAGAGATACATCACAGCCTATACACCGATGATGTGACGCTTTGGGTGGCTGGGGGTAGCGACGGGCATGTGCAGGACACTCTACAACGGGCGATCGAGGCTGTAGACGGGTACGTAAAACCGAGAGGCTTGAGTTGTTCCCCACAAAAGTCGGAGCTGCTAATATACCGTTTGACCAGCAGAGGGCGAAAAAACGACTCGACCGCTCCAAACATTCACCTTTTTGCAAGTGGTACGCAGCGTATCCCGACAGTTCAGGCTATCAGGGTTCTGGGCCTCAGAATTCAGGCCAATGGACACAACACAGAAACCATACGGGCGCTGGAAAAAAGCGTCCATCAAACAATTCGGCTCATGTCGCGCATCGCAAAACAGGCACCACGGAATGAAAGAGCATAACCTAATAAAATTGGTACAGGCTTTTGTTTTAAGTAGGATCATATACGCTACCCCTTACCTGAACCTAAAGCGGGATGAGGAGAATAAAATAAATGCTATGATAAGAAGAGCGCACAAACAAGCCCTGTGTATACCTGTAACTGCATCGAACGAACGCTTTGAAGCGCGGGGCCTCCATAACACGCTCAGTGAACTCATAGAAGCCCAACTAACCGCCCAAATGGAACGGCGTTCTAAGACTCAGTCAGGGAGACAAAAACTAGATTCTCTTAGCATAAACAACAGAGGTTCGCAAGGCACAAAAGTCGAAATACGAGCTGAGATACGGACCCAAATGAATATCCCGCCACTCCCTAAGAACATGCATCCGGTACATAACCAGGAGCGCCGACAGGCCAGAGCCAGGGCTCTGCACAAAGGATACCTACAATCAGAGGACATGATGTACGTGGACGCCGCCGAATATACCAGCCGTGACACTATAGCCTTAGCGGTAGTGAATCGACAGGGCGATTGCTTCACCTCCGGCTCGGTCCGAACGACGGACCCGGAGGTGGCGAGGAGGTGGCCATTGCCCTGGCAATGGTCGCGTCCTCCAAGACCAAAGTTATAGTAAGCGACTCCAAATCAGCCATTGTAAACTACACGAGAGGATCCATCTCATCTGGGGCGTTCCAAATCCTAAAATCCGGCTTGACGATGGAGCGAGGGGGCAAAATACAACTGATATGGGCGCTGGCCCCCTCTGGCCTAGCCCGGAATGAGTGCGCGCACGACGCGGCTCAAGGTTTCGTTGACCGAGCCGATGTCGAAACTCCTGACACAGACGCTCACTCGATACGACGGTCAGGCAGGGACAGGCTAGTGTACTACAGAGATATAGTTGACCACAATAGAATAGAAAGGGCACTATACCCAGCCCCAGACAAGACACTGAGCAAATGGCAATCAGTAGCGTGGCGACGCCTGCAGACAGATTGTTTCCCCAATCCAGTGGCTTACAGCCGATGTTACACAGGGATCTACTTAGATAAATGCAAGGCGTGCGGTCACAGGGCTGATCTACATCACATGGTATGGTCTTGCCCTCTCCGGAGAAATGACCCGCAAATCAGTAAGGCAGGACAGCCCGCACTCAACATAAGTTCGAAGGAGCAGTGGGAGACCGCGCTACGCAGCTCCGACCCGGCTGTCCAGACACGGCTCGTCCAGATGCTCGCACCACATGCTCGCATGCTCACATGCTCGCACCACGCGCATGAACAGCAGCGCAAGCTCTCCTCGACAAGCTGCGGCTGCGCAAGGGCTCCACGAGCCGGTCCAGCCACAGCTGCTCGTCGCTGACGCAAGCTCCCACTAACCCACGATGAACCAAGCACCCGACGCGGCGATGTACGCGCAAAGTGAGGAACAAAACGAGGAAGACAGCGCTATGCACACCGACTCCACCGAAGAAAACGGCTCGCCAGCGAATTGGGCATACGATGAAAATAGCGCCAGAACAATCGATTAACAGAATCAATGAAAAATGACCGGAAGGAAACGAAACAAGACTGCTACCACTCCAGGAGAGCCACCAGCCGCACAACCTACCACTCAGCACTCGGCCCCGGAGACTGCGCATCGGAAACGTTCGCGAATGCCACCGTTGCCCGAAAACGACTCTAAAATCATTTATCGCCCACAAGCCAGCCTTCAACTCTCAAAACGGTCCCTCGCAGAAATTACTAACGCCATCGGAAGAGCACGCAAAATCATGCAGAAGAAATTCGGCGGCAATGTTCGCATTCAAGTGCAGCGCACCGAAAAGCTAGTCATTGCAAGTTCTCCAAAGAAAGATCTGGCTTTCGACTTTCTTAGAGAAATCAGCAGCATACAACTAGGACGAGGCATATTCACCATGCGAGCCCATGTGAAAACACCAGAATGGATCAGCTGTGGAGTCATCAACGGCGTTCCACCGAATACTAGTCCCGTAGAACTCATAAATGGACTCCGCGTGCCAGAGAGATATACGGCTGTTGCAGCACGAATGCTTGCAAAATCGTCTCCAGCCGTCATGTACTTTAACCGCCCCCACGTACCTTTCAACGTGACATATCAGAGTGGGGACTATCGTTGCCGGCCCTATCGCAATACAGTACTGTTCGGCCGTTCCTGCGGGGAGCTTGGTCACCAGGGGCGGTATTCTCGAGTTTTGTCCCTTTTTCGTCCCTTTCAGAAGTGTCCCTATTGGCGAGCCCTAATTGGCTAAAAGCAGACAACAGGAAGTGACGTAACACAAGTGCGGCAAACCTACTGCCAAAGCCCACTGCTTAACCGGAAGTACGTCACGATGAAAGGGACCGAAAAGGAAGGTTTTCAAAAGGGACAATTACGAGAATACCGCCCCAGCAAGACATATGCCCGCATCCAGCTCAAAACTTCTGCCACAAATGTGGCCAGACCAATCAACCACCTTACCACGAGTGCCGGCCATACTGCAAAATCTGCAAAAAACCGCATGAGACGGCAGGGACAGACTGCAGGCAGAAGTTTAAGCCACGACCCCCCCCCCCCAAGTTTTGTCAGCAATGGGAAGTAAAGAGCCAAGAACCACAAAGCGGATGGCCGCCCCGCACAGAAGACTTCCCAGATCTACAAGCACCCAACAGCACCACTTCAAATAGCAGCGAAAACCACGCGCTGAGAAGAAGCAGAGACAGATCCAGAGCGCCTTCGCAATCTCGATCCAGCTCGCGAGCTCCATTCCAAAAGAGAGTAAGATACGCCAATGCGGCAAGAAAATCTGGAAGAAGCTCCGAAGATGAAGCTGCAATCAAAACCTTATAGATGAAGATCCAAAGCCAGCAAATTCTCATTGATAAGCTGCTCCAGCGCTGTCGAGAACAAGAACCTGCTAAACGCCCCCCACAACAAGTTCTACTCACACAGGTGCGAGTCATTCAGCTAACTAAAGACAGAATAGCCGCACTTGAACAGAGGATCATGGCAAACATACAGCTGGTCGTCGCGGAAGAAAGCCAGAAAGCCATAGCACCTTTTGCGCAGCAAGCATTCCACAACACGGTAATCTTTTACAACTTCGTCGCATACGCCAGGAAGAACTACATCACCAAAACGACGCTCCACTCAATCCTCAGCCCTATAGATGCGGCGCCGAAAAAGTCACGAAAAGATAGCCACGACGTTTCGAGTTCTTGCTCATTAAGCCGAGAAGAGCTCTCTGACGTTGAATCCATCAAAGATGGCAGTCCTAACTAACGGCACCACAAACGCCTTTCAAACCAAAATCTGGCAATGGAGCAGTAGATCGATTAGGCGCAAAATCGCTTACCTCCTAGTACTCACTAAACAAGATGAGCCACATCCGATAGCCCTCCATGAATTGTACAGCACTTACATTCACCTTCAAGGATACAACGCCTTCATCAGAACAGAGCGCATTGCAGTCTTGATTAAAAAGACCCTTACTGCCCATTTGCACGAAATCATGGACACCAACATGCACCGTACACTTGTCGAAGTCTCACCTGACAAAAAGACTCAGCAAAGTCTCTTTATTTTAAGCGTCTACAGCCCACCTCGAGACCAACTGGCGAACTTAGAGCAATTATAATAAAAATAAGGAACATCACGAAAGGGCACAAAGTCGTGATCGCGGGCAATTTTAATGCTCCTCACATGGTGTGGGGGTACCCGTCAACAACTACTAAAGACCCGCATACATGACGCCACCCAATGTCACAATTTAAGTCCCTGGAACGATCCGCTGCAACCAACCCGAGTAGACAACAGCGTCTCTAGGGACACGAATCCCGACCTCACCTTTACTGACGTCATCCAGCAGGCAGAGTGAACCCGACTGGAGGAGACGTTAGGAAGTGATCATGACATCCTACAACTCGAGATAAGCCATCGAAAAAGAACCATTCCGTCCGGGAGAGCAAAGATCACAGATTCGAAAGCCTTCCCTACCGACCTCAATCCTGGAAACATCGAAGAAATTGACGAATGGCTTTCTAAGACACTTGAGAAAGACACTTGAGAAATACGTGAGACAAAAATAATTCAACTGAGCACAGATACTCCCGCTGTTCACCTTCACTTTTCCAACCTTCGGGAATCAAGAAAAAGCCTCCTCAAACAGTGAAAAACTCGAAAGCACAACAGAAAGCTGAAGCTGAAAATCGCCGCGATCAACAACAAAGCCAAAGGATATGGCCCCCTATTTTACCGGCGAAATTTGGACAAGGCACGCGACCAACTTCAGAGCACGCTCAGCACAAAAAGGACCTGGCATATCTTTCGAGGATTCCTGGCGACTACACGGACAAAAATGCTGCAAAACAAGACCTGAAAAATCGTCCATTCATACGCAGGCGCCCAACACGACATACTAGATGAGATTCTACGCAACTTTGCCGGTGATATCCCATTGAGTTTGACAAGTACTGATTCGTACCGTGGCCAACATATTCCCGACCTCGATCCACTCTTCAGAAAAGCTGAAATGGCTGCAGCCCCAGCCAAACTTACAAAGAGCAGTTCTACCGGCAAAGACAAGATTACCAACAAGCTCCTCCGTAACCTATCTCCAAACGCAACAGAAGCGCTCCTACAGTATTTTAACGTATGTTGGGAAACAAGGGAACTACCGGCAACGTGGAAGCATTCGGATGTGACAATGATTCCTAAGCCAAACAAGCCTCTACGTATTGGGAATCTTCGCCCAATATCGCTGACTTCCTGCTCTGGTAAACTTCTTGGGCACATGGTCCAGGAATGGCTCACGCCATATGTCGGGGACAACGGGTGCGTACCGTACACGATGTATGTGTTCCGACAGCATCCGTCTACCCAAGACAACCTTTTGCTTCCAAAGGAGGACGTCACAGACCGTTTGGATCGCCATCAGAAGTCCTGTACACTCGCTATCGACGTCAAGGGCGCCTTTTAAAATGCCAAGCACGAAAAGATCCTCGAAAATCTGCAAAATACCTATTGCAGCCCGAAAGATTACAGTTACGTTTGAAACTTTCTCACGAATCGCACGGCAACGGTGGGTATCGGCAACCTTCGAGGCGCAAAATTGCACCTATCAAACAAAGGCTCGCCTCAGGGTTTTGTGGTCTCCCCGCTGCTTCTTAACATCGCCATGATGCACCTGCCAAAGAAACTTCAGGCTATCCAAGCGCTAGGGCATGCTCTTTACGCAGGCGAACTCACGCCAGAGCGCGTACAACTGGGAGACAACAGGACGCCCTGCAGAAGGCTATCGACGCGATAGTAAATTCTTGGACTCTTGCGGCCTCCAGTGCGCTCCGGAAAAGGCGGAACTTCGTTCTGAAGGCTCGACCTCGAGGACGACCACCAAACGTCTTGTTCCGGATCCCTGCGTCACTCTTTACAGAGTGGTAATACACAGGGTCAAGTCCCTTCGTGTACTGGATCTTACAATACACAAGGATAGATCCCGTGCAGCTCATCTTCGCAAGCTACAGCAAATGATGACACAAGTGACCCCCCTAGTTAAAAGAATCACGAATCAACGAAGGTAGCACAAAGAACAAGACACCTTACTTAAGAATGCTGAAAATAAAAAATAGAACATAATGATTAGGAAAGCAACCAAGACTGCTCTAGGCCGTCCTTTCATGGCATCCACCGTAAAGCTGCCTAAATTAGGCGTACATATTACGTTGACGGAGATGGTCGAAGCCCACAAAGCCAAACAACTCGAACGCCTCATGCTCACTCCTACACTCTAATCTGGGTAACCCTAACAGGTGCACATTTTCAAATTTCTATAACCTACAATTTATGTTACAAAAGTAACCTATATAGTAGTGCCTTTTATATACGTGTACACGCAAGGGTTACTTGGTTATAGGTTACTTTGCAGCTTTCAGCATGTATACCTTTATATAGGTGACACCTACCGCCGTCCAAGGCCAGACACCTGGATGTCTTGTTGGGTGCCACGCACGCTTTTGCAGGCGCCGCTGTGGCGAGCCCCCGATGGAGCCTTTCTCTGGCGGTAAACAAACAGTGCGTCAGCGGAAGAGGATGTGTGGGACCACGCTTTCCGTTGCGCAGTCTGAACTGGGGAAGACTCCGGAGTCTTTTCTAAGTCCCTTGAATAAACCGTCGTCCACATGGCTGTGGCCAAAACTGAAATACTTTATAATTTGGAAAGTTGCAGTGCACATAGCTTGAAAATGTTCTCGTAATATATGTGCATCACATGACCTGTTTGATAATCATTACCCAAGTTGTCACTCGCGAATATTGGCAACGCTTAAGTGTTATGAACAGACATGACTACATTTGATAAGAGTTCATTTCTCTCTCTCTACGCTTCTGTCGCGCGGTGGTGTAGCCCCGAGCTAGCACATCAGGATGGCTAGGTTCCGCTGTCTCACCCTTCGAAGGACGGTCCTCTCTGTTTTCGTTCTGCCGACGCAAGGCCGGGCTACCGCGGCGGCGTCCACCGCTCTTGCTCGGCCGTGGATGACACTGACGCTTTCGGGACGCCGCCCCCGCGAATTCAAGTAACGGCTGGCAGAAACTCTTGTTTGACTCTTTGTAGAGCAACGTGTGTGAATTAAAGTAAAATCGCATAAATAATTGTTGTGGGTGTCGTTTAAAGCTTTGCTTTCCGACCGCATTTACAGCGTGGTTTGGAGCCAATTTTTTATCTGCCGGGTGGTCGTCGCAATCTTGGCTAATTTGCCCGGTGGGTACACTGGGCTTGACAAACGGTCGCGGAGGACGCTGGGCCGTCATTGCAAGGTACGCAAAGACGACCGCTAGGAAATTTATTGGTTTTGTGAAGTACCGAGCGATCGCCGTGATGCCCGCACTCGGGTTCGCGCGCTGGGCAGTTTCTTGGTATTTTTAACTGTGTACGCAAAACACTAAGATTTGTTAACCAGCTTCGCGGTTAAAAGGTTGTGTCTGAGGGAACCAAAAGTGCGGTGACGCCTTATGTTATCTACGGCAAACTACTCCAACGACTCGTTTTACGGAAATTAACGCCAATGAAGAAAGAAATCTTTCTGCTTCGGATCCTACCTTGTAAAGCATTGGCAAATTGCAGTTCAAACATCAATGTACATCAGCTTTTCGTTGCTCAACCTATATGGAGCACGTTAATAGCACGAGAGATGCTGTACAGAGGATTTGAACGCGTCTTCTTAAAGGAGTCCGTGTGTGAGTCGCACAATGGAGACCGCATGAACAACCAAGAATATTTTTTCGATTTTTTTAATACACATTTATTTACACAGATATATACATAATCCGGTGGCATACCTCGGCGAAGTTGGCGCGGCTCACTCAAACTCACTCACAATTTTTTTTTCGAATCACCACTCACTCAAACTCAGACTGAATGCTGAGCAGCACATCTGCGCTCACTCAAACTAAAACTCACATTGAGCGCAAAACTCAGAAGTCACTCGGACTCAAAACTCAAAATGTACTCAGAACTCAAAATGTACTCAAATTCAAAATGTAATCAAAACTCAAAATGTACTCAAACTCAAAATGTACTCAAACTCAATATGGACTCAAAACTCAAAATGGACTGAAAACTCAAAATGTACTGAAACTCAAAATGGACTCAAAAATCAAAATGTACTCAAACTCAAAGTGAACTCAAAACTCAAAATGTACTCAAAACTCAAAATGTACTCAAAACTCAAAATGTACTCAAAACTCAAAATGTACTCAAAACTCAAAATGTACTCAAAACTCAAAATGAACTCAGAACTCAAAATGAATTCAGAACTCAAATGGCCTCACAGAGATTGAGACAGTGAGAGAGTGAGAGTGTGAGAGTGTGAGAGTGAGAGTGAGAGTGTGAGTGTGAGTGAGAGTGAGAGTGAGAGTGTGAGTGTGAGTGAGAGTGAGAGTGTGAGTGTGAGTGTGAGAGTGAGAGTGAGAGTGTGAGAGTGAGAGTGAGTTGAGTGTGAGTGTGAGTGAGAGTGAGAGTGTGAGTGTGAGTGTGAGTGAGAGTGAGAGTGAGAGTGTGAGTGTGAGTGTGAGTGAGAGTGTGAGTGTGAGAGAGAGTGTCATTATGAGTGAGAGTGAGAGTGAGGGTGAGGGTGAGGGTTATTGTGAGTGAGAGTGTGAGTGAGAGTGAGAGTGAGAGTGTGAGTGTGAGTGAGAGTGTGAGTGTGAGTGAGAGTGAGTGAGAGTATGAGTGAGAGTGAGAGTGAGAGTGTGAGAGTGAGAGTGAGAGCGTGAGTGAGAGTGTGAGTGTGGGAGTTAGAGTGAGAGCGTGAGTGAGAGTGAGAGTGTGAGTGAGAGTGTAAGAGTGAGGGTTGAGTGTGAGTGAGAGTGAGAGTGTGAGTGTGAAAGTGAGAGTGAGAGTGATAGCGTGAGTGAGAGTGAGAGTGTGAGTGAGAGTGAGAGTGTTAGTGTGAGTGAGAGTGAGACTGAGAGTGTGAGTGTGAGTGTGAGTGTGTGTGAGAGTGAGACTGTGAGTGTGAGTGTGAGTGTGAGTGAGTGTGTGAGTGTGAGAGTGTGAGAGTGAGTGTGAGAGTGAGTGTGAGAGTGTGATTGTGAGTGTGAGTGTGAGAGTGTGAGTGTGAGTGAGAGTGTGAGTGTGAGTGTGAGGGAGTGTGAGTACGTGAGTGAGTGAGTTTGAGTGTGTGAGTGTGAGTGAGAGTGTGAGTGTGAGTGAGTGAGTGAGTGTGAGTGAGTGAGTGTGAGTGAGTGAGCGAACGTGTGAGCGTGAGTGTGTGTGTACCTTTTGCTATATACCTTTTGCGATATCCTCATAATTATAACCAGAAAGCATTTTTATATTTGTCCCACGTGATCCCCCTCCATGAGACCTTTAATTTCATACCCCACACACCCAGCAGGGTCATATGAAATTCACACCAGTCAAAATAACCATGCCTTTCATGACTGTAACCAGGACGCATTATTTAGGTGTCCGACGTGATTCTCCTAACTGGAACCTTCAATTTGACGCACCACATGCTTCAGCGGCCTCACCTTGAATTTAACCCAATCTATGACTAATAACGACTATCTCATGATTCGAACTACGAAGCCTTTTTTTATTTGTACCACGTGATTCCCCTCGTCAAGGTCGTAAATTTGATACCCTACACGCCCTAGCGGGGTCACTTCGAATTTTACCCCAATATAAGACTCGCCATGACAATCTAATGGTTATAACCAGGAAGCATTTTTGTATTTCTCCCACGTGATTCAGCTCACCAAGACCATTAATTTGATATAGCCCTACGAAATGATATAGCCCTACCACATTTTTGCTCACGTGATTTCTCTTATCGGAACCTTCAATTTGATGCCTCGGACACCCAGTGGCATCATTGTGAATTTTAACCTAATTTATGACCCATTTTGACTATGTCATGATAATAATCAGGAAGCACGTGATTGCCCTCATCAAGACCTTTAATTTGATACGCCACATGCCCTAGCGTCATGACTTGAATTTTAACCGAATCTATGACTCACCATGACTACGTCATGATATGTCCATAACTCATTTTCATCCCGAATGATTCCCCACATCGAGACCTTGAATTTGATTCCCCACATGCCCTCGCAGCGTCATTTTGAATTTTAACCCAATCTATGACTCATTATGACTGCCTGATGACTACAATCAGGAAGCATTTTTTTTATTTACCCCGCTTGATTCCGTTAATCCGCACCTTTCATTTGATACCTTACATGCCTTAGCCTCATCAGTTTGACTTCTCACCCAATCTAATGTGGTCATTATTCTGTCTTAAGGGGCGCTGCCCAGTCATTTAAGCTAATTCATTTGAAACAGCAGAAAAGACAGCTCCCGCCCCCATTTCCCCCCGGCTCTCACCTCTTCCTTAGTGACCCCTAGTATATCAAGCCGTTAACAGTAGCAGGCGAACAACTAGCACGCCAGCGCTGCCGTGTGCTTTCTCAGCACCCTTTCCCACGCTCTTAGTGGATCCGTCAGGAGGAAAAGTTAAGACAACCCTTTTTTATGACCTCACCAGTCAATTACCACTCACGCGCCCAGCCGCGAAAATTAGGTATACAGCAAGTGGTTATGGCCTTAAAAATTCAACAAGAAACTAAAAAAAAATCAGACACCCCTCCCTCCCAACCGATCATGCAGATCGCGATTGGTGCCGTACCCGCAGGGAACCTGAATTCCGAGCCCACAGTGACGCATGAAACTTAACAGCCAGCCATAGCTGCCTGCTAGGCTACTCATATGTACTCAAACTCAAAATGGACTCAAAACTCCTATGTACTCAGTGCTCAAAATGTACTCAAAACTCAATATGTAATCAAACTCAAAATGTACTCAAACTCAAAGTGTACTCAGAACTCAAAATGGACTCAAACTCAAAATGTACTAAGAACTCAAAATGGACTCAAACTCAAATAGTACTCAGAACTCAAAATGGACTCAAACTCAAAATGGACTCAAACTCAAAATGTACTCAGAACTCAAAATCAACTCAAACTCAAAGTGTACTCAGAACTCAAAATGGACTCAAACTCAAAATGTACTCAGAACTCAAAATGGACTCAGAATTCACTAGGCCTCAGGCGTACTCAAACTCAATCGGACTCAAACTCAGTCGGGATCACTCGGCTCAAACTCACTCAAGCTCAAACTCACCATGCCACACTAGCCTCGCGCTCACTCAAACTGAAACTCACGCGTGAGTTTGAGTCCAAATGAGTCTGAGTGAGTGGACTCATGAGTGAGTTCGCCAACCTCTGTCCGGTGGTGACCCGGCCTTTCAGGCAGTGACGGATGACGGTACGCTTACATTCTCTCTCGACTCTGGCCAGCAGCAGGTGGGATTTCCAGCCTTGGGGAGAAAGACCGAAAATGCCTTGTATCAAAGTAACGCAAAGAGCTCCACTCGCAAGTCTTTTACATGCCACTCGCTAAGCATGTGCAGCAGGGAGTAAAGATCCCAAGAGAAGCACAGCCTACATTTGATAATTCAAAGTCGCGATGTTGGAGTTTTTTGCTAATTAGAAGGTATTTACTGGTACCGCAACTTTACACGCAATATTGTGGAGCTACAACCTATTATCTCGGTTAATTGGAACTTATTTCGAATGAAAAGAATTGAAGTGACAACCCTTCCTCGATAAAATTCAGCTTTTTGAAGTGGAAAAACAGCACAGTGTTTTCTACCGATGGTCGATACCATCGAAACTGAGTAAACGCACAGTTTGGGAAGCGGCAGGATAGCTTAGGGCCACCGGGTTGTATGCATTTAAATTTTGAGGTACTGACTCTTCTTTGTTACGCACAGCGGCGTGTGAGCAGGTAGCGTGCTCATGCTGCAGGCTCTGATTGTAGCCTGCAGACTCAACTATCATGGCAGCCAGTGTCGTACGTTCAAATTGGCCACCACTAACCATGCTGTTCGTGTGGTTTTTGTTTACCTGGAGGTTGAGGTAATGAAATTTTTTTCTGGTCTCTGTGGACTTCGTATTAACTGGAGTGGACTGTGGGGTGGAAGGCACAGGAAAAAAAGGTAAAAATGTGTAACATGTAGCTTTGAGTGGGTGACTTAAGGTACAGATGGCTTCAGAGAATGATTTATTTATTTATTTATTTATTTATTTATTTATTTATTTATTTATTTATTTATTGGTTGATTGATTGATAAATGGACTGTAGGGTTTAACGCGCTGACTCAACGCAGGCGATGAGGCGCACCGTAGTGGCGCGCCGGATTAATTTTGACCACCTAGGGATCTTTACGTGTGCCGAAATCTCGTACAAACAGGCGTTTTTGCTTTTTGCCTCCATGAGAAAAGCGGCCGCCGCGGCCGGGAATCAAACTCGCGACCTCGTTCTCAGCAGCACGAAGCCTTAGCCACTGAGCCACCAAGGTCGGTCTCAGAGGATGGAGGTATTTATTCCTGAATCGCCTCAGCGACTCTGCTGTTGTGCACTTGAGTCACCGTTTACTCACCACAATTAAACTGCGAGTACGGCAAAAAAGCAGGAAGGTATGACATTTTAGGCAAACACTACATCATGGTGAGATGCACCCAAGTAAAAGGTAATATTGTCATTTTTACATATTGTAGACATGGTTCAAGGTCGGCAAATTCTGCAAGCCTTGTAGTATGCTTGCATGTTCGTGGCACTCTAGCCGCACATATGCGATGGCGTATCTGCAAAGGTATACAAAGAGCGCTACGATCTAGTTAAGCTCGAAAAATGCCTAATAGAATGCTTTGTTGTGCGAGTCGATTCATGGCCACGAAAAGAAATTAAAAGAACGCAATGGGCGAGGACAGAGAAACACGCTAGACTCGATGAGCGCTCTAGTGGTAAACATCGCGGTAATCATCGGACGGGGCTATGTCAGGTTCCGCAAATTCTCTAGATTTCTCCGAATTTACGCTTGGGGTCACCCGCTCTACGTCACGTCAGGTGCGCACGTGTAGCGGGACTCGTTCGGTTGTACGTTTGCATATAAGCAACACGGGATTTTAAATACTTCTAAATCCCCTGTTGGACATCTCCCTCTCTAAATAGTAAATCACGGGAAAACAGTACCAACTGATAGAAGTATATGGCGGCACTTAAGCTAATAAACAAAATCACAAAGGGGCGCTAAAATCTATGAGGCATACTTGAAAAAGAAAACATATCGTGTAGGGTAAAATACTTTCTACTGTCTATTTTAGCACAGCAGGTGAATTGCTAAAGACTTGAAAAGAAGAATTGTTTTTGAATATTTTGTTCCGCAACTGTTGATGGGATTTAAAAAAAATGTTTTTTACGCCCATTAGGAAGCTTATTCTTTGTAGCCGGGTTCATGCTATCCTTCAATTCTAACTTCTTTTAAGTCAAACCAAAATGAAATCTAAGTTCAAAGGGCACTTGTTCTTTCTTTGCAAATCAATCTTGGCCGATTGGTGAGTTGGTGGAGACGTTTACTACAAGCACGTCGCAAACAAATACCTATTCTTCGCTTCGACCTTGACCAAAATTAAATATAAATAATGGAACGCGGAGAAGAACCTTGTGCCTTCATCATGAAGTGCGCTGGCGTTCTTTGGTTAGTGGTTGCTCATATTTCACTGTGTCAGCAAGCAGCACATGGAAGGTCTGATATTGGGACAGAAGCAGGAGGCGATGCTAATTTTTTTATGATCCGGATTTCAGAGAGGTATGCTTCATCGTTTTTTGTTCTAAAGATATTACCAGGTACTTAGAAGGCCCCACTAATGCGCTATTTTTTTTCAGTGCTATAATTTCGGTGCTATAGGAACAAATGCTTCATAACAAGGTCGAGCTTAAATAAAAAGAAAGTATTTTTAGTGTGCCGAAGTGGACGGGAATTCGATTGGTGTTTTTGTCCTATATCAAGAGTATCCTAATAATACCGCGTTGGAGAAAGGATTCAGAAAGCACTTTTTCAGTAGAATTCCCGGAATTTCGACGGGGCTATCTAACTACGAATATTGGGGCACTGGAATACCGTGAAAAAATATATTTTGCCGCACACGTTCACGTTCATCACGACTGTGTTATAACACTCGCAAATACCAAACCCAAGTCAAAATCCAAGAACGGCTTCTTACTGTGGCACGTAACGCACTCTAACGCTAACATAAATTGCAAGTACATGGGATGTAAAGTGACGTCAAAACCTGACATTTGGACGTACTATTTACCTTTCCCAATGGTGCATATAATGTAGCAATGGATTAATTTCGGAGCAAGCCTTCTACCTCCAGCATTTGAGGATTTTGCAACGCAGGTGTTGAAGTGCACAATAATTCTAAATGGGTAATGTCGAGAACAGGTTTTTAATTTGGCCAGGTTCTGTTTTATTTTGCACCACGGACGGTCTTTCAACGAAAGTAACGTTTTTATATAAGGATTACCGATTAGTATACAGACGCTTCCGCGAGAAACACTGACTCTCGACATTACATATATAGTTTTGGAAGGGTACCTTTTAGAGTTAGCAATGCAATGCTAAGAAATCTCTCTGGCCCAAAAAAGCGCTCTTCCAAGAGACAAAAGTAGAGCACCGTGGGGTCGTAGTCGGCCCGAACCTCCCAAAGGCACGTACAACTCAAATCACGTACCTATTTCGCCAGCTATTGTGGAGCACCACTGAGCAGCGGCAGTCTAACTCGCTAGTACACACACGGAAATTAGGAATCTTCAGCGTCTAAACAGGTTGCTGCTGGAACACGACGACCTTTCAAGTGGGGTTAGCTTGCATGTGCCACTAGAGCAGCCTGTTATGTTAGATAAAGCATGCGTATTGTTCGAACAATAGGTGACAGACTTAAGGGGGGCAATCAGTATATATTCTTCGCGACTCAGGCACGATGAAAGAAAATAGCTTGGGGTAGGTCCGTCGAATCACAGAAAGTTCGTAGCCCTTCCACGTTGTGAAAACAGAAGCCAGTGAATCTGTAGCTATTGTAGATTTTTGTATGTTACGTGCACCTTCTCACCTTCCTCACACCGAACATTACCCCTTCCTCAATTGCCCCTCTTCTCCCTTTGTGTCAGCGACACGCGTCATGCATCTGCCAACTTCGCTAAATTCTCTGTAAAGAAGTCTGTGTTCCGGACGCTCCTGTCGCAGAAATTCCTCTCTTCTCCGTCTTGTCCTTCCTTTACGCTGTTCCCCTCCCGTCTTTCTCATCTGACAATGAATATGGTGGAGGGTTGCTAAATTCATTTCAATTAAATATAGAAGGACATCACAGGATCTGGACCTAAAAGAAAGCCTGCGCCGGTTTTTTGGCAGTGGGCACTGCGAGGCGGCAAGAGTACTGCACGTAATAAAGTCATGCCTGTTTTTCGTGCAGGTTTATTCGAATATTTTTACCATGCGAACTGACCACTGTACGTTAGCAATTGTGCTGTGTCCACCGAATCGTATTTTGATTGCGTACCGTTGCTTGTGTTCTTGTAAAGTGGTTATATGCCGCGTTTTATAGCAAACGTTTGGACCTATAGTCGAGGAAAAGGTAGAGCAACTTTAAAATGGTGAATCTACAATACCTCAAAAATTTCCCATTGTACAAAATAGACTAGCAGTTGCTCAAACAAAAGTAACTGCCCTCCGCAATACTTGGAATGACATTGAAAACAGAACGGCATGCGTTCATGCATATTCTTCAGAAACTGAAACAGTTCCGGAGAGAATCGCCTGACTTGAGCAAGGGCTAAATCAGGAGGCTGAAAAAAGTTTGTGATTCTGGATTCTGAGGACCGTAGTTGTACACCCAACCTCGTCGTTTAGGGCATTCAGGAACAAAGCAAAGGAGATGAGTAACTTCTAAGACAACAGGTGGTTACAGAGATTTCTGGCACAAAATAAGGGCACAATCACAAATACGTTCGGAGAATTTATTATCTTCGTGAGTACCAGAAGAATAAGGCTGACCTAAACTATCTTTAATACCAGAAAAAAATAGCCTGTGTTCTGGAACTCAGAAATGAAACAGGCAGGGATGCAAGATAAGGCCAACGGCAAAAAGGTGACTCCCATCCATGACAAGCTAAAAGCTATAAGTTGATGGTGTGCTCTTCGTGTACGATTAAGCCGGAGAGGATCACGCAGTTCTTCTAACGAAAACATTTGTGCGGGGTAGTGCACAGACAAGATGAAAATCTGAGAAACGCGACCACAGCAGTCCAATTATTCATAAAACACAACATGCGCGATCCCAAAATGTCTTACAGTACATTATTTTTATGCCCGCAATATCCGGAACAAGCGAAATTGTATGTTTTCTCCGTAGCCATAATCCCCGTATCACAACAATAACGTTAAGCGTGGCTGCATGGTGGTTTAAACGACGAGGTTGTAGTTCACGAATTGCACAATATTCTCCATTGCAATCGTATGTCCGGAGTTGTGGCATTGCAACTGTTAAAAACACTCTCCAAGCTACACTACAGCCCCAGATATAAGTCTTTAGACAATATAAACTGATGGTGACATTTATTTATATTGTGCGCCATCTATAGACCTCTACTTAGCCCCTTAAGTTTTGTTGACATCGGATTACCTGTCGCCGCACGTTAACCGATAAGTGGATATCGCAGGAGATTTGTTGATTGAAGTTACAGGACCACATCTCACCTGGTCGCCAAAAAACTGCCTGATAGAATAGTGACAGTTGTCTTAGTTTAAGTTGTTTATAAAACCATCTGTGAATCTGAAGGGGGCTGTATTATTGGATGTTGTATTTGTCAGGAAAATCATTACTGATTCTGTCGTTCGTCTAGAGAATGAAACAGCCAATAAAAAGTCAGTTTGTTTTATATGTACGCAAAACAACTTCTGAAAAAACCGGCTTAACAGCAAGTTATAAACTTTTATCAGGCAAGTTTTAACACGATTCTTAGCAAACTTTGGGAGTTAGTAGATAAGTTGCGAAACTATAGGTCTAATACCTTGTTGAAGAAGTTTTAAGAAACTCTGAAAAAAAGTCAAAGCGAGCTTACACAACCGCGAAAGGCTGATGTCAGAGGAAAGCTGTGTCCGTCTGACGGAGCAGGACCATTTGCACTGTGTGCACATACAGCGCTCGTGAGCAGAACACCAAGTCAAACTCAAAGTAAAGTATATAAATGATTTATTAGTACTGTGTCCACTTCAATCTTCATATACTTGATTGCCCACCGCCACAATACCTTGCAGAACACTGCATTACCGCTGAAGACCTGCAGTACTTCTTCTTCATCTTCGTGGTTTTCTCGGCTATCGCATTCTCCACTGGCAGTGTGCCGCACTTACTGATAAGCCGCATCTTCTTTGGGCGTCCGGATCTTCGGATCTTTTTTGGTCGCTCCACAGAGTCGCTGAGAATTCTGCCGAAGTCACCGCGCGCCCTCCGAGCTATATGAGCGCAGGTGGTTGCCTCTAGCAGCGCCGAGAGAGAAGTCAGGAGCGGAGGACAGTCATTTTGTCGACGACACTGCTTGCTCAAATGGCGGTGGTGGTGGTGGTGGCCCATACACTGAAAAAAAAATTCTGACTCGTACGTGCACTCGGTATGTTGTCTTTTTCTTTTGTTAGCCGCTCACATGGCGCAAGGCCATGCGCAAACCTGTATACTTATTGGAAACTAGGCGCCTGCCCTGTTAGCGTTTAATATTTTATTTCAGATGCTTAATTGTCAAATTTAGTTTTGTGTAGTCGGCGCATTAGTCCGCCTTACGCCCGACTCCTGGCCAATCCCCCACGTGAGCATTCTTTTTCTTTTTGCTGGCTCTCACGTGGCGCAAGCCCACGCGCGAGCCAGAAATGGCCCGTTAGCTTTTATTTTTTGTTGTTCAAAAAGCTAATTTTTTTGAACCACGCGTCTACTTCTGAATTTTTGCCAATCCTCGCTTGTCGTTAAACGCTCTTTGTTCATCCAGACGCTGAAGTTTTTTTATGTAAAGTAGTGTGAAGCGCGCGCATTATTCCTCCTTACAGCCGAATCCCGAACATTCTATTACAAGCGTACTTGCGCTTGGCGGTTTCTATGTACTTTTAGTGTTCATTGAAGGCGCTCCAAGAGCTTAAACAGCTCTCTTGTTAAAATGTCTTGACAATTTTTCTCCTACGAGACTTATGAGGTGAAACTGGCGGAACATCTGGGTTGATGGGTGGATTATACATTAAAAGCGCAGGATTGAACAGGCCAAAAAAGCGCAAAATCTAATTGCTGCATCCATTCCGAGAAGAATACAGAGTGCATTGTCATGGGAGAAAAATATATACTACGAGCCTAATTTGCCAGCTTTATTAAATCAAATCCTCAAAGCTAATCGCACTTTGTCATTGCAAAATCTAAACAAATAGGAACAAATAAAAATAAAAAGTTGATATGCTTATTACGAAGACGCAGGGCATAGCTGACGCCACAGATACCCACTTTTACTCGGTTATCTCTCGGGATGAAAGCGACATCCAGTAATTTGTGCCTTCCGTATCTGATTGTAACTTTATATCCGTTGCAGGCGTCCTTTCTGGGTTAGCCAAACTCTAAGAAAGATCTTAGGCGGTCCCGATAATATTCTCAATGCTTTTTGGCGACCGTGTGCCTCGACCTTGCCATATATTCTCATTCGAACATTTCATTCCTGCCTAAAAGCGGCTAGCGTCCAAGATAATTTGCGGGAAGCCAGCGTAGTTGCAGTTCACAAAAAAGGAAACCGCTTACAAACAGATGGCAATACCTGATTTCCGGGACTTCATTTTCCGGCACAATACTTGAACATATTCTAATACATTCTATAGCCGGATTTCTTGAACAGAATAAATTGCTGTCTAATCACCGGCATAAATTCCGCAAAATCTTGTAATAGCCACAGAGTAATCAGCTAGCATCCCTGACATCGCTTTAACTCTTGATTAAGCAATATTGAGTGATTTATCTGTTTTTATTCAAGCAAAGCATTTGACCAGTAAATTGTAAAGGAATTTCACTAATTTGGCCTTGAATCTTTTATTATTTTTTGTATAAATCAGTATTTGCCCAATCGCCTTTACTTAGTGGATGATGATGGATATTCTTCAAAGCGTTCGCCAGTTAGCCTGGCATACCTCAAAACCGCACTTTGAGCCTCAATAATTTTTTCATATATTGAATGATATTACGGCTGCAGTGTGTCCCGATGTTCCAATTCGGTTGTTTGCTGGTGATTGCTTCATTTTAAAAAAAGGGACATGCCGGACTGATAACTGTCTATAAACGTGTAGTTTAGCGAAGATTTACGAATGGTGCACAAATATTTTCATGCCCTGAACTACGAGAATGCCGTTGTGCTTCGCGCAAGCACTAAACGCGACCACTTTGGTTGTTTTTTTGCAAATACCAATATCAATACAGATAGAAATATTTGGGACGGACATTTACTAACAAACTTGATGCGTCATGTTGCATCAAAAACAGTTTGACATGCTACTAGAAAGCTCAGCTTACATAGACACCAATTAAATTGTCATCTGAGGCAAAACGTGTTGCTTAGAAATCTTTCTAAAGATTTTATTTGCTTGTTATTTGCATCTAAAAATTTGTTATTACTCCTAAGTTCATTGCCTGGAGTAATTGTTTTATCATAATTTGTAAATGCTTTTGAAAGTACGCTATTGAATGATTTAAGAATGCGGTAAACCACTAAAGTAACTTTGCACCTATCGTTTACTTTCGCGTGGCGCAATGTTTCATAATCTCGATATTTTATTGATTCACTGTTATTTCAAAACTAGCAAATATATTTCTGCACCCGCCGTTTTTCTTGGGAGGACCTACTATTTTCTTTTTTGTTATTTCATCTTCCTGCTGTCGCATGTATTGCACTTGATTGTGGCTTTTATTATTTTGTACCGGTGTTTTCTTTTACTTTTGCATCTGTTAACTATAAAGTATGTTGCGCACTTCTATGATCTGTCGTACGTTATTTTCTATTCAGGCTGCACCGGTTTCCTCGTGGTCCTAATTACGCGAATCCTGTTTGCTTTAGCTTTTTTAGGCACTGTGTGTGCTTGCGTGCTGTGCGTGTTCCTTGGTGCCACATAACTGCGGAACAGCATTAAAAATGCCACCTTCATGTCCTTCGAAGCTGCGGTATACTAAAAATAATTTGCCTATGCGCCATCTATTTCTACCGTAGGCTACTTTAAGCGTCATCTGACGAAACTTTTGGGTACGGTTGCGTTTAAAATTCCCCCGCAAGATGGCTTTTATATTGGGAAGAAGTAGTTGTTTGACGGTTTTTTCTGCTATCACAACAATCAAGCACTCATGTATTTTTATTTCAGAGAATGCTGCTACCACTGCTAATGTTATATTGCTGAATATGATAATATATTTTATTTACTCAACAGTGGTGACAGCTCAAAAGTCTGGCGCCAGATTTATCCGTTTCGCATGCTTTTGTCTGTATACACTTCTCGATTGGGAATCTTCACTTAGTTTGTCATAGAAGCTCTAGCGTTGGAGGAGAAATTAATTTTGATGTACGTTCGTCGAGATGATGTGCTAGACCCTACCCACATACACCTTAAAACCACACCATGATAACTTTAAGAATACTGCAGCAGGCGGGAATAGGTGAAAAAAATTGCAATAAAATTAGAGTCATCAGTTCGTGATTGTAGAAGCCTGGCAAAATATTTCACCTAGGGTGATATAAATGCTGGAAATTTCTATGCAAAGGTCAATAAGACGATTAACAAGGTAAACAGAAAATTCCTAATTTTGATTGGAGACAATAAATGCTTTCATATCTTCCTTTATGCCCATTCTGTCTACCATGCGACTGGCATATTCGAGATGCGCTTAATTTCCCAGGTGGCTCGGGAGAGTGATGCAAAAGTTCATAATGAAGGAGCTGAATTGGAGAGTTAGAGACGTGATGGCACAATAAAAAGAACTGAATACTTGATACAAGTATTTACCGCAATTAAGCAGCCCATCTTGTAGAAAATCGCTCCAAATTATGTCTACTTCATCTGCGCATGAATAAATTGGGAAACTCAAATTTCACAGCCAACTATCTGCTTAGTTACCCGTGTACGTAAATCACACTGTTAAATATTGAACAAGAATATATTCTATTGGGAACCTAAATGCTCAAGTTGAGACACGAACACTTTTTGCCGTCGTGGAGTATGCCGTTATAAGGGCTCGGAGGTTTCCTTCCCTCAAGCTTGTCTATAGACGTATCCGGGATGACCGAAATTTATACACAGGCCGGTTGTAACAGTAGTCACGTTCCAATCGCACGCCAGGGCGGTGCGCATGCTCATAAGTGACCTGCGGCCGTGAACAAAAACCGCCTTTTGGGATGGGAGTGCGAGGGCGATAAAGCGAATAAACTCTGCGCAGTGCGTTAACATCTCGCCGAATATACGGTTACACAGATAGGAGACCAACCGGCTCACACCACGTTTACAGATACAAACCGTCTGTTCTGGATGGAGCTGCTGCTGCACGACATCGAACCAAGATGTACAGTCAGTAAAACGCTTGTCTATAACAGCGATTTCAACTTCAACCAGCCACATCCGAAAACTGCCGAAACATACTCGTTCCAAACATGTCGGAGGCAAAAGCGAAGGGCTAAGACTTCAGAATTCCGCAGTTTTTTTTATTCAAATCCCACACCGGCGGGGCAGGATAAGGCTGAGAGTACGAAAGCTGTGTTATAGACAAGCCTTTTACAGGCTGTACATCAAAAGGGAATTTATTATCTTTACCAGTACACATCTGCCCCTAACCAAAACCTAGAAACGCAACGTTCACCACGACGGGGCCAACCCTTGTTTCGAGACTGCACCGGCGCTTAGGCACCGTTTATTCTGTGCTAAAATCGAAGCTTTCTTGTGCAGGTTCAGCCATGGCTCCTGAGCAGACATAAGCGTATTTCCCATTTCCACACGGGGCGTGCGTGCTAGAGGTTTACATTTCACCGTTTGAATTTCGCTCGTCTATGGTCACTAGCACGAGCATCATTTCGGCCTTAATTGATATCAAGCACATGAAAGTTCTGGGAGAAAAATAATGACTAAATACCAACACTCCTCTGGCCCCAAGGACCGCGTGACCACAACGAGGACTACTGAAGAGTGCAGAACATAATCTTTGTGGGGTTTTGAGGGGGCACTCTTAAGGGCATGCAGCTCACAGCACCTTTATTCATGCAGGTTTTGGCTGCTCTGAGAACAGAACTATGCTCCGGTGCAGTAGAAGGGAGCGTCGATTTTGGTGCCGAGCGTGTTTGCTAATACCGTTTGCATTTCTCAAGTGAACGGTCTCGGGCATGTAAACTGCTTTAGCCTTCACTGATTTCAAGACTTTGAAGCTTCTGGCCGAAAAGATAAGCACTTAAGACCAGCCAACAATCTTCGGGCCACAAGGACCCCGTGACCCCACTGGGGACTACTTAATTAAGAACGTAGCAGTTTGGCTTCGTGGAATTTAAAGCCGCCACTCTTGCCGACAAGCACCTCACGGCCCTTTTGATCTTGCAGTTTGGCTCTTTTAGAACTACTTATTGTTCTTGGCTGTTACATGCTCTGGCATGTTCTCCTACGAAGTCTTCTGTTGTCCAGCATTGTTACAAGGATGCTTGTCGTAAATTATCCCGAAAACGGTTCCGCCTCTTTGTAATAGTGTTATTTACTTTTACTTGCTTCTCCTGGCTCCTTGGGATGTGGTACGTAATAGAAGCTCTCCTACAAGAGAGGAATTAGCCTTACTGAAAAGCCTTCAAGATGGGCAATCCGAAATAATTAAAACAAGAATAAATCTATCGATGCTAGTTTTGAAGCCAACCTAGGTTTGATGCTAGGTTTGAAGGTATCGAAGCCAACATTTGAGCAGGCTAATGTGATAACAAGTTCGACACAGCAAGTGAAACACTTGCCAAAGTAGAAGTAAACAATTATACAGTCACAGTCGGCAGGAAAATCTTGCGTATTACGGTCTCAATGACAATAACTGTTCCGAGACTTGAGACCAGTCGGAAAAGATTATCGTAATTATTTGTAAAGAAAAATTTAGGCCGTTCCACTTAACCTGAAACACGCCGGAAGTGCAGAGCAGTGATTCGCCATAATGGGCTGTGGTTCCGTTGCCCGCTCACTGCTACCACCCATAAACCTTTTCGCCTCCTTGTCTCACCCCTCTCTTGATGAAACAAATTCACCATGACTTCGGTACCGTCATACGCTTACACACGTTCTAGATAGTGTACAAGTGCATCACTATCTAGACAATGTGTAAGCAGATCGTGGTAAAGCTGTGCTTGCACATGGAGGTAAGGCTGCAAATTTATGAAGATGAACATCGTTAATAGTATTTGCTCTAGCAGTTTGTGCATCAGCCAACCCGAAATGTCAACATCCTAGACTTGATGTTCTTTAATACCCCCACTGTTGTAACTTCCTTGGAGTGACCACACCGCGGGTGTCCCGTCTACCAAGTTTCAAAAGAACAAGGAAAAAAATTAATCTACCAGAAAGGTGTTTATATTTCGATAAGGCGATTACGCGGCGATGCCCCAGGCGCTTTCTAATTATCTGCTTGTTTTAATGGCTTGCCGATTATTCTACCACGAAGAATTGTGGTGTTCTTTCAGAACCAAAGTAATAAATCTTATAGACTTCTGCAATCAAATATACATTTTCGTTGGCCGAAAGGGCGTAAGACGCCTTTAGTTAGCCCACATATATTACAAATAAGTAAAGACAGGTGGGGAGTATACCGTAACTTCAAAAGAAAAAGTAGGAAAAAACACTTCGACAAATTAGCTGCCTGGGCTCCACAGTCCCCTGTCTAACACCCCTCGA
This sequence comes from Haemaphysalis longicornis, assembly GCF_048455015.1. Lineage (NCBI taxonomy): Eukaryota > Metazoa > Arthropoda > Arachnida > Ixodida > Ixodidae > Haemaphysalis > Haemaphysalis longicornis. The sequence goes on along the minus strand of NW_027526225.1, from coordinate 68,625,418 downwards.
TGCTACATACAATACCATCCTATCCCGCACCTGCACTCCAGAAGGATCTATCCACCACCCCAGGCTACTCACAAACTCACATCTGGTGCCGGTTACACACCGGTAGTTACACGGTTCTCTCCCACATTTCTCCATGACTCTTCCAACACGACTTCCGCACTTGCAACGTTTTTCTCACTATCTACCACTTTGTGCACTCATGTGGAGACAACCCTAAACGCCTCTTCAACCCATCACCCGAGCAGTGACAGTCTTCGCTGACCAGCTCGGCTCCGTAGCAACCAGAAGCTCTGGTCGGCCGGGCACTGGAATCAGCACGGGCTCCCAGCCTCCTGGACTTGGGAGGCTGACCACTTCCGCTCTTACTCGCTTTCTTTTAAGATAAACCAACGTTAATCTCTAGAAAAAACAGTAAAACAATCCGGAAATCTTGCACTCACCCCCAACATTTGAATGGCGGAGCTGTTGTAGGTGAAAATTGCCAAACGTGTAGTTCAGCTAAAGTGTCATTGCTTATTTGCATAGTTGCGGTTCCAGTAAGCGGCGTCATATGCATCGAAGAGGTCATTGTCTTCTTCGAGGCGAGTGGTGGATGCAAAGTAACATTCAGCATTTAAGACTTCCATTAAATCTTCGTCATCGACTGGACGCAGTTGTGGCGGGTGCTTCAAGTTTTCTCGAGAAGGATAGGCACACACGTAGCCTAGCCTCAAATTATCCGTAACGGCTTCTTGAGAATGCGGAGGCCGCGGTGATTTTCCGCAAGCACGGAGTCTTTTCATCTTCAGCATTACCGCTGGATTTTTTTTATTACATACATGTGTGGTAGCACTGGAGGACAGCGCTAACAGTTTTTTTTTTTGCTAAAGCCACGGCGCGAGCCAGGGATATTGTGGTCGCAGCGAGGCAGGCGCTGTTAAAACATTTTCCACCTTTGTATGGGTTACTTGTACCAACAAAAAGGTGTTAGATAATTCAACGAGCCCGCGGTAAAAACAAAAATTTTTGGAATAATCTTTCTGCGCTTTTCGCGCTTTCAGGGGTGAGATTTTAAAACTTCAGCAACATTCACCCCAATAGGCACGTGCTTCTCAGATATGAAGTTTTTACACCGAAAAATTTGGCTTGGCATTCGCACCACAATATTTAGCCTCTCCAGCCCGTCACTGGTGGAAATTTAAAAGATGCGTATTGCTTTTTCAGGAGCTTCGCATGGTGAAATAGTTAAAATTGGTTTTCGCCACTTGTATGACCAACATTTTTTCGTGAAAGCCTATTGTAGAAATCAATCAATGAGACATTTATCTTTAAAACAGTCAGTCAGTAAGTTGGTCAGTCAGTCAGGTGGTCAGTCAATCAGTGTATCGGTCATTTCTTTCAAAGCATAACGAAGCGTCTTCCTGGTGCAATAAAGGCTATAGCTCGCTCACTCTCTCTCTCCTTTAAAGCAAAACTTTACGAACCTGTGCCGTCACCCCCGTTTTTACCTTCATTTGACAGCAGCTGCGCCGTAGCTTTTGCAACTAATCTCGTGACTCCACGCCTCAAGATCAGCGACCGCCGCGTCCCTTGGGAGCCGCTGCCGGCTTGGCGCATGCGCTCTTCGCAGCTGGATCCCCGTGTGATGAAGTGTCTCGCCGCAGTCACATAGTTAGCGCAATCGAGATTGGCCATGAATGAGAAAAAGAAGGGGCCGTCTTGTGTGACCGTTGCGCCAGAGGGCGATGCTTTAAGATGTCATGGGCAGGCGGGGTCTGGCCAGGCTGCGAATACACCCCAGCGGCATGCTTCACAGGAGAGTTCGTGGAATGCCACGCGCGCGATGTTAGCATCGTATACTGAGGAAGAGCGGGTGGTTCGGTTCACAAAAAGCTGAAAATGGGACAAAAACAAACATTACAACCGCCACACGAGGCTTAACGACGATTGCACACGTAAGCGTACTCATTACAGATAAATCAAAGGTTAACAAAGTAAAACCAAGTCTTACACAGGCTAGAACAAGCTTTCGCATTGCATATCTACGGTTAACTGAGCTAATATCTATTCTGCTGAAATTTTTCGAGGTATACAGACAGATAACCTGAGCTCCTCCGGGATGCCCGTATTTGCATAGGTCACAACAAAAGGCGACCGGTATGCGAACGCGGGGAAATGGAAATGAATTTCTCGTCAAGAGGGATGTAGGTTAAAAAATCACGCTGGCCTCTTTATACTGCCGCGAACCATACATTGGGTTTGTTTATTTGTGTTTTGCTTTTACCGCCCGGCTGTGCCGGTCTGTGTTATCTCTGCGCCAAGGAAAGCGCGTGTTCAATTCTTTCTTTCTGTGCCGCATGTGTTATCTGTTGTGATAGGGAGAGCATTCCGATCTAACGTGAACAGCCCAGAATAATCTTCTTGGGTCTACTATGTTCTCGATGCGAATCGACGTTTCGAGAACCACGCGCGCCAAAAGATAAAAAGCCTGCAGTGCGGACGCCGGGGCATTCGATTCTGCGACGCTCGCTGACGCAAGTCACTTTGTTGACCGCTGCTTCGCCGCCTCTGTATTCTTTTGAGTTGTTAGGGGAGCACAAGTTCGCTCCAATAAACTTGTTTCTCCTGCAAGACAACTGCGTCGTCCTTGGCTTCGTGACAATACGCGTGTTAGAGCAAAATACTGAAATTCATGTTTGGATATCTGTGTTCGCAGCATTTGAGAGCAAAAACAAGTTGGACATATTAACAGGCTGTATACGTGCATTGAGCAATCTGTAAAAACACGCAATTTTACGGAAATCATGACTGTCCTATTAGATGGGTGTTATGAAAAAATCGTTAAAACAGTTTTGGGATACCTGTATAAGTTACTTACACCAACGAAAACCAATATGATATCAGAACTGGCCTGCAATAAAAAGGAATTTGTGAAAATTATTACCAATTTTCACTCTCTCAAGGATTTAAGCTGTGAAAATGTCTGCAATATTGAGCTCCACCACGATAATTAGATTGAGCAAGAAATTTGAAGCCGTTTGCTCCACAACGTTTAGATACGCATTGACATCTATGTACCGACTTTTTGGCTTGTCAGGAGTGTGATTTTAAAATTTTTATCCGCTCTGAAGGAATCGCACAAGAATATTTGTTTGTGCACTGGTGTGGGTAACGTTTATCAGTAAAAAAGAATGCGATATGTCAATCAGTACGGAACATATAAGGGAACCTCTTAAAGGGACACTGAAGTGAATTTGTCAAGCTCCCGTTTTTGCTTGCACTGTGTAGACTGGCTCAAATTAGCACACTTTTCATCGCTTATCCGGTTGACAAATCGGTAATTATTTTACAAAGCGCGAAAGAAGAAAAACTACCATGCGCGGTTTGTGGCGGATGCACAAACTGAGCTGTGACGTTGGGAGGAGGGGGCGCCGTGATTGGACGATGCCCAAGGTTAGCAATCAAACAAGTTTCGGTTTCGGTTTCGGTCTCGAAAACAACATGTTTGACATTCGATAGCGTCGTTGGATGGGCATTCTCAATATCCCAGTTATCGTAGTACCGCGCTTCTGCCATGTTGTCGGCTGTAAAATGCATAAGATAAGCCTCCCAGGACGGCTTGGAATCGTAGCATTCAATATCTGAGGCCTACGCAGTGCATGAACGCCCTCCGCGTCCCCGCAGACGCTCAAATGTATGCGCTTTTCCCCCATATTTGGAGCTTGCCTCGCTCATGCCTGTATCGTAAAAAGCGTTTTCGCACCAGGCCAAGGGTCTGTTGATTCTGGCCTGGGCCCACTGCCCGCAAGCAGTCCGTGCTTATGGCAACAGCACGCCAACGAGAACTCGCTAGCGCGGCAGCGCCAGCCTGCGCGAGCTCTGTGGACTAGTTCGTGGAGCAATGAACGTTGCGGCCCAAAAAAAGGTGAACTCAGTATAGAAAACATCGGCGAAAAACGAAAAAGTTAACTCATAAAAAAAAAGCATGTACCCGCGGCGATTCGAACTTGTGACTGGCAAAACACTTGCCAGTCACAAGTTGGCTGGCAAAACACTCGCTCCAGACCACTAGGCTACAAACAGGCGATGCCGATGAAGGAAATATAAGCTATATAATGTATAACCAGTTTACACTTTTATTTAGTTTTAGTTTTTCAAGCAGCTTAGGTGACTATCTGTTGTATTGCGCTCGTGCAGTAAGCGTCCCCCGAGTTTCCACAACAGCTCACGTCTTTCATTGCATTCACGTATTGCATTTTGTATACGGAAAAACGTTCGCAGATGCGTAGTCGTGCTGCTGACCGCTGTGCTTGTTCGCCCAGCGCAAAAAAGTGCTTCCCGCACCCTAGTTTCACGCTGTACGATAAAAATATCAATTGATTTTATTTCCTTAGTACCTATATTGATTTCGCTGGCTCTTCTCCCCCTTCAAGAGGCCTTATATTTTCCTACTGGCGTACCAGTCAGCGAAGCGTCGCATGTGCGCTTGTGCAGCGCTTGTGTGAAGCGACCTGGACTTGGAGCTAGATACAGTGTACAAAGTAACGAAGTAAAGAAAGGCGCATTCTTCCATTCCCAAACGTGTTGTGGCTTAGTTTCAACTGATCGAACGAATTGCGACGACCCGTCGGCGGCCGGCGGACTAAACGGTGGGCCGACTGACTCGGTCGCGGAAGGTCGGCGAGCCGTGCAGTAGCGCCATATATTTCTTTCTCTATGGTAGCGGAGCCAATTGTCAGCTCCTCCCCTGCTGGCGTCACACGAAAACGCCACAGAAAATGGGCGAGCGTAAAGAGAGGAGGACAGCATTTTCGAATTGATTTTTGTACTAAATAAATTCGCGTAATCGCGCACAGAGTGGTCGAAACAGGGCCCAGGGACTCCGGACTACAGTTTGCGCTCGTAATCCCGCATGGTTTACAAATCACTTCAGTATCCCTTTAAAACACTCAATGTTCTGCAAAATGCAGGATCGCCCCATTAGTGTTGGGTAGGCCAAAATGTTAGGCCTAAATGAGTGTTGGTTACACCCCAATCTTTATCACAACGTGACAAAGATTCTCAGCCTTTCATATATCAGTAAAAAGCACATCGACAGCTGCCCAGGTGAGCGAGGTAATCACAAATACGCGAAAACACCATTTTCGTATTGTAGTTTGTTAAGCGTTTAATTTACGATGATCCCGCCTTATAGAGCCCTTACGCCTGATAGAAATGCGCTCCAGAAATATCCAGTCTCCAGGGATAGCAGTTTTGGCCGGCCATTGGTGAGTGAGGCCGTCAGTCAGTCAGCATTTCGGGAAGTTATAATTGTAGGTATAGACAACATGGGCTCCTACGAGTGGCACGTGGTAGAAAAAGTCCCAAGAAATGGAGAACGCTAAGCGAAGTCGGAAAAACTTGAACTAAATCCCACAAAACAGAGGAATGTTAGGTAAAGAATCCGGCTGGATTTTTTATGTGCCTGTTATGAAAAAATCCTGAACATGATTTTTGGACAGCAGTATGGGCAGCTTTTGCAAGCAAGAACGAATAGAATGCATAAACGCTCTGTATAGTTATAGAGGAATCAATGAAGCCCGAAATTTCGCCAAAATTCAGAGGGTTCTAATTAAGTGGGAGTCATGGAGAAATGTTCTAAAATAGTGCTTGGGTACGTTTAGGTTAGCTATACAAAACACAAACAGTTCTATGACTGATCTGGCTTGCGATAACAAACTGTGGCGAAAATGTTTCCAGTGCTTTTCACTCTCTCCCGAGTTTAATTTAAAAACCACCAATATTTAGGTCCACCATTATAGTGCTGACGCGCTCAATAAATCCGAAACCGTTTCAGCCTTCAGTTTCACTAGGAGTTGATATCAACTGTTCGGCTCCACAAGCTTGTCAATAAAATACTTACTATCGCCTTCTTAGTTGCGTAGTAAGACCAAATCCGTAGAATTCGTTTTGTGCGCTTTTATGAATAACGTTTATTAGCAGAATGAGTGGAATGTGTCAATGAGTAAGGCATATTATGAAGATGCTCTAAACACACCCATTTTGCTCCGTAGCACAGACACACACCCTTAGGATTGGTTACTGCAAAACCACAAAACTACTTTTAGAGGTTCTCACTGCGTATATATATATCAGCAAAAAGAACTTCGATGTGTTTCATCCTGAGCAAAATAGTCGCAAATGTGCGAAAGCCCCATTTAGCAATTATCGTCTGTGAACGGGGGAATTTCCGATAATCTTTCTTTATCGGGCCAATATGCCATGCTAGAAATCAGGTCCGAAAGTTTCAATTCTGTGAGGGTAACAGTTTTGATTCGTGGTTGATGAGGCTGTGTTGTAACTGAGTCAGTCTATGAGGTACTTCTTTTTATATGTATAGATACCATGGGCTCCCACGGGAGGTGTGAGGTTGCAGAAAGTTCCAAAGGATGGCGAGCGCTTTGCGAGAGCGGGAAAATTCTACTGAATGCCGCGTCCAGAGAAGTGTCAGTTAAATATTCCGCAGGCCTATTCATACACGTTATAGGACAAAATCATGACGTTAGATTTTGCAGAACTGTATGGGCAGCATTTGCAATCAAAAACAAATTGCAGGTATCAGCGATATTGTTACGAGGCGAGGATGCGGCAGAAAAAACGTATTAACAGTGTTAACACTATTTACAGAGCGAACGGCTGGGCTGCCACTAACATTCAGAATGAACCACACAAGGTCTCGTCATCTTCTTCCACCAACACCCGTCGCTGAACGTTCTTTTTTTGACTGTGCAGCAATCCCTCATAAATGCATCGTTCGTCGTCAACCAGTTTGCTTCGTGGCCTTACCCCCAGCGGAACGAGCGCCGGCGCGGCGCTACTGCGAACCGATGAGACCGGTTGGTACGTCTTCAGACGGACTACGTGGACAATGTCCGTAGAAGGTGCACGAGTCGACGAGGGTGGATAAACGGGGGAGATCTCATGGGTAACATCGGTCACTTGACGTAGTACGCGATACGGGCCACAGTAGCGGGGCAGCAGTTTTTCAGAAAGCCCGACTTGGTAAGTGTCCACAGAAGAAAGGAAACCCGGAGTAAAGTGGGCCACGCGCTGTTTTATGTGTTTTATGTGTTGTTTTGTTTCGTGCACTAGGAAGTTTCAGTGTATATGCGAAAGTATTATTGAGCTACTTTTCATGAAATGTAATGGAAATGGGTTGTTTTACCAGCTATCCGGTCACTTTACAAGCCCTGCGTGCTTAGATTGACAACAAAATTAACCCTGTACAGAAGACTGATAAATAAATGAATGAATGAATGAATGAATGAATGAATTGGTCGGACAGAAGTACAAAAAGCCGCAATATCAGAAAAAAACTAAAATATGGAGAATGGCGAAGCGTGTAACGCTCTGCATATAGACAAAAATGCAGGTTTGGTGGGACAAACAACTATGATCGCTATACTAGCATAAATGGACGTAATTGGTCACAGAGAATTTGAGGATGCAAAAAACAAGAAAATATGGTGACCAGAGAGAAAAGTGTAACAAACAGCATTTCCACTAAAATGAAGATTAGGCGGGAGAAACACCTTGAATCATAATACAGTGAATGGATAGGAATATTAAGCTTTATTAGAGCATCGGTTGAACTTACGGCGACTTTTGACCAGCGGTCGCAGGGTGCCGGTGATCCTGAGCTGCTCCGTCCGGAAGCCCTCACCAAACTTTACGGTCCGAGTTGCCGAACGCGGCTTCCCAGTGGTCCACACAAGAGATGACAGGGCGTAAGTCGTGAGGGCATTGCCAAACGATATGAGGCACTGTTTCGGTGGCTCCGCAGTCGGGGCAGTGGGGAGAAGGAAATAAGGAGAGATAAATTGGTGTAGTGTGGGGCAACAAGGGGGGTTGTTGGGTAGGAGAAGGCGCCAGTATTGTTCCTCTGTGTTATACCGTCACCACTGGAGGGGAAGGCAGCGCCGGCGAGAGAGCCGGTAGTGGCGGGTAATTTCCTGGAAAGTTGAAAGGCTGTCGCGGATTGGTTAGGTTTTATGGGAAGGGGTGCGACTTGACCCCGTTGGTCGGTTAGCTCTCGAGATGTAAGGTTAGCGGCTTCATTTCCTCCCAGCCCCGCTTGGCGAGAAGTCCAAATCAGCTACGCGGGGGAGGTGGGAGGATTTCGAAGAAGAATTTTGAAAACGCGCGGGGAAATGTTACCCCAGGCGGAATTTCGAATGGCCGTTTTCGGATCAGAGATAACAGTTGCTGGGGTAAGACGATGAATGAGCGTAAGTGAAATGGCCGTTGCTTAAACTGCGCAATACCTCTTGCGACAAACACACCGCGGTCGAGAAGCAACCTTCGATCACTCTCCACGATAGCGTTGATTTCAGGAGCAGCACCTTCACAGTAGACGGTGATCATCAAGCCTGCGCGGGGTGGCAGGGTGAGGTGATCGTCGGCGACTTTTACAGCCGCACGGTGTTCGGGGTTCGGCTGCGGCGTCGTGGAGGAAAAAGTTATCGACTTGGTCTGCAGATCAGTTATTGCGCTGTTGTCCATCAAAAAGTCCATTGCGAGAATTATGTCGCGGGACCAGTTAGGCAAAATGACGAACGCAGCAGGGTACGTGGTGCAATCTATGGTGATGCGCGATGTGCACGTTCCTCTTGGTGTTACGAGATGGTACAGTCTTCGGCGAATCGTTGCGTCGTTGGAAGGTTTTCGGTTTTCCACCGTTCTGCAACTTCTCCTCGAAAAGTTGCTGCCTTATTTTCACCCGAGGGCGCTGGGGCGCCTCAGACGTCCGAAGTCAGTACTGCTACGGCGGTCCCGCGACTGGTACGGGTAGGGCGACGGCGAACAGTTGAAACGGGCTGGTCCATGGCTGGTTTTGGACAGGCATTCTTCTATCTCAGATGGGCGCTGGCCGGGTCGGGCGCGTGGTGCGTCGACGGAGAAACCACGAAGTCCGAGTCTCTTGTATGGGCAGCGACGGTATATGTGGTCGGCCTCTCCGCAGTGGTAGCTCAGAGGACGATTATCGGGTGTTCGCAATAGGTCAGTTTTTCTTGGCGACTGGTTTCGTACTACAGGGGTCGGGCGGGCGAAAATGGGCGGCGGTAGGGCGGGGCCTCTTGCCAACGTGTTGGAGTAGGGCGGGGTTGACGAACAGCCGCGGAGTACAGAATAGCTTGGGGCTCGCAGTGTACTTCGGATGGCACAGAAGTTCTCAAAGCGTTTTTAACTTCTTCCCGGATCACGTCATTTAAACAAGTGATTTGGGGTTGCAGCGTCGTCGGGAAACGTTTCCGCAGCTCCTCCCTCACCACTTCATGGATCGTCTCGCGTAGTGTGTCGGAGCTCATGGCGCCGGCACCGATTGTCTCCGAAACCATCCAATTGGCTGTGTGGTCGTACTGCCTCGTTCGAACTTCAAGCGTCTTCTCTATCACGGCTGCCTCAGACGCAAATTCAACCATCGTCTTCGGCGGGTTACGGACAAGACAAGCAAAATGCTCTCGCTTCACTCCTCGCTTTAGAAACCTAAGCTTCTTTTCTTCGGTCATTTCGGGGTCCGCACGGCGAAAATTTCACTTCATCTTCTCAACGAAGATCCCGACACCTTCGTTGTGGTGCTGCGTTCGAGTTTCAAGCAAAAGCGCAGCTCGCTCTTTTCTCACCGCGGCAGTGAAGGACTTCAGGAACTCGCTTTTAAATTGAGTCCAGTCGGCCAAAAGGCTCTAATGCTTCTCGCACCCAGTTCGAGCTGCATCTTCGAAGTAAAAAGAAGACATGCCGGAAAGTTTGTTCATCGTCCCAGCTGTTGAAGGTGTGGACGCACTACAGCTTCTCCAACCATTCATCGGGATTTTCAGCGGGGGCTCCCCGAAACGAAGGCGGTTCCCGGGGCTGCGGCAGGACGATTGGCGGCGTTGTGTCTTGCACCATGGTCTCGGCTGCAGCGTTCATTATCTTGGGCCTTTCTGATAGAAGACCGAACTCGGGCAGTAATCCTTGTAGTCGGCGGCTGGCTCTGGTTGGACTGGCTTCGTGGCTTCCAGATGTCGTAGGGAGCATAAATGGTGAGCACCCAGCACCTCCACCAGATATCATGAAGCCAAGGACTACGCAGTTGTCTTGAAGGAGAAACAAGTTTATTCGAGCGAACTTTTGCTCCCCTAACAACTTAAAAGAATACAGAGGCGGCGAAGCAGCGGTCAACAAAGTGACTTGCCCAGGCGAGTGTCGTTGAATCGAATGCCGCGGCCCCTGCTCTGCATGCTTTTATCTTTCGGCGTGAGTGTTTCTGGAACCGTCGATTCACATCCAGAACATTGGAGATGACAGAAGATTATTCTGGGCTAGCAACGTTAGGGCGAAAGAGTCTTCTTATCTGAATGTGGTAGCCCTTGCGGCATAAATATAAAGAATGGAAGAGGCGCTTTGCTTGGAACGCCAATAGCACAGCCGGGAGTGGCCCGGAAGTAAAAACAAACAATAAACAAACCCATACAATCTTCTCAGGAATATACAGGTTTGTTTTCTTGGTCCACGTCTAGTTTGCGCCACGTTTTCTTCTTCATTAAAGTATGTGCCAACTAGCTCAGCAACAAGTTTCGTTAAATCCTAATATAGGATATCAGTTTGAGGACAGTCTTCCTGGAAGGTAGTATGCCACGCAGTGCTTTCGGGAGAAAACGAAGTGTGTGCTCGCACAGCTCGGACCTCAGCCTCGGCTTTCCCACGCTCGCTCGGACGGTGCTCTAGCTAGACGACGTGCCCGTTTGCAGGGGTGCGTGTCAATAAACGTCACCACATTTTTTCTTCCAGCAAATGGCGTTGGCGGGATAAAATGCACTGCTTGCGGAGCTCGTCATACCTCCGACACCAGTTTACGCCATCGCTAATTGTCTGGGGGTTTTTTCTCAGCAGCATTTGAAACGCATCGTCCTCAATGCCCTTTAGAATGTGTTTGATCTTATCGCTTTCGTTCATGGCTGGATTTGCACGCCTGCAGAGATCGACGACGTCCTCTATGTAGCTGGTAAATGTTTCACCTGCCTGCTGCGCTTGCGCGCGCAGCCGCTGCACGGCCAGGAGTTTGCGAACAGCTGGACATTTGAAAACTTTCGTAAATTCAGCTTTCAAGTCTGGCCAAATAGTGAAGTTAGATTCATTTTTGTAAACCACGTCTCAGCTGGTAGCGTAAAATAGAAGCTGACGTTATTGAGCTTCATCGTGTCATTCCATTTATTGTAGGTACTCACCCATTCGAAGGTCGAAAGCGAATCTTGCATATCGCGCTCATTGGTGCCGCTAAAGAAGGGCGGCTCTCGTTGCGGAGCGCACCGGAGCAGATGACGGGCTGCTGGGGTGTAGGCGGCATTTCGTCGCTGACCAGGAGTCTTCTGCTTCGCAATTTCAGGCTGTCAGGCCTTGCGGTACACGCGATCCGGCCACCTCCTCCAAAAATGTGGTGACACTAATTGACACGCACGCCTGCAAACGGTCACGCCGTCTAGCTAGGCCAGAGTCCGAGCGAGTGTAGCAAAGCAGAGGCTGAGGTCCGAGCTGTGCGAGCACACACTTCGTCTTCTCCCGAAAGTATTACGTGGCCCATTACCTTCCAGAAAGGCTGTGCACAAACTGCTACCCTATGTTAGGACTTGGCCACAGGGAAAGTTTCCATCATCTTCTGGTGGTCATGTTCTTCGCTACAAGATATATATATATATATATATATATATATATATATATATATATAGAAAATAAGGGTTGGCAGTCAAGAAAACCTCGGAAAGCGAAGGGGAGGTTGTGGTGGGTCATAGAAATAGACGAAGAACTTTTTGCGTAAGAAAGTGGTGAAAAAATGCCCGTCAAGTGGGATCCGAACCCACGATGGTTTTCTTGACTGCCAACCCTTATTTTCTGTCTTATTTCACCGAGCCCCTCATTTCCCATTTTCTGATTCGCTATATATATATATATATATATATATATATATATATATATATATATATATATATATTGTGGGCAGGGGGGGTGTACTGTTGTGATATTTATGCGTGGAAGCGACATGACCATTGTTATATCCAGTGTGGAACACGGCGGGTCAATCCCTCTGTTCCTTCTACTCATCCAAACCCATCGCCACTGTCATCTGTGTATAACCATCATCATCCTCGGACAGTTCCGTCTTTCGGTGGCCTGTGCTCGGGAGCCTAATTAAAAGTGGTCCTTCAGCATCTCGGAGCTCTGTCTCGCATATATATATATATATATATATATATATATATATATATATATATATATATATATATATATATATATATATATATATATATATATATATATTTACCCAATGATCCCACTCAAGATTATAAGCAAATTGTCAAAGATAAACTTGCTGAGCTTGTTAAAAATAAAACAATAAATGAAACCACGGCTCGTTCCCTGATCCCCTTAAGCCCAGTAGCCAGTAAATTCTATCTTCTCCCAAAGATTCACAAGGTGAACAATCCAGGGCGCCCCATTGTTTCTGGCATTGGCGCTGTTACCGAAAACCTCTCGCGCTATGTGGATAATCTCATTTGCGACATTCCGCCCAGCTTTCCCTCCTTCATTAAGGATACCAATGACTTTCTCTCAGACATCTCAAAAATTGAAATTCCTGATAACTGCCTTCTAGTCACCCTTGATGTTGCGTCACTGTATACTAACATCCCCCATGAAGACGGCATCGCCGCTGTATCCCTTGCGTATGAGCAGTCATCGTGCGACAAACCTATCGATTCTTCTGCTCTCCAAACATTCCTTAGGCTTATTCTTGAACTTAACAATTTTGAGTTCGACGAAGTTCATTACGTGCAAGTCAGCGGAACGTCAATGGGAACTCGAATCGGACATAACTACGCTAATATTTGTATGGCTCACCTAGAATCAAACTTTCTTAATGTACTATAAAAGGTATATTGATGACATATTCATGATCTGGCAACACGGTGAGGCGGAGCTCCTCACCTTTATTAGGCATTTAACCTAGCCCATCCTAGTATTTCCCTTGCTCATTCCTATTCGGAACACAGTGTAAACGTTCTGGACGTCACCGTTACTACCTTCCAAGGTCGGCTTCAAACTAAACTGTATAGAAAACCGACAGACACGCGGCAGTATTTGCACTTCCGAAGTAGCCATGTCAGACACTGCAAGACAGCAATACCTTACAGCCAAGCCCACCGATTTAGGAGAATGTGCTCAAACCAAGCCTACTTTGACTGAAACTGTCGAGAACTCAAGACCACCCTCCTGAATAAAAAATACCCAGAAAAAATTATCGACGACGCTATTGTGCTAGCCAACCAATTAGACCGTAACGAAATCTGTAAGAAAAAAGCCCCGAACGGGAACCCGCAAACTAACTCAGTTTTAACCCACTCATCCTCCGCTCCAAGAGTGTCAACCGTGCTAAAAAAACATCACAATATCCTAATGCAAAGTGACCGCTTAAAAAGCATATTCCCCGAACCACCACGCATTGTCTACCAGCGCAATAAGAATTTAGGTGACTTTCTTACTAACTCTCGTATCAACCGACCGGCAACTACTGGCTGCATGCCCTGCAATAAACCCCGATGTAAAGTATGCCCACACATGACCACTACACAGCGCGCCACCAGCACGGCTTCAGACTACTACGTAAATATAAAAGGTAAATTTAACAGTGACTCCGCTAATGTCGTATATCTTCTAGAGTGCACTGTTTGTAGGCAACAATATATCGGCCAAACTGAAACGCCCTTCCGAATGCGGTTCAATAATCACCGCTCTCATGCAAAAGCTGCCCTTATTTGCCCCTGTCAACACATGTGAACAGTCCCGGGCATGCACTGGAACATCTTAAAGCAACGATTTCAGAATCCGCCTTCGAAAAGCACCACGACCGTGAGGTTCGGGAATATTATCTCATTTATAAGTTTGGGTCAGCCACACTTGGAATTAATGAAAGTTACGGAAATATAACGTGCTTATCCCTCGATTAAAATTAGCGGCTTCATAATTTTTATAAGTATGTGCATTATTCCTACCCTCGAGTTTCCCATGAGAATTCGCAGAAACTCTCCTAATACAGCAGCTTTATTAGCCTAATGCGGCTCAACAATGCCATTTGTCCTGGGGAAGGAGGCCTCGTTCCCACCACCACTTAAGAATGTTTAACTCTGTGTTCTATTCATGTTTAACCTTTTGTGACCCTACCCATTTCCTGTTCAATTGCTAGCTTCTGTGAAATGCTCTTTTGTGCCCCCTATCTATTCTCTTCATCCGCGGGGGGCACACCCATCTTCGCTTCCGCCCGAACCAGTCACCCCAGCCACTGAATACCTTACTGTATACTCTTCCCTTTCTTTTCAAACCGCGGTTGTACAGTTTCCCCCATTGTCTGAACTTACAGCCCGCGCGGCATACGTTGACCCGTCATGGTGCAACCTTGAACGCTGCATTGTAAACACGACCCCTTTTTCTCTCTCTTGCTCACCCCCCTTTTTGTTTATTTATTTATTTATTTTCTTGTTTGTTTGTTGATTTTGTAACATAGGCGTAGCCTGACTGTAAGCACTCTCCATTTCGGAAACATTTTCCGCTCCTTCTCACAGTTTTATGAAAACCTATATAAGAAATGTGTTCAAAATGTTTGCGACAGCAAAATCATGTAACTTTACTCTGATGAAGGCAAGTCCCGTTGCCGCTACGTAAGTAAACATTGTTTGTTATTGTTCTTGCTGTGTATCCGACTCGTTACTTATACTATATATATATATATATATATATATATATACGATAAAGAAGTTACATTGAAAAACATAACAATATTTATTCTAACGTTTCGACCGGGGCCCGATCTTTTTCAAAGATGCCAATGGTGCATATCAGTTGGGTTAAGCCAATTTCAGTTGTGGGCGGGGCAAAAACATGTACAAAGCAAAACGGAGGCTCTGCGTGACACACAAGCATACCAAGCTCCAGTACGCAAGGGGTGGGGGAAAAGGCGCTGTAGTGGTGCCGGGAAACAGAGGGGAAAGGGGGCGTAATCAAGAGAGGCGAGGCTATAGGATAGCCAGAAAGGGCTGCATGGCACTGAAGTCAACACGAACGTGAGGGACTAAGGAGGGGCTCGTTTCCTGCTCGTTTCTTGAAACGAGCTCCTGGTTTCTAAAGCCAGGAACCTTTTCTCTGAACAATATATATATATATATATATATACATATATATATATATATATATATATATATATATATATATATATATATATATATATATATATATATATATATATATATATATATATACGTCAGAAGATGATGCACTGGGCCCGGTGAAAATACCGTAGAGCGAACAGACGAACGGGTAACAAACAAACTTTATTGACGTTTCGGCCTGGGACAGACCTTCGTCAGAAACCTTCGTCAGAAACCCATTCTGATTCTGACGAAGGTCTGTCCCAGGCCGAAACGTCAATAAAGTTTGTTTGTTACCCGTTCGTCTGTTCGCTCTACGGTATATATATAGATATATATATATATATATATATATATATATATATATATCTATATATATATATATATATATATATATATATATATATACATATATATATATATATATATATATTTATATATATAATATATAATATATATAATATATAGTATATATATATATATACTGTGACGCACAGGCCAGGAGTCGTCGGGCCGGAGAGAGCGGCGGGCTAGCGAGCTCAGGTCGAGCGCAGAGATTCCAGAGCATCCCGATGCTGATAGCGTGGACGACGATGTGCGCGGAGAGCGAGGATGGTGGCACATAGAATCTGGCACATAGCCACTGAGGAGAATGTCCATATACGGCTGCTAATGTCTGCCTTAGTCATAGCTTACAATACATATATATAGCTACCTAAGGTAGTGATAACTATATCCATATATATAATTATAACTACCCTGTTTATGCACTACATTTTCTGATATGGTAATTGGAGAAATCTGTGAAAATAGCGTAGCGCTTGCGGCACAGTAGAATACATCTTTGTGTTCACCCACCAATGTATTTCGAGCATGAATGCAGTAGGAATACTTCAAGCAAGCTGCATCTTTGTGTCTTTAATAATTTTAAATACTATTCAGCGTTAAACAAACTATTCAGATAAGTGTCGAGTGGCAGGGTTTTCCCATTGTTAAGGGGACGAGTGCCAGTACTACCGTCATCTGGCCCACACCTGGCATGGGTAAATGGATATCAACGCGGTCATAGATAGCCATTCATTAACGTAGGACGTGCCGATTTCATTGAAAGGGTCCGATCTATGAGCCTCTGCATTGAGTCCCGGGACTCAGGACCCCACTCAACGTCTTGTCTAACTTGTCTAACGTCGAAGGTACAATAAAATTTTTCACCATCACCCCCACAAAGCATTCACGAAGACTATAACAGTGCACTTTAGAATGTTTCCGTCACATCCTTAATACCAGGAGCTCACGCTTCATATCATCCACAAAATTGGCTAAAGTAACCAACCAAGCATTGGTGGAAAGCAGTAATACGAATATGCCTGCCATCTGTTCTGCGGTTTTTTATACAGCCACCATGCGACATAGGCGACATAGTTCGGGTTGGGTAGACCTTCCCAGAAGCTCTTCAAGATATTATTTATGGAAGTAACGCCCGCAAAGAGCTGTTTTGACAATAGGGCAAAAATTGACTAGAATGCGTTAGTAAGCGTTAGGTAGTTATCACTTGAAGTTTTCGCTGCGTTGTCTAACGTTTCATGGGGTGGTCTGTCGCTCCGAGGTAGCACTTTCATTGGACAGTCTACCACATTTTTGGTCGGTTGTGCAAAGTTTAGGCAGCCAGTGACCAACTCATTTTTTTATTTCAGTTTTGGAACACCACCAACGTTATTTTGACTCTTCAAGGACGGTATGTAAAACCAATGGTTAAACCTGAAGCTTGTAAACTTGATGACCCATATTACCTGTCCTACAGAGAGATACGGTATGGGAGGTCGTCCAGAAGGTAATTTGAGAAATCTTAAGGTTTTTTACTCGAAAGCCACAATAAACTGTTTTTTCTTTATAGGTTGAACGGAAATAAAAGTCTACGTGATGACGATACAATGGTGACTCCTCTTACAGGAATATTTGTAGATGTAGAGCCATTTAGGTATTACCCAACGTTCATGCAAATCACCGGTGCAGGTGTGTATATTTTTTTTGTTACGCTTAGGTGGTTTGGAGGCTCCTTTGTGTATTGAGAAGGACGAACACCCATCAAATACCACTAAAAAACATTGCTTGTAAGCTTTTTCTTACATTCTGAGTGGTAGTTTTGTAACTGCGCTCCTCTACCCAGATTGAAAGATCCAAACTACACTGTTCTATCATTCTATCATATGCAGTTATTTCTATAGGCCTGGTTGAAGCACGGGTGAGACAAAAATTCCAGGAAAAATTTCGTACCAAGATTATGCTACGATGCTATTCTTCCCATGCACATCAATCGTATATGCAGGCTCGTCCATTTTTTTACCAGATTTTTTCACTCCGAACCTTCTTCAGAAGAATGAGGAGAAACCCAAGATTTCCCCTAATGGACTTTTTTAAAGTACCTACCAGCGCAATCGACTGTTGAGGATCCGCGAGTCTTAACTAGTACTTGCTCGAAGCAAGCCCCACAAACGCAGTGTTTGAAATCACTGAGTATTGGCATGACTCTACCGCTTGCTACCCCAGGCTAAGATTTTGGCACTGACATTGTTGTGCCTAGCTAATGGAACTTGTGATGTTGAGAGAACTTTCTCCCATCCCAGCTGAGCAACGTTCAACAATCGGGCATTTCTCATCTCAAGACCAACAAGTTGCCCAGCAGGTGATAATGTATGTAAACAAGAATATGTAAAAAAATCGATGACCAGCGTTTTGAGAATAAAATGATTTATTGAGAGACTCTGCAACACTGCTGAAAAACGTTTTCGTCTTTTCATTCTGGTGGTCCACCAGTTGTCAGGTTGGATCCATCGGTTATTACAGAAATGTTATTCAGTTCTTCGTGGTAGTAAGGCATGTTTAAACAGCAATGGCTAACCTTACCGCTTATTTAAATGTTGCAATAGAATAAGAAGAACTAACGTTAGCTTTCTGTAACAAATACCGATTACCGTGAATGCGAAGTCGAAGACTAACAGAATTTTTCAACCAACCTGGATATAAATACTCCCTTCATAGACGACTTCTTTTTCATCAAGACCATATAAATGCCCCCACCAGACCAAAACGTTTTAACACCACAAGGTGTTTCAGGGTCCATATTAAGATTTCCAGTGACAACGTAGACCGCACGCGTGATATGCTGACATACCTTCCGCAAAAAAGAGAACGTTTGTTTTTGCAGGAGTAGTTTCGACATTCTGGCCACGCTAGATTCTGTCCACAGTCGATAAAAATAACCTATAAAAAGGTAGAGATGGGCTCCTCTCTCTCGAAGGAAGGCAAGAAGTGAGCGGTGGAGGGGTCCCCAGACCCACCGGTTGAGGACGAGGGATATTCAAGGATGGAGGCCTGTGCCTCTCAAGGGTCGCTTTCTGGCTGAGTTCAGAGGAGGACACGCTCGTATTAACTGGTCCACATCGGTATGTTCGGCTGGAGCTAGTCAGGAGGGGCAGGTGTCATCGAGCGGGGCACGGCAGTGTCGTAGCCACGCCAGGGTCACAGCAACTGAAAACATCACTCGAACGTCAAGTCTTCGGAGCAAAACCTTTTCTCAGCGAGAAAGTATACGGGGGAGGTCCATTCCATACGGTGGGATGAGCGCACGTGTGGCGCGACGCAGATCGCTCTTCCATTGCAGAAAGTTTTCTATTGCACCGGTTATTAACATTGGCAGCGGCCGAGGTATAGACGTAGGGTGACAAGCCCTATGCGCTGTAATGTGAGCGGTGAGCATTTTCGGCCAAACCCATAACATCCGGCGCGGGCAGGTGTGCGTGTCTAGTAGTGTGGGAATGTGACTTGAAATAGCACAATTGTTGGATACTCGGTGTGAATCCTGTATTGCCGCTGTGTAGTCCGTATAAAAATGCGGAATACTAACACCGGCCCCACAGGGCGCCCCCATGGGGTGTGCTGTAGGGCCGGTCTTACTGCTTGTACGCCATCCCGAATGGCTGTGAGCTCCGCCAGTAGAGATGGCAGTGTCCGGATGGTTCGGGAGATGCACGTTTAAGCGGCTTAAGGGTAGACGGGACACTGCATCACAGTCGATAAAACGCCATTTTGGGCCCCATGGTCCACGAAGAACTCTGTAGCCGGGTACTGGTACTTAGGCGTTAGTAGTGATCCTCTCGCACATGCTTTTCCGCTAGATCAAGTGTGAAATCGAGTCAGTGGTCGATTGTCGATAACCTGGTGATATAAGCCATGGTGACCTGGGTACAGGGCGATCTCGTGGAGCTGGTAGGGAACAGCCCATGTAACTAGCCAAGGCCGCAGCTTCCGTGACAAAAGTACGTTTGTGCAGACGGGCTGAGCGGCGCTGTTTAACTAGTTTTTTATGCATGTTGAATTGAGACTCAGCTTGGAGGGTTGATATCGGGGTCGCTCTAGGGAGGCAAGAGATGGCGCGCATTGCGCTTCTGTTAATAGCCTAAAGTCGGTCCCACTTCCTCTGAGTCGTGTACTGGAATTGCGCCTGATAAATCAGTCGAGACTGCAGTACGGCCCACACCAGTAGACGGGAGATCTTGGAGCAGGAGCCGCCAGACGTCTGCGAGATTCGTCGAATCAAGCGAAGCATCTGGCCTGCTTTTTTTTTAGTCGAGATCAGAGCCACGTGGCAGCCGACCTAGACGCTGAAATTTCCAACCCTATCACGTGCAGAAATGTGGCGGTGTTTAAGGGTTGTCCGGAAAATTGGAGTATGAGGGAAGAAACCTCCAGTTTGCGACGGCTTCAAACACTGGCCACATGCAGGACGGCTGTTTGGTCCGCCGAAAGTGTCCGTTCAGCGTATTGGCACCATGTCTGAGTGTCTGTCAGGGCTTGTTGAAGGCACATGCTTTTTCGGTGCAGGTCTGGGTGGACCGTCCATACCGTTAGGTCGTCCGCGTAGGCGAGGAAATGCTGGTTCGGTATGGAGGCCTGGTGTCAGGCAAGAGGCAACATCAAAATATTGAAAAGGAGGGGCGAAATGACCGACCCCTGAGGTACTCCGCGAACTGGTGTGAAGTGGCCCTAGCTTGCCCCGGCAATTCGTTAGAAAAAGACCTTTTAGTAAGAAAGGTTTGGATGAAAGCGCACACTTTGACTGGTAGACAAAGGCTTTTGAGAATTTCCACGATAGCCCCGTGGCTGACATTATCGTAGGCCTTGTGGATGTCCATGCCAAAAACTGTGCGCACTTTGTGTGGATTAGCGCCTAGTAGTACCATTGTCGACAAATGGCCAAGCACATCGTCAGTACTCATTTGAGGTCCAAACCAGATCTGGGCCGGGTGGTACCATTGGAAGGTGTCCAACCACTATTGAACGGGGCTGCCAGCATGCGCTCCAAGAGCTTGCAAGGCAAGGACGTCAAGGCGATTGGGCGCAAATTTGGAAGAGGGTTGAATGACTTCACTGCAGTCGGTACAGACACACTATCCGCGTGAAGCCACGACTCCGTTATTTGAGCAGGAGTCAAACGTCGTTGATGTAGTCGAGGAGATTGCCAAGCTCCGGTTCATCGTGGTTCTTGTCATGTCGTACGTTTTGCAGTCCCGGAGTCGTCCGAAGTGGTTAATCGCCGCTAGGCGCTACGCCATGGCGAGGTTCCGTTCAGCCATGGTTCAGCCATGGTTCCGTTCCAAAATGAAGTAGGAGTAGTGGCAAAAGCGTTTCTCAACCTTCTATATACTTGGTTTTTACATTCGCGAAGTGGGAAGAAAAATTGTACCTACAAACGAACGGTGTGTGTATAGGTTCTCGTATAGCCCCTGTTCTAAGTGATTTGTATTTGGCCAGCCTAGGGCGCAAGGTTGCCTGTGAATTGGGGCCCATGAGTATACTTAAGGTTCCTCGTTAGGTCGAAGATGTTTTAGTGTTCGTGGATGGCGTTGGGGTCTCCGGTGGCAAAAGCGCAGCAGAGGCGTTAGAAGTATTTGACAGGTGTTTTCACCCGTTGAAGTTGACCCACGAAATGCCGGAGGAAACCATGTTGAGGTTTCTTGATCTGACGCTTCACTTTTAGGAGGACCACATTTGCTGGCAGTATGAGCCACGCAGTGAAAACCACTGGTTTCATTCTCTTCTGGTCAATCTAAGGTGGCGAAAAAGCAGATTGTAAACATATGCTTGCTTAATGCCTAAAAAGTTCATGCCCCCACATAATGCGAGATTGCATCTAATCACAGGGAGCACGCCTGTGCAGCTCTGGCTACCCAGTTCGTGTGGTAAAGTCTGTGTCGGAGCAAATTTTACGGGTGTTCAAACAAAACCACCGCCAGAGCGAGGGTGAGGCCATGGCAATTCTCGAAAAAACAAAGGTGAAGGTCGCGGTGATTCCCTACATACATGATGTAGCCCATAGGCTGAAAAAATAGGGAATGCCGCTGACGTGCAAGTAGTTTTTTCAGCCCCTCGCAAACTGGCCGCCAATTTGCAAACAGACGTACTTCCTTTAACAGGAACCCCGCAAGTTCTCCATCGAGCACAAAACGAAGTTTGTCGCCCGCACAACGTCGGTAGTCTATGAAATTCCATTGCCATACGGCAAAATATACGTGGGACAGACGGGCACGTGTCTGAACACGAGGCTCTGACAAAGCAGTAAAAACGTCCAAAAGTGTGAGAGGGCACCTAGACATACACGGCCGAGACTGCAAGGGCACCACCGAGAAATGCACTCCGAAATTTGATGAATGCCAACTCATTCAGCGTCATTGTGACCAGTAGCCAAGGAAAATTGTGGAGACTGCGGAAATCGGTAGGCTAGGCGAAGATTGTGCGAGCGCTCCTTCCATAGCCCTGTCCACGAAGGAACGTGAGTATGTACACGTGCGAAACGAAGCAACCTACCTAGCCATCTCAATGCACACACACGTGTTGAGTGCGAGGGGGCTGATAATCATTTTGGGGTCTGTTTTGAATGTCATGTTTCTGGCACAGTTGATACAGATTACTTATCGGGTCGAATGTTTTATCGTAGGTGTGTGCATGCGTGTGTACAAATATTGCTTGTTTCTGTAAATTGGAAGTCAGCGCTCGTCCTGTGTGCCTCAGCTTAAGTCTGTTTCGGTTGCGCTGCATTGTTGAGATGTTAACATGGTGAAAGCTGATTGATGTCCATGAGCCGCGTCTTCAGAGGGTAGGGTACCAACCTGGTGTGACAGAAAAAACGGACAGGGCCACTAGGTTGAAGGATGTCATGGCAGAGTACAAGGCACGGGCAACATCGGCGCCAAATTGGTCGGAAGTCTTGCCCTATGCTAGACATGTACTTGCTTCCGCATCTGGAGTTCGGCCTCCACTTTTAATTATACGTAATGTGTGCCAGATGAATTATGTATTTGCCCATAGGCCAAGCGATTCACACCAGCTCAGCCATACGTAAATTGTGGATTTGCCTGGCGGAGAGGTGGTAGAGCCACAGCACCGATGAGGTATGAATGGATTACCATGAGCGGTGAAATTTAGAATTCGAGGCAGAAGCTATCCTATTTTCGTTGTGAGCCCGCGACAGCTCCACTGCACTAAGCGTTGTGGTTTAGGCATCATGGAGTCGTGCTGCTAAAAATGACACCTAGTGCTGTACCTGCTGCACCACTAGGTATAGGAGTTCTTGGTGGCTAAGGGCAGAGGAGATTGTCTTGGAAGGGTTCAGGCTCGAGGAGGAGAAACGGGTCTGGTTACAATGACGCTGTTCTGGAGGCTGTTGACGTTGCGGGTGACAAATTACCCGGGCACAGCGTCTCGTGTACTTCGTGACCTCGACATGCAGGAGGGCCAACTCATGGTCTACCTCAACCAGCTCATCCATAACGGGGGATTCCTTTCCTCTTATGCTTTGTTTATTAGGGTGGCGGCAGGAGCGGCGGAGCATGTCGCGGCACGTCGGCCTGGACGATGTTGCAGTATCCAACTGGGAGTTCTCCGGAGGCTGTATATTAGTATTCCTCCATACTGTCTTGTTCATCCTCCTCCAAGCAACCAAGCCGGTTGGACGTATGGCATACGCCGGAATGGAACTGGCGGCGCTACGCGCGTCGCTTAGGGCAAATAGTTGCATATTTAGTGAGACATTTTTGTCCGTAATTGCAGAATCATCTGTACCGCACAGACCATACCGAAACTCGGTCGCTGGGGATGCAGCCGACGGCGTAACAATTGGTTCCAATGCATCGGTAGCCGGTAGTTTTGGTGCACGAAATGGGACGAGTTGCTCATGTGCCCTTGACGACAGCATCAATAGCAGTGCACAACCCCAGTTTTCTGTGGATGTGGTCGAAGTACGCACCCATTGTACAGGAAACGTTCGGGTGGCTCCAGCGGCCCTCGTATAGTAAGAAAACACGTACGGTTGGAGCCCATGTACCCAAACAAGGAGCACCTGGTGGGTGGCGCATTGGATGCCTGACCGGAGGTCTTCTGGACTTTCTCTGGGGTCTACACCGGAAACGTCATAGCGCCTTATGTCAGTTCCTGATACCATGTGCCCTGGTATAGAAAGCTTCTGTTCAGGCGTAAAAATAATATAATCCAGGGTGCACAATCGCTGGACAGCCTGTAGAGACGACACCCATACTGAAATTGAGTTGGTGGGATTGTGGTGAGCGAAGTCGGTAAATTCATACGTCAGTAGGTAGCTGCCAAGCGTCCACTGCAATGTCCTCGTTGGAAGCGAAAAATGTTGAAGCGCTCCCGAAGCTTGATCGCAACCTTGTACGTCGCGAAGTTCCTAGCCTTACCCGTGGCACCCTGGGAACCGCGTTCGCTCCATGGGGTAAAGGGGCAGCCGGTGATATAGCTGGTTCATCTAACCGTGGGGGTGACAGGTTTCTGGCTGGTGTACACACCCGCGTGTCTGCAGGCGCAGTTGCGTGAATGATTGGGACTGCGGGGGCTGTTTGGTCCAACATGCGCTTCGGTAGACTGGAAGGGTCAGCCGGACGTAGTGAGAGAGGTGTCATTACCTCCATTAGAGATGAGTCGTCTAGTGATACGTCAGTAGCTGCGTGTGTAGCAGTAAGCGTCGCCACCAGGTGTGGGGATCGAGCTATGTCCAACTTTTCGACGTGTGCGACATAGCCGCACGGCGTCGAACAGGGCAGTGGTACCCCAACTGGGCTGCTATACCTAGCAACCGGTGAGCCGGATACAAAGCTGCGGACCGCCATGAGGGGTCATGCTGTGACTTGCTGAAGGACCGTGGAGGGGCCAGAGATGTCGCAGCGTCAATAAATATCAGTGGATTCGGTCAACCAACTGAATATTTCTTGTTCTGGCGAAAAAAATTAGCATAGGAAGAACGCGAAGCAGCCGCCAAGTTTTGTTTTCGCTTTACCCATCTTCAATGGCTCCCTCGTATCTTGCAGAGCGGTAATTTCAGTTTAAGTGAAAAGGCACTGAAGTGAACTAAGCCTTCCTATTTGTATGTTTGAGATTTTCTCATTTCTGCTGATGCTGATTGTGCGTAAAAATATTCAAGACGTCTCCATTACTGAAGGTCTTCACACCATTGCATTTATTTTTGGTAATACCACAAATTTCTCAGTTACATAAATTCTGTGTAAAGTATGCAATGTTATTGTGTGGCTTATTTTGCAGATGGTGATGAGTCTTATGTGGAAAAACTGGTGTTTGTGGGCAAAAATAAATATTGTGGAGTAGTATTGACGTTCACATACCTAACCCCAATTGATGATAAGTTTTTTTACCGTGAGTATCTTTTGCTTTCCTCGAGAACTAAGTAGTTTCAAGCAGCGTTAGAAAATAGCTGAAACACTTAAAATTTCAGATTTTTGTTCGCTCTTTCAAGTTTGTATACAACGTCCGCAAACCGGCTCTTTGGGTCCTGTTTTCTTGGGCCGTTGTGTCATATAATCATAAGTTTTAATCAAGTTTACTCAGCCCCGTTATTAGAGTCCACATTTCCTGCGTTTGATTTGCTATTTATTTTTGGGTGGCCAAAAGTTTGTGCAAGTAAGCATAGCTACAAATTTGTTGTGACAAATTAACGCCATTAAATGCGTTATGTTGAACACCAACCAGCCGCGAACAAGGCCGCGAAAAGCTGTGCTCTCGCGCGCCGCATCAAAAGGCTACCCTATTTCTCTATTTTCTTATTGCCCGCGCCTGCCTAAACATACGGCACACCTCCTGAATGAACTTGCAGCAGCCATGTCGGGAGCTTCTTACGTGCCTTTAGTCTACTGCTTACTTTGGTTTCTCCAGTAGGTTACTAGTAGCTCTCTGCAAATACCTACCACGTGTTCTTTGAGGACACGAGATTCTCCAACCAAATCTTTGCTGTTTACTGAAAAGGGAAGTACATCGTCTAGAAGTCCATTTACAACAGTACAGTGAGTTGACGCGATAAGGAACATAAAAAGCATGAATTGGGAGAATGCACATTGGAAGCACAGAAAATACTGATGGTTGATACACATGTCTATACTACAGATCGGTTAACAATCACGATCACAAAAGGCCATTAGGTGAAACAAAAAATGAATTTGCAGGAATGATATCGACGAACCTCTTTTTATTTGAGGTTTGCCATGCAGAAGCAGTACCACACAAATCGTTTCAAGATGCCGATTGAATGCGTTAATCCTATCTGCTAGCGTACAGTCGTGTCGTTGAATGTGTGGCCGCGTATTTTGATTAACTCCTTGGTTGGAGACAGGGAACGCTCAATACACCTTGCTTTTTCGTATAGGAGTTATAAATTGAATAACACGAAACAAATCTGTACAGTCAGCGAGGATACGTATGTATTTATTGGAGATGGCAACTCAGATTTAGACTTCCGGCTGCCGGACGGATTATTTAGAGGAAACGTGGAGGAACCACTTCCCAAATAATCTCTTGCCTATAAAGCAGCGTGACCGGTGGACTATTCTAGACAGAACTTTTTGGCCCTTGCTGAGACATGTTCTGTTCAACACAACACATGCATACTCTAAAGAGCGAAGTAGAGAGTCAAAAGGATGTTTTTGAATAGCTGAATTCCTTTGGCATACGGCATGTGGCACCTAGTGTTTGTAAAGCATACCACGTAATCTGGTCAATATAAGCTTAAACGGAAACCTGGGAGTAGAAAAACTGTCCGAAATCAATGATTACGTTGTGCATATTTATTGTTTCGTCAAATATGTGCTAGATAAAATCGATATTTGTTTTATGTGTACATTGTAATACGTGTATATGGTAATAACAGCCAAGGGGATGTGTTTGAATGGATGACTTTCTTTAAAAGAGGCGTTAGGAATCTAGCGTCTGTGAACCACAACGAGAAATGTGGTCAACATAAGCGGGTAAGGTAATCTTGGAGCAGAGAGGAACCCCCAGATCTTTAACCAGCTAGCCCCCGATTATTAGTTGTTGCAACATGGGCTCGATAAAACGAACATAATTGTTTTTTATATATTTGGCAATGCGTGCGGCTTAACGGTGTTTAGTAACAAGTTATTTGTGTGGCCCAAGACCAAAATCAGTCCAGACCCAGAGCGCAGAATGGTATGTTATCAATTTCTTTGAATAAGCTAATTTCATTTCCGTCAAGCGGGAAGGATAAATAGTGGATTACTGTACTGTCGGAACATTATTGATAAAGGAATAAAGCATAGACGTTAATTTTATGACGCCCCGTGGGAGCCTGTCTGTTGGCGAATGCATGCCAGAATGCGGTCAGTTACAGTGTGACATAGCAGTGACGACCAGGCAGGTATTCTTGTAGCAGCGCGATGAACGGTTTACGGATAGCATACTTAGAAAATCTTGGAGGCAGTACTGGTCGGGAAGCCACACTAAACGCCTTACTATGAATATAGTACACTGCGTTTAGGTGGGCTGTGTTTTCGGCTGCTCTTAAAACGTGTTCCTTAAACCAAACTAAATATGAGGTGGCCGCGCCGCCTTGTGTAAAGCCATGCTCATTTGGAAGAATTACACTTGTTACTGTAGCGGTAACAAAAGAATGGATCATGCTGAAACAAGATTTTAAGCGAACCACTGTTCCGATATGTGTCTGTATTTTTTAGAAGAGGACGAAGGGCTTCCAGCCACCGGTCTCTGTACTCTGTCGCTGGCATTGCTAACCATTGCAATTTCAACCAATACACTGTATTTGTGTGCTTCTGCCTCGTAACAATACTTCTGGGTCTGAATCCCCATATCTTTCCCAACATGTGCTGTGGCTGCGGTATTTTCTTTCGGGGAAGTTAAAGAGGAGAATTCAAAGATGTCTATGTACTATTCGAAACCGTTGATCAAATGTGAATTACAGCTTTAATTTAGGAAATCTAGTTCGTTCGTTCTGGTGTTGCGCTGATATAGTGCGGATATATGTAAAAATGTGTTTGAGACTGGTGCGAAGGTTGCTTTTTGTAGTCGTAATACCCACCTTCTATAGCATTCTATACAAGCTTCTCAAGCGTTTCCATCTTCCGAAGGAATAAACACCGAAGCAGATGTATGTCACAATCTGCCAGCACTACCAGCGCCTGAGGCATCCGACACTTTGTTCTCCCGGACATTTCCAACCAATGAAAAATCGTCTTGTTTGTTTTAAAATGATGTCGTGGACCTGATTGGTTATTTTCCTAGCCATTGGTTGACTTAGGCTGATTTATAGTCCCCTTTGGCTACTTCACCCGACATTCTGAAACGGCCTCGCTCCATTCAGCTGCTGCCACATGTATCGCGCGGTACTTTCTGATATCCACCATTTATTATTCACGGCGCTCATCACGTGAAGATTAAGAACCGAGGATGACGGCGGACTGCCTACATTTTTGAAGACCTCCGCCGGTTTTGTGTTTCTGTATAGTTACAGAGTACACCCTACAATAGCCAGACTGACGGACTGACAAAAACGTACAAACCGCACTTTGACGAATATGTTTGCCGTATATACAGCTTGTGACCACCGAAATGAGATGCTATGCTGCCATTAAGCACGTACGCATATAACAAGGCCAACCACAACACCACGGAATATTTCCCTTTCTTTCTGCTTTGTGAGCGTTCTCTCATTTTTTTCTTGGCAGAGTACTGCCTCTTTTCAGAATGGAACTGTACCCAAAGGGGTTGTGAAAAGACGCAAAGCCTTTATTTGTGCCGGAGCGCAGAGTGATCAGCAGAAGGTGAACTGCGGCGGAGACGGGTGAGCAGTGGTGGTGTTGGTAGATTCAGCGTGGCAGAGTAGGAGCGTCTGCCGGTAGCTCGACGGCTGCAGCCCAATTGTTGTCCGCGTTACTCGTGCCGCATGGCTCGTGCCTCCTGAAAAAACGGCCGTTACGCGGTGCACCATTGCTCCGGTGCGAGTTCACTCAGAAGCCGCGGCTGCTCTACTACATCAATTCCTTAAATGCGCGAGAGGGCATAAAATGAACAAAAAAGACCCCATGGACATTTTATAATATATACAAGTTCGTTGCAGACACATTCATAGAAAATAAAAAAAGCACACTGTACACTATTTAAAAGTTCTGATATTACCTGCACAGACCATTGAGGCTGGGCAGTGGTTTGTATTTTTTGGGTGTCTGTCCGATACTTTCAGCGGTGGACGAGTCACGGAAAGATGGACGACCGCAGGAGGTAGAGGGATGAGTCTTTTCCGGTGCGGTGTGGTATTGCAACGAGGACTCGAGCTATGTTAATTAAACTTGGTTCTTTGGGGTCTAGCGCTTGTTGTAACAAAAGCATAAGGCTCTTGATTTGAAACCACGCATTGGTAACCGTTTTCACGCCTTCACAGGGGCTTTCTGTTAAAACGTTCTGAGCGAAGGAACTTCTGGAAGCCGCCTTGTCTTACGTGGTGCAACTTGGCCATGCGTTTCCGTTGACATTGACGATTTCAGCGTCGTGGCAATGTTGGCTTGAGACGATTTAAGATAGTACACTGGAAGGCAATCCTGCTCATTGCCGAGGACACCACAGTCGTGGCGAAAGGATTGTGTGGAAAAGTGTGTCGACGCACAGATGAAGATTATGTCCCGTCCAGGGGAGTGCTCGATCATTGCGATAGTGACCTAGTCTCACACAGGAGAGTTTGACCAGGAATTGCATGTGCCTTCTCAAGGAGAACTAGCTACGGGATGCTTGCGCGTTACGAAGAATTGCAAGGAGCTGAACTAGTGGTCGTAAATCCTAAACACTATTTTGTTTCTCGGAGTTCGCCGCACGCCTTTTGTGGTGTTCCTGCTGAAAAGACTGAAGTAGCGGCAACACAGCTCGTTAAATATGAAACGACGTAACGCCACTATTGATATCTGGGATAAAGAAGAGGCTGGCTACTTGGCCAAGCTTTATGTAGCCACTGAGTGAGAAGTACCAGAGGAGGTCGAGAGTGGTAAATGGCAACGCACTAGGCGCAATGGGCGCAATACAACATACCTCGGAAAGTAGTGATAACACAGGGCAACGTAATATGATTTTGGTATGACAACATCGGCATCCCATATCTAGTGGAGTACCCCAGCTTTTGCTGGGGGTTCACGGGAGTTGGTTTGAAGGTCCTGACAGGAGGCAGGCTGCATAGGGGCACTGGAGCTCTCGGTGGGCTCAAGAGCCATAGACGTGGCTGCTACCACTCCTATCGTACACTTTCCCTACGGCTAAAATCACCCACGATCACTTTCGTGTTTTTATAGGCACCTCCACAGAGTCTCAGTACATGGTTTTGCAAATGTCATTGCTCGAATTTACGGCTTAGTTCCGTCTATTCTCGCATGGAAATGTCTTCTGAGAAGCAATACCGACAGATCTTTAGCTATATTAGTGTAGGAGGTATTGCAGTAGGCGAAAAAAAAATGGAAGAGCAGACACATTGGTGCTCTTTTTGTAGCTTTCTACAGCGATGGCTCAAGTTATAGAACAAAGCGCCCTGATTGGCCGTCGGTACTTGGGAGATAAGACGTCGTTCGAAAACAACACGCCGATATGCTGCGCATGTACTATGCAAATTCCGCAGATGTAAACTTCGGCCTGTTATCGGAGACGAAACGGCATATCCGAAACGGCTAAACAAATTGTGTAAGCAGGTTATGATCTTTTTAACTGAAGTTTTCTGCATTTCAAGTCACTCTGCCCACTTTAAATGTGATTCGTTCACAACTAATTGTCTAGTACTGTTGAACGGTCAACAATATGGAAGGTTGGGCAAGTTGGTGTTGATTCATCTGGAAAACAGCCGCAGAAAAACACGTTGGCTAAGGAAGAATTACACCCAATGACGCGAGTCATACTGTGTATGTCGTACTTCGTCAAAGTCATTTGCCGCGCGTAGTCCTCCACAGTCTGTATGAGCAGGCCCCCGAGATCTGGCAAACCAGCCCAACGGGTGCATTAGACGGGGGCCGAGCAAGGTACTTTGCAACTGGCAAGACTTGCTTGCGCGCACTTGCCATTTTATGTTTGCCGTCAATGCTGGGCCGGGAAACGTAACTTCTTCCAAAAAGCTTTGTTTTGACAATAAAAGGTGTGTCTGCAAAGTTCTTAGAGTTCGGGACCACGCAGGTAACAAGAACTAGGCACCCCAGCTACAACAGCAACTCGCACCGCCTGTACAAAAAAGGGTATAATTTCTTCACGTGGAGCACCATCTGGCCAAAAGCTCATACGGCCACTCACCCCATTCGTCAACATAGCGCCGCAAACAGTTTCATGTACCACATCCAGACAGCTCACAGGTAATGAGTGATACGCAGAACGCAAAATATTTCCCCTGAAAGCTATCGCCGTCCCCATTAAATGTTTGTGGTTCATTATGTGGACGAAAGTGAGACCATGAAGGTTATAGTTAAATCTATGGACAAGAAAACTTAAGGCAAGTGCTGACTTTTGTATATCGCCGTAGCCAGCGTTTGTTTTATACAGTGTACGCCAGTCGTACGCAACACGGTGACACTAACCTTTGGTATCCACTTGTGGCAGTGCAGCGCCAACCCCGTACTCTGAGGCACCGCACAGTATTTGCAGCCGAGTGGTGGAATCGTAGGGCGTCCGCACTGTGAGCACAGACCGTAGACCTTTTACATGCTGGAAGGCAAATGATTGACACTTCTCGCTCCATACCCAGGGAAGGCACTTTCGCAAATACGTTTGAGGGGAGAAACCAAACTGGAAAGATTAGGCAGAAACAGTCAGTAATAATTCACAAACCTCAAAAGTTACCTCAACTGATGTTTGTAAGATGGTCTGGTTGTCTTTATTATAGCATGGGGTCTATCGGCTGCTGGCTGTATTCTTTCCGTGCTTATGATATCACCCAAATGCTGCACGTTTCCTTGAAAGAATTTGCACATGGCTGGTTTTCATTTCACCATGCTCCAGAGTTTCTGAGATAAACGCTCCAGCATGGATGCCAAGATGCGAATGTGTTCTTCGTCCATTTTTTTTTCGCTTTATTGAAGTCTCACCCCTTTCTGAAGCTGCTTTTCATAGTTTTTATCATGATTGCCGGCGCCGACGCAATCCCGAATAGTAGATGATTTACGGCATAGAAACTCTGATGCGTATTCAATGCGAGCAAAAACCTTTTAAACTATCATGCAACTCTAACTGTTGGCAAGCTCGGTTCATGTCTAACTTCAAAAACGTCTCGCCTCCTGGAAAGAATGCAAATAACTCAACGCTTAGGAAAGAGCACAGTACTGGTGTTTAAGATTGGATTCATAGTCACCGCATATTTAATGAACCATTGCTTTTAATAACAAGCACAACAACCGTCACGTGCTTGCTTCTGGTGGCAGGGCAAGTATACCCAATCTTGTCAGCTTCCCAATTTTCACTTCAACGTAAGGTTGGAACGCAAAATATATTGTTCTTGCTTTTATGAACCTAAATTCTATGTTGTCCTTGAAAAAATTACTGCCTTCTTAGCTTGAATGTTTCCCAACTTTTTATTTAAACGAGTACTGACACCAACTTATGACGCCTAAAAATGATATAAGTGGCTTCATTAGTTTGTACAGATGCCTCACAGAAATGTTTGCATGGATCCGAGGCCGGAATCACATCTAAAATTGATTTTTATTGTCCCGGCCGAGAGCTTCCACAAATAGGCAGCACTAGAGAAATGGCTTTCGGCGTGACGAAACACCGGCCGGCGTGTCTGGCCGGTTCAGGGTGAAGTCATATAGTCATTTTCGGAACCGGAAACGATATCCTGCGCTGCTGGTGTCGGTGGTATTCGTTTGGGCAGGAGACGTATGGGTGTAGCTGTGTGAGCAATGCTTGTAAACTTTGCGCAACTTGCGTGTTCGAAGTCTTTGCTCTTCAGTTCGTGGCCGGCGTATGGTGTTCCCTTGCACCAGTGCCGAAAACTGCGCTGTGCGCGATGTCGACGCACACCGCGGCGACGCGGCGGTGCGCGTCGCCGAGCTCGCCCAGGTTGTGCTATGGCAATCTCGCGGAATGCGAATTACTGCTCATGGAAGTCTGTCCGAGCAAATCGACGACGATGCCAAGATGCATTATTTTCAACGTGACGACATACAGCGCTAAACGTGGACTGAGTTCGTGCGCGGCGGCGGCCGCAATAACTGTCGCCCAAGCCAGCGGGCTCGGCGTTGCTCGCGTCAGCTTGGGTGTTGGGAACTTCAGGCTTAGTATCGTGGCGAATATTTGATCGCCGGTATATGCACAACTGCGAATGACCTACAGAACTTTTCACCACACTATCACCCCCTTTTTCGCATACTGAACTTTATTTTGGCGATAATTGCCGTTTCAGCGATGGGTGACCAAGACATCTTGCGTAGCCTGTTTTGATTCTAGTGCGCAGGTGGCGCCATCTTGCGGCCGCTCGCCGCACCGCGGTGCCGGCAGTGCTGGGCGGAGCGCCGAACCTCCGCTGCCCGTCAGCGTAGGCTTACTATCGCGGCAAATATCTGAACGCCGGATTTTAAACTCAGCGCTGATAACAACCCCTAGCACAATTTTTTGCCACACTAACATCCACTTTCTCGCATATGGAACTTCTTTTTCGCGATCAGATTGATTACAAGAGTGGCGACAAGCTGTTGCTATCACGGTCTGCGCCGGTTCGAGCCGCAGTGATATTAAAGGGACACTGAAGTGATATGTAAACATTGCGGGATTACTTGCGCAAATTGTAGTCCGGAGTCCCCAGACCATGTTTCGACCACCCTGGGCGCGTTTACGCGATTTTATTTAGTAGAAAAATTAATTCGAAAATGCTGTCCGCCTCTCTTTACGCTCGCCCATTTTCTGCGGCGTTTTCGTGTGACGTCGAGAGGAGCCGAGCTCGCAATTGACTGCGCTACTGCACGGCTCCCCTGCCTTCAAACAGTCAGTCGGCCCAGCGTTTCGTCCGCTGGCCGCCGACGGGTCGTCGCAATTCGTTAGCTCAGTTGAAACGAAGCCAGGACACGTTTGTGAATGGTAGAATCTGCCTTTCTTTACTTGGTTAGTTTGTACATTGTATCTAGCTCCAAGTCAAGGTCGCTTCACATAAGCGCTGCACAAGCGCACATGCGACGCTTCGCTGACTGGTACGCCAGTAGGAAAATATAAGGCCTCTTGAAGGTGGGAGAAGAGTCAGCGAAGTCAATATAGGTACTAAGGAAATAAAGTCAGATGATATTTTTACCGTACAGCGTAAAACTAGGGTGCGGGAAGCAATTTTTTGCGCTGGGCGAACAAGCACAGCGGTCAGCAGCATGACTACGCATCTGCGAACGCTTTTCCGTCTACGAAATGCAATTGCTAGACGTGAGCTATTGTGGAAACTCGGGCGACGCTTACTTCACGAGCGCAATACAACAAGTAGTCACCTAAGCTGCTTGAAATGCCAAAACTAAATAAAAGTGTAAACTGGTTGTACAATATATACCCTATATTACCATGGCCAGCGGAGCCAGCTCCGTGGCCGAGTTATTTGGGGCGCTTGATATGCCACCGCAAGTGTTTTGCAAGTCAGGAGTTCGAATCCCCGCGGGTACGTGCTTTTTTTTCTGTAAGTTACCTTTTTCGTTTTCCGCCGATGTTTTCTATATTGAGTTCACCTTTTTTTGGGCCGCAACGTTCATGGCTCCACGAACTAGTTCACAAAACGCGCGCTGGCTGGCACTGGCGTGCTAGCGAGTTCTCGTTGGCGTGCTGTTGCCATAAGCACCGACTGCTTGCAGGCAGTGGGCACAGGCCAGAATGAACAGACCCTTGGCCTGGTGCGAACGCGCTTTTTACGATACAGGCATGAGGGAGGCAAGCTCCAAACATGGGGGAAAAGCGCATGACATTTGGGCGTCTGCGGGTACGTGGAGGGCGTTCATGCACTGCGTAGGTTTCGGCTAGTGAATGCTACGATTCCAAGCCGTCCTAGGAGGCTTATCTGTTTGCATTTTTACAGCTGACAACATGGCAGAAGTGCGGTACGATGATTACTGAGTTATTGAGAATGCCCATCCAACAACGCCAACGGTTGTGTTTTACAGAACCGAAACCGAAACCGAAACTTGTTTGGTTGCTCACCTTGGGCATCGTCCAATCACGGTGCCCGCTCCTCCTAACGTCACAGCTTTAGTTGGTGCGGCCGCCGCAAACCGCGCATTGTAGTTTTTCTTCTTTCGCGCTTTGTAAAATAATTACCGATTTGTCAATCGTAAAAACGATGAAAAGTGTGCTAATTTGAGCCAGTCTACGCAGTGCAAGGAAAAACGGGAGCTTGACAAATTCACTTCAGTGTCCCTTTAAAAAACGGACGACGGCGTAGACATCGCCGGCCTAATCGCCTGGCCAAATAAAGTTGCTCCGTCGGTCGGGTGGCAGCGACTAATCAGAGTCTGATGATTCAGACGACATGTCGACTCCTCGGGCGAGTGCGGACAATGTGAAATCGTAGCACACGATGCGGCGAACCTCCCTGACGTCAGGGTTGAAACCGTGACGTTAGACTGGCCCGCCTGCAGGCTGGCCTTCGAACGGCCATTTTCCCGCGCGGCGACCGAATTTGAAACTGGTTGCAATAAATGTGCTATAATTAAATCTGTGTTGGCGGCTGCCGTATTTTGATTCGATTTTCGTAATGACTGGGCCAATAGGTATTCTTTACAGCATAAAAACTGAAAGCGAGAAATTTACTGTCAGTACTCCTCTAACAGGTGACTGTATTTCTGAAGATCTGCCTGAAGTTCTTCAGTCGTCTTTTTTAACGCTTGCGACGTCGCCCTGATGGTATGAAGTTCCTTCATGTTTGCCAAGTTGTGGAGAATGTGTTGCAGCCACTTTCGTGGGAAAGGTGGCGGTCATTCCAATACATTAACGTAAAACAGAAGCACATGTATTTGGGGGTTTACTCCATGGTAAAGTTTACAACTGCGCTCCACGTGATGACCTTTCCCGTATATCTGCTTAGCGGATGGTTGTTTCCTCCACTCACATGCCAGAAAAAAGGCGATTGCAAAGACTTCCCGGGATACATGACATAGCAGCTATTGCGTGCAGTTTCATTGGCAAAGAAACACCATGAACGTTTAGTTTTAACATTATGGGCGTTACCGATGCAGAAGTTGCGACCTCGCTCGTGAGCAGATGATTGGCAACTACATGTGACTGCTCAGGGAGATGTAGCGATGGGTTGCTTTCTCGTTGCCAATAATTGCGAGGAGCTGGACTTGAGGTATAACTTCAAACGCGTCCCTCTTGGGTTGAGGAGGTTACACGCCCTATTGCATCAGCAGGAATATAGTGGTCATCTTTACGAGCGTGGTTCTCAGCGGGTACTATCGTCTTAAAATCAGCAGGCAATGCGTAGAAAAAACTCATGACGACGCCTCGAATGTCGACAATGGCTTGCTGTCGCAAGCGAGGGACGCAGTGGGCATGTGGTCAGGCGCTAGTAGTGACGCGGGAGCTAACCTTGGCTGGGCTCTGGTAACTTGTTAAGTTTTGATGGCAAAAAGTCATTCGCTGATGCAGTCAAAGATGCGGCTGGAAAACCGTAGGGGAAGCAAGTGTGACCCCTTCGGAGGATGGGGTCAAGACATTAGAAAGAACCCGATGGTACAGGTACGTCTTCACGGGTAACAAACATACTGAGTGGCGCAAATAAACAACACACAAGAAAGAACACACGGACAGGCGCTACAAGACGGCCAGCCGTGTCTTCTTTCTTGTGTGTTGTTTATTTGTGCCTCTCAGTATGTTTGTAGACCTCAACGAACACGCCCAGCAAGACGTTCTCTTCACGGGTAAACATAAGAGTGACGTTTCTTAGGGCGCAATTGCACTCCTCGGTTGCATGAATGCGACCCGAACAACGGTGCAGGTTTGTTTTTTGGATCACCTATTATGAACGGTATGTGAGAAGATCTCACGCATGAGTTTATGGCCTAGCGTTAAGTTATGATCCAAAGGCTTACTTCGGCAGGCACAGGCTTGCCATGGAACCTATAATTGTTTCTCTGTTCCAGTTTACGAGCGCGGTTCTGTCAGCTCGGTTAGTTTTCATCAAACCGTTTGCCGTGTGAATTGTGCTTCGTTACGGAATCCTGAGTAACGCGGTGCACAACAATGGCTGTTCGAAATCCTTAGGTAGCCACGGCCAATTCGCTGCACATCTATTCCTGTCACTTCGCGTAGCGCGGAAGAGACTCATGGGCTAGACCGCCGGCGTTCGCTCGCCTCATACATTTCTGCGAAAGCACGGTACAACTAACGCCATCTACTTTGTTCCGCTCGTAGAGGTTAGTTAAGAAAACAATGGGAATTACTTTAGAGCAGAATGAAGAAAACTTCACTGCCGCTTCGTAACGGCACATGTGGCTCATGTTACTCGTTTGAAGCCATGCTACTTTCGCAGATCTTGACTCGCTTGGGAAGCTTCATCTGCCGCCCCGGGGGAGGTTGGCACGGCGACTTTTAATTGGAAATGCTCAAGGTTCCAGTTTTCTGACAGTTTCTTCGCTGTAGTTCATCTGGAAGAAGAGGATGACAAAGAAACTTGCTACCGGCGTTTTACTGAAAGATTCGCACTGCCTTTCTGTCCTTAAATGCAGCTTATAAATAACATCGGTACATATGCCCGTCTCACACGTAGCAATATCGCAAACCTCGGTAATTTCTAGAATGAATATGAACAAAAAACTAAAAAAGGAAAAAATTCCCCGCATTTCCCCGAAGGGAAGAATGTAAAAGTGCGAATGCACGAGTTGAATTTGCGCGGTTCGGTAATGTTCGCGAAAGAGAGATCACACACACACACACAACTACAAATAAAGAAAGATGCATTTATTCACAGACACCTATTTGTGTTGTCGTTGTTCATTGATTGCTAGAGCGGATCTCAGCTTTAAAATTTCGTGTCAGTACTCCTTTAAGCAGGTGCATTAGCCCTTCTCACGCCCGATTCTTGGCCAATCCCCCACGTGGGTATGTGCCATGTCAGCGGCCAGGCAGCGCGCGCCCATCTCCCCCCGTTGCCAAGGAAGACGAGGAGATTCCTGGCCAATCCCCCACGTGGGTATGTGCTATGTCAGCGGCCAGGCTGCGGGCGCCCATCTCCACGTGCGCGGACATCGCCGGTGGACGCAGGTTCAGGGTCGCTTAAGAAGTGCATTGCACTTAATAAATGTATTGATGAGATCAAAAGTGCGCGTCTTATACACCTCCTCGCTATGCGAATAGAAACATATAACTTCCTGAAAAAGAATGCCGCCAAGACAAAATAAACATTTCTGAAACGTACCGACCCTGTGAGGCCTTACCGTGCAACAAAATATATAAATGCCGGAGTTAGCGCCTTTATTCCTTCTGTGATGCAAAGGAACTATGTGGTGACGCAA
Source organism: Haemaphysalis longicornis (assembly GCF_048455015.1). Classification (NCBI taxonomy): domain Eukaryota; kingdom Metazoa; phylum Arthropoda; class Arachnida; order Ixodida; family Ixodidae; genus Haemaphysalis; species Haemaphysalis longicornis. The sequence goes on along the minus strand of NW_027526225.1, from coordinate 68,587,404 downwards.
AGCAGAATTGTTGGCGTCCATTCAGCTCATCGGACGGTGCAGCGTGTCTCAACCGAAGCAGCAACTGAGGAAGCGGCGCGCGGACTGGGCTTATTATATAGAGCAGATGGAGTGGAGAGGAGGAGATGAGAGAGGAAACGCGCATGCGCGCTTATCGCGCAGCTGGCGTGTTGCCGTTATGTTGAGTGATCTGGTGTTTAGTAGCGCCAGAGGGAATTCCACGTCCTGGTCCACACCGGTGGCACAGGCACGCAAGTACTGTTGTGTTACGGTGAGTAGGCGGTGGTGATCGAGGTGCCGAAACTCGTCCATCATGTTCTTGTCGATGTTGTCGTCTGTGTGTTAGAATTGGTAGTCTCCGTCAGCGTTGGTTAGGTAAAGGTTGTTGACGTTGGTGCACCGGCTGAGAGCAACGTACACGCCCTCGTCTTCGCAGCTTTTTAGATGCGACACATCTCTTGCTCGGGGGTATGTCCTTCCTGCGTCGCGGCGTTGTCCGCACGCTCACTGCACATGCGCAACTCTCCTCCGTTCTTCTCTCCGACAGCTGTGCGCAACACTCTCACTCCGCCTCATTATAATAACAACAGTCGCGCGTGTGCGCTTCGCTGTTCTGGGTGCGCGCGACTCTACCCCCCGGCTCCCCTCCTTTCAAAAGCGGGAATATAAGCGGGGGAGCGCACGGCGCCGGATCAGTCCAGCACTCGCTCTCGCACTTGACTTTGCTTGACGATCCCTCCGATCAAGATCTTCCGATGAAGACGTGATGGAAGCGACAGTCCCTTCAGCGAGTGGACTGACGCAATCCAACACCAGCGTCAGTCCAAACGCTCCACCCTGATGCGTCGCATCACATCAGGGTTCCCTCGCGGGAAGATGGGCATAATTTTTATTCTTCTCCTTCTTCTTCTTCAGCAGTTCCCCTACGGGAAGATGACGACGGCGGTTCAACGCGAAGCTATCTCGTGATGGATTCTTTCGTTGGCCAATCCCTAGGGGCATCCTGCCAAAATCATCATCAGAAGCGCTGCGGACCGGGCGAGAGCAACATAGACGCCCTCCTCTTCGCAGCTTTGTCTTATTCTCTTTCTTCGTTTTCAGCGGTTCCCCTACGGGAAGATCACGACGGTGGTTGAACGTGAAGCTATCTTGTGATGGAATCTTTGGATGGCCAGTCCCTAGGGGCATCCTGCCACAATCATCATCAGTGGCGCTGCGGACGGGGCACGGAAGCGGGACAACCCCCCGAGCAAGAGACGCTAAAATCCTCCAAAGTTTGTCGTTAGTCGTTTCTATTGACGTTCAGCTTCGCGTGCCTTCGTTGTATCAGTAGCTTCTTGACGTAGTTTGAATGAGTCAAAGACATAAGGCGCATTCTTAGCACTTGCTCCTGTCTCGGTTTTGTACCGTAGTGGGAAGAGCGCCGTGTACCTTCCGTTGCGGCCAGAGAGTCGTGGGATCGAAACCGGGCGCCGCTAACTATTTCTTTTTTTACAGTGTAGGGGCAGAGGTGCCGACAACGGGCGGACGCCGGGTATAGCCCCGAGCAAGAGATGCTTTGCGTCAAATAAAAAGGAATTTGTGTCCTTAAAAAATTCAGTAAGCCAGTCCAGAGAAACTCAAAACCACGTGGGTGCGCCTGAAAAACGCCGCAAGGTGGACGAGAACAAAGGGTGCGTTGAATACTCAGCAGAAATTCAGCAGCTAAAATCAGATGTGAGAGGAGAAATCAAGCAATCGTCAGAGGGAATCACCAAAATGGTTGTCGAAATGATAAAAGAACAGTTAGCTAACCTTACAGCGGAAGTTTCGGCGCAGGTAAGATCACTGACACAACAGGTGGCCGCCCTAACCGCTCCCGCAGCCCAGCATCAACAGTCAAACGAAGCTATAAACAATCGTGTAAAATCCTTATAAAGCACAGGTGTGCAGACTTTGACCAGACATTCACGTCAAAATAAACCGTAAGCGCGACCATCACTGCAAGAAACCCAGGACAACTCCGACATGGCCAACCATGGCAAATGAACCCAAGTTCATTTCAAAAGAACGCAAGTTCATGGCAGTGGCACTGCGGGAGCATAAAAACCAAAATCGCATCTCTAATCGCATGGGGTCCGGCCGCGGAATGCCTGATGTCATTGCACTTCGAGACAAACGTGCCAGCAAAGCTACCGGGCTATGTTACACACGGGCACACCGGAAGACATAATTCAAGCACCTTCATACAGAAAAGCATAACTGCGATTCAACACTCCTTATTCAGCAAGACCAAGTAGGAATCTTGTCAGAACTGATACCGAGAAACGCGGAGAAGGCCAACAGTCTCTTCATACTAAACATGTACTGCAGACCAAAACACAAGACGTCTGAAATCCATTCTATTATTAAACAGGCTGTCACCAAATCGGCAGGTAACCCGCTCATTGTGGTCGGAGAGTTTAATGCCGCACACCCACTGTGGGGTTATGGCTACACAAATGGCAGCGGAACGGAACTCAATCTCGCCATCTAGGAAGCGGATCTCACGCTAGGGACTGACCCGTCGGTACCTACGAGAACGGGCAACAGCGTGACCATAGATACGTGCCCCGACGTCAAGCTCATTCTAAACATTACCCAAGTTCAATGCTGTAACACTGGCGAGAACCTGGGCAGTGCCCACGACATCATCTCCACTATAATTCTTGCGGACGATTACAGTGCTTACGTCGGGGAAGCGAAACTCACAGACTGGAGCACATTTTGAGAGCGTCGGGAGACTCAGTCCCCGAAAAAAATTGAAAGTATAGAGGAATGGGCCAGCGAAGTCAGGGTGAAAATTAAAGCCACGACAAAGAAGGTTCACCTCACGACGCAAATACTGAACGTCGACCCCAGACAACTCCACATGTGGATGGCCCGGATGAGTCTCATTTGTCGTTGGAAGTGACAGCGACATAACCGGAAATTAAAGAAACGCATTGCCTCGCTTACTGAAGAAGCGGCCCAGTACGCAGTGGAGCTCAGTCGAGAAAATTGGCTCTCGCTGTGTGACGAGTTAAGGGGGATCCTCAGTACCTCCAAGACATGGAGTTTGTTGAGGTACCTATAGACGCTACAAAAAGCACGGGTGAGTCTGCCGGAGTAATGGCCACTGTTATGCACTCGTTCCCGGGTACGCCGCAGGACCTCCTTAAAGAACTGCAAAGAAGATATATACCAAAATCTTCCGCTCCACCCTTCCCCAACTACACATGACAGCCCAACCCCCATTTGAACAGCGTTATTCAAATAGTCAAGGCAGCACTTGCGAAAATTCGCAGGAACACCAGTCCCGGTGCAGATCAAATAACAAACAAGGCATTGGCGAATTTTGAGACGTCCTCGGTCTTTGCGCTAACCGCATTTATGAATACTTGTCGGAAGGACGGTACGCTCCCCGTTAAGTGGAAGACGGCCGAAGTACACCTAATTCCGAAAACGGGGAAAAAAACCAGACATCGAAAACCTCCACCCGATCTCTCTCACCTCTTGCGTGGGGAAGCTACTCGAGCATATCATCCTCGAAAGACTTCAATCCTACCTGGAAGAAAGAAACAAGATGCCACCAACTATGTTTGGTTTCTGCCGTCACCTTTCGACCTAGGACATCCTCCTGCAGATTAAAGAATTTGTAATGGGCCAAGCCAATCGCCACACTCCGAAAGCCATCCTGGCCTTGGACTTGAAAGGGGCTTTTGATAACGTCATTCACCAAGCGATTCCGACCAACCTGAACAGACCTGACTGCGGAACACAAACTTACAATTACGTCCGAGATTTTTTATCAAATAGAAAGGCCATATTCAGGCTTGGTGACTTGTCCTCCGGTCCCATTGACGTGGGTGGAAGGGGCACACCACAAGGAGCGGTTTTATCTCCCTCCTTTTTAACATAGCCCTTATAAGCCTACCTACCATCCTGGGGGCCATCTCAGATCTGCACCACGGCTTATATGCCGGTGATATTACAGCGTGGACAGGCAAAGGTTCGGTAGGTGAGATGCAGAACCATCTCCGGCTGGCCGCGGATGCTGTAAGTGACTACGCAAAGAGGAGCGGGCTTTCCTGCTCACCACTCAAGTCCGAACTTCTTATGGTCGGAAAGAGAAGAAGAAAAAGTCCAAGATCAGGGCATCAAGATCACCCTGTACGGCCATACCATCCTACCGTTACCTCACGTCTAAGTCCTCGGTATGACTTTTCAAGTGGACTGTTCAAACACCATTCTTCTTAACCGGCTCAGTCACACAACGGGACAAATTACCCACATGCTCCGAAGAATAATCACCAAAGCGAGAGGAATGAAGGAAGCGGGCACCCTTCGTCTGGTAGAGGCCTTCGTCATCCTACGCATTACCTATGCCATTCCCAATGCTATATTAAGATTGACACCCTAAGACTGACCCCATGATCCAGAAAGACTATACGCATGCTCTGAGGCTCCTTATTAGTACCTCGACCGACAGGCTTCTAAAATTGAGCATACATAACACGGCCGTCGAACTAGTCGAGGCCCACCTCGCCATGAAGCGTCTCCGACTAAGCACAACACCCTGCGGGAGGAGTCTCCTCACCAAACTGGGAATGGCATTCCCTCAAGAAAAATTGCAGCAATTAGGCGACGTACCGCCAGAAATAAGAATAAATATTGACGTTGCACTTATACCCCGTAAAATGAACCCTATTCACCATGCAGGGAGAATAAAATCGAGTGCCACTGTCGACAAACGACACAGGGACCAAAACCACACGGTTTACACCGACGCCGCCGACAACGCCAGAAGGGGAGCCATTACAGCCGTGGTTGCTTAAATGGTGAACCACCTCACCAGCATCACCTTGCCCTTCACAACGACTACCCAGGCAGACGAAGCGGCCATTGCTCTGGCCATCTCCCAGACAATTGCGGACACCGTTATTACGGACTCGAAACAGGCTTGCCGAAACTTCCTTCGTGGTAGAATTTCCAAGACGGCTTTGGACATTCTGCTGCAAAAGCCACCAAAAAGAAAAGTGAAGGTTGTTTGGACGCCAGCCCACTTAGCCCTCCAGGGCAACACGACCGCCCACGACATCGCCCGAGATCTACCCCGCCAGGCGACACAAGGGTGTAGGTTAGCGACTGCATGTCCTTTGGTTACATGGTTACATATCAAGACATAACGGGGTACTATAAGTGCCAAATAATAATCTATCCTCCTGTTCATGAATCTCTAACCAAAGGGCAGGAGCACTGCCTCCGGCTCCTTCAAACAAATACTTTTCCTCATCCGTCAAAACTTCGCTTGCTCCATCCCACGCAGTACTTCCCGCTGTGCAAATTTTGCGCTGCCCCGGGCACCCGGTACCATATGGTATGGGAGTGTTCCGCAAACCCAAAAATTCAAAGAATAGCGCACCCTTCCCGTGAGCAGTGGGAGAAGGAGCTGTCCAGCTCCCGTCTGGATTCCCAGCTTAGGCTGGTAGAAAGGTCCGTGGCAGCAGGGGTCTCCAATGGAGTCCTTGGCTAGGGGCCCCACACCACATTACGATGCTGTGAATAAAGTTTATATCCTCCTCTTCTCCCTCTGTACAAGCTTCTATATTCGTTCTACACAAGCTTCTATCGGCTTCCCTGTTTAGCCAACTTTTACTCATTTTCACTGTTTTTTATCCAATGCTAAGAATTGAATGTTCCTTGTTTTTAAGGAAAGTATGCCTTTCTTATTGCACAGTGTTGTTTGTGTATATATACATGCTACAAAAGTTATTTTATGTAAATCAGGGTCTGTGCTTTGTAACTGTTCTATATTATATTTGTTGTATATTTATGAGGACTTCACCGGCGAGAATTATCTGTGAGGTTATTTATTGCTTTATGGTTATCCTGCTGTCTCTCCATCACCTGCTCATATCTGGGAATACCCTAAAATTCCATTTGAAATTTACTTTCAGGTTTCATATATGCTTAAAGAATTTTAATGTGCTGTCTTTGATCGGTTGAGTTAAAGAAGGTTGTTATATATTGCTACTGAGCTTGAAAATTAGACTGAACCCTGTATTTTCCACGTTTCCCGAGATACATAATGAATGTTAGGTCTTTCGGAAGCCCAGCTATTACCTAACGATGGGAAACCTTCATTACACGCACGTATCCAACCAAAGCTCTTTCATCCAGACGCAGCGTGAAACTGCTCTTTGTACCAATAGTTGCATTGAAAACCTGGAAGCGTGGAAGCTAGTAGCAATCATATGGCTAGGGGAAGGGATGATGAAGGGGGTGCTGGCAAAAGTGAAATGTACACGGCAATAACTTTTGTGACCCCGACCTTACCATGTTTATTAGTAATAGGAAAACTGCGCGGAAGACGATGGCAAACAGACGTTACTAGAAACACACGGCGAAGACGAAGAGGTAATTTTTTTTAGAGTAAACAAACACATATGAACGAAAATGCGATGTCAACATCTGCGAAAATTCTAGCACAGGAAAAGAGGCAAACAAGCCCGAAATCGGAAGCAAGGCAAGTGAAACAAGGTATGTGCAATCAGTCATAAAAGAAACAAAACCAAGCAAAGCAAGGGCTTTTTGAAGGTGTGGACTATTCAATAGAAACAAGGTAACCCAGCTCTATTGACAGTGTTGACCTATTCACACGTCGGCTTAGTGGTGCGCTACTCCTCCAGAAACCTCTCATCAACTGTCCCGAGAAGGTTGCGAGGAAACCTTGCATCATTAAGCTGCTCAACCTGATCTTGGTTACTTGCCTCAGCATTGTGTGGGCCCTTGCGTCGCAATGCATTAATCAGAGTTAGCGTGGCCACTCTTCTTTTAAGAAGCATTGTGCGCGCGGACATCTACGGACGCACTTTTTGCGTATAGGCGTTTCGTATACAGCACAGCCAAGTGACACATGACACCATCTAGGGGCATGTTTGAAGCTATGTCAACGTGCATGTGGCCCTCAACTTAATCGCTCAGAACCACCTGGTCTCGTAGTGTAGTAGTTCCGCTCCTGCGAAGCAAACATCATAACCCGGTTTCAAACCACGTCACCGCTTTTTTTTTCTTTAAGAGGGTTTGTCATATTTGAATATCCACATTTTTTATCACGCATATAATCAATTTATGACACATTTATGCATTAGAAATATGATTTCGGGTATTTTCGTTGCCTTTTCGCCAGTTTCAGCTACTGTTTCTTGTTTTGCGGTATTTCCTCTGTTAGGTCACTGTCAGCTTTCTGTTGAATATTTTTCTACACCGTAGTTTTCAACCATTGTAGGTTCGTTTTGGCTGTTATTGGTTTCAATTCGGGTGGTTTTGTATGCTTTAGGTACGGTTATGCTGTGATATAACCCCCATACGCAAGCTCAGGTGACGGCTGGGTGTACTGACTAAGACACGCATATACGCCGCAATCATGGCAAGGGGAGTAGGAATGGAGGAAGAGATTTGTGGGAGGGAGCACGACGTCACGCGCCCGGCTTTCGTAATGCAACCTCCTCTGACTCCGCATTATGTTCCCCTCGCGCTCCTCCGGCCCACAGCATCCTGGGCGTTCCTATGCCCAGCCCAAGCTTGTGGTAACATTTAGTAGTTCCGCTTGGGCTGCCCTAGATTTCTGGATGAGTAAGTAGTCCTTGTAGACGATGATTGCGCAGCGCAAGTGAAACGTTAGGGCCTCCGAGAATGTTTTGGCTGTTATCCCACAGCCATTTTGAAAACAAATTTGTTATGCCTGCCGATGGCTTCCCTGACGGTTTCGCATAAAATTTATTGTGGTAGAGAAAAATTTGTTCTAAGGGCGACTCACCTGTTACATTTTTATAGCCCTTACTACTTCATGACTCACGAGGTTTCAAACAATCGTGAATGAATACCAAAAGTTTTCAAATGCATGCAAAATTCACAACGGCCGGGTCAGCTTATTTTGGGAATATGTGACTCCTCTACTTAAATAAATACACAAAATGTTCGCTTACTCAAGAGCGAGTGCCATCTAGTAAAAACTATGTAAACCAATATGTGTTTGTGTTTTACCGTAATGTTCCTAGAGAACGGCCTATCCTGAAACACCACCCACTCCTTTTCGGGGTGAATTATGCATTTTACTAAACAACCCCAAAGATCGCGAATATTGTAAAATGTATGGCTTTAGCGCCGATTAGCGAAAATGAACACGAATCCCCTTTCGCGCCTTCATGCGGTCACCTATTTGTGCTTTCCCCACTTCAGCCGAAAGGTCCCCAATCTCTGATTTCTTCATAATATTTCCGTAGTTCTGGTTGGCGCTGCGGCCACTTTTTAATAACGACGCTGCTTAGGAATTCTATTTTTCGTGTCCGAGCATGCGCACGTGAGCGTGGGACTCGTGGCGACCACCTGGCAGCTAACAAGACCAAGAAAATACCGAGAATAATGAGCGAAGACCGCCCAGTGTCCCGTGCGCACGTTCGTCAAGCCATAAAAAAAAAACCCCGTCAGGGATCTTGGCCATGATTCCAGCGACCACCCGGGAGTAAACAAAAATGCCACTCCACAATTGTAGAAACACTTGCTTGGAACGCGAAAGACACATCATAGCTTACACCCGTTTGACGTGATGCTCACTGGTGATCATTTATAATAAATGAAAGGAATTTCACACTTATAGCAACAATGATTTAGTAAAGGTCATTGCTGCAGCGAAGAAGCAGCACATCGGCTGAAATCGTAGACTTCGAACTTTGTGATGGTTATGAACGTTGCGTATAGCTTCCCTAGCTTCACGTCTTGGGGGTTAGTGGAAGCTTCCTTCCTTCTTGCAGATTTTCTCTCGTTACCCGAAAGTTCGTTCATCCCATATGCTTCAGTTGAAAAAAGTGTACTTTGTACAGGCGTTCTTTCGAAACTTAACTTTATATTCATTTCACTAGAAAAGAGATGTATTTCTCCGAAAACCAAACTAAGCCCTTAAAGGGACACTGAAGTGAATTTGTCAAGCTCCCGTTTTTGCTTGCACTGCGTAGACTGGCTCAAATCAGCACACTTTTCATCGTTTATCCGGTTGACAAATCGGTATTTATTTTACAAAGCGCGAAAGAAGAAAAAATTCCCCCGCATTTCCCCGAGGGGGAGAATGTGAAAGTGCGAAGCACGGTTGTCGGCCCGCTTGCGGCGCTTGCGCTCGGCCCCCGCAGCCCACCGCCTCGCCGCCTTCTCTTCCATCTCTTCCATCGGGTTTGTAGTATCACGTGTACACCACGCAGTTATCAAGCCGCTATAACGCCGCTGAGTCGCCAACGCACGCCGCTGACGACGTAGTTTGAATGCGTTAAAGATATAAGGCGCGTCTAACACTGATATCACCGTCGCGTCCGTGGCTTGGTCGGTAGAGCGTCGCGCTGCGGCCGCAAAGTCCTCGGATCGAAACCTGGCGCCGGATGCTGTTTCTTTTTCAAATATAGAGGAGCACTGCGGACGCCAACGCCGCCGACGCCGGCGGTGGATGATTTGGGGTCGCTTATAAAGTGCATTCGCACTTAAAACTACCATGCGCGGTTTGCGGCGGCCGCACCAACTAAGGCTGTGACGTTGACAGGAGGGGCGCCGTGATTGGACGATGACCAAGGTTAGCAATCAAACAAGTTTCGGTTTCGGTTTCGGTTCTGTAAAACATAACCAATGGCGTTGTTGGATGGGCATTTTCAATATCTCAGTAATCATCGTACCGCGCTTCTGCCATGTTGTGGGCTGTAAAATGCACAAGATAAGCCTCCCAGGACGGCTTGTAGTCGTAGCATTCACTAGCCGAGACCTACGCAGTGCATGAACGCCCTCCGCGTACCCGCAGACGCCCAAATGTCATGCGCTTTTCCCCCATATTTGGAGCTTGCCTTCCTCATGCCTGTATCGTAAAAAGCGTGTTCGCACCAGGCCAAGGGCCTGTTCATTCTGGCCTGTGCCCACTGCCTGCAAGCAGTCGGTGCTTATGGCAACAGCACGCCAACGAGAACTCGCTAGCGCGCCAGTGCCAGCCTGCGCGCGTTTTGTGAACTAGTTCGTGTAGCCATGAACGTTGCGGCCCAAAAAAAGGTGAACTCAATATAGAAAACATGAGCGGAAAACAAAAAAGTTAACTTACAAAAAAAAATCACGTACCCGCGGGGATTCGAACCCATGACTTGCAAAACACTTGCGGTGACATACCTAGCGCCCACATCACTGAGCCACGGAGCGTGATGCGACGGCCTTGCTAATATAGGGTATATATTGTACAACCGGTTTACACTTTTATTTAGTTTTGGCATTTCAAGCAGCTTAGGTGACTATTTGTTGTACTGCGCTCGTGCAGTAAGCGTCGCCCGAGTTTCCACAGTAGCTCACGTCTAGCAATTGCATTTCGTAGACGGAAAAGCGTTCGCAGATGCGTAGTTGTGCTGCTCACCACTGTGCTTGTTCGCCCAGCGCAAAAAAGTGCTTCCCGCGCCCTAGTTTTACGCTGTGCGGTAAAAATATCAGTTGATTTTATTTCCTTAGTACCTATATTGACTTCGCTGACTCTTCTCCCGCCTTCAAGAGGCCTTATATTTTCCTACTGGCGTACCAGTCAGCGAAGCGTCGCATGTGCGCTTGTGCAGCGCTTGTGTGAAGCGACCTTGACTTGGAGCTAGATACAGTGTACAAACAAACCAAGCAAAGAAAGGGACATTCTTCCATTCACAAACGTGTCCTGGCTTCATTTCAACTAAGCGAACGAATTGCGACCAAGCAATTTTTTTAACCTCCTTGATTGCGACGACCCGCCGGCGGCCGGCGGACGAAACGCTGGGCCGACTGACTCTGTCTGAAGGCCGGGGAGCCGTGCAGTAGCGCAGCCAATTGCCAGCTCATCCCCTCCTGACGTCACACGAAAACGCCACAGAAAATGGGCGAGCGTAAAGAGAGGAGGACAGCATTTTCGAATTAGTTTTTCTACTAAATAAAATCGCGTAAACGCGCCCAGAGTGGTCGAAACATGACCTGGGGACTCCGGACTACAATTTGCGCTAGTAATCCCGCAATGTTTACATATCACTTTAGTGTCCCTTTAAGAACATTTATTTTGATTTGTAAACCTTTTGTATTCATACACCATGTTTTCTATTCCTGTGGGTCATCAATAAGTTCCTTAGGGATGTTATCAAGGGAGCCCATAATAATGTATGCCGAAAAAATATGTAAGCGGCCGGAGGGTTCATTACAGAAATATTCTAACACCACCCATGAGCTCCTTACGAAAAAAGGGCCGTAAACAAGTTGACGAGTGGTCTATGTAGGTAGTGCCCCAGCTGCCATTGCCAAGTAACACGTTGAGAAACGATAACTGTGTTGGGGCAATCCATCTTATGGGTTTTCGCCACTAAAGAAAAATTGTGGGCTAACGCTTAGGATATAGCTGTGTACCAGGCAACTAGACGGGTCCTGCGGCGGGAATAGAGTCCCTGCCGTCGATCGAGTGGTTTACGCATGCTCGGAGCATAGGAGAATTGGACGGAGTTGGAAAGCTCGAGTGACTTCTTCGGACTTTGAGCTAGCGTCTACTGCAGTTTCAAGTTTTTCCCTTTTTATTACTCATGTAACCAGTTACTCTGGTAAATAGTTGTATATACTTTTTTTGCTTCCCTTCATCAACTACAAAGGCCTCGGCTTCGCCTTTGTAGTTGACCTTCAACCTTCAACACCATCGCCCTGCGAGCCTCCTGCCAAATCAGCCGAAGCCCGGGCAAATATGTTCCTGATCGACACCAGACTTCGGATAAACAAACATCAACAATCCTTCCTCACATCTAAACTCAAAACGCACAAATTTCTTGAATAGCTACATGGTATTAAGTAAGTACAGGGGTGGTGGTGGTACATCTTCGGGTGGTATGGCCATCATTGTCCAGAAATCTTTGGAGTGTCACACCATTCAATTACAGACGGTCCTTGAGGCTGTCGGGATTACAACCATTATCTTCAATAGGCGAATAGCGGTATGCTCAATCTACATCCCCCCTTATTTCCAGCTTTCAAGATGCGATTTCGAGGGCCTTGTAGATCAGCTATCCGAAACTTTTATGGCGACTTGAATGCACACAACTCTCTGCGGGGCTCGTCCCGCATGGATGGTCGAGGTCGCCTAATCGAGAAATTCTTTACATCTACAGGAGCATGTCTGTTCAACAAAAGCAAGCGCACATACTACAACATAGGACACAACAGATACTTCATACCTATACCTGGCTATTGGTTCTGCTGTTAGCTCTCCTTGGCTTGAATGGTACAGCGCACGGATCAGTATTGTAGTTACCATAAACCACTTCACTAACTTGTATAGGTACAGGGCCCAGCAGTCCATCTTGCAATAAGAGGTTTAATGAAGCAAGAACATACGGAAATACATTTACAAAAACATCTAAGCTACACCACACATCCATAAAACACCTACACGTGGAGGAAGCTGCCCAACTCATCATGTCGCACATCCTCGACACCGCCGAAAAGTCCATTCCCCAAGCCTCCATTGCCCTGTGCAACAACATGAGGCCGTGGTGGAGTAAGGACTGTAGGCGGGCGCGAGGGGCCGAGAGCAAGGCGTGGGGTGTCGTTTGCCGGTAGCCCACGGCAGATAATCTCATTTCTTTTGAACAGGCAAACGTTTTTCGGAAGCGAGTACGTCGTGAGACAAAAAGGAAGAGTGGGCGCACCTTCCTCACTTTCATCAATTCATACACAGACACACACAAAATCTGCGTACAAATACGAACACTAAAAGAACGACTCACACATAGCCTGTCCCTGATTAGTACAGTAAAGCCCACTTATATCGAACACAGAGGTATCGAATTATTGCCTATATTGAAACATTGTATAATTCTGGTAAAAATTACATGCATTTAAAACTTTTTATATCGAACGCGATTTTGCTCACAATGGATATAGCGAACTCTCCCGCGCGGAATTTCTCGTTCTCCTTAGGCATGCAGCAGGCTTTCCCACAATACATCGGCCCTCAGTGGTGGCGCGGGTGTCATTTGCGACTCCCGCGTGTTCTCGGGCGCGTCCAAACCGGCCGTGGCATAGTGGACCCGCTCCACGGATGCATATCGTTGGAGCCGAAAGCGCCACATTAGGTGCTGTGGGCTGCGGTATCACCGAATGTCAAGTCCGCGCCACTCGATGCGCGCACTTGGTCGGTTCGCTGGGTTCGCCGTTATTCGCTTGTATTCGCTTGCCTTGTCGAAGACACCGAGGACTCCGTACTCCTTCCGAGCAAGAGCGAAGCCGTCTCTTCCGTGTCTCTGCTACGGCGATACTGCAGTGCCATTGAGGGCAGCGGTCTTGTGCTGGTCGACTGTTTAGATACCGCGGAGCAAGCAGTCACCAACAACGCGTTGCGCTCCAAGAAACAGGCTACGCTCACGCAGAACTTCCGCCCCAATTAATTATTGTTTTCTTTCCGATTAAGTGTGTATCAATAGTGAACTGCAGGGTGGTAAGAGCTCAGGGTTAGCTCGTGACTTCGTCGGCAAGATTGCTCCCATATAAGTTTTTTTTTCACTTTCTATATCGAATTCTTGCTATATCGAACTATATTTCAATCCTCGCACTGTTCGATATATGCGGGCTTTACTGTACAACAGGGGGCACACTGGAAGACCAGGCTAACACACTCGCCCAACACGTCCAACATGTGTCCAGTTCAGCGCACAACACCAACACTTTCTTAAAAAAATAGATACTGGTCGTGTTTTGATGAAAGCACCTTCAAACAAATATGACGACGTTGGTTTGCTGAAGCCCCTAAACACCATTCGGAATTGTTACCTCTGTAGGTTTTCTGGATAACTAGCAGACACTTTCTGATAACTTATAACGTCGCCTTCTGTGGGGGACGCGTGGATACAGAAACCTCAGCGATGTTCCACAAATGGTGTCGACCTAGTTAAACGCCAAAAAATTTAAATTATTTCAACATATTCCCACTGTATTCCTTTGAACGCCGGACCATAATATTCTGCGTCCCGTACACTATAACTTCGCAATCCAATTAGATTACCTATGCGGCAATTAGTGCTTCTTGGGTTACTCAAAACCAAAAACGTGACACAATTCTTTTGATCAAAAGGACACCTTTGACTAATTTTTGCAAAAATAAAAACAAAAAAAACTTGTTGAAAAGCACCCCGGATTATTCGCGCGCGGTCCTAAACGATACGACTAAAACATCGGAAAATAGAATTTGACTGAGCAAAACTTTTGTATTAATCACAGCAGTGCGAAAGGTGAGGAATATGTTGTGGGGACTGGGGAAGAAGCATTATCGCTGTAGTTAGATGGCATGAAAATATTTTCTTTCGGTGAGCATCTCAGTGAAGCAAGAAGATAGGCATGATTATTTCCTTCTCTCACAACGATAGGTAAAGGTAAAGCTTAATATAAAAAGCGGGTACTCCTTGAATTTGAAGTCGGTAAAGCGCGATATTGTGTTTCGCGTTGATGTGGCCTGTAAGGCATTAGAACTACTCGAGAATAGCAATTCCTAAAACCTCAATGACTTTTAAGGTACTCTGAATTTCAGCTAGGGCACGTTCCTTGCCGTGTCATGAAAATATCACTACCAATAAAAGAGCAGCCGTTTGACAAATATTAACAGACGTACAGACCAAAACGCGCAGTGGAATCAGTACTTCTAGGCGCAGAGAGTCAGGTGCCGCATCTTTTTTCCCGGGTGACCGGTGCCTAAAAGTCGTGTTATAATTACGGTGGTAACTAGCATACTCTGGAGCGTTGTTGTCTATTCTGCCAAGCTTTTCTTTTTTATTCGCAAAGCAGTTGATCAGTTCTTCAACCGCCCGCTGTCAGCGGATGTCTCCTAGGCAAGCGACCATATCTGCGTATTCCCTGAGAACCATGCCCATTAAAAGAGATAACCGACCAAACGACCGCGGGGCCTTACTATCCGTTGTAGGGACAAAGTAATAAACAGGGTGCTTCAGAAATGCTTACTGAGCATTGTATTCGCTTAGCAGTGACTGAGTTTCCCAACCGCAAGCTCTTAGAGGATATCAACAAGGTACGCCAGCGTCTCTGTTGATTGCCTGGGAACTGCGTGATTAAAAAAAATCCCGGCAGCTCCGCGAAATGAATGATGATGAGAGGTGCGAAGCTAAAACGGTTGTCGGTAAAACCTTGAAACATTCGCCTACACATCATATAAAGACTCGACACCTTGTTATAGGTCTTCTTGATGGCCCGCAACATCTGAATGAGTCGATGACATCAGGCGCGTTTGTAGCCATGTTCGCGTCTCGGTTTGTAGCGCAGTGGGAAGAGCACCACGTACCTCCCGTCGCGGCCAGAGAGTCGTGGGATCGAAACCGGGCGCCGCCGAGTCAATGGCACTCGACACCTTGTTATAGGTCTTCTTGACGGCGCGCACCATCTGTATGAGTCGAGGACATAAGGCGCGTTCGTAGCCATGCTGGCGTTTCGGTTGGTAGCGCAGTGGGAAGAGCGCCACGTACTTGCCGTCGCGGCCAGAGAGTCGTGGGCTCGAAACCAGGCGCCGCCGCGACAAAATCACCACTCCTCACTCTCAAAGTTTAAGACTTCCCACCGCTCCGCTGACAAGCCCGTCGACGACGTCGATGTTTGTGGTGACCATGTAGGGCTTGTTTGGTACGATGAGAATCTCCATTGGTAAGTTGGCAAATTCAGTGTGTGACATTTTAGCCACATTGGCCGCCGCCTTCTGCAGAGCGTCTTTTGTCGCGTAACCCCAGTACATGTCTTGAGCTCGCAGACGACGAACGACAACCTCTTCTTCCTCTCCTCCTTGTTGGGTAGTAACGAACGCGTTGAACGCTTTAACCTCTTGGTCGAATCTTTGGTTGGCAAATCCCTAGGGGCATCCTGCCACAATCATCCTCAGCGGTATGTACATGCCAGGAATGAGGAACGGGACAGGGCCCGTGCAAGAGGAGCTTCGCCCCTGAAAGATAATAGAACGAATGCTGACGCAGTCTTACTGCCCGTGTACGAGGCGACGTCGTACGCAGTGTGCGTATCTTTTCACTCTCTCGCTCTCCCTCTAACTATTCTTTCTTCACTCTTCATCTGCCCTTCTGAGCCCAACCCACGCCGCTATGAAGTGCTTTCTTCTTTCGACGTACCCATAATCCCGTATAGCTGATGAGCTAGCCAAGATAGGTTCAACCATGACAGAACGGTGGTCTGCTACACAAACAGCAGTCCCTAACCAGAAAGAGATTCGGCCACACTGGTGTTGTAGTTGGCTCACATCTCCCGTGACTTGACAAAACATATTTCGGCCTTCTGTTCGCAGCTGTTCTAAAGCACCCTACCATGAAGGCGGTAAGGCGAGCGATACAGCTGAGGGTAATAAGAGTATCTGCGCCCGGACAGGCTGCCTTTGGAACTAGGCGCTGGCAACGTTCAACGCGCAATCCCTCTCTGCCGAAGGAAGCTTAGGGCCGTATTCTGAGTCCCTCCTCCACTCCATTTGCTTCCTCCACTCGGCTGAAGAGAGGATTCCGCAATGCTAATGCATGGGCAAATAGATTTCAATGATCCCCTCCACTGGAGGGTCGGGTAAAGGAACGACTCAGAATACGAGGGTTAGCTTTACTACTGGAGGAGCTCTCGGACATAAGGTGCGCTATCAGAGAGTTAAGCGAAGTTAGAAGAACAGGCGATGGCTTCATAGAACAGAGTATCCGCCATATTTTGTGCTGCAGATGACTCTAACAGAAGAAGGAACACGGTCGAGTTTCTTAATTCGTAGAGAAATAGCGAGGAACGTCAAAGAATTGCTGAGCATTAACGAAAGGGTCTCAGCTCTTGTGATCCCGCTAAACAAGCGATGCAGGTCAAAGATTATGCAGGTCTATGAACCAACTACAACCGACGATCGTGAAGCTGTAGACATATTTATGAGTACGTGGAATCAGCAACGAAGAATACAACACAGTTCATGATTGTGATGGGCAACTGTAACGCAACGGTCGGTAAGAAGCAACTGATCGAAAGATCAGTGGGAAAATTTGAAATAAACAATCGCAACATCCGAGGGGATCCACTGGTGAGATGTCGGGAGAAAAATATCATCCGGTTGAACACAATCTTCGACAACGAATAGAATACGAAATTAACATAGGAAAGCCGCATGGTACAACCAAAGCTGAAATTAACCCTAACAAAGTTGACAACCAAGGAATGTGCGGGATACAGAAGTCCTCAATAAGATTACATAGGTTCGATAAATTCAAGGTAGTGGTAGGTCTTATGAGAGAAGGAAGAAAATTTGTGCAAAGTAAAAAACCCAGCATGAAGTCAGTCAGAGCCAGGACAGAGTAATTTAGAATAACTCTTCAAAATAAATATGCACTTCTAAACGGGGAGAAGGATGATAGTGTAGACAGGATAACTGGCAACAAGACAACGAAAATTACAGAATCTGCAGAAGCGATGGGAGAACCAGCTTCTAGCACATAAACTGGAAAATTACGAAAATGAATTGACTAATTGTGCAACCTACGAATACGAAAGCGTCAAGTACCGTTGATCATGTTGAGTTAGCAGAGCTGTCTAAATTGATCAACACAAGTACAACGAACGACATTCGTGGCGATTACATGGCAGTTATCGAGGAAGCGCTTCAAAGAGAAGGGAGCTTGAAAGCAACTCTGAGAAAGCTGGAGGTTGGCCGACAGAATTTACACACTCAGACATCAGCAACATAGCATTACGCACAAGATGAGCAAGATAATAAGGGTTGCAGATCCATTCTACGCCAGTGCGTATCCCAGTCATGTTAGAGGAAGGGTTACTAGGGAGCGTGCAAGCTGAACTTCGGATGTTCCAAAAGTAATTAAAAAGGAGGTAAGAAGGGCTCTCAGTGGCATGAACAGACAAAATGCTGCACGTGACGACGGAATAAGCGTGGATCTTTTGAAAGACGAAGGAGGTCTTGTACTGGAAAATACTGCTTCAAAATTTTCAGAATGCTGGCGGATTCAAGAAGTGCCCATAGCCACGAAAAACGCACACTTTAGTCTGATTTATAAAAAGGACGATACCAAGGACTCTAAGTATTACTGCTCATCATCCAATCCGTTGTTTACAAGGTGTTTTCCGTGGTTACATTTAGCTAAATAGGTGATGGTCCAACTAGATTCCCAACAACCCATTGAGCAGGCCAGTTTTAATAAAGTGTACTCAACTACAGATCAGCTCCGTGTTGTCGCTTAAGTGGTCGAAAAATCCACAGAATACACAAGGCCCCTTCAATGGCATTTATACACTAATAGCAAACGTTTCACTAAGTTCACACCAGAGCCGTGCTAAGAGCATTAAAAGACCGGCAAAGAGATGAGACCTACTTAGGACCTTTGGGCGACATATACAGAAAGTGCGCGAGGAGGATAACACTCTGCAACCGAAGCGCTAAATTCCCGATCCGAGCCTGAGAAAGACTGGGAGATGCTATCTCGCCCAACCTGTTCACAACATGTCTGAAGGAGGTATTAACAGTGTTGGAAGGTGAAAACACAGCATTAAGGATAAAAAGAGCACACTTGAGTAATTGTAGGTTTGCGGAAAGCATAGTCTTTATTTGTAAGATTACAGAACCATCGGAAAAAAGTACTTGAGAAACTAGAATCAGAAGGCTCGAATGTTGGGCTAAACTGAAATATAAATAAATGTGATGCCAAAAGCACCTTCTTTAGCTTCCACAACGGAACTGTACAAAACTACAAGAATATAAGTACAAGAAAATTACAAGAACTAACTCAAAATTATGGATTGGGCTGTCCCCAACCAGAAGAAAGAATCCGGTTCAGTATAGCCATGGTCTCGGGAACACTCGGGTAGCACTGGCAAATAATAAAAAGTACGCTACTTTTATCACGTAAACGAAAAATAGCCAACTAACGCATTATGCCGGTGTTGATATACGAAGCTGAAACGTGGCCCCTAACTAAGCAATGGGAAGGCAATCTTATATCGGCTCAACGGGTCATGGAAAGAATACTGATAGGAGAAAAACTTGTGGATGGAAATTGAGCTTCCTGGATTAGGGAACAAACTAGTGTAGATGAAATCATACCTCGGCGAAGTTGGCGTGGCTCACTCAAACTCCCTCACAATTTTTTTTAGAATCACCGCTCACTCAAACTCAGACACAATGCTGAGCAGCACAGCTGCGCTCACTCAAACTCAAACTCGCAGTGAGTGCAAAACTCAGAACTCACTCGGACTCAAAACTACAAATGTACTCAGAACTCAAAATGTACTCAAACTCAAAATTCGTCCTGGTCATAATCATGACATTGTCATGGTGAGTCATCGATTGGGTTAAAAATCAAAGTGATGCCGCCGCGAGGTATGGGGTATCAAATTGAAAGCCTTGATGAGGGGAATTACGTCGGAAAAAAAGAGATGTTTCCTCGTGATCCGCATGCGATAGTCATGGTAATTCAAAAATTAGGGTAAAAGTCAAAGAAATTCTGGCAGAGTGTGTGGGGTATCAAAGTAATGGTTTCGATGAATAAAAGCATGTGAGGCAGATAAAAAAGCCATCCCACTGATAAGTACTATTTAGGAGTAAACTGCATAAAACCATTACAGATGCTAGAACGGTAGCACAAAAGGAATTGTGGGGTCAAAGGGAAGGGTTTGAGGGAGAAAATTTAAACCGGGCAGTACCTGCCTCGTATGTGCACTCATTTCATACCTACAAACTCGGAGTGGCATTGTATATATATACTGGGAAATTATTGGTTTCCGTGTCGAGATTCACGTGTAGCTAAAGCGAACACATGCTACTAAGTAATGGCAAGCTCAGTCTTGAATGACGGCAATATTGTAAGCGCCAAGCTCTAAGGCGTTAAATTTTTTTTATTTTACTTCCACATTATCCCCATCATCAAACTCTTTGAGGAACACTTCGTCTTCTTCTGGACTGACCATCACCATCGTTGGTTCCTTGACCGGTCCTTGGAGACGGCTTTGTCGTAGAATAAATGTCCTACTTCCCCAAGTACACAAGGTCCTTACAACTTAAAAACCCTCATCTGGTGTTTCAGAGGGAACAATCGTGCTTGCGGCATTTGACAAAGCCATCTTTAGGATGTGGCATGGTCGAAACCCTGCGGCTCGCATTGTCTGGAAAAAACCCTGCGTAGCCATCGAAACAACGCTGGCGAACAGCCACAGGGGCAAGATGAAAATGGAAATCGAGGAAACGTCTTTTATTTCGGAGTGGGTCGACATCCGCAGCCAACCACTGCTGACTTTACCCCGCTTCTATAACTTGTAAAGACTAGAATTTTGCTGGGTCGGCCATTTTCTAACCATCGAGGCACCACCCGGTGGGCATTTCTTGGGGACTGCAGGGCGAGCAGATGACGTAGCAGTCCCACGTTTTTGCTCCGTGCCGCGAGTGTATATTAGACGTCCAGGCGGCATCGAAAATCGGTAAGTGTAATTTATTTGGTACGTCAGCAGCGCCAATTTCAACAGGGCTTTAAAGAGAACGTTCAAAGCGTCTGAGATCTGTCAGATTTGCCCATAAATTCTGTCCCCAACTCGCTAAAGCGCCGGGTCACCCCGCAAGCGCTTTGTCCTGACGGGAGTTGCTTGTTCAGGCTGCGTTTAATCGTGCAAGCAGGACGCCCGACTTTTCATCTCGGATTGATGTGTATTTTCTTAATTGGGGGCAGGTTGCCGTCATTGCCTTTACTTGGCAATGTGCAGGAGCTACTCGTTAAGCCATTGTTGGCTGCACCAACAATCAGCGTTAGGGCAAAAGGCTCGTGCAACAAATGTGTGAAGTGCACCACGACAAATGAAGTGTCTGCCTTTGCGGAATCTATTCGCTGCACAAATTTCCTATGCCCCTTGAGTGCCACCGCGAATTGGTCGCCGTGCTGAATCGGAAAGACATCGAAGCAAGTAAATTTGCCAGAATACGTACGGTCGTACGCTGCTTCCGGAAGCCCGGTTTATTCACCCTCATCTTAAATCACTATCGCACTTGTTTGTTCCTGGAGATATTTTTAGATGTAGAGCATCTGATTCACTCGCCTTGTCCCTCCGGCGTCGTCGTCGTCGTTGTTGTCGGCGTTGTCCGCCCCTCCCCCATTCTCCTCGCCGCGCCAGCTGCGCTCTCCGCCGCTCACCCCCTCTCCTGTCCGATAGCGAACACTCTCTCGCGAGGGGAATTGGATTGGATTCGATTCGATTGGCTTGGATTGGCTTGGATTTGATTGGATTGGATTGAATTGGATTTGGATTGGATTGGATTAAAGTGGATTGTGTTGGATTGTGTTGCGTCATGGACGCGGCAGACGCGCAGGGGCCGGCGCATGTGCAGTACTCTCTCTTCCGCGGTTTCCTCTCCTTCGGACGCGCTGCGCATATAACCGGTGTGCCGTTCTCCGGCGAAGCAACATCCACGCTTGGCTCAAACACCTAGAGTCCACGCCGCTTTACAAGTACGCCAACGTCGTCATCGACTGGGACCGGCTTACGCAGTCCCCTCAACGTTATGCGCGCTATAAAACGCGGTGCCTGCGCCGCTCCGCCCCATCGTTCCAGCGCCGTTCCTCCGCTGTCCAACACTGCAACGTGGACCCCCTATGCGACGCATCTACACAGGGGTTCCCGCGAGGGGAGGTGGAAGTTTTTTTTTTGTTCATCTCACCGACGGAAAGCCGACCAAAATCATCCGGACGCCTAAGCTGCAGCTCGGGTATACGAAAAATTTCAGCCGAAAGCGAAATAAAAGTGTAGCGGTGGCGGAGAACGCCCGGTCGTGCCAAGAAATGGCTCTTCGCAATTCCCAGCCGCCGCTCAAACAAAGTTCTTCTAACCAAGAAACGGCCGTGACATCTTGGTGTATCAAATAGGTTCCCCTTTTCCGCAGCAGGAAATAGTGTTATGAGGCAGCCAATATTTTACTTTTATGACCATGTACACCTACGACCTGCACAGTAAAGGAGTATTTCATGGCCTTGTTTAACAAGGAACTGAGTAGGAGGTATCGGAGCGCGTATTAAATGTCAACACGTTCCCGCACCGACACCAGCAAGCCATGCTTCGAAATTTGACTATCGCGCGCGCGATCAAAGTCATTCGCTGATCGCGCCTACCCACTTCTTAGTGTTTACGTAGGAGGCATATCAGCCCAATAGTTCCTAAGCTGTTTCATGGGAACGCAGGCTTGTTGACGGATGTTGAGTGCTGCATTGTGTCGAACCAACCTTTCTTTCAAGATGGTGTGCCAACAACTAACGAGCACAATTATATCTATCGGGCACTGAATAAGATTTCTTTTGCTTAAGTAGTCCTTATTGCGTGCCATGATTTCCAATGGCTGCATCCGATCTACCTTCCTTCACCCGAGACAATGTTTTGATACCCTCATGCCATATCGGCATCACTTTGAATTTTAACCCAATCACTGACCAGTAGCGGTCCCAGAGATGGGTTTTGGGGGGGGCGATTTTTTTTTTTTTGGGGGGGGGGGGGGCGAGGCGAATAAAGAATCGCTCCCCTCCTTGCGCCAATTCTGTGGAGGTGGTGATAACCATGGAAGCGTGTGTACGCGTATGCAGTGCAACCCACTGGGATTTAACTTCGCGCAAGTGGAATGCTTAAAAAAACTAAAAATAAGAAACTGAGGACCTCTTTGGGGGGGCGACCGCCTCCTTCGCCCCCCCCTTGGGACCGCCACTGTCACTGACTAGCCATGATTATATAGTGTTGGTAAGGAGGACGCATTTCTTTATTTATTCCACGCGATACCCCTCATCGAGACATTTAACTTGATACCCCGCAAGCCCTATTGGCTTCACTCTAAATTTTCACTCAATCTATGACTCACCACGACTATCTCATAACTATACCCAGAAAGCCTTTTTAGATTTGTCCTACGTGATTCCCCTCCACAAGACATTTATTTTGATACCCCACACACCGTAGCAGTTTCATTTGGAATTTTAATCAAATCTGAATAACCATGGCCATCATGACTCTAAGCAGGACGCATTACTTATATTCCCCACGTGATTCCCCTAATTGAAACCTTGCGGCCTCACCTTGAATTTTAACCCAATCTGTGACTCGCCATGACTATCTCATGATTACAACCACCAAGCCTTTTTTTGTCTCACGTGATTATCCTCATCAAGATCGCAAATTTGATACCCTACTACACGCCCAAGAGGGGTCACTTCAAATTTTAACCAAATGTAAGACTAGTCATGACTATCTTATGACCCACTTTGATACTCAACACATCCTAATGGCATTAATTTGAGTGTTAACCTAAACAATGACTAGCCAATGTTATATCATGACATCGTCATACCGCATTTTTGTCCCATGTGATTTCCCTAATCGCCATCTACAATTGAATGCCCCGCACACCCTAGTGGCCATTTTGAATTTTAACCCAATTTATTACCTATTGTCAATATGTCATATCATAATAATCAGGAAGCATTTCTGCATTTTTCTGACGTGATTCCCCTCATCGAGACCTCTAATTTAATACGCCGCACAACATGGCGCTATGAATTTGAATTTAAATGATGAATGACAAGCAATGTAGTTCGTAATATACCATAACGCATTTTTGTCCAGCGTGATTCCCCTCATCTATACCTTGAATTTGATTCCCCACATACCCTCGTGGCATCATGTTGAATTTTAACCCAATACACCACTATACACCACGATCATTTTTTTTTAATTTACCTTGCATGATTCCGTTCCTTGGGACCTTTAACTTAATAACTTACAACCCTTAGCGACATCTGCTTGAATTTTTACACAATCTATCTCATAATGCGGCTATTATATTACCTACACGGGCGTTGCCAAGTCAGTTCAGTTGACAACTCATTTGAAACAGTGGAGAGGACAGCCGCCGCCGCTTCCGCCCGGTGCTCACCTCTTCCTTTTTGACACTAGCAAATCAAATCGTTAACAGAAGCAGGCGAACAACCAGCACGAAAGCGCCGCCGTGTGCTTTTCCACCACCCTCTCTCACATTCTTAGAGGATCCATCAAGAGGAAAAGGTGCGATAACCCTTTTTTATGACCTCACCAGTCAATTATTATTCACACACCCACCCGATAAATCAGATACCCCCTCACCACCACCCCGACCTCCCCACCAACCGATCATGCGCATCGCAAATGCTGCCGTACCCGCAGCTAACCTCAATTGCCAGCCAAAGCGGTAAATGAAACTTAACTTCCAACCATATCTGCCTTCTAGGCTACTCATATGTACCCAGAACTTAAAATGTACTCAGAACTCAAAATGTACGCAGTACTCAAAATGTACTCAACTCAAAATGTTCTGAAAACTCAAAATGTACTCCAACTCAAAATGTACTCAGTTCTTAAAACGTACTCAATCTCAAAATGTAGTCAAAACTCAAATTTATACAAACTCAAAATGTACTCAGTACTCAAAATGTACTCAAACTCAAAGTGTACTCAAAACTCGAAATGTACTCAGTGCTCAAATTGTACTCAAACTCAAAATTTACTCAAAACTCAAAATGTGCTCAAACTCAAAATGTACTCACAACCGAAAATGGACTCAGAACTCACTCAGTCTCAGGCGTACTCAAACTCAGTCGGGCTCAAACCCACTCAAGCTGAAATTCACCATGCTACACTAGCCTCGTGCTCACTCAAACTCAAACACACGTGTGACACATCGACACATAGCATAGGTTTCGGCGTGTATGAAAAAATTTGTGATTGATGCCTCTTTCATAGAAATATCGTTTCACGAAAGTGAAATGTTCCTTCACAGGAGTATATAAATGTTTATTGGGCATCGATCTGAACTTGCACATCGCTATTTATATTACGTGGCACCGTTAGACGCATCAACGTTAGACACTGAATTAATGTGTCTATGCAAACTAGTTGGTACTTCATCATGGGAACAGGTTAAGCGCCAGGCACAACTGGAGGAAGTAAAACAGATCAAATCCTTTCCTGTCTGTTTTACTTCCTCCAGTTGTGCCTGGCGCTTAACCTGTTCCCATGATGGGTTAGACACTGGTTTGCAGGCGTCAGAGAATTGCATAAATCCGACTGAAACCACACCGAAACGAAACCGAACCGAAAGCAATAGGTGGCGGAGGGTGCCTCAATTCACCCGCGTCCCGCGTAGACGAAGGAGTTGGCATCGAGGCACCAACTGTCGCCGCTCATTAGCGTCATGATTAAGTACTTCGCTTCGTCTCTCCTAGACGGCAGCACCATCTCAATACAGGAGAAGGTAGGGGGAAAGATATAATGTGGCGTTCGTAAACATCCCTGAGCTTCAATTCAATGCGCAGTTGGCATACCGCTGAGTACCTCCCGTTGCGTCGGGGGAGTTCGGTCCTGGAATCCGGGCGCAGCCGCGCCGATCAAAATTTGTCTGGCGACATCATTTTCGTGACTGATATAAAGTCCAGTGAGATGTTCCGTACCTGGGCATAAAACACTTCCGTGCTAAAAGAAAGTTTCGCTCTTCATAGCCTTACTTATTTCAATTTAGCTATGGTAGAGGAGACTGAAAAATGCAGCCGTGTCTTACGGCTGCTGCGGGATTGTCGTAGTTTGAAGAAAGTGTATGACAGCTGCATCTTACCGGTACTAACCAACTTGCACAAACTTGGGGACTCACTAAGAGGGTACAATCTAAATTGAGAAGGACTCAGCGGGCAATGGAACGGAAGATGATAGGTGTAACATTAAGGGACAAGAAGGGAGCGGAGTGGGTGAGTGTACAAACGTGTGTTAAAGACATAGTAGTAGAAATTAGGAAGACGAAATAGACCTTGGCAGAGCATATAATGCGAAGGCATGTTATCTTTAACCGTTGGTCATTAAGGGTACCAGAGTGGATCCCTAGAGAACGCAAGCGTAGCAGGGGGCGGCAAAAAGTTAGATGGGCAGATGAGATCAAGAAGTGTGCGGGGATAAATTGGTCGCAGTTAGCGCAGGACCGGGGTAGTTGTAGATTAATGGGAGAGGCCTTTGCCCTGCAGTGGGCGTATATAGGCTGGTGATGATGAGGAATATGAATAAATACAAACAGTAACAACTTTGCTGTGTAGAGCGTTTTGAGTCTGCCATTGTTGTTGTTGTGAACCTTTCTCATTTGACATAAATAATTGTATTCCATCGACTTAGTGCGTAATATTTGCTATTTTACTAGCAGCTTTCTCATTGTGTAATTTGCACTCTTTTATTGACCTGTGTTATAGCTCGGAATGTGCGCGTGGCAAGACGTATTACCCTGAACAAGAAGCGTTTGTCATACACAAAATCGCCGCTCCATGACACACACCACCTCTTACTTTGTCAGTTAAGTTCCGTTCAGTTCAGTTCATTATTCGTAACAAAACATACAATGCGTGACAAAATATTATACAGAAAGGGGTCGCAGAGTTTAGCACTGTAATGGGACCCCTTGTAATTTAAAGAGTAGAAAAAAAATTCCCAGCATTAGTGAAAGTTATGAACAGTGTCATTCTGAGAACGAAATGACGTAATACAACAGAAGTTATGAAAAAAACAACAGAGAAAGTCACAATAAAATATTGAACACAATAGTTAGCAGTAAAGTCAGTTTGAATGCACATAAAAAACGGCAGAACGCAGGAAATAGGGTGGGAAAACATTTCAATACAAAATGTACTTCATACACCACTGCAACTGAATATCTACGGCTCTAAAACTTCGAAATGTACCGACAGGAACAATGCCGTATGATTGTTCAGATATGTGTGATCGCAGTGATGATTTGACACGTGGAAGCGATAGTGCAGTTTTAACGTGAGGGTTAAGTGTTCCAAAATTTTATGATACTGAATCGCACAGTCCGTAACCCGTAATTTGTGCGCACTTTTGGTAGCCAGAAGTTATTATTGTAGTGAGAACCGAGTGACGTTTGGGTTAGTTACATGATCGACACCAATCACATATAAGAAACTAGGAGTTGTAATAAACGATATGCGGTGATTCCCAAGTTGTAATTGATGAGTTCTTCTACGCGTAAAAGATTTAGCTGCGAGAAGAGTGTTGTAACGTGAGCATTGTAAGAACGGACAGCTTGATTTTTTAGATGCTGCAGAGCAGTCACGCAAGAGTGGTATGTTAATCCCCAAGACACCATACTGTAATTAAAATGACTGTGGATAACTGCGTAGTGCAGCGTGATGACAGTTTGTGGCGAAAAGTAATGGCGGGCTTTTATTAGGACCCTCATACCGTATGCATTCTTGTTTTTTAGCGAGTTATTGTGGAAAGTGAATGTGAGGGACGGGTCTAATTCAACACCTAAGAAGCTTCAGTGTTGTGATGGATTGATGGCATGTGTGTTAACGTAAACCGGAGAAATGGTATACCGGAATTTGTTAGGGAGCTGAATACATTGTAATGCGTTTTTTGCGGATTAATGCATAATTTGCTTTTTTTTCCTACCAGTTGATGACATTTTTGAGGTCATTCTCGAGCAGTGAGGTTAGTGTATCAAAGTTTGCATCAGAAGCGAAAACAGTGCTGTCGTCAGCATACAAGCGCAAATATTGATAGATGATAGAAAGTTGGGAACATATAATATAAAGAAGGAATAAAATTGACCCAAGAATAGATCCTTGTGGAACGCCAATGTTAATAAATGTTGTGTGTGGAAGCACTCCTCATATGCAAACTGTCTGCTCCCGATCAAGTACGTAAATGCGGAGTAACTGTAATGGAGGTTAAGTAATCCCATAAGACGCTAATGTTTGGAAAATATATTGTGGTCAATAGTATCAAATGCTTTAGTGAAATCAATAAAAACCGATCCAACAAATTTCCCCTCGCCAATTTCAGAATTTATCATGTGTTAAAGGAACTAAAGCAAGGTTAGTTGAATATCCAGGTTGAACCCAAACTGTCGCGGCGATAGTAGGGTAAATGTTTGAAGATAACTGGAAACGCACTTTTCTATCACTTTTTGTAGGACTATACTGAAAAACGGCACAATGGAGATTGGTCGGTAAATTGTTGTTACAGTCTTATTGCCCTTTTAAAAGAACGGAACAATTTTAATTCTTTTTATTAGTTTTGGAAAGACTCCGGTATTGAAAACTAAGTGATTATTGTGCGCGAAAGCATCGACTATGTAGTCAAGTATTTCTTTGATGTTAAACAATAAAATATTATGGAGACCTGAACTAGTGTTCTTGATATTTAGGATTGTGTTGCGCTTTTCCCTTGGTGACGTGGGGAAGATAAATAGAAACTGCGAAACGTGTCGACTGTAATCAAGGCGACCTGTTGTTGATAGGAAGAATCGGCTGAAGGCAACTGCAATATCGGCAGGTTTAGTAAACGTATCTTCACTGTGGCATATTTCAGTAATAACGCTTTTATTTGTGTTATTGTTCAAGAAAGAATTTATTATGCGCCATTGACTCCCATTATTATTGCCAGTTTGGGCTATCTGTTTTTCATAGTACTCACGTTTTGCTTTTTTCAAGATTACGCTAAGAACGTGGCAGTATTTTTATAGCGACCTTTAGGGTAACATTACATGGCTGTCTTTTCATTTTTCTATATAGATTATCCTTCCTCCGCATGCTCTTTAGCAGATATTGTGTTAACCGAGGGTTCTGTGGTGAGGAATATTTCTTTCGGCATGATAGACTGATATAAAGGAGTATATGCATGTGCTAATAATGGATGAAAACATAGATTACGCTTTTTCGGCGCTCTCAATTGACATTATAGGCAAGCAGTCAGTGTTAGCTATTAGGTCCAAAAGTTGCGCTTTGTTGACAGTTTTGGTGAAACTATTATTAAGATATAACGTAGGCAATACAAGCGGATTGCAATAGGGTAGTGGTCGCTGATGTCTGCGCGTATAATGAAAGCATCGGGTGGGCACAGTAGGTTTGTTAAGGCATGATCAATAATAGTTGCGGTATTGTTTACTCAACGAGTTGCTTGGTTAATCAGCTCTTGAAACCTATACCCGTGAAAGCAGTTAAGGTACTCTTTAACATGGGAACATGTGCCATCTAAGAGAACAATGTTAATATCACCCATTATTATCAGGTTTTTGTTTCAAGAGAGATTGAATGAAGAATACTTTTTAGCTCTAAGCGAAAATTAGAAACAGGAGAACTAGTAGAGCGGTAGATACTACCTGTTAGTGTGTGTTTATCATTAACACCAAAACTACCCCGGTCTAATTCTACCCATACGGACTCACAATCTACTACGTTTAAATAAACGCCATCCCTTCGCTTGTACTTGACGCTTGATAAAACTAATATTGCTGATCCTCCGTGACTAGATGAAGTGCGGTGACAGTATTCAGGGCAATATGATGGAAACGGAAACAAGTTCTTGTCGGACTTGTTGAGCCACATTTCGGAAACACAAATAGCTACGAATGAATGGGGAATGGATGTTAGAAGGGAACAGAACTCGTCATGATACTTTCAAGGACTTCGTGTGTTTGAAACGAGCAACAGCACAATTGATAAATGAAGTAAATGATTAAAGTGGATTAGTTTCCATGTATGCCAATGCCGATTTCAAGGCATGTAATTTCAGTTCGTGAATATTCCGAGGTTTTCCTCATCTCAAATCCGCAGCACTTTGCTATCTTCGGTTTTTTTTTGCCTTAATTAAGCAGTCGTCTGTCCAGGAACTGCCAATCGCTTTCCTTTTCAGCTTCAGTGCATTTGCGAACATTTTGTTTTCTGGCGTAGGGTGCTCATTGACGTAGACGAGGCGGGTGTCTGCTTCGTGAATAACCAGGTCTTTTGTTTGAACGCGAGATTTTCGAGCCTTGCTCATGAATTTGTCCTTTTTAGCACGCGAGCAGAACCGCACGATGATGAGTGGTGTGTCAGCCTTGGATGGTAGTTCGGGAACACTATCGAGATCCCTCTCGCTCACAGACCATTCTATCTTGTCTCCTATAGTTTGCACTATGGCAACGCAACTTTCACGCTTTGGCGACGGGACACCCTTTATCTCGACATTGTTCTTGCGAAAATACTGTTCCATTTCCTAGAGTCGTTTTAAGTGCAATGCACTTCTTAAGCGACCCTGAACCTGCGTCCTCCGGCGATGTCCGCGCACGTGGAGATGGGCGCGCGCAGCCTGGCCGCTGACATAGCACATACCCACGTGGGGGATTGGCCAGGAATCTCCTCGTCTTCCTTGGCAACGGGGGGAGATGGGCGCGCGCTGCCTGGCCGCTGACATGGCACACACCCACGTGGGGGATTGGCCAAGAATCGGGCGTGAGAAGGGCTAATGCACCTGCTTAAAGGAGTACTGACACGAAATTTCAAAGCTGAGATCCGCTCTAGCAATCAAGTACAACGACAACACAAACAGGTGTCTGTGAATAAATGCATCTTTCTTTCTTTGTAGTTGTGTGTGTGTGTGTGTGATCTCTCTTTCGCGAACATTACCGAACCGCGCAAATTCAACTCGTGGTTCGCACTTTCACATTCTTCCCCTCGGGGAAATGCGGGGAATTTTTTCTAGTACCGAGCTTCGTGATGTGAGGGATTGGTTAGTTGCTTTGAGGGAGTCATTTTTCAGTTTTTCGACCATTTCATTCACGAAAGAGAGGCTGCGACGGAATTCCTCAAGTTTTGTTTTCATATCTGCATCTTCAGAACATGCTTCACCAGCAATCCCCTACATCACAGCTGACACTACCTTGACGGCAACGTCATTCAATTTTTATTCGAAGGCACTTTCGAGAAGCTCAACTCGCTTATACAGCTCGGCATTAGTAGGCATGACAAAAATTCAAGCACAGATCAGCAGCAGCAGCATCCCCCCGCATTTCCCCGCATTTCCCCGAGGGGAAGAATGTGAAAGTGCGAATGCACGAGTTAAATTTGCGCGGTTCGGTAATGTTCGCGAAAGAGAGATCACACACACACACACACAACTACAAAGAAAGAAAGATGCATTTATTCACAGACACCTATTTGTGTTGTCGTTGTACTTGATTGCTAGAGCGGATCTCAGCTTTGAAATTTCGTGTCAGTACTCCTTTAAGCAGGTGCATTAGCCCTTCTCACTCCCGATTCTTGGCCAATCCCCCACGTGGGTATGTGCCATTTCAGCGGCCAGGCAGCGCGCGCCCATCACCCCCCGTTGCCAAGGAAGACGAGGCGATTCCTGGCCAATCCCCCACGTGGGTATGTGCTATGTCAGCGGCCAGGCTGCGCGCGCCCATCTCCACGTGCGCGGACATCGCCGGTGGACGCAGGTTCAGGGTCGCTTAAGAAGTGCATTGCACTTAAAACAATCCTAATTTTGGACAGCTCAATTTCCATAAACTTGGTGTGAATTTCTGTATTGCCAAAACTACCGGTAATGTTATTTTGCATTAAGAAATGTAGACGTCTATAACTAGTCATAACCTACGTTAGTCAACTGGGAATTCATACTCTTATAATACCTCTTATACATTCCTGTTGTCTGCATCTGCGTATTGATATTACACGCAGATTTAACTCATGATATACTCTTTAAGAAATCCTAAGCGTTGACGCTATTAAACCATCTGTGATTTCTCACGACGTCCTCCACGTATAAAAAGGGCTTTTAAGATGCACTGCCAACATCATAAAGTTTTCTAATAACCATTAGACGGTAAGGTAATAATATATTATTGAATATCACATTATTATACTTTTTTTCAGGAAAATACTACAAATATGAAGCGTGTGAGTTGCGCGTTCGAGTGAAACTTCCAGACATGAATTCCCAACACGACGACTGCGATCTGCCGTATAAGACGATTTGCAGCCACGGTGATCCATATAAAGTAGACGTAGAAAATCACTGCAAATAGCATGTGGCCCAAGGCAACCAATAAAAAGCACGCTGAGAAGGTTTTTCTTATGTTTTATGGTAAGATTATGAGTTCTGTCTTAAATAGAATTTCTTGCATTGCATTTTTGGTGTGAGGTATGGGTTTTCTGTTCTCATTTCAAATAATAAATTCAAGCAACGACAAAAAAACCTCTTGTCTCTGCATTCACTTGTATCATAAAGTCGGCTGTGGTAACCAATACCTCAAGTATATCATCGGCTAGACAGATATTGCACACGTCAGAGATATAGTAAGCTCGTTAAACCCTTGAAAAACAATGGCGCGACTGTAGTTTGTTGCACGGGCCCTGCTCTTTCACTCTGATCGGGCTCTCACCGTTCTATCGGGTACTGAACCCGCTTCTACACGGCCATAATGCGTTTCTTTACACTTAGAGCCTGGTTGCAATATGTGACCGTAAGCTGCCCTACGATATACATACCACCGGTTGTCGTAGTAAAATCTGAAGAAAGTCCAGTACCGGGTGGAAAGTAGGTGAGCATGCCCAGACCTTTTGATCATGTGGAATTTAGATGACGCTAGCCGAGGTGGTGCTTGTGCATGATGGATAGGTGGTAGATTTCGGTGAGCTGGCCTACGATGGTATACTGATAATGGTACCATCGATAATGGCAGGTTAGAAGATAGTATCATTGCAGATGTGAGAAATAATACAGAAACGATGCCGACATGCAAACGGAAAGCAATACGCACTGCTAACGTTAATAGCATTTTGATTTCTTTTCAACAAATATATAATACTAGATTCGAAGCAAACGAGTAAGCACAAAGGCAAGACTCGCGTTTTGCCATGTACGTGGGTGTCATGTTTTTTCTGCTATTCCACCGCAATGACAAGAAATATAAAAAAAAGGTTCTTGAACGTATCACTGAAAACACACTTTGTTTTAACTACGACTGTATTATAATGAAATCAATAAAAAATTATAAGCATCTCCGAATATGTGGGTAGCTGAAAATAAAAAAAAGCGGTTAGTAAACACCAAATTTTACATAATACAGATAAACTCAATATTTACTTGTACTCGTAAAGCCTGTGCGTTCTTAAATATACGGGTGTTTTCATCCAATGTGTTTTCTTGCTTCTTATTCATAAGCTTGCTACCATACTTCTTGCTTGCTACCATACATCTCGATTCATTATCACTATTGCTCCAAAAGTGATAATGAATCGAGATGATTACACCAAAGAAGCAGACCGACAATTATCCGACACATCCTTTTACAAAATTCTTCAATCTGATCCAACTTTTGAATATAAAGAAATTGTCAAGAAAAACCTCGAAGCACTACTGGAGGCCAAAGAAATAGACAAAACGACGGTGCGTTCTCTGATACCACTCAGCCCAATAGCAGGCAGGTTCTACCTTTTGCCCAAAATTCACAAGGCACATGTCCCTGGTCGCCCAATCGTATCTGGCATAGGCATGGTTACCGAAAATATTTCCCTCTATGTCGACAACGTAATCAACAAAATTCCCCCTAAGTTTCCTTCATACATACGAGATACCAACCACTTTCTCTCTGAAATATTAGACCTTGAGATTCCCAGTGGCTGTCTGCTTGTCACCATCGACGTCACGTCACTATATACCAATATTCCCCACTCTGATGGAATACAAGCGGTGATCCACGCTTACAGTGAATCACGGGAGCCTAAGCCCGTCGAGAATTCCACATTGGCCTTATTACTGAGATTGATTCTTGAGCTAAACAATTTCGAGTTCAATGGCAAACACTATGTTCAAGTCAGTGGTACATCCATGGGCACAAGGATAGGTCCAAATTATGCAAATATTTTCGTGGCAGTCCTCGAGGAGGAGTTTCTTGCAAGCGTCGACTTGAAGCCATTTTTTTACAAGCGCTTCATCGATGATGTCTTTCTGATTTGGCAACACGGAGAATCCAATCTCCTAAGATTTATAGCCGAGTTTAACGCGGTCCACCCTAACATTTCTTTCTCACACCAGTTTTCCGCTACCACCATCAACTTCCTCGACGTGACGGTATCTGTCTCGCAGAACAAATTAGAGACCAACCTTTACCGAAAACCGACGGACTCCCATCAATATTTGCATTTTCAAAGTAGTCACATTAAGCACTGGAAAACGGGCATACCCTACAGCCAAGCGCACCGCTTCCGCCGGATATGCTCCAAGGAAACAGATTTTCTTTCCAACTGTGAGGGACTGAAAAACGATCTGCTCAAACAAAAGTACCGGCTCCAATTAATTGACGATTCCATTCGCCGAGCAGGAGCGCTGAGCCGCAATGAACTCCTTAACTTCAGGAAGCCAGCCGACCGACGCCCTTCAAGTAACCTAGTTCTCACTCACTCCGCATCTGTGCCGAATGTTTCTGGCATACTTCGAAAGCATCACAACATATTAAGTCAAAGTCCTCGACTAGCATCTATATTTTCCGAACCACCACGTGTTGTCTATAGGCGAAAAAAAAACCTGCGCGACATTCTGACATCTTCGAGGCTCAGCCATTCACCAGTGACCGGTTGTGGGCCCTGCAACAAGCCTCGTTGTCAGGTATGCCCCCACATGACGAAAACAAAAACCACCTCTAGCACCGCCTCGCACTTCTCTGTAAAACTGATGGGAAATTTTAACTGTGACAGCGCCAACGTAGTTTACCTGCTCGAGTGCAATACCTGCCACCTGCAATATATTGGCCAGACGGCGAACGCTTTTAGATTAAGGTTCAACAATCATAGGGCACACGCCAAGTCTCTTCCTAACCTTCCTTTGTCCCGTCACGTCGGAATCTCGGGTCATTCATTTAATAATTTGAAGGTAACAATAATTGAATCCAATTTCAACAGCAACCACGCACGCGAAGTTCGCGAATCATATCTCATATTTAAGTTCAAAACCGCATCCTCTGGGCTGAACGAAGGCGTGGGCGCGCTGACATGTTTGCCACAATAATTACTCGCCTTTCTTCCGTTCGCTTCTTGCATGACCAATCCTTTTTTTAGGCATACCAGCGCCGGCTTCATCCCTCCAGGTTCACTCAATTAGCCTCTTAGCGGCGGCTTAGCCCCATAGCGCCGGCTTCACGTGACACATTCCTAAGACGAAAAGCGAAGGCGTGCTGACGCGTGCTCCCCAGTTCCTTATCTCGTTCTGCCGCTCCCCCTCCCCCGCTTCTTCTGTTGACACATTCCTAAGACGAAAAGCGATGACGTGCTGACGCGCGTTCCCCACTTCCTTATCTCGTTCTGCCGCCTTTACTCCTTTCTCTTCCCCGCCCCCGCTTCTTCTGTTAATTCCTATGAGGAGAGGCCCCAATTTACCTCCTTCCTAGACGCCCTTTGCATTTTTCTTTTCTCTTTGTTGTACCACTTGCCAATAAATACTTCTAAACAGGGCGCATTGTAGCGCACCTTTTCTCCCAAAAAAGGGGGAGGGCAGTGCATTCCCTCTCATGTGTATGTCTTGCGTTTTTTCTTGTTTTGCTACTTCTACAGGAAACTAGAGGTCCTTGTAAAATACCCAATTATGCCTCTTTCATTGATCCCAAAATTACTCACTTTTCCAAAGACCCTTCTAAAGGTCCTACTGCCTATGGACAACCAGCAGTCCTTGTACACAAGTCTTGCCGAGCAGTTCAACACCACTGGAATGGTGCGAGCAACAATAACCGTGAGGTAGTTGTCGTTCGCATCACTCCTCCTGGAGGAAAACCTCTCTTAATTATTTCTGTCTACTATCGTCCCCAATGCAGTTCTCGTAACCGTGGCACTTACGATTGGTTGCTACATATCCTGTCCCTTAACTTCTCCGGACCAATAATCATAGGCGGGGACTTCAACGCTAAGAGTACCCTTTGGGGTTACTTAACTTCGGATGTACGCGGTAAAAACCTGGAACAGGCCATTGAGTTCAGCCACTTGCAGCTGCGTAATGAACCTTTCACACCTACACGCGTCGGCCTACATTCTTCACAAAAGGACACCACGCCCGATCTTACCTTCACTACTCCGGGTATAGTTAAAACATGGCAAACTGCCACCTGTACCTGGGGAAGTGACCACTATCCTATTTTGCTGGATCTCAATGCTAAGAAACTTCGGCCCAAGCTCAAATATTCAGTAGTGAACTGGACCGCCTTTCGGAATTCATTCAATATGGACTCCATTTCCACCATTCCCGACCTTGTCTCTTCTATCACTACAGCTAGGCGGGAAGCCACTGAATCGGTGGACAGTACTGTCGATGTAGCGCACCCGGACCACCACATGTATCAGCTACTGCGTACTGCGGAGCGACTTACTCACCGGTACCGTACTCAAGGCAAGCGGCACAGCGACCTTATGAAACTGAAGAAACACTATAAGGTCATTCAAGAATATCAAAAGATTTTACAGACTGAGAAATGGCATCATCTCTGCAACCGTCTAGGTCAAGAAAGAGGCCTGTCACATCTTTGGGCCATTTTTCGAAGCCTAAGCGGTAATGCAAAAGCAAAGCTTCCCATTGTTGAAGAGTTGTGCCTTCAGTATGACTACCCCGAAGTTGAGGAGGTCATTATCACTACCCTTTTTCCTCACGCGACTACGGATCGGACCTCACTTCAACCCCTCCCTATAATCGACATTCAAGAACCCCTTGAAGATCTGAACCTTCCTTTTACCATTGGAGAACTTCAGATTGCACTGAGTCAAGGCAAACCAAAATCAGCCCCCGGTCACGACTTGGTCACGTGGCAAGATCTTCGAAATCTGCCGCATACTGGACAACAAATTCTTCTTGACAATGTGAACAATTCATGGGATACAGGCCAAGTTTCGGAACACCTCAGGACAACTATCATTCACCCCATTCCAAAGCCCGGAAAAGATGCTCGTAGGCCCGAAAATCTCCGTCCTATTGCCCTAACACCGACCATATACAAATTAATTGAAAGATTGCTACATAATCGAATGCAACACCATCTTGAAAGAAATGGCTGGTTTCACCCATCACAAACGGGTTTTCGACCTAATCTCGGGACCCATGATTATCTATGGTTACTGAGAAGAGTCATTAATCGCACTTCCCGAAGGCACTTACCAGATTTTGTACTTGCCCTAGACATGCATAAAGCTTTTGATAGCGTGAACCAAGAAGGAATCCTGAAGGAGCTTGCCCTAGCATTCCCAAGTCGCAAGGCTCAAGCTTGGATTCGAAATTTTCTACAACATAGACCCATACGACTTAGTTGCCCAGGGCATGATCCAACTACATATTACCTTGATCGGGGGGTCCCTCAGGGGTCCATCCTCGGGCCTATTCTCTTCAACCTTGCCATGAACAGAGTTGCCCGGCAACTAGAAATCGACTCATCTGCTCGGTTTGCCATGTACGCTGACGACATTGTTGTCTGGACAGAAGCGCAGGACTATCAAACCAAAGAAGAGATGCAAATTGAATTACAAGCTGCAGTTTTTAGTTTGATTGAGACGTTATCTAGTTTTAATTTGGACATTTCTCCTCAGAAAACCGAACTTATCAGCATCGATGGCACACGAGACACGAATCTGTCTCAGACCATCACTCTCTGCATCAAAGATACTGATATCACGTCTAAAAATGGCACTATACGTCTCCTTGGCTTGAGACTTGGAAGCTGTAACAGCCCCCGCAGTTTTATTCGGCATCTCCGCACAACTTGGCCTGCCACAATGCACCTCGTCAGTCGAATATCCAACAAATACGGCGGTGCTCAACAAGCCTCATGCCAAGTGCTAGCAAGAGCAGTGGCCACTGGCCGCATTACAATGGGTTCCCTATTTACAACCTCAGTCCTCGACATCTGCAGGACCTAGAAATCCTCAACAGATCCTTGATCCGCACTATTGCAGGTCTCCCACGCCACACTCGGATTGACCTTCTTGAACAGGCCATACCTCTTCCTCCGCTTCAAACATTATATGACGAAACGGTCTCACGTTTTCAGAAACATCTAGAATGCTCTCCGCAAGAAAGAGCAGTTGCGAAATGGGACGGGCTAAATAGCGTCTTCGATCCAGAGCCCTTCTCCGGAGGCATTCCTCCATGGGAACGTCCTCCTCTAGGAGTAATGAGACAACGCCCCCGTCTACGTGTAAATCGTAACGGCAGGGAACTTCTGGTTAAAAAGATATGCCAAGACAAGGCAGAAGACGAATTAGACATCTACACTGACGCAGCCGTCTATGAAAGCGCAGCGGCCATCGCCTGGAGATGCTCCGATGTGCCTCTGCTTAGCGGATCACGACAAATTACCAATGTCTACGGTCTTGTTGAAGAAGTTGAACTCTTCGGCATCCTCGGAGCTTTACAACACCTACAAAATCGTGTTTCTAATCTGCCGTCTCGAAAATATCGCATTATCACCGACTCACATGTTGCACTTCGGGAACTAAACCATCCCTTTTCAATAAATTCAACGGCCACTACAATACTTCGAACTATTCAAGAGTTACGCTGCGAAAATGTTCAAATCCGCATGGTCTGGACCCCAGCTCACACCTTAGGGACCACAGGTAACCATATGGCACACAATGCTGCCCGGGAGTGTATCTTCAACCCTCCCATGGCTACCTCTTTGGTCCCACTACATAACAAGTCTGCTCCTCCACAAACGGATGCATCCCTTCCTATTTGGCCCCAGCAATACCGACAGTATAAGGTGATGAGTAGGAAACGGCTGTTTGATGCATCGCCACC
Source organism: Haemaphysalis longicornis (assembly GCF_048455015.1). Classification (NCBI taxonomy): domain Eukaryota; kingdom Metazoa; phylum Arthropoda; class Arachnida; order Ixodida; family Ixodidae; genus Haemaphysalis; species Haemaphysalis longicornis. The sequence continues at coordinate 68,548,719 of NW_027526225.1, read as the reverse complement.
AGGATTCATTTCCACTCTCAATTGCCCGAATAGGCAAGGAGAAATCTTTGCTAATAAGGTCTACGCGAACTCTGCCTATACTCCGGATGTCATCCGTAAATGGACACATCCACATAGGGACTCTCCCTCAAAATGTCCATTTTGTGAATCACACACTGACTCTAACCTTTTTCACTTAATATGGATATGCCCTCACTTTGTTCGGGGTCGAGAACAACTCCTCGCCTCCCATGCCCTCCCAAAGGATGTGCAAGAACACTTACTAAGAGTTCGGAGTGACACCACCCTACTTGAAGGAATTGTGCGGTTTTCACTACACAGTGGTCTCTATAACGTTGTCTGATACGTGAACGACGATCCCTTCTTCTATGTGCCCTTTGGAAGAACTTTTGTCCAGTTTGTGCACATTCACAGTAGTGCCCTTCAGTGTGTTTTTTTCTCTTACAAACTCAATAGTCTACGTGAACGCCGGTCCCTTCTTCGGTGCACCCTCTGGAAGATCAGCAACTTGTTGCCCAGTTTCTGCAGATTCACAGTACTGCCCTTCAATGTGTTTTTTTTACTCAAAAGCGCTACACAAGAACTGAATACTATCACCTTTCGATAATATGTAAGCCCTCACCCCACCCCCACCCCTTATTCCCATTTCCCCGCCAGGGCTTCTTGCCTCTTTCTCATTAAAGCCTGTCAATCAATCAATCTTGTTTTGCTGAATGATGACGTATGATTTCTTTTAAAGAGGGCGCACTGTAGCGCAACTTCCTCCTCTCTCTACACGCACCTATAAAAGCGTTCTGCAGTGTACTGTAAATGTTACTCCGATGAAGACTGGACCACCAGTTGAAACGTTAGTAAACATGTTTGTTTTTGTTTTTTGAGACTTGCGTCGGACTATACTTTTTGATATTTTTTCTGGACCATTGGAAACTTCTTTTGTTCGACCGTATATATATATATATATATATATATATGTGTGTGTATAGAGACAGAGGGAGAGAGAGAGAGTCTGGAAAGATAAAGAGCATTTCTTTTTTTACGAGTGCTCTGAAGAAAGGCAGACCTCTTCCTGAAACGTCAGTAAACTTATTTCTATTTTCCACGTCTTTCTCGTGTTGCTCTGTTTCTACTAACCTTATATATATATATATATATATATATATATATATATATATACACATGTCTATAGGTCAAAACTTGGGTGCAGACACGTGGAAAACACTAAACAAGGGTTTTATTGTTCCCAACAGTTTCGAAAGGAGAACCTTTCTTCTTCAGGGGTTATTTTAGAATTCTACACTAGCTAGCTATTCTAAAATAACCCCTGAAGAAGAAAGGTTCTCCTTTCGAAACTGTTGGGAACAATAAAACCCTTGTTCAGTGTTTTCCACGTGTCTGCACCCACGTTTTGAAATATTGCTACAATAGCCCGGAACTTCTTACCTGCTACATATATATATATATATATATATATATATATATATATATATATATATATATATATATATATATATATTTATATATATATACATATATAAGACAGAAATAAAGTTGCAAGAAAACCTCGGAATGCAAAGGGGAGGATATTGCAGGTCTTTGAAACAGATAAATAATTTGGAAAGAAAGTGGAGAAAAAATGCCCGCCAGGTGGGATCCCAACCCACCAGACCGGTATTCTGGAGGTCATGGGTTCGGAGTTTTTCTGCACTTTCTTTCTTTCCAAATTATTTATCTGTTTCAACGACCTACCATATCCTCCCTTTGCTTTCCGAGGGTTTCATGACAGCGAAACTTTATTTCTCTTATTTTCAACGAGCCCCTGATTTGCTATTCTGATTCGATATATATATATATATATATATATATATATATATATATATATATATATATATATATATATATATATATATATATATATATATATATATGTATGTGTGTGTGTGTGTGTTTGTGAGGACGTTGGGGTTAAGAGACGGGTGTGTGACTCGCGGAGGAAGATCACAAGGAAATTGACGCCATGGTCTTAACAGATAATTCAACACTGAATATATTGGGGACGGAACGCGCACACAAGCGAATAAAAAAATTATAAACAGGTATAAACTATATAAAGGTATAAATATAAAGGTACGTATAAACATAACCAGAAGCGGGAAAAAAATAGACAATGCCATGCTCACGGCTCTGTCACACAGTGATGGCGCTCAGTCGTCACGGCGTCAACGTCCTTGCAGCAGGGTTTTGAAAGACAGCGGACCGGTCACGGTTCCGCTGAGTCACGCGCCGCTGGCTTCGCTCGCTAGGCCTTGCCTCGGAACTGCGGCTCCCAGGGACGTCGCGGCGATCCGACATCTTCCCGAACGGCGACGTCGGTCTTCCGTGTCACAGGCCCGTGGACAGCACCCCGCTGGAGCGACCACGAACCTCCAACCTCGAAAGCCACGAAAGCCTCGAACCCCCTGCCCATCGTTTTTGTCCAGCTAACCTGCGGAACCTCCGCCGCTCGTTCCGCTTCCCAGGCCAAGCCCTCCATGATGATGATCCTCCGCTCGCTGGTACACACCCTCTAAGGGAAATTGGCACGGTCTCCATCTTCTTCTTCCTTGGCGTTTCTCGGCGTTTCTCTGCGCCGTCGTCAGGGTTTTTCCCCACTCGTGGGACGCCATTCACCACATTCACCCCCCTGCTCGAGAGGTTTGTTTGGGGAAACAAAACTCGGTACACCAAAATGTTCGCTCATGGCGACATAGGGCACCGAAGGAACGTGCCGGAGGGAAGGTCCTTCGCAGTCGGTCCCCCCCCCCCCGAAAAAAAAAACGAAGTTTTTCAAAAATCATTGATGGGAAAAAAACTGTATCCACTCTGCGGAGATACGACTAAGGTAATCCGCTCCGACGTTTTCGCTACCCTTCACGTACTCAACTGTGAAATCATACTCCATCATTGTGAGGCTCCAGCGGAGGACGCGGCTGTTATTGTGCCTCGCCGAGTGTATGTACGCTAAGGGCTGGTAGTCGCTCTATAAGATGAACTGCTTTCCTTATAAGTAGATGTGGAATTTCCTAATCGCCCAGACCAATGCTAATGCCTCTCTCTCAACAGTGGAGTAGGAAGCTTCCCGTGGCAAGAGTCGACGACCGCGTAGGCGACTGGGTGAAGGACATTTTCATGTCGTTGCATGAGGACTACGCCGACGCTTGTGGACGAAGCGTCCGTTCGAAGTACGAAAGGTCTTGTGAAGTCCGGCGCTTTCAGTATGGGTTCTGTAGACAACAGCTTTTTCAGCGTGTCAAACGCTGCTTGTTCAGTGTCACCCCAATTAAGCCTGTTGGGCGCCCTCTTTCGCGTCAGCTCAGTCAATGGATGGCATACTCGGGCGTAGTTTGGCACGAACTGGCGATAATAGCCCGTAAGACCGAGGAAGGACCGCACTTGTCGCTTGGTGGTCAGTCGTGTGGCATCTTGAACCTTTTGGAGAGTTTCCGTTTGCGGGCGCAAAAGTCCATTGCCGACGATGTGCCCAAGAAACATGACAGAGGAGATCGCGATTTCACTTTTCTTGGGCCGGATCGTCAATTCAGCTTCCTGCACACTCGTGAAAAACGCTGCAAGTGCTTCCAGGTGCTCCTCCCGGTTCTCTGTTGCGATGAGGACATCATCGAAGTAATGGTAAACATTTGGAAGGCCACCAACCACCTTGCGCATAAGGCGTGTGAAAACTGCGGGAGCGGTTTTGATGCCAAACGGCATAAATCTAAACTGATATAATCCAGAGGCGGACGCGAATGCGGTAAAAGGCTTCGAATCATCAAGCATTGGTACTTGCAAGTACCCTTTAGTGAAGTCGAATTTCGAAAAGAAACGGCTCTTCCCTAACTTGGCAAACATCATGTCCACCATGGGTATGGGCTCGTTGTCGGCGACAAGGACAAGGTTCAGTTGTCTGAAGTCTATGCAGAGTCTTATGGTCCCATCACTTTTGTCTACTGGCAGGATGGAAAACCGGTAAGGTGACTCTGAAGGCTCGATATTACCCATCCGCAGCATCTCTTGCACCTCGTTTTCGACGGACTCCTGTATGGCAAAGGGGATCGGGTACTGCTGGACTTGAATAGGTTGTTCTGTTGTTAGGTGCAACCTGCAGTGGACCAGGTCCGTCTTCTCAGGAAGGTCGAAGAGGCTCTTCTGGTAACATGATAGAAGAGAACAGACTTGTTCGTGTTGCCCGGAAGTCAGATCCGTTAAAACTTCCACATCCTGGTAAGACTCTTTTTGTCGTAGCGAGACACATGGTAAATCGCGCCTTCCGTTTCGTCAGACTTAAGAGCGACGGAGGCACGCTGTGGAGCTCGTGTCGACGTTTTTTGCTCTTAATACCTTTTCAACATATTGATATGGAACAAGCTAGTTCTTTTTCCAAGGTCAATGACATAAACGACGTCGTTGCGCCTTTCGAAGAGAGTGAACGGTCCTTTACATGTCAGTATAAACTTATTATTGTCAGATGGAAGCAGAAGTAAGACTTTGTCACCAACAGCGAGGTTACGTGCCTTCTCCCTTTTGTTATAATAGTTCTTCTGCACCAATTTGGACTTTCGGAGCTCTTCGTGTGCCAACCGACAGGTGTCCTCGAATCGTTGACGGAGCTCGACGACGTAAGCGTACGACGTCTTGACATCAGAGATTACGTTCTCTCCTGTCCAAAGCCCTTTCAGTATAGCCATCCGCCCGCGGACATGTCTGCCGTACAGGAGATCAAATGGTGCGAAACCAAGGCTAGATTGAGGTACCTCGCGATAGGCGAACAGCAGTGGGGCCAAGTAGCGGTCCCAATATCTTGGCGTTTCTTGGCACATCCGCTTTATCATTTGTTTCAGCGTGCCGTTAAACCGTTCGACAAGCCCGTTAGCCATTGGGTGGTACGGTGTTGTTGGCACCTGTGCAAATGAAAGAAGACGGCTGAGCTCTTTCATAAGTCTGTATGTGAAGGACCTGCCTCGGTGAGTGATGATTTCCCGGGGAAATCCCACTCGAGAAAACATCTCAAGAAGCGCTTCAGCAATCCTTTTGGTCTCAATGCTTGATAACCCAACGGCATCGGGGTATCGCATTGCAAAGTCCACCATCGTTAGAACGTAGCGGTTTCCGTTCTCGGTGGTTGGTAAGAGAGGTCACACAATGTCGATGGCGACACGCTGGAACGGTGTCTAGATTACTGGCATGTTCCCCAGCGGCACACGGCCTACGAGATGCTTGGGTACAGTACGCGGACAGATGTCGCATGTCGCATAACTTAACAAATCTTGTAATGTCGGCCTGCATTCCAGGCCAGTAAAATTCTTCGCGCACGCGATCCAGGGTTCGTTTGATTCCCTGGTGTCCAGTGAGAATTTCTTCATGGGCCATTTTCAAAACGCTGTCCCGAAGTTCAACTGCAACCACGAGCTGCTCCATTTCTTTTCTCGAGCGTAAACGGTACCGCCGGTAAATAATACCTTTAACCATCACATACTCGATGCCAGCCGCGTGTTCCACCTTTTTTCCCTACCTCACCGAAAAATTTACGGAGCGTAGGATCCTGTTGTTGCATTGCCCTTAATTCCGCAGTGCTGACCGTAGAGGGGTTCACAGCAACAACAGGTAACTGCGGAGTCCTCCTCACCGCCTGGTGTTTTGCTGCACCAACACGCGTGTCATTGTTCGACCTCGCGATAGATGGCGAAAAGGACATCACGTTCCGGACAGCTCGATCTTCTGGAACGACTACAGGAACGCTGTCTGCTTCCATTGTAGTGCTTGGAGTGCTCGGTTCCTGTTCGTGAGACTCGGCAGGTCTGTTTTTCCAGTTGACGTCTGGAGCAGTGGGATCAAGAGCACCGTCGATGTTCCCTATGATGACGTCGTACAGGGGGTTGTCCATGCAGGACGCTAAGACGCGGCCTGAAAAGAAAGAGTAGTCTATCTCCATTTCCGCTTCCGGCAGTATAAATCGAGTTCGGTCCAACAGGTACACAGTTCTTGTTTTTCCCGTGAGCTTACTGCCGGGAACCAACGACCTTTTTACGATTACTGAGTTGCAGCCGGTGTCTCGTAATTGTATCATACGCTGTCCCTCAAGTATTCCTTCAGTTGGCATTTCCTCCGGTTTAGCCCTCGGAGTTTTCCGTTTCGGAAGCGCCTGCGCCTCTTGGTGTTGTCCACGCCTGTTTGACGTCTCCGGTAGATGGCCGTTTCCAGTCAAAGAACATGATGCTTGGTTCTTGTTCTCTGGCTGGCTAGGGCAGACTTCGGCCCGGTGTCCGTTCTTACGGCACCTTACGCAGAAGGGAGTTTTCTGGCTGGCCTGACCGGAACCCGGTGACTTCGCCCAACAGTCAGACACACGATGGCCTGGCTTGTTACATAAAAGGCAACGAAGGTTGACCTTGTGCTCCTGATGATCAGGAGCCCGGGGAAGCCCAGCTGGCTTGCCACTGTCTTTCTTTTCTTCCCTTCCTCTGCCCAGGTAGACTAAGCATTGAGCTTCGAGGTATTGGTCAGCCATCTCAGCAAGCTGGTCCAGGCTCTTGCAGCCCCTTTCTTTGAGGAAAATGGCTAGCTTCTCGTCGCACTGGCTCAGGAATGGCTCGGACACCATTCTGTCTCAGACCGCGGAGTACGACTGCTCCGTTTTCGCCATTTCCTGCCAGCTGTCGAAGTAGCCGCGAAGACGACCAACAAACTGACGACCTGTTTCTGAGTTATGCGGCCTGGATTCCCTAAACTTGCACCGGTAACCTTCTTTGGTGTACCTAAACCTCTGTAAAAGGGTCTTCTTCAGTTTAGGGTAGTTCATTGCATCGTCAGACGACATGCGGCCAACGGTACTGAGCGCCTCACCATAAGGCACAAGTGTAATGACCGCGCCCACTTGTCCGAAGGCCAACCTTGGCTTGTTGCCACACTCTCGAACCGCTGTATATAAGCGTCGAGCTCGTCTCGTTCCTCATTAAATGCGGGAATGAGCTTGTGAGGGCTGTGGAAGCTTTGTACCGCATTTGTCGCGGTGTCACTTGCCACGGCGTCAGAGCTCGCGTCGGAACCCTGCGACCGTTCCTGAAGTTGTAGCCCAAATTCTCGCATGGCGCGTTCAGCCTCAATTCGAGCTCGAGTCTCATACTCCGTCTCCTGTGCTAGCCTTCCGGCTTCTTTAGCCGCCTCGCGTTCGGTCGCACGCTTCTCTCTTTCGCGCGTTCAGCGTGGGTTCATTCTCTGAGATCCTGACCTAACAGCCCTAATTCTTTGCCGATGAGCATCAACTTCTCGACATCCATCCTCGTTCGTCCCACACACTTGCCTGCTTAAAGGAGCCATGAAGGCAAGATACAAGCTGGGTTTATTAGAAATACTGCTTAGTCCCGATAACAATGATACCAATATCATCGCCATCTTCGAACAAAAAAGGGAGATATTAAAGAAAACGTGTGAAGCAGTCGCGACCCCCTAGCCAATTTTCTACAACTTTTCTATGACGTCACGGAACCTTGTGTGATTGGCTGCCGCATAACTGACCTGTCGCGACCACACATGACTGGACGTCTGTAATGGGGCCTCTAGTTCCATGTGACATCATCACTTGAATGCTAACGGGCGGTTAACGCACTGAAAATTATGTTTTATTGTTGGCCCGTATGACGTCATTCTTGCTCATAACACGTCACTGTGGCTCAAAATTTGAAAGTTTTTAAATACTTGTTGCTTTTTTTGTTAAAAACATCTTTTGTGGCTGTAATGGAGTTGAGTGAGATACTGAATCGTAGTTCTTTCAAATCACTCGAAGTTTTATTTTCTCTGTATGGCTCCTTTAAGCTCTTCAGATGGAAGTACAGCGACGTCCTGTCGCAGACGCCAAAAATTGTGAGGACGTTGGGGTTAAGCAGACAGGTGTGTGACTCGCGGAGAAAGATCACAAGGAAATTTACGCCATGGTCTTGAACAGATAATTTAACACTGAATATATTAGTGGCGGAACGCGCAGACAAGCGAAATAAAAAATATAAACAGGTCCGACCCACTAGAGTTTGGGAGAGAAGCGGGAAAAAAATACACAACGCCACGCTCACGGCTCTGTCCCACAGTGATGGCGCTCAGTCGCCACGGCGTCGACGTCCTCGCCGCAGGGATTTGGAAGACGGCGGACAGGTCGCGGTTCCGCTGAGTCACACGCCGCTGGCTCCGCTCGCTTGGCCTTGCCTCGGAACTGGGGCTCCCAGGGACGTCGTGGCGATCCAACAGCTTCCCGAACGGCGACGTTGGTATTCTGTGTCACAGGCCCGTGGACATCACCCCGCTGGAGCGACCACGAACCTCGAACCTCGAAAGCCTCGAACCGCCTGCCCGTTATTTTTATCCAGCTGCCCTGCGGAACTTCGGCCGCTCGCTCCGCTTTGGAAATTGGCCCGGTCTCCATCGTCTTCTTCCTCTCGAGGCAGCGCCGGCTCTTCGCCGTCGTACGGGTTTTTCCCCATTCGTGGGACGCCAGCCACCACAAGATATATATATATATATATATATATATATATTTGTGTGGGTGTGTGTGTGTGTGTATAGCGAACCACATGCGTATTCTGGAGGTCGTGGGCTCAGATCCCACCCGGCGGGCATTTTTTCTCCTATTTCTTTGTCTTTCAAAATTCATTATCTGTTTCAATTACCTACCGCATTCTTCCCTTTATTTTCCCAGATTTTATTGACTGCCAACCCTTCTTTTGTCTTGTTCACCGAGCCCCTCATTTCCCATTTCTTATTCGCTACATGCATAGCGAGGGCCTCTGTTCTGGCAGTCTTGGTGCCAAAGGTAGCCTAAGAGGGTTCAACGCTGGTCGACCCCTCTCAACATGTCGTAGACACTCGAGTCACTGCCTGGGGGTTAAAAAGAGGGTACCCTTCACACCCAGTAGTCCGGGTGGCGCTGGCTACCACTCCATATTGCAGAAAACAAAAAAAACCTTAATATATATACCCGTGAAAGCGGTGGGGAAACAGCCCGCCGGTAGCGTAGTTGTCGTCACCCCAGACCGGTATTTTAGTGGTTGTGGGTTCGGATCCCACCCGGCGGGCATTTTTTCACCAATTTCTTTCTGACTCCAAAAATTCTTCATCTGGTTCTATGACTTCTACCAATCCCCCCCTTTCCTTTCCGAGGTTTTCTTCACTGCCAAGCCCTATTCTGTCAATATTATATATATATATATATATATATATATATATATATATATATATATATATATATATATATATATATATATATATATATATAAATAAATGTATATATATATATATATATATATATATATATATATATATAGATATATATATATATATAAATATATACAGATATTGTATAAAAATAAAAGTTCCTGCGTTTTTGCAGCCGCCCCTTTCCATAGGGGCGATTTACCGTGCAAGCCGGGTGAACTTCCCAAGCATTGTAGTCCCACACAAGGGCCGAACGCCAGGCCGGGGAGTCGCTTGTACGTATTTTACCGGTAGGTGCCCGGCGCCACCAAGGAACACGAATTCACATGGTGCCTTCCACAGCCACGGTGGACGCTCAACTCGCAACCGCCTGTGGCAGGACCTGCCGCCAAACTCTTTCGTCCTCGGCAATGGCGCAACGCGGCATGATGGCCGGGGGCCCCACCAGATGGACAAGGGTCAGGGGCCCCTCGATAGGGCAAAGGCAGCTTTCCAGACGTGGATTCCCCTTTCAAGGGTCCGCACTCGACCAGGGACGCCTGTACCCATTAAAGAAACCGGTGGGTGCCCGGCGGCACCAGGATTCGAACCCAGTACCTAGCTAGTGCTGTACCTCTGAGCCACCGCTGCGGTGAAAGTTCCTGCGTTTTTGCAGCCGCCCCATTCGATAGGGGCGATTTCCCGTGCAAGCCGGGTGAACTTTCCAAGCGTTGTAGTCCCACACAAGGGCCGAGCGCCAGGCCGGGGAGTCGCTTGTACCTATTTTACCGGTAGGTGCCCGGCGCCACCAAGGAACACGACCACAGCGGTGGCTCAGAGGTAGAGCACTCGCCTCGTATTCGGAAGGTACTGGGTTCGAATCCTGGTGCCGCCGGGCACCCACCGGTTTCTTTAATGGGTACAGGCGTCCCTGGTCGAGTTCGGACCCTTCAAAGGGGAATTCACGTCTGGAAAGCTGCCTTTACCCTATCGAGGGGCCCCTGACGCTTGTCCATCTGGCGGGGCCCCCGGCCATTATGCCGCGTTGCGCCATTGACGGGGGTGAAAGAGTCTGGCGGCATGTCCTGCCACAGGCGGTTGCGAGTTGAGCGTGCATCATGGCTGTGGAAGGCACCATGTGAATTCGTGTTCCTTGTTGGCGCCGGGCACCTACCGGTAAAATAGGCACAAGCGACTCCTCGGCCTGCTGGCGCCCGGCCCTTGTGTGGGACTACAACGCTTGGGAAGTTCACCCGGCTTGCACGGGAAATCGCCCCTATGGAAAGGGGCGGCTGCAAAAACGCAGGAAAATTTATATATATATATATATATATACATATATATATATATATATATAGTAGTAGTAACTTTATTTTAGCTCGAGGCGTGTTCAGACGCCAGACGGAGCGGTTCCATAGATGTACATTTATAGATAATGAATGAGAGCCATTGTCGCCTAAGACGAACGTATCACAGCTGCATGCTGCATCTTACCGGTACTCACCTACGGGGAAGAAACATGGACACTAACAAAGAGGGTTCAGCTTAAATTGAGGACTATTAAACGTACACGGATTATAACCGCATATCCATTCGGCCGCTCTCTCCCTATCGGGGTATGTGCTGCAATGGAAAGGCGCTGGGCGATGTCCAACGGAATGAAGAGGAGGTAGACGAAGACCAAGCTCCCGCTGGGTTTGCGCCATGAACCCGTCTTTCGCCCGGTGACTACGGTGTCTTTGTAAATACACCTCCTTCCTGACTACCTATCTCCGCGTTGTCACGTGACATCTTTGGTAGAGGTGCTGGACTTCCGGTTTCCTGTACCTCTCGCCAGCGCGGCTTCTTAACAACACGGAACTTCGGAGTAGCCGCAACGCTCGCGGCCCCGCGAGGCCTACCAATGAGCCCGGATCCCCTTCACCGTTCATCATTGTGTCCCACCCTCGGGACACCGGCGACTTCACTGGGACGGACGACATTGATGTAGAAGATTGGCTCCGTAGGTTCGAACGTGTGCGTGCTCACAACAGATGGAACGACACCCTTAAGCTCGCCAACGCTGCTTTGTGCCTCAAGAAAATGGCTGAGACATGGTTTGACACTAATAAAGCACGACTAACCAGTTGGGATGTTTTCAAAGAAGAGCTTCGACAGGTGTTCGGGAAGCCCGTTGGTCGCCTTCTTGCGGCAAAGCACGAGCCCTCAACACGTGCTCCAACATCTACTGAAAGTTACGTCGCCTACATCCACGACGTTCTGGCCCTATGCTCCAAAGTTGGCCCAGGAATGTCAGAAATGGACAAGGTTGGTCATATCCTTAAGGGCATCGCCGACGACGCCTTTCACCTGCTCATTTGTAAGGACTGCGCCACCGTTGATTCCATCATCAAAGAGTGCCGGCGATTTGAGCAGGCCAAGGGACGCCGTATAGCTCACCGATTTGCCCGGCTCCCGCACACTGCTGCGACATCTTCCTGTGATGACGTCCATCTACCCGCTCCTGCTCCACGCAGGCCGGACCCTGTCGCCCCGTCTGCGGATATCACCAGAATCGTGCGCCGCGAAATCGAAGCTACGGTCCCGACCCCCACACTGCCATATGCAGATGATCGCTGCCAACTCCCTACGATCGCTGCAATCCAGGCCGTCGTTCGCAATGAAATGGCAAGCATGGGCATCCATCAAGTCTGCAGTATCGGGCATCCCCATCCTCCTTTTACCCAACAGTTTTCGCCGACCACGCACATGGGCCCCCAAGCGCTTTTTGGTAACCGCCGCCGCAATCCAGCTGAATGGCGAACGCCTGATGACAGACCAATATGCTTCAACTGCTCCCGCATTGGCCACATCGCTCGTTACCGTAGGAGCCACGGGACTCCACCCCCACCCAATGCGTCACCTCCTTACGGCTCTCGGCCTTTCTCCTACGGCTACACTCCCGATGCGCAGCGCCGTACTTCCCCAACCTCGGATACCCAACACTTGAATGCAGACCCTGTGCACACCCGGTTCAACCGCTCACCCTTGCCCCAACGCCGCCAGTCCCGATCGCCGCAACATCGCCGCTTGTCTCCGATTCCCGACCGTGCCGCCCGATACTCTCCAGAAAACTAGGCAGTGCAGCTCCCAGAGGTGATGCTGCATTTTCGACCTGGCTCGAAAATTCTCTACCTCCTCGTTCTGGAAAGGACAACTTATTAGCCCTTCATGTCGATGATGTACCGATAACTGCTTTAGTCGATACAGGTGCGCAGTTGTCCGTCATGAGCTCGTCCCTTCGCCGCTGCCTACGGAAAGTCCTCACGCCTGCCCCGTCCCGTGTTTTGAGAGTTGCCGATGGTGGGATGACCACCGTAGCTGGAATGTGTACTGCGCGTGTTGGACTGGCCGGCCATCAAATCCCTGTTATGTTTGCTGTCCTGGACACGTGCCCTCATGACGTTATTATCGGCCTGGACTTTCTCGCGGACCACGCAGCCTTAATCGATTGTGCCTCAGGTGTTCTTCGGCTCGAGCTACCGAACCCCCTTGCTACTGATGTCGAACCTCAGCCCCGGCTTCGTTCCACTGAGCACATTCGCCTGGCCCCAAAGGCAGTGATCTACCTTCCGTTGACCTCGTCTCTGCCCGTGCCGGATAGTGACTACATCGTTTCTCCGGTTACAGCCCTGTTGCTCGACCGCCACGTGGCTCTCCCATTTTCGGTCGTAACAGTTGCCCAGAATCGGATCACAAAATTTCGGACTTTCGACACAAGTCCTTCCTCAAGGAATAGCGCTTGCCCACCTTTCACCATTGAATAATTGAGAGATTTCCGCCATGGCCCTTGACTCAGCTCAAGTTGACAAAGAACACCACCACAACCTCGCAAAATCAGAGGAGTTTGTAAGAATGATTTCCCCAGACCTTTTAGCGCACCATGCTCACGAGCTTCGCTGCCTTCTTGCCAGCCATAGTGACATTTTTGACTTCGACGGCCGGCCCTTAGGTCAGACGTGTGTTGTGACACATCACATAAACACCGGGGATGCAAGTAGGATACGTCTACGCCCATATCGCGTGTCCCAGACCGAGCGAGGTATCATTCAGCCGGAAGTTGACGAAATGCTCAGAAGGGATGTTATTGAACCCTCCTCTAGCCCATGGGCATCACCGGTTGTTTTGGTGAAAAAGAAGGACGGCTCATGGCGCTTCTGTGTTGATTACAGGCACTTGAACAAAATTACCAAGAACGATGTATACCCGCTCTCTCGAATTGATGACGCCCTCGACTGCCTGCATTGTGCCTCCTACTTTTCGTCCATCGATTTGCGGTCCGGATACTGGCAAATAGCTGTTGACGAAAAAGATAGAGAAAAAACCGCTTTCGTAACACCTGATGGTTTGTACCAATTCAAAGTCTTGCCATTCGTACTGTGTAACGCGCCAGCCACATTCGAAAGGATGATGGACTCTCTTCTTCGCGGGTTCAAGTGGACAACTTGCCTTTGTTACCTGGACGACGTCGTTGTGTATTCACCCACATTTGAGACTCATCTGCAACGTCTCTAGGACATTCTGGGTGTTTTTCGCAGAGCCGGTCTGCAACTGAACTCCAAAAAGTGCCATTTCGGATGCCGCCAAATCAAGATTCTCGGCCACCTAGTCGACTCCACCGGTGTTCAACCCGATCCTGAGAAGATACGCGCCGTTAAAAACTTCCCCATTCCGCGTTCAGTGCACGACGTGCGCAGCTTTATAGGGCTGTGCTCGTACTTCCGCCGTTTTGTCAAGGATTTCGCTGCCATCGCTCACCCCCTCACTTATCTTCATAAGAAGGATGCAGCGTTCTCTTGGGGCCAAGCGCATGAGTCGGCTTTTCCGCGCTCATCGGCCACCTGTCGAACCTGCCACTCCTGGCTCACTTTGACAGCTCTGCTCCGACGGAAATCCGCACGGACGCCAGCGGCCATGGAATAGGGGCGGTGCTAGCCCAAACACAGGCGGGCCTCAACCGGGTGATAGCTTACGCAAGCCGCCTCTTGCCTCCATCCGAGCGCAACTACTCAATAACCGAGCGTGAATCCCTTGCTCTGGTGTGGGCCGTCGGCAAATTTAGACCATATCTGTACGGGAGGCCGTTTACCATTGTAATCGACCACCACGCCTTATGCTGGCTTTCTTCTCTGAAAGATCCCACAAGTCGGCTTGCTTGCTGGGCTATATACCTCCAAGACTTTGATTATTCAGTTGTGTACAAGTCCGGTAAACTGCACAGAGATGCCGACTGTTTATCTCGTTATCCCGTCGGCGAGCCTCCCACTGATGAGCTCGACACGGATCTTTGTGTCTATTCTTTGTCGGACTTCAAAGACATCGGGGACCACCAGCGCCGTGATCCGACGTTTCGGCCTATGATCGACAATCTCCACTCACAGCCAACGCACCCTTCTCTGAACGCGTTCGTGCTGCGGGATGGTATCCTATACCACCGCAACAACCAGGCTGATGGACCTGACCTGCTTCTGGCGGTACCCGAGCAAATTCGCTCGGATGTCCTCCGCCAGCTTCACGACGTCCCGATGGCTGGCCACCTTGGCGCTACTCGCACTTATGACCGCGTCCGCCGACGATTTTACTGGCCAGGGCTCTACCGGACTGTGCGATCCTTGCCAACGTCGAAAAACGCCTCCATTACGTCCCGCCGGCCAGTTGCAACCTTTGGACATTCCCACCGAACAATTTTATCATGTTGGTTTAGACCTTTTAGGCACCTTTCCGTTGTCTTCCTCCGCGAATCGTTAGATTGCGGTAGCAACAGACTATACTACCCGCTACGCTATCACCCGTGCGCTCCCAACGAGTTGTGCAACAGATGTCACCGATTTCCTCCTGGAGGACGTCATCCTGCATCATGGTGCTCCGCGACAGTTGCTCACGGACCGTGGCCGGTACATTTTGTCACAGGTTGTGGAGGACCTTCTCCGCTCTTGTGAAACAAAGCACAAACTGAAGACTGCATACCATCCTCAAACAAATGGCCTTACTGAGCGGCTCAACAAAACGCTCACTGACATGCTTGCAATGTACGTTTCCACAGACCACCGAGATTGGGACGTTACACTACCTTATAATTCCTCGCGGCACGACACGGCTGCATATTCTCCTTTCTTCCTTCTTTTTGGCCGTGATCCTACTTTACCGTTCCACACCACCCTACCGACTTCAAGTGAGCCGACTACTGCATATATCGCCCACGCTGAACTGGCGCGCCAGGTTGTCCGAGAACGACTATTGGCCTCACAAGCATCCCAGAAGTCTCGATACGACGAGTGTCATCGCCCTGCACAGTTTGCTCCTGGCTCCTTGGTTCTTTTGTGGACCCCTTCTCGCCGAGTTGGACTGTCTGAGAAGCTCATGTCCCCCTTCACTGGCCCCTACCGCGTCGAGCGTGCCGTCACCCCGTCACCTACGAAATCGTGCCTGTGTTGCCTCTGACCTCGTCTGGCCACTCAGTACCTCAGCTCGTTCACTTGAGCCGCCTCAAGCCGTACCACCGACGGAGTCTACCTGCTGCTGCTCCTCCTTCATAACGGGCACCGGGATGGTGCTTCTACGGCGGGGGAGTTGTGTCACAGACTTCGGACAGATTCCCGAGAAACGTACACGGGGCATAACCGCATATCCGTGTGGCCGATCTCTCCCTATCGGGGTATGTGCTCCAGTGGAAAGACGCTGGGCGATGTCCAACGGAATGAAGAGGAAGTAGACGAAGACCTCCCTTTCTCTTCTTACTCTTCTTAGTTGTCCCAACGTGGACAGCATTTATCGCGCAGCACGTGCAGTGCGGGGCTTAGGCGGCTTTTTTGGGCGGCGCTCCCTCTCGGTATGCGCCCGTTGTCTGCTGAGCTAATGGTGGGTAGTCCTGAATGAGTTAAAAAAAACTGTTATGCTAGGAGAAAGGGGGTGGAACAATGTACATCCACTTCCTGTTGTCAATCAACGTCCGTGGTCCTCCGGAGGCACGACATGCTGCCAGCGCTCTCGTTGATACCATGAGTCAGCGTTTTGAACTTATAAATAAGGTACGATTCCTTCTGTTCGCGCTCCCGTTTAGTGTGAAAACCGGTCTCTAGCAGAGTGACTTTAATTTGCTCGAATGAATGTCCTGGGAGGCTGACATGTCTTGAAATGGCAAGTTCGGTTGTGTTTTAGCGTGAGAACGGTGGTTATTAAAGCGTTTACGGAAGGCGGTTTCTGTTTGTCCGATGTACGGCATGCCACAGATGGCACAGTGAAGCATGTAGACGACATTTTGGCTGTCACAGTTTAGATGCGCATTTATTTTGAATACGTAATCTGAGGAGCTGGCTTTAGCAGTAGTGGTGGTGGTCATGTGTGAACAGACCTTACAACGTGTTTTCTTGCATGGCTGGCATCCCCGTTGAGTGCCCTCAATGGTAGTCGTCTTGGCTCTGACTAACATATCTTTCAGGTTTTTTCCGAGGCGATAAACAACTCGGGGGGGCTTTTGGAAAATTGAAGATAGCCGGCTACTTTGTTGCAGTATATTAAAATGTCTCGAAAGAATGTTATTAAGTTTAGGCAACGCAGATGTGTGGGTGAGGACAAAATTTGTCTGGCTTCCTTCATTCCTGGGATTCCCTCCATGTAGAATTTCCTCACAGTTTAGGTTACGAGCTCTGTTGATGGAGTCATCGACCACTGCTGCTGGGTACTTTTGACGAATGAGGGCATTTTTTAGTTGTTGGGAGTTGTGGTCAAAGTCGGCGTTGTCAGAGCAAATTCTGCGGTATCTGTGGGCCTGGGAATAGGGAATGCTCATCTTGCAATGCCGTGGATGGTCACTTTCAAAGTGCAGATACTGCTGGCGATCTGTGGGTTTTCTATATAAGGCTGTGATCGTGGTCGTGCCCTCTACCTGAATGGTGACGTCGAGAAAGTTCACCGATGTCCTTGAGATATTATGCGTAAAAGATATAGAAGGGTGGACCGCGTTGAAACCCGAAATGAACTTATGCAAGCTTGCCTCGTCATGCGGCCATACAAAAAAGATGTCATCCAGGAATCGCTTGTATATGAGCGGGCGAACGGGTTGAGCTTCCAAGAAGGGTCCCTCGAGTGCCGCCATGAACAAGTTCGCGTAATTAGGTGCCATTTTTGTGCCCATAGCTGTGCCGCTAATTTGAAGGTAATGTTTGTTTTCGAATTGGAAATAATTGTAACGAAGCACCAGGTCAAGTAGGGTAGTAAGGGCGTGCTCATTAATCTCTAGTGCCATATCAGCGTTTTGAAATGCCTCCACGGTATACCTGATGCCGTCTGAATGGGGGATATTGGTGTAAAGCGATGAGACATCCATTGTAACCAGGAAGCTCCCAGGGGGGATTACCAGTCCAGCCATCTCTCTCAAAAAATGGTTTGTGTCCTTGATATAGGCCGGAATTGTGGGAACTGCGTTTTTCAAAATAAAATCAAGAAAGCTGGAAATTGATTCTGTTGGAGTATCATTGCAAAATACAATAGGGCGGCCTGGATTGCCAGGTTTGTGAATTTTAGGGAGTAGGTAAAAGCGTCCCGGTGATGATTGGGTGGGCGTCATTGCTTTAAACATGTCTTTAGTTATATCGCCATTTTCAAGAAGCCTTGTGAGTTCAAGGGTGATTTTCGATACGAACTGCTGTGTTGGGTCCGCAGGAAGTTCCTCATTAAAATTCTCATCACTCAGTTGTCGGAGTCCTTCCCTAATGTAGTCGGTTTTGTTAATTACGACTATTGCTCCGCCCTTGTCCGCCGGCTTTATAACAATGTCATCCCGTTGGCGGAGGGAGAAGAGGGCCTTCCGCTCATCAGTTGATAGGTTGTTGCGGACAGGGTTTGTTTTCTTTAATGCATTCAACACGTCTTTTTGAACGGCCGAAATGTACATATCGAGATGTTTGTCCCGACCATCGCTCGGTGTCCAACATTTGTCTGATGCTCCCGGAATTTTTTTGTCTGGGTTCATTTCCCGGTCGTAGAAGTATTCACGAAGGCGTAAGTTCCTCGCAAAATTGTCTAAGCCCTGGTACAGCTGAAATTTATTAAATTTACCCGTAGAGGGACAGAATGTGAGACCTTTTGACAGCAGTTTAAGTTCAGATTCTAACGGCGGTACGTCCGATAGGTTGACAACGTTGGATTCTGGATGCGCCGAACTTTCAGATGGGGTTTGACTCACAGGACATACGCTTTTCTCCTCACCCAAGGGTACAGCAGTTGGATTATCCGGAATGGAAGAATTCTCAGTTCTGGTTTGGCTTCCCGAGCATCCAACTCCCTGCTCCCCAAAGGAGTGATCTGGAATGGGGATATTGTCTCTCCGCATCTTTTTAAATTTTTGGTTCATTACACCTCCTTCTTTTTGGGATTCGTATCTCTTGAGTTCCATTCTCTCCATTTCGGACATCTCCGGGCTGCTCCGAAGGGAAGTTTCCAACTTCTCTAATTCTAATGTCTTTCTTTCTCCGTGTCCTATTATTACCTGCATTAGCTGCAAGGATGCGTCCTCAAGAATATTGTTCCACCGCGCCATTTCATCTGCATTAAGATCGGTCATTGCCGGTGTCAGCCTTAGCCGCAGTCCTTTAGGTATTTTACGTGCTGTTGCATATGATTTTAAAGTAGCACTGTGGAAGTTGTAGCGCACTCGCTTATCTATGCTTTTGCGAAGAGAGAGGAAAGCGCGCGACCAGGGTCGTGTCATTCGGGCCGTACACACAGAACACAAATAAGCCGGAATGGGAGTAAATGGCTTGTGTCATAACTCAGCACCAATTCGGAGTTTTCAAAACTCCTTCCAATGGGAGTTTCGCCTTACTCCCATTGTTTCGGCAGTTTTTTCAGTAGCATATGGTAGTTTCATTTTACTGCCACTACAATGGGAGTTTCCAGGGGTACCATTGGGAGTGTATTGTTTCCTCCAATTGGGAGTTTTCAGGAGGCGCGTTGGGAGCAGTGTTGACCTGCATTCGAGGTTTTTTTTGTGTGTGTTTTTGTGCGCTTCATATATATGCGCTGCAGTGGAATTTATTACTGCATTTGGGAGTTCTTAATAAGGGCACAGGCCGCATTTTTATTTTTCGTTGGGGATCACGTAATTTCTAGTCTTTTTCCGCTTCAAACATTGAATGGCGAAACGTGAAAAGTTTGTTTTCTGCACAGTCAATTTATTGCATAAAAATTACATGAATACGATATACGTGTGAACACGTTAATCAGACAATAAAAACACTGAATCAACCAAACACCTACATTGAGAACACAAGGTATCTTGGTAAGAACTTTATCTACTACAACACTCCTCAACGAAAAAAATTTAAGCCATTTGCAAACAATCAGGTCAGCATGTCGTCGGTGCGCTGTTTGCTTGCACCTGCCTCCCAAACGCTGACGTTGCCGAACCCCCTGGCACGTTCTTCTGGATGCCACAGCAGCACATTCATTAGAGGGATAGCAAAACGCTTTAAATCTGCGGTAACAAATACATAAGCATATTGGGCTTCTCACCTGAAAAAAAAAAAGAAACGGCACTGTAAAGACGCTGAACTTGTCACTCTTGTGTCCAACTTTCCGTAATGTCTGAATGTTTGTTTAAAGCTACGCAAAATTGCACTTCTGTCCGAGACACCTGCGCTCACTAGATCGTCAAAACGAAGTGTTCTGCTGTTCAAAAGGGTGCGCGACCCTTGTGGCGACCAACTTCTCAAAATGCTTCCTTTCCCTCTTTTCCTTGCGTGTAGTGTTCTGGGAACGAGCTTCAGGTTTTACCCCCCGCACTGCCCCTCTCTCCCCTCACCGAAAGTTAAGGAAAAATTTCGGTCGGTGTGACGCCTGCGCGTGCCCCCCTTCAAAAAAAAATAAAATAAGATGTCGTCTGTCGACTCTACAGAATGCTCCCTCGAATGGCGTTTGCTGGTTATAGTTACACGCGCCTAGCGTACGGAGAGCTCCCACGGGGCCCCGACCTTCTCCCTTTCCAGTGAAAGCAATTAATCGCCGGTGGCACGCGGCAGTCACCCTCCTCGTAGCAGGCGCGGCTGGCACCACACCTACTTCTCAAGAAAAGCGGCCGCCCTGCGACGTTTGACCGGCCAACTTCACCCTCGCTTGCCAGTAAGCCAGAGACTCAGCCTAACAAAAACACCTAACAGCCGTCCAGAGTTCGGACAGTTTTCATTCTGCTTGCGAGTGTGAATGAGTGAGTGTTCTGCTGGAGACCCGCGCAAATACGCATTGCTTTCACACCGTTCGGCCTCCGCAATGACGTTCCGGGCATGGTGCCGTCTTTCACGCACAACGCTCACCTCCAGTGGCGGAGAATCGCCCGTGCAGTGGCGCGGGAAACACGTTGAGTTTATTTGACGCTAGAAGAGGCACAAGTCTCCCAAAATGTTGCGCACAATAAAAAACGTGAAAATCTTACCTTCAACCACCTCGCAGAGGCACAACCGCGTTGTTTTTAACGAGCCACTCTCAGCGATCACTGCATTTAGGCCTCGCGTCGGCTCGCTGGCCTATTCCGTCGGCTCGAAGGTCGGTGACACGGAGGCGACGTTGCAGTCCGTCGCACGTCAGTCCAGGCTGGTTCCACAATGTTCGCAACGAGCTTCGGTTGTTGGGAAGCACTTCACATCCGTTCGTCCGGCCGCAAGTTCACACAGGCAATAAATTTTCGGGGACGCTGGAGCTCACACGACACACGACACCAACTGGCAGCCATTTTGTAAGGAGGCGTATAGGAGGAAGGGGTGAAGGAGGGGGAGAAGGAAATGGAGGTGGCGTGGGAGTTTTCAATACTCCCATTAGGACAAACGCAGTAATCACAGCCAGATACTGCGTTTTGTGAAGAGGTACAACCGTGGTAAATGCGCTTATTTACGACGGCTTGTGGCCCCCGGTGTAAACTGGCAGTTTTTCCACCATCATACTACCACACGTGGGAGCAGGCCGCCTGTCGTGAGGAGTTTAAAAGATGTATTCCAGCCAAGAAACTCCCATTCAGGCTAACTTGTGTTTTGTGTGTACCTTTATATGGCGGAGTCAGTCGTTGCGAACACCCGCGTCAGTCGTCTCAGGGGGGGGGTCTGGCGTGTCCCGTTGGGCCGGCGTGGCGAAATCTTCGGGGTCACAGCTGTGGTGGGAGAGACCTCCGGAGAAGGGGGAGCCCGCTTACATTCCCGCTGTGCCGGCGTTGCACCTGGTGTTGGGTTGTTCGGTGCCCGGGGTTTAAAGGGTCTCCGCTGCCAGCCGAGCGCCCTGAACGAGAGAGCGTTGCGGAAGTGCTCCGCTAGCAGCGCAACGCCCTCAAAACTCGCGTGGAGCCCTTCAGCAGCAAAGACCCTCCGTGCCGCTAGTTCGTGGAAGGCGTGATCGATGTAGCGCACGTCTGCTCCTAACTCCTTCCGCTGGCACAGGCGGCGGACCTCGCACACAAAATGGGAGGCCTCGCAGTTGAATGATCTGACAAACCGCCAGTCTCCCCCTCGTCGGCGCCGGTTCAGGGTGCGGGGAAGAGGCAGGCTCAAGCATATCCTTTTCAAGGCCGGACGGTGGAGGCGAACCCTCGCAAGCATTCGTCTCAACTTCTCCAGGGATGACGATGATCCGCTTTCTGCTATATCAGCAGTTCCGACGTGAAGCACCAGTGTCTCCACGGTTGGGGGTAGATATTCCAGGGCGGCGCTGACGTCCTCAAACTTCATGCCGCCGTATGAGATAAATCCAGGAGCACCTCTCTCACTCGGGTGGAAATGGCCGTGGACATGGCGGATGAGAGAGTCCCCCACAATAGCGCTCCGGATGGTGTGCCTTGGAAAAAGGCACGTCAACCGCTCCGTTGTATGGTGTCTGGCAGCCATTGATGGGCAAGATTTCGATTAGTTTTGCAACGGGCCAGAAAAAACGGTCAGGTAAAAGATAAGAACAACTTTGCGGTTAACTTGTTTATTATAAATTAGTCCGACAGTTTCGGAAGTGGAACTTCCTTCCTCAGGGACAATCCCACAATGAACACCGAATCCTTATGCACACTGCATGCGAGGGAGTCTCTCGTCCTCTCCCTCATCAAGGAGGGGAATACGCCAGAGAACGTAAAAAATCCGGTAACAACACGGCACTTGCTGAGTGGAGAGGATTTAAATTTAAAAAAAAAGAGGAAAAGCAGGAGAGGCGGTGGTTTTAGTGAGAAAACGGCACGGGTGGGGGAATGGAGCGGGACCAAAGGTTTCTATCGGCCCGCTGCGGCTGGGATGAAAGAGAACTAACAACAAAATAGAGACAACGCATGAGCACAGATGGGAAAAGCGGGGCGGTGGTGTAGTAACTAAGGACGCGGTCTTGGCCCGGCATTTGTTTCGTGGGCACCCAGAACAGACCGTTAAACAGAGAGGCATTGCTTTTACCAAGAAATCGGTGATAAGTCTACTTTGTTTGCCCTTTGAAGGGCCGCGACATAGCGACAGAGAAAGGCACTAGCGGCCGCCTGCGGCGAGCCGCATAGCGATCGGACCGCGCGGTAGACAGGGATCAAGTTACACAGGGGCGCGGCGAGTTCGGAGAAGGCGATGAGTGCCCCGTCCGTCCTTGGCCGCAGCGTAGAGTAATATAAAGGCCCACATACGACGCGACAAGCGTGAAGTTCAATGGAGGGCCGACACAGAAAACCACTGAATTACGCCACCGCTATGTCTTAACAGAACACGACAATCTCAAGGTACGGCCTGACTGGCACTGCCGTTCAACGTCACATCCCTCTCTCTTCTTACTCTTCTTAGTTGTCCCAACGTGGACAGCATTTATCGCGCAGCACGTGCAGTGCGGGGCTTAGACGGCTTTTTTGGGCGGCGCTCCCTCTCGGTATGTGCCCGTTGTCTGCTGAGCTAATGGTGGGTAGTCCTGAATGAGTTAAAAAAAACTGTTATGCTAGGAGAAAGGGGGTGGAACAATGTGCATCCACTTCCTGTTGTCAATCAATGTCCGTGGTCCTCCGGAGGCACGATATGCTGCCAGCGCTCTCGTTGATACCATGAGTCAGCGTTTTGAACTTATAAATAAGGTACGATTCCTTCTGTTCGCGCTCCCGTTTAGTGTGAAAACCGGTGTCTAGCAGAGTGACTTTAATTTGGTCGAATGAATGTCCTGGGAGGCTGACATGTCTTGAAATGGGCAAGTTCGGTTGTGTTTTAGCGCGAGAACGGTGGTTATTAAAGCGTTTACGGAAGGCGGTTTCTGTTTGTCCGATATACTGCGTGCCACAGATGTCACAGTGAAGCATGTAGACGACATTTTGGCTGTCACAGTTTAGATGCGCATTTATTTTGAATACGTAATCTGAGGAGCTGGCTTTAGCAGTAGTGGTGGTGGTCATGTGTGAACAGACCTTACAATGTGTTTTCTTGCATGGCTGGCATCCCCGTTGAGTGCCCTCAATGGTAGTCGTCTTGGCTCTGACTAACATATCTTTCAAGTTTTTTCCGCGGCGATAAACAACTCGGGGGGCTTTTGGAAAATTGAAGATAGCCGGCTACTTTGTTGCAGTATATTAAAATGTCTCGAAAGAATGTTATTAAGTTTAGGCAACGCAGATGAGTGGGTGAGGACAAGATTTGTCCTCACCCAAATTATCCTCAACCTCACCCAAATTTGTCCTCCTCAAACAAAGTAGACTTATCACCGGTTTCTTGGTAAAAGCAATGCCTCTCTGTTTAACGGTCTCTTCTGGGTGCCCACGAAACAAATGCCGGGCCAAGACCGCGTCCTTAGTTACTACACCACCGCCCCGCTTTTCCCATCTGTGCTCATGCGTTGTATGTGTTTTGTTTGTCAGTTCTCTTTCATCCCAGCCGCAGCGGGCCAATAGAAACCTTTGGTCCCGCTCCATTCCCCCACCCGTGCCGTTTTATCACTAAAACCACCGCCCCTCCTCCTTTTCCTCCTTTTTTTTTAATTTAAATCCTCTCCACTCAGCAAGTGCCGTGTTGTTACCGGATTTTTTACGTTCTCTGGCGTATTCCCCTTCTTGATGAGGGAGAGGACGAGAGACTCCCTCGCATGCAGTGTGCATAAGGATTCGGTGTTCATTGTGGGATTGTCCCTGAGGAAGGAAGTTCCACTTCCGGAACTGTCGGACTAATTTATAATAAACAAGTTAACCGCAAAGTTGTTCTTATCTTTTACCTGACTATACATATACATATACATGTATATATAAATATATACATGTATATATAAATATATACATGTATATATAAATATATATATATATATATATATATATATATATATATATATATATATATATATATATATATATATATATATATATATATATATATATATATATATATATATATATATATATATATATATATATATATATATATATATATAGATATATATTGCAAAGGGGTTTATTGGAAGGAAGAGAGAGTCCGCTAGACAGGGATCAAGAGGCAAAACCGTCCAAGGTGAACCAGCCAGAGGATTCGACTCGAGCCGCGCGATCAGGCACCGGGGATGACAGCCGTTGATCCGTGGTACATGCTCATTCGGGGATTGACCGGTGGGTGAAGAGGGATTGGGATTGTTACGAACAAGTGGACAATTCCCAATGTCCCTCCATCGACGACGACGAGGAGGTGGCTGACGCGCAGCCGGTGCGAGCTCGGCGATACCCGCCATGTAAATAGTTCAGAATACATAGACCGCATCTCATTGTTCATGTCCTGCGCCACGTAACATGTTTGGTGGAGTGTGCGAGTGTCTCCCCGTCCTGGCCCCATCATCGCTACGTCTCGGCACCGGCGAAACATCGAGGGTACGCGGACCGTGTCGGGCAGCCCCAGCCCCGCCGCGATCAGCACATGACGATGCCCCCGCCCCATGTCCCCAGCCCATGAGAAGCCGATCAAGAACCGAGACCAGACGAAACGTGACCAGCCAAGACGTGTCGCCCATGCCGTGTCTCCAGCCTTCTCGTCCGGCGCGGTTCCCAGCACCCTTATCGGTTCGTCGTGGCCTTCTAGGCGTCGATGTTCGGAGACCAGTCGACATCGGAGACCGCCATCGTCATTGGCCGTGGAAAGGACTTCACTGTTTATACACATCGCATCTCATCCTCACCACACCCATCCATTCACGGTGACCGAGCACGACCGAGACGGTCTTCTTTGACCGGTGGGTGAAGAGGGATTGGACGGCGAGAGCACTTCAAGCAATCTCCATTACAATATATATATATATATTTATATATATATTTATATATATATATATATATATATATATATATATATATATATATATATATATATATATATATATATATATATATATATATATATATATATATATATATATATATATATATATATATACGGTCGAACAAAAGAAGTTTCCAATGGTCCAGAAAAAATATCAAAAAGTACAGTCCGACGCAAGGCTCAAAAAACAAAAACAAACATGTTTACTAACGTTTCGACTGGTGGTCCAGTCTTCATCGGAGTAACATTTACAGTACACTGCAGAACGCTTTTATAGGTGCGTGTGGAGAGAGGAGGAAGTTGCGCTACAGTGCGCCCTCTTTGAAAGAAATCATACGTCATCATTCAGCAAAACAAGAAAAAAACGCAAGACATACACATGAGAGGGAATGCACTGCCCTCCCTCTTTTTTGGGAGAAAAGGTGCGCTACAATGCGCCCTGTTTAAAAGTAGTTATTGGCAAGTGGTACAACAAAGAGAAAAGAAAAATGCAAAGGGGCGTCTAGGAAGGAGGTAAATTGGCGCCTCTCCTCATAGGAATTAACAGAAGAAGCGGGGGCGGCGAAGAGAAAGGAGTAAAGGCGGCAGAACGTGATAAGGAAGTGGGGAACGCGCGTCAGCACGTCATCGCTTTTCGTCTTAGGAATGTGTCAACAGAACAAGCGGGGTGAAAGCGGCAGAACGAGATAAGGAACTGGGGAGCACGCGTCAGCGCGCCTTCGCTTTTCGCCTTAGGAATGTGTCACGTGAAGCCGGCGCTATGTGGCTAAGCCGGCGCTAAGAGGCTAATTGAGTGAATCTGGAGGGATAAAGCCGGCGCTGGTATGCCTAAAAAGAGGATTGGTCACGCAAGAAGCGAACGGAAGAAAGGCGAGTAATTATTGTGGCAAACATGTCAACGCGCCTACGCCTTCGTTCAGCCCAGAGGATGCGGTTTTGAACTTAAATATGAGATATGATTCGCGAACTTCGCGTGCGTGGTTGCTGTTGAAATTGGATTCAATTATTGTTACCTTCAAATTATTAAATGAATGACCCGGGATTCCGACGTGACGGGACAAAGGAAGGTTAGGAAGAGACTTGGCGTGTGCCCTATGATTGTTGAACCTTAATCTAAAAGCGTTCGCCGTCTGGCCAATATATTGCAGGTGGCAGGTATTGCACTCGAGCAGGTAAACTACGTTGGCGCTGTCACAGTTAAAATTTCCCTTCAGTTTTACAGAGAAGTGCGAGGCGGTGCTAGAGGCGGTTTTTGTTTTCGTCATGTGGGGGCATACCTGACAACGAGGCTTGTTGCAGGGCCCACAACCGGTCACTGGTGAATGGCTGAGCCTCGAAGATGTCAGAATGTCGCGCAGGTTTTTGTTTCGCCTATAGACAACACGTGGTGGTTCGGAAAATATAGATGCTAGTCGAGGACTTTGATTTAATATGTTGTGATGCTTTCGAAGTATGCCAGAAACATTCGGCACAGATGCGGAGTGAGTGAGAACTAGGTTACTTGAAGGGCGTCGGTCGGCTGGCTTCCTGGAGTTAAGGAGTTCATTGCGGCTCAGCGCTCCTGCTCGGCGAATGGAATCGTCAATTAATTGGAGCGGGTACTTTTGTTTGAGCAGATCGTTTTTTAGTCCCTCACAGTTGGAAAGAAAATCTGTTTCCTTGGAGCATATCCGGCGGAAGCGGTGCGCTTGACTGTAGGGTATGCCAGTTTTCCAGTGCTTAATGTGACTACTTTGAAAATGCAAATATTGATGGGAGTCCGTCGGTTTTCGGTAAAGGGTGGTCTCTAATTTGTTCTGCGAGACAGATACCGTCACGTCGAGGAAGTTGATGCTGGTAGCGGAAAACTGGTGTGAGAAAGAAATGTTAGGGTGGACCGCGTTAAACTCGGCTATAAATCTTAGGAGATTGGATTCTCCGTGTGGCCAAATCAGAAAGACATCATCGATGAAGCGCTTGTAAAAAAATGGCTTCAAGTCGATGCTTGCAAGAAACTCCTCCTCGAGGACTGCCACGAAAATATTTGCATAATTTCGCCCTATCCTTGTGCCCATGGATGTACCACTGACTTGAACATAGTGTTTGCCATTGAACTCGAAATTGTTTAGCTCAAGAATCAATCTCAGTAATAAGGCCAATGTGGAATTCTCGACGAGCTTAGGCTCCCGTGATTCACTGTAAGCGTGGATCACCGCTTGTATTCCATCAGAGTGGGGAATATTGGTATATAGTGACGTGACGTCCATGGTGACAAGCAGACAGCCACTGGGAGTCTCAAGGTCTAATATTTCAGAGAGAAAGTGGTTGGTATCTCGTATGTATGAAGGAAAGTTGGGGGGAATTTTGTTGATTAAGTTGTCGACATAGAGGGAAATATTTTCGGTAACCGTGCCTATGCCAGATACGATTGGGCGACCAGTGACATGTGCCTTGTGAATTTTGGGCAAAAGGTAGAACCTGCCTGCTATTGGGCTGAGTGGTATCAGAGAACGCACCGTCGTTTTGTCTATTTCTTTGGCCTCCAGTAGTGCTTCGAGGTTTTCCTTGACAATTTCTTTATATTCAAAAGTTGGATCAGATTGAAGAATTTTGTAAAAGGATGTGTCGGATAATTGTCGGTCTGCTTCTTTGATGTAATCATCTCGATTCATTATCACTATTGCTCCACCTTTATCAGCGGGCTTGATTACAATTTCGTGGCGACATGCCAACTTCTCAAGTGATTCTTTCTCTTTAATTGAAAGGATGGGTCTAAAAGGCGTCTGCTTTTTATAGGCTTCAAGCACGTCATGTTGTACTGCTCTAATATATAGATCTAGACATTTATCGCGCTGAGTCGGTGGCGTCCAGTGCTTGGAGATGGGTAAAGAGCCGGCATTGTCCATGTTAGGGCGCCCATGAAAGAATTCACGCAATCTCATGTTGCGAGCGAAATTGTCTAAATCTTTAAGAAGCTGGAATTCGCTGAAACCTCCCGTTGGTGGACAAAAACTTAGGCCTTTGGATAGTGTGCGAACTTCGATCTCTGTCAGCACAACACTGGACAACTTCACTAAATTACTGGTGGGGAAGTCACTCTTCTCGGTCATTTTAGAGGATGATGGCATAGGAGGGGTAATTCAAATTGCTTCGGAGGAGGGACCATGTCGCGAGACATTTTTTTAGACTTCATCGTGGCTATTGAAGACTTTTTCTTGAGTTCAAAGACAGCTAGAGAATCAGATTCATGTTTGGTGAGAAGAGGCACCAAAGTCGATTCTTGCTCATGCACAGATTTAACTTCCGATTTGTAGTGATCTAAAACAATACTGGTTAATTCTAGAGATGCAGAAGTTAGGACATTTTTCCATCTAGCTTGGTTATGAGGGGACAATTCAGACGTAGCGGGTTCTAATTTCAACATGAGACCTTTCGGAACAGCAGATTCATTCAAATAGTGGGTGAGTGAGGTTACGTGCAATTCAAAGCGAATGCGTTTTTCTGCCAATTTTCTAGCATTTTGGAAGTTCCTAGACACGGTTAAAGGAGCAGATTTACCAGTGTCTAAGGTGGGAAGTCAATTTTGGCGGTTGCTTGTTGAGGGCTCAGCATCGCTGCTCCGAAGGTTGTAGCGGCGGGGGCTTGGCTTGGGTCTGTGCGGAGCCGACGGCTGGGGTAGACGGCCCACGGCTGGAGCCGATGGCGTGTGTCTCTGTGGAACCGATGGCGTCCTATTATGTCGGGGGGAGTCCTGGGTTGTCTGGTTCCGTGGATCAGCTTTTTACAAGCGCTTCATCGATGATGTCTTTCTGATTTGGCCACACGGAGAATCCAATCTCCTAAGATTTATAGCCGAGTTTAACGCGGTCCACCCTAACATTTCTTTTTCACACCAGTTTTCCGCTACCAGCATCAACTTCCTCGACGTGACGGTATCTGTCTCGCAGAACAAATTAGAGACCACCCTTTACCGAAAACCGACGGACTCCCATCAATATTTGCATTTTCAAAGTAGTCACATTGAGCACTGGAAAACGGGCATACCCTACAGTCAAGCGCACCGCTTCCGCCGGATATGCTCCAAGGAAACAGATTTTCTTTCCAACTGTGAGGGACTAAAAAACGATCTGCTCAAACAAAAGTACCCGCTCCAATTAATTGACGATTCCATTCGCCGAGCAGGAGCGCTGAGCCGCAATGAACTCCTTAACTCCAGGAAGCCAGCCGACCGATGCCCTTCAAGTAACCTAGTTCTCACTCACTCCGCATCTGTGCCGAATGTTTCTGGCATACTTCGAAAGCATCACAACATATTAAATCAAAGTCCTCGACTAGCATCTATATTTTCCGAACCACCACGTGTTGTCTATAGGCGAAACAAAAACCTGCGCGATATTCTGACATCTTCGAGGCTCAGCCATTCACCAGTGACCGGTTGTGGGCCCTGCAACAAGCCTCGTTGTCAGGTATGCCCCCACATGACGAAAACAAAAACCGCCTCTAGCACCGCCTCGCACTTCTCTGTAAAACTGAAGGGAAATTTTAACTGTGACAGCGCCAACGTAGTTTACCTGCTCGAGTGCAATACCTGCCACCTGCAATATATTGGCCAGACGGCGAACGCTTTTAGATTAAGGTTCAACAATCATAGGGCACACGCCAAGTATCTTCCTAACCTTCCTTTGTCCCGTCACGTCGGAATCCCGGGTCATTCATTTAATAATTTGAAGGTAACAATAATTGAATCCAATTTCAACAGCAACCACACACGCGAAGTTCGCGAATCATATCTCATATTTAAGTTCAAAACCGCATCCTCTGGGCTGAACGAAGGCGTAGGCGCGTTGACATGTTTGCCACAATAATTACTCGCCTTTCTTCCGTTCGCTTCTTGCGTGACCAATCCTCTTTTTAGGCATACCAGCGCCGGTTTATCCCTCCAGGTTCACTCAATTAGCCTCTTAGCGGCGGCTTAGCCACATAGCGCCGGCTTCACGTGACACATTCCTAAGACGAAAAGCGAAGGCGCGCTGACGCGTGCTCCCCAGTTCCTTATCTCGTTCTGCCGCTTTCACCCCGCTTCTTCTGTTGACACATTCCTAAGACGAAAAGCGAGGACGTGCTGACGCGCGTTCCCCACTTCCTTATCTCGTTCTGCCGCCTTTACTCCTTTCTCTTCGCCGCCCCCCCTTCTTCTGTTAATTCCTATGAGGAGAGGCGCCAATTTACCTCCTTCCTAGACGCCCCTTTGCATTTTTCTTTTCTCTTTGTTGTACCACTTGCCAATAACTACTTTTAAACAGGGCGCATTGCAGCGCACCTTTTCTCCCAAAAAAGAGGGAGGGCAGTGCATTCCCTCTCATGTGTATGTCTTGCGTTTTTTCTTGTTTTGCTGAATGATGACGCATGATTTCTTTCAAAGAGGGCGCACTGTAGCGCAACTTCCTCCTCTCTCCACACGCACCTATAAAAGCGTTCTGCAGTGTACTGTAAATGTTACTCCGATGAAGACTGGACCACCAGTCGAAACGTTAGTAAACATGTTTGTTTTTGTTTTTGAGACTTGCGTCGGACTCTACTTTTTGATATATATATATATATATATATATATATATATATATATATATATATATATATATATATATATATATATATAGATAATGAATGACAGCCTTCCATTGTCGCCTAAGAAAGTATCACAGTTACATGCTGCATCTTACCGGTACTCACCTACGGGGCAGAAACTTGAACGCTAACAAAGAGGGTTGAGCTTAAATTGAGGACTATTAAGCGTACAATGGAACGGAGGATGATAGGTGCAACATCAGGGTCAAGAAGAGAGCGGAGTGGATCAGGGAACAACGGCGTATTAGGGACATATTAGGAGAAATTAAGAAGAAAAAATGGATGTGGGCAGGGCATGTAATGCGAAGTCAAGATACCCGTTGGTCATTAAGGGTAACAGTGTGGATCCCTAGAGAAGGCAAGCGTGGCAGGGTGCGGCAGAAAGTTAGATGGGCAGATGCGATCAAGAAGTTTGCGGGGATAAATTGGTCGCAGTTAGCGCAGGACCGGGGTAATTGGAGAATAATGGGATATGGCCTCGAAGATATTTGTGGACGCTCATATGCGTTTGAATACACAAATAATGACACAAAATCACAAAAAGAGAGAAAACGTTTAAGCAAGTAAGAAGAAAAAAAGAAGGCGTGTTTGCTACGGAATAGCAATTGTTTAGTTCAGAATGATCATTTGGGCGTACAAGGGTGATATTTATGTACATTTGTACCAATATAGTAGGGCAACTATACTCGAAGAGTATTCTATAGACCGTTGCAAGTACACCGTCTTCCCAGCATACTATACAATGCTGTAAAAAAAGGCCCTTCGTTTAGATGCGGAGTACCTTATGACCGCTCAATGTCCGTCCGCGCCCGTGCGCATTGCATTTACAATAACAAAAGAATCACGCAGGCACCGGCCAGATTCGAGCCTCTCTCTCTTAGACCAGACAGAGTTAGTGTCAGTCGTCCTACCCATTTCGTTACGACCGCGATTGAGAGTCAAACTGCTTACAGCCTCGCCTGTGACGGTGCGGAGTACCTTAGGACCTCCCAATGTCCGTCCGGGTGCATCCGTGCGCACACCACCATCAAGCGATGATGAAGCGAAATTCGATTTGAGCCGTGAGTTGCAGTTTATTTCGGGAATAATCAAGGTGCAACTCACGGCTGAAATCGAATGACAGTCAGGTCGGAAATCGGATGTCACTCGGGGCGCAATTTCGACGTTTCGACGGGGCGCAATTTCGACTTTTTGCAATGCGCACGGGTGCGGACGGACATTGAGCGGTCATAAGGTACTCCGCATCTAAACGAAGGGCCTTTTTTACAGCATTGTATAGTATGCTGTGAAGACGGTGTACTTGCAACGGTCTATAGAATTTCGAGTCCCCGTACTCCGCACCCTCGCCATCATCCACTGAGTGGAGATGCAGCCATTTTAGAACAAAGTTACTGTGTTGCTCACGGCATAAGCTTCCGCAGTCCATGACTGGGTAACACAGACAATCGGCCTGTGTTTTCATTTATGCCGCTAAGACAGCGTTAAGCTTGTACATAAAGCACGACTGACCGGCTTCACAGTTAATGTGTTTTGAAATTACACTGAAGCACCATGGCTGTGAATGCGTGGAAGGGAAGGCTTAGGTAATTTACATGTTTAGAGAGGGGAAGTTGGGGTAGGGACTTTATGGGGGCTCTGCGGTTATTATCTCTCATCCTAAGGGGCTCCTCACTTTGACCAACGTACTGGGCTTGGTAGATGCTGCATTAGAAAAGCAGACTGTTTCTGCTTCCACAGTCATGCTCTTGCCTGAAAGAGAATGAAGACGTGATTCTGCTGACGATAGATGCCCTAATCACTATGTGGATCAGTTTGCACATTCCCTTTTTGCATTGTCATCTGGCTGTCAAATTGGGAATGTTTACCTTAGATGACGTCTGACGTTCTTCGTTCGTCTGTGCACTACGCGCGGAAGCTGAGAAAAAAAAGTTCGCGAGCTGTGGCTTTGAAGTACAAGGTTGTGGCGCTTTCTGAGAACGCTGTTCACGTCAGGAGGCTAAGCGGAACAGGTTAGAATAAGGTTTCGGGTCGTTTTCCAAGGTTCGGCTGTCGTGTCGGTTATCAGGTGGTGGCGGTTTGATTTTTCAGACTTTCTAATAGCAAAATTGATGACAGACGGTTGGTATTGTTGCCCTGTTAGGTCATTACACAGTTGTTGACAGAAAAGAAATCACCTGGTTTGGAGCATATCCTTCCGTAACACAGAGACTGTCTGTATGGCATGCCGAGCTTGGAGTGTTTAGCCTGGCTGCTTGTCAAATCTAAGTATTGATGTCGATCAGCTGGCTTCCTGTACAGTGAGGTCACAAGCTTGTTGGCCGATATTCTGACTGAAACATCGAGAAAGTGAATGACATATGAGGAACATGAATGGGAGAATGAAATTTTCTCGTGAGTGTCGTTTAAAGCGGTGCTGAACTGTTTATTTTCGCTTCCCCGTAGCACCAAATGAGAAACATATTGTCGTAGAACCTTCAATTCAAAGAAAGTGAGACTTTGCGCTGCTTAGAAGTTCAGGTTCTAATGTGCCCATTGAAATATTGGCATAGTTGCGCCTCTTAATGTACTCATCGAGGTACCTTTTATTTGCACAAAATGCTTACTGTCCAATGCAAAGTTGTTGAGCTCAATAACAAGCATTAGAAGTACGTCGAGGGTTTCACCATCGATTGGATAGTTTTGCGAAGAAATATTGTATCCCTGGATGAGAGATCCGATTCCATCCAGGTCTGAAATATTTGTATATAAGGAGGTGACGCCGAGAGTGATTATCAGATTCTCTGCCGTTTTAACTAGATTCATAATGTCGTCCAGAAATTGGTTTGTATCTTTGACATACAAGGGCAGTGTTTAAGTCTAATTAAAGTATGATTAAGCTATCGATAAATCTTGAGATCGTTTCTATTATCGTCCCTGTACCTACGATGATGGTTCTGCCTCGATTCCCTGCCTTATGTATGTTAGGTAACGAATAAAATCCCTGAGCCATTGGACTGAACACTTGAAGTGATGCTGCAATTTTTACGATATTTTTTTGTTTTTGACAAGTGGTTCAGAATCTGCTGTAGCTTATTCTAAAATAGGAAGTCGGATCGTTGTCGACTGGCTTGTAGAATGAAGTATTGCCCAGCTGTCTTTCTGCCTTAACAATGTTGTCCTGCTTATTCATAACAAATGCGCTCCCTTCGTCAAATTACCTTTCGCTTTAGTAGGACGTCCAGCAGGGAGCAGGCGTCATTGATTTTTGCGACGGGTTGCGAGATGAACCCTGGTGTTTCTTTCCGTTCTGTTTGTAAGGCAACGCCAGGCATAATCCCGCAATCCGACGCGAACATCTACGAACGTGGACGCTGCTGAACATCGTAGCAAAGGCAACAACGTCCATAGTGCCACATGTCCGCACCAACGTAGTGGCCAAACTGTCGCCTGAGAGGCCTTCAAGCGGAATCGCGCCCTTTTGAACATCATCGCTCGCACTTCCCTAACGTCGAGGCGGTGTATGCTAGCCTTATTCTGCCGCGCTCCATCTATGCGTGCCAAGGTGGAATGGACCACCGCTTCATGTAGAACTACAAGAGGAAGGCGTCCTGTTTAAACAGACTTCTTCGACTACATTGCAAGCCAACTAGGGGCCTCCTCTTGCTCAACCACGGCTTCCAGTGGCTCCCGTCGGCTCGGGTGCTCGCAGCTGACTGGCTCCGTCCAAGCTTCACATGTGTGGCGATCATGCTGACCTGCTCCAGACATTGCATCGAGGATATACATGCGGAGACGACACATGGCACGAGCCCACTCAAGGCCAGGCATGAGCTGAACTGGGCCCAAACGACACACCACCAGCAGCACGGGCCGTCGTAGAACCGGCACCACAAGGTTCCCTGTAGGCTTCATCGGAGCCACGGTACAATATGAAAGCAGTGCAGAAAAATGGCCTAGAATCTGGTGACCCCTGAGTTCAGAGCATGCGAACAATGTCAAAAACATCTTTGAAGGCCAGAAAGATTGTTGAAGAGCCAGGGACATACCAGTGCCATCACGCTACTCTAATTATGTATCGCAGGTGTGACGTAGTTTCAAATGGGCTTTGAAATTACTTTAAAATCATCCACCTCCGACATGCCCTAAGAGCCTATGCTTAGGTGGGAGCATTGCTCACACGAAGCATCCATGCAACTTATAAACATTTTTATTAACTACAACAATTTATAATTAGAGGACTTCCTTTGTAAGGAACTAAAGATGGCTCACCAGACAGATTTGACGCCTCATCAAATGGCCTTTTAGATGTGTTTGGAGAAAACGCCAGGTACCGTAATTACCCGATTCTAACGCGCACCCGATTTTCCAGGCAAAAAAAAACGAAAAAACTTGCACCTCCGATTGTAACGCGCAAGAGACTTTGTGAGCATGAAAAACGAATGCGAGAGAAACGGGCGATTTATTTACCGAAGTAATCTCACTCATCTCACACCTCGCCACTCTCCGAGAGCTCCTTGTCGCCTTCCGCTGACCGCAACATCTCGTCATTGGTGCCGTCAAGCGCGTTCGCGATGCCACACTTCTGAACGAACGTTCAACCATGTTCGATGGGACCGTGGCCCACGCCTCACACGCCCATCGCGCGAGCTTCTCCAGAGGCGTGCGCTTCAGCCAACCACTCGTTGTGAACGCGTGGGAGCCGCTCGTAGGCCGTGGAAGCGGCGCACCTTCGTTGCTGCTGCTGCCATTGGTGCTATCAAGCGCGCAAGTGGAATAATTTGATGACTTGTGTGAACGCCGACAGAAAAGCTTAGGTGCCTAGATGTAAAAAATTGTAAAAAATTGTAAAAAATTGTAAAAAAGCTTTGGCGCCATCTTGAGATGGCGATAGCGATGAGTGGAACAAAATTTTAGCTGTTTCTTCAGTTTCGGTTTCGTATCCGATTCTAACGCGCATGCGATTTTTCGCCCTATTTTTCCGGAAAAAAGGTGCGCGTAAGAATCGGGTAATTACGGTAACACTGAGAAAACAAATAAAGCTACTTCGGGATGGCGATAATTTGCCTGCTGAAGAAGTTGACAGATCTGTTTTTTCGTACTATTAAAAACACGGAAAGCGCTCCCCTTTTTCAATACTTTGCAAACAGAGACAGCGTTCCTGAAAAGAGCAACCCACAGCTCTGAGGTCGCCATATATTGAACCTTGCCGACACCGCACTATCTGATGAGCAACAACGTGTGCTATTAATAGGACTGTATTTGTGACCTGCAACATATTTAATAGACATATTCCAACTCTGTGGGGATCTAGAGAAGTTCTCCCGGACAGGTCGGGTAAGCGAATACTATGTGGCAAAGCAAATCCCTATCTGAATGCTAGGATGCCATGACTACTTCATTGAACCTCGTTCCAACGTAGGGACATATGCTTAGACATCTACATCAAGGCAGTGCAACATGACTTTCTCTCTGAATGTAGGGGTCGATCCCCTCAACAAAAAAAAATTCTCCAAGAAAGAGAAGGCATTGGAAGATGTAACAGGATGCTCGGACATAATAATTAAACCCGTCGGTAAAGGTTTTGCGATTGTTTTTATTAATGATAAGCTGGACTACAGTGCTGAGGCGGGAATACGGCTGAGCAATTCTTCTTTCTATAAGCCAAGCGACACCATTGAGACTCCTTAAGTGCAATAGGCAGCGAATTCAGGCGGGCCCATCATCGTCGGTATAAAGAGTGTAACGTAAATGATGTCTAGTTTTTACGATGGCTTAATTATAAATTCATCGAACACTGCCCTCCTATTCGAAATATACAAACCAATTTCTGTCTGACATCATGGCTCTTGTTATACTGAAAGATAGCCCGCTAGTCCAACTTGGCATAGCCTTTCTCTATACAAGTATTCATCACTCGTACGGAATCAGATCGGTCATTCAGGCGCATGATAATGCCCGCGAAGAGAACCCAATTGATGAGCAAACTCTTGGCGTACTTGTGAAGCTTGTTCTGTAGCTGAAAAACTTTGAATTCGACAATAGGCGTTACGTGCAAACCTATGAAACCTCTATCGAACACACGTAGTACCGAACTATGCCAATATTTTTATGGTCACAGCAGAGCGGGAATTCATAAGCAGCGCACAGCATCATTTTAATTGAAGGTTGATCAACAATATTTTTCAGATTTTTTGCCTCGCGAAAGTGGAACAAAAAAATTAATCACTGCGGTGCTCAAGAGAACACTTCATTCACCCATTCGTATTCGCTATGTGTCATTACTTTCCCGATATTTAACCAATATGCGCCAGAAAGTTTGTTTCCTCATTTTACATGAAGATTTTAAAACTGCGTTTTAAAACCCACCACGCTTAATACTCCAAACTCGGCATAACATACAGTCAGTCACTGTTTTTCAGAAGGATATGTTCCGAGCCAGCTCATTTTTCTGTCAACAACAATGTAATAACCGCCGCGGCGGCTCAGCGGATGAGGCGTTTGCTGCTCAGCACGAGTTCGCGGGTTCGATTCCGGCTACGGCGGCCGCTTCTCTGATGGAGGCAAAAAGCAAAAATGCCCGTGTGTACGATATTTCGGCGCATGTTCAAGATCCCCAGGTGGTCAAAATTAATACGAAGCCTTCCACGACGGCGCGTCATCACCTGCGTTGCGTGGGCGCGTTAAACCGAACAATCAATCAATCAATCAATCAATCAATCAATCAATCAATCAATCAATCAATCAATCAATGAACAACTAAGTAATGACCTAACACGGCAACAATACCAATCGTCGGTCATCAATGATGCTATTAGGAAGAATAAAAAGGAGGACCGCCGCCACCTGATAACCAACACAACAGCCGAATCCTCGTAAACTACCCCGAACCGTACTCCAACCTATTCCTCTTCGTCTCCTAACCAGAAACAGCATACTCAGAAAGCACAACAAAATTCTACTTGAACGCAACCGGTTGCGAAATGTTTTAACCGAGCCTCCCCACGTCGTGTACAGACGTGCGAGGAACATAAGAGATATTGCAACATCGGATAAAGTAAACATGCTCAAGGTTACTTGCAGCGGACCTTGCAAAGAGGCTAGCTCGAACACGTGCTTTATTATGACTAGCGGCTCCGTCGCTAGCAACACCACGGCTTCATCCTCTTTCCAGATAAGAGGAAACTTTGGTTGTGCTAGCAAGAACATTGTATTCCTTCTTGAATGCACCATATGGCACGCCCAAAAACGTTGGTGAAGCTGCGAAGCCGTTTAGGACCAGAATTAAGAACAACTGAGTACACATTTTCTCGCTACCACACCTCCGCCTCTCTAAACATGAAATAATCTAGGCCACACCTTCCACGCATTCACAGCCATGGGCCTTCAGACCAATTTAGACACACATTATGACCATGAAGCCCGTGAATCGTACCTTATTTACAAGATGAACAATGTCTGCAGCAGCGTAAATTAAAAAAACAACCGGCCGATTGTCATGCTGTGTAGTCATGCATCAGAGAAGGCTGATGCCGCCGGTAAGTGAGTAACATTGTTCTATAAGAAAACATTTTTTTATCTGTGTATAGTATACTGTGTATATGGTGTACTTTCTACTGTGCATAGTGTACTGTTTGTGTATAGTTGTCCTACCGTGTAGGTACAAATGTACTCATACCTCACTATTGCACCCCCTTTTGATCTTTTTGGTCTGAGCAATTGCTATCGCGCAGCAAAAAACACCTTCATTTTTTCCTTCCTCCTTCTGTGCTCTTTCTTTCTTTTTTGGATTTTTGTGTCCCTACCGGTGTATGCACACAGATATGATCTTTCACCAATTTCTTGGAGTGCGTCATATGGCACTCTTTATCTTCTTTTTTTTAACTATGATGTAGCTTGATATCCATTTAATTTTCTGTGGAAGTGGAGCTTGCTGGGCCAGTTGGTACGTATTACGGATGGGAATCCAGCGAGAAAAAACGCAAAATACGTAAAAGTTCAGCGTTGTGTTGAATAGTTGTATTGTGTTGTCAGACACGCCTTTAAATAATTTTAAGCAAAATATTTTATCCGGAAGGGCTCAGCTTAAAAATAATAGGTTGAGAACAGCGTTCATCCTGATGGCACCATGGGCCATTACATTCGGGCCAAAAGGCTACATTAGAACCAGAAGTCGTTACGTTTTCTGCACATATGAGTTTCAATTGCTATCACGCTTAAGGGAGGTAAGTTGACCCCGGGGTATTAAAATCACTCATCCAAAAGACGTACTGCACTGATTTGGAGCCATGACATGGGTATTTAAAATTAGGAATGTTTCAACATTTCAGGTTGAAAGCCGATAGAAAACGGTAGCGACAATAGCATACTGTCACCGATATGGCGATGGATCTTAGTGGATTAAGGTTTATGAATTGGCTTTATGACCACGAACTCAATGGGTCCTAAAACAGCGGCCGCGCGCTTGCCAAGAGCGAACGACGTCATCTTTGTCCGTCACTCGATGATGATTCCGATGGTCGACTGATGATGATGACGTGGCTGAGCTCAGGAACAGATGATAGGGGGTGTCGAGTGTTCGCCGTGTCAATAAATACTAATGATTGCGGCATTACCACCCTCTTCAAGAAAACATCGTCCCAATGCCGGTGGATAGGTAAACTCCAATGCGTTAGTCTGGAAGTGACGGCTGGAATACAAGGGATGAACATAGGGTTTGAGGCGCACAACACGTACACCATCCTGACTTATATTTAGTTGAAATAAAAAACGCACTGTGCCCGGTAGTACCTCGTAGTTAACATCAGTGATACGGTGCAGTATTGTATACGGCTCGAAATAGCCCTTGAGGAGCCTTTCGCTAAGCCCACGGCGTTGAACGGGAGTCGCGTCCCCTGCCTCATCCTCCGGAATAAAGTGTACGTCACGATTGTGAAGGTCGTAGTGAGCAGCCTCGAGTGACTGTTGAATGAAAATTCGGATTCTGGCTACTTTCTGGGCCTCCTCTGCGCGCTGACACTAGGCTATCGTTGTCGTGGGCATTATTATTTTGCAGGAGGGGCTGCATCGCATCCAGCAAAGTGGTTACTTGCCGGCCGGGAAGTAGGTGAAACGGAGAAAACCCAATTGTCTCCTGGACGGCACTATTGTACGCGAAGGTTAGAAAAGGTAAAAGCTCGTCCCATCTTCCATGCTCCACGTCGACGTACATCGCCATCATGTCTTTGTCTTGTTCAGGCGCTCTGCCAATCCATTTGTTTGCGGGTTGTATGCTGTAATTCTACGATTACTGGTGTGACTTGGGGGCAGAATGTGTTGCGTTAGTTGGGCTGTAAACTCGGAACCGCGGTCGGTGATGAGGCCCTCTGGTGCGCCGTGTCGCAGAACAATGTGCTGGAGAAAGAAAGCAGCTACTTCCGACGTGGTTCCGAATAAAAGGGGTGGAAGGGCTTGGGTTTTGCGTATATTGTAAGATAATTTGTTGCTACAACTACCAACGATTACGGGCGTTTGACAAAAGAAAAGTACCTAGCATCCACTCGCAATTACTGGAATGGGGCCATCGGTGGTTCAATCGATTGAAGAAGTCCGGCTCGGCGTGTCGGGGGCCTCTTTAGCCGCTCGTTTTCAGGGCACGTTCGGTTGTAATAACGTACAACTTTGGGAAGATGAGCCCCTTAGTACTTTTCCCTTAGTTGCGCTAGTGTACGGCTATAACCAAGGTGTCCCCAAGTAGGATCATCGTGACAACTGTCAAAAATCTCCTTACGCAGTTTGTCCGGCATGACTAGGAGCCACGAGCGGCAACAGCCGATAGGTTATTTGTGTAGAGGACATTGTCCCGAATAGTGAGCGCGTGCACCACACGTTGGAAGGCTCTAGAGACAGCAGCTTATTGGTCGTCCAAGTAGGCGATAACCTGCCGGAGCTCAGGGTCGCTCCGTTGACGTGTCACCATGTACGCAATGCTGACTGCTCCTGAGAAGGCGTCATCATCGTCGTCCGTAACAGCCTGTCCACACTCCATGGCAGCCCGAGAGCACTTGGCTTGTGCTTAAACTTGTACGCAATAGTGACGTCGAATTCTTCTACCCTTAGGCTCCACAATGCAGGGCGGCCAGCCGCTCGTAAAAAAAGGGTGGAACTTACTGATAGCCAAAAAATATGGCGATGCACTCTGTATCAGTAGTGGAGTAATTGCTTTCCGCCCTAGAGAGCACGCGGCTCGCATAGGCAATGGCTCGATCAGCGCCATCCTAGTTTTGAATGAGTACTGCAAGAAGCCCCCTGTTGCTAACGTCAATGTGAATTTCTGTCGCCGCCTCCTGGTCGACGTGCCCCAAAAGGGGTGTTATCTGTATCGCTTCTTTGAGTTCTTCAAAACCCCGCTGTTGCTCATGCTTCCATTCAAACGGAACGCTTTCCTTTGCGAGGGGGGTTGGTGGGGCCAGGGTGTGGGAAAGTTTCCAATGAAACCTCGGTAGTAGGCGCAAAGGCTCGGGAACCTTCTGATCGCCTTCTTGTCTGGTGGCCGTCGGAGAATGCTCACTGGAGCAGTCTGCTCTGTGTCAGCGTGTACTCTTTGGTTGCTGACTAAATTGCCAAGCCATTTGAGCTGGCCGGAAGCAAATAGGAATTTCTTGGGATTTAGTGTTAATCAAACGTTTTCAGAGTTTAGAGCACGGCTCTCAGCCAGTGTAAGTGCTCCTTGAATGTGCAAACAAAATAATGAGGTCCTCAAGGTAACCAAGACAAGTGTGCCATTTCTCGTATCGCACATTGCCGCCAGCTCGCTTGGATGCGCAGTCAAGCCAGTCAATAGGATCGGAAACAGCGCTATGACGCTGCTGGTAGATCTCCTCATCGATGAAGTCTTGGTCTGAACAACGGTTCGATTTCCAGGCCTCGTCGAGAAATTTTCCACCGCTTCCTGGGCCCTTACAAGATTCTTGATGTGACCTCACTCGTCGAGTATCGCGTCAACCCTGTTTGCGCAACTCTGGAGAACCGCCGTCGTGGTACAGAGATCATGCACGTGTCCCGAGTTAAGAACTTCCCTTGCAGTGATCCAGCCTAACCGGGGGTCAGATGGTCGCTATTTCCAGGAGGGAAAATTAGTGTGACCTGGGCGGCTGCAGCTTGTCTGTCACCGTAGGTAGCAATAGCTCACCATCATCACCACAGCCCAAGGCCACAACTTCTTCATTCCTTGTAGTACATACTCATCATGATCGACGATCCC
Organism: Haemaphysalis longicornis; assembly: GCF_048455015.1. Taxonomy (NCBI): domain Eukaryota; kingdom Metazoa; phylum Arthropoda; class Arachnida; order Ixodida; family Ixodidae; genus Haemaphysalis; species Haemaphysalis longicornis. Next base: position 68,506,383 of record NW_027526225.1, on the reverse strand, counting down.
GCCTTATCGCGTATCATGAGTGCTTGGGCTTGATCTCGATATCGGGCTTCTTCCGACTCGCCTCCGAATAAAGGAGCTACGATGCAACGGTCTTGTCGGCCTCACGACTACTCGAGCTGCAGGGACCCTCTTTTTAACCCCCGGACCTTCTCTTTAACCCCCCAGAGTCTACGACATGCCGAGAGTGGTCTACCTCCGTTGAACCCTCTTAGGCTCCGTATGGTTCTAAGACTAACAGAACAGAGGCCCTCGCTATGGATTTAGCGAATGAGAATGGGAAATGATGCGCGCATTGAATTAAGACGGAAAAATGAGTTGGCAGTAAACAAAGCCTCGGAAAGCTAAGGGGACAATGTGGTAGGTCATTACACCGATAAAAAATTTGGAAAGACAGAAAGGAACGGGAGAAAAAGTGCCCACCGGGTGGGATCCGAACCTAAGACCTTTAGAATACGAGTCTGGTGCCATGACCACTACGCTACCGGCGCGGCTGTTTCCCATCAACTTTTTCGTGTACTTTTTGTTAAGGTCTTGTTTTTTCCTGTGCTTCGGGATCGTACCCAGGGAAACTCGGTCTACTCGGGGTGAAGGAGACCTTCTTTTTAACCCCCGGGCCGTGACTCGAGTGTCTACCACATGCAGAGAGTGGTCGACCGGCGTTGAACCCTCTTAGGCTTCCTATGGTTCCAAGACTGCCAGAACCGAGGCCCTCGGTATGCATGTAGCGAATGAGAATGGGAAATGATGGACTCGTTGAATTAAGACGGAAATATGAGTTGGCAGTCAAGAAAGCGTCGGAAAGCAAAGGGCACAATGTGGTAGGTCATTGAAACAGATAAAGAATGTGGAAAGACAGAACGAAAAAGGGGAAAAAATGTCCACCGGGTGGGATCCGAACCTAAGACCTCCAGAATACGCGCCTGGTGCAATGACCACTACGCTACCGGCGGGGCTGTTTCCCATCCATATTCTGGGGTATCTTTGTTAAGGTATTTTCTTTTTCCTTAACATAATTACCCTAATATAAATTCCCGGCGTTTCTATACAAAGACCCGACAGTAAAAAAAGAAATGAAACAGGGGCGAAAAGGTCATAAAGATAACAGAACACAGGTGCACGCACATGACGCGCACCTGGATGTCCACATCTGGCCGGCGCAAGGCGGCCTGGGAAAACCCCGCGGCGGTGAGCAATGAATATTACAAAACAGGAATCAGACGCTCGGACGCTCAAATAGATTAGGAGGTGAGTCTATCAAAGCTAATAATGGTACCGCAGCCTTCTACCCAGAAGTTGATGTCGAGACTTGCTGGTCACATTTGGCCAAAAGACACGGTGCTAAGAAACGCGGTGCTAGCCCACAACTAAAACCGGCTACTGGTTGCCGTCAACTTAACGGAGAAGATTCTCAAGGAAAATAAAAAAGCAGGCATAACACTATTCTGACAAATCCAGAATTCCAGCTTATGAATCAGAAAGAGAGAGGAGAGGAGGAAGCCAAAGCCGGAAGTTTAATCGAATGAAAGGCACGTCAGTTTCCCATTAGGTCAGTTGCCATAAACTTATAGATAAAAAGGTCTCCAAAAGCTCGCGATGGTGTAGTGTGAAAATGTGATTGTGAAGACTAGATTAAAGAATTTTGTCCCTCAGCGCTTCAAATTAATGACCTCCCTGATGGAGGCAAACAGGAGCAGATTTTCGCATGAGAGTGGCGATTGTTAAACCTCAAACGGAAGGGTGTTTCAGTCCGGCCGATGTATTGTTTGCCGGAGAGAGTGCATTACAGCAGCTATACGACTTTGCAAAAGTCACAGTTTAAGATCCCTTTTACATTACCATAATAATTTGAAGCTTTGCTTGAGGCGCGCTGTGTGATGGCCATTTGTGGGCATGCCTTACACCGTTGTTCATTACAGGGCATGGAACCAGTAGTCTGGGGTCGGCTGGCCAATGAAGAAGAAGGTCCCCTTCACCCCGAGAAGTCAGGGTGGCGCTGGCTACCACCCCCATGCACAGGAAAAAATTACATTGACATAAATACCCCAGAAAGCGGGGGGAGGGAGGGGGGAATCGCCCCGCCGGTAGCATAGTGGTTATCGCACCAGACTGGTATTCTGGACGTCGTGGGTTCGGATCCCACCTGGCAGGCGTTTTTTCTTCGCTTTCGTTCTTCCTTTCCAAATTCTTTATCTGTTTCAATGACCTGCATAGCGAGGGCCTCTGTTCTGGCAGTCTTGGTGCCATAGGGAGCTTAAGAGCGTTCAACGCTGGTTGACCACTCTCGACATGTCGTAGACACTCGAGTCACGGCGCGGGGATTAAAAAGAAGGTCCCCTTCCCCCCGAGAAGTCAGAGTGGCGCTGGCTACCACCCCCAAGCACAGGAAAAAATTACATTGACAAAAATACCCCAGAAAGCGAGGGGGAAAATCGCACCGCCGTTAGCGTAGTGGTTATCGCACCAGACCGGTATTCTGGAGGTCGTGGGTTCGCTTCCCACCTGGCGGGCATTTTTTCTCCGCTTTCTTTCTTTCTTTCCAAATTCTTTATCTGTTTCAATGACCTACCACAACCTCCCCTTTGCTTTCCGAGGTTTTCTTCACTGCCAACCCTTATTTCTGTGTTATTTGTACGAGTCCCTCATTTCCTATTCTGATTCGCTACATGCATAGCGAGGGCCTCTGTTCTGGCAGTCTTGGTGCCATAGGGAGCTTAAGAGGGTTGAACGCTGGTTGACCATTCTCGACATGTCGTAGACACTCGAGTCACGGCGCGGTGATTAAAAAGAAGGTCCCCTTCACAACTAGAAGTCAGAGTGGCGCTGGCTACCACCCCCAAGCACAGGAAAAAATTACATTGACATAAATACCCCAGAATGCGGGGGGGAAAATCGCCCCGCCGGTAGCGTAGTGGTCATCGCACCAGACCAGTATTCTGGAGGTCGTGGGTTCGGATCCCCCCAGGCGGGAATTTTTTCTCCGCTTTCTTTCTTTCCTTCCAAATTCTTTATCTGTTTCAATGACCTACCACAACCTCCCCTTTGCCTTTGCTTTCCGAGGTTTTCTGGAATGCCAGCCCCTATTTCTGTGTTATTTCTACGAGCCCCTGATTTCCTATATATATATATATGTATATATATATATATATATACATATGTATATATATATACATATGTATATATATATATATAAATATATATATATATATATATATATATATATATATATATATATATATATATATATATATATATATATATATATATATATATATATATATTTCAGTTACAGTTTTCTCGTTTTGAAAATACAGTGTGTAAAAATACATATACAGAAAGGGGTCCCAGAGTTATAAACTGTAATGGGACCCTATACATTCGCTAAAAATGGGATTCGCTATATATATATAGAGAGAGAATCACAAAGTGGGAAATGAGGGGCTCCGCGAAATAAGACAGAAAATAAGGGTTGGCAGTCAAGAAAACCACGGAAAGCAAAGGGGAGAATGTGGTGGGTCATAGAAAGAGATGAAGAATTTTTTTAGTCGAAAAGAAAGTGGTGAAAAAATGCCATCCGGGTGGTATCCGAGCCCGCGACCTCCAGAATACCGGTCTGGTGCGATAACCACTACACTACCAGCGGGGCTGTTTCCCCAGCACTTTCTCGGGTATTTATGTTCAGGTATTTTTGTTTCCTGCACTTGGGGGTGGTAGCCAGCGCCACTCGGACTACTCGGGGTGAAGCAAGGTGCTGTTACTTCCTTCCCATCGCCAGCTAGCAACACGCGAGCCAGAGCTTCTTTGCACGAGGGCGACGAGAAGGCGTACGCTCCTCAGTTCGGGTCTCTCGAGTTTTCAGAGTCTTCCACCGGCTCTTCGGCCTATCTTCTCGTGCACACATTAACCTCCTTGGTGTGAAGGGACCTTCTCACCCGGCGGGCATTTTGTCACCACTTTCTTTTCGACTAAAAAAATTCTTCATCTCTTTCTATGACCCACCACAACCTCCCCTTTGCTTTCCGATGTTTTCTTGACTGCCAACCCTTATTTTCTGTCTTATTTCACGGAGGCCCTCATTTCCCATTTTCTGATTCGCTACATGCTTAGCGAGGGCCTCTGTTCTGGCAGTCTTGGTGCCAAAGGGAGGGCCCTCATTTCCCATTTTCTGATTCGCTACATGCTTAGCGAGGGCCTCTGTTCTGGCAGTCTTGGTGCCAAAGGGAGCTTAAGAGGGTTCAACGCTGGTCGACCACTCTCGACATGTCGTAGACACTCGAGTCACGGCCCGGGAGTTTAAAAGAAGGTCCCCTTCCCCCCGAGTAGTCCGAGTGGCGCTGGCCACCACCCCCAAGTGCAGGAAACAAAAATACCTTAACATAGGTACCCGAGAAAGTGCTGGCGAAACAGCCCCGCCGGTAGCATAGTGGTTATCGCAGCAGACCGGTATTTTGGAGGTCGTGGGTTCGGATCCCACCCGGCGGGCATTTTTTCACCACTTTCTTTTCGACTAAAAAAATTCTTCATCTCTTTCTATCACCCACCACAACCTCCCCGTTGCTTTCGAATGTTTTCTTGACTACCAACCTTTATTATATATATATATATATATATATATATATATATATATATATATATATATATATATATATATATATATATATATATATATATATATATATATATATATATATATATATATATATATATATGTATATACAGTCAAACCCGGTTATAACGAACTGCAATATGCGCCACGATTAGTTCGATATAGCCAAACCCGCCTAAAATGAATTTATTGTGACGAGTTCGCAATACAAGGGAATCCCCTTGATATCCCCGCATGCAGAAACGAACAAAATAAAGAATGTCATTACCATACACATAGCAATAAATTTATTGCAAATAATAGTTACTTTCCGCCGTAACGCCTTAACTGTCTACTCCGAAAAAAAGCGGTGATTTTTGTTTTCCCTTTCGTATTGGCAGCGTCAAGTAGCACAGCATTCTTTACACGAGACATTGTTGGCTCCAGTTCGAGTCCGTGTCCTTCAATATCGAAGAAACATTGGCGGAGGACATCGACTGATGAAAGGACTTCATTAAGCGTCGGATGGCTTTCATTCGCATCATCCTCTGCCTGCTCGGTGCTTTTCATCAGCATTACGACGGTGCTGCTGACGGTGTCCGCGTCTGAGGGGCTTACAGTGACGGCAACGTCGTCGTCGACACTCACGAAATCTTCGAAGGACACTGCCTTCGTCACAGCACCGGGAAAGTTGGCGAGCTGCCGCCTTGGTCCAGACTCACTGACTGGGCGGGTTCCGTCATGAGTTCCGCGCGTAAGAAACAGTTACGGAAAGTGTCGGGCGTCATGTCACTCCATACGATGCGCAATGTCTCAGTCGGGGCCTTTGCTCAGAAGTCGCGACCGTTCAAAATCTCAATCGCCGCTCCGATACCATGCATTTTCGCGGTCATTCAGGCACCCTCAGTTCGATATAACAGATGTGAAGTTCGTTATAAGGAATGTGTTTCGCGTGTATTTTTGTAACTGATTTATTTTTGTTCGATATAAAGCATAATTCAATATATCCGGGTTCGTTATATTCGGGTTTTACTGTTTATATATATGTATATATATATTTATATATATATATATATATATATATATATATATATATATATATATATATATATATATATATATATATATATATATATATATATATATATATATATATATATATATATATATATATATATATATATAGGTGTGTGTGTGTGAGAGAGAGAGAGAGCTTGTCTGCTTTTGTAAGGATGCTCTGTTTCGATCATCTGCCCCCACCGTGTCCATGATTATAGCCAGAAAAAAATTTCACCTGCCATTTATTGTCCATCGCGGCCGAAGTTGATCGAGGGTCAGCCAAGCTGACCCATTATAAACCAAATGTTATGAATAGCTGGAGATTGGACGTTAGAGTACTCAAATATTTCTAACTACCTGATGGGTAAGCCGTCCCTTACAGGTTAGAGAAGCCGAAATGGTTGGTTTGAAATTATCGCAAGGGGAAGCCAGTATTTTGCGCGACTATATATGTTTTCCGATGCTATTGTAGTATGTGGTTGAGCGTCTGTTATCATTAGGACCGCCCCGATAAAATTTGTAGAACTTGCCTCGAAGGCAGCGCGCTCATCCTATGGGTGGTAATGACGTGGGCACCGCAACGATACTGCCCAGTGGCGCACGTTGCCCTGTCAATATTTATATTGTCATCATATTGTCTTTGCTACAGTTTCTTCTTTAGATAACTATGACTGCAAGAGGTGATAAGTAATGGATGTTGTCAATCCTATTATACGCTATTAGTTAGAGCGTGCCTTGATATTCACCTAATTGCAACCTCTCTATTAAAAGGCCCTGAAAGGCGTTTTGAGCACACTAAATGAAGTAGCGCAATCGTTAGGTTGGGTCGTCAAAGTCATCTGTGCCAAGTATTACTATTTTACGCGCAGCAGTAAGCTCACAGTTTTGTTGCAAAGTTTGTCGCTTTTTTCTCACCCTTTCCTTCGTGTTTTTGGACGCCGCCATCTTCACATGTCTACATCATCGATTCCCAGATGTTCGTCATGAGCTAGACATCCTGCAATTGGGCGCCTTTTTCACGCACATCCGGTAAAGAGATGAGTCGTCTGCTCAGCGTCGACTCGCCGGCTGATCTGCCACCGGAGTGCCGGAGTGCTTGGACATTTTTCGACAAATGAAACAAGTGTAAACAAACGCTTAACCGTTTGTATTAAATGCAAAACGGCCATAACACGACATGGATATTCTCTTACCTGAGTACGTTCCATAAAGAAAGCGTTGAAACCCCGTGGCACTTCTTTCGTGAAATCGCAGAGAACGCACTGAGCCGAATGCCCGGGTTTGGACACATACATTTTATTCAACTTCAAAACAATCCAGATACGCGTTTCGAACGAAGACAACGTCACAGCATGCGTTGCAAGTCTGAACCGCTATTGACAGACGATAGGTTTCCTCCTCCTGCCCGTCGTAAATTCGGCACTCCCCTCGCGCGCGGTTTGCGGGGACGAACAGCAAGTCACTTAACCCTGCGCACAAGCCGAGATGGCTTTCAGCCACGCACACTGCACACACCCCATGCGAGGTTGAGTCGTACGTCGCCCGAGAAAGATAATCCAGGCCGTGGGCAGCACTATCCACCCGCAGAAGCACAACGTCGCATTTCATCGCGAAACAAAGGCGTCCACAACACACACACCATCGCCTCCTGTAATATCAAACGCATCTCGCACTTCCCAATGGGAATGAGTGGTGCGCCTGCAGTGCCCACATGTCGCGAGGTGGGGCCCCGAGCTGAACAGGGATCACGCAACCGTAAGTGACTTTTGGAGCGGTTTGTGCCTTGTTGCCAAGCACCCGATGTTTGACATTGTCAAAGAAATTGCGCTCGCTCCAGCGCTAGAAAGTTCAGAGCCGCGCCAGAGCATATTTTGCCAACGTTGCCGCTCTCCACCACGCGTCGCCCCAAGCTGAACTGGTCACATGATTGAAGCGTTTTGTGCACGGGTTCTGTATCGGTTTAAAATGTCTTTTTCACATGCCGCCGGCAGGAATTACCGCCGCCGCAAAATAAGACCCGGCACCAGCGGGGCCACATCTGATACGGCGCTTTTTGGATAAACAGTGCGCGGTGCATGAAAATGACCGAGCGCACGATCCTCCCCGAGCGGGTGCGAGTTCGCCGCCGATAAAAAGTCGCGTGCCGCCGATAGCAACTCCAGCAACGTACAGCGCGAAAGGGCATGGCCAGGCCGCCGCACAAATGCAGCCAGATTTTTTGTTCGCTTTTCCAGCCTTGAGCGGAGTGCGGGATTCATGGTGTCAACAAAGTTTGCCCGTAGCAGACTGCAGTCTAGGAGCGCCATAGCGGAAGTACGTCATCGCTGAGGAGCGCAACATCATGGAAGGGAAGGTTGGCGCGCCGTCAACAGCGAAAGGAGGAGGAAACGCGGCGCGACGATAATGCGCGGTTTTTGATTTACGATTTCTCAGCTAATACTCATCGCTTTAACAAATTTCTTGCGGGAGGAGATTGCTGATCCATTGCTTTATTTGGTTACATGTACATCCACGCATCGGCGGAAGGTATTTCAGGATCCCTTTAACAACCCCAGATTTTCCAAGCCCTCGGCAGTTAGAATTATCTAGGTTCTTTGTTCAGCTAGAATAAGTGAACTGTATTGCTCTAAGAGTCCCGTTTCACGAAAAGCATAGATTTCGTTCCACCAAGAGCCAAATGTATGCTAATTTGTTTTCCACATAAATATATTAGTTTTTGCTAATAGCTTCACATAAAACTGGAGTCATTCTGGGCATGCATGGTTTATCCGTTGAGATGTCGGCAATTTTGAAGGCCATAGTGACCTGAATTTCGACCAACCTATTTAACTCAGATTTAACTCAACCTATTTACCTCAACCTATTTAACCGGCTCAGATAAGATGAAGAAAAATAAAGCCAACTGGAAATACCTTGGCATCCACCCATTACGAACACTACGTGACACAGTACGCTTTTGATAAGCACTTACGTACTCCGTTCTCGCAGCAATTTAAATGTCTACACTTAAACGACGATCCATTTGGAACAAATCAGTCGACTTGAATCTTTTCCTAAACCAAATAAAGCCATCATTTGATGTTCTTATGTTAACCGAGACATGGTCCACACAACAATCCGAAGTCTTTTGTAGACCATCCTATCACACTTTCTATCTGAATCGCCCCACAGGCCGCGGCGGCGGCGTTTGTATTTTGTTTAAACAGGCATTTTCTTGTGAAATATTAACTCAATTTTCTGCGATGATGCATGATTACGAAATATTGACCATAAACTTTAAGGCACTCTCCTTGCTGTATGCTACCGTCCCCCAAGTGGTTCCCTGACACCTATTTTAGAATATCTTGAAAAAAGTCTTGATTTTGTGGATAATGTTCCATTACCTACTGTGTAAACCACTAAAGCAAGCTACGCTTAACAATTCTCCCTTTTTTCCAAATTAGCAAAACTTCAAGAAATCACCAAAACATACCGAACAAGGCTTGTTGAACATGGTTTACAGACCGTTTGTGGGTCTGTAATCACCTCGCTTGCAAGCCGTGTGAAAAGGGTTTGCAAGAAACCAAAAGATGTCGCCGCCGAAATACAGCACGTGCCTCGGGACCTCTCTGCAAGGAGCTAGCCTGACTCATTTGTGCGCTCCGTGGAACGTCAGCTAGAACGTCCTGCGCTGTCCGCCAACACGCGCCCCAATCGCCGTGCTCCGATACCGTATGTTCCAGGAATTAGCGAGCAATTGGCGCGTATTCTGCGCCCCTACAGTGAACAAGTAGGGCATCTGTCAACTCAAAAGTTACTGCACACCCTGGTGAACGTGAAGGACAAGCTCACAGAGGAAAAGTTCCCAGGCGTCGTCTACAGCATTCCCTGCGCAGACTGCGACAGAAGCTATGTCGGCGAGACAGGAAATTTTCTGCAAAGGCTTAAGCAGCACATGTACGACGCAAGAAAGAAGAACGTGTCCTCTAACGCTCTCGCTGAACACGCACAAGCAACTCACCATGAAATAGATTGGGCCAATGCAAAAGTAATCGGAAAAGAGAAGAACTGCACCTCACGGCTTTATCTTGAATTTCTGACAATCCAGACCACGGAGCACTAACTTAATCGCAATGACGGCAACTTCCCACACGTGTACGTACGTTGCCTGCGTCACATCTTAAGCAAACATAACCGGATCACTTTCGCCCCACTTTTTATGTGAACAAGGCACCCGTACCGGAGCCGAAACGTCTTTTTTCTATTTCAAACATTCTTGGTCAGTGCCAGATTTTATTTTCATGTCTTTTCCTGACCAGACGGGTTTCCGTCCAACCCTCGATTTCATCAACTTACGCCGGGCGTACGACCAACCCGCCACCACCAGCCGAGTGGCTGCCTTCAAAGGGTACCTTCACTTCAACGCGACGTGCAAAGCGCGCAGTTTTACTCCGCGGTCCCTGCGTCTCAACAGACCTGTGCCTGCCAGCTTCGGGAGCAGCGCCGTTTTCAAGGCGGAGCGTCAGCTGCTACAAGCCAGGATTTTGGACTGCAGACAACACGTAGTAACGCTGGAGAACGAGGCCTTATTTGCACGTCGTCGACTAGAGCACCAGTTTCCGGAGGATTTCGCGAGCATTCAGCTGCACGCCAACTTCAAGGCGAAACTGCATTGCCGCCGTGCCCAACAGAGTCAAGAGTGCAAGCTCGACAGGCCTAACCATGGAAATCTGGCCCTAGGTCGAAAATTGGCTGCTTCTGCTGTACACAACTTAACGTCTCACGACCTGAATCCTGCTGAACTATTCGTTCTAAGCCTGGGGTTGAACTTCAACGCGGCTCCTCCGAAGGACCCAAAACGGATGCTGTGTGCCGTAGAAAACACGGTGATTCAGGTGGAAACCTCTAAACGTGACGACGCCCGCATCGTGCGATTGGCGCTCTGTCAAATTTTCTGCCAAAAACGCCTTCACCGCTCTCCTCGGCAGAACTTGCAGCCATCAAACGCCTCCGAAGCAACTCTGGGATAGTGGAGCTCCCGGCTGACGAAGGAAACGCTCCAGTACTCTTTGACAGTGCCGAGTACCAGTCCAAAATCATGGCTCTACTTTCAGACAGCAGCACGTACGAACGCCTCGACAAGAACCCCACACCGAATCTGCAACGGAACTTCCAAAAGCTCGTCTCTGACGTATTTCGTTGCGTACCGCGACACCACAATTCACTCTACTACCGCCTGCTGTGTCATAACGGTTCTGCGCCGGCCCTTTACGAATTACCCAAGATACATAGGCCAGAAATACCAATGCGCCCCATCGTGGATTACACTCGCTCCCCCTCCACAAGCTGTCCGGGTACCTGCATCGCATGCTGCGCCTACCTGTAGGAAAAAACGCAACGCACGTCTTTCACTCTGGAGACTTCATAGACGAGGTACGGGACATCGCCGTGGAAGATGGTGACATTCAGGTGTCTTTTGACGTCCAGTCTCTGTTCACGGGTATACTAATGGACTTGGCATCTGACTCATGCGTCGCACCCCTCGAACGAGACACAACTACGCCAGAGCGCACGCCTATTTAGGTCCCGGATTTGCGGTGGCTCCTGAGGTTCTGCCTCGAGAACCCGTACTTCACTTTCGAGCGCATGTTCTACAAGCAAGTACACGGGGCAGCGGTGGGCACAGCCGTGTCAGTCACAGCAGCAAATCTTATAATGGACTCGTTTGAGCAACCAGCAACTGAATTCGTTCCTTCCTGCACCCAAAACCATTGTACGTGACGTAGACGATTGCTTCAGCGTGATCAAAGAGGAGGCACTGACTGCATTCACAGCGCAACTTAAAAGCATCGATGACGCAATCAGGTTTACCGTAGAGGATCCGCAGCACGGCGTGCTTCCGTTCTTGGACGTCCTGGTAAAGTGCGAAGGAAAACCCTTGACGTTCAGCAAGTACAGAAAGAGCACCCATGCGGGTCGTTACCTGCATTTTAATTCTGTGAACCCTGCCTCCAACAAACGGTCTGTAATCACCTCGCTTGTAAACCGTGCGAAAAGGGTTTGCAAGAAACCGGAAGATATCGCCGCCCACACACAGCACGTGCATCGGAACGTCTCTGCAAGTGGCTACCCTGACGCATTTGTGCGGCCCGTGGAACGTCAGCTAGAACGTCCTGCGCTGTCCAGCAAGAAGCGCCCCAATCGCCCTGCTCCAATACCGTATGTTCCGGGAATCAGATAGCAATGGGCGCGTGTTCTGCGCCCCTACAGGGTACAGGTAGCCCATCTGCCAACTCGGAAGTTACCGCCCTCCCTGGTGAACGTGAAGGACAAGCTCACAGAGGAAAAGTTCGCAGGCGTTGTCTACAGCATTCCCTGCGCATTCCCCCAGCATTCCCGTCTTCGTCTTTCACCTCTGCTACTGACCTCGGAAGGCAACTGTATCCAGCGCACCCCCAACGCCCTACCATCACGTTCCCCTCCGACTTCGGCCATTTCTTCAACTTGTAAGACTCAGCCAACTTTAGTTTATATTTTTATACCAAATGTGACCGTTCGTATTCTCACCTTTACTGCTGCCCAAACCTTTTCTACCGTCGTCTATGCCTGTGTTTTTATTGTTCTTTTTATCGCCCACGTGGATACTTTCATGAATTCCTATAAATCTCTGTGTTTTAGTCTGAAACGTGTTTTCTACTATCACTGAGTGAGTGTTCCGTAACGTCACATCACACTAATTTCTCCTTCCCAAGCAGTGAACTGGAACGGCCTTCCGCTTAGGTTGCAATTGGGATGTGTCCATCAGCCTTTGTTGGCCGTTCAGACCAATCGGTCAAACTTGCCCCGACCTGTCAATCAGACAGACTGGTCAATCAGACCTGTGTTAGCAACCTCCATCTTCTAGCTCACCCCTTATGTGATACCACCTATATTAACGTTTGTAATGTTTGTAAGTAAAGAGAATGGAGGTTGTTGTCATTGCCGTGCCAAGATTTGCCTTCCCATCTGTGTGGCAACACCGTCCTCATTGTGAAGGCAGCACTATCTCGCCCTTTCTTTACTCCGTCGTTCTGTCATTTTCCATCACTGGTGCTGTGGACAGAACCATGCAGAACTGTACATCGTAACACAAAATATATTGCCCCCATGACCCGCATATTGCTCATAGAAAATGTAACAAGTACTTTTGAGTTAACAGTTGGAAGAGGATTTGGGAAGGCTTCCCGCGCAAAGAAAGATATCACGTAATGGCTACATCGTTATTTGGCTGTTGTTTTTTAATGACCGTGATAACTTTGATATATCTAGCTCTTGTAGGCTCATTTTCACACTTGGTATTTCAGTTTTTATATTACCCATAATGGCTTCCTCAAACAAAAAATACTAGGTATGGGTCATCTGTAGGCTGTCCAAAGGTGAAACTGATTGCTGCAAAACAGTAAAAAGTGGCCGAAGCGGTGCACAGCTGAAAGTTTTTCTTGTGTAAGCAATGTGGTACTTCTGATAACATGCACCCGTTATAGTGTAAAATTAGCAGTTCAGAATACCAATGAAATAGTTCCCTTAAAAGGCATATATTCCCACTTTTTACAGGGACGTACAACACAATTGCACAAGAATCCTGTTGTTGTCACAAACAAATATGAATATACGTACGTATGTGTGTAATTTTTATAGACGTAGCTACTCATGACGTTAAGCATTAGAATGTAGAACCACACATCAAGGTTTGAAAACTCTAGAAAAATGAGTTAATATTTTTTCGGCTTTTTAAAATATTCGAGCACTGTGAACACCGCAGCACTCTTATGTTCCAAACGAAAATACTGTGGCCATTTTATGTTGCTTATTATGTTGTGTTGCTTTATTCTCTCCTGTTGTTGTTTTATTATGCGCGGAAAAAGAAGCTTTCATCGGAATCATTGTATTTTGTGATAGGCTTGTTACGTCGCTCTCTATTTGATTAAACTTAATCTGCCAGGAAAGGTTATGCAATCCCGGAGAAGTTGACAAATGTGAGCGACAAGAAAGTTTGCGGGGTAGTACTGACGTTCAACCATGTATATCCTCAGCCCAACCTTCACGTTTAGGATATCTTTCGTGCTTTGGCCTACGAGATGTTCACTACACCACGTTTTCCTTATTCCTGTAGATTAGAATGCATAGCAGAAGCTGAGGTCGCCATTATACGAACAACATAATCTGGCAGGATGTTCACTGCTATCTTCTACTTATTTTACATAATTTTTAGTTCAAGTATTTGCAATAGCACGCTACCTGAAACGGTTCCGGGCTAGTGTCCAATTTATATTTGCGTAGCGCTCGACTCCTTATGTTTAGCAGTCCCCGTACTCGAACCGGCGCCACATTCGCTTCTAAAAGATGCCTTCCACCAACGATTCCGGATGCACTGACCAGCTGATGTAAGCTTCACAGCCCCGTTATAGAAAATTTCTCGCTCTGCCGCAGGACATTTCTGCATTTTCTTGTTTCTCTTGAGTTTTATTTCTCGGCAAAACTCGGCAAAACCAAGCGGAGGCTAAGACTAAACGCGAACGTAGCCTGACAGAGGCCTCAGCAACCCGATTTTCAGTACTGTTCACAAATTACGAGCACAATCGTAATAGCAAAGTAGCACAAAAATCACAATCATTATTACATTTCCTATGTATTATACGAAGCATTGGTCTGAAGTTAAGAGAAGGATCACAGTGTACACACAAACGCTGTAATTCGTACGCATGCACTTTCAACAACTGCGTATTAATCTATTTCGGTTTGTATTTGTTCTTAACTTCTACCTTCAGGGGAACATATAGAAACATACTTCAAACACCTAATTGTATATCAGTATTGCAAGCGTTTTGCTTAAGTAACATTTCTTTGACCTGTCCGTTAAAAGTCGGTTCGCTGGCGTCGAAGTTGATTTTTCTTGCAATTTATTTATTATTTCAGTTGACTGGTACAGGAAAGATTGCTCACCTTATTTCGTTCCTACGTTTGGAGTGTGCCGAATTGCATGCCTGAGATGGTAGCAAGAAGATGTATTGTCAACGTGATTGTGCGCCTTTTGATGATAAATTGTGTGCAGAACCTCCAGGTAATATATTTGCTCACCTCGCAGCACTGAATATTCAGTAAATACAGGACTTGTCATCAAATGTGCTTAACAGCCATGATAATCTAAATATGTGCCCAAAACTTTTTTTAATACAATGAGCCTGGAATAATTAGTTGTTGTTGTGTAGGTTATGTTTCAACCATAGTGATATCAGATGGCTGATTCTATATTAGGGACCTAAATTTTTCAGAGTTCGGTGGACAAGTGAGCAATATGAGTATTTCACAAAAGTCGTTCATGAAACCAAACGCCTTAGAACTTCTGTTCTGCGCTCGGTTTAACTTGCTTCCGCTTGAATATAATCGGGATTTCTTCCTCGACATTTTTATCGTACGGCCTAAATATCATGTAAGTTGTCTTTGTAGCTTTAGGTTAGAAATTGTTATATAATAACCAATTTGATAATTGCTCCAAGTAAACCTTTACCATTGAGTGAAGTTTATTTATAAGATGTGAAGAATACGTCAGTGTCAGCCGCATACATTACAAATTCTTGTGGTACTTCTATATTTCTGATGTCAGTTACATACTCTGTAAACAGTAACGCATCAAACTAGGAGACTTGCGGGACACCTTGTTTTCGCTCTAATATATCTGATGCAATGGCGTTTAGTGTAACAAACTGCTTTCTCAACGAGAACGACGGGTTACATCGAAAACTTTTCGCTACTGATAACTAATAAAATGAAACGTTCATGCTACAAACTTTGTTTTATCGGGAACGAACGCCTATGATTTCATTCGAAACATGTTAACGCGAATTAAGCACTTGGGATGGCTGTGAAAAACTTCGATTCGGTTGCGAGCGAATGACTTGTGAGCTTGGTGCACCGGGCCTTCTTTCACCCGGTTTTGCGGGCTCTTGCAGAATGATGCGGCCATCGCAAATATTTTACATTGACTTTTGATAAGTCCGCAAAATCAGATATGTACACAATTGCATTAAATAATATGCATTCCACCATCTCATTTCTGAAGATTTCAGCATACTCGAGTAAACTAGTAAGGAGTATCGACGCTTTCACAAAGCCATATACCGCCGCATAGCTCATAAGTTCAATTCGCAACCTCACGTACGCAGCGTCAAACTATTCCTGTGAGCCCGTGTATCAGAGTGTAGTTGCCTTTTATCCAGTGACGAAGTTTGTCAACTGTGAGATTAAGGTTCTGGCCACAAACGGTGTTCTTTATTAAACACACGACCGGAACGTTGCACGGCCATTAATCCTGCTAGTGGTTTTCTGAACGGGTCCGAAAGCCCTAGCCGTCGTTTTAGGAATGCCACATCTTCTTGAAGGACTAATGCTTTTCCAACCTGGTCTGTCTAATTCATCTGATCACGTTTTATTTCTCATGCTACTACGCTGCTTACCTTGTGAGCAGGAAACACCAGATGGTCAATTCATCCGATTTGGAAGCTTTGACATGATCTCAAATACCGTTACTGCCTATGAAGCGCAATATTTCTATCTTTCCTAGTTTCCTGGCCTCAGCTATTCATGTAGCTGACTCATCGATTAACGTCACTTCCTAAGCGGCACTTCTGTTCTTCTTTAATGACAGAATGCACATGCTATAGTAGCTTGCTCTCCCTTCAAGCTCGCTACTCCTTTTGGGCGCCGGGATGGCTTCCAAACCTTTTAAACACCGCTCCCAGGAAAAGAGCCCGTGGATTTCCCGTTGTACGAGTAGCGATTACGTCCTTGTCGCTGGACCTTGTTTAACTGTTGTGGGGTTATCGAACTCTATATTTATTTCCTTTACCCTGCTTGTGATAGCACTTTATTTGATCTGGGAAATCAACATCGTCCTCGTCAACAGCCTACTCAGGCCCACTGCAGGGCGAAGCCCTGTCCCACTAACTTCCAACAGCTCCTCTCCTGTGCCGCACAATGCGACTGTTGGCAACAACATTTCGGTATTTCATCCCTCCAGCCTGTTTTTGCCCTCCCCCGTCCTCAAGACCCTTCTTTTGATATCCACCCTGTTACCCAAAGTGTCCACCGGTCGTTTCTTCATCGCATTACATGCCCAGCCCACGTCCGTTTTTTGTTCTTTACTCCAGTTTGTTCCCTGATCCAGGAACTCGTTTCCTATTCCTAAGCGTTACGCCTATCAGTGTTCCTTCTATGGCCCTTCGAGCCGATCTATGTCAGCGTTCCTGTTGTTTAGTAAGGCGCCAAGTTTCAGCTCTGTATGCGATCACTGGTAGTATGCACTGGTTGTACACTTTTTTCTTGAATTTGGCATGCTTGCCGTGTGCTCCCCAGCCAATACCAATTCTGCACCGGATTTCTTTCTCGTGGTTGCGGTCAACACTAACCGTCTGTCCGCAGAAGTTATATTCTTGTACTTCTAGCGCTTTCTTTCCTAATTTGAAGATGGCACTTCCGGCATGCTCATCCCTCATTAGTTTAAATTTATTTATATACATTTTAGCCCGACGGCCATGTCCAGCGATCAAGTGGGTCGATTTTGTCGATGAAGGAAAGCAGGAGGAAATGTTTAAGACATTCGGTACTGTATATACAGTTCGGTGTCTGTATTTTGTGTCGTCATTCTTCGGTGCAGTGGTGGGTGAACCTGTTTTTTTCATCTGAATGTAATAATACATTTCAAAAAATTACGGTGGGCACCTTCTCCAGTCCAAGCAGTGCTTCCATGAGCTATGTCTGAAAGCTCTTTACCCTCAACAGCTGTGTATGCCGGGGCTTGATAAAGTGGACAGAAACAGTGGTTGCCCAATAAGGGATGTTCATTAGCAGTTTCTTAACTAGTGATGGTATAATAAACAATTTATTATGGTCGGTTATATTGGAGAAGATTTTGGTGTAAATATGAAACAAAGAACATGGTAAATTGCCGAAGAAAAACTGAAAAACTGACGTACTTCGCGTAGAGATTTTACTTCAAAATGGAAAGAAGACGCCTGGATTACGAGTCACAAATACAGCACTGCGTTAATGTGGCATATCTCCGGAAGCCTTCTCGAGAATACAGGTTTCAGATAGTTCCAGCAAGGTCCGTCAGCGATCCACGACCCAGAAAGTGACCAAGAAGTGTTCACGACGAAATAGCACTGGGACCACTCCCGTCCACCTCGACTGCCAGACGGCACTTCTTTTGTTGTTGCCTGAATCATAGTAAATACGATTTCTCTCCCAGTCGTTGGTTCGGGAACGCTTTGGCTGGGTGGTTTGGTCTTACTTTCACTGCCGTTGGTTGTGCCTTCTCCCACTCTACGCGGCTGTGCACTTTCTGTCTACTCGCGCGTAGCCCGAGTATGACAAGTAAAACAGGACTTTCATCAAGTAGACTTTTCTTTTTTTACACTTGTTAAAGTGGAAGGTTGGACGATTTTTTGTACATTGTCAACATGATTGCCAGCGCTAATTACGATAAGAGCAAAAACAGAACGGGGATGTAAAGAAGGAAAGAGTCGGATGAAAATTTTTAGTTTGTGTCACATGTATATATTTCGGGCGATTTCGTGAACGAACCAAAGTTGAAGTCATCGGCACCGGTCTTGCGTCTTTTCTAATGTCTGCGTTTGTGCGCTGTGTTGTCCCCTTGTCATTGTTGGAGCTATGGTTGTTTAGTCGGAAGAAGAAGGTTATTGGCCTTTATCAAGTCTAAGCCGTCAGCTCTGACACAAAAAAAAATTCATAAGGTCCTATTACATATACAGTAGTGCAACTTGTTTTCCCAATTTAATTCGCGTCCAACCTTTGATACCCGAATGGGTCATAGACCATCCCGTTTTCGAGTTGTAGCCAAGCTTTGAAATGCAACTACATTGTGCAAAAAGCATCAAATTACTCCAAAGAAGAAAAGTGCCGCAAGGCGTCGTGATATGTTCTTGTTCACTTCAGAAAAGGATATTAGTGGGAAATGCAAACCTGCCCTTCGCAAATTTCCGACACACCTGATCAAACCTTGACCAAGGCGTACAAAAATGCACGACAAATGCACAACCCTAACATCGTGAATTCACACTCAAGTTTGAGGCACAGGGAGGGCTTGGAAATTTGGATCCTGCTGTGAACTCGCAGTCGTTTGTTTTTTAGGCTCTAGAGGCGTACCGTTTTTTTCTTTCTCATTTGGTTCTTCCACTCTCTCAGGTACATCATTTTAGAAGTACTTCGTGCATTTTATTTACCGCGTTCTAGAAGACATCATTCCTCCGTCTGGTGCCAATTCGCCCATATTTCCTTCATTCTAAAGGTTAAACCTACATCCTAACATTCTTCCGTTTTATCAGAAACAAGGGAAGCGCTCGAGTTTCTGTATGACTGCATCCGTGGGTGCCTTGGGCATGCGCACGTATGTTTAGGTTTGTCGAGTTGAAGAAACAGCTCTTGCTATTTCCAAGCCACGTATTTTGAGGCAAATACAACCATTTCACAATAATGGAATGCCTTTTACGAAGAAAGTGTTTTTCCTAAGGTGTTTCTTTTGGCATTAAAACCAGATGTTACAACAATACTACCCTACGTTCGATCATGTGCAGCTGCTCTCTCTACTGCCTTGCTTCAGCTTCTTATGAACATGCGCTCATCAAATGCAGAGTACTTGCCTTGATACCGAGAAAATGGAGCAAGTGGAATACATTCATTCTCTCCATTCATTTGACGCCCGCCCTTGCTTTCATACATTTTCATACTCTCCATTCATTGGACGCCCGTCCTTGCTTTCATGCATTTTCCGGAAATACTTTTTGGTCACAGTAGTTACGATATATATTTACACGTTCGCAAAATAATATTCGAATGCGAATTTTTCCGCAATGCTATGGAACCCTTCCATGCCAAACATTTCTGCCCTTAGAAATATCAAGGGTTTAGATTCCTCGACCACATCGTTGTGCGTCGGATTTGGCATGTGGTAATTTTTCAATGCGTTCGTCCTCAGAAATACAGAACAGCGCCTATGCTGTATACGTACAAATGTAAACATTGCATTTCAATTGTAAGTTCAATGTATCCGCCAAAATTCTTCAAGGAGATTGTCTGTCTCTCTAATCTGTTGAGGAATGCGTCTTGTGTCATGGCGACATTAAAAGATAAATTCAACGAAATAGGCATTGAGATGGGGACTAAGTCTGACGCCGGGCTAAAAATTACCCTTAGTTGAGTGTCTGCTTCTCCGGGACATGCGCGGCTGGACTTTTTCTGTTTTTGTGAGCGGGTTAAAAAGGTCATTTCTCTTTACACCCTCTTGGGTGTGAGGGTTGTTCCACGTGGCTGTTTGCAACTTGCTTGCTATTTGAAAAATCCCTCGACAGCTGTGCTGCGGCATATTAACGTCTCTATTCACACAATACCACAACACTCGGAAAATGAAAATAAGATATTCATAGACACCGCGCGAGTGCTGACATTATATAAGGCCATTTCTTCCATTTGTTTTACATGCCTACGCTATATTGCTGCGAAACATGTATGGGTTTGATTATTTATTGTTTGTTTTAACTGCCGGGACACGCCCGGCTGTGTTATCTGCGTTCCAAACGAAGCGCGTCTTACATTCTTTACTTTTATGCCGCACGGGCTATCACATTCAGATAAGCAGACTGTTTCGCCCTAACGCCACTAGCCCAAAATAATCTTCTAAGATCTACAATGTTCTGGATGTGAATCAACGTTTCCAGAAACACTTGCGCCGAAAGATAAAAGCCTGCAGAGTAGCCGCCGCGGCGTTCACTCGACGACACTCGCCTGTGCTAGTTACTTTGTTGACCACTGCTTCGCCGCCTCTGTATTCTTTTGAGTTGTTAGGGGAGCACAAGTTCGCTCCAATAAACTTGTTTCTCTTTAGAGACAACTGCGTCGTCCTTGGCTTCGTGACACCTGGTGGAGGTGCTGGGTACTAAGCCTTTATGCTCTCTACGACATCTGGAAGCCGCCAAGCCAGTCCAACCAGAGAAAGCCGCCGACTGCAAGATTGCTACCCGAGTTCGGTCTTCTGCTAGAAGGGCCCAAGAGAAGGAACGCTGCAACCAACACCATGGTGCAAGAAACAACGTTGCCAATCATCCTTCAGCAGCCCCGAGAACTGCCATCGTTCCGCGGATCCCCCGGAGAAGACCCTGAGGACCTTGGAGAAAGTGGAGCGCGTTTACATCTTTACCAGGTGGGATGACGAAGAAACTTTCCGCCACGTTTTCTTCTATTTAGAATGTACGGCCCGAACGTGGTTTCAAAACCATGAAAGCTCCCTAACCAACTGGACTCTGTTTAAGAGCGAGTTCCTCAAAACATTCGCTACCATCGTGCGGAAAGAACGAGCATCCCTTTTGTTGGAAACGCGCACGCAACACCCCAAAGAGGGGGTCGTGATCTTCGTTGAGGAGATGAAGCAGCTATTTCGCCGCGAGGACCACGAAATGACGGAAGAAAAGAAGTTGCGCTTCGTAATGCGCGGTGTGAAGAAGGAACTGTTTGCTGGACTTGTCCGAAATGCGCCAAAGACCGCCGCCGAATTCGTGACCGAAGCCAGCACCATTGAGAAAGCCCCTGAAATGCGTGCTAAGCAGTACAACCGGAACTATGTTGGCATGGCCAATGCGAATTGCGTCGACAACGTGCGCATTCCCGTAGATAGCCTACGGGAGACTATCCGCGAAATAGTGAGGGAGGAGCTGCGGAAACTGCTCCCAACGCCGCCGCAACCACAAGTCGCTTCTCTTACCGACGTCATTAGAAAAGAAGTGCAGCAAGCGCTGGGAACTTCAACGACGCTAGTAGCACCTCGCGAGCCGCAAGCCATGACCTACGCGGCTGCTGTCCATCGCCCTCGCCCACCTGCAGCCTATCGTCACGAGGCTCCGTACCGGCGTCCTCTCTCGCCAGCCCGACCACGTGCGGCGCAACCCCCCGCCCAAAGGAAGACCGACGCGTGGCGAACGTCCGGCAATCCTCCGCTGTGCTACCACTGAGGAGAGCCCGACCATATCTAACGTCGCTGCCCCTACAGGAGGCTCGGTTTGCGAGGGTTCTCCGTCGACGCACCCCGCCCCCGAACTGGCCAGCGCCCATCGGAGATCGAAGAGTACCTGTCCAACACTAGCCGTCGACCAGCCCGTTTCAACCGTTCGCCGTCGCCCTACCCATACCAGCCGCCGAACCGCCGTAGCAATGCAGTTCACACGTGGAAGGTCCCCCAGCCAACGCGGGGGAAACTAAAGGAAGCAACTTCTGGAGGTGAAGTTGCTCTACGGCGAAAAACTGGAAACCCACCAACGACTCAAGGACGCGCCGAAGACACCGATTCACGACATGCCCTCATCCCGACGACACAACCTAACCCTGACGAGACTCCCGAACACGACGGCAGCTACACGGCCCGACGCGTACCCGACATGACCTAGACTGCCGCTGAGAAGACAACAACGACGCACAGTGCCCGACCGTCAACACGCATCAGCCGAGACGCGACGCCCCGACGCACCCGGAACTCCAGTAGGGCGGCGTCCGACGTCCAGTTGTCCATCGACGGCTTTGACGTAGTCGCCCTCATCGAGGCGGGAGCCGACTACTCGGTAATGAGAGGGTCATTCGTGTCTAAGCTGAAGAAAGTTACGACAGGATGGGACGGTCCACATATACGCACAGCAGGAGGCCACCTCGTGACGCCAAGTGGAACGTGCACATCGCGCGTCACCATAGACGGCACGACGTATCCAGCGGCGTTCGTCATTTTGCCTAACTGCTCGCGCGACGTAATTCTCGGAATGAACTTTTAAGTGCGAATGCACTTCTTAAGCGAGCCTGAATCATCCGCCGCCGTCGTCCGCATAGCAACAGCTGCGGGTGCGCGCGCTCCTCGTCTTCCCTAGAAACGGGGGGAGATGGGCGCGCGCTACTCTCCTCCTCCTCTCTCCGCTCAGTGACTGCGGGTGTTGGGCGCCTCCTCTCCACTTCGGGCGGGAGAGCTCTCGCTCGCGAAGCGGGCGCTCCGCATTCCGACGCGTGAGGGCGCTCGTGTAGCCCTCGCCGTAACGGCGGGCGCTACTCTCCGCCTCCTCTCTCCGCTCAGTGACTGCGGGTGTTGGGCGCCTCCTCTCCACTTCGGGCGGGAGAGCTCTCGCTCGCGTAGCGGGCGCTCTGCATTCCCACGCGTGAGGGCGCTCGTGTAGCGGCCGCGTGGCGCGGGAGGGTATTAGTCGAGCGCGCGCCGTCGTCGAGAGCGGTCGCTGGTCCTGCATCTCAATAACGATGATGGCGGACCGGCCAACGGTACCAGCAATAACGAGTGAAATATCTTTCTTTGTAGTTGTGTGCGTGTGTGTAATCTCTCGACTACTCATTAAGATCGCGATATCCACCGTAATCGCGCAATCAACAACCGTGCATTCGCACTTACACACTCTCCCCCTCGGGGAAGTGCGAGGGAATTTTTTGACGGACAACGGCGCAATAATCGATCTGCAGACGAAGTCGATAACTTTTTCCTCCGATCACTCCATCACGCCGGAATCGAACCCCGCACACCGTGCAGCTGTAAGGATCGCCGACGACCACGTCACCCTGCCACCCCGCGCAAGCTTGATGGTCACCGTCTACTGTGAAGGTGCTGCTCTCGACGTCGATGCTATCGTGGAGAGTGACCAAAAGTTGCTTCTCGACCGCGGTGTGTCTGTCGCAAGAGGCATAGCGCGGTTTAAGCAGCGCAAATCCCACGTTTTGGTCACCAATTTCACTGAGGAGTACCAGCATTTAAACAAGGGCGCTTCAATTGCGTTTTTCAAAGAAACGCAACAAGCAAGTGACGTGATCGCAGTATCCGACTTTGAATACGCACGCGACGATACGTTCACGCCTCCGCATCCCTTTGACGTGAATCCGGCGCTACCGCAAGAAGAAAAGAACAAGTTATTGGGTTTGCTGCATCGCTACAGCGGGTGTTTTTCGTCGAACTCCAAGTTACGCCAGACACCTCTGACGAAGCACCGAATAATAACCGAGGATGGAGCCCGACCTAACCGACAGTCACCATACCGCGTCTCTTCACACGAGCGCGAAGCTATCCGGACTCAAGTTGATGAAATGCTCAACGACGACATTATACAGCCATCGAAAAGTCCGTGGGCGGCGCCGGTCGTACTCGTGAAGACAAAAGACGGCACACTGAGGTTCTGCGTTGACTACCGGCGATTGAACAAGATCACCAAAAAGGACGTGTACCCCCTGCCACGAATCGACGACGCCCTCGACCACATCTGCCACGTTAAGTACTTCTCATTAATGGATATGTAGACAGGCTACTGGCAAATTGAAATGGACGAGAGAGATCGAGAGAAGACTGCATTCATAACCTCGGACGGCCTACACGAGTTCAAGGTGATGCCTTTTGGGCTATGCACGGCACCAGCAACGTTCCAAAGAGTCATGGATACTGTGCTAGCTGGCCTGAAGTGGCACACCTGCCTCGTATACCTCGACGACGTTGTGGTATTCTCCCGGAGTTTCGACGAACACCTTGAAAGGTTGCAGTCTGTACTCGAGGCCATCCGTACGTCGGGGTTAATGCTGAAGCCTGAAATGTGCCGTTTCGAGTACGAGGAACTCAAGTTTTTGGGCCATGTCGTCAACGCCGCGGGTGTCCGGCCTGATCCGGCGAAAACTTCCGCCATAGAGAACTTCCCAAGACTGAAAGATAAGAAGGGCGTGCGGACATTTCTCGGACTATGCGCATACTACAGGCGCTTCGTCGCAAACTTCGCCCGCATTGCAGAGCCACTCACCCGCTTGACGAAAGATAGCACCCCTTTCAGCTGGGAAAATGCCCAAGAAACAGCCTTCTGCGAGCTGCAACAATGCCTGCAAAGCCCGCCTGTGCTCGCGCATTTCGACGAAAATGCCGAAACGGAAATGAACACGGACGCCAGTGATATAGGCTTGGGTGCCGTCCTCGCGCAAAAGCAAAACGGGTGCGAGAACGTAATCGCCTATGCAAGCCGTAGTCTGTCCAAGGAAGAAAGAACCCACTCAGCCTCTGAGAAAGAGTGACTCGCTATTATATGGGCCATTTCAAAATTTCGCCCATACGTGTATGGAAGACCATTCAAGGTTGTGACAGACCACCATGCGCTGTGTTGGCTCGCCATATTGAAGGACCTCTCTGGCCGTCTTGGTAGATGGAGCTTGCGCCTGTAAGAATTCGACGTTACAGTAGTCTATAAATCCGGAAGGAAACACTCCGACGCCGACTGCCTGTCCCGCGCCCCCGTCGACCCACCACCACAAGACTCCGATGAAGACAGCGCGTCCTTCGGAGTCGTGACTGAGAGCGACCTGGCCGCCCAGCAGCGTGCCGACCCCGATCTACGCGTCAAGATCGACTTCCTCCAAGGATGCAACGTCGCCGTGCCCAGGGCCTTCAAATGCAACCTACCTGCATTCAGCCTGAAAAACTCTGTTCTCGTGAAGAAGAATTTCAGCCCCGGAATGAGAGCAAATTATCGTCTTGTGATCCCGGCAGATCTTCGTGACGAAATTCTGGAAGCGTGCCACGACGACCCGTCTTCCGGACATCTCGGCACAGCTCGCACAATTGGGAAAATCAAGGCGAAGTACTACTGGCCCCGCCTTGCATCCGACGTCACCCACTACGTCCGGAGCTCCCATGACTGCCAGCAACGAAAAACGCCACCTACGAGACCCGCCGGACTTCTGCAACCGATCGCCGTCCGATCTAGGCCCTTCCAACAGATTGGAATGGACCTTCTGGGCCCGTTCCCTACATCCCGATGCGAGAACAAGTGGATTGTGGTAGCGACAGACTACATGACGCGCTACGCAGAGACCGCCGCACTTCTGAGGGGGACTGCACAAGAAGTCGCAAAGTTCTTCATAAGCCAAGTTGTGCTGCGACATGGAGCCCCGGAAGTTTTAATCACGGACGGCGGAACGGCCTTTACTGCGGAGCTGATGAAAGGGATATTACGCTACAGTAACACGGATCACCGAAGAACGACGGCGTACCACCCCCAAACGAACGGACTAACGGAACGCCTGAACAAGACAATCGCGGATATGCTGTCAATGTACGTCGACGTTGAACATAAGACTTGAGACGAAGTGCTACCGTACGTCACCTTTGCGTACAACACGGCTATCCAGGAAACTACGCAGATGACGCCGTTCGAGCTTGTCTATGGAAGACAGCCGACTACGATGCTCGACGCCATGCTTCCGCACGTAGAAGACGACGACATCAACGCCGACGTCCAAGGATACCTTCAGTGTGCGGAGGAGGCCCGCCAGCTGGCTCGAGTTCGTACAACGGACCAGCAGCCTGTGGATGCCGGGCGGTACAACCTCCGACGCCGAGAAGCCGAGTACCAACCAGGGGATCGTGTGTGGGTTTGGACTCCCATCCGTCGACGCGGACTCAGTGAGAAGCTTCTGCGACGGTATTTCGGACCCTACCAGATTCTACGACGTGTCGGCGAACTTACCTACGAGGTGATCCCCGATGGTGATTCGGGAACATCACGACGACGCACGCAGCCCGAAGTCGTCCACGTAGTTCTCTTGAAACCTTACTATGCAAGATGACGAACTTTTTGTGTTGCTCGTTCGGGCTGTGTTTATTTTAGCATCGGGTCGATGCAGTCTTAGAGGGGGGGTAATGCAGCGAACCATGTATGGGTTTGATTATTTATTGTTTGTTTTTACTGCTGGGACACACCCGGCTGTGTTATCTGCGTTCCAAACGAAGCGCGTCTTACATTCTTTACTTTTATGCCGCATGGGATATCACATTCAGATAAGCAGACTGTTTCGCCCTAACGCCACTAGCCCAGAATAATCTTCTGTGATCTACAATGTTCTGGATCTGAATCAACGTTTTCAGAAACACTTGCGCCGAAAGATAAAAGCCTGCAGAGCAGACACCGCGTCATTCATTCGATGACATTCGCCTGTGCTAGTCACTTTGTTGACCACTGCTTCGCCGCCTCTGTATTCGTTTGAGTTGTTAGGGGAGCACAAGTTCGCTCCAATAAACGTGTTTCTCTTTCAAGACAACTGCGTCGTCCTTGGCTTCGTGGCAATATGGTCAATTTAGTAGTAGTGCGGGCATGGCACGGAGGCTCTGCAGATGACGAGGTTCGTTCAGATGACGAGGTTGCAGAAGGTTTGTTCGAGAACGCATTGGGGTCTCACCTTTCTTATGCGACGGGCGTGCGAGCCCTCCGGCCGGTGAGTGCGCTCGTTGGCCTACGTCAGGCTGGTGCCGCTGAAATTGTGGGTTGCGGCTATAGGTCCCTCTCCTCCTGGATCTAGCTGATGTAACGCTATGATCAACAGGTGTCCAGCGTACATGAACATACCGCTGCTGTGCAACCACGGTGGAAAAACTGGCAGGGTTACTCACGAGGCGGTTACGTGCTCCGTTTTTAGGTACTATAGGGATATGGTGTCGTCAAAGCCGTTGATGTCGATTACTTACGCCGACGAGTGTCGTCTGAAGCGACAACGTAGTGTGGCTGCAAAAGGCGGTGCTCGGGTTGGTACCGCTTAAACACTAGTATTTTGAAACTACCTTCAGAAAACGCAACACTGAAAAAACGCGAGACGAACAAAGGCAACACAGGAAGAGGAATACGTCGGTCAAATGTGCTGTTGACAAGGAAAGTAGCTAAAGCGTTCTAAATACCCCAAAGCGGGGATCATTGTGTTAGTAAGGCATCTCTTGCTTTACACGAGAAATAGATTGCGTATCTTGGTAGCCATTGAGTTGGACACCCTGTGACAGCTGATGTAGGCGTTTGGTATTGTTCTGTGGTTTTTTATCGTTGTAAGCGCTCGTCGTGTGTTCCCTTTGTTCGTCTCACGTTTTTGAAGTGTTGGGCATTCTGAATGTTTCGCTATTCAACTTCACCAAATATCCCAACTCGCCATTCTGCTGCAGCAAACTCTTGTGTTGCCTGTTAAAAGTCCGAAATCACATAGCCTTCTGCGTTCACGTGTTAGCTGCGGTCGAAGGTGGAAGAGACCAAGCGCAGGATCTTCCCACAGTCCGTGACAGAAGCTGTTTGAGACGGCACATCAAACAGTTTGGTTGGTAGGCGAAGCTGAGGGCCAAAAGCTAATTCAGGCAAAGAACTACTACGGTCGTTCTGGAAGGTGGGGCGTATGTCCAGAAGTGTGAGTTGCAAGGGCTGGACCATTGTGTTAGGCATTCGTGCCCTGTGAGCCGGCCTTAAAGGGGCCCTGAAAAGCGTTTTGAGCACACTAAATTGACTAGCGCAATCGTTAGATTGGGTCGTCAACATCATCTGTGCCAAGTATTACTCTTTTACGCGCAGCGGAAAGCTCAGACTTTTGTTGCAAAGTTTGTCGCTTTTTTCTCACCCTTTCCTTCGTGTTTTTGGACGCCGCCATCTTCACATGTATACACCATCGATTCCCAGATGTTCGTCGAGCTAGACATCCTGCTATTGGGCGGCCTTTTTATGCACTTCCGGCAAAGAGATGAGTCGTCTGCTCAGCGTCGGCTCGCCGGCTGATCTGCCAGCGGAGTGCCGGAGTGCTTGTACATTTTACGACAAACCAAACAAGTGAAAACAAACGCTTAACCGTTTGTATTGAATGCAACAGGGCCATAACACGACATGAATATTCTCTTACTTGAGTACGTTCCATAAAGAAAGCGTTGAAGCCCCGTGGCACTTCTTTCTTGCAATCGCAGAGAACGCCCTGAGCCGAATGTCCGGGTTTGACGCATACATTTTATTCAACTTCCAAACAATCCAGAGATGCGTTTCGACGTCACAACATGCGTTGCAAGTCCTAACCGCGATTGACAGACGATGGGTTGCCTCCTCCTGCCCCTCGTAATTTCGGCACTCACCTCGCGCGCGGTTTGCGGGGATGAACAGCAAGTCACTTAACTCTGGCGCACAAGCCGAGATGGCTTTTAGCCACGCACACTGCACATACGCCATGCGAGGTTGAGTCGTACGCCGCTTGAGAAAGATAATCCAGACCATGGGAAGCACTATCCACCCGCAGACGCACAACGTCGCATTTCATCGCGAAACAAAGACGTCCACAACACACATACCATCGCCTCCTGTAATGCCAAACGCATCTCGCACTTCCAAATGGGAGTGAGTAGTATGCCTGCAGTGCCCATATGCCGCGAGGTGGGGCCCCAAGCTGAACCGGGATCACGCAACCGTAACTGACTTCTAGAGCGGTTTTTGCCTTGTTGCCAGGGCAACCGATGTTTGATATTGTCAAAGAAATGGTGCTCGCTGCAGCTGTAGAAAGCTCAGAGCCGCGGCGGAGCATGTTTTGCCAACGTTGCCGCTCTCCACCACGCGTCGCCCCAAGCTGAACTGGCGTTTTGTGCACGGGTTCTGTATCGGTTTAAAATGTCTTTTCACGTGCCGCCACCAGGAATTACCACCGCCACAAAATAAGACCCGCCACCAGCGGGGCCACATCTGATACGGCGCTTTTTGGATAAACAGTGCGCTGTGCATCCAAGGGAGCGAGCGCAGGATCCTCCCCGTGCGGTTGCGAGTTCACCGCCGATAAAGAGTAGCGCGCCGCCGATAGAAAAGTTCTGCAGCAACGTACACCGCAAAAGGGCAAGGCCAGGCCGCCGCACACATGGGTCCAGATTTTTCGTTCGCTTTTCCAGCCTTGAGCAGAGTGTGGGATTCATGGTGTGAACAAAGATTGCCCGTAGCAGACGGCTGAGTGAGCAGCGCAATAGCGGAAGTACGTCACCGCCGAGGAGAGCAGCATCATTGGAGGGAGCGGAGAGTAAGTTGAAAGGAGGAGGAAACGCGGCGCGACGATAATGCGTGGTTTTTGATTTACGATTTCTCAGCTAATACTCATCGCTTCAACAAAATTCTTGCGGGAGGAGATTGCTAATACATTGCTTTATTTGGTTACATGTACATCCACGCATCGGCGGAAGGTATTTCAGGTTCTTTAAGTATCCTGTGAAAAAGCTGAATGAGACAATTCGTTGGGGCCCTTATGCTAGAGTGTGCACACGAAGCTTGACGGCGTAAAATACTTAGCGAACGGTCGGCGACGATGGTCGATGGGCATCCGATGCGCGCCACCAACGTCGACACGAGTGCTAACGCAATCTTGAGCACTGCGATTTCAGATACCGCAGTGGCTTCAGCACAGTGGGTGAAGCGGTCTACACAATTTAATCATCGTCTTCATCATCAGCAGCAGGATCACCAGCATCTTATCTACGCTCACTGCAGAACAAAGAAATATCCCATTAATCTCCAGTTATCCCGGTCCTATGCTAATTGCGACACATTTATCCCCGCAGACTTCTTGATTTCGTCTGCCCATCTAACTTTCTGCCGCCCCCGGCAATGCTTGCTTTCTCTAGGGATCCACTCTGCTGCCCTTACTGACCAACGTTTATCTTTCCTTCGCATCTCATGCCCCGCCCACGTCCATTTCGTCTTATTTTCTACTAATATGTCCTTAACACGCGTTTCTTCCCTGAGCCACTCTGCTCTCTTCTTGTCCCTTAATATTACACCTATCGTCTTCTGCTCCATTCCGTGCTCAGTCGTTCTTAATTTAAGTTGAACCCTCTTAGTGAGCCTCCAAGTTTCTGCCCCGTAGGTGAGTACCGGTAAGATGCAGTTGTCATACACTTTCTTCTTCAGGGGCAATGGTAGGCTGCTATTCATTATCAGAGAATGTCTGCGGTATGCACTGCACCCCATTCTTATCCTTCTAATTATCTATGCCTCATTGTTGGTACACGGGGTCACAATTTGGGCTAGGTAGATATTGCTTACCATTTCCACTGCGTCGAGACATATCTCAAGCCGCTGTGCTATCCCTAGGTTAGTGATCATTACTTTGGTTTTCTGCATATTAATTTTCAGGCCAATGGTTCTACTCTAGTTGCCCAGTGCGGAAAGCATGCTTTGCAACTCGTCCCCCGAATTACTTAGCAAGGCAACGTCATCAGGAAATCTGAGCTTACTCCATTAACCCTTACTCCCACCTGTTGCAAATGCAATGTTCTGAGTAGTTCTTCTAAAGATGGTGTGAATAGCATTGGAGAGATCGTCTTCTTGTATGAGGCCCTTCCTTATAGGTATCTTACTGCTCTCCTTATGGAGGATGGTGGTAGCCGATGATGGTAGTATTCTTACATAATGCTCGTCTACACCCTTGTTACGTGGTGCCTAAATGACTGCTGAAATTTAAAAATACTCGAACGCGTTTTAATAACTATGAAGCCTATATAAAGGGGTTCAGTATACTCTGCACACTTCTATATCTTCTGAGTGAACGTGTGAATATTGCGTGACCTTCCTCCGACGACCGGGGTCTTCCCCGTCTCAATGCCCCTGCTCCGGAATTTCCAAGATCAAGCGACGACAAACGTCACCCGGGCAACACAACAGCCTCAGGTTATACGGCGGTGAACCCTCCAGCGACCGGTGCTTCAAATATCAGCGGTAGTGAAGACAACAACGACGAAGGCGGGAGCTCCTCACGGGGCGCAACGCGACGCGCCACCTGGAGGACGCCGGCCGTTCCTCATGAGGCGCACGCGCACATGCGCTAGGTATTTGTTTGCTAAAGTCACTGCTGACATCAGCTGACCTGGCACAGCTAATTATTATAAATAATAAACAAATTTGCGCATAATATGTGAAGTATATAGTTATCGGTGGATTTTAGGCAGGTTTTTTGATAAACTGAGCCACGATGTATTTTACCGTAAACTTTCTCTGTGTGGAATCACAGTGGTCCGTTTATTACAACCTGCAGCTACGCGTCCGCGCCGTCATGTACGCTTTGACTCCTTGTTGTTGTTAGTCGCTCTGCGCTTCCTGGGCTCCATTCACTCTATTTATTAACAACTTTTCTAGAGGTTTTTCTTGCCTTTCATTGCGTCCATTTTTTATGTAACTTTTGTATTTTCTCTACTTGTTGCCTTCCAAATCTCTCAAAATCACTTCTGTGCATTTTAATCACCCCCATCTGGCGTAGCAAGCACTGCCGATAGCAGAGCTCACCTCTCCAGTCAACATTAAAGAGTTCTCTCTCTCTCTCCTGCAGTTACTTTTCTGAGTGTTCCCAATTCACATACTCTAACTGGGGTCGGTCCCCGGGGACGCAAGTTTGCTATAGGATTTCTTGAAACTGTGTTGATTACGCGATACGCTGGAAGCTTCTAGTGCTTGTTTTTCTTGAAGATAATTGCCGATCTTCAATGATCACTTCATACTTGGCTCAGCGAACCACAAGTGAGGTTTTCAATTATCCAGAAAGAATATGAAGACCGTCACTTCAACATAGATGAACTGCAATCATCTTCAAGCGAACTTTAAAAAAACTGATTGGTTTTAGTGCGCTGCACTTTAGCGTCCCCAACTGTTGTTTGGCGAATTTATAGGCCTCGTAACTGAGCGAACGATGTAAACAACGAAGACAGACGGAAAACAGAGGAGGAAAATGTGGTGAAAGTTTTAGGGGTAGGGTGGTGGGCCGAGGCTGCGTCACAGAATCCCGGCACGCCCTGCTTGGGGCGAGAACCTAGGCCCTTCGTCGTCCTCCGCATTGCTCCTTCGGTTTTAAAGAAAGCACTTCTCTCTCCCTCCTCGGGGAGCGACATATCCGAACCACGTAAAATTTGCGCTGGAGATTCAAACATGATTTACAACAACATGCTCGGCGGCGGCGAGGTGTTGGAAGATAAAGTAGCGTGCGACGCCTTGCGGTCGGTGATCGCGGGATCATTTTCTGTGGCGCAGAAGCCTTGCACTGTGACCGAGAAGACTGCAGTTCGTGCTGCGCACAAATTGTGCATAAGTGAGTACAGGAATGGCTAGCCATTTCTTACCGAAAAAAATGTACCTGACGAATTTATTTTGTCCTTGCAGTTATGGAGATCTGCTATAGAATATGTTTTAAGTTAACCTTCAAATGTTTTCAGATTGTTTACACTAAAAAAAAAACTCGTCGAATCATAAAAATTTAATACAAGAATGCTAGAGTGTAAGGAAACAGATTACTACCTGGACGATTCAATCATTACACTGACGCTTCTGCAGTCGTCGGTTCAGTATTGCCATGTAATCACAAGTACAACCGTAAAAATGCCTAGACGTTTTTGATTTTTAGGGAAAAACCAGAAATGAAAGGACAATGTTTTCTGTTCATTAGATTCCATTCTGTGGTTTTGGTACCCAAACGTGGTTAAACAAACTCAGTTATTCCAACTTTTTGCTCTACGGATCGGCAGCAACATTTACGCAGAAAGGTAGTTTCTTCTTTGATTGTCCTAACAATCTGGCTAACAAGGTTGTAAATAGTTACAATCTTCTACAAAGTCTTCAAAAAATCTTATAATTAAAATCATGGTGCGCGAAAGTAGAGCATGTACTACCCAGCTTAAGGAATAATGACCCAGCCATTGCTAAGAAGGTTCGACAACCTAATTCTTTCTGCAGGCCTAACTGAAATATAAAACATTTTTGCCTTAATTTTGAATACAACCTTTTTTATCCTCGTGGAAGCATGCTTTATGCTGTTCGTTCAAATTTTCTCTTATATTTTGCACTTCGTTTTCTGGGCAGACTTTTTGCTGTGATAAATCGCACAGGTCCTCCTGGTATCATTTTGTTATTATCGCTCCTGTGCAATGTCGGTTTTACGGGTGGGTGGGCAGTTGCTATAAAGGGTACATCTGCTACTTGCCTCTCCCCCTTAAATAAATTGTCCCGGATTAAAGTTGGGTTCGTGATTCAATAAATTTTGCTGTCTACTTGGTCACTGTCTGCTTGGCCCGCATTAAACAATTATCTGCAAAAACAGAGGAAGCATTAGGAACAGTACTTTACAAAAACATGAGATATCTTTAAAATAATCCGTAAGCCCCACTTCGCTCTAGCAAGGTTGGACAAACTCTTTTTTTCCTCCTGAACGTCTTTACTTTGTTTGAATGGTATTGTAGAATTTGGGGGCTGACATAAGGAGAGAACACAAAACAAAAAATAAAAAAACCAATGAGAGAATTTCTCACATTCCGTCTTGTTTCAAATGTGTGTGTTTTACAACTAGATGGTGCAAAGGTTAGAAGACCAATAGGAGCAGTTGGGGAAAGCTTATGAAATGTTTCTATTTTGCAGTTACTTTTCGCGGAAAAATTTACCAATAAAGATTTACCCTAAGCAGGAGAGTGTTTAGGAGCGCCTACAATACATACAGGAGAGCCCTCAATACATCGTACTAAGAAACCGAAAACGCTTTTCCTTTTGTAAATGCATTTCTAGTTACCCTTTCTCTAAAAAAGGACGACTGATAGCACTGCTCTATCGCTCCAACAGAATGTATCATAACCTATTGTTGGTTGCGGCATTCCATATCAAGCGCAGGCAGCTCATTTTTCCGCGACTCGTTCAACCGTTCAAAGTGCCCCCCCCCCCCATGTTTGCACGCCGAAATCTTCGTCAATCGCCGCTATTTCTGCCATTTTTCAGTGGAATAAACTGACACAAGAAATTTCATTCATTAAACATTACGAGTCATTTGCCAACAATTTAAAGAGAAGTTTAAAAGTGCTTGTCTAAGAAGGTACGATTGTCTTGTTTTTCACAAGATGCACTTTACGCTTCGGATCCAGTGATTTTTCTTTTTTTTGTTCTTTCTGTTATTGTCTGCTAACCTCTAGTGCATGTTGAAAATTATGTCTCCTTCATTTATTAAAGCTAAGTTTTGTTGGTAAGGAAAAGACACTGGAGGAATGCCAACTTTACAGAATTAGAGCACGCATAATAATGAGGACACTCATAATTGAACAAGAGAAGAAAATCCTTTCCATCTTCAGAATCTAACCTGGTTTACAGGTGGTATTTAGCCAATGGCTATTCGATTGCGCCGTCACAGATTTTGGTCGTTCAGTATTTCTTTTTAGGGCCGTTGCGGGGCATTGACATGGTAATTTGGCTCAGTTTAATTTGATTTCGGCTGCTGACTTCGCCGGTGTGGGTTTTGGAAGCGTGGACTTTGGAAGCTTGGAACGTTGATGAAGGGTGTAGGGGGGTAGCGTCCAGCTTTCTTGTGAGGGATTTGTTGGCTGTCGTCTGAGTTTGGACTTTGACTCGCACGGCAGTTTGCATTGTGCTTGTTTACGCTTGGACTTTGACTCTCACGCGGTTTTCACATTGTTTACTGACGCATTAAATTTGATTCCAGCGCTGGCACACCGCCTTTGGATTTTCGCACGCAATACAACTTCGCGTTTCAAACATCACCTTCGGTAAACCGAAGGAATTTGATCTTTTCTGTGATTGTGTTACTAGTGGTAATAGATAAAAAATTACTTCTAAAACCATGTTGTATTTTGTTGTTGTTGTATAATTGTTACGAATGAGGTCTGATTAAGGTTATTTACATAGCAAACTTGGACTCAGACATGTCCAGAGCTGGACCTTCATCAGCTTTTTTTTTCACCCGTAGCGCGTCTGGCCTTCTTACTCGCCCGCCGGTTATGTTCTGGTGCCGGACATCAGTGTCAAGGCAAGGGGTAAGTTAAAACCGGGATAAGAGGGTTGTTGCAATACTCCTCCTCCAAGTACTCATTGCCCCGATGCCATTAGCACCATAACACTAAAGGGCAAAAGCAAAAATAATAGGATGATAACAGACCAACTGGAAGAGGGGAGGGAACGCAGCTCCGTGATACTAGAAGGGGAACAATGAAAAAAAGCGCCTGCGGAGAAGATCAACTGGGAGTGTCAAACAACCGGGCTTGGTATGGTTTTGGAGGCACCCACTGAATGACTTCACGACATGGCCTCTGCCGATGAGAAATGAGTACCTCGCTCTCTGGTACCAGGTACTAGTTCACGTCTTACACATGCCTGATAAATTTAGAGCGCCCGAAGCAGCGCAGAAGTAGCTGCTCTGAGAGGCCACGGCGGCAAATAAGCCTCCATAACCAAACGCGATCGTCGGGCGCCATTCCACAAGCCGTCGTCGGAAGTTATATTTTCGGCTCTCCGTTTATGTTTTGCATGCGAATACGGAATCTTGCGGGGTGACTGGCTTCTTCTGGTCTCTTCGTGACGTCGTCAATGTCGGATCCTGTTTTTATGCCGTTGCCTACAGGGAGCATTGTATCGATGGCTGTGGTCCCTAGGCGACCGCAGACAAGCGGAAACTGTGTAAATTGCGTCATTTTCTGCACACCCCAGCATTATACGTGAGTAGCGCCTCTTCGAGAATTTGATCCCAGGCTACGGGATTAAGGTCTACGTACGTTCAGTATTTCTTCGAGCTCAGGTTAGGTTATGATGCTCTGTAAGGCCATTTGTTCGGGGGTGAAAGGCGGTAGTATTTTGCATGAAGTGGTCTCTGCAAGAATTTCCTGAATGGGTTAATACGATGACGGGCACGTCATGTCGGAGGACGATGTTGCACAGAAAAGTTTTTGCGACGCCTGTAGTTGTTCCACAGGAAAGGGCCTTCGTATAGAAGTAGCGCGTTAAATAATCAGTATCCACGATAATGCGCTTGTTTACGAGGGTGACATTGGGAATGGGCAAGTAGTTCCCTTCCGATTCTCCAAAACGGCTCCTCAGGGGGTGCTAGCGGATGGAGAATGCCTGTTGGTTTAACCGGTGGTGTCTTACGGCGCTGGCAATGACGGCAGGTTCTTCCGTACTCTTTTGCCCATTCCAGCAGTTTTGGCCAGTAGTACTATATGGGCATTCTTGCAAACGTGCGGTTGACGCCCGGCCGTGGGTTTGTCATGGCATGCTTACAGAATTTTCAGGCGTAATACGGATGGTACGACGAGCAGGAATTCCTTGTTACTGTTGTCGTAATTCGGCTTAGAGAGAACGTTGTCGCGTGGACAGTACGTAGATATGCGGTAGGAACGGAGGGGCGCAGTGCTGTAATTTAGCAGGTGTTCAATAATCGGAGGCAGCTAAGCGTCATCCAGCTGGCAGTTAGCCATAACCACGTTCTGGCTGATCCCGTTGAAGAGAAAGTCCTCGTCCTCCCAAAAGAACCAGCGGAAGGTGGTGCTGGACAGAAACGGTGAGCACCGCCGTTGCTTCCTTCTGGTCGTAGACGCGACTATGACGTCGCGCTCAGGGAGCCTTAAACTCCAACTAGCTAGTCGCCCCGATGGGTCCTTATTCGCGAGCCAGCAGAGGGCATAATAGTCGCTATGTGCTTTGAATGGCCTGCCAGACAGGTATGGACAAAATTTACTAATGGCTTATATTACGGCAAAGGATTCCTTCTCTGTCGCCGAACAATTTATGCTTTGGAAAGGGTGCGGCTAGCATAAGAGATAATGTTTTCCACGCCAGCTTGCAATTCCGCAAGGATGACTGGATTCCCACGTTGCTGGCGACAGTACAAACTTCCGTATTGACGCTGTCATCGAAATGGGCTAAAAGTGGCGCAGTGTGCAGGCGTATACGCAACGTGTAAAATGCCTCTCGGTGGTAAATGCTCCAGAGGAACGGAGCTTCATCTTTTGCGTGTCGGGTCAGGGGTTCCGCAGTTCTTCAAAGTATCCGGTGTGTGAGGGAGTGAGTCATGCCGCGCAGGGCTTCGCCACCCCTCTGTCTCGCTAGACCTCTATGTTGCCTGACTCATCATTGGCTACTAGGAGGAGTCTCCGTTCGCCTCTGCCGGGCCAGCGCAGCATCGAGCCGCTGGATAGCTTAAAGTTGCATCGCCTGATGGGGCGACGTGACGCACTGTTCAATGTCCGGTGGAAACGAGTCCCAGGTATTCCCCTGCACGGGAACACCACACCCCCACATCAAGTGGGCTAAGGTAGCCGGTCCGTCCCCGCACGCACTGCACATTACACTCGCAAACAATCCGGGGTTCACATGTCGAGCGAGTGCCGGTGTGAGGACAGTCCTGGTTTGTAGTTGCCGTAGAAGGACACCTTCTCTTCTGCTTAAACCTGGATGAGGCGTGGGTAGTTGTCGGCGGGTCTCCCGGTACCAGCGGAGTATCTCTCCGAATTCCATGAGTGGTTCGAAGTTAGCTGTGGTCGTTTCTTCCGCTTCCGAGGGCCGGGGGGGCGTCGTGCGGCACGCGAGCTCACGCGCGACGGCGTCCGCTTCCTCGTTACGGTTGGCGAAGCGTCCAGAGACGGTCCCCGTGTGGGTTGGAAACCATCTTAGGTGTGTGGTGGTGGTTTTGACATTGGGTAGTATCTTGGCAGCCGGGGCTCCAGTGTACCCTCTGCTGTAGTGGGTGATGGCTGAGCGAGAATCGCTGAGTATCGTGGTTACTTCCGGTCGGCATCTGAGAGCCAAGGCGATGGCGGCTTCCTCCGCCTGCTCCGCCGACGTGGCACCTATGCTGCACGCGTTGATTGTCTGGCCGTCCGTTGCCCGGATAATTGCCAGTACAAATATATCCGGTTTGCAGTGGTGTTTGGCTGCGTCGACATAGACTGCTTGCGAGTCGTCTGCGTGAGTTTCGATCAGGACCTCGGCTCTGGCCCGTCTGCGTTCCTCGTTGCGTTCTGGGTGTACGTTGCGTGGTAGCGGTAGTATGACCAGCTTGCGTACTACCTCTTTGTTGATTCGTTCTTGTGCGGGAGTTTCTAGTCCGTAGGATTCGGCTTGTGGCGGTCGTAGACCGATCTTTCGGGGGATCTCCATGCCAGCATTGGTGGTAGCTAGCCGGTTGAGTTGCGCCATTCGCTGTGCTTCGCTTATCTCTTCCAGCGTGTTGTGTACTCCCAGTCGTGCAAGTTCGTCGTTACTAGTGCTGC
The DNA here is from genome assembly GCF_048455015.1 of Haemaphysalis longicornis. Classification (NCBI taxonomy): domain Eukaryota; kingdom Metazoa; phylum Arthropoda; class Arachnida; order Ixodida; family Ixodidae; genus Haemaphysalis; species Haemaphysalis longicornis. The sequence continues at coordinate 68,467,861 of NW_027526225.1, read as the reverse complement.
CGAGTAGACCTAGTGCCGCCTTGTATGCTTTTCTGATCGCCGCGGTTATCCTGTCCCTTTCATGTCGTCTCCACTTGTGAAAAGCGCCTACATAGGATATGTGGCTTACCACAAATGACTGTACGAGACGGAGGAGGTTGGCCTCTCACATTCCATGTTTCCTCGTAGAGACCTGCTTGATCAGGCGGGTGGCGATTCCCGTCTTCGGCAACAGTCGATCTAGGGCGGTGTGGTTGTCGTTGCTCGCGTCAATGTGCATGCCTAGCACTCTGGTGCTCTTGACGGCAGTTCTTCAGAAGCCTTACCCAAGTCGCCTGTTGGAAGAACAAAAACCCAGGCGGCACCGCACTACTTTATTATTCCTAGGACGAGGAAATGAAGGGACGGAGGTAGTCTTTGGAGTCTGGCCAAATGCCGGCGCCACTGGCCACATGGCCGATACATTTGGGCTCTTCAAAACACAGGTTACTCTTCTGTGGGCTGATGGTCTACCCTGCAGAACGAATGGCCTCTAGAAAACTTAGCCATGATTGTTGTTTTTCAAACGAGCTAGAGCAGGCAGCACGTAGTCAAGGTATACAAGACACGTATTCAATTTCAACCTAGTGAGAGCGGTGTCCATTATCCACCAATGTCGGCGGCGCAGAGCATAGGCCAAAAGAAAAAACCTTGAATTCATAGAGGTCGTCCGGTGTCACGAATGCCCTCATCTCACGGTCACGCTCATTAACTGCTATTTGCCAATACTCACAATTCAAATCCAAGGAAGAGAAAAACTTGCGTCGCGCAGGTGGTCTAGTGTGCCGTCAAATCTTGGTCGCGGAAAAACGCCGCGTGGATTCACCCTCTTGAGTCAGCGGTAATCGGCGCAGAAGCGGAACGTGTAGTCCTTTTTCTGGGAGAGTAGGTGCTGTTCTGCCACGACAAAAAGACGGTCGTGAGCGCGTTATTGCGTCCGTGAGTCACCTGCTGGTCGCGGCCGAGCCAATTTAATTGACCAGAGAGCGCGAGTGGCCCGGCTTCGGGTTAGCCGTCTTTGAGGGACCTGACAGGAGGAATCCGCCGCTGCGCTTGAAGCATTCAAGCCCCGCACGGGGGACCCTTGGTAACGGTTTTGGCGACACCAGAGACCCCGAGCCCCCCAGAATAAGCTGTGACCTCCATGATGTGTTTAATGGTGAACAGTAGGAAACCACAAATGGTGGCTGTCGGAGCCCAGGTAAAGCTACGGCGGATGGGCTCCCTGTCTGTTTTCCAGCTGCGAGCTCCGGGTCTTCTTCAGCTATCAGGGTAAGGCCGATGAAGAAAGTACCCCCGTTCCTTGTTTTTACACTAGAGCATAAGGTAGTCTCTGAATCCTCCCCTTCCCAACCAAATGATCGGGGCCTGAAAAGGGCCCACCCCAAAATAACTTTAAAACCTCGTCCCACCATTGACCACCGAAGCAATGACAACTTTCCCGGTTTCCTCATTGTGCAATCTCTGGGATAAGAAACCCCTTTAAGTGGAAAATCAGTCTTCATTGTTGCAAGGTTCATTGAAAGTGTTACTGGAAAAAACTACAACGCGAAAAAACTTACCTATGTAGATGTACTAATTGAAGGTAGCTACAAACAGCAGGCAAATATGCGCCCTCAGCAAAATAACCTCCGTGGTATAGAAATTGCAATCACACCTCACATAACCCTAAACTGTTTTGAAGCGTCATCTCGGAACTAGATCTATTCAACGAAACCCAAACCGACATCCTGGAAGGAGTGCGTGACCAAGGGGTCCCTGCAGTCCGGCCCATCACAATAAGACGATACCGCAAAGAAATTAAAATAAAGCAAGTAATCCAGACCTTTGACAGAACCTCACTACCAGATTCCGTGACATAGGGTTTCCGGGGAAGTCCCACGCGGACGTACGTGCCAAACCCACGCCGCTGCTACAAATGCCAGCGGTATGGGCACGGTACGAATTCTTGTCGTGGAGACCAAAATGTGCAGTGTGGTCAATCTGACCATCTTACATGCAACCGCGACGCGAACATCTTCACCGCCATAACTGAAATGACCTCACGCAGCGAACTCACGATCGTGCGAAACGTTCAAACAAGAAAACCAGATAATAACATTGAAGGTCAATGAAAACATCAGCTTTCCGGAACCCGGTACGAGGTTTGCATTCTTCAGCTCCCGAAGGTACGCTGACGTTGCTCGCAGGGTACGGAACGGCGTCTGCTTTTGGCGGAGACGCAATACAGCTCAGCTAAATTGCTTCTGCCCACCCCCGCTAGGCTGCTTGTGGCAGCCACACCTGTCACCAGGCCACTTGCCGGACCGGCAGTGGTTGAGGTGGCCACCCACGCTATTGCGAGCGGAGTCATTTCTTTTGCTAGCTCACAGGCCTCGAGCACAACCGAGAGCCTTGAGGAAATGGACACGAGGGTACCGCACCCTCTCCAGCCCTCCGGCCACCACGTGTACTGTCCGTGGTGCCCACGACGCGTTCGGCAGTGGTGGCTGAAAAGAAGAGCGCGCAAAAGGGTACTAAATCCAGGTTCAGGGAGCCCAGTCTGTCGGACACACCCAGGACATGTGGAGATGAGATGGACGTCGGGTCGTACGTTCCTTAATCGCAGCGAAAGGAACGGCGTCCGACGTCCAAACCAACAGACAGGCCCAAAAAGTCCGTTCCAAGGATACCAGCCCCGAGGGACAAAACATGAACACACAAACAAAAACACTCCAGTAGCACCCAAATGTCTATACTGGAAAGAGACAGTATATTCCACTGGAACTGCAGATGCCTCATTGAAAATCTTGGTGATGCCTATGAAATATTGCATTCCAGTCAGACAAGCGTGATGTGCCTTCAAGAAACACATCTCAATTTCACACACACATAAATTTATTGACTAGTTACAAGGCATTCCGAAAGGTCCGCGATGGCTGCACACATTCATCGGGCGGTATTGCCATAATCTCCCGTTGATAGTTAGCAAGCCACCTTATACCATTGAACACTGTCCTTCAGGTTGTAAAAATTCGAACAATATTATTTATTAGGATAATAATGGTGTGCTCCGTTTACATCCCTGCAGATCTTCACCTTTCTAGCTCTGTCTTCGAGGCGCTGGTTTACCAACTGCCCGAACGCTACATCCACACAGGCAACCTCAATACAACAATTCTCTTTGGGACTCTTCTCGCACGGATGCCCGAGGTCGTTTGAGAGAAGTTTTTAATATCCTCTGGAGCATGCCTTTTCAACAAGAAACAGCCTACATAACATAATATATCACACAACACTTATTAACTCCTAGACTTGTCTGTTGGTTCCGCAGTTCTCTCCCCATGCCTTAAATGGGGCGTGGGCATGAATACATATGGTAGTTACCAGTTCCCCACCTCAGTAATATATATATAGGTAAACGCCCAAGCACTACACATTCCCAGAACAAGTGCATTGAAGCAACAGCAAACTGGAGTACATTTACAGAGACATCCAAACTACACTAACATTAAAGACACCTACACATTGAAGAAGCTACCCAACTACTCTCGGCGCATATCCTCGACGCCGCCGAAAAGTCCATTCCAAACGCCTGTGGAAACCTTCTTTTGTTGAAAAGGCCAAAGGCGACAGGAAAACTTGTGCGCCGTGAGAAAAATCGAGATTGTTGACGCTCATTCATAACATCAATAAACTCATACACAGACACATGCAAGGTATGGACACGAACACGTAAACGTAAAGGACAACAAACACACATTCTGCGTATGGCGAACACAACAGGGGACACACCCGAAGACGAGGCTGACACACTTGCACAACACTTGCAACACGTGTCCAGTTCAGCACACTACTCAAACACTTTCATAGAACACAAACAATCAGCTGAAGAGGAGCATTTACGTGATAACGACAGGTCAACAACTTCTTACAACTCAGAGTTTTCAATGTATGAGCTGTGAGCTCCTCTGACCATGCATTACACCTCAGCTCCAGGCCCAGACAACATCACATATACAATGATGCAACACCTACACACAGACACACTTGAAACACTCCTGCATTCATGCAATAAAATATGTGTTTCGAAGCACATTCCACGCTCTTGGAGGGAGGCCATAGTAGTATATTTCTTGAAGGAGGGAAGGGACCCGTCAACCCCCTCTAGTTACCGCCCAAAAGCTCTGGCGATCTGTCTGTGCAGCTCCCCGAGAAGATGATAAACTGCAGCCTTGTGTACTTCCTTGAGTACAATGGTATTCTTGAGTGCTGCCAGGCAGGCTTCAGGGTGTGGTGATTAACAATTGAGCCATGACTGTAAGTTGAGCGCACAAAAATCGAAGACTCAACGAAAGACACGAAGACCAGCGCAGACTAGCGGAATTTTATTCACCACACAGCACATATATACCCTCTTTGAACAAATCATCAACTCGTCTCACTTGACTCGTACATCAAGGGTGCCCTCGCCCATAAACAGTATTGTGTACATGTCCTTTTCGACATCTAGAAGGCCTTTGACACCGCTTGGCGTTATGGCATCCTCAGTTACCTGAAGTCAGTCAGGCAACATGTTAAACAGCCTTGTTAGTTACTTGTCGGAGAGAACCTTTCGAGTGGCAGTTGGTCGTGCTCTCTCAAAGGTTCACGTGCAAGAAAATGGCGTGTTCAAGGTAGAGTGTTCAGCTATATTAACTTCATTGTTAAGATGAACTCTCTTGGAGAGGCATTGCTACCCACAATCTTTCATTCCATGTGTGTAGACGACGTCGAAATGTCGTCTAAATCATGTAATATGTGAATCTACAAAACGTGAAGTCCAGCTGGGCTAAGGTGGGAATCAGCTTCCGGTGTGTTCGGTTTTATTCAAGCTGATTCCCATAGAAGCTCTACCAACTAGCACAGACCAGAGCCATTCTCTAGCTGGGCGTCAATAAATTAGCGGGCTGGGCAGACAAGAATGGTTTTAACCTTAACCCTGGAAAAAGCTCGTGCGTTGTGTTCTCCAGAAAGCGGAGTCCATCCATACCGAGACATTACTCTTAATTTCATATTCGTTCCTGTGAACAAGGAGCACAAGTTTTTGAGTGTTATGTTTGACCACAGTCACATTTATTATCCACATCAAGGAACGTAAAATGTCTGAAAACAGTGAGTATCTGTAAGGTTCTCTAACACCAATCGTATGGTGCCGACAAAGAACTCCTACTGCGCTTACGTACTGATTTGGATGCGTCTCGTTGGGACTATGTCAGTGTGGGGTATGGGTCGGTGACTAAAACAGCATTGCGAATGCTGGACCCAGTGCTACACTTGGGGCTTCGTCTTGCGTCTGGTGCTTTCAGCACTAGCCTGGCCCAAAGCCTATATGTCAAGTGTAACAAGTGGTGCCTTGAGAACCAACGGACGTACATGGGGTTGCTTAATGCTCTTATAATGTCATTGCTGAATTACCATGATTTTTATCCTGTCTTTACAATACATCCGCATCTCTGATGTTTGCAAATCGTCCATTCGTTCCTCTGCCCTTTTCGCTTAGAATGAGAGAGCGAGCCTCGGATTTCATAATTTTATTTTTATGTATGTATGCATCATCTATTGCAGACATTTTACCACCTTTGCAAGTGCGCTATGTACATTGTGCATTTTCTTTCATAAACATTTACAAAAATCAGGTTCCATAAACTGCAATCCCACAGTCTTGCCTCCGCAGCATAAATACCGGTGTCGAGAATTTTCCACTGACGCCTCAAAAACTGCCACTTCTGTCTCCTGTGCTTTGAACGGACCCAGCTTCAATGTCAGTAAAACTATGAATGTCAATACTACTCTTTTTGCAGCAGAGGCCTATGATATACTTCTTGTTGTAAACATATCCTTCAAAGTCAAATTCCACAATCAATTGTCTAAACAGATTCCCTTAGCGTTGTGTGGGCATTGGCATCCCGAAAGCCTTACCAGGACCAAGTTCTGAATCTTATCTTCAACGCCAACACTCCAAGAAACTTGATGTGTTTATTTCCTGGGTCCCAGGTCACTCTGGGATCACCGGCAATGAGGCGGCAGATCAAATCGCAACTACTGCTGCACTTACAAATACAGTTAACATTATAACGCTACCGTACACCTACCTAAAACCATACATCAGACAACACCTTCGGAAAACGTGGCACGTACACTGGAAAGAACACACAGACAACAAACTACACGTAATACAGCCACTCTTGGGACCATACACCACCGGCACACGAAACAGACTTGCTGGAGTTGCCTTGGCTAGGTTACAGTTAGGCCACACACATGTAGCACACTCACACCTACTCACTGGTTCCTCAAGACCATTGTGTAGCAGGTATAGTGTTAGGAGCACCGCTCAGGGACAAGAAACAATCTTCCTCGATAAGAAAACAAACTTGTGTAAATGATATCATAGTTCATTGGAAGTAGCAGAAAGTGATTTGGGCTGGCCATGTAGTGACACGAACCAAGAGCCGGTGGACCGTTAGGATAACAGAGTGGATACGGAGGTGTGTCTAGGAGATTGGGATGACCAATAGCACGATGCAGGGATAAAATACGGACGTTTGGTGACTCAGTAGACTGTTTATAATAACGATGATGTTTTTGTTGATGATGATGAGGATGATAAACACTGAGACAGGAAAAGGAATGGTTTCCTCCCGGCAGGTTTTCAAGTATACCAGAGCTGTATGCGTACTCGTACACCGATAACTAAATTTAAATGATATTCTGGAAAATTCTAACCAACAGATGCAAAGCAAGAATACTCTACTTCCCACACACTTCCATTGAAAATCTCGCAACAACTCAGCCCTTCAAGCGTAACAAAAAAAAAATACCCCGCATTTCCCCGAGGGGAAGAATGTGAAAGTGCGAATGCACGAGTTGAATTTGCGCGGTTCGGCAATCGCGAAAGAGAGATCACACACACACACACAACTACAAAGAAAGAAAGATGCATTTATTCATCTCCGCATTCAGCTCCGGTATTCAGCTCCGGGGTATTCAGCTCCGCTCCGTTGCTAGGGGAGAGGAGGCGCCCGATAACACCTCCGGAGGAGCGGCGGACGACGGCGGCGGACGATTCAGGCTCGCTTAAGAAGTGCATTCGCACTTAAAAACGCCGAGCGGCCGCCATGACAGGATGTATCACGGGACGTCACCATTCTTGCCGTATCGCTGCCTCTCTGGAAGCGCTCGCGAGCGAGCGCACGCGCGCGCCCAGACCGGTCGAGGTCTTCGCCGTCCCCACAGGCCCGGGCAGCATGACGTCAGTCCCAAAACCATGACGTGTACACACGCCCGAGCAGCTCGCGCCAACAACAGCCAGCGTCTCGGCTTCGTCACGGGAGCCCCGACGTCGGCAGTTTGGGGCACGTAGCAGATGATGTCACGTCGACCCGCTCTGGGCTTTCTCGTACGGGCGAAGATTAAAATGGATTTTAAATATGTTTCGCTGAACGGTTGCTGTTAAAACTTGCTGAGAGATATCTCCTGATAAAAAGGAAGCGTTTTACATAGTTATCTCAGCTTTGAAATTTCGTGTCAGTACTCCTTTAAGCGGGTGCATTAGCCCTTCTCACGCCCGATTCCTGGCCAATCCCCCACGTGGGTATGCGCCATGTCAGCAGGAACATCTCCCCCCGTTGCTAGGGAAGACGAGGAGCGCGCGCACCCGCAGCTGTTGCTATGCGGACGACGGCGGCGGACGATTCAGGCTCGCTTAAGAAGTGCATTCGCACTTAAAATGTTTGGGTCGTGTCAGCGTTCCAAAAAGACAAGTTGCTCTCCATCCGGGAGGAATTCGCAGCTACTGGACAGCGTGGAATTTGAGTTAGCGACGGCGGCGGCACCTTTTATAGGGCAGCGGCTTTTCGTTATTTTCCCACCCATATGCGATTATTTGCGCTGGCGTTGATCAGGCTAATAACCAGCTCATCAGGCTGATAATCGCCTGATAATGGCACTGGGATCGTCATGATGATGATGGTTGGATGGTAATGGCGCAAGGGCAACTGGGGCAAAGAGTGCCAAAACAATGGTTATATATGAGAGGTGAAACCGTAAACACTAAGATAAGTCAGAAGAAACACAAGTGAAATCAGAAAACGACAATGAGCATGGCTGGTGTATAGGGCCAGGGAGGGATCATGAGTGGTATGAAATGAGGTCTAAAATTTTAACTTCTTTTAAATATTTAAAAACACACCTGAAAGAATACATGGGATCGTCAGACAAGAAAAACGCTGGGTGTAGAGGGACGTGTAGTCTGTATGGTTGTGGGAAGTGTTTGAGTCGCGTTGTGTGAAGTGCTGTGCACTGAATGAGTATGTGAACTACGGATAGCGCCTCTCCGTACCTGGTGCACTGGGGTCTTGAAGATCCCGTCAGCAGATACGAGTGCGTTGCATGGGTGTGCCCTATCCGTAGCCTAGCCAAGGCGACATTCGTGTGTCTGTTGCGTGTGTCAGCGGTGTATGGTCCCAAGCGTGATTTTATAACATGTAACTTGTTATCTGTCTGGTAACTCCAGTATTTTTGCCATGTTCTACGCTAGTGTTGTCCTATGTGTGGCTTGAGGTCTGTATATGGTACGGTTTTTATGTCTACAGTGTTCCTGAGTGCAGCAGGAGCGGCCCTCTCGTCTGCCAACTTGTTCCCAGCGATTCCAGCGTGTCCTGGGACCCAGCAGAGGAGCAGCTCAAGCATTTATGCATACAGAGACATAATAGTGTTTAATACAAGATTAACATGTGGTTTTGGGGGGGCTTGTGCCATTACAGTGCGCGAATAACACTAAAAAAATCTGTGTAGATGATGCAATTGGGAATTTGATTTTCAAGAGTGTGTCATGCTATCAGTAAAACGTTATACGCTTCTGCTGAAAAAATATTTCTGTGCACGCTGATGGTTTTGGCTGCATTGAAATTAGGACAATGATTAGCGCAAGACACCATAGCGGAGGTTTTAGAAGCGTCACTGTAAAATTCTGCACATGTGTATTTAAACTGCAAAGACAGAAATTGCTGCCGTATTTCAGCTCGTGGTACTCGATTTTTGTCAAGTTTCATAAAAGAAAGATCAGAACACACAGGACGAACTTTCCAAGGAGGTAAATGTCTGAAAAGGATGACCTGTACACATCTAAAAAAGAAGCGCTGAGAACCGAGGCTCGCTCTCTCACTCTAAGTGAAAAGGCCAGAGGAACGTATGGGCGACTTACAAACAGCAGAAATGTGGATGTATTGTTAAAGACATGATAAAAATGATGGTTATTCAGCAACAAAATTTTAAAAGCATAATCAAAATCCATGTACGTTCATTGATTTTCAAGGCTCTTCTTATTACACTCGACATACAGACTCTCACAGGGCTAGTGCAAAAAGCAACCGATGCGAGGCGAAGCCCCAAGTGTAGCACTGGGTCAAGCTATTGCAATGCTGTTTTAGTCGCCGACACATACACCACACTGCCATAGTCCAAACGAGACCCAACCAAAGCAGTATACCAGCGCCGCAGAAGTTCTTTGTCGGAACCATAGGATTGGTGGGAGAGAACCTTAAGGATGTAGATTGTTTTGAGACATTTATGCTTGAGTTCCTTGATGTGGGGAATGAATTTGAGTTTGTGGTCAAAAACGGAATACCTAAGAACTTGTGCTCCTTGTTCACAGGAAGCGACACGCCATTAAGAGTAATGTCTGGGTCCGGATGGACGCCGCGCTTTCTGGAGAACACAATGCAGGAACTTTTTGCAGGATTCAATTTAAAACCATTCTTGTCTGCCCAGCCGGCAAGTTTCTTGACACCAAGCTGGACTTGACATTCGCAGATTGACGTATTGCATAATTTATAGGATATCTCGACGTCATTTACATACATAGAATAAGAAATTGTAGGTGTCAATGCCCTTCCAAGAGAGCTCATCTTTATTATGAAGAGAGTGCAGCTCAGCACTCCACTTTGCGGCACGCCATTTTCTTGCACGTGAACCTTAGAGAGTGCGCAACCAACTGTGGCTTGAAACGTTCTGTCTGACAAGTAACTAACAAGAGTGTTTAACATGTTTCCGAAACCCGAAATCACTTGAGGTCGCTAAGGATCCCATAACGCCAAGCGGTGTCGTATGCCTTCTCGAGGTCGAAAAGCACCGTTAAACAATAATGCTTATGCACGAAGGATTCCTTGATGTACGAGTGAAGTGCTACCAGTTCATTGTTTTTCGATCGCCCCACCCTGAAGCCTGCCTGGCAGCTATCGAGACGACCGTTGTACTCAAGGAAGTACACGAGCCTGCGATTGATCATCTCATCGAAGAGCTTGCACAGGCTGCTCGACAGGGCTCTAGAACTGTAACTTGAGGGCGACGACGGGTCATTTCCCTCCTTCAAGAAAGCCGCTACTATGGGCTTCCTCCAAGACTTTGGAATGTGCCCCGAAAGCCATATTTTATTATATAGATGTAGAAGTGCTTCAAGTTTGTCTGCGTGTAAGTGTTGTAACATTGTGTATGTGATGTTGTCTGGGCCTGGAGCTGATGGTTTACACGTGCTCAGAGTAGCCCTCAGCTCATGTAGTGAAAACAAGTTTTAAGAAGTCTGTGATATGTTGTTGTGGTGTAGCGACTTCTTTCCACAAGAGTCTATATACTTCAGGAAAGTCTTCATGTATTGGGCTGTACTGGACATGCGTTGGAAGTGTTGTGCTAGTGTGTTAGCCTGGTCTTCCAGTGTGTCTCTTGTTGTACTAACCAGGGGAAGGCTATGTGTCTGTTGTATTTGAGTTGTCGTATACTTGTCCATACGTTGCGTGTCTGTGTATGAGTTTATGAATGTTATTAATGAGCGCCAACTACTTTCGAGTCCCCCTATAACGATACCGTTTATAACAATATATCGGATATAACGATGAACAGTTCTGGCACCATCAACTTTTGTATTCTTTCCATGGTAAAATAAACCGCTTATTACAAAGCTCCAGTGTCACCATATCGAATATAACGATTGAATGCAGTGATAATGTGCACCAAAATTGCAACAGCGACAACTCTAATGACGCGGTTGCGCAGCCTACTCAGGTAGTGTCTTCGTAGGAGGCCCAATGCGTGACACAGTCCCTCGGAGACTTTGTTTCCGCCAAGGACATTTACCTCAGCTAGGTGAAATACATGTACATGCTCTTGGAAAAGATTACCGCAAACGTCACACGCGGCAAACAAAGGTGACCGACTGTGGCTTCTTTTCGGCAAATTAGTAGTAGTACCAACTTGCAAGGTTGCGAATAAAATGTTTTGAGATCTCTTCCGTCTTTTTATTTCGCAACCCGCTTATAATATTTATCGGTTATAACGATGAGATTTCTTTGGCACTTGGATATTATTATAAGTGGACTAGACAGTATACTGTATCTCTTTTTGCCTCACGGTGCACACGTTTTCCAAACGCATTGGCACGTTTGAACAAAAAAAGGTTACCCGTCGTTGGGTAACGACAAAGGATACCCCACGCCTTGTTCTGGGCCTCTCGCGCTCGCCCACAGTCCTCATTCTACCACGGCCTCCTCTGGTTGGGCGGGGCAACAGAGGCGTGGCGAATGGACTTCTCTGCGGCGTCGAGGATGTGCGCCTTGAGGAGTTGTGCGGCTTCATCTACGTGTAGGTGTGTTATGGACGTGTAGTGTAGTTTGAATGTCCCGGTAAATGTATTCCAGTTTGCTCTTGCTTCATTGTACCTGTTCTGGGAAGATGGACTGCTTAGGCCTTTACCAAAATATGTTTGTGAGGTGGGGAAGTAGTCACTACCTAATGGGTCCGTGTTGTGTCCCAAGTTATGGTATGTAGGCTGTTTTTGTTGAACAGGCTTGCTCCCGAAGATGTTACGAATTTCTCTATCAGGCGACCTCGGGCATCCGTACGACAAGAGCCCCAAAGACATTGTGCGCATTAAGGTCGCCTATTAGAATGATAGGTTCAGGTAACTGATCTACAAGACCCTCAAAATCTGAGCTCCAGAGCTGGAAGTCAGGAGGAATGTAGAGAGAGCATAGTGTTATAAGCCTATTAAAAATTATGGTTCGAATGGCCACAGCATCTACGATGGTCTGTAGTTGGACAGTGGGGCGCGCCAAGGATTTTTGGGCAATGATGGCCACACCACCTCAGGAGGTGCCACCACCATCTCTGTCCTTCCTAAATGCCATGCAACTATTCAAGAAATTTGTGTGCTTGGAGTGGAAATGGGTTTCGTTGAGACACACCACACTTGGCTGATGGGAACGCAATAACTCACAGACATCTACAAGATTTTTAAGAAGGCCTCTGTAGTTCCATTGCATAACATTTTCTCTTTCTATTATGAATTTAGAGCGACTGGAATATGTGCGTGTTTAGCGTCGGCTTTCGGGGCTTGAACTCATGAAAGAGGTTTTTCGACCTTCTTTACTGACTTGGACGTCGCAGACCATATTTCCCCTGTGAGGCACGCAGGAACGGCTCGACGTCCATGTTGTCATCTGAAGGCAAGGGGGTGCACAGCGTGCTGGGCCCCCTGGACTTGGTACCCTTTCGGGGGTCCTTTGCCTGCGCTCCCAATGCAGAGGGTGTGTGGAGCCCCACAGGTGGCACAGGCAGTGAGGTGGAGGAGGGGGTCGTTGTGGCTGCCTCCATCTCCATCATCTCCGTGCCCTTGCCTATGCGTTGGGCCGGTGGAGAGTAGGCCGTGGATGCAGCGGTATCCCTAACCGACGTAGTTGCCACCACAATCGCTGCTGGCTCAGTTAGCGGTGCGGAGGCGGGTTGGGCTCAATCCGAGGATGGGGGGGGGGGGGGTGGACTAGGTGCGACTCGCGGTACTGGGTCCCCACCCAAACCAGACGCCGCTCCGACCCCCTGCGAGCCGCGTCAGCGTACCTCCCCTTAAAAAAAGGGGCGAACGTCTTTCGCGCCTCCTGGAAGGTGATGTTTTTGTGACCTTGATGTTTATTATTTTCTTTTCTCGCTGAAACTTCTCGCATTTTGCGGAGTACGCTGCGTGTGAGCCCTGACAGTTAATTCAGAGGAGTTGTTGTGAACTACAATTAACTGAGTGATGGTCGTGCTGGGCGCACTTGGCACAGGTTATTTGGCCCCGACATGAGTTAGTACTATGCCCGAACCGCTGGCACTTGAAACAGCGCCGCGGATTCTGCATTTACTCCCGTACCGAGCACCGGACGAAACCTCCACTGATGTGGTCAGGAAGAATGGAACGGTCAAATGTCAAGATGATATGTCTAGTTGATACTACCTTATCGTCTGTCCTAATGGTGATGCGCCTGACTGTCGTCCCATCTTGACTTCTCAGGCCTTTAAGAAGATCGGCCTCTGTCTCATTTGCAAGATCTGGCTCCGAGATCATGCCCTGCGAGCTGTTGAGGCGACGGTGGGGCGTGACCTTGATGTCAACATCGGCAATACGGGTCTGCTTCAACAGTTTTGTGGCCTGCTGCTGACTATGTACCTCGACCAAGATTTCACCTGTTCTTTGTTTCTTAACTTTATATAATTCACCTATAAAACTTTCTAGAAACTTCGAAATCAAGAACACGGACTGTAAAGCAATAGGCCTGGCTTGTTCACGGCAGTTAATTAGGAAGAAGTGGGGGTAGTTACCAGGTTGTCGGATTTTCATGTTTGGAAGGGGTGGAAAAGATACTTCGGTGCGGCCCCTTTTAGGGGGCCGATCATTGGGTTTGGAGATTTTAGAAAAAAAACATACAGCATGTATAAAAGCAGGGGACGGGGGTACTTTCTTCGTCAGCCTTACCCTGATAGCTGAAGAGCTTCCGGAGCTCCCTGCATGGTAAACAGACCACCGGAGCTTGACCTGGGCTCCGACGGCCACCGTTTGTGGTTTCTTCTCTTAACCTCACAACTCATTACCACGGTTGGTTACAGCGTGAGCATGGGGTCTCAGGTTCCGAGGTGTCGCCAATACCGTCACCAAAATTGCTCTAGGTGCCCCGTGCGAGGTGGGACCGTCATCAACCGACTGCGCAATAAGTGAAAGAGACATTGGCGATGGCGAGAAGTATTACAGTTGTGAAAGAGTGCCCAAGTGGAAAAGCAGCACCCCTATAAAAGAGGCTTCACCGGAATGAGAATTGGTTTGATTATGCGTATACAGCTTAGCTGTAGAAAGTGCGCTTAGAAGCTCAGTTAGCACGGATCGTCGTGGACGTAACAAAATTGCACACACAGTTCTCTCATTCCAACCAAGAGTGAAGCGCCGCTCCAATTGCTCTTGCGGTGTCCACTGGACGAATTGAAGTTAACGAAAGTATCAAGGCACACAATTAATTGACATTTCGCCATCATTGAGGTAAGCTAAACAAGCGACGAGAGCCGCACCAAAATTAGTAAGCCCGAAGCGGCAACCAGGAACGATTAGGCCAGGCTTCTTGTTTTTACGCATGCGCGTGAGCTGGAAATGTGGCTGCACTGGCGGCAATGCTTCACTTGGGAAGTATTCGCTCCTCGTCATCTCCTTCACTTGCTACCCTCACCCTTCGTACCCGACACCTGCATGTAGCAGAAGAGGCGGCAAGCGCGCTCGCATTAACACAAAGGCCTACCCCGGAAAATATATTCTCCGATCCAAAAACGGCCGTCCAAAACTTCGCCAAACGTCTCATTTCGGCCCAGGTAAACAAAACTGTCGGTCTAAATTCGCCATCCTACACGGTCGAACTCCAATGGTTCCCAGCTCATACCAGCATTGGAGGAATAGAGACGGCCCACACGGCAGCCCGAGCACTTGCCACCCGGGCATACGATGTGTACTCTTCCCTCCATGGAGGCATATCAAGCAACGATAGTTTCCTGACCTTCAGAGAGGTCACGCAGCATTGCCGCCTCTCCAGTCGCGAGCACGGAGCAAGATTGCTCCGTGGTCGCGAGCTTCCCCCAAGCCCACTCATCCCTCACTCTAGACGAAGAAGCCCTCTGGCGTCAACTGCAAAGGGAGTCCCTGCCCTGCAGAGCCATCCTGCATGATATTGTCAGCAACCAAAGACGACGCAGTCGTCTCCAAGGAAAACAAGTTTATTGGAGAGAACTTGTACTCCCCTAACAACTCCGAATACACAGGCGGCGAAGCAGCAGTCAAGAAGGTTGCATACAGGGTGGATGAACAGAAATGCGAACAACGGAACGCACAGCCTCCGACACAAGCTGCACCCTCTGGCTGCGAAGTAAGGAAACTGCGCGCAAACGCACTTCTTGGAGAGTGTTGGAGAGGGCACTCTCAAACGCTCGGAAAGTAGTACGGATGCGCGTAGTTTACTGACAGTGCAGCTAGACTAAGCGGCATGCGTCGGAGGCTGTGTGCTCCGTTGTTCGTATTTCTTTTAATCCCTCCTGTACGCAAGCGAGCGCCGGCGATCGGAATACCGCGCGTCTGCTCTGCACGCTTTTATCTTTCGGCGCGAGTGTTTCTCGAACCGTCGATTTACATCTAGAAGGTTGTAGATAAAAGAAGATTATTCGAGGCTTGTGACCTTAGGGCGTAACGCTCTCCGCATTAGAATGGGATAACCCGTGCGGCATAAAAGCAAAAAAATTGGGCCCATCTCCCCGCGAGGGGGACTCGAGTAAATGCGTCGCATAGGGGGTGGGTGTATTGCGTTAACGTTTAGTGTTTGGGGAGTTAGTGGTTGTGAATGCGTTGTATCAGCAGCTTCTTGACATGGTTTAAATGATTCGAGGATATAAGGCGCGTTCGTAGTGTCCCATTCTGTGTCGGCTTTGTGGCGCAGTGGGTAGAGCACCATGTACATTGCGTTCCGCCCGCAGGGTCGAGGGATGAAAACAAGGCGCCGGATAATATTTTTTTTTATATATAGTGTAGGGGGAGGGGTGCGGACTACGACTACGGACGTCAACGCGGCTGACATCGTGAGTTACTGAAGTGCTCTGCATTTAAAAATACAACACGCGCTTCGCTTGGGACACAGATAACACATCCGGGCGCGCCCGGGCAGTAAAAACAAAACATAAACAAGCCAGCCCAATGCCTAGTTCGCGGCAATATCCACCTCTCCCTTTACCTATCCCGCCTCTGCCCCCGCTGCGGTGAAATGGCCACGGTCCAACACCGAAGGTGGGCTTCTGCAGAGGACGAATTCCCTAGTGTTATTTCCCCTTACCAGTGGATACAGGCGTTGGGCCGCTGGGAAGTCCTCGCATCTCTCAGGGTTGCATCCACCGCGTCCTAATGCACTATGTAAATAGAAGTTATTTCTCTCTCTCTCTCTCGCTCTGGACAACAACGATGTCTGACGGGTTTCCGGTTTCTGTTTGGATTACCCGAACTGCCACGAAATCGTGCGAGGAAGTGAGTTAGAGAAAGTTTGTGTTTAAGTGGGAATCTTTCTCCATTTAAAGCAACTTTTTCTGCCAAGTGCACGCTGAGAAGGATACGACGTGATCTGACATGCGTCTGAACCAAACTTGTTAGTTGCCTCAAGTGTTTTAGACAATTTATCTTTTTTTACTTTTTTAATTTATCTTTTTTGTACTTTTATCTTTTATGGAATTTATGAAATGAAGAGGACTTCGGGATCCTTCTCATTTGTGACACTTTTCACGGTTTCCTATTTATTGGCGCGAGAAAAACCTTTCTGCTAGTTTTTACTTATGAATAAACCTGTGACGGTAGTGCGTGTGTAATTAAGTTTGATCTTGCAGGAAATGACCCGTACGTGGAGAAGCTCGCACATACAGACGAAAAAAAATCATGCGGTATTGTATTGACCATGAAAACGATATCTCCGCTTCAAAATCTGTACCTTTACCGTGAGTACCTCTTTTGCCTTGTTGACCAAGTCTATATGAAACTGAATTGTTGTTCTTTGTGTCAGGGTGGCTCATTTACTCCAGCTAATTATCGTTTTTTCAAGGTTTTCTTCAAACTTCCGCAAAGCACACTCTTTTTGAAATGTGGACCGGATATTGAGGAGTTAAGTTTTAGATACGAAGCAGCATATGGTGGCGCCTGTTCCCTCCGCCGTTGTGTGGGCACCATTGTGCGGCGTCCACACACCCACGGCGCATGCCTGGCCAGGCACCACTCATGGTGATTGTGGCAGGATGCTCCTAGGGATTGGCAAAGCAAACAATCCGTAACGAGATAGCTTCGCGTTCAACCACCGTCGTCATCTTCCCGTAGGGGAACCTCCTCCCGCAACGCCGCGATGAGTGCCAAGGGCAACGCTGCCGGTAACGCCACCTGCAACGCCAGCGTCAAGGCCAGTGTCAGCGCCGCGGGCAGCGCCGCGGAGAAGAGGGTACAACAACAAGAAGAAAGAGCAGCACCTCCTCCTGCCGTGATCGCCCACCCGGAACACGAAGACGCCGACCTCATCCCGAGCCAAGACTTCGAGCGCCCAATAAAACACGCGAGTCTGTGCGCGGCCGTGCGCAAGCGTCAGGACATCATGAACCGGGACGAATACTACAACTTGATGAGGACGACAAAGGCGGAATAACATGAGCTACTGCGCGAGATCATCCACCGGCATACGATGCCGTCAGCACCGCCGTTACTGGTCTTCTTCACCGGACCAGCCAGTTGCGGCAAGACGTTCGTCTTCGGTTTTGCCATGGACCTTTACAAGCGGTACAGCAACACCAGCAACAACACCGCCTACAACGCGATCGTCATCTGCATGTTCACGGGAAAGGCGGCTGTGGCAGTGGGAGGAACCATAGTGCACGCGGCTTTCAAGCTCTCTCGGAGGACCACCGGCCCCAACGAGGGCGGAGGCCTCAGCGCCAGCGAATTGAACACCTTCCGCGTGGCCTTCCGCAACGTTAAATGCGTGATCATAGCCGAGGTGAGCATGATGTCTGCGGATAACCTAAACGCAGTCGACTTGAGTCGACCCCATGGTTGCTTCGCATACTACTCAGGCTTCCCCTACAGGAAAATGGTGTTTCATTTTTGTAATTCACGGTCCGGGAATTCCGTTTTGGTCATTCGACGTTACACCTTTCCTGAATAACCTCAAAAAACTTCTTAAATCCCCACCAATTCGATAACGAAAATCAGTAGTAATTTATACGCTTCTCGTTCATTTGGCCGGATATCTGATTACAGACTGGGAAAAGCGCATGTTGAATGCGATTTTTTTCGCATCACAGGCTCTTCTCGTCAACAATTGCCACCATCCGCATTTTCTCAAGTTCCTTGTGCACGGCAAGACAATAGTCTGGTGGTAGCGGCATAGAGTTTCTCACAGTATACACTAGAGAGGAATCTGGCGCTAGCGTCTATGCGGCTCACATCAAGGTCGTCAGTGTCGTCATGGACCGCCATTATACATCGCACTCGCCTTCGTTTCATCATTGGCTTGGATTGAAACGTTTTAGTAACCGCTAATTTAAACAATTGCCACAAAAACGCGAAGAATAGTGTGCAATTATGTAAGTGGAAAATAAAAACAGGCTGTTTTAAAACTAAGGAAAAAAGAAGTAAAGTATTTTTTCCGGAACGGTTGTGCCTGCTATTCCGCAAGCCAAGGTTGTAGTTACGAAAAATGTTAATATTTGGGGAGGAAACTCATTAGAGACTGTGATTTTATTAATTTTACCGTTATGTCGAATAATAAGTTGTTTGAAGAGTTTCGAAAGTTTTTTGAGCGCGCTATGAAAACGTTGCCTTCGTGGTGAACCGGTGCACAGCGACCGCCCGCGATAGTTGAACAAGAAAAAATAAAACGTGGCGTTAAACAGTCGTGGACGATGACAAGATAAGAGGCATACAAGCGCCCGTATCTGCCGTATCTTGTCTTCGTCGAAGTACGTTTTGTTTCTTCTTTTCGTCGGCTACAAATTTTGCGGCGGCATATTAACCGCTCAGTCATACGTCCTTCGACTGCGGCATGAGCAACGTCAGTTGCGATCACGCATTGCCTGCTGTTTCACTGAACACGGCTACCACAAAAACGGGAGGATTTCGGCTTCCTTGTAGCTCGTAAACGTGTTAATGCATAGTGAAGAAAGCAAATCCACAAAACCGCTTAAAAATCCAATTGTCAGGCCAATCCCAAGCCAAAAAGGAGGTCTTCCAATGAACCCCTTTACGACATGGCTTACGAGGCGGAGTTTCCTCTCTAGTATACTTACTAAGAAACTCTATGTGTAGCGGGATACAAAAGCAGGTGACAGCAATCTAAACGAATCACACAAGAGCGCCGCCAACTCAAATCCCCAGGATCGTACAACTGCGCCATACTTCTAGCATATAGAAAAACTCATGAAAAATTAGAAATAAAAGGTCGTAAGGCCTCCTTATATAGATATAAGAAGCCTTACATCTTACCTAAAAATTCATCGCCTTTTATTTACTTGTCATGATTCACAGTGAAGTTTTAAACATAGTGAAATTCTCGTCGGCTTTAAATAGACGGTCACATATGAAGGGAGTGTGGTTACAGAAAATGGCTGTAACTCTGACTCTATCGAAGCTATCCGGACACAAAATATATGGCAATTATCTGGTAAAACTACTCTAACGTTGCGCAGGGCCTCGTTTACTTTCCGAGCTTACATAGTTCACAGTGAAGTTGCAAA
This sequence comes from Haemaphysalis longicornis, assembly GCF_048455015.1. Classification (NCBI taxonomy): domain Eukaryota; kingdom Metazoa; phylum Arthropoda; class Arachnida; order Ixodida; family Ixodidae; genus Haemaphysalis; species Haemaphysalis longicornis. The sequence continues at coordinate 68,448,232 of NW_027526225.1, read as the reverse complement.
TAAAGTCGGAGTGCTGTCTGCTCTCTGATACACGGGCTTCTATGGTATTGAATCAGATGTTTGTCTACTGGAATGCTTGTCCATTGTAATAAAATTTCACTCAGTCCAAGTTTCATTCAGGTACTTATCAAAGAAGGATGCTCAATTCCAAATTACAAAAAAGCGTCTTTTGTTTTGTGCACTCTTTAACTACATGAAGGCATATTGCCGCTCACGTTGAGGCTCGGCACCCCAACTTAGCTGGCAGTCCTTCTTTGCAGAATGGACGGGCACTGAATTTTTTTGTTGAGGCACAGAGCAGGCGGCGGCGCTCTATGGATCGATGCCAAGGCTAGTCAGCTGAGTCGTCGTGGTCGACGGCAACTATTTGTATCCCTGAGGGCACTTTCCCGCCGTAAAATACCGTTGTTGCATACTTCGGTGAATACACTTTTAGGAATGTCTATAATTGTGTTCGAATCGTTCGCCGAACCAACTCTTTACTCCTTCCGCTACGCCTCTAAAGACATAACCCGGTACATTCTGTAGTAGTAAATTAAATAAGCCTTCAGAGGACTGGCTGTAAAAAATAATAAATTCAATGGCGGATACAACTCCGTTGCGGCGTTTTGTTTCGTCTCGCGTAAAATCGAGCAACGGCGAACGCAGCCGACATGCACTGTTATCCACAATGAGACGAGTATAAATAGCTAACAAAAATACAGTGCCCTTGTACAACGCGCACAACAATTACCTGCGCAGCTGTGATGCCGAGCCTCAACGTGAGCAACACAATGCTCTCACATAGTCAAAGAGTGCACAAAACAAAACACGTTTGTTTAGACTTTGGGACTGAGGATATTTTCACTTATGTACCTAAATTAACTTGAAGAAGTAGAGTTTGATTCCAGCGGCCAAACATATATAGGTACTGTCCCAAGCAGTACATCTTCCCAGAACATGTTTAATGAAGCAACAGCAAACTGGAATGCCTTTACAGAGTCACCCAAACTACACTACACATTTATAAGACACCTACACGTTGAAGAGGCAACCCAGCTCCTCACGGCGCACATCCTGGACGCCGCGCCAATAAGTCTATTCCCCAAGCCTATGGTGCCCTGCGCAACCGGAGGAGGCCGTGGTGGAATCAGGAGGGCAGGCGGGCGCCGGAGGCCTAGAACAATGCCTGGGGTATCGGTCACCGGTACCCCACGTGAGATTTATTTATTGATTTATTTATTTATTTAAATACCCTAAAGGCTCCGAAGGGCATTACATAGAGGAGATTAGAAAAGCAAAGCTTAAAAACGCATAATATGCATAGGATCAGTATACAAACAAGAAAATAGATTTGCCTATACATAACCAGCAATACAATTTTTTTACAGAGTTCCCATTAGCCTAACAACGGAGACACAAAGTGTGTTTTAACAGAGGCAAGGCAGCACTTGAGCATTTGACACTTTTTTTGACAATTTTCAGTCATAACATAGACGAAGCAATAATGGAACATATAACACAGGGCTTGAAATTGACAAAATCAAGTTCCATCTATTTTCGCGAGGTACTCATTTTGTAGATATGATGATCGCGCTGTTTGAAAAGATAGTAAGTTTGTTGAAGATACTATGGGTTCGGGGAACGTGTTCCATTCTGTGATGCTCAGGAGGAGAGGTGAATTCTGGGCTTTATTTGTTCTTGCAAATATTGGTTTGATTTTACGGGAGTGGTGTAGTCTGGAGGAAGCGTAACTGGAACTAACCTCCTTGTGTTCGAACGGGCAAAGTTGTTTGTAAGACTTGTGCGCAGTGGGGCAAAAACAGGGTGGGGGGCTTGCCGCAGCTTCTTGACATCCATAAACTCATACACCGACACACACAAAGTCTAGACACGTATACGAAAACTCAAAGGACATCAGACACTCAGCGTGCCCCTGGATATTAAAACAGCCGACACACTGGAAGGCAATGCTAACGCTCTCGCACAACACTTTCAACACGTGTCCAGTTAAGCACACTACACTAACACTTTCAAACACAAACACTGCAGAGAAAAAGCCCTTACAGGAAGAAGACTAGTCAAAAACTGCTTACAAATCTGAATTTACACTCTATGAGTTGAGGGCTGCCCTGAACATAAGTGAACCTTCAGCTCCAGGCGCGGCTAAGATTACATACACCATGATACAACACCTACACCCAGACATTCTTGAAACACTCCTACGCCTATACAACAAAATATGGCTTTCGGGGCACATTCAAAAATCTTTGAGGGAGCCATTGTAGTTGCTTTCCTGAAGGAGAGGAAGGACCAAACCTCTCCTGCCAGTTATCGACCCATAGCCCTGACAAGCTGCCTGCGCAAGCTAATCGAGAAAGGGATTAACAGGAGACTCGGGTATTTGTTACGGTAAAACGGTCTTCTACAGGGCTGCCATGCAGGCTTCAGTGTGTGGCGATCTACAAAAAATAAACTAATACAGTTAGAAATCTACAATAAAGATGTCTACCTACATAAGGAATATTGCAGGACGGTGTTCTTTGATATGGAAAAAGCATATCATACTGCTTGGTACGATGGAAGTCTTCGAGACGTAAAATGTTTTGATATATCATGTTCCATGAAGAACACACTATTCAGTTACGTGTCTTAATGAACATTAGGTATCAGACTTGAGTCAGCACTAAGAAACGTTCATGTGCAGGAGAATGGCGTGCACCAAGGTCGCGTTTTGAGCTGCACCTTGTTTATAAGCAAAATGAATTCGGTTTGAAAGGCATTGCCACCGTCAATCTCTTGTTCTATGCATATGGACGACATACAAATACCTTTTAAATTCTCTAATATGTCCATATGTGAACGACAGGTCCAGCTTGCGGTAAGCAAGCTCGCTCGCTGGGCAAATCGAAGTGGTTTCAGGCTTAATCATGGGAAAAGTACCTGCATCATCTTCTCAAAGAGGCGCGGTATCCAGCTTGATGCTGAAATTAAATTGAATGGTGACTTAATTCCTGTAAAAAAGAAAAACCAGTTCTTAGGCGTCGTCTTAGACGAAAAACTCACATTCATTCCACGCATGAAACATATCGAACATAAACTCCTAAAACAATAAACATTCTATTGGCCCTTTCACACCAATCACAAGGTGCGGACAAGCAACTCCTCTTGCGCGTCTTCAGAGCTTGGTGCGGTCCCGCTTGGACTATTGAATTATTGTGTATTGTGTGCGAACAAAACAACACTGAAAATGCTAGACCCTGTGCTGCATTGGGGCTCCACCTCGCGTCGGGCGCTTTCCGTACCAGTCCTGCACAAAGCCTATCGGTTGAGTGCAGTAAATGCTCCATAGATATCCAGTGAACATACATGAATCTTCATTACGCTTTTAAAATTTCGTCAACAACTACTTCTTTCACTCCTTTTATTTATGATAAAGGCATATCCCAACTTGTTCCATATTGTCACGAAGCCGAAGACGAGGCAGTTGGCTTAAAGGAAAAGCAAATTTATTTGAGCGAACTTGTGCTACCTTAACAGCTCGAAAATACGCAGGCGGCGAAGAAGCAGTCAACAGAGTTACGTGCGCTGGCGAATGTCGGCGAGTCGAGTACCGCGTCATCATCTATGCGGGAATTTATCTCTTGGCACGACTGTTTCTAGACCCGTCGACATACATCCAGAACACTGTAGATCTAAGGAGATTATTCGAGGCTGGTGACGTTAGTTCGAAAGCCTCTTTCAATCAAAGCAGGTAACATGTGCGGCATAAAAAAATTAGCAGTGGCTTAGCTCTGCTATGCCAGAATATACGTTGCGTAAGCTATGGTTCAGCTGGTTATTCTTATTTTTCCGTGTTGTCTAGGATTAGCTTGATTATCATAGGATTAGCTTGATTTTAATGCTTACTCCTGCTTCACTTACACAAACATGGTATACGCATTATGGGACAAATGTATATATATTTCGCTCAACGTCTGGTTGCTTGTCTATTCCCACAAAGTTGGCTCGGTGGTTCTGCGCGGCGTCAGGCATGGCTACTGCACAGCGGAGGCGCACAGGTGGCCACGCCCCTGAGCCAGTGCGGCTGCCGCGGCTATGACATCATTCCTCTGGAATGAGCTGACGGGCGAGGCGCATGCGGTGGCGGCAGCTTCGGCTGTGCGCCGTGTTACATCACTGCTCCTCGCGCATGCACAGTACGGCTCTCCAGGAGCCACGCCAAACTGCTCAACATCGGCCAGTGTAGCTCACGCTACAAAATAAAGAAAGGAACACGCTGTTCACTTGACGCACGGATAACACAGAGAACACAGCCCGGAGCAGTCGCTCGGAAAAAACAGAACATCAATAAACCCAATGCATGCTTCGCGGCATTACCACCTCCCGCTAAGATTTGTATAGACACGAGGCTAAAATAAAACAATCCGAACAAATACAAAATAGTTCGTCATCTTGCGTAGTAAGGCTTCAGGTGGACCACATGGGGGACTTAGGGCTGCGTGCGTCGTCGCGATGTTCCGGAATAACAGCCGGGGATCACCTCGTAGGTCAGTTGGACAACACGTCGTAGAGCCCAGTAGGGTCCCAAATACCGTCACAGAAGCTTCTCACTGAGTCCACGTCGTCGGATGGGAGTCCCAACCCACACACGATCCCCTGGGTAATACGCTGCGTCTCGGCGTCGAAGGTTGCAGCGTCCGGCATCCACCAGCTGCTGGTTCTCTGTGCGAACTCGAGTGAGCTGGCGGGCCTCCTCCGCACGCCTAAAGTATGATTGGACGTCGGAGTTGGAATAGACATCTTTTACGTGCGGAAACGTGGCATCAAGCATCGTAGTCGGCCACCTTTTGTAGATTAGCTCGAACGGTGTCATCTTCGTAGTTTCCTGGACAGCCGTGTTGCACGCAAACGTGACAGACGGAAGGACTTCATCCGAACACACATGTTCAACGCCGACGTACGTGGACAGCATATCCGCGATCGTCTTGTTCAGGAGTTCCGTTAGTCCGTTCTTTTGGGGGTAGTACGCCGTGGTTCTTCGGGGATCCGTGTTGCTGCAGCCTAACATCCTTGCATAAGCTCCGCAGTGAAGGCGGTGCCGCGGTCCGCGATTAGGACTTCAGGGCCTTCATGTGGCAGCCCAACTTGGTTTGTGAAAAGGCTGTGGCTAGCGTTCCGTCCAGACGGAACGATATACAAGTGCTAAACTTGCGTCCAGACGAAACGTAGCGCTCCGGGTTATCCGTCCGTCCAGACGACATACAGCTGAGAGCTTAGCGTTCCGTCCAGGTGGACCCTGCATGAAAATTTATACAGTTCCGTCCAGACGGAAGCAAAACCGGCTGATTAGGCGCCACCTTCAGTCTTCAGATTTGGTGTACATGTTGCGCCTACTGTCAACTACCAACTGAACGCTTTCTCAAAAAGTTTGGCATGGTGACGGGTATTTTTGTGAACTGGGCAAAGTGCCTAGGATTTTGGCATGGGGAATGGTCATCAACACCGCCAACCTTCGCTAATATTAGTTGGGTCACCACTCCAGTGAAGTACTTGGGCGTTGAACTGAAATATTACAGGGATAGTGAACCATACTGGCGTAGCCAGGCACAGGCGGTGAGGGAGACGGCCGAGAAATGGAAGGGGGCAAGCTTGTCAATTTTTGCAAGGGCCACGGCATGTAACTTATTCTTTGTAACGAAGATTTGGTATATCATGCAGGTACTGCATTGTTCGCGAATCAATGCCCAAAGGCTTCACCGGGTGTTTGCGGTGTTCGTTTGGGGCTCAACATGGGAGAGGTGCAGCAGAACAAACCTGTTTCGGGGAGTCCGAGATGGTGGCTTGGGGCTGGCGCACCTTTGTGTGCGACAGCTGGTAAACCGGTTTTTGTTTTGGCGAGATGTTCGTGACCTGTTCTTGCAGAGTGTCATGCAAGTACGGCTGGCGCTTGCTATGCCGGAATATGTAGTATCAACATGGTGCATGACAGGTGGCGTGTATGGGTATTTTAAGGAAATAGTTATGACAGCCCGTTTTCTATTCGCACGTTTTTCTGGCGAGTACCTGTCCTCTGTGACACGCAAAAAACTGTATAAGGACATTTGCGATGTTGTTTTCCCCGTCCCTATGTATAGATATAATTACCGTGCTGGGCCAGGCCAAAATGTGCTAAAGCGCGTCAAAAGAATGGAGGTTCACCCTGGTGTGAAAACCTTTTTCTTCAAATTACACACAGGCACCTTGTCTGTTGGAACCTGGATGCAGGATAGAGGGATATCTGTGCCATGGGGAACTCAGTGTTCAATTTGTAAACAACCAGAAACGATAGAGCACGTTTTTCTGCATTGTTGGGCTGCGGTATTTTTGTGGGATGTCCTCCAGAGGGCCCTTCATAAAGATTTCCCGCTGAGCCCCCATGGCATACGCTATCTAGCGGTGGAAAACGAGGAGGGGGCACCCTTGGACCTCGTTATGTTGGTGGCCTTGCATAGCATATGGCGCTCGCGCATGGCCTGGCTCTACGGTGATGTGGACGCCCGCCCTACGCGGCAATGTTTTCGTGAGTCTATTTCCCAGTACGTAGAAGTCCAGAAGCGCAAGGCATGCACTCCTGAGTGGCTGTCAAGAATAGAACCCTTGACTACGCTTAGGGAATTTTACAGAGACATCAGCCTTCATATAGGTTGGTGGCTTGTCGCTCGAGTTGCTCATGTGAATAAGTTTGTTTTGTGTTTCTGTGTTGTGTCGAAGACCGGCATTAAAGAAAAAAAAGTGTAGAGGTTGCGCCTGGCATAATGGCGCTGTTGTGCCGGGTTCGATTCCCCCCGGACATGCTTTATTTTTTTTGCGTGGTTGCGCCAGTGTTTCGTAACAGATAACTTCGCGCCCACTTTACAATTGATGCGGTGAGAGCAGTAGGCCTTGATTTTGCACTTAACCGACCACTCCGCTACCGCTTACTAGAGCCAAGGCCGACGTATCCATTGCCAGAGTTCCTATCATCTGTAGTTTGTAATGGTGATCACTAAGTAAAGGTTATTCTGGCTAGTCAATGAGCGGAAGCGGTTCGTTCGGCTGGGTAAATATCAAGAAAGACTGCTCTCGCTGCTTGTTGTGAAGCGGGCGTACGTAGTCGAGGTAGCGGCTTGGAGTTCCGTTTGACGGAGTTAGAGTTAGTTTGTTGAAGTTAGTACTCCGCGGAAGTAACTTTAGTTAAGTTTAACCGTGGTTACTAAACTTTAACCGCGGTTATCGCAAACTGTGGTTTTGGCTGTTGCGAAATTTTGAGTGTGGTGACCCCGGTCACTTGGTTGTGAGCGTAACAAAAATAAATTAACACACTTTTAACTTCACGATAAAAAACAAAAGAGAAGCAGTGTAGACAAAAGGAAATAACGATAAAACAGTCGCTTCAGACCTAAACGCAACGCACTCGCGTGCGGCGAGATTTTGGTGAGGGGCTTCCACAACAGCTTGCAAACGGCTTGGTTTTCTCGCGTCTGCTCGGTGTTGGGAACTTTAGGCTTAGCGTCGCGGTGGATATTTCACCGCTGCTATCTCAACAACTGCGAATTGCAATCCGTAGCACAATTTTTCACCACACTAACGCTCACTTTCTCCCTTGTGGAAGTTCTTTTCCGTGATCATATTGATTTCCAAGAGCGGCGATAAGCTGTTGATGCCGTGGTCTGGGCCGATTCGAGCTGCTTCCAGTGCCGTGCGGGCAGGCGAGCCGATCGTTTCCGAGTGCTGAAAACGCACCATGATTGCCTGCTTTGGCGAACGACGTGCGGAATTTACAAATTTAGCCCGGATTTTGTCGTATTTGATCGGGTGGATCGCGAAACGAGCCGCTGCTGACGGGCAGTCGCGCTGACTGCGAGAGCGACGCAAAGAACGCAAGCGGCGCCCGCTATTTGAGAACCTTCGTCTCCTCCGAACGCCAGGTGTTTTTTTTTTCCGCCTCCGCTGATGCGCCGCCACTTGCGTCCAAACTGACTTGTGTGATTTTGAGCAGTGCGGCTGCGGGAACTGGGATTAGCGTGACCGAACTGAGGTGACAAAGCTCAGTGTGCATTAACCACGGTTAGCGGGGTAACGGCAGTTTCGTCCGTCCTGTAACGCAGCAACCTGCGGTTTTGTCTAACCGCGGTTCGCTTAACCGTGGTGATCTGTGCCCGTGTAAACCACTTCCGCTCATTGACTAGCCAGAATAACCGTTAATTAGTGATCAACATTACGAACTACAGATGATCGGAACTCTGGCGATGGATACGTCGGCCTTAGCTCTCGTGAGCGGTAGCGGAGCGGCCGTTTGAGTGCAAAATCAAGGCCGACTGCTCTCACCGCGTCTACTTTAAAGTGGACACGAAGTTAGCTGTTACAAAACGCTGGCACAACCACGCAAAAAAAGAATGTTCCGGGAGGAATCGAACCCGGTACAACAGCGCCATTATGCGAGGCGCAACCTCTACACCAAATCTGAAGAGTGAGCATGGCGCCTAATCAGCCGGTTTTGCTTTCGTCTGGAGGGAACTCTAAGCTCTCAGTTGTATGCCGTCTGGACGGAAGGATAATCCGCAGCGTTCCGTTCCGTCTGGACTGAACTTTAGCACTTGTATATCGTTCCGTCTGGACGGAACGCTATCCACAGGCTTGTGAAAAACTTAGCAACTTCTTGTGCAGTCCCCCTCCGAAGAGAAGCAGCCTCTGCGTAGCGCGTCAAGTAGTCTCCACTTGTTCTCGGATCGTGAGGTAGGGAACGGGTCCAGAAGGTCCATTCTAATCCGTTGGAAGGGCGTCGATGGGAGATGGGCCTCCTCGGTGTCGTTTTGTCGCTGACAGTCACGGCAGCTCCTGACGTAGTGGGTGACGTCGGATGTAAGGCGCGGCCCTGTAGTACTTCGCCTGGATTTTTTCAATAGTGCGAACTGTGCCTAGATGTCCGGAAAACGGGTCGTCATGGCATTCTTACAAACGTTCGTCACCCAGGTTTTGCAGGGGGGACAGGAAGGTAATTCGTTCTCGTAACGGGCCGAAAGTCTTTTTCGAGGACGGAGTTTTTCAGACTGAATGCTGGTAAGTTCCGTGTGAACACCCTAGGCACAGCGACGTTCCGTCGTTCGAGGTAGTCGGTCATAACACATAAGTCGGGGGTCGGCTCTCTGTTGGGCGGCTAGGTCACTCTCCGTCACGACTCTGAAGAACGTGCTGTCTTCATCGGAATCTTGCGGTGGTGGGTCGACGGAGGCGCAGACAGGCAGTCGGCGTTAGAGTGTTTCCTGCCGGATTTATAAACGATTGTAATATCTAACTCTTGCAGACCCAAGCTCCACAAAGATGCCAAAGATATATTTCAAATTGCGGAACCAACACAGCGCATGGTGGTATGTCACAACCTGGAAGGGCTTACCATACACGAATGGGCGAAATTTTGACATCGCCTATATAATAGCGAGGCACTCTTTCTCATAGGCTGAGTAGTGTTTACCCTCATTCGACAGACAGCGGCTGGCAAAGGCGATTACTTTTTCGCAACCGCTTTGCTCATTTACGAGGACGCCACCCAAGCCTGTATCACTGGCGTCCGTGTGCGTTTCCCGTTCGGAGTTCTAGTCGAAATAAGCGAGCACGAGCGGGTTTTTCAATCGTTGTTGCTGCTCGCAGAATGCTTTTTCTTGGACGTTTTCCCAGCTGGAAGGTATGGTATATTTCGTCAAGCGCGTGAGTGGCTCTACAATCCATGCTCAAGTTTGCGACGAAGCGCCGGTAGTATGCCCACAGGCTGAGAAATCTTCGCACGCCCTTCTTGTTTTTCTGTCTTGGAAGTTCGCTATGGCTGCAGTTATCGCCAGGTCAGGCAGGACTCCCGATACTTTGATGACATGGCCCAAAAATGTGAGTTTCTCATACCCGAAGCAGGACTTTTCTGGATGAGAATTGGTGCCGGGTCTATTAGCTCCGACACACTACGCTATACTCTGCATCCACTGGTGATGGGGGAGCTTCGAAAACTTATTTCCAGCGACGCCACAACCTAAAGTGGCCTCCTTGACCGATGTAATTCTTAAAGAAGCACAACAGGCTTTGGGGACTTCTACGCCGTCCCAAGAAAACCCGCGAGCCCAAAGCGATGACCAACTCCACGGCTGTTCGTCAACAAACACCCCCCCCCCCCTCTTTAACTCGTCGTAAAGAGGTCCCGCCGTACCGCCGCCCAGTGCCGCCGTCCCGACCCCCGTAGTGCGAAACCAGACACCGAGGTAGTGGGACGTATGGCGATCCCCCAATAATCGTACACTGTGCTACCACTGCGGAGAGGCCGACGATATCTATCGGCGCTGCCCATACAAGAGAATCGGACTTGTGGTTTCTCCGTCGACGCACCCCGTGCTCTCCCTTGCCAACGACCACGTGAGATCAATTGGTATCTATCTCAAACCAGCCGTAGACCAGCCCGTTTCAAGCGTTTGGTATCGCCACACTTTTCCTAGATACGGAACCTACGTAGCAATGCTGAGTTCATACGTGGGAGGCTCCCCAGCCCGCGCAAGGGCAACTAAAAGCAGCAGCTTCTGGAGGTGAAGTTGCACAACGGCGGAAAATCGGCGGTCTCTTCACGACCAGTGCACAGATGGTGTCGCGAAGTGTGTCGGATGTAATCGCCTGAACCCAGAGGATTGATTGGGCGGTCGTACTGCCCCGTTCAAGCGTATTCACCAACGCGGCCGCCTCAGAGCCGAATATGGCCACAGTATTCTGGGGGTTGCGGGCAAGCCATGTGAAAAGCTCTTGCTGAACCCTTCGCATCAGAAACCTTAATTTCTTTCCTTCGCTCATTTCTTAGTCCGCAGTGCGAAGGCGTCGCTTTAACTTCTCAACGTACACGAACAATCTTTATTTGGATGCTGTCTGCGTGTCTGCAGCAACTGCTCGGCCTGTTCCTTCCGTACCAGTGTCGTGAACTTTCTCGAACGTTCGGTCTTTAGCAACTCCTGGGTCGTCAGTGTACGTTGGTGGCTCTCAAACCAAATGCGTGCGGAGTATTCAAAGTAGAAAAACACTCGCCTGAGTGTTCCGTCGTCATCCTATCGATAAACGTTCGGACCCTCTGGAGATGCTCCAGCCATTCCCCGAGTTCTTCTGTTGGTGACACGTGAAATGATGGTGGCTGCCGGGGTTGCGGCAGAACTACAGGAGAGGTCGATGCGTTGGTGATCGTGGATACGTGTTTCATGGCGCCAGTCGTGACGTCTGCCGCCTTCAATTTATCTGGAAGTAGTCCAAACTCCGGCTTTAGGCCTTGCTGTCGGTGGCTTGCATTAGTTGGGCTTCGTTGACGACTTGAGGAGGGTTTAGGTTACATGCACCCCGCACCTCACCAGATCTCACGAAGCCAAGAATGACACTGTTGGCGTGTAGCAAAAGCAAGTTTATAGGAGCTAACTTGTGCTTCCCAAACAACTCAAAAATACAGAAGCGGCGAAGCAGCAGTCAACAAAGTTACGTGCGCTGGCGATTGTGGGCGCATGGAATACCACGGCGTCTGCTCTGCGGCAATTTATCTCTTAGCGGGAGTGTTTCTAGAACGGTCGACTTACATCCTGAACACTGTAGATTAGAGATTCTTCGGGGTTGGTGACGTTAGATCTAAACACGTGCGGCTTAAAAATAAGGCATAAAAAATCTCGGCTGTGCCGGGGTATACGTGGCGTGACCTCAAGGTCAGCTGGTTATTTTTAGCTTTCATGGTTGTCTACGATTAGCTTGATTATTATATTTTAGCTTGATTATTATTCTTACTGCAGCTTCAATGACACAAAACACGGTATGCACATTATGTGACACGTGTACAATAATCCATCGTTAACGCGAGCTCGGATATCTCAAAATCTCGGTTAAGTCGAAATTTGTTTTTGCCGTGCACTTACTTCCCACAGGCGCCATGTATTTGCCCCCTTTATAATGAAGCGTTTTTTCGGGGTACTGCGGATAACTGAAAATGTTGACAGAGGACAAAAGGCAAAAACCTCCACAGACAGCTGATAAGGTCTCCTTTGGAACACTTAGCTCCCACTACGAGCTGAACGCGGTCGTGGACAGCAGTTATACGCTCTACAAGGCCGTGGTTCCCGTTACCTGAATGCTGTCCGAAACCTACATCGTTGAGATAGCTGTGGATGACGCAACTTATCATGCGGACAACAAGGAGTTTCAAGAAGTGCCTACAACCAACTGCAGAAAGAAGATACATTCTGCACCTGCTTGGCAACGAGGTATAATTGGCGGTGGTGACCCAAAATTGATGCGATGTACTGAGCAGCTCATTGCAAACGCCGAGGCGAGCAGACATGTTTACATCGGCTTGGGCTTTTTTGATTAATTACGCGGCGTTATTCAATGGTAATTGGAGTATTATTAGAAGCAATGTTCCGCAAAGGTGCGGTACATCGGCAGGCAGCAGTTTTTACCGAAAGGTACAGTTTTTCCGGCAAATTCTTCGGACTGTTATACCAGGGTGATGCGGTGGCTTCACTAAGATTAGATGAGTGGCCGATTAAGCCTAGCACGGCGGCCCAAAGAATCGGCGCCCCTGGGCGGCGGCTAGCCATATGGCGGCCTACATGAAGATTCCCGTTTGGGATTCGGTCGAATGCGGTTCCAGCCGGATGTGCGTGGAGGCGGAAGGAGAAAATACTGTCATGAATTCAAAGACGAGGCACTTGTGTTGAAGGAAAGGCAAGTTTAGTGAAGCGAACTTGTGCTCCCTAACAACTCAAAAGGTACTCAGCCGGCGAAGAAACAGTCACTAAAAGTGACGTGCGCAGGCGGGTGTCGGTGAAAATCGAATGCCAAGGCGTCTGCTCTGCGGCTATCGGTCTTGGGGCAATGGTGTTTCTAGAACTGTCTAATTACATCGAGAACATTGGAGATCAAACAAGATTATTCTTGGCTGGTGACGATACTTCAAAACGCTCTCTCTACCAAAAGAGATAACAAGTGATGTATACAAAATAATCAATGAACACTTGCTTCACCTGGCATACAGATAACCCAGATCGGCGAAGCGGTAAAAGCAAAAACAAATAAACAAATCCAATGCATGATTCGAGGCATTACCCCCCTCAAAGGCTGCATCGACCCGATACTAAAATAAAACAACCGTCCGAGCAAACAAAAATAAAACCCGTCATCTTGCTTAGTGAGGCATTAGACGAACCATATGGACAACTTCTGGCCGCGTGCGTCGTCGTGATGTTTCGGTATCCCCACCAGGAATCTCTTTGTAGGTAAGTTCGCAACACGTTGCAGAATCCGATGGGGTTTAAACTACCGTCGCACAAGATTTTCACTGAGTCCACGTCGTCGGATGGGAGTCCAAACCAACGCACGGTCTCCTGTGCGATCGTCTGGGACGACGCGGAGACTTGGCGTCTCGGCGTCGTAGGTTGTAGCGTCCGGCCTCCACCACGTCCTGGTCCGTTGTGCGAACTCGAGCGATCTGGCGCGCCTCATCCGCACGCTGAAGGTATCCTTGGACGTTGGCGTTGAGATCGTTGTCTTCTACGTGGGAAAGCATGGCGTCAAGCATCGTAGTCAGCTGTCTTCTGTAGACAGCTCAAACGCTGTCACCTGCGTAGTTCCTTGGATAGCCGTGTTGTACATAAACGTGACATGTGGCAGCACTTCGTTCCAGGTCTTATGTTCAACATCAACGTATATGAACAGCATATCCGCAATGGCCTTGTTCAAAAGTTCCGTTAGTCCGTTCGTTTGGGGATGGTACGCCGTCGTTCTTCGGTGATCCGTGCTGCTGTAGCCTAAGATTCCTTGCATCAGCTCCGCAGAAAAGGCCATTCCGCGGTCCGTGATTAGGTCTTCAGGGACTTCCTGTCGCAGCACAAATTGGTTTATGAAGACATTTTCGTGCAGTCCCTCCCGGAAGAGTGGCGGTCTGTGCGTAGCGCGTCATGTAGTCTGTCGCCACGACAATCCACTTGTTCTCGGATCATGATGTAGGGAACGGGCCCAGAAGGTCCATCCCAATCTGTTGGAAGGTCCTGAATGGGTCGGCAATCGGCTGCAGAAGTCGGCCGGGTCTCGTCGGCGGCGTTTTTCGTCGCTGGCAGTCATGGCATTTCCGGACGTAGTGGGTGACGTCGGATGTAAGGCGGAGCCAGTAGTCCCTCACCTTCATTTTTCCAATAATGCTAGCTGTGCCGAGATGACCGGATAATGGGTCGTCCTGGCATGCTTCCAAAATCTCGTCACGAAGGTCTGCGGGTATTGCAAGAAGATAATTCCTTCTCGTTCCAGGGCTGAAATTTTTCACGAGGATGGCGATTTTAAGGCTGAATGCGGGTAAGTTCATTTTGAACGCTTTAGGCTCGGCGACGTTGCGTCGTTCGAGGTAGGCGATCATGACGCGTACTCCTGGATCCGCACGCTGCGGAACGGCCAAGTCACTCTCCGTCACGACTCCGAAGATGGCGCTATCTTAATAGGGGTTTTGGGGTTGTGGGTCGACGGCAGCGTGGAACCGGCAGTCGGCATCGGAGTGTTTCCTGCCTGATTTAAACACGATTGGAACGTCGATCTCTTGCAAGCGGAAGCTCACATGCCCAAGATGGCCAACAGAGTCAAGGGAGTCGGCACACGGCCAAGGGAGCTGGCGCAAGGGTTGGGGAGCACCACAAACTTGTCACAGGGGTCCTTCAAATTTGTGAGCTAACACACCTCATGGTGGTCTGTCACAACCTTAAATGGTCTACCATACCCGTATGGGTGAAAGTTTGATACGGCTCATATAATTACGAGTCACTCTTTCTCGGAGGCTGAGTAGTTTTCTCCTCCTTCGACAGAACAAGGCTGGCAAAGGCGATTACTTTTCACCCTCTAACCTTCTGAAGTATTTAGTCACCATGGTATATTATCGTCCTTATTCCAATGTCTTACTCGTCTTCGTCTCTTTCTACAACCCCTGTAAATTCCTCTGTATTCAATGGCCTAGGAAACTTCCTGCACTCCCTTTCGTCCACCACCAATTTGATCCTCGATGTGACTTTAATGCTCCTCACCGTTTTTGGGGCTACCCAAAGGCCCTCAAACTCGGTCGCCTTCTCCAATGTCTTGCATAGAAGCTCCACCTCACCCTTCTTAATACTTCTGGCTTCCCAACCCGGGCCGGCACTATCTCACTTAGTAACACGACACCCGGCCTCCCATTCTCTCGGGGACCCCTTTCGGTTGGCCTCCGTGATCATTTTCTGATGCATCTTTCAGGATTGCCAGGCTGTCGGATCTTGATAAAATAAATTAAGAAACCTATTATTCATGATAATAAGATAGTATCACAATTTTAGTCCCAGACGACTTACAACCAAACTTTCGCTATCTTCACTCAGGAATTTAACAAAGAAAACCGGAAAAACTGTCGACGATTGTATACAATGCAAATGCTAGGAGTAATAAAACAAAGTAGATGCTTTTGAAACTTTTTTGCGCTCTCTGTCGGTAAAATTCGATATTTTAGGTTTAGGTGAAACTTGATTGACAAAAGAATATGTACCCCCTCATCTCGAAGGTTACAAGTGCAAAGCGTTAACGAGGCTGCAGAACAGGTGTGGCGGTAGAGCCCTCTAGGTAAACACTAATCTCCGCCACCAGGTTATCGAGCCGTTGAAAAGGATAGATGAACACATTGAAAGTTTCTTTATTAAAGAACTGAATATCGTTGATGGTGTGTTGTATAGGCCGCCTTCGGATAACATGGATGAGTACTTGCAGTTTGTTGAAACTGTACTGTGTTATATTGCATCGAGAAGTTCAACATTTATAATACTTGACACGTAAATATTGACAGCGGTTCTGGCAACCCTCAAGGCTGCGAGCTACACGAACGTCTCGACCACTTTGCCGGTAGCAATTTATAATTACTACCAACTAGAGTCACCAGTACAAGTGTGACATGTCTCTATGTATGTGTTAGGATTCTATACGATATTTCTGTTTCGGCTAAACTTATTTCATCTGCTGTGAGCGACCATCTACCTGTATTCTGTTTAGCATCAGTTACCAATGGTTTTGTTAGGATTCACGAACACAACAGTGTTTTTTGCTACATCGAAAATGAAAGCTGCGGTTACTTCGCTAAAGGGTAAGAGAAAAACATCGCTTGTATCACGCTTTCATTCGCTCTCGCAATGTCGACGTGTTTAATAATTAAAAACAATACGGAAACGGAACGAACTCCGATCTAAAAATAATAAGTTATTAGGAAAATAAATTTCAAGATATAAAGAATGACACCCGCAAGGTTTGGGACACAATTAGCCATCTTATGGGAAGAAAGCAAGACCAGCATACGATAAAAGAAATTTATTATCGGCAGCAGCGGCAGATTTGGCAGCAGCGGCAGCGCTCCGCTCACATCGGTAACCCAAGAACTGCCCCTTTACAGCTCGGTTTCCGGAATTTTCTTCTGCCTGCCTGCTGCCTGACGGTTTCCTGCAGCAAGACTTCAGTGTCCCTGCGATTTCGTGGCCACCACTGGCACACCTGCCACTGGTTTCTTCGTCGCCAGGGGCTCCATCTGCGCAAGCGCAAGCTTCGGTGCAGCTGGTGATAAGCAACGTGCCGTCGAGCAGTGGTCATTTGGCAGCAGCGGCAGCGCTCCGCTCACATCGGTAACCCAAGAACTGCCCCTTTACAGCTCGGTGCCCGGAATTTTCTTCTGCCTGCCTGCTGCCTGGGCCTGCCTGACGGTTTCCTGCAGCAAGACTTCAGTGTCCCTGCGATTTCGTGGCCACCACTGGCACTCCTGCCACTGGTTTCTTCGTCACCAGGGGCTCCATCTGCGCAAGCGCAAGCTTCGGTGCAGCTGGTGGTAAGCAACGTGCCGTCGAGCAGTGGTCATTTGGCAGCAGCGGCAGCGCTCCGCTCACATCGGTAACCCAACAACTGCCCCTTTACAGCTCGGTTCCCGGAATTTTCTTCTGCCTGCCTGCTGCCTGGACCTGCCTGACGGTTTCCTGCAGCAAGACTTCAGTGTCCCTGCGATTTCGTGGCCACCACTGGCACTCCTGCCACTGGTTTCTTCGTCGCCAGGGGCTCCATCTGCGCAAGCGCAAGCTTCGGTGCAGCTGGTGATAAGCAACGTGCCGTCGAGCAGTGGTCATTTGGCAGCAGCGGCAGCGCTCCGCTCACATCGGTAACCCAACAACTGCCCCTTTACAGCTCGGTTCCCGGAATTTTCTTCTGCCTGCCTGCTGCCTGGGCCTGCCTGACGGTTTCCTGCAGCAAGACTTCAGTGTCCCTGCGATTTCGTGGCCACCACTGGCACTCCTGCCACTGCTTTCTTCGTCGCTAGGGCACGGGGCGGCCTCTCTCGCATCCACCGTGGTCCCACGTAATTCGCGCCAGCAGCGCCAAATCCTCCCCTTGTAGTACGTGGCCTCTGAGAAACGTTGCATTAATCGCCATGGCAACGAGTGGCGAGGGGGGAAGGGCGTTTGCTGACGTCGCGGACGCTGCTGACGTCATTTATCCCGCGGCAGCCAGGCCGTGCCGCCGCGCGCCGGCCCCTGAAACCGACGCTCGTCCAACTTTCGCGTCTGCCGCCGGTCGCTGCCTCATGGGCCGCTCGGCAGTGGCACCAGGCGCGAAAGTTGGACGAGCGGCGCCGATGACTCGAAATGGCCGCCGCCCGTCGTTTGTTTTGTGTGCAGTAATGTGTTTATTAATTGAACGAAGAAAACATGTAGGTAATAGTACGTTTTCTGGTGTCGAATTGTTGTCTTTGTGGCGATAATAATCGGAGTGTTACGCAAACATTATTTTTGCTATGCATTTATTCAAAATTTATATGAGGACGTCTTTGATTCGAAGTCATGAAAACACATGTACTACACCAATATATTGCACATACATTTTATGTACACAGTATTGGACTAAGCAAAAATATGACATATGCAAATTTAGGCATACAATATTGTACAATGGGGAAAAAACGTGCTACATACACATTTACAATAACACGGATAGGCGGGCTAGTTGGTATTCTGAATTCATGGCTGTAACTTTTGCGCAACTTTACACGGTGACAGGTACAGGTCTTCGAGTCCCTTTTTGTATCGGTCTCCGTCTAAAGTTGCGCAAAAGTTACAGCCATGAATTCACATTTAGGTACACAATACTTGATTACGAAAGAAGAACTTCGAAAGTTCTAGTCCCTACACAGATTTTTTTTTCGCGCACACCTCGGCGGGAGAAGAAAAGAACTTGAAAGTTCCACTCAATGTATACTTATTTCTTGGGCTCACCTCGAGACAGGAATGTTCTTTAGACATTAAAAAAAATCGTTTCAGTTCAGAGACACAATAATTGGGAATCTATATGTTAAAAGAAAGCACGCACACGTATGCTTCAAGCCCTGCCTTTCGGGCGAGTTAACGCAAACTCTGAAAGAAAGCGTTGACCCACCCAATAACCTGCATACACTTCCGAGAAATCATGTTCACACCAACAAAATGCAGCCATAAACAACTGTTGCAACACAATGACCGCACTGTAGACACTCTTTGCTGGATTATATCTACGTACAAAAACAATGCCCAACCATGTGCATGTCGTAGAACACAGAACACAAATCGAACGCACCCGTCTTTTCTTTTAAGGGCGCGTGAATTAACAGTCTGCTTACCGGGGGTGGGAGGGAAGGCAGGGGGGAGAAGACACCCAGAAAAAAAAGAAGCTTTTCTGTATTTTAAGCCGCAGATATCGGCCAGGTTGTTAAAAGCTACCCTCTAACTCGCGTCTGGGCAGCGCCTCTTATCTCATCCTGTCCGATACGGCATGACCATTCTAACTTCAGAACTATGGAACACCAAACCCATTCGCGATAAGATGACAAGGCGCGGGCGCGCAGTTTAGATTGAACAGCAAAGCCGGCAATGCTACTTGGCTTTATTTATTTTTTAATGAGCGAAACGCTTGCAATGGCGGCTGCAGACAACGCATGTATTTCGGTTTGGCCTTCATGTTTGGCCTTCATGTGAAAATCGACCTGCATTGAACACCGCGGAGTTACGTCAGATTTTTCGGAGCTCTGAAGCAACGCTTGGCAGTAGTTTCGCCGCAAATATACGTTTTGGAGCAAGACGGGGGAGGAAAAAATGCTTAGGGCGCAGCACCTCCACGCCATCAATCGATGTGGTAGTATGTACGCCATGAAAGGCAAGAAGCTAGTACAGTTGAGCTTGCCTTCTTTGTGAGCAGGTGCGTCGTGATGACATTGGATGGATTGAGGAGTGTCGCCGGAGGAAACGTCAATGAAGTCGCAAACCACCCTCGACTTGGGGCCCAAACCTACACTCATACCTGCTGCACGAAACAACAAAAAATACCTTGATAAGTATACTGAATCGACGTTCCAGCAGTTACTAAGGCAATCATCAAAAAGCGGCAATGCCACCACAAATTGATCTTGCGAGAAAGTGTGTGTGTGCCAAAGACGCGTTTACTTCTACTAAAACTTTGGGTACCTGCACAGCTGGGATATATTTGCACATTAGTTTCCACTCCAAGACGAGTGACACGTCTCATTAACTTCACGTTACATGCGCGAATTATTTTGAAAACAGAAGAGTGCAATCAATCGGCTTTTAAGGAATTCACTATAACTTGTACAAAGCTAATTTACTTACCTGTCGTCTTTGGAGAAGGCGAGAAACTTGGTCGAACTGTACCGCCCTGTGTTGCTGCACCACAGAGCTGCGCAGGAGTGGTAACACTCCTTCCTCCGCTGCCCCATCTTTAGAATACATTCGGATGTATTTTATAATGCAGCGAAACTTTCCGCCAGTGGAAGCGTTTAGGCAACCCACGCAACCCTTCGCACGCCGGCTCGCTCACGCACGTGCCGAACTGGCCCGCCGTGCGCACCGAGAGAAAGAAAAAAAAAATTTTGGCGCCGGTGAGCTGTTGCGCATGCGTGAGGAGGCGCGGAAGCATTGACGGTGTGGAAAGAAAGAAAAACACTGAGGGAAAGGGAAGGGCCACGCCGCAGCACCGTGCCGCTAGGATCGCCACAATTTCGGAAACCGAAACTAGCCAAAGTCGCCGACCAGTGGCCAGGGGCTCCATCTGCGCAAGCGCAAGCTTCGGTGCAGCTGGTGATAAGCAACGTACCGTCGAGCAGTGGTCATTTGGCAGCAACGGCAGTGCTCCGCTTACATCGGTAACCCAAAAACTGCCCCTTTACAGCTCGGTTCCCGGAATTTTCTTCTGCCTGCCTGCTGCCTGGGCCTGCCTGACGGTTTCCTGCAGCAAGACGTCAGTGTGCCTGCGATTTCGTGGCCACCACTGGCACTCCTGCCACTGGTTTCTTCGTCGCCAGGGGCTCCATCTGCGCAAGCGCAAGCTTCGGTGCAGCTGGTGATAAGCAACGTGCCGTCGAGCAGTGGTCATTTGGCAGCAGCGGCAGCGCTCCGCTCACATCGGTAACCCAAGAACTGGCCTTTTACAGCTCGGTTCCCGGAATTTTCTTCTGCCTGCCTGCTGCCTGGGCCTGCCTGACGGTTTCCTGCAGCAAGACTTCAGTGTCCCTGCGATTTCGTGGCCACCACTGGCACTCCTGCCACTGGTTTCTTCGTCGCCAGGGGCTCCATCTGCGCAAGCGCAAGCTTCGGTGCAGCTGGTGATAAGCAACGTACCGTCGAGCAGTGGTCATTTGGCAGCAGCGGCAGCGCTCCGCTCACATCGGTAACCCAAGAACTGCCCCTTTACAGCTCGGTGCCCGGAATTTTCTTCTGCCTGCCTGCTGCCTGGGCCTGCCTGACGGTTTCCTGCAGCAAGACTTCAGTGTCCCTGCGATTTCGTGGCCACCACTGGCACTCCTGCCACTGGTTTCTTCGTCGCCAGGGGCTCCATCTGCGCAAGCGCAAGCTTCGGTGCAGCTGGTGATAAGCAACGTACCGTCGAGCAGTGGTCATTTGGCAGCAACGGCAGTGCTCCGCTCACATCGGTAACCCAAGAACTGCCCCTTTACAGCTCGGTTCCCGGAATTTTCTTCTGCCTGCCTGCTGCCTGGGCCTGCCTGACGGTTTCCTGCAGCAAGACTTCAGTGTCCCTGCGATTTCGTGGCCACCACTGGCACTCCTGCCACTGGTTTCTTCGTCGCCAGGGGCTCCATCTGCGCAAGCGCAAGCTTCGGTGCAGCTGGTGATAAGCAACGTGCCGTCGAGCAGTGGTCATTTGGCAGCAGCGGCAGCGCTCCGCTCACATCGGTAACCCAAGAACTGGCCTTTTACAGCTCGGTTCCCGGAATTTTCTTCTGCCTGCCTGCTGCCTGCGCCTTCCTGATGGTTTCCTGCAGCAAGACTTCAGTGTCCCTGCGATTTCGTGGCCACCACTGGCACTCCTGCCACTGGTTTCTTCGTCGCCAGGGGCTCCATCTGCGCAAGCGCAAGCTTCGGTGCAGCTGGTGATAAGCAACGTACCGTCGAGCAGTGGTCATTTGGCAGCAACGGCAGTGCTCCGCTCACATCGGTAACCCAAGAACTGCCCCTTTACAGCTCGGTTCCTGGAATTTTCTTCTGCCTGCCTGCTGCCTGGGCCTGCCTGACGGTTTCCTGCCGCAAGACTTCAGTGTCCCTGCGATTTCGTGGCCACCACTGGCACTCCTGCCACTGGTTTCTTCGTCGCCAGGGGCTCCATCTGCGCAAGCGCAAGCTTCGGTGCAGCTGGTGATAAGCAACGTGCCGTCGAGCAGTGGTCATTTGGCAGCAGCGGCAGCGCTCCGCTCACATCGGTAACCCAAGAACTGGCCTTTTACAGCTCGGTTCCCGGAATTTTCTTCTGCCTGCCTGCTGGCTGGGCCTGCCTGACGGTTTCCTGCAGCAAGACTTCAGTGTCCCTGCGATTTCGTGGCCACCACTGGCACTCCTGCCACTGGTTTCTTCGTCGCCAGGGGCTCCATCTGCGCAAGCGCAAGCTTCGGTGCAGCTGGTGATAAGCAACGTACCGTGGAGCAGTGGTCATTTGGCAGCAGCGGCAGCGCTCCGCTCACATCGGTAACCCAAGAACTGCCCCTTTACAGCTCGGTGCCCGGAATTTTCTTCTGCCTGCCTGCTGCCTGGGCCTGCCTGACGGTTTCCTGCAGCAAGACTTCAGTGTCCCTGCGATTTCGTGGCCACCACTGGCACTCCTGCCACTGGTTTCTTCGTCGCCAGGGGCTCCATCTGCGCAAGCGCAAGCTTCGGTGCAGCTGGTGATAAGCAACGTACCGTCGAGCAGTGGTCATTTGGCAGCAACGGCAGTGCTCCGCTCACATCGGTAACCCAAGAACTGCCCCTTTACAGCTCGGTTCCCGGAATTTTCTTCTGCCTGCCTGCTGCCTGGGCCTGCCTGACGGTTTCCTGCAGCAAGACTTCAGTGTCCCTGCGATTTCGTGGCCACCACTGGCACTCCTGCCACTGGTTTCTTCGTCGCCAGGGGCTCCATCTGCGCAAGCGCAAGCTTCGGTGCAGCTGGTGATAAGCAACGTGCCGTCGAGCAGTGGTCATTTGGCAGCAGCGGCAGCGCTCCGCTCACATCGGTAACCCAAGAACTGGCCTTTTACAGCTCGGTTCCCGGAATTTTCTTCTGCCTGCCTGCTGCCTGGGCCTGCCTGACGGTTTCCTGCAGCAAGACTTCAGTGTCCCTGCGATTTCGTGGCCACCACTGGCACTCCTGCCACTGGTTTCTTCGTCGCCAGGGGCTCCATCTGCGCAAGCGCAAGCTTCGGTGCAGCTGGTGATAAGCAACGTACCGTCGAGCAGTGGTCATTTGGCAGCAACGGCAGTGCTCCGCTCACATCGGTAACCCAAGAACTGCCCCTTTACAGCTCGGTTCCCGGAATTTTCTTCTGCGTGCCTGCTGCCTGGGCCTGCCTGACGGTTTTCTGCAGCAAGACTTCAGTGTCCCTGCGATTTCGTGGCCACCACTGGCACTCCTGCCACTGGTTTCTTCGTCGCCAGGGGCTCCATCTGCGCAAGCGCAAGCTTCGGTGCAGCTGGTGATAAGCAACGTGCCGTCGAGCAGTGGTCATTTGGCAGCAGCGGCAGCGCTCCGCTCACATCGGTAACCCAAGAACTGGCCTTTTACAGCTCGATTCCCGGAATTTTCTTCTGCCTGCCTGCTGCCTGGGCCTGCCTGACGGTTTCCTGCAGCAACACTTCAGTGTCCCTGCGATTTCGTGGCCACCACTGGCACTCCTGCCACTGGTTTCTTCGTCGCCAGGGGCTCCATCTGCGCAAGCGCAAGCTTCGGTGCAGCTGGTGATAAGCAACGTGCCGTCGAGCAGTGGTCATTTGGCAGCAGCGGCAGCGCTCCGCTCACATCGGTAACCCAAGAACTGGCCTTTTACAGCTCGGTTCCCGGAATTTTCTTCTGCCTGCCTGCTGGCTGGGCCTGCCTGACGGTTTCCTGCAGCAAGACTTCAGTGTCCCTGCGATTTCGTGGCCACCACTGGCACTCCTGCCACTGGTTTCTTCGTCGCCAGGGGCTCCATCTGCGCAAGCGCAAGCTTCGGTGCAGCTGGTGATAAGCAACGTACCGTCGAGCAGTGGTCATTTGGCAGAAGCGGCAGCGCTCCGCTCACATCGGTAACCCAAGAACTGCCCCTTTACAGCTCGGTGCCCGGAATTTTCTTCTGCCTGCCTGCTGCCTGGGCCTGCCTGACGGTTTCCTGCAGCAAGACTTCAGTGTCCCTGCGATTTCGTGGCCACCACTGGCACTCCTGCCACTGGTTTCTTCGTCGCCAGGGGCTCCATCTGCGCAAGCGCAAGCTTCGGTGCAGCTGGTGATAAGCAACGTACCGTCGAGCAGTGGTCATTTGGCAGCAACGGCAGTGCTCCGCTCACATCGGTAACCCAAGAACTGCCCCTTTACAGCTCGGTTCCCGGAATTTTCTTCTGCCTGCCTGCTGCCTGGGCCTGCCTGACGGTTTCCTGCAGCAAGACTTCAGTGTCCCTGCGATTTCGTGGCCACCACTGGCACTCCTGCCACTGGTTTCTTCGTCGCCAGGGGCTCCATCTGCGCAAGCGCAAGCTTCGGTGCAGCTGGTGATAAGCAACGTGCCGTCGAGCAGTGGTCATTTGGCAGCAGCGGCAGCGCTCCGCTCACATCGGTAACCCAAGAACTGGCCTTTTACAGCTCGGTTCCCGGAATTTTCTTCTGCCTGCCTGCTGCCTGGGCCTGCCTGACGGTTTCCTGCAGCAATACTTCAGTGTCCCTGCGATTTCGTGGCCACCACTGGCACTCCTGCCACTGGTTTCTTCGTCGCCAGGGGCTCCATCTGCGCAAGCGCAAGCTTCGGTGCAGCTGGTGATAAGCAACGTACCGTCGAGCAGTGGTCATTTGGCAGCAACGGCAGTGCTCCGCTCACATCGGTAACCCAAGAACTGCCCCTTTACAGCTCGGTTCCCGGAATTTTCTTCTGCCTGCCTGCTGCCTGGCCCTGCCTGACGGTTTCCTGCAGCAAGACTTCAGTGTCCCTGCGATTTCGTGGCCACCACTGGCACTCCTGCCACTGGTTTCTTCGTCGCCAGGGGCTCCATCTGCGCAAGCGCAAGCTTCGGTGCAGCTGGTGATAAGCAACGTGCCGTCGAGCAGTGGTCATTTGGCAGCAGCGGCAGCGCTCCGCTCACATCGGTAACCCAAGAACTGGCCTTTTACAGCTCGATTCCCGGAATTTTCTTCTGCCTGCCTGCTGCCTGGGCCTGCCTGACGGTTTCCTGCAGCAAGACTTCAGTGTCCCTGCGATTTCGTGGCCACCACTGGCACTCCTGCCACTGGTTTCTTCGTCGCCAGGGGCTCCATCTGCGCAAGCGCAAGCTTCGGTGCAGCTGGTGGTAAGCAACGTGCCGTCGAGCAGTGGTCATTTGGCAGCAACGGCAGTGCTCCGCTCACATCGGTGACCCAAGAACTGCCCCTTTACAGCTCGGTGCCCGGAATTTTCTTCTGCCTGCCTGCTGCCTGGGCCTGCCTGACGGTTTCCTGCAGCAAGACTTCAGTGTCCCTGCGATTTCGTGGCCACCATTGGCACTCCTGCCACTGGTTTCTTCGTCGCCAGGGGCTCCAACTGCACAAGCGCAAGCTTCGGTGCAGCTGGTGATAAGCAACGTGCCGTCGAGCAGTGGTCATTTGGCAGCAGCGGCAGCGCTCCGCTCACATCGGTAACCCAAGAACTGCCCCTTTACAGCTCGGTGCCCGGAATTTTCTTCTGCCTTCCTGCTGCCTGGGCCTGCCTGACGGTTTCCTGCAGCAAGACTTCAGTGTCCCTGCGATTTCGTGGCCACCACTGGCACTCCTGCCACTGGTTTCTTCGTCGCCAGGGGCTCCATCTGCGCAAGCGCAAGCTTCGGTGCAGCTGGTGTTAAGCAACGTGCCGTCGAGCAGTGGTCATTTGGCAGCAGCGGCAGCGCTCCGCTCACATCGGTAACCCAAGAACTGCCCCTTTACAGCTCGTTTCCCGGAATTTTCTTCTGCCTGCCTGCTGCCTGGGCCTGCCTGACGGTTTCCTGCAGCAAGACTTCAGTGTCCCTGCGATTTCGTGGCCACCACTGGCACTCCTGCCACTGGTTTCTTCGTCGCCAGGGGCTCCATCTGCGCAAGCGCAAGCTTCGGTGCACCTGGTGATAAGCAACGTGCCGTCGAGCAGTGGTCATTTGGCAGCAGCGGCAACGCTCCGCTCACATCGGTAACCCAGGAACTGCCCCTTTACAGCTCGGTTCCGGAATTTTCTTCTGCCTGCCTGCTGCCTGGGCCTGCCTGACGGTTTCCTGCAGCAAGACTTCAGTGTCCCTGCGATTGCGTGGCCACCACTGGCACTCCTGCCACTGGTTTCTTCGTCGCCAGGGGCTCCATCTGCGCAAGCGCAAGCTTCGGTGCAGCTGGTGATAAGCAACGTGCCGTCGAGCAGTGGTCATTTGGCAGCAGCGGCAGCGCTCCGCTCACATCGGTAACCCAGGAACTGCCCCTTTACAGCTCGGTTCCGGAATTTTCTTCTGCCTGCCTGCTGCCTGGGCCTGCCTGACGGTTTCCTGCAGCAAGACTTCAGTGTCCCTGCGATTGCGTGGCCACCACTGGCACTCCTGCCACTGGTTTCTTCGTCGCCAGGGGCTCCATCTGCGCAAGCGCAAGCTTCGGTGCAGCTGGTGATAAGCAACGTGCCGTCGAGCAGTGGTCATTTGGCAGCAACGGCAGCGCTCCGCTCACATCGGTAACCCAAGAACTGCCCCTTTACAGCTCGGTGCCCGGAATTTTCTTCTGCCTGCCTGCTGCCTGGGCCTGCCTGACGGTTTCCTGCAGCAAGACTTCAGTGTCCCTGCGATTTCGTGGCCACCACTGGCACTCCTCCCACTGGTTTCTTCGTCGCCAGGGGCTCCATCTGCGCAAGCGCAAGCTTCGGTGCAGCTGGTGATAAGCAACGTGCCGTCGAGCAGTGGTCATTTGGCAGCAACGGCAGTGCTCCGCTCACATCGGTAACCCAAGAACTGGCCCTTTACAGGTTGGTGATTGTGTTTTGCCTTGAATGTCATCTGTTCTGCTGCCGCTGCTGCCATTGACCCTAACGAGATCTCTGTGACTGTGAATTCATGTCGGTCAGTTGTTTGTCGTGCGAGGTGGTCATCACCGAGGATGAACCGTCACTGAAATGTCCTGGATGCTCTGGCGAATACCATTTTGGGAAGTGTGCTGGTATAACTCAGAAATCATTCAAAGGAAAAAATAATGCAGCGAAGAAAGCTTGGAGATGCCAGACATGCCGGGACTCTTGTTCGCGCAATGACAGCTTTGAAAGCAACGAGTCAGACCTGGACATAAGGCTATTTCTAACAGCAATCAACGAAAAACTGGACAGTCTTCTTCCTTTAAAAGAAAAGGTTGAAAAGATGGAGGAATCCCTCACTTTCATCTCTCGCAAATTTGATGAATTTCAGAAAACAGTTTGTCGTCAAGAGGCTGAAATTAAAGAAATGAAAGGACGGCTCACTGAACTTGAAGCCAACGACGATAGGAGCCAAATAACGCACGCACAACTGCAACAAGATGTAAACAACCTTGAATTCCGAAGCAGGCAACTTAACCTGGGAATCCATGGCATACCAGTTAGGCAGGGTGAGAGCCTGCTGGACGTGATGAACCACGTTGCCAACAAGCTAGAAGTACCTCCTCTGACACAATCTGACGTACAAACTATCCATAGGCTGCCTGCTCGACCAGATAATGTCCCTGGAATCATTGCACGCTTTGAAAAGCAGTCAGTAAGAGATGCATGGCTGGGAAAAAGGAATAAATTAAAGGACAGTGAACCTCGCATTTTTATGCAAGAAAACATTACCCGCCAAAACCGTGAACTGCTCCGAGCTACCAAAAACGTTGCGAAAACTAAAGGCTACGCTTTTGTCTGGCACGTAAATGGTAAAATCCTGGTTCGGAGGGCGAGGGAGCGCGAGCGATCCATATCAAAGGAATAGCTGAACTTGAGCGACTGTAGATAAGCGAATGTCGTGTTCATTGTAGCAATTAGGTGCCATGAACCAACGTACTTATCACCTTCCCAGTGATGTGGGTGGCATCGCTTCGCGCTTTTCCCGCACTTCGCTCAAAGCTATACATTTAAACACCAGATCCGTGAAGAACAAAATGGAATCCATAGAAGAATTTTTCTTTGAATTCTCGTTTCCATTTTCTGTAATTATGCTAAGTGAAGCCTGGAGCACAGGTACGAATGATGTATTTAGAATGCCTGATTATGATACGTATTACCTCAATAGAGTAGACTGCCGGGGTGGCGGAGTTGCATTGCTCCTTCCTACCAATACTGAATTAGAAATGCTCGACACCTACAGCGTTATTTCGCCCGACTATGAGATATTAACGTTACGTTGTTCAAATGTTGTATTTTCTGTATGCTACCGCCCTCCCAAGGGAAACGTAGCAGCGTTTCTGAATTTCTACAATGAGTTTGTCACATTTATTGCCACTAACAATTATACCTTGATAGCCGGAGGTGACTTTAATATTGATATGGGAAATAGAAATCACGTTACATCGGAACTGGATAGTATTTTATTTTCGAATGGGTTTCGCAATGTAATAAATGTGCCGACAAGGGTCACATCAGCCAGTCAATCCATTTTAGATCTCTTTATTACCAACTCGTTGGTGTCGAAATTCGAGGCAGGTGTGGTATCGTGTTCAGTGAGGGACCACCTTCCGGTGTTTCTTTGCATACACAGGATTGGGGAGGACACTAATAGACGTTAAATTATTAAGTACCAATATATAACGGATACTGCACTTGAAGCTTTCAGGAATGCTGTGGCACAGGTAGATTGGAGCGATATTATGTGGCTCAACAATCCGAACGATGCGTACAATCAATTTATAGATGTTTTTAAACAAGTATACAGTTCACATTTTCCTATTAAAACATGCAAAAAAATGCGGAAAATACGTAAACCTTGGATAACACGAGAACTCAGACAACAAATGAAAACAAAAGATAAGATGTACAGGACGTTCCTGAAAACCCGAACAAGTAAGATTTAAAAAACTTCAAAAAGTATCGAAATAAACTAACTGCAAAGCTGCGGTCTGCACGGGCTGAATGTTACTCTAATATTTTTCATGCCAAAAAGGGTCGACATGACGTAGTCTGGGCGAAGTTGAACGCGTTGCTGCGCCGTAATCGGCTTAATACTTCTCCTGGAAACCTCAAAGTAAATGAGACAGTGTTATCTGGAATGGACCTTGCGAATGCCTTCAACACATTTTTTACGACAATGACGTCAAGCGGCTCGAATAATGACGCATACCAATACCTCCAATTCATTCGGTATTTTTAGAACCAGTTTCCGCCGAAGAAGTTATCTCGGTCGTCGTGAATTTGAGTAATAGCACCAGTCGTGATATAGATGATATTCAGATTCGTCCTGTAAAGTATGTAGTGGACATTATAGCACCTGTACTTGTACATATATTTAATTCCTCCTTAAGTGCAGCAGTTTTTCCAGTGAAACTGCAAACAGCAAAAGTGTCTGTTCTTTATAAGAAATGTGACCGTAATGATTTAGGAAACTATAGGCCTGTGTCAATTCTTCCCATTTTTTCTAAACCATTTGAAAAAATCTTGCACTCCCGACTATCAGAATTTATTACCAAGCATAACCTACTTTTCCCCAATCAGTTTGCTTTCTGTAAAAACAAATCGACTGAACTAGCTCTCCTCGAGCAAAAAGAGTATATTCTTACGCAATTCGAAAGTAAGAATATCGTTATAGGTGTTTTCATAGACTATTCTAAAGCATTCGACCTGATAAATCACGACTTACTCTTGGTGAAACTTAAATGCAATGGTATACGTGGGCATGCCGCACTGCTTATCAAATCATATCTTTCTAGCAGACAACAGGTAGTTTCCATAGAAAATGCGTTTTCAAACGTCAGACCACTAGTATCGGGCGTTCCACAAGGGAGCATACTCGGCCCTCTATTGTTTAATATGTATAATAACGATATAATAAGTATCAGTTCCTCCGCAAAATTTGTCATCTATGCTTATGACACCAGCATCTTTTTTTCAGGTCAAAACCTCAATGAACTACTTCACACATACAATAACACAATGAAATTGTTGGAGAGATGGTCTCAGGCAAATTATATGCGTGTAAACGAAACCAAAACCAAAGCCGTGATATTTCGACCTAAAAACAAACAGCTTCCTGTTCATGATGTTATTACTCTGAATTCACGACCCATAGAAATTGTTGATAGCTTTAAGTGCCTTGGTGTCGTCTTTTCTACCTCTATGACCTGGGAAAATCACGTAAACAATGTAATAGCAAAACTAGCTCAGATTACCGGTGTTGTTGGACATGTTAGATACCTTCTTCCAAATCCACGAAATTGTTGCTTTACAATACTCTTTTTTATTCCCATCTTAATTACTGCCATTTAGTGTGGGGCACAACTACAAGTTCTTGTCTGAATCACCTTTTCCTTTTACAAAAGAAGTTCTTGCGCCATGTTTATAATGTCCCCTACATATCACCAAGTTCTGCTCTTTTTCTCCAGGCTCGCGTGATCAAAATTTGGAACCTATACGAATGTCGTCTCAGCGCTCAATTTAAAGTAGAAACATCTAGGAACATTAATTACATCCGAAATCTTGCTGACCTACGTCAAAAAAACTGGTTATACCCCACTAGGCAAAGAGAACCATGGATAGTGCCTACGGCACGAACAAACTCCGGAAAGGCACTTGTACGACACGCACTTCCATCCCTTTTAAATAAATACGTTGTTGAGAGTTTCAATTTATCTACATGCTCATTTCGTGAATTAGTGAATTACGTAGTATATATGCGAAAATGTGATATTGTGCATTGCTCTTTGTGGTACTGTACACGTGACGTAATTATACTCCAGATGTAACTATGTAGAAGTTCTTTGTATGTTTTTGTATCTTTGTATCTTTTTTCAATGAGGGAATTTGGGCCCCTTTTACAAATGTATCCTGATGCAACTGTGTTTCTTTGGCTACGCTGCCCAACTGCTGCTAATTAAGCGAGCTGCGGCTTCGTCAAGCTGCTTTAGACAGCTTTTTTCTGCAGTTCCCCCTGTGTGTATCTACAAGGCGGAAATAAACATTATTATTATTATTATTATTATTATTATTATTATTATTATTATTATTATTATTATTAAATGAATAATACTAATATTGGAGGAAAGGAACTTGCAAATGAAGATAAGGGACAGTTTGTAAATCTTGGTGTATATGCAGGGACCAATTACAAAACGTCCAGTACTACAAGAGTTATGCGAATTCATAATGTTTTTTGCAACAGCCCCACATGAAATTGAAGCTTACATAACCATTTAGCCGCCGGTTACTAAGAAATTAAGGTTTTGCCTGTTAAGCATGTAGCAGACACATTTATTCCCATTTTCTCCACTACAATAAACAAGACACCAAAATCTGGCGAATTTCCTGGCAAATTGAAACTAGTTCGAGATGCTCCATTCGTAAAAGAGGTGGGGAAACGGATATAAACAACTAATGAGCTATTTCTTTACTTCCGCTATATTTGAAAATAGTAGAGCGGGCTGTAAACCAAATAATTACAAGCTTTTTGAAAAATACAAAGTAACAACACCGTCGAAATACGGACTCAAAAAAGACGAAAAATCCACGGAACGAAAGAATAAAATTCTTCAGAACATATAAATAAAGTTATACACCATCGTATTATTCCTAGATTTGAAAAATGAAAAAAACATTTTACTCAATAAGCTTGAATTGTACTGTTTACGTGGAGTAGCTCCAAAAATAATTAAAACGTACCACACAAGCCAACACCAATTTGTTACAATAAACAAAACATTAATTTCTAAAAACGCACAGTTTAGCTCGGGGTTCACAGGGTTCAGTATTTGGTCCATTACTGTTTCTTTCTTACATAAGTAACAATACCGAAGGCTCCGCAGAATTAATTATGGAAACAAATAAAAACCTGGAAGAATATATGAACACTTACCTGCTGAAACTCTCTGAATGGTTGAACTAAAATCGGTTAAATGCAAATAAACTAAGTATATAATCTTTAAGCCAATAAGTAAACAAGGTATAACAAATTCTTGAAGTCGTATTTAGCGGCAACGTACAAGAAGAGGTTACAGACGAAACATTTTAGGAGTATGCTTTACCGATAACGTATCGTGGAGTACACACCTGAATAAACTGAAAACCGATTTGTCTAAAGCCATTGGCTTCATCTATAAAATATAGTATTTTGCCGACTTGGTTAAAGCTAAGCCTTTATTTTTTACGGTTTTACTCCAAGCTGAGCTATGAAATTTTAGAATGGGGTAGTACAACAGCTTCCAGCTAGGATAGACCAATCATTTTGCATAAAAAAGCATTATGCATGTGCGAGAGCTATCGGGCGATCAGCGCGAACTCCAAACGCAGCCTCTTTTCAATAAATATGATATGCCCAAGGCGGACCAAACACACTGCGTTAAACATCCGCACTGGATCCAAAAATCCGGAATTTCTGGCAAACTACCGGACGACGGCTCTAGGGCGTACAATATATCTTAACACAGACTGCCTGCAACACGAACAAATTACGGTAGGGAGACGTTACACTTTCAGACCCTTAGCATACTGAACAGGGGTGATATATGCAGTGATTTTAATCAGTCCCTTCAAAGTGTCAAAGGCGCATGCCGAAGGTTTATGCTTGAAAATAGTGTTGTGTGTTCTCCGGCTTAGGAGTGTAAAATTGGTTTGCTAGCAATCTGCCTTGTGTAACTATACAAAATTGCACATTCTGTGACCTGTGTAAATTTTAATTGTATGCATTAAGGTTTTTTTAACAGTAGGTAACACGTGCCTTTTGTTACGTGCTTGGTATGCACTCTTTGTATGTGTGCATGACATGGCAGCATTTTGGTTTTTAAAAAGAATATTTTGTGTTGTATTCAACGTTAAGCTAAATGTTTGAATGTTTTATTCGAAGCGCTATGTATCGCTTAGCTTTTGTTGCGTGCTTGAGAAAACTTTTTTCATCATTACCTTCTACGCTGAACTGAAGGGGGGCACAGGATTTGTGAGGCATAACGCCTATATCTCAGACCACCTCAAGGATAGCATCCACGCAAACAGTTTCGAAAAAAATATTACCTCGGTAAAAACAAAATCAGGCAGAAAGTGCCCTAATGTTACCAACAATTATGGAACGGAAGAAAAGGTACCGCTTCAGCGTAATGGCCTAGCAGTGGCGCTACGAGAAAATTCCGCAAGGATAAAAGACATGGCGAACACAAACGCCTGAACCCGAGCATCATCGTGATGAAAAGCCCATTTTGATGAGGAAGAAACACCGGCCATACAATAGCGAAATACAGTTAGACACTGGGAATGAACGGCTCACTTGGAGAGTTAACAGGTCTAGGTTATACGCTCCCACAACATCGAATTCCAGCTTGAAAATTGTGCCCACGCGAGCTTTACACAACAGTCACTCAAATACGAGTTCGCAGGCTCGTGTAATTTGCGAGAGAGTGCTAGTATGGTGCAATATTTCAGAAACGCAGCAATATAATTTTGATGCGTGAGGTACTTCGAAACTCTTACTTTCAGAAGGGGAAAAACAAACCTTTTTCGCGCCACCCGGAAGGAGACATTTCCAATGACCGTGATAGGCTTATATTTATCTTTCCTAAGACAAACTTGTCGGGATCTGGTAACACGCCGAGTGCAGTACGTGGAAGTTGGTGCAAGGAAAGTGTTGCGATTCAAACTTTTCAATAGAATTGCCACGTGCAGGGCATTTTCTTCAAGCTAGCCAGCGTCGAGAAGAGTTCGCGCCATGTCCGAACCACTTGAAACAGCGCCGTCGATTTTCGATGTATATAGACGGACTCAAATCGAATGAAACGTGCATTGACAATTGTGGGATTTTTTCACCTGCTAATTGTCAACAGAAGGAATTTTGTTGGGATTTTGTTGTTAAATGGACACATTTACCATTTATACCTGTCGTAATGCCCCAATCTTTGGGGTCCACTTGGAGGCCGGATTCGGTTTCGTTCTTAAGATCAAGATCAGCGATCACGCCCCGGGAGATGTAAGGCGACGATAAAGCATGATCTTGGTGACAAATCGACAATATGTGCTTTCTGTCAGCCGATTTCTGGCTTGTTGATTGTTAGTTACAGTTATTCAGACTTCCCCTCTTCCTGATTTTTTTTCGGTTTGTTCGATTCGCCCATGATTCTTTCGAGGAATTGAGAAACCAGAAACGCCCTTCCACTCCGTCACGAAGGTTGACCAGTAAAGCTGGGCGCAGTGCAAAAAAAAAAGGTTTCTAATTAGTGGTTGAGCATTCTTTCTTAATTATTACGTAAATGAGACTTCGAAGGAAGACAGTTATATTCAAGATGACCGACATCGGGTTGTCCGCTTCCATTCAGCTTCTTAAGCATCCTAACAAACAAGGAAACCACACAAAACAGCCGGTACACAACACAAAAGAAAGACGACAACCACAAGCGTTCACTGAGAACTCATTTTTAGTTTTCGGCGTGTAACATTAGGTTAAAATGTTTTAATGTTTAATGTTTTAATGTTTAATGTTGAAAGTTTAAGAGCCCGAGGAACTCTCTCAGCTTGCGGAAAGATGTTTGAGCAGGAAACTTCTTGACGGATTCCACCCTCGATTCAACTGTCATAATGCCTTCAGCAGTGATGTGGTGGCCGAGGAAGTTGAGAGCCTCGACACCGAACACGCACTTTACAGGTTTCAACACCAGACCACGTTCATCCGGACGCGGAAAGAGCTGGCGGAGGTGCTGTTGGTATTCCCTAGGGGTTCTGCTAGCCACTAAAATGTCATCCAGGTAGACAAAGACGAAAGGAAGACCCCTGATGACTTCATCCATTAACCTTTGAAAGGTCTGTTGTTTAAGCCGTAGGGCATACGGACAAACTCAAATAGGCCGAATGGGGTTGTTACTGCTTTTTTGGTATGTCGTCTGGTTCGACGAGGATTTGGCGGTATGCCGTAACGAGGTCTATCTGGCTGTATATTTCTGTACCTGCCAGCCGCGCACTAAAATCGTGAATGTGTGGCGGAGGATACTGGTCAGGCGTTGTTGATGCGTTCACGGCTCTGTAGTCACTGAATGGGCTCCGTCCCTGTCGTCTTTAGGCACCATGTGCAGAGGCGATGAACGGTTTGCTAGACGAAGGGCGAACAATTCGCAGCTGCAGCATAAGCTTGAACTCAGTGCGTGCAGCTTGAAGCCAGTTGCTGGACAGCCGTCGTGGCCGGCCCCTGACTGGGGGCCCGGTGGTGAGGATGTGGTGAGTCACGTTATGTTTCACCGGCTGTTCCGTGTGGCGGGGCTTGGTGAGAGAAAGGAATTCGGCCAGGCCGTATTGGTAAGCAGATACTGGAAGGAATGCGCAGACGCCAGATGAGCAGATCTTTGTCTCCAAACCACGTACTTTGAGGGTTATGTGGTTATCCTTGAGCCTACGGTCACGTACGCTCACATCCTGGTTGAAGTGGCTGAGAACGTGTGCTCCGAGTATGGCGAAATTAACGTCTGCCACCACGAAGACCCAGTGAAACAGGTACCTCGGTCCTACGTCTATGGTCCGCCAGGGGAAGTCGTACGTAGCGATGGCAGTGTTGTTCACCGCCTGCAGTAACGATATGTTCTTGCTACGTCGGCGATCCTCGGGGGTTGCCGGGACAATAGAAATTTTGGGTCATCTGTCGACTAGCAGGCGCGAGTTGCTTACGCGGTCGACTACGAAGAATAGGCGGCTGGGTGGAGGGCCAATGTCGTTAGCCGCCGTAAAGGACTGCGCGGAGCGTTTCCGGGAAACGTGCAAGGTTGCGTGCAGCGGCTAGCACTCGTGCCAAAACGACGGTGGTACCAGCAAACTTGGTCCTGGCTATCTCGTTACTGGTTTCTCTGGGAACAGCTTGGCTATCTTGAAGGGGGTTGGTCGTGTCGTTGCGCGCTCTGTTGTGGAGCGCCAGACAGCGAAAGTTGCTGCATGGTCTCGGTAAGTTGTTGCACTTTCTCCTCAAGGCGCAACAGTCGATCCGGTTGTTCATGTGTTTTTGCAGCTGTTATGGGCGCGACGTTTGGAGCAGAGTACTCCGTGATGCGATCAGCAAGTCGTGCCAGTCGATCGAGGTACGTCTCATCTGAACCCGCGAGAACCACGGGCACCGATTGGGGCAGTCGTTGCAGAAAAAGTTCACGAAGAAGTGGGAGCTCACCGTCCCCATGCGCGTGCACACCGAGTAGTGTCCGCATCCAGTGCAGTAGTTCGAAAGGTCGTTGGTCGCCCACCTCTTTCAGACATAAGAGCTGCTCAAGTCTGTTTTCTTCTCGCGCCTCTAGGTGTTCCAGCACCGTGTTTTTCAGGGTGTTGTATTCTCCTTTTCTGGGGGGTGAAACCAAAATGTCGTAAATAGCGTCGGCGATTTCTGGGGGCAGGGCTGCGACGACGTGAAGGTACTTCGTCGCCTGCGAGGTGATGTGCCGGAGCTGAAAACGGGCCTCCACTTGGCTGAACCAACCTCTTGATTTGTAGGCAAAAAATTTGGTAGCTGTAGTTCTGTGGCGAAGACTGCACGCGTGGAGGTGGCAGTGTCGTCGTCGCATAGGGTTTGGGGAAAGCGGTTACAGGGAGTAGATGAAACTACACTTCACTTCGATTCGGGCCCTCTCGCATCGCTTAGAAGGAGTTCAGCTTTTGCCATACTGTGTAAAAAAAGAAAACTTATGTTACCAAGCCAACTGGGTTAACCTGTTATCCAGCAATGTACTAGAGACCCTTTCCTTTACGCAAGCAGCAAGCCCATTTCCCGGAGTTTAACAAGCGCTCCAACGGCCAACATTTGAGGGTTCTTCCGTTCACCTTTCAACGCATCGCCGCTGTTGGTTACAGCTCGTGTTTTTGGGCTCAAGATTTATGGTGTCCCCACTCACAATCACAGAAATTACATAACGGGTCCCATGAGGGGTGGTATGCATACTTGGACAGAGCTCCGCAGAATGCTTTAGTCGTTGCATAGTTTTCAAAGGGTTGTTCGCTCGATGTGGTACTTGTGGACGTTTTGCGAGTGATGGAAAATGTCTGCACACAGCGGGGTGTGTTAATCATGTAATAAACGTCATTGCCATTTTGTGCAACAAATTTAGGAACGCAGTTTCAAATGTGCACAACGGGTTCGGCCAGCAGTGGCATCTGCGCATGAAATGCTATCTTGGAAACTCGGTATGTTTAAACTATAGAAACTGGTAATCTCTGTGAGACGCACTTTCGCAGAACTGCGCACAATATTCTTCTCGGCTGAACATTGTTGACGTGTACGATACATAGTATCAGGGTTATCTATTGGCCTAAATATACCGCGTTTGCATACCCAGAGTATCTGATTAATGTTTCTGATATATTCAAGTACCAAGTAGGTAAAATAACCAGATAAAGCACTCCAAGTAATCGACAGAAAATTCTGGCCGGCAATCTTCATCTGTGGTGGGCATTTGAATTACAAGTATAAAATACCACCATGAACGTTATCATCTTTGAAGATTTTTACTAGAGTTTGAGGTTGTCTCAAAATTTTGTAATGAATACTTGCTAATATTGTACGTTTTCGCTTCAGCGCAATATTACCCAAATGAGGCGTGTGAGTTGCGCGTCAAAGCAACAGTTGGGCAGCCACCTGTTGACAATCATAACTGTGATGCGGCATATAAAGGCATTTGCCATGACGACCAGAAAACAGAGCATACGGTATACTCAGACAGTGATCATCGTGTGTCAACAAGCGTTAGAGTACAAGAAAATCACAAAAAATCAGATGGACATGCCGCATAATAAACTTGGCTTTTATGTCACCAAAACAATCAATGTGAGTTCGACTGCATGGAAAGAATGTGCTTACCTTCTCACTACTTGTTCGCTCGCTTCACTGCACAGTGTTTGGTGTAAACAATATCCGCAATAAAAACTTCGTCATCCCGCCCTGCGAAATTCGATGTCCTGCGAAGCTGTTGTAAACCACTACAAATGCTGATGTGGGAGTATATGAAATGTTTCTCATCGTCTCGGCGGGCTTGTAGCTTCCCCTCGGCCTTTCTGGTGGCAAATACTGGGCCCTGCCTAGCCTGACGCATGTGCCCGGCGTCATGGAAAATGACTGCTCTATTTCGTGTCCGGCTTAGCCTTCAAACTAAGTCTGCAAACATAATCTTTACCTGTAAGACATTAGGGGGGGGGGCTGGTTACATTTTTCACAAGCGAAGCGTCTTATCATGGGCAATGCTGTTTCGAAGCTTGTTATGTGGTTTCCTTAAACGAATTCAGAGCTTTATGCTGTAGGTCTGATTAGTCTGATGCATACGCTCGGTGTCTTACGCGAGAAGTGGGGGGTCCTGCCTGCAATTTTTGTTTTAGACACGGAACTTTCCGACCAACCAGAGGGTAAGAGCTTCGCTGTAAGACTCATACGATTGCATATAGCGACATGTTTCTAAGAAAAGAATGCAGTGGGTGCCCCTAATTGTACTTCATAGGTGCTCCCGTCTTTGCACCCTGCGAGAAAAACTTCCTTATGACATGGAGGTCATACCCACTTTCATAATCCGAAACTATTAGGGGACATAAACAGCGCCCTCTCCGCGCGTAGTAAATGCATCGTCGTACCTCTGAGTAGTTGAAGCTGCTGACACAATCCCATTCAGAAATTTATTTTGAAATTACCTCTTGCTGTCTCCGCTTCAGCGCTCCTGTGTGCTACTGAAACTCAGGCTTAGACCCAGCGCAAAACGTAGTTTCGCTCGCCCCTTAAAACACCCACGAACCATATGAATTCGTGAGCAAATTCCATTTTACACAGTTCTTGTGGGCTCAGAACTCAGGCAGACTAGGATAAATTGAGGAGTTATATTGACCCCGGACTCATAGTCTTTCATAAATAATTTGGGCTGAAACCGTTCACTTAAAAGTCTTGCTCTTTTTCTCTACTAAAGACTGCAAACAGGGGAAGCAAACTTGGTGTTCAATGTACTGCAGCTAAGCTTGCGTATGTCCTGACTTCAAGCGTCGCTCTGTATCTAATGTAGGCATATAACGGATAAAAACTCCTTTGGGTAGGCTAAGTGCGCTTTACAGAGAGAATTCAGGCACGAAGGGCATTACAGGGGAGAAGAAAAGAAATTCCGCAAGTGGCGTGCGCGGAGTGGGCGGTTTTTGCTGACGTTCCCCGTCTGGTGTCTGGGTGGTTTTGCTGGTTGCATGGAGGAAGCATCTGTTGTAGTTCCGCGTGCCTAACGCGGCATTGCTGCTTCCGCTAAGACGAGCACGTAAGGCAACACTAGAGTGATTTTGTTTGGGATAACTGGGTTTGCGTACACTAAATGTTGACATTTCCACCACGCTAGGTTGCCCCCACGGGGAGAGTTCTAGTACGCGTTTCGTTGGTTTTACTTGCGATACACTAACCCTTACTGTGCCATCTGTTTAATGAAGCATGAATAAAATTTGATTTAAATGAGCTTCTATTAAAGAGGATCATAAAACTGAGGGAGAGAGATAGAAATAATCACAGGTGGAATGCTGTGTCTAGGGCACCAGTGGCTGCTGCTCCTGGTCTGACCCACTTCACAAAGTCCAATTATACCTCCAAAACAGAACTTTCAGGGTGGCTTCCTACCATTCTAGAAAGGTGAAGAGTTGATCTCCGTGACGTTCATCTCTTGCCCATAGTTGAGAGCAGGCCCACGTGGCGCGGGAAATAATTGCAGGTTCCGCGCATAGCTAGCATTGGCCGGTGTAGTTGAGATGTCGTATTCCTGAACTATTTACGTCTGGGTGATTTGTGCAGAAACGTGTTTGTATCTTTCAGAGGGGAGGTTCCCGTTTGAACCCAATCTCATTTCATCCTCCCGCTTGTTCTCTCCCGTTTCAACCCGGAGCAAGACGACCTCCTTTTTCACCCTTTCCCGTTTCGCCTGTTCCCATTTGAACCCCTTCCCATTTGAACCTTCTTGTTTGTTCCCTGCCGCTTCAACCCGGTACAAAACGCCCTTCCCGTTTCGTATTTTTCCATTTAGCCCCTTCCCCGAATAACGAACCCATTGTTTAATCGGGTGACTCGTGCGGTTTATGAAATGAAAGTTGCGCCCGACTGTATTTTAACCTCACGTATTAGTTGCGTCCGCAGTATACAAAAGTCAAAAATTACTTGCGTCCACCGTAACCTTAAAATTAGAGTTACGTCAAACGTATTTCACCGTAAAAAACGTTACGGCTGGCGGAGCCAAAGGATGCAGACGACCTATAAACCTGCAACCCTTTTTCAATTGTACGTTTTACAATAAGAGGCGCCAATTAAAAAACAACGCGTCGGTTTCTCTGTCACGACCGACCCGGTACACCGCATGTGAATTACAACTGAAACCACACCCTTCCGTCTTTTATCTGTGTTGGTAAAGCGGTCTAGAACGTGTTGCTCGCATGCGTACTCCCTCTGAACGATACAAACACGTTTCTCCACAAACCACCCCGAGGAAAGTATTTCAGGAATACGACATCCCAACTACACCAAGGAATGCGAGCTATGCGCGGAGCCTGCAATTATGTCCCATGCCACGTGGGCCTGCACTCAGCTATGGGGAGAGGATGAACCTCACGGAGACTTACTCCTCATCTTTCTAGAATTGTAG
This sequence comes from Haemaphysalis longicornis, assembly GCF_048455015.1. Lineage (NCBI taxonomy): Eukaryota > Metazoa > Arthropoda > Arachnida > Ixodida > Ixodidae > Haemaphysalis > Haemaphysalis longicornis. The sequence continues at coordinate 68,407,936 of NW_027526225.1, read as the reverse complement.
GAAGACTCCCTGAAAAGTTCTCTTTTACAGGTATAGATGGACTTGGTGAAATGGGTCAGAACAGGAGCAGCAGCACTGCTGCCCTGGACACAGCATTCCACCTGCGATTCTTTCTATCACTCCCCCTCAGTTTTATTATCCTCTTTCAATGCGAGTTCATTCAATCAAATTTAATTCGTATTCCATTAAACAGATGGCGCAGTAAGGGTTAGTATATCGCAAGCAAAACCGACGGAACGCGTACTAGAACTCTCTCGTGGAGGCAACGTACCGCGGTGTAAAACGTCAACATTTACTGTACGCACACCAAGCAGAAAACACACCCTTCCGTCTGATTCTGCGTTGGTCAAGTGGTCTGGAAATGGTTGCTTGCATGCGTACTACGCGGCTGCGGTGATCGTGCCAGTCCCTACACTTGCATATACGAATGCACATGCACTTATATGCAACAAACACACAAAAAATACAGGATTAGAATTAACAAAATAGAACTTTTTTGCGGTGGCAGTGCAAGTTTGCAGCGTCCGTAGCCCTTACCGAGAATGAAGTTGGGCGTTTTAACAAATGCTACTATTAATTTATTAGGGGTAGTACAGGGTTACGGTTTTATTTCTACGAGGTAAAAAACACTCGCGAAATATAATTATCAAACCTAACTACAGAAAAAAAACATTTTATGAAAGCGGTAACTAATATGGGCCAAGCCAGTGGTACGATCCATTTTATTGCTTGGCTAACGGTCACTTTATATGCAAATGTCTAAAAAACACTGACAATTGAAATCTAAAGCTGAAATTTTTGCTTGGCGGAAACGGTTGGCACACATTTTTCATTCAGTCGTTAAGAACACGTACCCTAAGCTCTATTCTGTTGCATGTACTTTTTAGGATGATACACAGGCCGGCACGCAGTCCGTGGAAAAGCAAAACCAAACATTTAGGCAGTTATCCGTCCAAAATAGAGAGCTTTATCTTATCGTTACTTTGTTTGTGTCAGCATTTATCGTGTTACCGGGTTTCCGTTGGCCGCTGGAAATGGTCAGACACGTTTTAGCACATCGTTTCTGTTTGCCTATTCCGGCCGCCGCGTCGCAAATAGCGAGATCTGCAGAATTAGTCTCAAAGCAAATCACGCATAATTTTGTTGCTCATATCTATCTGTTTTCGATTAAACTGCTGAAATATTTCACTGTTTGGTTGAAGCGCTCAAGATACCTGTAGTTGTTTTGAGAATACTCTAGCTCCCCTGTAGAGCTTTACAAAGAAAAAGTATTTGCCCCCGCGATAAATATTTCGGCAAGAAATGAGCGGAATATAGTTACGGGGAAAATGCTATATTGCACCTTATTAAAAATTTCACATGGTGGGGAATACAGCAGCGCACAGTCTTAAGTGGGTGCAGCAAGAGGGTGAGATGGTTCGTCTTCTTCCTCCCCGTCACTCAACCGTCCACCACACCACCCTGCGGGGGTCAATCCCTCCCTGTCTTTTGTCAATATTTTGTGACTTCTGTGTCTTTTGCGCACCAGCTTTTGTGTATCAATGGTGATGTTGACGCCGTGGCTATTTCGTTTTCTCCGGCGAATAGCGAGCTAGAGAGTTCCGGTCTCCTCGTTCTTAGGGGTAATGCTTTGCATGATGATGCCATCGAGGCTGTACTCTTCACGTGTGGTCCCCGCTATGGAACCCTTTCTTTATTGTGCTTGGTTGCACCAACGAACACAGTACTGTCGCGGGGTTCGAATTTCCTTAGTGGTAAAGTGGCCCAGGTTTTCTCTCAGTTTGCATGGATGTTCGGATGCAAGTTTTCTTGCGAAGTGGCAGCGTATTGATGCGCGATCCCTGTGCAAGGTTTGCATCGGTTTCTGCTCCTGTCGTCTGCGATCAGGAAAGGGGACACTTTTTTATTTTTTTGTTCAAAATATAGTCCAGTTGAAGTATGGTCTAGCACTAATCAAAACTGTGATACCGAACATAACTTTCTTTGAAATGAAGATTACGTGCTCGAGAAATTTAAGGTGAGCATCGACTATTACCCCAAGAAAATTAGTGCTACGACGAAGGTCAATTTTATTACGTGCAATACAGAGGGAAGGCATGGGGAAATCTTTCTTACAGGGGAACTAAAAAACAGAACGCAAGTTTTAAGAAAGTTCATAGCTACCTTGTTGAGGAGACATCATCGTTCAAGAGAAAAGAGGTCAGCTTGGAGCATTTGGGTAAAGGTACACATTGATGGAAGTTAAAGACGGTGGTGTCGTCAGCATACAGTATGCAATGGTAAAAGATTACACAGCGAGGAAGGTCATTAGTGTTGATTAAGAAGAGCAATGGGCCCAAGATTGAGCCTCGTGGAACGCCTCTGTTAACTGTGGCGGGGGGTGATGTTGCTGTGGAAACATACTTTTTGTTGCCTATTTTAAAGAAAGCTGCGTAACAAAGTAGGAGCAGGACCTGTAATGCTATAGCGCTCAAGTTTAGTGAAAGGATTTAGTGAAAGGTCAAATGCTTTTGAAAAAATCGATGAAAACAGCAGCAGCAACGTCGCCACGATCAATGAAATATTTAAATTTTTCTCTTTGACATGCAGTTGCATTGTTAGTAGATAGAGCAGCACGTAAACCAAACTGAGAAGTGGTGAGTAAGTTTACTTTTTTAAGGTAGCGGGAAAAACGTGTTTCAATAGGATTTTCTGGAAAAGAATAAAAGAATAGAAATGGGCTGATAATTATCCATAAAGCGCGCGTTACGTTTTTTGAGTACAGGAATAATTTTTGCTCTTTTCAAGCCCTGTGGAAATGATCCGGTTTTAAAAATTAAGTTGAATATATAAGAAAGAATTGGGGCAAAAAGTCGGCGTAGAAGTTTCATATAGAACCCGTGAATACCGTCTAAGGAATTTCTTCTAAGGAATACTGTCTAGAATACCGTCTAAGGAATACCACCGGAATTTCTTGCGTGGATTTAACATCTACGCCATGACCCGGGTTCAACCAGTCCTCCCAGGAAGCGATGCGGCAACGCAGGTGTGGTGGTAGGTTTGGCGGATGGCATTCCCAGTAAAGGTGTCGTACCGATGGGTAGGAAGGGCAGTTGGGTGTAAGGCAAGTGGGACGCGAGAGGTTGCTATGCATGTAGTGGATACGGGATGGAGTGATAAGAGAGGAGGTTTGTGCTTTCCGGACCACAGATGCGGCTTCACGGTAGAGGGTGAGGTGGGGGACCGGGAAACACTGCCTGCTTGTGCGTAGCGCACAGATATGCTGTCGCCGTGCCTGATGTGAAATCTTTTGAGTGACACGGTGACACACATGTGGCCGCAACATGGACGGACTTGGGGAGAGTACTCGGGTAAGCTCGTTTGCCGTCCAAGTTGGCGTGGCCGGGAACCCATACCAGCGTTATCTTTATTTATTTATTTATTTATTTATTTATTTATTTATTTATTTATTTATTTATTTACCTACTTATTTATTTACATATCCTAAAGGCCCAAATGAACATTACATAGAGGGGATAGAATGGGGTTATGATAAAAAGTACAGCTCATTGTTTCAGCCGCACATAACAATTAGGACAGGGATGGTGTACATAACTATTGCTTCGAGAAAGTGAATGTACAATCCAGAAACAACGCCAAACAACAATACATTACATTGAATGAAAAAAAGGGGTTCACGCAAAATACACTGATAAAAAATTGGAAAAAAAAAACAAAAAAGCGCAATCAGTACTCTCAACTGGAGCAAAAAAAAATACAGAGAAGAAAAAAAGAAAAAAAAAGATTTATCCGACATCAAAGAACTTGAAGAAAGGTTCTGAGTGCATGTTGCAAGGGTGATCTTGAATGGAAGATCTTGTGGTGAGGATGGGCGCGAAGGGCGCAGTTGAGGGTGTCAGAAGTATGAGGGTGTATGGTGTATCGAGAAATATTTCGTAGCGCCTCCTGCGGGTCACTAAACACGAAAATTGGGGTGGTGGGGGGCTCGACTTTCACAGCGTGTTCGACGGCGGCGGCTATGGAGAATTCTCCCAGGGTTGTACAAGTTGGGGCATTTTTGAAGTGTGCAATGGTGTCTACCGATCCAGTAGGGCTATAGAGGGCGATAGCACCATCTCTATAAGGCGTCCTTGAATTATATTGTCGCACCATTCTGTTTAGGCCAATTAATGCGCCTGTTCAATGATTTTGTGCGTTGCTGGCTGCGGTCCAAGTTGTGCACAGGGTGCATGCGGTGAGTAATTCCCTCAATTACTAAGTTTGGAAAGAATGACCAAGGAGGAGGTTCGGCAGGAGTGGCAAGTGTTGCCAATACTGAAGCAATGCTTCAGGAAGTATTTTTTAGGGCCGCATTGTTAATGCCTGTATGGTCACATGTTCATTATGTAACTTTGACGAGTAAAGATAAGATTTCCCTTTTAGTAATGACGATTTGAGGCATCAAGAGCTTCATGAAGCCATTTTGTGGTCGCAAATGAAGCAACTTCTTCGCAAGTAAACACGGACGCAAATGAGTTGTTTAGTAGCTTCGCGTTTTCAGTTTGGGGAACCGTTTGGCAGATTTGATTAAAATAATTATATCTGGGGAGCTTTAGGATTGATTACGTGCCAGAATTTCCGAGGGTTGTTATTTAACATGGATGTTTAGTCGTGGCTGTAGAAATCGCGCCCAATAGTTTTAAGAAGTGACTGGTACTGCTTGTCACAGTCTCCATAGCGCAGCCAAAAAACCAAGTCTGTGTTTATCTGCCTCTCTATAAATGCGCTTTTTATTGTTTGAGCGGCGAAGCGAGTGGCTGATCCAAGGCAATGCGCACCTGTTTTTTTTTGGTCAAGACATGAATGCACGAATCAATAACATTCATAAATGTTCTTTTATATCTTGGCCAATTTTCTTCAGTAGAGCATGAATGGTGATTATTGAACAAATTATCTGAGAAACGAGATAGTTGAGTGTTCATGACATCAAAATCTGCTCTGGCGTAGCATGAAAGTTTTTTACTGGTGGTTTTTCTGAAATTCAAGGGAGGAGTAATGCTAGCAGTCATAATGGCACGAACCGAGATGGCATCTAAGATAGTATTGTTGGAACAAACGTCGGCGGGATCGGTAAGTATAAGATCTAGGATATTTGGAGACGTTGCTGAACGACGCGATGGTGAGTTAATTAGTTGAGTTAACCAGAAGTCAAGGCAGGTCTGAAGAAAAGCGTATGCTTTGATTTCATTGGATGCTACGTATAGTGAAAACAAGTCAACGCTGTGGAAGTTCAAATCGTCAAAATTGAATAAAACTGAAATAGGAAAACGCCTGGTAGCTTTATCGAGGATTTTACGAAATTCAGCTGTGAATGAAGGTGACATATCTGGAGTGCGATAAAAAACTGCAATTATGACTTTAAATACGTCGCATTTCATGGAAACAAAAACGCATTAAAGAAAAAAAATGATAAAGGTAGGAGCGGAAAAAAATTCTATTTTCACAGGTATCAGAACACCCCCTGCGCTGCGGTTTAGTCTTGCGCAGCGAAAAAGCTGAAGTCCGATCCACTGAACGGAATGCTGCTATCAGGAATCGTGTCGTTGAACCACGTTTCTGGTAACACTACTACAGCTTGCAACATAAATGAATAGAAAGGAAGAGATTTTTTTTGCTAAAACGTTTTGATTGTTATTGTACAGAAAACAAACACCGGTACTAAAAGAGAGGCGATTTCGTATTCATAACCCCTGAACAAGGCAAGCAAAGATCTCTTGCTTTACCCTTCCCACCAGAAACCATACTTTCTCTCGTTCCGTCGGTTATTGCATGGATAGCCCAGTATCTCTGTCTCAGGCAACAGCCGGTCGTTCTCAATGGTTGTTCCCCCGGATATGTTCCCATGACCGCAGGAATTCCACAGGGCTCTGTTGCGCCCCCCCCCCCCCCCCTTGTTTCTGTTTGTTTCTGCGAGAGGTACGGGGATCGATACCCCGCACCTCACCAAATGTAACGTTGCGGCAGATGACACGAACCATGTGTGGAGTAAGCTATATATTTACAATAAGCGAATAAAAAACAAGTTACATGCATCCACCTCCGGCTGGCTGCGCCCCGCACCGAGCTTCTTTCTTGTCGTCATTCGTTGGTGGGCCATGGCGGCGCGGGAATTCTCTTTCCAACACGGTTTTCGCAAAGGTTACTCGTGTGAGACCGAATTGGCCAGATTTACTAACGATTTATATACTTCACTAGACTCCGGTTTGAAAATCGACGCAGTCTTCTTAAATTTTTTAAAGCCTTCAATCGCATTACTCAGCATAGACTACTCCTCAAGCTATCTAAACGTACCCTACATCCCGACTTTCTGGCGTGGATAAAAGATTTCCTGACTTCTAGACGTCACTTTACATCTGTCAACAATCACGTATCTGATTTCGCCCAAGTAACATCAGAGGTCTCTGAAGGTAGCATTTTAGGCCGATCACTGTTCGTCGTCTACATTAACGGGCTTTCCTCGTGCGTATTACCCCGTGTTGGCCATTTGCTGATGGCCTTGTAATGTACCATACTGTTTCTTCTGATACCTACCGTTGTACACTGCAATCCGACCTAGATGCTATTTACTCTTGGTGCTTAAGATGGTTGACGTCCCTTAATAAAGCAAAGCAAATGTCGTTTTCAACTGGCAGCCCACATTTTCCACTTCTTATACTAATGATAATGCTGCAATTGCGTTCACGAACGCGATGAAATGCCTTGGTCTCATTTAACAAATGATACAAAATGGCCCCACCCCATTAACCTCATCCATGCCTCAGCTAACGTCTCTTCGGCAGCACTCAGGTGTAATCCGAAACAAGCGCCGTCTGATCAAATCAAATCGAATGATAAAATAACCAGAGAAATTTGGGAGACATTTTGCATGACATCGGGAATAGAAGGCGAGTGCGTTAGCTCCCCTTCCCTTACCTTGCTAGAAAGAGAAAAGGAGTATGTCCGGTATAAATAAACAAAGAAATTTGACGCATGTGCACAGTGTTGGCGGAAGTGGTGGATCATCTATATATTTCCTTCTTCTTTGTTGAATAAACTTCACTTGTTACTATCGCCTCACTCGTTCTGTCTGGTTTTCTTTCGCTTTACGTTTGTCCCCTGTGTTACAAAAAAGCGCTTTTCCAACCATGTACAACTACCGATACCAACTAGCCCAACAACAAGCCTTACTGATAAAAAAGGCTTGCACACGTCACCCTTATTCGTCCAAACATAAAATACGCATCTGCAATCTGGGTTCCTCATTAAGCATATATCGCAAAAAACCTCGAGTTATTACACAATTTCATCTTCTCCTATTGTTCAACAGTTTCAACCGTCGCAGCATGAAAACAGCGTGCGGAACTGGATAAGGTGTGCTTTAGTGGTGCACATTCTCGACTGTCACTTTTCTGTAAGATCTATGTCAACAGAACGCTTCACAGCGATTTTTTTTGTCCTCAATCAGCTATTTTCTGCCGCAGGAATCACGCCAACAAATTTTAGCGCCCGCAATGTCTCTAGTCCTTGTATGCGCAACTATTCCGGCCCCACACCACCACTGACTGGAACAACTTAACCTCACATATAGCAAACCAAACAGACATCACAAAATTTCAAACGCTACTTCGCCAATTGGGATGCGTTGAATTGATTGTTTCTCGAAATGTATTGTTGTGCACCACGCTGTGCTCTTTTTTTGCCCTTTCTTCGCTTTTTTGTATTTACCTGCATTTTTTTTCTGTGTGGGCTGCCCCCGCAAAGTAAATTCCTGATCGTCTGTAAGTGCCTTCTTGTGCGGGCGCAATCCGTTTATTTGTTAAAAGGGTGTTTCTTCAAACGCTTTAGATTCCTGACATATTTCATTGGGAGGAAGTTTTGTTTTGTTCTTCTGTGTCATTTTGTTTTCATTTTTGTTTTTATCTATTTTTCTAGTACTGCTGTTAACATATGTCCATGTTCTGTGCGCGCACGCCCCTCCTTCCCCCTCCTTAAGCAGTAGTCTTCGTTGAGGGCCTTAAGGGCACTAAGAAATGAATAAATAAAACAATAAATCAGTCAATAATTAAATAAATAAACAATGTAAGTTGTTTGAATATTTTTATTCTGCTGGTAGCTTTTGCCGTTTTCATATCATAGCCAGCGTCCCCGCCGTAAGTTATGTCTGCGGACATTTTACTGCCAGTGCCTTCTCTTCGCGTTTCTCATATCTATTTTCCATTTGGTGGCGATTCAAGACTATCACCTACTCGCTACACCTCAAGCCCCAAGGGACGTGAATCAGATGCCGCAAACTTGTGTTCCGTGTATAGTGGTGACAGCCTCCATCCTTATTCGTGGATTTATACCCTGAAAACTTACATAGACCTGGCTGACCTCACTGCGCATGAGCGGTGTAAATCAAAAACTTGCAGAAACATCGGGAATTCTAAAAAAAAAAACTGCGGCGGAATACACCGAGCTTCGTAAAGGAGCCATGAAAACAAAATACAAGTTCGGTGTATTAGAAAGACTGCTTAGTCCCGATAACAATGATACCAATAGCATCACAATCTTCGAACAAATAACGGAGATATTGAAGAAAACGTGTGAAGCAGCCGAGACCCTCTAGCCAATTTCCCGCTACTTTTCAATGATGTCGCGGAACTTTCTTTGTGCGATTGGCGGCCGCCTAACTGACCTGTCGCGACGACACATGACTGGACGTCTGTAATAAGGCCTCTAGTTCCATTTCACCGCGTCACTTCACTGCTAATGTGCAGCTAACACACTGAAAATTATGTTTTATTGTTGGCTCGTATGACGTCATTCGAGCTCATAACACGTCACGGTGGCGTGAAATTTCAAAGTTTTTAAATACTTCTTGCTTTTTATTCGATAAAAAACATCTTTTGTGGCTGTAATGGAGCTGAGTGAGATACCGAATTCTAGTTCTTTCAAATTAAACAAAGTTGTATTTTCTCTTCATGGCTCCTTTAAAGTCAACTGAACTACAAAGAAAACATCATCGCGCCCCTTTAAGGTGGTGTACGCTACTGTATCCAAATGCTTCACTGGAAACAAACTTTTTCGCTGGCACTATAACCAATCGTATGTGAGAACTCCAGGGGCTTCTATTAATTACTACCAGGAAAACCTATGCATCCCAACAGAGCACTCTACGCAGAGCTTCTGCAAAAACGGCTTCCCTGGTCAACAGCAATGAATCGCTGTGAATACATTTTGCAGAAAATATTATAAAGAGTCTGCTGGAGAGTATGACGGCTTATCACCATTTCTGAATGCCGCAAAAATTTTATTCATGGAGCGTTGCAAACCATCAGGCAATTTTCCCTTTTCCAGTTTATCTCTGTTTAATTGTAGATTGGACAATACGACAATACCTATTTCTTTGAGGTTTTAATCGTCTTACGTGCTTCGCATAAGTTCATTTAGAATTTGCCGGTAATGTTTTCGAGTTTGTTGTTCAACAAATATAAAGGTTTGGGCGGTTAACTTTTGATTTGCAGACAGCATTGCTTACAGCTCATATTGAAGGGATGGTTGATTTCTTTTGAGTGTAGTAAACTTTCTTTCAAGCAATGTAAGATGCCTCGTAATTGTAAAGCATGAGTCCCACGCGTCAGTTTTGTTTATCATGAAGCCACGGGGCGGCCTCTGTAGCATCCACCGTGGTCCCGCGTAATTCGCGCCAACAGCGTCAAATCCCCACCTAGTTGCGTCTGAAAAACGTTGCATTTATCGTGATGGCAACGAGTGGAAAGGGGGAAAGGAGGTTAGTGACGTCACGGACGCTGCTGACGTCATTTTTTCCGCGGCAGCCGGGCCGGTCCGCCGAGCGCCGGCCGCAGCAACCGACGCTCGCCGCTCCGCAATGGCACCAGGCGCGAAAGTTGGGCGAGCGGCGGCGATGCCTCGGAATGGCCGCCGCCCATCGTTTATTATGTGTGTGCAGTAACGCGTTCAATAATTGAACGAATAAAACATGTAGGTAATAGTGCGTTTTCTGGTGTCGAATTGTTGTCTTTGTGGCGATAATCATTGGAACGTTACAGAAACATTCTTTTCGGTTTTCTTTTATTCAAAACTCATATGAGGACATCTTTGATTCGAAGTCATGAAAAAACATGCACTACACTCATATATTGCACATACATGTTATGAACACACTATTGGACTCTAAGCAAAATTATGACATGCAAATTTAAACATACAACATTGCACAATAGGAAAAAAACGTGCGAGATACACATTTAGGTACACAATAATTGATTACGCAAGCATAACTTCGAAAGTTTGAGTCACTATACCGATTTCTTTTCCCGCACACCTCGGCATGAGAAAACGTGACAGGTCCCACTCATTGTATACTTATTTCTTGGGCTCGCCTCGAGACAGGAATATTCTTAGACATTCAAGAAATTCGTTTCAGTTCAGAGACACAGTAATCGGGAACTTAAAAATTAGAAGAAAGCACGCACAGGTATGCTTCAAGGCCTGCCTTTTTGGCCAGCTAACGCAAACTCTGAAATATAGCGTTAACCCGGCCATTAACCTGCATACACTGCCGAGAAATTATATTCACACCAACAAAATTCAGCGAGAAAAAACTGTTGCAACACAATAACCGCACTATTGACCACTTATTGCTGGATTATATCTGCGTACAAAAATATTGCGGAACCACGTCGTATAGCACAGAGCACAATCGCAACACAAATCGAACGCACCGTCTTTTCTTTTAATGGCCCGTGAACTGTCGGGGGGGGGGGGGGGGGGGGGGGCAGGGGGGGAGAGAAGACGCGCAGAAAAAAAGCCTTCCTGTATTGTAAGCTGAATGTACCGTGCTCATTACTTGCAGATATCGGCTAGGTTGTCACAAGCTACTCTCTAGCTCGTGTCTGGGCCGCGCCTCTTATCTCATCCTGTCCGATACGGCATGACGATACTAACTTAGAACTATGGAACAGCAAGGCCACTCGCGATAAGATGACAAGGCGCGGGCGCGCACGTTACATTGAAGTGCTAAGCCAGCAATGCTACTTTGTTTTTTTGTTTTTGTTTTTAATGAGCGAAACGCTTGCAATGAGGGCTGAAGACAACGCATGTATTCGGCTTGGCCTTCCACTGATCCATGCGCAAATCGAGTGGCATTGAACACCGCGGTATTACTACCGATTTTTCCGAGCACTGAAGCAACGCTTGGAAGCATTTTGCCGCAAATATCCGTTTTTGGAGCAAAATGGCACAAGAAGAATTGGTCAGGGCACACCAGCCCCACGCCAACAATCGCTATGGTAACAGGTACACAGTCAATGACAAGAAGCGCGTACAGTTGAGCTTGCCTTCTTTGTGAGCAGGTGTAGCGTGATGACTTTGGAGGGGTTGAGGAGATTCACCAGAGGAAACGTCCAATGAAGTCTCAAACCTTCCTCGACTTGGGGCCCCAACCAAGACTCAAAGCAACTGCACGAAACAACAATAAAAATACATTGATAAGAATCCTCAATCCACGTTCAAGCAGTTACTAAGGCAATCATAAAACGGCAATGCCGCCTCAAATTCACGTTATTAGCAAGAGTGTGCTCGCCGAACGCGCGTTTACTTCTATTAAAACTTTGTATACCTGCAAGGCTGGGATGTATTTACGCATTAGTTTCCACTCCAAGACGACTGACATGTCTCATTAACTTCCCGTTACACGCGCGAAGTATTTTGAAAACAGAAGAGTGCGATCGGTCGGCTTTTTTTGGCAATTACTACAACTTGTACGAAGTTAATTTGTTTACCTGTCATCTTTGGAGAAGACGGGAAACTTCGCCGAACTGTTTCGGCCTGTGTTGCTCCACCACAGAGCTGCGCAGGACTGGTGACGCTCCTTACTCCGCGGCCCCATATTTAGAATACATTCGAATATATTTTATAATGCAGCGAAACTTTCAGCCCGTGGAGGCGTTTAGGCAACCCGCGCAACCCTTCGCAGGCCGGCTCGCTTACGCACGCACCGAAATGGCCCACCGCGGGCACCGAGAGAAAGGAAAAAAAAATATTGGCGCCGGTGCGCTGTTGCGCAGGCGTGAGGAGGCGCGGAAGCATGCACGGTGTGGAAAGAAAGAAACGCTGAGGGAAAGGGAAGGGCCACGCCGCAGCACCCTGACGCTAGGATCGCCACAATTTCGGAAACCGAAACTAGCCACAGTCGCCGACCAGTGACGAAGCCATCGGGGAGGACCTCTGCTTCAAGGAAATAGTTATGCAGGGAAAAACATTTGAAACAACCTTTGATAGCACACACTAAAGTACAGTTATTCCTACACCCAAACACAGATCAAAGATTGACGTTCATTCAGAACGTAAGTCCTCTACCTCGTGTGCACATGGAGCTGATCCACTTAACGGCCTCGCCATAAATAGGTTTTGAACTTGCCCCATTAGCAGCCAACGCAACATCTGCCGCAGTGCTTTCACACTTATTAGAGGGTGTTTTCTTCCGTTCTGAACATATTTATAGTTATTTTCACGCATTTATTGACCATTTTAAGATTTTCAAAGTATAACCACAAAGTACGAACACATTTAAGAGAAAATTGGCTAAACGTATACCCGAGAACTTACCTGTGTGTTATTTGCAGTCTTCCAAAGTCGTGGGGCAAAAATTACACATGTGCCGGCTAGGAATAAAAAGTTACCGTCATTTGCGCTTTTCCGCCGACCCTCGCAAAAAGAAACCGAACTTTTACGGAAATAAATCAGAAAACTTTATCATTAAACAGACAGGGTGCATCTGTTGGCTCTTTAATTTCATAATGTGTAAGGGTAGGTAAAAGTGGTCACTCCTGTTTTTTTAATGCAATGAAGAAACAACGCATGGTATTATATTTTGTTTACTGCCTCCCTTTATTGTTGCAGTATTGTGAACGTTCTTCACCTTCCTCCCGGTGTTCTTAAATTAAAATCTCTATGTTAAGTGTTTTCTTACTAAAATGCGCTGGGTCCTTCAATGCGTTTACTGCTCACGAAATGTTTTGTCGCTTTCATATAGGGACAGCGCGAGCAAGTACAGGCGCCGCTTCCGCGAAAGGGTATCCATCAGCGCGCGTGCCTCAAGCTGCTGCGAGGTTTGCCTCCTCTCGGCATGCCAATGCACGCCGTGTTAGGTCGTCCCTGTCTGATATAACTGCAGATTTGCCTCTAGTTGTTCATTCTTTAAAAGCATACACCGCCTGCCATCCATAGTGGGATATTTTTTTTTCAGCTTGCCTAGTAATTACTTCCGCCGTGGCCATGACTGCACCCGGGTCCTCGGCTTAAGGCATCATCATGTGTGCTGATTTCAAACAAAATCAGCACTCATGGATTCCTTTTTTACTCAGCATCTATAAACATTAAAAAGGGGGACTCCATAGGTGCGCGGCGCTACTTCATAATGAATTGAAAAAATCAAATACGCAAATATGCAATTATACTGAATAACACCGAATAACACCAATACTGCATGTTCCATATTCGGTATAATCAGTAACACGAAGCACACTGAATATGCGATTATTCTGAGTAGTAGTACTGCAATTAAACTGAATAATGCGGAATAATACTGAATAATAACTGAAGAAGAAAGCCCACTATGGTTTTCGGCTGGCGGGTTCACAAACCACTCATGTCGTATCACTTGGCGCACTCGAAGCTGCGAAAAAGAGAATTTGTGAAACTGTGCCCAACAAACGCCGCCCAAAATTTCTGTGAACACATTGTTCACGAACATTTCAACGATCAGATAGGACAGCTGGCATACTCAGGAAATATTGCACATTTGTATATGTCTGTATGAGAAGGCATATAGAAGAACTCGAAGCGCCAGTAAATGACGATGCGCACCGAAGGCGGCATGTAACAGGAAAAGAAAACGAAGGTGGTGCCTTTTATTCAAGGTCTGTTCCGCGATATGAAATTGGAGGGGAGGGCGGTTCGCCGTGGCGGCGCGAGCCAGCGCTCTCTGAAGTGTGCGGTGGGGGTAAGTAGGGGCTCATTTACGAACTGTGCCTTCCATGTTAATCAGCCCTGTGGTGTCATTGAAGTTCAGTTTTGCATTGTTATCTTCTCGTTCTATGCAAGTCATCTACCGCAGTGTTGAATAAAGTCCCTCCGTGTGCCCACACAGGCTTCTTATGTCTCACTGTGCAATATCGGAACCATTCATAACGCGCTATACTCTAGAGGCGTGAGTCGGCCTAAAGAATGTAAACTTTGGTCTCGGAAATCCTGATAGACGTCCAGATGATGCGTTTCGCCATGACCACTAGAGAGCTTTTCGTGCAGTGCCCTTGAATTGGGTGACTACAAAAATTTTTGTCGTGTATGAACACAGTACTCAATACGTCTGCTACACATGTACATTTATTCGGGGTTTTCAAAAAACTAGGAAACTCTAAAACTAGGATGGTTAGCCGGCATAGCGGACAGAACATCGCTGAAGGTACCAATAGAAGTCATCTCGTGTTCCCGTGTAAGCACATAATTCGTTGTTGGAGAAAAGGTGTTTCGGTGCTCTTATCTCGTGTTCTCGTGTAAGCACATAATTTGTTGTTGGCGAAGAGGTGTTTCGGTGCTCGCTATGACTCAGAAATAACTATACAAAAGAACCCAATATGGTGCGCAGTATAACCGATCGCATTACAGCACTTGAACTCTGCAATACTACATTTGAAAACTTCGCTTGAGCTGGTGGGTAGCAGGAAAGAAGAATAGACAACTCTGTTATGTGTTATTTCTCCTCACAAGACGCATAAAATAACTAGTGCTCTATTATTAAGGGCACGGTGACACCTTATAATTGGAGGAAAATTTTTTGCCGGTTCCCAAAAACACTCTTAGGAGTCTCAAAGTTTTTAGAAATCAGACAAGGAGTAAAACAACGGGGCACCATTCTGTTCTTTAAAAATACATTTTTTATTGAGGCGTCACTACGTGGGTACGTTCTATGACATGTTTTTGCGATAAATATCCGTTGAAGGTATTTGATCGTGACAATCTTCGATGAACTATTTGCTTCAAACTATCATTTTGAGGCTTACAGGTGCTGTTATATTTCACGTGAATTGGGTTTCCGGCGCCACAACTGTTATTATACATCCTTTCGCACAAAAAAGGCATTTTACCTTTTGCATTGTCCGTAATAAAGATGAGACACGCTAGCCCTGCAAGGAAAATTATAGAGGAAATTTTGAATAATTGCTAACAAAGCATACGAAGCAACGAAGTTGGACACAATGTCACTAAAAGAAGAAAGTGAACATCTCCCCAAGAAAGCGCTGAGTGCGTAAAAATGAATATCAACAGTGACTGCAAAAAGCAGCAAGTAAAGGAGGCACGAAGCAGTGCACAGGTAAGTAAGCGAGCCATCAAGCCAGCTGCGTCAGTGGTGGAGCGTTGAATTCATTTCTTGCCCATAATTAGCAGGATTACACGTCGGAGATATCTTCCTTGTGAGCGAATGCCCCCTGAAAGCTTTCTAGCAAATAAAGCGGCTCTGCTAATCTGTTTCTCAATTCGGAGAAATTGAATTCCTTGTTATGCCAAATAGCCTACTGCCCTTCTTTGACACCACATGAAAAATGACATCCTATAGGCGTGACTTGCAGCGTTTCCATTTTTCTAATTTCCGAATTCTTCCACAGAATCAGAATCGGTGAACAGTGAATCAGGAGAAAAAGCCATTGTTAGCCGGTAATGGAACAAACAGTGGTCTAAGTAAATACAAACTAGTTGTACTGTGAAAGGAGAAATTTTACTTTTGATATTTGTGAGATCTGTGTCTTTTTGACGCAATATCGGCTTTCGAAGTATTTATTTTTTGTGTAACTGGGCATATCCCTACATGAGCAGGACTCGGCAAATAAATCAAATCCCGCTATTTCACACGTAATAGGGTCATAAAGCGAACCTGGGCGATGCCTGATTTTAAAAGAAGGAATAAATTTATTAAAAAGTGAAATAAAAGGGTAAACGTACCTCCATTCTCATGAAGCACGCGAAAAAGAGAACAGTTTGTGTAATCCGAATATATTTGCGTGAAGTTTCTTCCGTATCCTTGTCCTGCAAGAAAAATAACAAGCAGTATGAGAATTTCCAATTGTATTTATTATATTAGCAACCGCCGGTTCGGTATTGTATTATGTAGAAGCGTTCATTTAAAAACGCAAACATTGGAAATAATTGACGGTTAACGCACAATGTGGACTCTAGCTACCATAACCGTTCGCGTCCCACATATCATCACCAACACAGCCACAGAGCATCACGCGCCAGGGAGAAGAGTGTTTACACCAATACATGCTTTTGGAAAATTGGAGCAAAGAATTTACGTTTTGTTTCTAGTCGCTGTGTTGACTCATCGCTTGCTGTGGCACACGCCATAAAACGTTTCAAGTAAGAACGTAAGACGAGGCCAACGTTTTGTTATTAAAACAAAGCTGTACAATGGACATTTATTTTACATCCAGCCGCATTCGGATAAACCTTTTTTGCTTGAAACATACGAATGTGAAGGCATATGGCAGAAATCTATGTGGCTTAGTCCTATGCAGTGATCGCTGGAAATATTCTATAGTGCGTGCGGGCTTAGGTATTAAGAAAAATCGTAACATACCATTATGTGAGGATACGTATGGTGAAATTACTGAAAAGTACCATAATGACAGCTTGAAATTAGTTCCATTTCAAAAAACGTACCTCGTTTGACTGGTTCCTTTGCAGGGTTGCGACTAAACCTATTTTAAAAGTCACATAACAACGCCGCAGAGCATTGCACTCCAAGAAGAAACGTTTTTACACTAATACACGCTTTTTGTAAAATGGCGCAAATGATTTGCGTTTCTTTTCTAGTCGTCCACTTCTTAGTCTAAAAGCTTTGTCCCTTCAGTGTGACGCTTTGTGGCTGTGTTAGTCATGGTATGTGGGATGCTAAGATATATTGTAGCTTCAGTCCACATTGCCCGTTAACCAGCAATTATATTTCCACAGCTGACGTCAAGCTTTCACGATAGGTTGGTGTCGACCAATATAAATGAAGATTCACAAAGTTTTACGTTATTTCCACTGAAGCATGTGTTGTTCCAACAAAATAACGTTGTTTTGCAGCAACGTTGTTAGTTGGACGACGTTTGGTGTGGCAAGAAGGCAATTAACAAATGCATGCGGCATACGAACCAAAGGGGAGTCGACATGAATTGATGGTTGACGATGCGAGCAGCTGTGCGCAGTGCTCTGAGGCTTCGCAATGTCTTTAGTTACCACAGCGCGAAGCAGTGGACGTGGAAATAATTGGGAGGAAGTGGCACCTTTTGCTTTTGGGAGGTACACCGTAATCAATGGGCTAAGCTCATCCAACTGTAGTGAATGGTATGGTATGTAGAAATATCATATTGCGTATGGTGGTGTTTGATACGGGAGTCAAGCTTTCGCTAATTTATGGCGGATGTGGATTCATGCCAGGTTTTCGTTCCTGCTTTAAGCACATTCTGTGTGTATAGTTGCATACTAATATGCACAGAAGAAAATATGTCGCAGCAGTCCGATTAGTATCATAGGAGCCGTAATCACAGCTTGTAAGTGGCACGGATTGCACATGGAATCTTTTGGAATCAGATTAGCATTGTTCTTTGGTCGTGCGTCCTCCGATCGCGTTTCTCACTCTTCTTAGTGTGCTGCTTCAGCACTAACGGATGATGAAGTTGTCTTGAACTCCTCGAAATGATGGAACTGGTATACATATCCCCGTTAGCTAGCGCAAAGAATTCTGCAGGTACATTTGAGGCATAGTGTATGTACGTAACCGGCAGTCTCCGTGTTCAGTTAGTTAAGAATGCTCGTTGGGTTGATTTTTGCGATAGTAAGCAAAAAACGTGGCCGCGGAAAAAAAATTACACCATTTTCCCGTAGGGGAACCCTGAGTAGTATGCGAAGCAGCCATGGGGTCGACTGAAGATCCCATTAGTTTTCAGTTCGTCGTTTCCGTTGACGTTCAGCTTCGCATGCCTTCGTTGTATCAGTAGCTTCTTGACGTAGTTTCAATGAGTGAAGGACATAAGGCGCGTTCGTAGCCCATGCTCCCGTCTCGGTTTGTAGCGCGATGGGAAGAGCGCCACGTAGCTGCCGTTGCGGCCAGAGAGTCGTGGGATCGAAACGGGCGCCGCCTAACTGTTTCTTTTTATACTGGAAGGCGCTGACGTCAGCCCAAACGCTGACGGGGCTGAAGAGACGCGCATGCGCATAGAGGGCGGACGGCGAAAACGACAACGACAACGAGGGAGGGAGGGACACAGCCACGATCATGAGATGCTTGGCATCTAAAACGACGCCTTTAGAATGGCTGAGTAAGGGGTGCGAGTTTAAAGTAAGCACGAACCGAATGGAACTCCCGCTTGTTCTGTTTCGGGCAGAAGGCGCGCCTGCATTGCAAAGACGGGAAAATTGAATCACATGGCAGAAACCGATGTTCAATTCATCAAGAGAGGCGGGTAAGAGGAAGCGAAGAGCGTGAGGGGTGGTACCAAAAAGCGAATAACGTCACCACAGCCACTATGGCGAATCACTGCTCTACACTTGCGACAGCTTTCACGTTGAGTGGAAAGGCTTTTACGTGCAGAGCACTTTAGGCGCTGGCCTTGTCGTCCTAGCTCGCTCACTCTACCCAAGTAAATAGAGCAGGCGGCGTCCCGGAGTAACGCTGTTGTTCGCGGCGTACCCCGGAGGCTTCGAAAGCCTAGCGGTTTGCATAGACACAAGCCTTCGAAACTCGTGAAACGCTGGCGCTTGTCATACATGTTCCCGTTGTTTAGCGCAAAAAAATCTATAGGTACATTTCAGGAAAAGTATACGTAATAAACCGGGAGCCGCCGCGTGCCGGTACTTAAGGACGCCCGTTGAGTTGTTTTACAGTGGAGCGCCGGCACGGGTGGGGAGAAAAGCAGAAGTAGAACAGAACTCCCGCTGGCGCAGTTTCAGGCAGGGGGCGCACGCGCACTGCGAAGGCGGGAAATTTGAATTGCACGGGGTGGTAACACTAAGCGGATAACGGTGGTCCAGCCCATTAAGGTGAATCCCTTCTCTGTACTTCCGACAGCTTTCACATTGAGTGGAACGGCTTTAATTTAATTTTTTGTCTTCCGAGGCAACTTTTTTTAATGAATAAGCCACCTGTTCAAGTATGTCGTTAGCTCTTGCCAGGAAGGCTGAATCGACGTATAAGCGGGTATCTTTTCGAAGCCTCTGTTTGGGTGCGTGACGCCAGAGCGCTTTGTATAGGTTCATTACGCCGCTATGCTGCGTGAGGGTGGTGTATACTTAGCCCAACGGCCAACCAGCTATGGCGACAAGCCGGGCCTCTAAAGTGATCTGAACTTAAAAGAAATATGGAGCCGAAGTTTGTTTCTTGCGTTGTCGCTTGATCTTCATAAAGCCCTTGTAACAATATTGTTTCGGGGCGGCTTAACAGATAACAGAGACCGTGGCTGAGAACAATAAAATGCATTTACATTATTTACAAGCTGACCTTGCTAGATCCCACGCAAAGTATGCGCCGACAGAAATTATCTTTCTTTAACGGCAGGTGATCATAGTGCTGCGTACAAAAGCCAACTGCGTATTCATGTGTCGTAGCGCCCCAACCCCCGGGTTAAGGGCGATCGCCTTGGTCAATGAAGCGGCGAAATGACCGGTTAAATTAGTTTGACTGGAGATCAGTAAAGTAGTGGTCTTCTCCACCCGCGGATGACGATTATGGAATTGATGATTCGCGGCCACGCAACAAAAACGTCTTCAAGGCAGCGACGTATTGTTACCTTGAAGGTGCCTGAAGCCAAGTCGCACAATGGTACGTCGGATATAACAATGGAACATGGTAAGACAGCGTGGCTAGAGACAGGACGCAAAGGAATGAAGACACAGAAGTAGCGCAGGTCCAGTCTCCAACTGGTAGACTAGCGCTGGTCCTGCAGTTAAGGAAACCTTTCTTGTGGGTTCGAAGGGCCTGAAATTAACTCATGAACTACCGAATAAAGGTGCCTTGTAGTTCCTAGATCTTTGTTTTACTTTTAGTGGCGAGTACATGTGGTGGGCGTATAGGTCGCTGTCAAAAAACCAAATTAACGCTATCATGAAGCTCATTCGAAGAAAGTGAAAGGGGTATTGGCGTTAGCTGTGTTCGCGGTGCCCTCGAGAATCCCTGTCAGCAGCAAGTCACCGATAGCGTTCAAAATCAAGTTGCTCGTTTACAAGATGCTGGCTTCGCTGGGGAAATGATAGCGTCGGTGCTGGAAAGCCCATTGGGTGATGTTAGTTTACGCGAACGATGCCAAGTGCCGGATAAAATTTGCAAGGAAAGGAGGCCTGTAGTCGTCTCCTACCTTCACAATTTCTACCACCGTTTTAAAAAGGTGACTGGGAATCTGGTGCCGACTTTGTGTTTACCGCCCCGGAAAAACTAGCCCGAATGTGCTCTGCTGGAAACAGCGAGAAAAAGAACAACCGCTGCACTAGTAAGCATGCCGCGTAGCTTGCAGGTTGCAAACAAGGTGTTGTGTACGAAGTGCCTCTATCGTATGGAAAATAATACATACGGCCGGCTGGTGCATCAAGTGCAGACTATGATAATACCTCAAAGCTAGCTGCTCAAGCGCTCGCTCAAGGGGGCCATTTAGCTGGCCACGGCTGCCGCTGCCTGCGCGTTCCTAACTTCGTTTTACTTTTCGAAAAAAAAACGCGTTTTGTGTGGTTTTCAATACCAGGCCAGCCATGTATTGTTTGAAGCGTAGTGCGTACTGAATGCAAGTGACAATTGTGTAAGCACTGCATCTATGGTGTTTTCCAAAAAACAGATTATCTCAATGCGCTTGCAACGTGCGTAAAAACTGATACACCTAACCTAGTTGCAGTAAATGTTCCTGATTATTTCGCAAATGTTCGCGCATGGGCCGTCTTTGTATGCTTTTTGTGTGTGGTAAAATACTTCAGTTGCTCCAATGCTAGTCCTGCGTTTTTCATCAGTTGCTTTACGTATCCATCCTTGCTGTTTTACCTTGTTTTATCGTTCCAAGCAACTAGCCGACGTTTGAGCATGGGATACAGCATTACTGAGTTGTTTCGGCACATCCGACCTCAGCTACTCTGCATTCATTCTCTCGGACCAAGGACACAGAAGTGTCCCTAGGCCAAGTCGATATGTTGCGGAGGGGCTGAGGCTGCCAGAGACGGCTTCCGTGCCCTCGACACAAGCGTCCACGCCAAGGTGGTGCAAAGCTGGAGCAGGAGGAAGATGACTCCGCACACTCCACACTCCACGTGGCGCCAGAACAAATGAGATAAACTGTGGCTCAGAATGATGCAATGTACGGAAAGAGCTTGTTCATGCGAACATCAAGGGAACGTTATTTCACTTCTAATAACTGAAACTTGGAACTATTAAAAGTGAAGAGCAATAACAGCACACAACGAATGGAAAGCCGTGTGCAAATCTAAAATTTGTTGACTGAAAAGACCTGTTATTTCAGCCTGCTTTTTGTGTACTCAGGGTACAGATCCACTTCTGAGCTTATTCGGAGTTATGGGAGCAAAAGGCCTTCTGTTCGTGTTCTTACAAACCAAAGAAGAGACAGGCGTCATTCACTCCTGCCATGACTTCGAGCGGACGGCCGCAGTAAACTGGTATTGACAGTGCATGCGTTTGTCGCCTAAGAATGATGGCCTCGTCTGTCAGCGCACCACACAGAACCGAACACACGTTCGCACCGACGTTTTCCGCAAAGAATAGGGCTTTGAAAACTTCCGCCATTGGGGTTTTGTCGACTTTACCCGATTTTAACATCTCTCATAGTTTTTCTCTCCATTCTGAAAACGACGCAGCGTCGTTTGTAGGTAGCGGGTGCTTTTCAGTGGCCTGCACGCTAGGGGCCAAGGCGCTGCTACGGCAGTCGGTAGTAGGAATTATCTGTGGTGGAACCCACTCGTGTTCGAATTAACGGGCTTCTTGAAAACTCGGCAAGACTTCGCCGGGCAAATTCGTACACTTGGAATGATGCATAAATTCTCTAAATTGAAATTTGAATTCAGAAAATTTTGCAGTGTTTACAACATTTCTAAACGACCGTGACACAGCCCACGCCGGGTATGGGAAACAAAGAGGTTTATTTTTTTGGAGGATGGGTGCTCATTCTCCCATGTTTAAAAGTCTACCCTTTCGCTTTGTTTGGACAGCATCACGGGCTTTATTGTAATGTAACATTTAGGGCCATTTGAATTGAAACTATCACAGCAAATCCATCAAGTCATGGTCACAGAAGTGCAACTCGCCTAGGTACTACAGCCCGATTTCTCTGTAATTTTGAGTAGGAAACTATTTTATCAATCTTGGGCGCAGCACCTTTCACTACGCCATGTAAAGGTGCAGTAAATGGGGAATTTGAAATAGAGCCATTAAAACACTCAGTTAAGCAATAGAACAATGTTTCCCGTTGCACAGAGTCGTAGCGAGGTATGAGCGTCACAAACGCCAGAATGGAGCAAAGTTTTATGTTCTCTTTAGAGCCGCTTTAGAGGGCAGCCAATAGGGCCACGCAATCTCTTATTTCTTTTTAAACAAGAACGAATTTGAACTGAGGCGTCCTTGTTTAGGCAGAGTTGACGTTCAATAGAGCACTAAATTTTAGACGTCTTGCTGTGTGATTAGCAATCAGAAAGATCAGCAACGTTAAGTAAAGGTCAATCTAGCCTGAAACTTACGTTGACCGAAATGATGAGAACACAAAATGAACATGTAGCCTTTTTCTTCTTTTTGTCAAAATATTTCTGCACAACGCGGCATCCCTAAAAGGTCTTTAAGCAAAAGGTTGACTGAAATCAACGGGGTATTTTGAAATTACTTGTGTCCTTGTATTGCTTCAACCTTATTTTAAATCAACTGAAATACGTTATATGACGCCTAGAATACGTCAGACTCAATGTTACCATAGCAAGCACAGCAAGTGGTAAGATACAACGGGTCTCTTAACGTCTTTAGAACAAAAGATATGACCATAAAATTTGCAGCACATGCTATGGTAACACATGATTTAGTGTTTTTAGAAGTTCCTCTTCCATGAAAAGTGACAAACCGCACTTGTCGCAGCAGAAAGGCGATAGCAAATGCGAACAAACCTATCCTTACATTGTTAATATATTGCCAGCAAATGTTCGTTAAATATTATACTAGAGCGAACAATTAATAATATATACCTGGTACTTTGCGAACGCACACAGAATTCGGACGTTGTCGCTCCGTTTTGTTTTCGTCCAAAATGTCTTTTTCTTTGTCCTTATAAAAGAAAGTCCCATACTTGTGCTCCTTCCCCCTATTAATAAAAAAGACAACATTAATTTTGTACAGGTAGGTTTATCAAGTTTTGAGAAATAATTGATTTGGCATTACGGAAGTGACTTGTAATGCGAAGTTGCAACGCTCTGTTGAAATGTTCATCGCAGTGTAGACGGAATTAAAAAAATGGCTGCGGCTTATCTCACCCAACCCTGGATATGCAAAGCAAAAGCTTGGCTTAATCTGGTTGAGTCTTGGTTTAGTTTGGTTAAACGTTTGCTTTAACCGTATTGCCAACCACGTCTCAGTCGTTCGGTTCCGTGCAATGCTCCGGAAGGAGGCCGAGCGAATGCCGCGTTCATTCCTGCCGAACGCATCGTTCTCTTCACAAGTAGTCAGACGAGTTACATTGCCCCAAACATCCCAGCGCCACATGCATTGGAGGCTGCGAGCGTGGTTGGCTGCCTCGGCCGCAGCGGCAGTGACGACCGCTGTCGGCGCCCGCAGGGGTCAACAGCGGGCTCGGCGAATCACGCGATGCGCTTCGAGGGGTGTGCGCCGGGGGTGTGTCTCCGGTCAAAAGGACATTTGCGAATCCTCCACGACATCGCTGTACCAAAGCAGTAACGCTTTGCTTTAAAAATGGGAAATTTCGCAAAGCGTTGCACGACTAATGAATTTTGAGAAACTTTCGGTTCGCTGTCACTCACAAAATTTCCGTTTCGAAAAGACGGCAACATCGCGCATGAACCGCCCGTCCTACTCAGCACCACAAAAGTTAACGTTCCAAACGGAAACAAACGCGACAGCGATTCTAAGAAAGATACAAGCCTCGTATACTTGGACTCAACGAGCGAGAGCTGGGAGGACAAAAACAGGTTTCTCGACTCGACTCAGCCATGCATAGACCGTTCACAGGACGGATTCTTGGGAGCAGCCGTGCCGGGCCATGACGTTCTTCGCCTTAGCCGGCCTGGAAAGCGTATCTCGCCGTGACCTCCGCCCATCCCTGTACGAATCCGTCAGCGCTGGCGCGGCTTCATGGCGAATTGGACTATTTTTCTGAGTATTTGTACGAATGGGAACTGATGGTTCAGATAGGTAGGGTGTGCCAGCCTTAAAAGAATAATTCGTCAACAAAAATCGCTCATACATGTTCTTGTGTTCCTCAGAGTTTCCTCTCCCCTCGTTTCCTTCAACAAGCAACAGTCATACGGCTTTTGCGTTTTTCCATTTCTGCGTGCTCTTTTACAAAATAAATGTCCAACGCCTGTAGACAACATAATATGACTTAATTTTGCATGGACGAATAATGTTTACAAAGGTGTGTTTTGTAAGGCTTTCCTTTCCGGCGTAATCAAAATGGTTGGCTGTGGACGCAACATTTTATGAATATAAAGGTCTGTAATTACCCTTGCATGGTTTTGCAAGCTGTTTGTTCCCTTTGGCCGTTTTTTCCTGTTTCTACGAGTGAAGAAAAGTCAGCAGTGCCGCTCTAATTACCAGCTGTGTTACAATTGATGATGCAAGCCTTCCATACCTGTTCTGCGATATCAACTATCGTTTCCTCGGTGTGTGCTAACTTGCGGCTATAAATATACACGCGCTGACACTGCCATATGCGCATGCAGTGAATATAAAATAGCCCATCTGATGCAAACCAAAGGGAAGTGCGCTCGTGCGCAATTAGCGAAATAATATTTCTGGTTAGGTGAAGATTCCAAACGCTCAATTCAAGCGCTCAAGCGTTGATGAAACGTGCGAATTTCTCCTGAGCTAGCACATAAGGCTGTTAAGGTGAGCATTTTTTTTTTGCATTTTTGTAGTAAGCATTACAAAATTGCTCCGGCTGCAAATGTTATAACTTCTGGCCATCTTTATGTACATTTTTACTCATCTCTTCATATGGTTGCCTTGCAAGACTTTGTGTAATACGTTTTCAAAGTTCCTAGCTTTATGGCTTGTAACGCCTATAACAGCGCATGTGGAAGTCAGAGATTTAACTTCAACAGCAGCCTTCCATGTATTTATGCGCGGTCTATGCTTGAACTGTAACGGCTTATCCGTTTCAATGCAAGCAAGAGCGGACCCAGAAATCATGACTTAAGATTGCACACTTTGTAGTGTGCTCAAAGGTGCTTTCACAAGGTGCAGGATGCTCGCAGGGCTGCGTTTATAACCGCAAAATCCAGACGCTTTTTCACTGCTTTTCCACACCGTCTGCTCTACTTGTCGTAATTAATGAAATACGCCGGGTCTACGGAGTGTACCTAAACTGGGAAGTGAAAGATCGAATCGTGCTAGTGGTGGCGGCGTGCCAGGGCGTTCACACGTCCCTTACATTGGAGCGGTCCTGCAAATGTGCTATTCCATGTCACGACGACCAACATCATTTCCGACTTCACTGACTACCTAAATTTTGGCTTTTCCTTGTTGCTATTATATTATCCTAGCGACGCACTTTACTTCGGCTCATGGCAATTTACAGTAGAAACGGAAAGTACAAGTACGCTGGGGCGAGTGATAGCTAGTGCTGCGCCGGGGTCGCCTGCTTTCGGCGGGACTGACTAACTGTTCGCTGTAAACGGCCTACAAGCGAATGGGGCCAGTCGAAACGCCGTAAGGGCGAGTTAGTTCCACCCGCGGGCAAGGCTGGTTGACCCACTCGTCGGCCTTGTTCGGCAGGGCGCGAGGAGTCCAATATGTAAACGCAGCGAACAGCTCTGGTTCGCGCCTGCTCTCTCCTCCCAGAGATTCTTTGGATACAGTTCATATAAATGCGGGTGGATCAAGGTAATCCTCATGAGTAATCCTCATCTGGGTGTAATCCTCACGCAATTCTCATCTGGTCGTAACTTTTTTCAGCTGAGACGAGAATGATCCGCTATTTAGCGAGTAGTTGGCTTCCGTGTTTATCAGGTACCCCGCCCTTAAAAAACTGGATGCCCGGCGCCTTCCTCGAGTGCCGGTGCGTCGGGGCTTCGTATCTCGGTTTGTGCGTGTTGACAGGCGGCCACTACGCATCGTCAGTGTCATCGTCTTCTCATAGGCAGGCTTGGTAATCTCGGTAGGCGTCGCGCCGTGTGGCGGTTTTCGCATTCAGGAGTCACGTCAGCGTTAGACCATGTCGTCAGGCGAGGCCGCGCCATGAATTATGCTCTTCGGTGCGTCCTTGCGTCGCAGAACGTTTAGTGTTTTTCGCCTTAGAGCAACTTCACCTTCAAGATTTAGTTTCCCCTAAGTTAGCTAGGGGACCTTCCAAGCATGAAGTCTGCAATGTGTCGACGGCTTGGCAATAGGTATGGTTAGGGGGATGGCGAACGGTTCAAGCATGCTAAACATCGGACGGTGTTCGACACGCACTCTTCGACCTTAGTAGGGCTCCGACCACGCGGTCAGTAAGCATGGTACGTCGACTGAGAAGCCTTACAAGCCAAACCTCTTATAGGGGCAGTGACGGCTGATGTGGTCGGCCACTCCGCTGTACCTTCACAGCGACCATTTTCTAGGGTTCGCCATACGTTTGTTTTCCTCTGCGTCTGGCTACGGAAGGCCGGGTGAGCGGCAGCAGAAGGCTTTACGGCGGGGTCAACGAACAGCTGCGGAGTAAGGCATACCTTGTGGCTCACGGAGTAGTTCAGACGGCGCAGAACTTTCCAGTGCTTGTTGAACTTCTTCCCGGATCACTTCTGGGCGACTTTGGGTGCGGCGTTCCTGGAGAAGTTTCCGCAGTTGTTCTCTGGTGACTGCGTGGATTGTTTGGCGCTGTGTATCGGATATAATAGGCCCCGGCACCAATCGTCTCCGACACCAGCGCATTGGTTGGCCCTCTGTACCTCCCAGTTAGTATTTCAAACGTCGTCTCCATCGCAGCCGCCCCAGACGCGAATTCGGGCACTGTTTTCGCGGGGTTGCGGAAAACGCATGCGGGAGCTCTTGCTTAATTTCTCGGTCATTTCCGGATCTGCATGGCGAGAAAGTCGGGGCGACTCCTCAACGATTACGAGCACGCTTTCATTGGTATGCAGCGTCCGTGTCTGCAGCAACTGCTCGTCCCGTCTCTTGCGTACGAGAGTAGTGAACGTTTTCAAATCCTCCATCTTGAATAACTCTTTTGTCGTCAGCAAACGTTAGTGGTTTTCAAACCAAATGTGTGCACAGACTTCCAGATACTTGCCTCAGTGTTTCGTCCCCACCGCATTGGTTAAATGTACAGACTCTTTCGGGATGTTCCAGCCATTCTTCATAATCTTCCCTGATGACCCATGAAATTTTGGGGAGGCCCGAGATTGATGGAAGAATAGAGGAGTGCTGGCAGTGTTGGTCGTCTTGGATACGTTGTTCATGGCACCATTCGCGATGTATGACGACTTCACTTTATCCTGTAGCAGGGTGGCGAGTTGGGCGAGTTGGTGTACTTGCATCTTGGGGAACAGCGCGAACTAACAGGGACACAAAAAGAAAGAAGTGGACAGGACTAGCGCTGATTGTAGAAGGAATAAACTGTAGCAGGGTGGCGAGTTGGGCGAGTTGGTGTACTTGCATCTTGGGGAACAGCGCGAACTAACAGGGACACAAAAAGAAAGAAGTGGACAGGACTAGCGCTGATTGTACAAGGAATAAACTGTAGCAGGGTGGCGAGTTGGGCGAGTGTGTGTACTTGCATCTTGGGGAACAGCGCGAACTAACAGGGACACAAAAAGAAAGAAGTGGACAGGACTAGCGCTGATTGTAGAAGGAATAAATTGTGGCAGGGTGGCGAGTTGGGCGAGTTGGTGTACTTGCATCTTGGGGAACAGCGCTCGCCCAACTCGCCACCCTGCTACAATTTATTCCTTCTACAATCAGCGCTAGTCCTGTCCACTTCTTTCTTTTTGTGTCCCTGTTAGTTCGCGCTGTTCCCCAAGATGCAAGTACACCAACTCGCCCAACTCGCCACCCTGCTACAGTTTATTCCTTCTACAATCAGCGCTAGTCCTGTCCACTTCTTTACTTTTGTGTCCCTGTTAGTTCGCGCTGTTCCCCTAGATGCAAGTACACCAACTCGCCCAACTCGCCACCCTGCTACAGTTTATTCCTTCTACAATCAGCGCTAGTCCTGTCCACTTCTTTCTTTTTGTGACCCTGTTAGTTCGCGCTGTTCCCCAAGATGCAAGTACACCAGCTCGCCCAACTCGCCACCCTGCTAAAGTTTATTCCTTCTACAATCAGCGCTAGTCCTGTCAACTTTTTTCTTTTTGTGTCCCTGTTAGTTCGCGCTGTTCCCCAAGATGCAAGTTCACTTTATCCTGCAGTAGTCCAAACTCCGGCTGGAGGCCATGATGTCGGCTGTCGGCACGAGTTGGATTAGGTAGACTATTTGAAGAGGGTTTACGTTGCATGTACCCTGCAGCTCACTACATGTCACGTAGCCAGAGAGGATGGTGCTGTGTTGTTGGAAAAGCAAATTTATTGGAGTAAACTTATGCTCCCCTAACAAAAGAAAACGTTAGACAAGCGGCGAAGCAAGAGTCAACAAAGTGACGCGCGCAGGCGAGTGTCGGCGAAACGAAGGGCGCGGCGTCTGCTACGCGAGCATTTATCTTTCGGCGTCATTATTTCTCGAGCCGCAAAAATTACATTGAGAACACTGGAGATCACAGAATATTATTCTAGTGCAGTAACGAGAAGCCAAACACTCCCCCTATTCATTGAGATAACCCATGTGGTATAAAAAAGAAACAATGGAGCACGTGGTTTGCTTGGCACACAAATAACGCAGCTGGATGCGGCTGGCCGTCAGAGCAAAATACATGCATTAAGCAACCCAACGCATGGTTCGCGGCAATGCGTGGTTCTTTGTTACTCTCCTTCAGCTGTAATGTGAGCATTTCAGGAAAAACAATAATATGGTTGTTCTCCAGGGCGTCAAAACTAATTTGATACACTCAACTAAGACTCACCCTATGCGTAAATGTAACTTCTAATGTAAAACCGCAAAATTTCAATTTCAAATTTATTCACTTCTAAGTTGCTGAATTTGGCATTTACAAATTTTGGTACATATGTACCAATTATAACAGATGAGAACAGCACTCACGCTATGGTGTAGTTGACATAGTACATAGTGTAGTTGACCTGTTCTTCGGTCACGTTGTCAGTTACAAAGTAGAGGCAATCTTCATGGACTACGTGAGTTTTGGGTGTGTAGCTGAGTCCATAAAGCCATCGTCGGTGAGAGGTGTTGAATTCCTAAAAATAGTTTAAAAGTTTCAGTTTTTAATAAGGAAAGTTGATTACCTACCTTGTTGGAATTTAAAAAAAAAGAAAAGATATAATAGAACGCCAAATCTCGAGGACCGGAAACCCAAATAAGATGCCGTTGGCACCAAAGATGTGTTTCTCGTATTATTTGAACGGGAGGTCAGTTTTAACCAAATTGATAAAAACAGAACCCTTTTGGGCAGAGGTAACCTAGATTGCTCAGTGGACCACCCAATTTCTATGTGAACTCAGTAAAGTAATTTCACCTATCTCACCAGAATCTACACTTTTTGACCGGCTGAATGGGAACGGAAACAGAATATGGAATGCCTTAATGTCCATCATCGCGGCTAATTTTTTTTTTACATGGCAGCCTATCACGACTCTATTCATTTCAAAAAGCACCGTTCTTACTTTCACAGTGTCCAGAAAATGTAAAATTTTAAAATACGCCTGATGTAAACAATATATGTAATACCTCAGTTTCCTTAAAATAGCGAACACGACGAATTTGCCATTTCATATTATTTTAATGATATAAGTTGGAGTGAAGTGGGGAAATCAATGTCAAGTTGTATTATGAACACCTAGGTTCGGAAAGAACCAGCAGTTGAGATTCATTCTCTTCGTTAGAACTTTCTTTGGACAACTAATCAGGCCTACATCAGCCCGATTGGAAGTAACATACCAATGGAAAGTGATTGGCACATTACACGCACCACGTGCAGAAAATTTGAAACGGTACGTGAAGAGAAGTTGAGCTGCTCAACATATTTTTGGGAGGCAGTTATAATAAAGTTATAGCAGCATCTAGACGTTATTATTGGCTGCACCGGCCGCGGTGGCTCAGTGGCTAAGGCGTTGCGCTGCTGAGCACGAGGTCGCGGGTTCGAATCCCGGCCGCGGCGGCCGCTTTTCTGATGGAGGCGAAAAGCAAAAACGCCCGTGTGTTCGAGATTTCGGCGCACGTTGAAGATCCCCAGGTGGTCAAAATTAATTCGGAGCCCTCCACTACGGCGCGCCTCATCGCCTGCGTTGCGTCGGCGCGTTAAACCCTACAATCAATCAATAAATTATTATTGGCTGTAACAATGACCTCGGCACGAGAATTTTAGGGGAGTTAAGGACAAGAAAATCTTGACCGCTTCCTTTCAATCCGGGAAAAGGCAATCCTAACGTAGTTTTTGACGTGCGTTTTTAAGCAGCCTCGTGAATGTAAAATAAAACACGCTTTTGCACTAGGAATGTGAAAGTCACGCTTCAAGAACACATTAACGTGGCCAGTATTCAGTATGAAAAACAGCCTTAAGGCCGAATTATAAACCCTGGTATTTCAAAATGTTCACTTGGTAATGTGCCCGCGAAGAACATGATGTCAGCTGAATCTTCAACCTTAACGCATTTGCGTTTTTCCCATTACGGGTAATTAAAACCTCACACATATAATCCTTCAGTCCGGAAAGGGTGGAAATCATGTTATTCCTTTTGTAGGCGGGTAACTTGCTTTGTTA
The DNA here is from genome assembly GCF_048455015.1 of Haemaphysalis longicornis. Lineage (NCBI taxonomy): Eukaryota > Metazoa > Arthropoda > Arachnida > Ixodida > Ixodidae > Haemaphysalis > Haemaphysalis longicornis. The sequence goes on along the minus strand of NW_027526225.1, from coordinate 68,376,823 downwards.
TAGTAACCCTTGCGTAGTAATCCCTGTTCTGGCACACATGGTATGGTAAGCGCATCACATCCTTATTTATAACAGCCGGGGATCTCCTTAGCACGCGGAGTCGTCGTAATATGTTCTAAGGCTTCTAAAAGTAAATGCTCTTACGGCGATCAAGCATTCTTAAGATACGTGTGGACCCCAGTACAAGAAAAAAAGTTTCTGTTTATTGCTCTCCCTCCAATACAAGACAGAAGCAAACACGTATTGAAAGGACAGTGCTCGCCAGAATACGTTTGATTACTTTGATTTGATTTTAAAAAACAGAACTTGTATTTAGAGTCATTAAAAGTCACGTGAAGGTACAGTCGCTTCAGTAGTTTCTACGTTGATAATCACCCATTCCGTACAACAAATGATCGCCAGTTCAATCTGGTAAAGCGGATTACAGGCAACCAAACAAAGCTGACTGACACTGTTTGGAACATGGATACGAACTCCTTACGGAAGTTGCACTGAAACTGGCCGATTCTTCAGGTCATTCAATATCTGCACATGTATGAAATCGGGCGCTAAACTTATCGATGGCCGTGTGGCCCATTTTTTGGTAGAGCCATTACACGTCTGGAACGTTTAGACATTTTTTACGTGCCCGCCATCTGGGAAACCCGAATATAAGTGACGTGCCGACTACGACAGATGGGAAAATTTATTATAGAAAACGGCAAATTCTTCGGTTAAAGTAACCAGGGAGGTCCATAAGAAACAAACCAGGAAATCTACAAACAAACCCACATACACGAAACTCTGGCACATTGAAATTGTAATGGATAGCTGAGGTTTCGCACACCCTTATTGCTAGACGGGACTCCAGTGGTACCCCGCCCACAAACTATTTCTGTGTGAAATCAAAGCTCCTTGCTTAAGTGACTTGTTACCCAGTCCTTTGAGCGTGTCGATTTCGTTTACTGGGTACCGATAGTCAGAAGACACAGTCTGCGTGAACCCTGACAGTCTGAGGTTGAGCCTGAAAATTTGTTACCTTTATGATGTCTTGGTACTTGAAGTAGTGGTAATCATGATCAATACGTATTTCTTCGGTTTGGTACCCGTTACTTATGATGCTGATTGCTTGCAAAAAGGAAACGGCTAAAATAACACGCAACATTTGGTGTTTTATACGCAAGCGTGTAATGCGCGCGAAATCCTCCACAACGCTAAATAAGCCCTCTTCATGACTCGGCGTTGGCGTTCTTTTATACATAGCGAAACTTTTTTGTAGGGTATAAAGGAGGCACCTTCGTCATCATCAATGACGTCCTATTCAAACCTGCATCAGACGATGACATCACCCCGTGCAAAAGTTGGCGGTTTTCCTTGAATTTTGGCTTCGAATTGTTTGTTGCTGGTGCATTTCATATTTGCAGATGTCATTACTCACGGCTCGGCGCTTGTGATATATAAAGTGGGAATTATTTTAGCGAAATGTCGAGAAGCGACTGTGTTAATGACCTGGGGGAATTGTGTCGGAGTTCAAGCACATTTCAAAGGTTAAGGAAGTCTTCTTCTTTGGAAGTCTGACTTCTAAGGAAGTCTGACTTCTTTGGGACGAGTGACACGCATTGTCTCAAAATTCCTCTTTGGGGCCTCGCAGTAATACGTCCACTAGATTTGTAATTTAACTGCATCTCGTAACGTTAGCTAAACACGTGTTTAAAATGGGCACAAGTTGAACAAATCCTTCATTCAGTACGACGTGGCTCAATTTCATGTTTCATCAGATACGCAGGAGTACATAAGCGTGTACGACAACGTGTAGAGGTTCACTAAGAGAGGTTGCTTTGGTAAACCTTATAATTATAACATGATGCGTCGTCATACACGTATTATATGTCTATATGTAGACCTACGGTCATCTCATGGACAATTAAAATACGAATCGGGGAGCACACGGCCGAAGATACCAGTGCCGTCACCTGGCAGCGGCCCTGGAAAACGCACGGACATGCGTTGTGGAGATGACGGGAGCGAGGCTGCGTGTCGCATTGCGATAAGTTGCCCTCTCCCCGTTCGGATGCTTGCCTTATCACCATGCCGTAAGAGCACTGCAAGCACTGCAAGTACTACCGCCGCTGCAGCTGAAGGTGTTGGTCGCATTTAGAGCAAAGCCGCGCGTAATCGCTTGCAGCTGCGGTCAGTTCTTGCGTAGGAAACGCGTGCACGCTCTCGCAAGGCATACTGTTGAGCTCATCATGCTTTCTCGAAGAAAACCAGCGCACAGGTATGGAGACAAAAATAAATGTATGCCGCCTAACTTCTGATGGCAATGCATTGTTTTGCGTTCGTGGTGCAGTGGCTCGGGCATTGAACAATGAGCTGGCCGCCGAAAAGAATGCGCCTTTGTTTAGTTGAGTCATGACTGAGTTCTTTGGCGGCGCTTGTAGCAAACAATAGATATACTACCAGACTGCGTCTACAATCATATACATTAACTGCAAGTTTTGTGTGGGCTGGGAAAATTACTGGCAGAATTTTAATATTCACAAAAAATAAGAAGATATGTAGGTCCAACCATTCCATAGGCCAGTTGCCCTTGCACAACAGTTTTGGCGGCGTACTTTTTTCGTGTTTTTTTGGCAGGCACCTCAGTGCTTGTAGAAATCTCCGGATCGAAAGGGTACCACTGAGCATGGTTTTAACGTGGCCCAGGTGTCCATCGTTATTTTCTGTAGTTACTGCATTCAACATCCAAAGCTATGTCTCAATGTGACCCGGCACACACGGGGAATAGGAGTTGGTGTGAACCGAGCACACAGTGGCCGCATCACTAACAATTGTTTTCAGCGCTCTTGCGGCATGGCGACAAGGTAAGCATGCAAGCGAGCAGGGGGCAACATATCGCAGTTGGACATGCAGCCTCGCTCCCGTCGTCTTAACTGCGCATGTCTGCGCATTTTCCACGGCCGCTGCAACGTGAGCGGAGCGCACGCTTCGGGCGTGCGCTCCGCGGTTCGTGTTTATATTGTCCATGACTGTACATATTGTTCCCAGTTGTTATTCCGAAGAAGGCTTACCGCAAGCCAAAATGTATATACGCCTTCCAGTTCGTTACCCCTTCACAGAATATGATCGCCAGTACGAAGAAATCAATCGGTTTTGTACTGCTCGGCTCTCATGTCAGCAAGTGGAAGGTGTTCGTCAGCAGTGTCTGGAGCAGCGAGAAAGGCAGCAGCGAAAGTGGCAGGTCAGAGGGGGAGTGCATCAGCGTCGACATGCCTGCGCCAAGGACGCTGTATCACGCGGGTGTCATATAACTGGAGCCAGAGAGCCAAACGCCAAAGTGTCCAGACAGGTCTGTCAGGGACTAAAGTCACCAAACTGCGTGATGGTCAGTCACGACATAGAATTGCGGGCCCTATGCATATGGCATATATTTATGGATGATCCCTCCGATGGCTAGGTAGTCCACTATGATGGAGTAGTTTTATTCCGCCTCTGTAGTTCACAACTTGCGTATGTAAGGACATACCCGTCAAACCTTGTTTTCCGTTCCACACCGCCAAAGGCGACATCACTGGCTTTCGTTTGAATTTCCGTAGGTGCACAGGCGTGAAACTGCCGGTGTCCCAGAGGTGAAGACGTCAAAAGCCACCGTAACGGGGTGAAACCTTCATCGCAAGGCGGCGAGCAAATCGCTATGTGCTTATCCACCGTAAGGTGCTTAGTTAAGGGTGAAATAACATAAATAAACTTAGGGATGAACCAACAAGGGCATAATTTAATAAACCAGGGTAGTTTTATACTGGATGGTTAGGAGATCGCAATAACAGCTTGAGTAAAAATCGGGGAACAGCGCAAAACGGGCGATGCAGATGATGATGATGATGATGATGTCCTCAAATATTTTGGAACGTACCCACAAGGGGGGATTGGCCAGGGCTAAACCGGTTAATTACGTGGGGACTTCAAAATACTTATCTCCGGAAAGAGGCTGTAAAAAGAAACTTGTGAATGAAACCCGAATTACCCAATTATCAGCACCGTTTAGCAATTCAAACGACCTGAGGAAGAAGGAAAATTTTGAATGCTATTATATATATCTCTTTTTGCAAACCCCAGCTTTGATGCGCCAATAGATAATATAAGTGTTATCGATAAGGTCAACCCCATCCGCTCAATCGGGTCCTTCAAAAACAGTTGTCTAGCTGTTGAGAAACGGCGACAGATGCAGACGAAGAAGGAACCTCACTGGCGTTACGATTCTTTTTCTTTGTCTTGTACACCGTCGTCTTTGTGCTGTGCCGATGTTTGTTAACCATGCATGAACCAACTAGCCCAATCCTCCACCTTAAAATCTTGAAGTTGGGCTATATAAGGAAGGCCACCGTGCTTTGAAACGTCATGACCGAAATAGTAAGCTTAAAGGCGGGAAAGTGTAATTTTTCAAGCTTGAGATGAAGGTTTACGACGGTCACGCATTTTAGTACTTATTCAAGGCGCTGTTGGTGGTTATCAAAGTAGAAGAAAATTACAACCATATCGTCCAAGTAACACAAACTTGTTGTTACGGGAAAAACTCTGCTTTGCAAGTATGTACAGTACTTACAGAATAACTTGGCACAGGGCCACTCTCCATTATGTTGTAGTTATTCGCATTTGTCTTCTTCCCTCCTACGATCATGATACAACTAGTTTTTCATGTCAGTTGTATGGCACTGCCAATCTCCGATTGTCAATGTTCCTTAACCAATGCTCGTAGGCGTCCCGTGAGTCTTGAAATTACCAACCACTCCATGGAGGCGCCGTCTCGGTGCTCATGAGCCTTGTGCGGAGGTTTGGCGGTATGGCTTAAGGTGGGAAACTTGTACGATGTCCACTTGATGACACCTGGAAGTTGATTACTGACGAGGGGCGATATTGTGTGTACTGACATAACTTCACGAAATAGGGGGCGAGAGCCAGATCACCTGGGTTCCTCAGTTTAAGAAGCCGCCGTCTATGCGCTTGCTCCAGTTATTCCTTTAATGCATAGAAATTTTAGACAAATGGAGACTTGATATAAACAATATACACTTATAATGTAAAAACCAGCAGACAGCAAAGAGTAAGCATATAAGTTTAACCAAGACAGGCACCATTTCAGAACTCAGGGAAGAAGATGCACGCATCCAAAAGTGTAGCCACTGAAGAGTATCACTCTGAGAATACTGGCACGGTGTACCAGCGGAGAGGTCCCGTGGGTATTCTAAAAAAGTGATGCGTACCTCCAGAGTAGCACATATTCGCAGTGTGTGATTAGCCAACCAAGGAATTCATCACAAGAAAGCTTCGCGCTCAGCCACCGTCGTTGTTAAACGGAATGGTGCATGATTTTTTTCGTCGCTTGTGGTGCGGAGGCGAAAACCAACAAAAACATTGGTTCGAAATTTTCTATTTTCGCGGCAGGGTACAGAGTCCATGAATACCACGGCACTCGCGTTTGAAAACCGGAGCTTGGGGACTCTGTTAGAATAACGTCAATCGCATTCTAGAATACGCATGAGGGCTTCCATGTTTTGCAGTAGCCGCCGCTTCTCCCTCGGAAAATGCATGGACTAGTTTTTCTTTTGCAAAGTAGTGTTGTGACGATGACACTGAGGGACGCGGAACGGCGACGCGGAGATTATGATCGATCGTTTGATAAACGTCGTTCCCTCATAATGAAGGCAATTACACGCCGTATTAGCTGGTACATGGCAGTAGGACTGATTCGGCGCGGTAGGCTTCAAGTGGCGGGAGTAGCAAGCGGCTGTTGAAAAGAGGAAATTATCCGGGGATGGGTATAACATCCGGAGAACGGATATACCACAGTCGAATCACATGGCCCTGTGGCCAGGGACGAACCACGGGCGAGCTGTCTGCATCACCGGACCAGCGGGAACGATGGCTAGCGTAGACGCAAAGCGTTTAAATGCCGATAACCTTGTTGTGAAGGCCACGCTGCAATTTCGGTGTAAGGCAGAGGGATTATAAAGGTACGAGGGGCGTTGCTAATGGGACCGACCTCTCTTAGTAAAACCTGTCGCAATGAGGACGGCAGCCAATGGGAAGGGTCGGTTGGATAACAAACGGCCGGGTAGAGCCTTACCTGGCGATGTCTTCTCGGATCAAGCACAGAAGAGATGTCCAGGCCAGCGCCAAGCCGATGATGTTCGCAATGGTTATGTCATTTCTGTGCAGGGTGCCTGGGCGTTGCTTTTGCAGATCTTCATGACTCTGGAAATAACTGAAAATAGACAAAAAAACTGAATCTTTCTTGTTCACATGCGACAGGAGGTAGTAAACTGGTACCAGCAAGCACCGCGACAGCTCATTCATCCTGTGCCTCGGCTGAAAGGGTTCGGTGCGCCAATAGAAAGAAATCTGGCGCGGACCAGGGTGGCAAAATCTACGCTGGCTGGTTCGGTCACCGCAGCTCGTGTGGCACCTTCGGCTGGCTAGGCTGGCTGTCTAGAACACGTGTGCGATGAATACGGTGCAGTCCGCCTGTGCGAGGTGATCTTCCGAGCTCCCGCCTTCTACGAGTGTGCGTGGTGCATACACCTCTGCTCCAGTTTAACTTTCGCGTTCCACTCTAAAAGACGAAGCTCAAGCGTCCTCTTAGTTTAACTGCGCAGCGTTTGGCTCCCGCTACTTTAGTTTGACGGCGGAATTGGCCTTGTTACCGAGGGAACGAAGTGAACACCCAATACTGAAAGGAAATAGAGGAGGAAAGCGTGGCTATAGTGCGAGAGGGAGGGCGGTATATGGAGATGGCGCGAGACGTTCCTTTGCAGCGACATATGGCGAAAGTGTGAAATGGAGGCAGTGAGACGTGCTAGGCGGTGGCGACGCGCTGCTAAACGGCGCCTCAGTAGCGCGCGCCGTCGTGCGCTCGAAGATGACGAGCTCACTTCCTGACACGCAGTTTTAGCCGCCGATGCCGAGGTTTACCATCCCTGACATATGCGCGGGAGGTTTTGACGAGATTTACAACATGTACTGCGGTGACGGCGCGCTGCGAGATAACCGCACAGTAGCGTGCGGGCAGCTATGCGCCATAACCGAGAAGACTGCAGTTAGCGCTGCGCAAAAATTTCGCATTAGGGCGTTTAGTAACCGTCACCAATTTTTTTTTTGTGTTCCCGATTGCACAAAATAAAAGGTCACGGTAGAAGACAATTCAAAGGGGCGCCGAAGCTTTTCTCTCATTAGCGTCTGCAGCCACCGTAGCGACAAGGCCGCGCGCACCCGGTACAGCCGGCCCGACAGTCTGCGCCTCGCTGCGTCGTTATACATCTGCCTTTGACATTCGAGGATGCACGTTCCGCGGAAGGGCGGGCAAATTTGGCAGCTTTTAGAAACAGGAGCACAGCAGCGACCCGTGGCCTTTTGTGCTACCTTCAGCGCCCTAAAGCTTTGGCATCAAAACAGCCAGATCCTAGCGATGGAACGTTTGCAGAAGAAATGACGTTCCCTCGGCCGTCCCTTCGTAAACCTAACGCGTTACCATCACTGTTCCACCGACACTTAAAGTAACGGTGACGTCCCTCCGTTGTTCAAACAGGAGCTAGTCCCACGAATACCGTTTTTAGAACGCTGTTCTATAGAAAACGCTGATGTGGCGGATTGCCCCCAGGCTGCCCCATGAATTCTTCTTCTTCCAGAAATCCGCATGGATAAGAAATGTGACGTGCTCAATTTGTTGACGGAAATCTATAGAGATTTGCCTGTGGCCACCGTCGCTCCGCCAAGCGCAGTGTCCGTGTAAACGTCTTTTTCATCTTCGCCCATTCCATAGACGAGGGTGCGAACATATCACGCTTGGGATGTTGGATTGCAGCTCCTAATTGTTCTATGGCGCGGGATGCCGATCGGAGGTAGCTCGCATGGACGAATGGGTGGAGTATAGTTTGTTTGGCTAGAATCACCGCTTAGTTGGTCCCACTCCGTGAGTACACGTCTATTGGGAGAATGTTTCGCGAGATGCTGAAATTGCAGCTTGGTTTTCTGTGTAAGGTTATGATGAGTCAAAAAGGGGGTACTTTGGTGCCCGTTATCAACTCGGGGAACTAAGAGAGGCCACTAATTGCACGGACATGAGGCGATCCTTATTGTGAAGGGTGGTAACATGGCATGGAAGTAGGCCATAGGCGGAGAACCTGTAGGTTAAGCGTCTATCTTGCGCTTCATGAATGAGCACGGCACAATGTTGTTGTGTGCCCCATATATTCGTTATACTACCGAGTGATTTGGTGCAAAGTAGGAAGCCAGGTCTGCTTGAGGTGAGCTATCTATTGTTTCGCGCTTTTGCCACTGCGAACAGGAAGGTGCAGCGACGAATAGTGTTAATATGAGATTCTAATGGGGTGTTTCCTACTTGAAAAAATACCATCTGGTCTTTGTTCGTGGCTTGTTTGCCGTCGACCTTGCAAGCACTTTCGTTTTGACAGGGGTGAATATACTTGGTAGAGACGTAAGATGCGATCTATAGAGAAGACCACATATTGAGTTTCCACTGCATCCCTCTTTGCTAGGGAAGACTTCCCACCAAACGCAAGCTTCTCAGCTTCAATACTTACTCGAACACAAATGAAATGATTATAGATTCTCACCTGCCTCTGACATTTAGGTTCAGAACAGGACGGACAGAAAATACTACTAAAAATGCAATAGGCGAGAGCTTTACATAGCCTGTCTGAGAAGCTCAAAAACGTCACTCTACAACACAGCTGCTGTCCGGTGGTATTAATAAAAATGCATTCCAAAATTCTCACTAAAGCTTTCTGCGGCCGTATTCTATTATGACATTGTGTTCAAGCGGTCGTGGCCAGACAACTTACGACAATAGGTTCGCAGATGGGCGCCAAACGACTCCCCTGGATACTTAAAGAAGCGAAGCATTGTGTAGTTCAATCGCTTATTTATAACGCTGTCTGGCCGATGTATGCCTTGCTAAAGGGCACCAGAATCTCATACATCACAGCTGTTGTGCACGATGGGCACATCATGACATGACGGGTTGTCCACATGGCTTTTTATTTATTGTTCTGTGCAACGCGTGAACATAAGCAAGAGAGCTTGTGCAGCACTTAAAACAATGTTCAATACACGTGTTTCTAGGCATGTTTTGACACTTTAAGAGACTTCATGCCGGCACGGCATCACTTCCACTTTCATTTTCTTTATGCTTGGTCTTAATGTTGCCTCATAATGGCCGGAATTTAGCTTCCTAAACAGTATCCCAGAAGACGCTCCTTCCTTAGTGGCATAGCAAAGGCAAATTGACGTGACGAAATATCTATATAAAAAACTTTGGATTGGATAAATAATATGGAGGGCGTCACACACACGCACGCGCACACACACACGCACACGCACGCGCACGCGCGCACACACACACACACGCACGCGCACGCGTACACACACACACACACACACACACACAGAGAGAGAGAGAGAGAAATACTCTTTATTAGAGAGGAAAACAAAGATAGCTTTCCCGACATTTGTTCACCGACATGCTGCTGTGCGGAGAGCGGGTGAGAGGAAAAAGGAGCAGCAAATGTAATAAGAACAGTAGTACAGACAAATTTTATAGAAAAGTAAAATAGAATAAGATCCTGTTTATGGGCGTCGAGTAGAAGTTCCTTGTACGCGCCGCTGCGCCCAAGGATACGGTTTCGATTCCTGGCTGCAGCGGTCGCTTTCCTGATAGAGGCGAAAGGCGAAGATGCCCGTGCGTTCAAGATTTCGAGGTACGTCAGATTCCCAGGTGAAGAAAATTAATCACGAGCCCTCAACTACGGCTCGCCGCATAGCCTGTGTACCATCGGCGTTTTAAACCTGATAATTAATCAATCCTCTATGCGCTTAGGGGAGGGATACACGTATGTAGCAATAAGAGTGTCTTCCATGTATAAAATGACGCGAGCAGGGCTTTGTGCTGAGAGGAAAGAATGGACCACGTGGCAAGTACCTGGTTGTATTCATTCTATTTTAGGCGGTTAACGGCACTTTGGTTCTGCATAAGTGGAGCACTCAAGTGGTATAAGTTTGATGGTTCCGGGTGACCCACGATTGTTACAATATGGCCTTGAAGTCTGGCCAATCCGAAGCGAGTAAGAACTGCAAGATAGTACATTGAGGCGCAGTCTATGCTATAGCGTGTCGAGTTGGCGGGGTACTCGTTCTGGATGCCTCATTATTAGGGGTAGTCTGGGCAATGTAAAAATGCGAAATGAAACACCGGAACGCAGTATAACCGGTTGTTTTTCGTAAGATATGCTGCCTGAGTCCTAACAGATGCGTTCTTTCTCTAGCAGCAATGTTTTTCCCCTTTAAACCCCTGGTGAGCCAAATCATCTCCTTTGTGGTTTCTCATGATGCCACTAAGGCTTGGTAGCTACTGCACGGACGTATTCGAGATAATGCAGATTATTTGCGTTGCGCTGGAAATGTTTGCCAAAGCTGAAGCAGCTAGTGTATTGTAGGGTCTCAAGAGCTGCTTTAAAATTAGAGAGAATGTTCCAGTGGGTAAGCGGCACGCGAAAAAAATGCGGAATGACTAGGCGTGCATAGTTCCATTAACCTGCATAAATTCGGTGGCTAAAGCCAATAGCATAATTATTTGCCAACTGATGCTGAACATTTACCGAAGAACTGGGCATTGAGCATGTGGGCGTTGTACAGCATCTCCAGGAAACAGGTTTTCTTCACATCTACCTGCGGTCCGAGGGAAAAAAAGTTCAGCAAGAATTAGCTCAAGGTGTGTAATTGTTGCCTTTTTTGAGCGGTTGCGTTGTGTCAGCTGACGAATGGCCGGTATGATGTACGTGCCACAGATAATTTGAAATTTTTGGTAGCAAAGCTAATTTTTTTATTTTTTACGAAAGTGCCTAGTTCCTCCGGTTTCTAAATTTGTCAGGAGAACAGCTACTGGTCACGTCTATGTATTGTAAGAGTGGAAAATAATCCTTCACTCTCTCTTTGCAGGTATTACAGGATCGAGATGTCGGCTTTAGTATCGGGCCAAATATAACAGGTCGTATCCTAGTCGAGGTCTGATATGCGTTTTGAAATTAATAGTTTTATATCATGCGTGGATATTTCTACAGATCTTAAATAGCCGAGCTTTTGCATTGCTGTTTTCTCAATTTACGTTGCTTGTTGATTCATTTGGGAACAGATATTTTCGTCATATTTAAATACGTTTACTTGCTACTCTCGACATACTTAACTATTTAGGCAAGGATTCCACAGCAATGTATTTTATTCCAGGGGATTGCTAAGGCTAGGTTTGAAGTTTAGAACCTTCTGCCATGTGCTACTCTTACAAATACTTTTGCCTAGGTCTTTATTAACTAGTTACTGATCACGGTGATTCCGGATCTCATGATAGATAATAGAGTAGTCTGCAAATAGTTTTATCATAACGGGCATATAGCAAGGAATATCATTATAATAAGTAAAAAAGGAGGTCTGAGATCAAATCCTTGTGGAATACCCGATTTCAATGAAGCAGAACCTAATGATACGCCATCCACGGTTGCAGTTTGACATCGGAAGGAAAGCTAATACTTGATACAGTGCAGCAAGGATTTATATTTAAGTACTCCTTTGAGCTTTACAAGAAGCTTCGACTAATAAACACAATTAGTCCTTTTTAGAAGTGTGTAAGGATTACAGCCGCTGACCTTTTTATTTAGTATCGTACCAAAATTATGAACAGTCTTTACTAAACGTCCGATAGTTCACAGCCTTTGATGGGAGTCTATATTGTTGTTGTGGTCAATCAATTCGAAAATTTGTTTGATTGTAACGTGTTCACGTTCTTTTAAAAATAGGCTGAGTAACAAAATTTGTCGGTATAACATTATCAGGGAGTCATTTTCGGTTGTTTTTGGAATAACCTATATTTCAGCATACTAACGGTCAACAAGTAGTTTGTCGGAGGCGAGTGATTTACGAAATTTTGGGCCGGTACATTTGCCTGGTCATTCTGCATAGCGGAAAATAAATGGCGTGGGACCTCATTCACTCCTGGTGACATTTTTACATCTAAATATTAGTGAGAACACACGTTCTTCAATATTACATGCGTACCATATCGGTAATACAATCCGAAAGAAAACAAAGTTTGGTGTCGTACCTCATTTTTCGTAAATACCAAAGAGAAGTATTGGTTCAAAGCTTCCGTGAGTTTAGCGTTGAAATTAATGCTAGCATTGTTTACCTGACTGTTAGAAGTAAACTCTTGGGCAGAAATGGCGCCAAAACTTTGGTGAATAACGCATAGAGATTTCAAAGTGGCGACTCGCTAATACGATTCCTTGGCTTCTTTTATTTTCTTGTATAGGACGTTGCTTAGTTGTCATATGTTTGCTTGGATAGCTGTGGTTAAAAGGTTTTTTGTTGTTTTCTTCCTATGATCTAGTGCAACCGTTCAGATTACAAAAGACGTTACAGCCCAGGTTGGTTGCAGCAGCAAATAACAGTGGAACTCGAACACTTTGGTATCCTTTGGTAGGCGCGAAAATGTATGCTGATGTTGCTTTGGAGGCACACTAGCAAGTTCGCAAGACTAAAGTTAGCGGATTGCTCACGTAATTAAACGGTACGAAGTGTAGATGAAATGGCAAAAAAAATTATCAGCAAGAAGGATAACCATCACACTTCTTAAAGCTAAGAATGCACTAAAACACATTCCAAACCAGCGCGATGTCACTGCTGCAGTTTGTGCTGGGCATGCAATAAGAAAGCAAATTCAAAACGTTTTATAGTTTATTTATCACTCTGCCTTAAGCTGTTTACATCAGGGAATAATTTTTTGATGCACTGAAAATCCGTGTGTCATGTTTCCGGATGCAACAAGCTATTATCCACTGTGCACTTTTGTGAAAAGGATATGCGAAAGGTTGAAAAGTATTGTTAAAACAAACGTCTGACCGCATGGCGTCCCCATAAACAAAACTGACAGGAGTGATTCACGGTTCCAAAACATGCAACGGCATAAAATCCTTGCAAGATTTCGTCTTATATTTTCGGAACAATAAACATTTCCTTGAATAGTGTCTGCGAACATCACTTGAAAATGAGGATTTTAAAGGCCTGGAACTATTTAAAATAGGAAACAAAGATTCGGAGAATTTTATTCTATATTCCTAAAAAATTCTGGGAAACACCTAAAATTATCTAGATCGTCATAAAATGCAAAGGTGGGCCCTTTGGCTGTATTGTATGCTTGTTTAGTTACGCCAAGAAAAATATAAATCGCCATTTTTTACTGGAGATGTTTAGTACCCTATCCAAAGGAGAAACAGTTCTGCAAAACATTTCAAGGACTGTGGCGTAAACATCCGCAATATTCGCAGTGTATTAACCTTCACCGAATGAATTGGGGCCAAATACGCATTTCCAGAAAGAGATCACCATTTCCTGGTCTCTCATGAGCAGTGAGTGAAGTGGTGCTGCTGAAATCAAATATTGCACGAATTGGATGCTATAAGAGCAGTCTTCTTAACAGCGAATCTGCTTTTGTTAGAGGCATTCATTCGACTAAATATAGTATTGCAGTCGCAGCAATGTCGAGAGGGCATACCCTAGTGAGGAGGACAGGAAGCGCCAAGCACGCATGCAACAAGATAAAAGAATGCTTGAATGAGGCGTATTTGAGGCAAGGCTTCTCTTAACTACTAAATCCGCTGGCAGTATTTATACTCGTCCACGCTTTATATCAAACTGAAAATAGTTAGCATATTTGAGCCAAAGCATCAATATATAGAAGATATTTGCACTTGTTTTCAAATTAAAAATTAAAAATACGCGGATGCTTCCTTTTAAAGACACATTACTGATTACGCTGTATGACAATACGCTCTGCAGGAAAGCCAACTTTGTTTGACAATGATGGTGAATGATCGTGGGTAAAGTGGAAACAAAAGCGATTTCCAGGGCCGGTATCGAACCTGGACCTCTGGAGTTGTGAAGCCTGCGTCTATCCGATTGCTTCACATCAACATGGTCGAAGCAGTTTTGAAATCTCATACGACAACCGAAGGATCCAAGCCGAAAACAATGGCGTTTCTTTGCGTGGCGTAAGACTGTTGGCTACACGGCGTCCGGCCTAACTTCCCATTTTCGGTATAGGAAGTTAGTCGTAATGTCAAATATGGGGTTTAATACCTCAAAGCGGGACTCCCTCAAACATTTGCTCACTGAACGCCAAGCAGGAGGTAGCGATTCGCGCCGTACACCCCAAAGCCAAACTTTAGGCCAACGGTGTGCACGCCAAAGAGTTGCTGTGGGTATTCTTATATCCAGAGTAGCCCATGCTGGCAGTTTGGGATTGGCCACCAAGAAATACATCCCGAGAAAGATTCGCGTTCAACCATCGCTGTCTTTGAGACGAACGGGTGCATGATTGTATTTCGCTTAGCTTGCGCGAATCTGTTGGGACAGCCCGTGGCGTCTAATGTAACCACATGGCTGCCGTCGGGGCCCATATTGTATGTTATAAAACTGACGGATAGTTCACCATCACATCTATTCAGATAGCACGAACGTTGGGTATGTAGTCTTTTGAGCCCACCGATGTCGTACAATTTGTTTCGGGATAATCCCAACAAAGCACGAGTTGCAGCCGTTCTATATGTCCGCACGGGTCCACTAGAATCAAATATATTAAAAAAACAGGTGTGTAAACTGTCTGCAACTTTCCAGTGGAATACTAATTATGACATGTAATCAACAACTCAGTCTGTTTTTACACCCATTGGTATATTGGCCCACCAGTAGTGGCGGGGTACTACGCTTAATTTAGTGATAAAAGAGACGTCCGGCATCCGTGATGGAAAAAGAGCTCTATATAAAAAAAGGGCCCATTACGAGTCGCTCCACTTTACATGCCTAAATAAGGCAATAACGAGAAGTGGTCGTCTCCCCAGTGCACCGCAAGTGAAGGAAAAGAACACGCAGCGAAATTAACCATGGTCGTGAACTCTTCCATTACATGGCGGCATAAACGAGCAGCGAGGCAAAACGTAAGAGGCAGATTGAAGCAGTAGGAAAGTGTTGAACCGTATTCAAAGCCAAGTGTCTCCAGCCTAAAGATTGTAAAGCCCTTCAAGAGCGTGAAACGAAACGAGGCGTGTCAGGCACTGAGCATATGCATTTATGCTCTCGCACTCAGAACTCATGCGAAGTCGTGTTTAGGTGTCCTCAAAATTTTTTCTCTGCGTGTGTTGCCAAGATTTACATTCATACATTTCAACAGTGATTGTGGGGTGTGCGTTGAACGTGGATTGTAACAAAGCTTGAATGACTCTCTACAGGTGTGAAAATATGGGCGTTTTCTTGTGCACAGAAAACTCTTCCTGCCGGAAAATTACAACCCATCGAAAATTTTCAGAACTGCGCACTCAATCTTCGGTATCAGAACTGTGCACTCAATCTTCGGTATGGCCCCAATCGCCATATCACAGCATGATTTCAAGGCCAGGGGTGCTATTCCACAACGCCGGAGATAGCTAGGTCCCGAGTTTCCAGCTGCTCGAATTAACAAAATAGTGATAGTATACAGCATCCGATAAACCTCAAGCGACACCGGCGCAATCGCGCGAGGCACGCTTAGCATTGTCAGCGCGCCCAGTTGAGGCCGCTCACGTTAAAAAAGCGCACAGCTTGCACGGTCATCCGCGTGCAGCCCCGTCTAGAATTGAGTTGCAATATGCACTTCGTTAAGGAAAGTAGATAACCAAGCTACTCCATTTAAAACTCCGGCCTGGCCCTAGCCTTCTTTTAAAGCTCCGCCCTATAAAAGCGGAGCGGGGCGGCTACGATTTTCTCGTTGTTCAGTTCTTCCACTTAAACCCGTTTTTACGTGGTTTGAGTGTGGCTCCAGTGCAGCTCAGCGCAAGCAGAAACCAAGTAGGCGACACAGTTCGCTGTAGCGAAAGGAACGCGCGATCCGACTGTCAAACGTGACCGGCTTTGTTTACGTGCGGACAGCAGGCGTAGTATCAGACATCATCCCAATTTAGCGTGTCATGAGCGTGTTTCAACCTTTTACGAGTGCGTTTGAGACGTGTTGAAGGTGTGTCATCTATCCACAATTGTGTTGTTGATGTGTGTGAATACGGCTGCTGTGGGAAATCCTGTCATCTTGGCCGCTCCTGTCGTCCGGACTAGAGCGAGCAGTACTCCGTTCGGACCGAACTCAACCCTCCCTCCTTCCCTCCCCCCCCCCCCCCTCACCCCAACACCCTAGGACTGTGGCAGCATTTGACTGACGGTGGCCTGGGGGGCGACGTCATTCGTTCGTTGTTTTCTGCCAAGCTTTGCTACCGGAGCATCAAATGCAAGTGACTTCGTGGCTGCGACGCTACCCCTTCGGCGATGTCATCGCAATGGTAGCCATAGTTGGGTGGGGCCTCGGTCGCTACGCCGCGCCCACGATTGGGCTGGGTGTCTGTGAGTGACACGAGAACTCGGAAGAAACTCGGGAGAGATATTGCGCGGCCGAGTTGAACTCGTGACACTCGTTTTGGCGGCTGCTGCGGCGCAGATCATAGTTCACGGTCACCGTAGCAGGCACATATCTATCACGGCAGTGTTTTTCCTTCAGCGAGGAGGAAATTCAAGCCCTTTTTCGTCTCTCGAAACTACTGTGCATTGGCTGTGCAGCCATCTGACACCCGACCTCCTTTTCGACGACTCTGAGGCGGCTTTTGCCCTATTACCGCTGAGGAGCAAGTGTTGCGGGCGCTGCGGTTTTACGCGATGGACACCTTCCACGGAAGCGTTGGTATAGCGACTGCACCAGCGACTTCCCTCAGTCGAGACTCAGCCGGTGTGTGCGCGCTATAGGATTACTGCAGACAAGTTTTTCGCGTATTTTTGGGTGGTTAGCCGGACATATCTTCCGCAGGTTCTACCATGCGTTTATCCGTCTGCAGCCAGAGCATACGCTTCAGTTCCGACCACTCGATGGAAAGAAGGTTTCCATCGAGTGCCCGAGCTTCAGTTATCGTCTGCTAGTAAAACTTTCCAATGTGGCGTTGCATGACCGCGCGCTTAATTTATCGTCAGCGCGGAAGACGCTTTTCTTGAGGCGTTTCGTGTCACACCATTCTTGCGAAAACTTTACACGCAGGATAGCATGTAATCAATGGTGTGTATCTATTATCGGAGGTGATCTTGAAGCATTTCAACGGGTTTTGTCCAGCGTCGTTGTCGTCTGGCTGGAAGCGGATCATAAAAACCTTGCGAAGGGAAGATTGACACCGAAAGGAACAGCCTGGCGCAAGAAGGAGAGTGAACCTATAGAGTCCATAAAAAAACCAACGACTGCGCAGAGCTTGGTCGAACAAGAGCTGTTAAGAGCAAAGTGAAATAAAGGAAATAAATTTGAAAAGCTCTGGTTGTTACTATTCCTTTCGTCGTAGCACATGGCGAATTGGGTGACTTACCCGCAATTGGGAGCTTTGAGGAGCGCATGGGCTCCGTTTTGAAAATTCACAAAACTGTAAATTGGAAAATGAAAGTTGCAGAATAATGCGTTACACGTGAACGTGACAGTACATGAGAATGACAGGTGCACACCAGCCGTGTAGAACCATGATTATAGGGAGGCTGTGTTATGAGACAGACTCCTTGCTGGCGAGTTTACTACGAAATCAAAGAGAAGAAACTGAAGCAAACATGGTATAGCATCAAAGAAGCCGATCGAAGTAATGCCAAAATTTATGCCGAAAGACAAAGAAATAAAAGCGAAGAAAATACGCAAGCGCAATACATCAGTTAATATTTACCGCAAGTACACTGATCAGTTGTTAATAAGTATCGCAAGTACAATGTATCGGTTGTTATTAAGTATCGCCAAACTTTCGTCTTCAACTCAAGTAAGCAGAGTGACGTGCTCCCAGGAAATTTTGTATGTGCAAGCGGATAGACGGTTTCGATAACACCGAGCAGCGTTACTTTGAATTTGGCGCGTTTCAATCACCCACTTTCTGTTTTTTTCTGTCGGCCTTATTCACGTGATTGCTTTGTCTGCCACCGACGGCAGAAATTGGCAGAAACTGCTGCTTTGGACGGTGAATTTCAAACAAAAACCTCATAAGTACGCTTAAAATAAAAAAATAAATGACCTTTGTAGGGAAATACAGATGAATAAATAAAAATCGTGATGAAGTAATGTAGTTGGATTTTCTTGCACCTGCAGTAGCCACCAGTGCACCAGTAGAACGAGAGAGAGCAGTGAAAAACGCGCCATGCCCTAGTCGCGCCTACTTGGAACACGGTGCCCTGGATCGGTTACTTCATGGCAATAATCAGCCAATAGGATGAATTGATTTTGTAAGGCACTTGAACTCCGCCTCGAAATATTATCATTATGTTATGTGGGCGTCATCAGAGCTCGTGTTTCCCGAGTTTCGCTCATCTCGGGCCTTTTGGAATAGCACCCCAGCTGTCAACTTCTCAGATTTTTGGAGGCACACGCAAAAGCGTTTTGCAGAACGTTTTTGGGAGCCCTTTTAAAACACCTGATCGGAAAGGTCGCCTTTACAAACCTTCCTAGCAACAACTGCACTCAAATTGACGGGTACTGGATGACATGAAGACGAAACAAGCCCAGTGAATGTCTTCCCGTCCCCTTCAATTCGCGAGCAGGTGTTTGTAAGATGGACCACAAACTCGCCCAGCTTTCACCCTTTTACAGTTAACCTCGTGTTTACAAATGTAAAATTTCAATGAGGTCATGCGATATTTAGTGTAAAATAGTATTATTGTCAGCACTAATGACAAATTTATTGCTACCACACAATGCGCAGCGAATATCCGCAAAACGTTTGCGATGCAATTGTCGGTTCTGTTAAACGCGTAGACCGATATCAGGATATCCGAAGCAGCTGACTTCACGGCAGTTCTGTAGAACTGTCCCGGGTCCAAAAACTATAAATGTCAGTAAAACGGGTTCCATTTATTGGCTTTAAGCATCATCGGGTACTGAACTAGCAATGTCGTGCTCAGCAGCGTGGTGCGTCGCAGGCACGGCAGCACGGCAGCAGCTTTAGTGTGCGGTGCTATCCGACGGGGATAGTAGTATGTGACCGGCGTACAAAAGAGATCATTGAGGTGCAGAACGAGTTGAATTAAAGATAGAGCTTCGTGTATACGACAACGTACATCTCTCTCTCTCTCTCTCTCTATATATATATATATATATATATATATATATATATATAACACAGAAATAAGGATTGGCAGTCAAGAAAACCTCGGCCAGCAAAGGGGAGGTTGTGGTAGGTCATTGAAACAGCTAAAGAATTTGGAAAGAAAGCAAGAAAGCGGAGGAGAAAAAATGCCCCCCAGGTGGGATCCGAACCCACGACCTCCAGAATACCGGTCTAGTGCGATAACCACTACGCTACCGGCGGGGCAATTCCCCCCCCCCCCCCCACCCGCTTTCTGGGGTATATATGTCAATGTAATTTTTTCCTGTGCTTGGGGGTGGTAGCCAGCGCCACTCTGACTTCTGGGGGTGAAGGGGACTCTCTTTTTAATCCCCGCGCCGTGGCTCGAGTGTCTACGACATGTGGAGAGTGGTTCACCAGCGTTGAACCCTCTTAAGCTCCCTATGGCACCAAGACGGCCAGAACAGAGGCCGTCGCTATGCATGTAGCGAATGAGAATAGGAAATGAGCGGCTCGTAGAAAATAACACAGAAATAAGGGTTGGCAGTCAAGAAAACCCCGGAATGCAATCCCCGCGCCGTGACTCGAGTCACGGCGCGGGGATTAAAAAGAAGGTCCCCTTCACCCCGGGAAGTCAGAGTAGCGCTGGCTACCACCCCCAAGCACAGGAAAAAAATTACATTGACATAAATACCCGAGAAAGCGGGGGGGAAATCGCCCCGCCGGTAACGTAGTGGTTATCGCACGAGACCGGTATTCTGGAGGTCGTGGGTTCGGATCTCACCTGGCGGGCATTTTTTCTCCGCTTTCTTTCTTTCTTTCCGAATTCTTTATCTGTTTCAATGATCTACCACAACTTCCCCTTTGCTTTCCGAGGTTTTCTTGACTGCCAACCCTTATTTCTGTGTTATTTTCTACGAGCCCCTCATTTCCTATTCTGATTCGCTGCATGCATAGCGAGGGCCTCTGTTCTGGCAGTCTTGGTGCGATAGGGAGCTTAAGAAGGTTCAACGCTGGTGAACCACTCTCGACATGTCGTAGACACTCGAGTCACGGCGCGGGAATTAAAAAGAAGGTCCCATTCACCCCGAGAAGTCCGAGTGGCGCTGGCTACCACCCCCAAGCACAGGAAAAAAATTGCGTTGACATAAATACCCCAGAAAGCGGAAGGGGGGGGGGGAGGGGAAATCGCCCCGCCGGTAGCGTAGTGTGTATCGCACCACACCGGTATTCTGGAGGTCGTGAGTTCGGATCCCACCTGGCGGGCATTTTTTCTCCGCTTTCTTTCTTTCTTTCCAAATTCTTTATCTGTTTCAACGACCTACCACAACCTCCCCTTTGTTTTATGAGGTTTTCTTTACTGCCAAACCTTATTTCTGTGTTATTTTCTACGAGCCCCTCATTTTCCTATTCTGATTCGCTATCTATCTATCTATCTATCTATCTATCTATCTATCTATCTATCTATATATATATATATATATATATATATATATATATATATATATATATATATATATATATATATATATATATATATATATATATATATATATATATATATATATAGACTGAAAAGATAAAAACTCACACAGAGCGCGAAAAAAATAAGGTTAGTAGAGACAGAGACAAACGAGAAAGACTTAGAAAATAAAAATAAGTTTACTGACGTTTCAGGGAGAGGACTCCCTTTCTTACTCTGAAGAAAGGGAGTCCTCTCCCTGAAACGTCAGTAAACTTATTTTTATTTTCTAAGTCTTTCTCGTTTGTCTCTGTCTCTACTAACCTTATATATATATATATATATATATATATGTAGGGTTTGAAAATGAGGGGCTCGTTAGGAAATACAGAAAGAAATGCCAGCAGTCTACAACGCCAAAGAAGGCATAGGGGAATGTTTAGACTATTTTTTACCGTTAGTGACGTTACATTATTATTTTTATTATTATTATTATTATTATTAAAACACGAGAAAGAAAGAAAGAAAAACACGCGCCCAGAGTGAGGACCGAACCCACACCTTTCGATTATATCTCGAATGCCTTACCAATTCGGCTATCTGGGCGACTGTGTTCTCCTTCACTTTCTGGGGTATTTATATTTACTACAACTGTATCTGACGCTTGAGGGTGGTAGCCAGCGCCACTCAGACTACACGGGGACAAGGGGACCTCCTTTTCAACCCCCGGGGTGTGACGCGAACGTCTACAGCCTGTCATAAGCGGGTAACTGGCGGGAAACCCTTTTATGCTACCTTGGCATCAAGGCTGCCAGAACCGAGGCCCTCGCTAAGCTTTCGCACGATAATAGGGTTTGGAAATGAGGGGCTCGTTAGGAAATACAGAAAGAAATGCCGGTAGCATAAGAGCGTTTCCTGCCAGGTTGTTTAATTGTTTAATTGCAGGAGCAGTTGTTTAATTGCAGGAGCGAAGCCGATGGATAACGCAGGTGTGAGCGTTGCGATCACCAAGCGCGTTTCTAGCGCATGCACGTCCTGGGGTTCATCGTCTTCCCTGACAACTCTTTGGCGCATATCCCCGTGTGTGGATTGGGCATAATCCTATTTGGGCTATGCTGGTGAGGCACATACCCCGATGTCTTGATGGCATGTTGCGTCTATTGCTATGTTCATTACCCTCGTTACAATCACCTTCCCCCCCCCCTCCCCCCCCCCCCCCCGGTGCAGAAGGAGCCAACCTGGCGACTTAGGGCGATGTCGACACGAGCGGGTCGTAGTAAGGCTTGAGCCTATCAACGTGGACTGTTTCACGGCCACGGCGGCGAAGATCCGAGGACGGAGTAACGCGCTCAACAAGCTAGTTCACTGGCGAAGTGCGGCCAATGACCTTATATGAACCGTTATATTTGGCCACCAATTTTTGGGAGAGACCGCGTGTTGGGCAGAGCACCCGAAGCCACACATGCAAACCAGGATCAAACGGCTTAGGACCGGTGGAGTCGTCACGACGATGCTTCTGGCGCTGTTGGCAAGCAGTTGTAAAAGAACAGGCTTGTTGTCGACATTCTTCGGCGTGCTGCGCCAGTTGTGATAGCGGTGTGTATTCTGTGGCATCGCGGTTGTAAGGGAGTATGGTATCCAGGGCGCATGTCGGCTCACGTCCGTAAAGCAAGAAAAACGGGGAAAATCCCGTCGTCGCCTGTGTCGCTGTGTTGTAGGCGTACGTTATAAATGGGAGCACGAGGTCCCAATTGGAGTGGTCGGATGACAAATACATTGAAAGCATGTCGCCCAGGGTGTGGTTGAATCGTTCCGTGAGACCATTCGCCTGTGGGTGGTACGATGAGCTTGTCCGATGAACCACGTGACATTCGGCGAGTAGCGCTTTCACGACTTCCGATAAGAAGACCCGTCCTCGATCACTCAGGAGCTCCTGAGGCGCCCCGTGGCGAAGTATAAAATGACGTAGTAGGTAAGTGGCGACGTCACGAGCCGTGGATGCGGGCAGTGCAGCAGTTTCAGCACACTTTGTCAGGTGGTCAACGGCAACAATTATCCACCTGTTACCGGAAGCTGTAGAAGGCAGTGGCCCGTATAGATCGATCCCAACGCGGTTAAAGGGTTTTTCCGGGCAGGGTAGTGGTTGCAGTGGAGCGGGTGAGCGAGCAGGTGGCGACTTGCGGCGTTGGCATTCCGGGCACGAGCGAACGTACTTCTGTGCGAAGTTGTACATTCCACGCCAATAATAACGGAGGTGGAGTCGCTCGTATGTCTTGATGACGCCAGCATGGGCGCAGCTCGGGTCGTCATGAAATGATGCGCATATCTCTGCGCGCAAATGGCGTGGAATAACCAGAAGCCACTTGCGACCGTCCGAGAAATAATTTCGGCGGTAAAGCAGCTCGTCGCGCAGTTGAAAGTGAGAAGCTTGCCTTCGCAGGGCCCTTGATACACGGGCAGGTGACGCACCGGAGAGGAAGCTGATCATTGAAGCTATCCATGGGTACTTTCGCTGCTCAGCGCACATACTAGTAGCACTGAGAGACGACAAGCTGCAGTCGGTAGTGGCGAGGTGAGACACGTCAGCCGGCAGCGGAGAGCGCGAGAGGGCATCCGCGTCTGGGTGCTTCCGGCCTGAACGGTAGACGACGTTGATATCGCACTCTTGGGGCCGAAGAGCCCATCGACCAAGGCGATCACAAGGATCTCTGAGGGAGGCCAGCCAGCACAGTGCGTGGTTGTCGGGGACGACGTCAAATCGGCGGCCATACAAGTATGGGAGAAACTTCCCCAATGCCCATATTACGGCCGGCCAAACACTCTTTTTCAGTGACTGAGTAGTTGGACTCAGCCTTTGTCAGCGTCCGGCTCGCGTATGCAACGACGGGCTCCGCAAAGCCAGATATTCGCTGCGCGAGCACGGCACCAAGGCCAATACCACAGCATCTGTGTGGACTTCTGTTGGAACACACGGGTCAAAATGTTGAAGTATAGGCGGCGATGTGGGCAGACGACGGAGTGTCACAAACGCCTCGTCACAGGATGCTGACCAAGCCGAAATGCCGTTGTCGCTGCTGAGAAGCTTTGTTAATGGTGAAATGATGGACGCAAAGTTGCGAATAAACCGCCGAAAATACGAACACAGCCTGATAAAGCTCCTAGGTGCCTTTAGGGTGGTCGGTTTCGGGAACTCCGCGAGGGCACGAAGCTTGGTCTCGTCCGGACGAACGCCCTCCTTGCAAACGACATGACCCAGGATGGTCAGTTTGCGCGCTGCAAAGTGACACTTCTTCAGATTGAGCTGCAGTCCAGCCACGGCGAGACACGTCAAAACTTGCCCTAGGCGAACCAGGTGCGTCTCAAAATCTGGAGCGAAAACGACTACATCGTCCCAGTAGCAAAGGCACGTCTTCCATTTGAGACGGCGCAAAAGACTGTCCGCCATTCTTTCAAACGTGGCTGGGGCATTGCGAAGCCCGAACGGCATAACGTTAAATTCGTAGAGGACATCAGGGGTAACGAATGCCGTCTTTGCGCGGTCAGCCTCCGCCATTGGGACCTGCCAGTACCCGGATCGTAAGTCGGGGGATGAGAAAAAATTGGCTTCCTGCAAACAATCAAGCGCATCATCGATGCGAGGGAGCAGGTCGACGTCTTTGCGTGTAATGGTGTTCAAGCGTCGATAATGTACGCAAAACCTAATGGAACCGTCTTTCTTCCGAACAAGCATCACAGGCGAAACCCAGGTACTCTTGGAAGGGCGAATGACACCTCGCCTAAGAATATCCGTCACGTTGTCTTCAATGGCTTGGCGCAGTCGGTGACACTCGATAGGGGCGCTGTCGAAACGGGGCGTGCGAACCAGTATCAATTGAGTGCGTGACAACGGACGTGCGACCCAGCGAGCTTTGCGCGTGATCAAACGACGAACAGAACTTCCGAAGCAATGCAGCAAGTCGTGCTCGTTGGTTTGCGTCAAGGTCTTCGTCCATGCACTGGTGGAAAGCAGCAGATGGCAATTGTTCTGGTACGCCGGAACTAACGCGCAGTCCGTCAATCTGAACATCGTGCAAATGGTCAGGTACGTCGACGACTAGCCGGGCATCCAAAATCTCGATAAACCGAAGTGTTTCTCCGCTAAAAAGGGAACACGGAGTCGCCGACGGATTCGTGACTAACATAGTGCTTGGGCCATCACGAGTTGTTAAAATGGCACAGGGCAAATGCAGACATTTCCGACATAGGAAAATGGCTGAGGGCGTAAAGAGAACAGTTGCGTTTGGGACAGTGGTGCAACATAATGGAACGAGGACAGAGGAGCCTGGCGGATCGTCAGTGTCTTCAGCAATTAGTAGCTTGGTTGTAGGGGCATCACCGGAATGCTCTAAGACATCAGTGGAAAATTCAAATTCAGCCCGAGCACAGTCAATAATAGCGTCGTGGCGGGAAAGAAAGTCCCAACCCAGGATGACGTCATGGGAGCAGGATGGCAGGATGATGAACTCAGTGATGTAAGAGATGTTCTTGATGACGACCCATGCAGTGCAGGCAGCAAGTGGCTTAATGGGTTGCGAATTGGCGGTTCGTAATGAAAGTCCAGAAAGTGGCGTCATCACTTTTCGTAGAGAGCGGCAGAGACAGGCATGGATAAAAGAAACAGCGGCTCCTGTATCGGTTAGCGCAACGGTAGGGGCACCTTCTACAATCACGTCAATAACATTTTTTGGTGAAAATTGAGGGCTTGTGCAGTTCGACGGGGACGCAGCTCTTGCCTCAGGAACTGCGGCTGTTAGTTTTCCTCCCCGTCACTGGTTGGGCGGCGACGCATGGGAGAAACTGAGCGGCGGCTGGTGAACGGCGGCTGATCAGAAGACTCGGTGAGCAAATTCTGTGGAGTTTGCAGGGGAACATAAGACGGGATGTGGGGGCTAGCGCAAAAAGGTGCTTGAAAAATGTTGGAGGGAAAAATGGAGGAAGCTCACACTAATGCCTAAGACCTGCAGGTAGCGAAGCTGTAGGAAACAGTATCGATTTCCCTCTTTTTCGCCTCACGGCGTTGTTTAAGCCTCGCCGCTGTAGGAGGGACCACAGCTGGATGTTCGTCTTCATCTATCGCACATGGTTCGGCGCCGCACATGGCCTCGTGGCCTACCTTCGTGGCGCGCGCTACTCGCTGCGGCAGCCGCCTCCGCGCTTTCTTCCTCCACGTCCCACGCATGGTTCCCGCGCACGTCTCTTTTCCCTCATCGCCTCTTTGTCCCCTTCCCCCTACCTCTCCCGTTATGGGGCCGCTGCGCCGTGCCGGGCACTTGCGGAAAGGTGTGTGATTTGACCTCTAGCGCTCAAGAGGAAACCTGGTCACCGTGCGCACGCGGCGGCCGCTTTTCTGATGGAGGCGAAAAGCAAAAACGCCCGTGTGTACGAGATTTCGGCGCACGATAAAGATCCCCATGTGGTCAAAATTAATCCGAAGCCCTCCACTACGGCGCGCCTCATCGCCTGCGTTGCGTCGGCGCGTTAAACCCCACAATCAATCAATCAATGGTCACCGCGCGCAGTCTTTCCGAGGTAGCAGTGTAGGTTGCGCTGCAACAAAATGCTTAGGTCAGGCCCTGACTTCACGCGCAGCGCAGCCGGAAACGCCATTTTTGTAAGCCGAAAGGCGGACTCTTTCTCTGTCTTTCTCGGCGCACCTTCTCGGGCTCCTCCATTCCGTATCGCCTCTCCTGTCATCTACATCTACCAGCGCCGACCCAGTGGATATCAGCTGATGCTCTAAAACACGTAGAAGGCCGCTTTGCAGCCCGTGACCAAGAAACTAGACGGGCAGTAACACGGCCTTCAGTGTTCGCGCAGCAGCTTTGCAAAGCGGCTAGCGCTAACAATACCTCATTACTCGGTGCCAGGCTGGAAGTCTCGCACAAAACATGGGGAAGTCGCGCACGAAACATTTCGCTGACTAGTATTGCCGTACATTGGTGTGCATTCATACTTAGTCTGCAATCGCCACCCTTTAGAGGTTCCCAAACAATGAAAAAGCCGCAAACAGTGGGCGAACGCTGTGCGACGACCGCACTGGAAAGTGCCCAAGTTTGCCTGCGTGTTTTCTAGGCACTTTTGCTTGCCCGATTTCGATCTTTTGTTACCGAAATTTATCCGGCAGCGCAGGAACACAAACCCTGCGGTCCTAGGTTTAGCGTTTGATAATTAAGCGGGCATTCACGCACCTTTTATTCACGCTGAATCGACCTTAACCTGCATGGAATACAAATAGTGCTCGATCGAGTGACATATTATCAGAAGTATATACGCAAGCGCTTGGCCCATTGAGGATCAAGTGCATCATATTAAACGTGGTCATTTTCGTAACATGCATCCGTACAGTCTCTAAATGTGAACACAAAAATATGATGGAAAACGCGTTGAAAAAACTATATGGAAGTCCAATGACGGCGCGCCATCGGTATATTCAAAAAGCCGCAATTTCCAGTCTTTTTAGTACATTAATAAAGCCACGCAATAAGTTCACTTACACTACAAACAATGACGCTATTTGTGTGTTCTGGTTCGTATTTTTGTTTTCGAATTTCATTTGTGTATATATTCAAGCACTGTGGTTCATAATTGCATGAATTTTCTGAAATTATACAATTATTCCTTGTAATGCCGCTGGGGAGCAGGCGTTAATACGTGTGTAAATTATTTTAATCGCGTACATACAGACAGGGGCATGCATATTTTGGGAATCATCACACGCAGCTCGATTACTTCGACAAGTTACACACACAGAGGGCCATGCATGTGCTATTTACATATGTGATATTTGCTTTTGACACGATACTTAATTGCATCGTAATTAAAGCAACTATCACATATGTATTATGTACGTAGCCTATCTACTTGGAGTAATTATACATTTACTATATATTTGTAAACATTGATACTATGGCAGTCCGATGGGGTGCCGGCTCAAGATTAACATGCATTGTCTGTTATAGCCGCATCGCCCGCTGGCCTGCTATTCATCGACGTGGAGTGCTTTCCGGATCACCGGGCCATTCGTGATTTTGCTTTGGCAATCTTCGAGCGACACATGCGCTGAAGCATCCCAGACTACCCTTGTGGAGCGTGTGTGACGCCCACCACGGGTCCAAGAGCCCACATAACCGGTGAGAACAGGCCAGCCGATCGCAGTCCGAAAAGGTGTGAGCTCGAGTAACATGCTGTGCCTGTTATAGCCGCATCGCCCGCTGGCCTGCTGTTCGTTAACGTGGAGAGCTTTCCGCATCACCGGGCCGTTCGTTGTTTTGCTTTGGCAAATTCGAGCGGCACAAGCGCCGAAGTACCCCGGACTATCTTGCTCCAGCAACCCTTTGGCGGCGCGTGTGACGCCCCCCACGGGCCCAACAGCCTACATAATCTGTGGGTACAGGCCAGTCGATCACAGTCCGACGGGTTGTCAGCTCAAGAGTAACATGCTTTGTCTGTTTTAGGTAATCGAAAACCTTGATCTAATTTTCCAATTGTTTTCTACCTCATTGGACTACGATTGTGCTGGTTAAAACATGTTAAAATGTGTAGTTTGCTTGACACCTGGGAAGCGTGACACGCCTACCTTGAGTTTTTCTGAGTGAAATGGTCTGCGCAACGATGGAAAGTGGGATGGCGTAGCGAAGAAAATTGCTAATTGATTGATTGTGGGGGTTTAACGCGCCGACGCAACGCAGGCGATGAGGCGCGCCGTAGTGGAGGGCTCCGGATTAATTTTGACCACCTGGGGATCTTTATCGTGCGCCGAAATCTCGTACACACGGTCGTTTTTGCTTTTCGCCTCCATCAAAAAAGCGGCCGCCGCGGCCGGGAATCGAACCCGCGACCTCGTGCTCAGTAGCGCAACGCCTTAGCCACTGAGCCACCGCGGCGAGTAAGAAAATTGCTAAATCGAACTGGCTGTGTCCAGTCCGTGCAGGTAAAACAGTGCGCCTCATGCTTCTGTTGACACCGCTGAGCAGCGGCCCGCACGTCGAGATGTCATGGGGGCGATACGTTCGCTTGGAAACAAGTTAACAGAAGTTCTAGCAATGGTTATCTATCCCGCGTAGACGGCCTAGATAAGGCTATTCAGTTGCAATCCTCGAAAGATGACTCTGTTCTGGAAATATTAGAAAAACAAGCCAAGGTTATCGAAGGCATCCCTCTTGGCGTCCCCCTTGGCCTCCAAGAGGGCCGCACGCACCTACTGACTGCTCGGTCACAAGATAGCCGGAGTCTAAAATTCAACCCCAAATCCTGCAGCGTATCTCAACTTCGAAATAACTGGATGCACGGGACTCGCCGACACCTCCATCAACTCGCTGTGCCCAAGTTTTTGAAATTTATGAGGCACCAAAAGTTCCCGGTATTGGAGCTCCCGCAAGATGGTGGAGGGCAAAAGTACCTGCGTCGTCGGCTCTCGAAAATTCACAAGCAAGCAGCAGTTCCTTTGGTGTACGCCTTGCGGCTACCAAGCCCAATTTAAATGTTTTGCTTGGCCCGAAGAGAAGCTGCCATTTCTGGTGTCCGGCCAGATTCCGTTCACATGTCTGTGCGAAACACAACATAATTAGCCCACCGAAGACGACGTGCCGGCCGACGGCGCCATTTCGGCTGCCTCGCCTGGGCCGTACCGCGATGAGGAAACGCTCGCTGTCCAACCAGGCGACATTGAGAACTGCGTCGACGGGTAACGCGAGCTTATTTTGAACGCGCTGCACGATATTTCTTTCCTAACCTACGAGGTCAATGTACTGAGTCAGAAGAACATCCGCCTGCACAAGGAGACCGCGAAAAACTCAAATTTGCAGTCTGGGGCTATTTACTCTCCAAGACGAGGTGCATGCGCTGCGTTCGTAGCTGGGGAAGACAAGGCCACAATACCTCCCCGATGCACCCACGAAGCAAGAAAATGTCACAGCAGCTACCTCAACCAAGCCCCCTTCCCCCCGCACAACACCACAGGGACAAAAGCGCGTCTGAAAGTACCTCGTCTCCTGCTCCTATGCTTGCGATCACTACGAACTGGGCATCCATGAGTACAAAGCGCCAAGATGACACGCGCCGACGTGTTCGTGATGTAGCCATTGGAGACAACAGCTCGGACTTCCCCAATTTCACCCGGCGACCCGGCAAAACAGCCTTCTTTTTGTCGCGCTTCCACCCTGACAACTCTGCGCCCGACGTTCTGAAGCTTGTGAACTGTAGTTACTGACAATAGCGCTGAGCGCACGCAGCTAAAAACCAGACATCCAACCTATGCAGCCTTTCACATTAGCGTCAGTGGCAATTCCTTCGCCACAGTGAACGACGCTACTGTTTGGCCAAACGGGTGCTTGTTCCACCCTTTTGGGGGTTTCTTCACGTCGACCGAGTGATACGCGTAAATGACACCCATTTTGAATGAGTCGCACAATCTACAATTAAAATATTCGAGGGTTACACACAAAATCTAAGCCCTTTTGTGACAACGTCGTCCTAAATAATTACCATGCGTACTGCATCTTAAAGACGTGGTTATCTCACCACATTGTTTCTGCCGACTACTTTACGAATGAATACACAGTTTGTTGTAATGATAACCGAAGTTATGTTGCAACAGGGCACACGTATGGCAGCGGATTCCTCATTGCTTTGAAGAAATCTTTCTGTACGGTCATATGGTCTCATCTTGAGCTGTATAGTGAGTGCCTATGGGTTGAAGTGAAAGTCAAAGGAGCGAAGAAGGTTCTTGGCGTGTACTATTTACATCCCGCCCTTGAAAATTCTCTGTTTGCATCAGCTCTATCCCCGCAGGGGCACCATGCGTTTCAAGGTGACGGTAGTGTCGACACCACGGACCCCGAGCCTATGTGGGTTGAACCCACCCACGCCCTCGGCTGTGCGTGGCTTTGCCGTGTGCGGGGAAAAGCGCATCCTGGTGGTTGAGACAAAGCCAGGGTTGTTTTGGATCGTCATGGCACCCTGGCAGAGGCAACCCACCACTTCGGCCCCCGCTTCCCGTAGACGGTGCCCCCAGTTTGACCCGACCTGGGGGGACTCAGCCAGTCGCCTTTTCCTGTCCTCTTGTCATGCTTTTGCTTTCCTATTGTCTTTCCTAACCCGGTCCTGTCATCTTCTCTCTTCTTTATTTCTTCGTTTTTTCTCCAGGTGGTGGGGGTTAAGCCTGTGCGAAGGCTTCATCCTAGACCCCGAGCATGGGGTTATAGTGGCGAGGTAAAGATAACGTGTGCTTCAAAGCCACGTCCCCTTGTTGGGCTCGGTGGTGGGCGACCGGCCTTGCAACCGAAACAATTGCTTATTCTGTGGCTACCTGCTCAGTTCCCGCAAAAGACCCTGATCGACCTCTTAAAAGGAGTCGCACCGAAGCACTCCGCACCCAACCACCTCAGGCAGCTTTCAGCAAATACATAGTTGTACACTCGACTGACGAAAAACCTATCTCCCACCTGTCAGTCTTCTTCATTGCCAAGTGTATTGAAAACATTGTTAGGAAAGACTACAGTGCCAGAAAGGTGCCCTCTGGAGACCTCCTTGTTGAAGTTATGCAAAAAAACCAAAGCGAGAACCTCCTGAAACAAGAAAAAATCGCTAACTTGACTGTCACAGTTACGCCACACCGGACGCTATACACTGTCCAGGGTGTTATCTCTGACAAAGAACTCCTCCGTGAGAAAGATGATGATCTCCTTGAGGGACTGCATGACCAAGATGTGGTTGGAGTCCGTTGAATTATTATGAGAAAAGATGGAGCAGAGATGAAGACCCGACACATCATTCTAACATTTGCTAGCTCTACCCTCCCCGAGACAGTGAAGGCAGCTTTTCTTAGCTGTCGTGTACGCGCCCACATTCCAAACCCGAGGCGATGCTTTAAATGTCAACACTACGGTCATGGAACTCTAGCTTGCCGTGGCGAACTCACCTGTGCGAAAGTGGCGAAAATGATCACTCTTCTGATGACTGCAAACACACAATCATGAAATGTCCGAACTGCAGTGTCAAACACGCTGCATACTCACGATCATCCCCTCTTTCAAGTTAGGAGAAGAGATAATTCAGATCAAAGTAACCGGAAATATCAGTTTCCCTGAAGCGCGCCAAAAGCACAAGATGTTTTCGGCTGCATCCAATGCAGACGCCTCCCGCCGGGGGTTGGGGCGACGTGTGGTTAGTACTGCGACACAGTGCAGCTTAGCAGATGTGTCGCTGGCAGTAACCGCCTCTGAGCAGCCACCAGCTCCTGCCTCTTCTACAGCAGAGGCCCTGGTCGTTCCTCCTCTTGCTGGGCTACCATCCACAGCCGAGCACCCCACCGCAACTTATGCGAGCCCGTGGAGTACGTGGTGACGGGCGCTGTCGGGACTGGTCCGGCCTCTCTAGTCCAGCTCCATTGGCCCGCACGACACCTGAGGGCTTTGAGAGCATGAACACAGGGGGCCCTACACGTGCTCCTTCTCTTCCTGCACCGCAAATTCCAACCAAGGAGCCGGTGGCCACCTCTGGAACCGATCCACGAGGACCGTAAAGCCTTCTTTTGCGACCGTAAAGCCTTCTTTTTGTTCGTTACAATCTCTCTTTACCACGGGTGGTGGTCGTTCGAAGCTTGCTTACTATTTAGTCAGCTCGTCTGATCCCGTTGATTTCCGCGGCAGCCTCCTCATTGTCTGGACCAGGTCGATCAGCTGATCCGATGCCGCCATCTTCTCCGCTGGTCCAAGGCAGGTTGTTGGCGTTCGTTGCGTGGAGGTATCCTGGTCACGGCACCGCTTGTAAGCACGAGAGAGGCCGGGGAACCATTCGCAATCTTTCTTTAATGGCTAATAACTAGATCGCGCGCTTACGCTGCGAGGAGGTGGTCTGCTTCCTCTTCAGGGCAGTTGATGGTGATATTTAACAGGATTGGCCAACCACCGAATTTATCACGGGAAGGGTTTGCGTTCAATCATCGTCGTCGTTATACAGAGGTGATTACCTCAACGATCAAACGACAAACTCAACTTCTAAAGCTTCTCCTGTTCTGATCTTTGTCGTTAGACCCAGGGGCAGTTGATTTTTTCTTTACTTCTCCTACGATCATTCATCATCATCGTTCAAGAAAGTTGGCTTTCCTACAGAGCGTATTGACGTACAACAGCATCAGTGATGAAAATAAAGGCTCGGATCCAAAACTGGACCTGAAACGGCACTGTGTACGGCGACGAGCAATGGCAACTCGCGCTCGGCCCAAGTTAAGCTAGCCGCATCTATCATGCGAGAAGATACTGCGCGGCCGCCGCTATATTATTTCCCTCCGTAGCTTCGGAATGATATGCGGCCGCTGTGACTTTTTTTATCAGATACCACTACCATTTCCTTCACCATTGCAACAACGAGGGTTTGTAGCCCGTATTCGCTTTCCTTTTGACAGTATCTTGTACCTCACCCCCGCTTGCGCACTGCGCCGTTTGGCCTTCTATATATATTCTTTCTCCGTGGCCCCATCCTATGGAAGTTAATATGTTGGTCAAATGTGGTGCTGCGTCGACGAGCTTTTGTAGAGAGAATGACAACTCACTGAATACTGTGACAGGCGGGATTCGCTCACTAAATGTAACGTACTGTTATTGTACACTACAGTTTCAAAACTGCAGAATTATCAAAAGGTACATGGACCGGAGGTCGTAGAAAATTTGTTGAACGTTCCTTTTTCAGTTTCGAGGCACCTCGTGAGTGAACAACCGGTTCGCCGCGCTGGTAAACGTACATAATGCCTACTCGTCCAGATAAAATCATAGGTCATTCTCTCCAACCCTATAGGTCAGCATTAGTTATTGTTTTTATATTTTCATTTTGTTGTGGCCATTCGCC
Source organism: Haemaphysalis longicornis (assembly GCF_048455015.1). NCBI lineage: Eukaryota > Metazoa > Arthropoda > Arachnida > Ixodida > Ixodidae > Haemaphysalis > Haemaphysalis longicornis. The sequence continues at coordinate 68,343,289 of NW_027526225.1, read as the reverse complement.
TGACTAGTATGCTTCCCTCTATAACCATTTCGTATGAAATAACCAGTATTTAGTGCTTCTGAACACATATTTCAGGACAGGGTGGAGTTCTAGTTGCAGGAGGACCGCGATTCAGCTACCTGACACGGCTCTTGTGCCCTAAACAATAGTGCCCATGATGGTCGAGATAGTGTGAGGATGGGCTTATGTGGGGTATGTCTCGTCACCTTCCACCAACAGTGTTCTGTGGTTGCCGGATGTAGGCGACACGTAGCATGAAATATGATCACGAGTGGTGTGAAATAGATGACCTTTATTTAACAGCAAGCGCGATCTTTAGGCGCTCTCCAGATGGGAGGTGTCCTCAGTCTAGGATACGTTGGTACTTGCTGGCGAGACAGGCTCGCTTCACCAGCATACGCGTGACAGCTAGGGCCTAGCTGGGCACCAGCTCAACCGACTGTTGTGTAAGGCTAGGGGTGGGGGCAAAGTTGGTGTGCATGGGCACGCAACTGTTGTTTAAAGAATTTGCCAAATGTGGGCAGTGTTGACAGGTAGCTGGGTATTGTGTCGACAACAAGACTCGAGATAAATTCTATTGGGAGGCAGCAAGCATGGCACGAGCAGGCTACGCGCCACCGTGTACATGATCTTCATGGCCTGGGGACATTGTAAAATGTAGCTCTTACAAGACACATTTTTCCACCCTTTTTAAAAAATAAAAATTGCCGGAAGGGGTTGCTTGCTACCTTGCTACCCACGTTCGAGACTGCCACTGTGAGGCCTACGTGAACAAAATCTCAGTTATCGGAAGGAAGAGAAATAGGATCCGACGAGAAATAGTCGAAGCATTGGCGGTAGACGAACCTGGAGATAGCTGCGTCAGTGTGCCGTCTGTGGCCCTGTCACGTACCGAAAACAAGTTTCTGGGCAGCGATCTTCGCTAATCATATCACTGACCGACGTGAACAAACTTTATATTGTCGTGTTTTTTGTATGTATATATTTCTGTTACCTTCACTAACATTTCAGTTGATAGTCAGCAATGCGTCATGTATCTCCCTCTTCCTTTTGTGTTCGTTTTATTCAAGCTGATTCCCATCGAAGATGCAGCAACTAGCACAGACCAGAGCCATTCTGCAAGAGCGGCCCTTTCTTCAACTATTCACACTCCCTGAGTGTAGTCAGGGTTGTGGGCGTGCAGTAAGACGTAAAATAAGGAAATATAACTCCGAAGAAGTGCGTGGATTAGCTGAATGCTATGCGCAGAGCCGTAGAATAAATACCAACTGGCAACCTCGCTGTCGCAACCATGATACATTGTTTGTCTTGCTTTTGTTTTGATTGCAACTCGACTCTCTCATTTCGGGCTTTGAAATTTGTAAAAACAGGTCCACTTACAATTATCTAAATATGATGCCTGTGGTGGTCTCATTTCTAAGAACACGAGATGAGATCCCTAAGAACCCGAGATGAGAACAATCCACGAGAGTTACCGCAAAGCTTCACCCATTTTTTGTCAAACAAGCATGCCGATGCGGCATACAAACAAGAAAAAAACGTTGGCTTCACCAAAACAAAATATAGCTGGGAGCGCGCACATTAGGAACAAGCATAAATACCAAAGCAGAAGGTATGGTTCGCTGCAACGTTAACCTCTATTTTGGTTTTCAACCTTACTGCGCACTGTGCAACAATTTCAGTGTGCCAGAAAAATTTCCAAGTATTTCCACCGTAACGAACGCATTCCCATTAAAGATTACCAAGTGACCATTTTTCCCACCGGGATATTGGGAATAAAAGTACGCATGCATCTACGAGAACTTTGGCACTCGTAGAAAGTACAGTCAAGAAAACATTGGCCGCCGCAAGCCAATGAAAAATAGGGGTTTAAGCTTTTATTTCATCTGTCAAAGCGGGAGGTTTATAGTCCTTGCAAGTTTTATTAAAAGCTACATATAATGTATGTTCTTCACCACACATGTTGTTGTACACTTTTTTGCATTTATCGGGCATTGTACCATTTGCAGCCGGTGTTATGAATACTAGGCATGGCAATGCTGAAAAAAAAAAGTCATCACCAATTGCACTCAAAAGTAAGCACTGCTTCCAAACAAGAACAATTTTGTATACCATCCACGCAGCAAGCATATCCCTATATAGTACGCGAAACGGCCCGTAGGAGCAAGTGCACCCGAGCGACCAGATAATGTCCCAAATAAAAGTAACGCGGACTATAAAAATTCGTTGCTACGACTGCAAAGGTGAGGCTAGCAGCATCTGATGTAAAAAATGTTAGCGGCCAGAACTCATTCCGGGGCTGCGCAGTAAAACGCCGATAGTGGCGGCCGCGCAGATTTTTTTTTTTTTAGGCAACACATACTGGTAGCTTACTTAAAGGGCCCCTGAGATGGGGTTTTTTGGGGGTCGATGGTATCGGAGCGCAACGGCTATTTCTCGAACTAATCGTGACGTGTTTGTGCGCTCTTGATTTAATCAATTTTTTACGAGCATAAAAACATCAGAAAGCTACAAAAAACATCTTTTGTGTGTGGGTGCTTTTGCACAGTCACACATATTTGTTTTATACCGGAGTGTAAAGCACTTACACACCGGGCCAAACCGGGCTTGACGCTCCTCCGTTCTCGGCGGAAGGATACAGTGAGCGCTGGAGCAACGACGCTTGCAGCCAGCGTGATCGCTCAGCGCTCCGTGTCTGGTATCATCAGTTTTCTTTGCATTTGCTTCCTTGGACGCTGTACCCGAATAGATTCTTTGCACCATCTGTGTTTCGAGCGTAGCCTCGACGTTGTTTCAGAGGTGGTAACGAACGGCGCGCCAAGGGAGCGCCGCGCCGACGACGAAGGAGGAGTTCCGCACGCAGCGCTTGGACGACGCCGGCCACTGCTCGTGATCACGAGGCGCACGCTCAAGTGCGCTCACGCGGGCTGAATAAATCAGTTCAAGCCCAAACGCTGTCGCAGCTGATTCTCTGCGGCGGTCGCGACAAGGGCAAGAGCATGCTCATCCCGTAACGACAATTGCCAAAGAGTTTCATTTCATTGCTTCCCATCAAGTCATGATCGCAGGAAAGTGTGGTTTGCTGCACCGGCCTTCTGAATGAACCTGTTGCCTAGTGTCCTTAGCGCGCTTTACCGTTTACCGTGTTAAATGAAGCAAGAGTAGCCGTTTGCCGCTGAAAACGAAAGGATTGCACTCAGCGGTTTCTGCATTCCGGCTTACCGGCTCTGCCGGTTAGCGACATCTGGCGAATTTGTCGCAAAGCAAATGACACAAACGTTTGTTGCCCAGAACTGTTCGCTTACGCTTGAAATGGCTTGAATCTTAGACGTCTTAGATTGAACTCTCACAATACAATAACTTTTTTTAGAAGGGCCGTGTTCCTCTACTGTAGAGCTTAAAAAATCGAAAACATGACGTTGACGCCGCCATCTAGTGGGAAGAATTAGGACCAATTATTGCATTAACCAGAATTCACGCCACCGCTAAATATTTCGATATAATATGAGTAAGATATATTGTAATGATTCCGCAGTTACCTATATTACCTTTCCCAAGACGATTTTGAAAGCATAAAAGAGCTATGCTAGTTCATAAAGGCATCTGAACCACTGGAAGCGTGGGAAGCTGGAGTAGGGGCGGAAATTTTGCTCGCTCATTCTAAAAAAAATTGTCATTTATCGTGCTCCTGATCATCATTTAGCAAGAATGTAGTAAACAACATCAACTAAGATTGCTTGCATGAAGCGCAGAGCACAGCGCATCTGCTGTGCCGTAAAGTTCCGGAAGAACGCCCACCCAAATTTAAGTACAGTGATATCAAGTGAAAAATACGAGATGGGCGAAATTTCGGGTCAAGCGCGGAAAGGACGAATAAGTGACCGCATCTACACATGAAGAGATGATTCGTGTTTGTTTGGTTCACTCATCGGCGCTAAAGCCATGGATTTTACGGAGTGGGCGCGCGTCTTTCAGTAAATTGAATATTTCACCCGTAAAAGGGGGTGGGCGATGTTTCGGGGGAGGGCGTTCACTCGGAACTTTCCGGCAATCTAATCAAAACGCGAGCGTACATTTCGCCGGCGCAGGGGGCTCGCTACTACAGTCGGTAGAAATTCTAGCCTCTGTATCGCTATGTAGCGACGGTAAAAATAAGTTACCGTTCACGGAAACTCTCGCGCATGCAAGGTCAACTTCCGCAATCACCAGTATCTCCTGCTCAAAGTCCGTACAGACTGAAAACGTACCTTAAAAAAAAAAAGGACGTCGTCGTCTCATGTGCGACCCACTCACTGAAGTAACCATGGTAACGACGACGCTCTAAACCAAACCGCCGCCGTCAAAAATCGCGGACATTCCGGCGGCCAACCATGAAATGAGTGCTTCGCCTCGGACGAGTTCGGACTATGTCGTCATCGCAAGCCGCCGAGCCAACAAATAGTTCTGTCTCGTCGGGGTAATAACTTTTGTTAGCGTGAGCGAATATGCTTACTATTTTTGGACTTGTTTCTACAAAAACTATAGAGTAGATTTCTGACACAAACGAAAACACCTTGAAATCCATCTCAGGCCCCCTTTAAAGGGGCACTGACACAAAATTTTGAAGTCGAGATAACTTCGGAGATAGATTGGTGGGAACACATATACATCCTCTGCAAAATATCAGCGGCGAATACAGCCTAGAACATATTTAAAATCAATTTTAAAGTGTGCGAAACGCAACCGAGCAGCCAGCAAAGGACCACGCGCAATCGACATCCCGAGGATATGGCGTAAATAAACAACATCTAAACACGTCACGAGTTTGTGTTTGCCGCTTCCGCACTGCCGGCGTTTTTCGCCCGCTCGCCCGGCTCGCCGCTCCAATCGGAGGGCCGGATGGCGGAGCTTCTGCTCTCGAGAACGAACGACCCGATCGTTGGCGGCGGAGGCGCCGTGATTTCGTCAGCTAATCGGGCAGCTGGCCGCGACCAAAGTTCTACAGCGATTCCAGGCACTCTATTTCTATTACTGTTTATTACCATTGGATGCGAAAACGCGCCGGAGGCACGAAAAGCCCACTGAGCTAGCCGCACGGTCGCTGTGCAGGCGGCGGCCACGGCCGCGAAGTGGCCCAGGCCGGCGCAGGTAGCTCGAGTGATAGCGTGTTACCGCTGCACGAGATTGTCCCCAAGTTCCGACCATGGTGGCTTACATGAGAAAAGAGTTAATGATGCGATGGCGGGTTGCATTAAAAACAGTCATCTGCACCGCTTACGAGAGCGGCACTCCAATATCCGCCGCAGTGCTAAGCCGAACACATCTGTAGGCGGACCTGTAGGCAGTCCGGCCGGCTGCTCCCAGCGCGCGTCTTGCCACCTACCGTCTCGAGCGTCGCGCGTCGTTCTTTAGCCGCGGTAACATTTGCACTCGCAGCGCCTGCGTCACATCCACGGTCGCTTTTTAATTAAGCGCCTCACGAGATCAGTACGTGGGGGCATTCGCAGAAACTGCCGTCGATGCGGATTCGACAGTGCTACGGCGGCTCTCCTCTGTGATATCCTTCCGACGGTCACGTGGTCATCTTTGTTCACACAAAATCCATCGTTTCGCGACACTCGCTGAAACCGAAACTGCGACTGGCCGCATTGAAAATGCCTCTAATTAAACAACCGTCGCACGCTGAAGCAAATGAGGTTTCTACAGGTTATAAGTAGGTCACTAGCTACTTATCGCAATAAAAAAAACAAGATGCAAAATTTTTGTGTCAGTGCCCCTTTAACCTTGCTCATGAGCTTCGGAAGTAATTGGCCGCCATAGGAAGCGCCGGTTCCCCTCCTGCGTTGCTCTTACTTTGTGATTACAGCGCACTACATTGATGAACGGTTGCCAAGTAGAACGTATGGGAAGCTCTCTGAAGTCACGGCTTTCGTTCTCGCGCCAACATTCCGCCCAATTGCATATATAAACAAAAAGGATGAAAAGGCCCGCTTTCACATGGCATAAAATGGATATGTTGGGAGGGGAGCAGACAAGAGTGATTTAAATAAGGTCCCTGCTCTATAGTGTCATTGTTTTTTGATTGGCGATTTCGACTGTGGAGTTTACGGGATGGGCGTGTATGATTCTTCACGTCATCGCTGTTATACACGAGTATGTTGCTTCATTCATTAAAGTATAGTTCGACAGCCACTGCAGTGATGTTTGTGGCGACCCCTTTTAACAGCAATGTTGTTTAAGCTCTTGCTTGTCCGTCCATAAACAAAAAATTATCAAGAAAAAAATTGGGCCCATCTCGCCACGAGGGGGGACTCGAGTAAATGCGTCGCGTAGGGGGTGGGTGTATTACGTTAACGTTAGTGTTTGGGGGGTGGTGGTGGGGTGGTAGTGAATGTGTTAACTATTATTGCTTATTACTATTAATTATTAATATTTCTTTCATATATTATTTATTACTTTCGTGATTTTGCGACTCGAGTCCCCCCTCGTGGAGAGATGGGCCCAATTTTTCTTTTCTTTGTGACGCAAGAAGTGAAGGCAAGGAGTAGGTTCTTGGAAGTCGTTATTTATTTATTTGTTGCTGTTGTCGTTGTATTCGACGCTGAGAACGACGGCTCCCCTTTATATACCCGCCACGCGCGTTCGAGGGAGAGGAGCACGAGGAGAGACGCGCATGCGCACACTTCCGTATACATGCACTCGACCGTCGGCGCCGCTATCGCGCAGCTGTCACGTTGCTCGCACGCCCCTATCACGTGTACAGCACGCCGCTAGCACGTCTCTATCACGCAGCTGGCACGCCGCTAGCACGCCGAAATCACGTGCACACCTGTTACTCAGCACGCCGAGCGCGGGGTACAGGTGCGCATGCGCGCGCAGACACGCTCCTCACGCACCGCTGCATCTGTTGTTGAGAGCGAGGAGGGTACAGGGGAGAGACGCGCACCTGCGCCTCGCCACGACGCGCATGCGCAGTGAGCCTGTGGACGCCGCCGCCGACGGTCGAGAGACCTCGTGCGACTAACAAACGCTCCGTTTAAAAAATTCCCCCGCATTTCCCCGAGGGGGAGAATGTGAAAGTGCGAATGCACGGTTGTCGGCCCGCTTGCGGCGCTTGCGCTCGGCCCCCGCAGCCCACCGCCTCGCCGCCTTCTCTTCCATCTCTTCCATCGGGTTTGTAGTATCACGTGTACACCACGCAGTTATCAAGCCGCTATAACGCCGCTGAGTCGCCAACGCACGCCGCTGACGACGTAGTTTGAATGCGTTAAAGATATAAGGCGCGTCACTAATACTGATATCACCGTCGCGTCCGTGGCGGACTTTGCGGCCGCAGCGCGACGCTCTACCGATCAAGACACGGACGCTTTTTTTTTTCCTTTATTGCCTGACTTGGCATAACACAAAAGTTACATGCTCAACCAACAGGTTGATGTAATAACACCCTGCCACACTTTAAGCAGGCAGTCAATATTTGTGCACTTTCATCACACATAAATCGTTCATGATTCTCGCTACATCATCATCACACCCCTGTGCTGCGTGCACTTCTCTAAGCTTACACACATTTTCAATGAAATAATTTACCACAGGCATAGCGTCCACGTCATTGTTACGTACTGCCATTCTGCTCCTCCAAATGGCGTGAAGGCCGAGCAGGAAAAAAACATCGTATGGTATGACATCGTCTTTTATGTCAAGGTAACGTATTCCATCTAGTGTTAGTGGCAGATCTTTGTGGAAGGTTCGTTGGAGAACATCCCAAAAAAACACCGCGTCCCAGCAATCCACAAAGACATGCTGTACATTTTCTGGCTTTTTACAAAGCCTACATTTGTAGCCCCATGGCAAATACATTCCCTTTTCATGCATCCATGTCAAAACTGGCAGGGTCGGTGTGTGTAACTTAAAGAAAAAGGTTTTTACCCCCCCTGTTACTGGCATACGCTTAACTCTTTTAAGGACGTTGTTAGTATGAGCTCCGCGGTAAAGCCCCCTGTACATAGGTTCCGGGCATAAAAGTTCAATAACATCACAATACAGACGTTTGCGCGTTACCTGAGACAAGTAGTCTAGTGTAAATCGTGCGTTCAAAAACCGGAAAGACGACACAACTTCGCGTAAGTACCCACTAACAGCGTATCGTTGGACACCTCTTGTTGACACAATAAAATGAGGCATTGCCGAGGACAATCTAACCTGAATGAATGTTCGTATAAATGGGTCACACTGGTCGCGTAGAAACAAAAACCTTGACACTAACTGTTTTACAAACAGATTAGGCAGTCCCAGGCCCCCACCTTGTAACTTTCTAAACAAGCTGCTGCGCTTTGTTCGTTCGAAAGACGATTGCCATGCAAATACTGCAAACATCCCATGAAATCTCTGAATGTTTGCTCTCGTACAGAACAGTGCCTGCATGACGTACCATAATTTACCAAAAAGAAACATGTTGCATATGGTCGCTCTCGCAAAAATGGATGCGTGACGGCCTGCCCATGCAGTTGTCTGTGCGCGCATTTCTTCTACTTTTTCCCTCCAGTACATGGTGTTCTCGCGGTATTTGTCGAAAGGAACCCCCAAATACTTTGTGGGCGTTGATGACCACAATACGTTATCATAAACGCGGGGCGTCTCGTGCCACTCACCATGCCAGATTCCATTACATTTGTCCAGGTTCACACTGCTGCCGGTTACTTCGCAGAATTCTTTTGTCAAAGATAAGGTGTTTGTTACGCTTAACTGGTCAATACAAAATACGGCCACATCATCTGCATACGCGAGCACTTTGACCTCGGTTGCTTCTAAAACAAACCCATTGATTCTGCTACTTTGAATTATCTTTCTGCATAGTGGTTCCAAGTAAAGCGCAAACAGTAACGGTGACATTGGGCATCCTTGACGAACTGAAGCATTAATGTTTATTCTTTCAGTTAGTTCTTTCTTTATTATTACATTGGTCGAGCAGTTTTTGTATGCCATCTTTATTCCCTCAAATACCACCGACCCAACTTTAACGTGTTCTAAAACTGCAAATAAGATGTCATGAGATACCCTGTCGAAGGCCTTTTCCAAGTCAATTTGTAACATGGCCACGTTTTTGTGTTCGGCATCACAGCACTCCAGAACGCTCCGTGCGACGTGTATGTTAGTGCATATGCTTCTCCCTTTGATGCCACATGTCTGGTGTGGTCCGACCAAATTCTTCATGACAGACTGTAGCCGTTTCGCTAACACCTTCATAAATACTATACTTTGTAATCGATGTTTGTTAAAGTGATGGGTCGGTAACCTGTCACTTTGCTTAACTTCTCTGCCTCTTCACTTTTCGGTATAAGTACCGTGTATCCGTTGCTGAAAGACGGTGGCAGACATCCTTTCAGGTAACTTTCAGCGTAAACCGTGTGCAACAAAGTAGTTACTTCTGACTTAAACATTTTGAAAAAAGCGGCATTTAGTCCGTCAGGTCCAGGTGATTTTCCAGAGTTTAGTTTATCAATTGCTTCTTCAATTTCTTGTCTACTAATTGGGTATTCCAAACTCTGTGTTTCGTCATTGTCAAGAGCTGGTAGCAGTTTTAGAAACTCCGTTTCATATCCATTTCTTGTCGGCATTTTACGGCTGAAAAGCGTTGTGTAATATTCTGTGAAGGCCTTTTTTATATCGCTTTGTGCCATCTTCATCATCCCACCATACTCTATCTGCCTTATCTCGTGCTTGCGCGCGTAACTTTTTTCGTCAGCCAGTGCCCTCTTAGTTGGCTGCTCCCCAACGAGCAGCCTCTCGACACGAGCCCTGATAGCAGCTCCTTTGTATTTTTCAACTTCAAGCTTTTCGATCTTGGCTTTTATGTTCCGAATATCTTCACTAAAATACCCTGGTGTTCTTGTTTCCTCTTTAGTTAGTTCCATTAATAGGCTGCGTAAATCTTCTCCTCTTTTTTTTCCAGATAGTGAAGCTTACCGGCCCGTTCAATCGCCATCATCTTTACGTCTTGTTTGAACCGTTCCGATGCTTCGCCGGCACTCTGGCAATTCCTGTCGTAGTTTTCGTACAGCCTTTTTCTAACACTTTCCACAAAAACACTATCCTCCAAAAGTTTTGTGTTGATTTTCCACAAATCCCAGTTGAATTCAGCTTTTCTCTTGACTTTTGCCCCCAGAGATATGGAAACAAGACAGTGGTCACTGAAAGCCTGTGGCTCTACTTGGTAATTGTAAGACTCTGAAACCAGTTCTGAGGACACGTAGATACGGTCCAAACGAGCGTGGCTAAATCCTTGGAAGTGGGTGAACTTAACATCATCTTGAGCAGTCACAAAAGTGGTTACGTCATGTAAACTGTTTTCGGATAACTTGGTTTCCAAGAAATGTGCACTAGGGTCCGCAGGGGCATTCTTATTGGAACGGTCATAATTACTGAAGACACAGTTGAAATCACCCATGGCAATTAGGCTCCTATCACAGACAAAGAACTTCGTTAGTTCTTCAAAAAACTTCATACGTGGCTTAGGTTTCGTTGGCGCGTACACACAGACAGTTCTGAATCCTTTTTTCCCAAACATGTAATCCGCAACAACGTAGCGCCCAGAAACACATGAAAAAACACTTTGCACTTCAATGCCTACTGAGTTCCTCAGAAACAGACAACATCCTGCTGAATTTCCCACTGCGTGACTCACGCACACGAAGTAACGATCACGGAAGGTTTCAACCATGCTGTCAGTCCCACTCTCGCTGTCAATTTTAGTCTCCTGGACTGCAAGTAAATCAAGGTCGCTTTCTAGCAAAAGCCTTCTGACTTGGTACTGCCGACGTCTTGACGCCATACCTCTAATATTTAGAGTGGCCGCGCGTAGTCGTGTAGAAAGCAAAGCCATTGTCTGCATTTAGTAGGATGACAGCATGGTTCATACCGATATCAAAACAATATCCCAAATCATTCCGTATGCAGCACTTACTTCGGTGGTTTGCTGCCGCGTACTGGCGACGACGAAGAGGAGCGCCGTTCTTGAGTCAGGACACGCCCCCCACGTCCCACCACCAACCACTTCTTTTCTGTCTCCCGAAGTTTTCGCTCAATGTCCGCCTCCGACATCGCCGGTCCGTCCTTGCGGCGTCGCTTTGGCGGCGCCTCTGTTAATTCCTTGGGTTGGGCACTGTCTGCCGGAGTGCCGTTCTCAGCGCTCTTTTCTTCGTCGTGTTTAAAAGGTTGCGGGTCCTCGCCTTGGTGCGTCACTGTCGACTCCACGGCGGCCTTCGCTTTCGGTAGTTTTTCCTTATTTGATTCCACGCTGGGGTCACCGTGGTTTCCACCTTGAACCCGAGTCGCCTCGTAGTCGCTCGTTGGTGCTGTCTTCGTCGCCTCCTCTGCGTCCATGTATTCTTCTGTACTTTCTTCAGCATTAGCGGCCTTCACCGCCACGCTGGCGTAGCTCCTCACGCAGTCCTGGCGCAAGTGCCCGAAAGCATGGCACTGCAGGCATCGCGGCGTCCGGCAATCCCGCCGAATGTGGCCGCTCCGCCGGCACCTGAGACACACTGGTGCCCGTCCAGGCACAACCACCAGCACGGGCTCTCCCTCCACTTTGAACAGATGAGGAAGTGCTTCCGGCGTGATGTTTTCACTCAGCGTCACCCGGACGACCCGAGTCGTAGAAAGCGCCTTGCCGAAACCTGTTGACGAACTCCAGCCTTCCTGCCGTACTTCCTGAATGTCGCCGAATTCACTGAACGCCCGACGAAGGGCCTCGTTTGGCATGAAGAACGGTACCCAATGGACTTTGAAAGTAACTTCTTGCTTCGTCGGGTTTACGACGGCGCAGGAACGCCCCTTCACTTGTAGGCTTCCTTTGGCGAGCAGTCGTTCCTTGTCTTCCTCCGTCCGTACACTGACAAGCCAAACGTGGCCCATCTGATAAGAGCCGATACCGGTGACATCCTTCAACAGCCCCAAAGTTTCAAGCGGGCTCCGAAAATCTTCGACGCGGTACGGCCGGGCGGCTAGGTCGCAGTGCAGAACCACGCAAAGTTTCATTCCTTCGCCGGAAGGAAAAGCCGGCAACAAAAAACGATACCCGGGAGGAAGTGCCGATAACGACTCAACCCGGCCAGCATCGGCCGTTACGCCACCTAGCTGAGAGCTAGCCATCCTGCGACCGCTCCGCTCGGAAGCCGGAAGCCGAATACCGACCAAGCCACGGACGCGACAAAGCCACGGACGCGACGGACGCAAGCCAACGGACGCGACAAAGCCACGGACGCAAGCCACGGACGCGACGGTGATATCAGTGTTACTGACGCGCCTTATATCTTTAACGCATTCAAACTACGTCGTCAGCGGCGTGCGTTGGCGACTCAGCGGCGTTATAGCGGCTTGATAACTGCGTGGTGTACACGTGATACTACAAACGCGATGGAAGAGATGGAAGAGAAGGCGGCGAGGCGGTGGGCTGCGGGGGCCGAGCGCAAGCGCCGCAAGCGGGCCGACAACCGTGCATTCGCACTTTCACATTCTCCCCCTCGGGGAAATGCGGGGGAATTTTTTAAATATAGAGGAGCACTGCGGACGCCGCCGCCGCCGCCGCCGGCGGTGGATGGTTTGGGGTCGCTTATAAAGTGCATTCGCACTTAAAAAAAAACGGGCACACCTTAGCACGCGTCTCGTGAGCAGCGCCCAGCGTCGTCCTAACTAGCGCGTAGGCTTGCGCCCCTCGAAAGAAGAAGAAGAAGAAGGAGAATAAGAAGAAGAAGAAGAAGAAATTTGTCAAGCGCATGCGTTTGCATACGAACTGTCTACTAGTTCCATCTCGGCTGTCGCCAATGAAATCGATGGCGAACTGATACAGTTTTTCTTTTTGAATGGCATACGCTTCCCGTGTCTCGCGGGTGATCGTGTCTGTAGATTTAAAGAGAACCGTGGTGTGTTCGAATTGCGCAGAGCACTCATGTCTCACGCAGTGGGCAGTCAAGTGCCCTGGTGCTGAGACTTGTTTGCACATATTTTTATGTTCTCTGAGTCGTTCTTTAACACAGCGCCCAGTTTGGCCTATGAAAGACTTCCCGCACTACATAGGTACCCTACAGACAATCCCGGAGCAGCATCCGACAAACTTGCTCGTGTGCTTAACGCCGCATCCTGTTTGTTTAGCATCCCTGGTTTTCTTGATAAACAAGTAGGATGTGGCGTTAACACACGAGCAAGCAATGGAGTAACATCATCTGAGAATTCGCTTGGAGACTTTCGCCATAAACAGGCCAAGGTGAAATTTAAATTTCCGTACAGGCATAGCAGGGTTTCCAACCACAATAAAACTAGAAAGCGTGGTAATCAACCGCACTTACAGAAGCGTCGCAAAAATTAAAAATGACATAATTAAAAGTTGCTAAAATGTTCGTGCAGGGCTTTTGCCAAATTTCCATTGAAAATGCTTTCTGGCAATTCGTTCCAGTCGTCTACCGTGTGCGGAAAGTATGAAAACTTAAAAGTATTTCCTTGGGCAAACTGTGGGTATAAACTATGGCTATGTGTCTGTCGTGTTTTCCTCGTGGCTAACAGACTAAAAGAATGGTGTTGGTGATAATACAGTCTTACACTTAATTAGATATTCTAGAAAGTCTAAGCGGGCAATTTGGCGTCTCATCTGTAGCGGTTGAATTGAATTTTGTTCAGTGCCATGATACATGGCTGAGAATAAGTTATCTTATATTTATTATAAATAAAACGAACAGCCCTCCCCTACACCTTCTCCAATTGGTTAATATTTTTGTTTGTGTACGGGTCCCGAACAACCGCTGCATACTTCAGTTTAGGCCTAATTATGGAATTGTATGCTGAAATCTTAACCTTACTAGGTGCACCTCGAAGCTTATGACGTAAAATACAGTGTTTTTATAGTGCTGAAGAAGTTACATGCCGAACGTGGTCATTCCAATCTAATTTAGAGTTCCATACAATACCCAAGTATTAAACTTACTAACCTCCTTGCTTAGGGCGTTTTCACTATTATACCTAAAAATTAGGGGGTTTCATTTTTTTTAAACGTAAAAAAATTATTTTTGTAGTGCTAACTTTCATGCCCTAATTGTCGCACCAAGAGGAAATGTCACAAAAAGCCTTATCTAGCCGATGTTGGTCGGAAGCAGACACACTTCCGTATAAATCATGATATCATCCGTGAACATTCCAATATTCACAGTATCACCAACCGCGGAGAATAAATCATTAACATGCAACAAAACAAGCAGGGGTCCCAGCACACTTCCCTAGGGGACACCTGATGTGACGCTTATAGAAGAGGAACAAGTGCCATCGATATCTGCAAGTTGCGTACGATCTTTTAAACAAGAATTAACCTTATTTACGAGTGTTATTGAAATTCCTGGTGCTTTCAGTTTGAAGAGAAGGCTGCCGTGAGCCACCCTGTGGGATGCTTTGCTTAAATTAAAAAACTCCCACCTCCCCTCGCGGGAACCCCTGTGTAGATGCGACGCATAGGCGGAGCGGCGAAGGGACCGCGTTTTATAGCGCGCATAACGTTGAGGGGACTGCGTAAGCCGGTCCCAGTCGATGACGGCGTTGACGTACTTGTAAAGCGGCGTGGACTCTAGGTGTTTGAGCCCAGCGTGGACATTGCTTCGCCGGAGAACGTACACCGGTTATATGCGCAGCGCGCCCGAAGGAGAGGAAACTGCGGAAGAGAGAGTACTGCCACGGCCGCTCGATGGAAACTAGGTCCCATCGAGCGGCCGTGGTACTGCACATGCGCCGGCCCCAGCGCGTCTGCCGCGGCTATGACGCAACGTGCCGCGGCTATGACGCAACACAATCCAATACAATCCACTTTAATCCAATCCAATCCAAGCCAAGCCAATCCAATCCAATGCCCCTCGCGAGAGAGTGTTCGCTATCGGAGAGGAGAGGGGGGTGAGCGGCGGAGAGCGCAGCTGGCGCGGCGAGGAGAATGGGGGAGGGGTGGACAACGCCGACGACAACGACGACGACGCCGGAGGGACAAGGCGAGTGAATCAGATGCTCTGCATCTAAAACAAAATATTTATTTGCCTGGACTGATCTAAGACTGAACAAAAATTGTGAACGGTGGTAACCAACTGCGTAACTGTAGAAAATCCCTTTCTAAACCATGCCGGAAGGGACTGAATGTTTTATTTTTCCTAGTACATTAAGGATATGGTTAGCTACAATATGTTCCATGATCCTGCAACAACAGCATGTCAAGGAAATTGGTCGGTAGTTGTCAACATGCAAGCAGTTACCATTTTTAAAAACAGGAA
This sequence comes from Haemaphysalis longicornis, assembly GCF_048455015.1. Classification (NCBI taxonomy): domain Eukaryota; kingdom Metazoa; phylum Arthropoda; class Arachnida; order Ixodida; family Ixodidae; genus Haemaphysalis; species Haemaphysalis longicornis. The sequence continues at coordinate 68,328,017 of NW_027526225.1, read as the reverse complement.
CAACTCTAGCCATAATATTTAACATCCATAATATCTAAAGCCTCATGAGCATGCAAGCATGGTCATTCCGTGGATGAGCACTTTCATGCTGTGGTCGGGACTGTGAACTCCACGAACTCTTTGGGGGGGGGGGGGGGGCGGAACTCTGCGGCTCCGGTGGAATTGTTTATGACTTGAGTTTGTGGTAAGGAGATATGGAAAGGGGTCAAGTATTTTGAAACTTTTTCTTGCGAACAGTTGGAGTGCTATTTGTGCGGCAGTAAGATCGGACTGCACGGAGAAACTGATCTTGTGACTGGTGTGGGCGGCTGGGTGTGCAGAATTTTGTGCTTCCTTTGCAAACCTTTTGTGGGGAAGAGAGTTCGTACGTGGGGGGGAGGACTGATTGTAACTGCGATCTGTTGTTAGAGGGGACGTTGCTTAGACATCGTGTTCTCTAGAATTGGTGTGTTTCATGGACAGTGAGAGGAAATATCTGAGAGGGGGCAGGGATTTTTTCGGTGGAGGAGAGATGGGTGGGGCGGTGGTGTTTCGGGGTGCTTTTTATGGATGTGGTATGAGGCACCAGACTTGCTTTCGCTGTTGAGTGGGGTGTGTTCCGGTTTTGGGTAGTGCTCTTCTCCATCGAACGAAGCAGGACCCTCCTTTTTTGGTTGCATATTGACTTTTCTTCTAAAAGGCTTTGGAGCTCCGGCTTCCTGTTTATTTATTTTTCGTTGGTATTACCCGGCTATAGCTTAGCTGGTGAAGGTTTGTTCCCGTTTTTTATTTTTTTTTGTTTTTTTTTTATTTTTAGGGAACATTTATTTCTTAATATTAGTGCTACTTGTTGGTGCTGCATAAAGCCTTTTCATCTGCTCAGCGAAGTAGCGACAACGATTGATTTGCCGACGGACGCTGGTATTGGCTCCGGTGAGGGGGTTTCGTTTCCGCCCTGCGTTTCCTGTTCCTGTCCGCCATGAACGATCAAGCTGGGCTCCGAAGGGGAAGCGGATATCGTTTTTTGTGTGCGCCAGTCGTAGTCGCCGGCGGTTTGTCGGCACTGTTCAGGTGGATATGTCATTTCGATTACGGTCCTTTTCATCACAGTGCATGAAACTTACGAGATGACTGGCCGTTGTGTATTTCATTGCGCGGCACAGTCGAGTAAAGGCGAGGCTTTGTTTGCTGCGCCTCTCGGCAAGCTGCGGCCCGAACACAGAGAAGCTTGGAGGGGTAATATAAGAATAAAAGACTTGAATCTAACTAAATGGGACAAACTATGCCAACTGAATTCATATCTTACTCCAAGAGCCAACTGCTGCTGCACGGCCGCAACAAAGCTCGTGCGCGTGTTTGCATGCGAAAGCCGTGTTTACTGCGACCGCCTTGTTATTGTGCGCAAAACCTGGTATTTTGAGTGCGTCAGGCAAGCTTGCGTTAGTGCGGATTATCCTACGCACTGAGATCTCTACAGGTGAACTTTTGCAACTTTTCTGCTGAGGAAAGTTCAACGAGCAACGGCGAAAACTTATACAATGATCGCCGAACATCTTTTTCTTGCTTAAATTTCTGCTGCTATAACATGGAATGTTCGCGGGCCTGTTCAGACATATCTGAGGAATATGTCTGTGTGCTGCTTTGCGGCCTTGTTTTTTTTGTCGCCGTCAATCGCTCAGAACCGTCAGGTGAAAGGCATAAACGACAATATGCCTTGGACTCGGCACAGTTTGTTGGATGTCACTTCACTTTATATCCATAAAAAACTTCGAAATCAAAATGGGAGGTCTTCCATAGGTTTTCAATCTTGTAGGCAACATTAATTATTTGTAAACAAAGTACATGACTTCTGAAAAACAACATATTCTAGTGCATCTTTGTGCGCACAGAGATTGACAGCTACGGTACCATGCCTGGCATGTCGTGCCCGACGTTCGCTTCTGAAGATCTTTAGTGTTAGGCAATTTTCAATGGTAATTTGTGTTGAAGATAGAACCCGTTGGTTGTGTTAGGCTCCATTATTTGCACATTACTTGATAATTAGCTAAATGTGCCACATTGACCAAACTTACTCGCTAATGAAAAGTTAAATTACAAGCCGTCTGCATAAAAATATATTTTCCCGGCAAGACGGTTTCACTATCATTTAAAAAAAAAACACAATGTCAGACGATTGCAAATGTCAGCACGTGCGGTGCATCAGTAAATCACGCAGAAAAATATGATGTACGCGGAACACTGGCAATGTTAGAAATAAACATGAGCAATAACACAAGCGCGCATTTTAGGCAACAGCTATATAATACTATACAGAAAAGTAGGTAAAATGTGTGTTCGAATTATATTTAGCTGTATTCTTTATCAGATGGCAGGTAAATAATCTGACAGAAGAATAATATATATGAACAGACAGCATTGCTTTTTTTTTAGGCTAGATTTCATGTAGTCATCCCGAACATAACATCGTTGTGGGCGCATACACGCAAGATGAGCAAGACTTGAATTGGCAATAGTTTTGGGAGTAGACCTTCATAAAATAAATCCCGAACTGTGCGGGCCTTTATGTTGCGAAACTTGTATTTGTCGGGAGAAGCTTACTACACTTTCCCATTTTTACAAATGAGAAACTCGTGCCCGTATATATTTGCAGCACTGTTATTTTTCACATCGATGCACTACACATTCTAATAGATGAACTGTTCCTAACTTTTAAATGGTGCACTGGACGGCAGCAATAACTACAACCATAAAGAGTCCCTAACCTGCAATTTTTTTCGAAAGGCTCACTCAAAAGAAACGGGGTCCGCGATGTGTAAAACGAAATTCGATGATCGCGCTTTACCCACGGGTAATAAATAGGCATCACTCAGTTTCTGTCTAAACAGGAGACTTAGAACACATTCGGGGCATCAAAACCGCCGTGATTTGAATGTAATGCCCTCAAGCTCGAATCTGAGTCACCACCCAAGTGCTGTCGCCCCGTGACGGTACGCGAACGTTCAAGGTGAAAGCACTAACAATGGTGAGTCAGCATGCGTATATTTAACGCTTGATTCCTTTCTTGATGTTGTGGCTCAACTTATTAGAGTTTGCGTTGTCTTCTACAATGCATAACTGATTAAAAAACCTCGTGCTATTGCAATGACTCATCGCGCAGCGCGGCCTACGTGCGGAACGTACGCGCAGCTGCGGCGGGTTAGGAAGATCATGGCGAACAGCGCTAGCAGACGACGCGGGGGGGAGCAGGAAAGCGGTGGAGACGAGGAACTTGTCGCCCCTTGGTTAAAAGCCGATGAAAGGACTTCCTTGCTGTATTTTTAAAGATATCCATTGGCCCAGTAACAGGAGTTCATGAATCTGCTGTTTTGAAGTATAATGTACTCCCCCTCATTCTTGGAGAGTCCTGTTCGTTGCCACACAAGCAAGCTTCATCTTCGAGCCACCGAAACCAACGCAGTTGCGGCGTACAGCCATGAATGTCACTAATAGGGCAAACGAAAAGCTTGTCCCAAGATTGGCAAATGCTGTAATTCCAGCTAGGTCAGTCTTTTTTCCTCAAGCCAGCCCCCGTGCCAACGGCGGCCTGCAACATAACCTGTTGCCTTTGCCAGAGCAGCCACCATCGCAAGCGTTAGCAGCCCAAACGTTTCCCTCAAGTACTGCCCCTTTCGCATCAGCCTCCGTCTCATCCGACGCGGTGTTCATGCGCATCATCCTGATATTCCATTGTAACGCATTGGCAGCCAGCCCACTCTGAGCCAGCACGCAGTTATAAAAGGGATATTGTCCGAACAGAAAGCTGCTTTTGCGCGCCATAACGACGATCTTGACGATGTCACTGATACGAAGCAGCGCGCTACCGCGTTGCTGTATATTCCGAGCCCATTCCGGTACTACGCACACGGCAAGCAGTTCCTGGAAACTCAGTGCTCAAGCGAAGCATGGCTTTTAAGGAAGAATGTACGGAGCTACAAACGATCAAAACCATTATCCGTGCGTTGCTGCTAGCTGCCACGCCACTGCTAACTCTACCTCAGCTTCTGTGCCAATTCAAAAAGGGCGAAAACCAGGAGCTTTAATTCAAACAGCAGAACTTCGGCAACCGCCTGCTCTTTCGTTTCAGCCTTCGAGATACGTACGCTTGACCCGGGTGTGTGATGAAACTGCGTTTTATGCCACACAAACTCTTTTCAAACGCCAGAAAAAGTGGAAGCCGTTTGTAAGCCACCCTCCAACTACATGGAAATTCGCCAAAGGCACAAAAAAGTCCAACATTACCAGAACCAGCCACCGTCTCCCCAACAGACACCGGCTCCATCGCAGCTACCACCCAATTCGTAGCCATCTTCGGAACCATGACAGACCAACAAGAACTCGTGGCAGTGTATGGCTGACCACCTTGGTGAGTGACATCGATGTGCTTCAGCTGGAGGAAGCCCATGCCCGACAGTTTGGAAGCAGCATCGACAATACAGCGTTTCGCCACAAGACGAGAAACGACTTTCTGCTTAGCATGCGCGTTAGTATTGTGGGTCACATGAAGCTAGACTGTGGTCATGAGACTGCTTGCCAATTTGAGAGATTGTCACCAACATTCTGTGCAATGACAACTGGCGCGGCTTTCACGACCTTCAAGCCCAGGGCAAAGGCCCTTACCACACTTCAGTATTCATATAACTGCCAGAGGAAGGAAGCAGCACAGTGTCGACTCACCTCTGCAGCGCAGCCACAACCTCAACGGCCAAATGCACTTATTGGCTGCCTAGCCACCTATATCCCTTTGTGCTTGGGTTAAGCGTGCGGCAGTGTTTCCCAGCATGTGTAAGAGTGGGGACCGTTGTGGACAACATGTGGACATCTTTGACCACCAGACCTGTACAATCAGACTGGGGTGGGTTATGAGCGCCCACATGTGCCGTAATCGTTGGCTTATCGCTAGCGTCACCTCCAGTGTCATTACTGCGACGCAGCTCTAGGCTATAATGGGACGCGCTCCCTTGTTTGTGTCTCTTTTGTGCCCACCTCCGGGGTGGTCAGTCGTGCTGTATAATGGTCAAATAAGCGCTTTCCTTTCAATAAGACCGATTCGCCTCGCCACGCCACCTGCACGCCCAAGCCTTAACGCCCAGCCCTCATATCACCGAAAGGGTCGAGGGCTGAGAAGGCATCGACATATGACGTATTTTTTCAAAATGAGCCCGATTGAGAAACCGAAACAAAGTCTCATGAAACTACCTTACAAGACAAACTCGGCAGCTTTCCCATAAAAAAAGATGTGGCAAGAAAATAGTTGAGATAAAACCCTGAAATTGTGTACTCATATCGTAGCTCGGATCGAAAATGAGCCAGATGCTTTTGTTTCACGGACCAAAATAAGCCAAATCCATTTGGCCAATGTGGGGTTTCCGTTTGGGTTCACTGTTCAGACTATGCCATAGGCATTTTCGGGTTTTTTATTGCTTTTCAATGTAGACTTATTACGAATTCAGACGAAAATTAGGATTATTTCGGCGGAATATCTGCCCCCAGATGTCGACGACGAAAGGAACAGACGAAATGAACAAATGGAACGGAGAAATTTCAAATAACGATTTCATGTTGTCTCACCTGTCTCTGCGAAATAACTATGGTTGTAATGATATTTTACTGCCATATTTACCAGTTTAGTACTCCATTAAATAGCCACTGTTTACAAGCGCTGGCAAATTTCGCTCCTCCTCTAAGAGTACGAACCAATTCATTAAGGTTAGGAAGAAGACATGAAAAACCTTCTTGTGAAGCGCTTTGGAAATTCACGGCAAAGCAATGACGAGCTTGCGTACTTCGTGAGTGCATTCAGGCATGGCCAAGAAAATTGTCCTAGGGAAGAATTCGAAACAAGCTCCTAATAATGCCAAGAGGACTCACCTGCTCTATATGTATAGTTAAACTGCTCTCGAAGCCTTATTGCATATTTTAATGTCTTTTCCACGAAGACGAAATTTCACCATGCTTGACTGATTTTAAATAATGTTTTCATAAGAATGCCGCATTAACGTGAGTGTTTCAATTCAATATGAGCCAAATTCAAACTGATCACCCAATATTGCTCAAATTTCTGACATAATTTTTTTATTACTTGTGGCCATAAACTCCGCCTAGCTGACACGTAAATTTTATTATGGGATAGCTTTGAAAGCGCTGCATTTGGGCCTGGTAACAAAACTTCTGCAGGTTTCTGAAATTCGGGTTAGGTGGGTCTGGCAAATTTCGAAAAAAATGCCTCAAATGAACATAAAGTTCAAAGCATCGAAGGCAAACCAGCCTGAATCCGAAAGAAAGGCGGAAGGTGAAACGATTGGCTACGTGAAATTTCCTTTGCTGCAAGTGTCAGCGAAAGGTGACCCTAGTTTGCCGCTCCGGAAGAGTAACACCCGCTCCCTTCCCACGTTCCTGCACTATGGCTTTGCCTCTACCCCTCGCTACTTCCACTATGAATTTAATACAGGATTGCCCAATTCAATTTTCAGTGTTCGCACTGCTCGCGCACATTCTGTTGGTGTGCGTGATTTTATCTCGCTTGTTTTCCACACCATTTTTGAATTGTTATTTAGAGATGGTAGAATTTTTTTCCAAATGCCTAACGCGAAAGTTTTGATTTGTCTGTCTATGTATGTATGTATGTATGTATGTATGTATGTATGTATGTATGTATGTATGTATGTATGCATGCATATGTATGTATGTATGTATGTATGTATGTATGCATATGTATGTATGTATGTATGTATAGAAGTCAGTCGCTTCAACCGACCGGCCAAAAGCTTAAACGCTTCGTCCAGACAGGGTATATATGGGCAAGATTATTACAAACTACTAAAACTACTGAAATGGGTCACAGATATTCACTTTACGTAGTGCCAAGGAAATTACCCAATGCTTATGGCAAGATTTTAGCACATAACCAACAGAAGCACAAAACCAACAGAACAACTGGTAGGAAAGGCACGCTAGGTAAAGATACTAAAGCACAGGTCAGGAAATAGAAGTATCTGCTATATTGATAAACGGATGTCAGGCCCATCTGAAAATGCACAAGGAGCTTTTTAGGAATGAAAAAGAAATGAACGCCTCTATCATAAGGCACCGAGCCCCATCGGAATACAACAATTGTGGAGCGATTAGAGGAATTATAAATAGGGTAATGTACCGGTTCTCACTTTTCCACGCCCAGTAATGTGTATCAAATGAAAGATTCAATTAGGGCTAGAACTTAGCCAAAGGGCTATAGGTCGATGGCCATTGAGACCCCAAAGTAAAACATATAACGACGCAGTGGAGGAAGGCATGGGATGGGGCTTGTTTTAAGTAAACGAAGAAGAACGGAGAGCAATGTATGTTTTATAGCGGCTTGCGGGCATTGATGTCCAGAGATTGCTGACCAAAGCGTTGTGGTATCTTTACATAACACGCGGGGAGGCACAGTGCAGAAGCAGAACCAGAACCCTCAAAACAAAGTATATGATACCTGGACGCGCTGAGGAAATAATCATGAGAATAAACAAATGAAAAAAATGAAGGCAACAAGCTGGAGGAAAGGTTGCAGGGAAACAATCCTTAGATACTTACAGAAACGGGAAGTGGGAGATCACGATGGCAAAAGTGTTTCGATAATAGTAAAGGGTGTGTATTGCTTTTTAAGGGCCGGTCGGGTTGGTTGTCAAGAAAAAAGCATATTTGGCGAGCAGGAACACGAGGAATTGTGTGCTGTTTGGGGAAGGGAACCGGACACCATGCGTCATATTGAAACAACGGGAAAAGTATCGAACTGCACCTCAGTGTCCTCGGCTTTATAATTAAAAGCCCTCGGCCAAAAGGTTAATGCAAACTGTTAATCCGAAAGCAGCAGAGATTGTTAAAAGCAGGTTACAATGTTGTTGGAAAAAAAAATGCCGAGAAATCGCCAGGATGGCGTCTCAACAAACACAGACTAGCAATTACGTACCACAGAGGGTACAATTTTTTGTTCCAATGTTACGGTAAAGAACGTGTACAGTGGTGTTACAGGGTCGCTGTGAAATATCACAGCAGACGCCGTTAATCATTAGCTCGGAAAAGTTAAAATTGCATTGCAAAAAATCGCCATTGCATTATTCATTGCCCGAGCAAAAGGGCACATTTTGCCTAAATTGTTCCGCAGGCCTCACTTGTGCGGAATAATGTGGATTTCTATAAGGTATTCAATAGTTCATTTGCAAGGATGCAAACAATAACGCTATGAATTTTCTCGCTGGCAGCACCCAGTAATTCAGTGACGGACAGGCAAGCCAGAATTTTAGCGTTTAGGTTGCACAACGGTCATCCTTAATACAAAGTAAAGAATTCCTACCCGAACAACAACGCGGGCACGTGAATGTCCAAATAGACAGAGCGGACAGAGAAGGATTTAAAAAAATAAATTGCCCGTGTCTGCTTTCTTCTCTGCGAATCCTGTGGAATGGCGATAATCTATTGCCGCCCCTGCAACGTAACACATTGCCCTCCTCTCTTCACCACCGCCCCTCAGGCATGTCCCTCCTCTCTCACTCCTCCCACGGGAAATGTGATAGTAATTTTTTTCAATTCTATGCAATTTTCCCGAGCTATCACTGATCACGTGCCATCTGGTGGAAGCGCGCGCACTGCTTTTCTCTTTTCAGAGTGATGTATTGTTTTTGCAATGTTAAAGTGTGTCCAACGTACAAGAACTCAAAGCTTTCTATGCCTAACAAGCGCCGTATGTTGTAACGCCAAAACTCACTACAGAAAGGCCAACGTAACACAATGAGTTAAAACAAAGAGGTCATGACGACGACGACGACGACGATGATGATGGTAATGATTGGGACAAAGCGCGAAGCGGCACACGCAAAATCCGTCCAATGACGACGATCGTTGACGCCCAAACCATTCTTTCTTGCTGAGAGAAGGGTGTGCAGGGGGAAGCCTGAGCCGGGCTAGCCTGCAGTATTGCGTAACCTCCTGGAATGATGTCAAGGGGATGGCCGTCTTTAGCCAACTCACTCGCGGCGCTCAGCTGCTTAGGCCTCGAGCAGTCTCGTGGGCAAAGACATTGCCACGGAGAGAAGTGTGAGCTGGTGTCCAGACAACCGATAACCTTTTTATTGGAGGGTTCCTGCTCAAGATCTTCATTGCGGTGTGTGTGATGAGGCCTTGGAGGTATACCTCCTACACGCTGACTGAGAATCCGTGATGAATACTTCCGCAGGTGTTTGCGTTATGGCCAGTGCTATAGCCACCTCTTCGGCCTACAGCGTCGTTGCTTTCTGAGAGTGAGGTTCGTGACGTGGCCGTCTATTTTTGTTACGGTCGCCACCGTGACTCCGCGTCTTGCATAATCTGCGGCGTCGATGTAATAAACTTTTTAGTTGGAGGCATATTTTTTCTCGAGGGCTCTAACTCGCGCCTCTCTCCGTTACTCGTGGAACTGCGGGTGCAGGTTTCTTGGCAAGGGGGCCATTGTGATGTCTCGGCGTGGTTCGCCAGAGATATTTTCCGTGAATTCTAGAGGGCGATCATGGATGTTCATGCCCAGTCTCAGTAGAAGGGCCCTGCCGACATCTGTCCTTGCTAACCGGTAGCGCTGACTGAGAAGGTAGCCCTAAATCAGCTCGTCCACAGTTTTGTGAAGCCCAAGCTTGAGGAGACAGTCTTTCGAGCTGTAGGATTTCAAACCCAGCGCCTGTTTGTACACCTTTTACAAGAGCGTATCCAATCATGTTCTTCGCAGTCTTCGTTATTAAAGCATGGGGAGTCACATAGGTGAACCTTGAGACGACAGATGGCTGGACAAGTCGAAGTGAGTCAGCCTCCTTCATGCATCTTCGTTTGAACGTGATCCTACGAAGCATGTGAGCAATCTGTCTGCTCGTGCGTTCCACTTTCCTTACCATCGTGGTGTTTGCACAATATGCTTGGAAAATCATGCCTAGAATTTCGATTTGCGGAGACAGGGTGATGGTGGCACCATCCAGCTTGATTTGCATGGAAGGTGCATCGGCTCGCCTACCGCCTTTACTGCGCACTAGGAGCAATTTCGATTTTTCTGGGGCGCACGAGAGTCCACAATTCTCGGCATACTTGTTCACCGTTTCAGCCGCCATTTGGATGCGGTCCTGCATCTCCCCGACCGAGCCCACACCCGTCCACAACGTATATCGTCGGAGTAAAGACCATGGTGTAAGTCGGGGATTGACGCCAGTTGTTCACGCAGGCCGATAAGGGCAATATTGAGAAGGAGGGGGGACAAGACCGCTCATTGAGGCGTGCCGTGTCCGCCGGTGCGAATGGGTCTTGTTTGAAAGTCTCCGATTTTGAGGGTGGCTTGGCGTCCGAACACTCTTGACTATATATTCTTCTTTAAGAATTGCTTCCTGTTTTGGCCAAGGGTTGAGCCGAATGACAAAAAGACAGAGAAACAGAGGGACCAAATATTTGTGTTTCGGTTACCGACGAAAGAACCCACCGTCTTTAAACAACAGCTACAAGCCCTGTTGCTTACCACCAGGGTGGGGAATGCTGCATAAGCTCAAAAGAGTAGAGACACCAAATTCAGAATCCTAAAAATAATTTCATTGCCTTCAGTAATTAGTGAAGATGCCTTCTCGACATTTTGAAGCTAGCCTCTGCCATAAAATGTCTAATATTTAATTGGTCTTGCCGTGAGCTACCTGACATTGCCAACACTAGTCAAATCGCAAGCAGCCTCATGAAAAAAGTTCCGCGCTTCGGGACTGGCCGGGTATAGATGATATCGTTTATCCCTTTTAAGAACCGCACACGCTCTCCCATTCTGTTGTTATTGGTTGTCTTGTTTCACCAAGCGGGTTTGCCAAAAGCATCACAAGCTTTCGCAAACTTGCAAACTACTAACGGCAGGTTTTGAAAAACCAAAAGAAGGCCAGCATCATAAATAGAAACGCCCTAAATGTGCCGCAATTAAACATTAGGCTGAATAAATACCGCATAAATACACAAATTTGCAAAATACGTTTTCAAACGTTCCACGGCCTGGTCGCTGCCAGAAGCTTGGGCGGGCCAATGCAGACCCGGTTCTACTACAGCAGACGATACGAAACACATGTGTAACGTCAAGGGTTCTTTATTGGGGTCACAACCTGCAGGTCCGTGGCCACCATCATAATATCATTCCAACACGTAATATCATCACGTAATATCATCACGTAATACCATCACGTAATATCATCCCGTGGTGGCGCGGAACGCGCATCTGAGGTGAAGGCGCACCATCAGTGAGTGGAATGACCTAGCCACCCCGAATGTGCTCTCATAAAGCGGTGTATTACTGTTGAATTGTGCGCACTTGCATCGCCCACCCTGCTTGCACCTACTGTAAGCGGTGTGTGATAAATAAATAATAAATAAATCCATTGCGCGAGGTGGTATTTGTAGGCGAAATCGTGTTTCAGCTTTTACTACCCCCGCAATTTGCGGTGCTTTTGCACGGTCTCGGAAAGTCCAATAAACAGGGTTCTAAAGAAGTCGGAAAGGCCCAATAAAAAATAAATATTAGTTTGAACTTTCAAGCATGCTGCACCAGCGTGTTTCTTTCCTAATTGCTCTTCCAGGAATAAAATATATGATTTTATGTGACAGAGATAACACAATAGCCAAAGCGAACAAAATAAAATCATAAAGGTATAATTTCACTTCGACAATGTTTAGTTACCATTGGTTTTTTTATGGTAGACAGGTACTTACTGGTAGTACGGTGTGGTATTTCATGGAGCGCCAGGTAAAAGGCGCACTTTTCGTAGTCCGAGTAAAGCTGTTGGTATCTTTTATCTCCATCTTCACCTGAAAAGAAAGATGTTACCGCTCAGAGACTATTCCGGCAACAAAACTGGGTATACCTTAACAAATACGAATTGGAGAAAACAAGAAGGTATTAACGTTTGTACACAGTCGTGCTCTCTTGAAACATACAGATTTATTGGAGGTAACGGTAATGAGTGTTCATAATTTGCTGATCCATAGGGTTTATTGTGAACGAGTAATATCTGTTTCCTTAGGCTGAAAGGGAACAGATTGTAACATTTCCACTCTCTAGCACTCTTCTTGGATATAATCAGTCGCAGAAAATCGAAGCTTGCGGCAACAAACATTGCGGCCAAAACTCCGTATTGGGTTATGGTCCTATAGAGCGTACTATTCCTTATTGAATTCATTCTTCGCGCTTGCTTGTCATTCTCGTTCTATTATACTGCATCGCAGAGCTTCAGATGAAAGAAAATACACAGTAAATATTTCGTAATCACAAGACGTGCGAAGCTACAAGAAGAAGGTGTGTCGGTTGTGTAGCCTGGGCCACGTAACAGCGGCGCTGATGCGATTAAAAACCACGACACCAGTCTGGCACCACTGGAGCCGACATTGGCAGACAAAGTATGTGCGCTTTACTTGCGCTTCGATCGCGCTCCGTCCCACTCTGGCAGTGGCGGTTGCGGTGACCAGTCCACGCATCTAATTCTCGCGCTGTGCAATCCAGGTTGGTTCCACGAAATCCGAGGTTCAGAGGTGTCTTTATTGTTTACTTACGCCGCAGCTACTGCCCAGATCACTGTTTTGCCTTACTTGCTCCGTACTGAATGATGCCGACGAATGTAGAGCTCGCAAAAAAAATTGGCTTGCTCGAGGGTCTACTCATGGGGAACCTAGATGCATTAGTGCTTGAACTAAAAACAAAAGTCAAAGAAAAGCTTAGTGATCAAGGGCTTGGTGAGCAGGCCTCCTTGGCTGAAAGTGTTCAGCATATGAGCGACCTCTTTGATGAGATGAAGGCGAAACAGGTCGAGCTCAATTCCACGAACAAAGCACTTATACTGCGCAACAACGAACTAGAAAATAAAGTTGCCGACCTAGAACAGTACTCCCGGAGCAACAATGTAGAGATTAGAGGTGTTCCCTCTACCAAGGGAGAGGACTGTGCTGCCATTGTTCAGCTGATAGGCGAGGTCTCTGAGTGTCCTGTTGCGTGCTCCGACCTAAACACCGTGCACCGCGTTCCCGCGAAATCTGGTGACAGAAATATTGGTGCTCGCTTTCTTTGTCGCGACAAAAAGAACGATTTCTGGTGCAAGGCCAGGAAAGCTCGCCTGTGTGCCAACCAGATTGGTTTTCCGGAAAATTTAAATACGCCAGTGTTTATAAATGAGCATCTCACCGCTGACAACAAGAGGCTATTCGCCAAAGCACTTGCTCTCAAAAAGCAAAAGGGCTGGCAGTTTTCAGACTGTCAAACAATTAACCAAGGTGTCCCGCAGGGTTCTATTCTCGGTCCGTTATTGTTTAATTTGTATATCAATGAGTTACCCAACTGTTTACACCGCTACAAGTGTCTTTTGTATGCTGACGATACCAAAATACATTATCAGACACATCTATAGTATCCCTAATTGATACAATAAACGCTGCTTTAACGGATGTGACTGAGTGGTGCTGCAGCAATATTTTAATTATTATTTCTACTTGATCTTTAGACTCAGCCAGAAACTGTTGGGTATGTTTTAAGAATTAAAACTTGGCTCTAATCGTATCGTATCATGCGACTGCGTCCAATTGCTCGGTATTATTGTTGGCACTAACCTTAAGTTCACTTCTCACGTCGATCATATCACAAAAATGGCAATTGGCATCCGGGCATTGCTGAAGGCACGACCGTACTTTCCAACCAAGGCTTTGTTATCACTTTACTTCGCTTTCATGCACAGTCATATCGAACTATAGAATCACTGCTTGGGGCAACACATATCACACCCACCTATCATCCATTCAGCACATTCAAAATCAAGCCATCCGTATCATTACTAGCAGCCCCCACCACTCACGTGCTTCACCTCTACTTCGCGAAAATTCAGTTTTATCTGTCACAGCATTGTTCGATTATAACTTAGGTATCTTTGTTTTTCAAACTGCTCAAAAACCAATTATGTTTTGAATTTCTTGACGTGGGTACTTTAGTGAATCATAACAATAATAGATTTGCCTTAAATAACAACTTGATGTTATCTAAGCTAAAAACTAATTATGGCCAGCAAACATTTCACTTTGCCGCCATTCATCTCTGGAACCGCCTAGCACTTATCGTTAAGTCTTGACATTCTATCGCACCTTTAAAAAATCTCTAAAAAATCTTCTTCTAACCTAATATGTCTCCGAATTTCTTGGTTTTGCTGGTTTGACTTTCGTCATTTGCTTGCGCAGTAGTTTTTTGTGTGCTTTAGTAAACCGTTAGTGTTTATTTGTGTAAAATAATAATCTGCTTTTTGATTGCCTTTTTTATGTGAATAGCTTAATATTTTCGTAAACTTTATATAAAAACCATGCAATACATGTTATGCTTATTTGTTTCCTTCACATCTTTTATTGTACTTGTTTTCGCTTCCGCTGCTGCTTCTGTAACCTTTTTGGTGTATTCATCATCGAGGGTCCCTGTACAGTCGCTGACTTCGGGACCCTCGTCTGTAAAATTTTTTTGTAACCGTTCTCTTTTGATGAATGCATAAACTTCAACTTCAACTTAAAAAAGCGCATCAGGATTGCGAGGTTCGTGAGGCTTACCTCATCTATAGGTTTAAGTCAGCGTCGTTTGGCATCAATAAAAGTTATGGAAAATTAACGTGTCTTTCCTCCGATTAAACTTTCCGGTGCATTTCTAAAGATAGTGTTATGCCTGTTCATTTATTTCCCTCGATAATATTCTCCCATTAGTTGGCGACCCCAAGTAGACGGTTATAGTTTCGTGCTAGCACCGCGTTTTTTAGCGGAGTGGCTTCACTAAAACCGAATTTGACCAGCAAGTCTGGACATTATGTTCTGTGTAGAAGGCTGTGGTACCATTGTTAGCTTTGACACTCTCACCTTGTAATGAATTTGTGCACGCGAGCATGTGTGATTGCTTTCCTCTCCCCTTTCTTTGTTGTATTGCTGTTTTCTAATATTTGTTGCTGACCGCCTCGGCGTTCCCTGAACTGGTACCTTGTGCTAACTAAGTGTGTACCGCCCGTTGCGCGTCATGCGCGTGCACCTGCCTTCTGTTATCTTTTTTTCATGACTTGTTTGACCCTGTCTTTTTCTTTTCTCCCCTTTATTTTTCCCTGCTTTTTTCTGCTCTTTGTAGAAGAATGTGCACTCATTTCCTGTCTCAACTGCCTGACTTGCTGCTTTTGGGCACGACCCTTCACTACCACCCACAGAAGCCAACTATACTACTTTCATGTTTCAATCACCTGACCCTGATTCTTAGAACGAGTGTGTATGGTCAGATGTTCGCCATTTGCGTGCATGGGCATTTTTTTGGACCCCTCTCTTGCCCCCAGTTTCCACGGGGACTGAAAATACCCATTACTTTGTTAATTTCTTTTTCTTCGTACTTTTTTCTCATGTTTGTACCAGGCGACTGTGATTTTTTTGTTATCTTTTTTTACACCCATGCCAAATGCGTGCAAGGGCTATCTTGTTTTCACTTCTCTCTTTTCCCCTATTGCCAAGGAGGAAAGGGTAATTACCTTTTTAAAGTTTTTTTCCTGTTCTGTTTCTCGTTTTTTGTAGTTGCTTTCTCATGTTCCTGCCGCGTGACTGTGATTTTTTCTCGATGTCAAATACGTGCATGAGCTTATCTGGTTTTGGACCCCTCTTTCACCCCTGTGGCTACATGTGAAAGGGGGAATTACCTTGCTAAATGTTTCTTTTCTTTTCGTTTTTTTCTCTCTAGTTTGGCTCTTTTTTTCTCGTGTTCGTACCGCGTGACTGTGGGTTCTTGTTATCTTTTTTCCCTCTTCCACTTCTCTCATTCTTTTGCTGCCCACCAACAATGATCCCGTTGTACAAACTCTCCCTTCCCTTACCCTGCCCTCGCCCTTGTTACATTTTCTGTATATATATATAACCCTGAAACCAACTTATTCTCTACTCTGAAGAAAGGAAGTCCTCTTCCTGAAATGTCAGTAAACGGTTATTTATTTTTATTTTTTAATCTGTTTCTCTCGTGTGTCTCTGTCTCTACTTACCGTATATATATATATATATATATATATGTAGCAGAACAGAGAGATACGGGACGAGGGACTCGGTAAAGATACATATCAAGGTTGCAGTCGTCATTGCCAGTGCTATTCGGCTTTTTTCGAAATATATAATAGGGCCGAATGACGTGTGCTTGTCACGTTTCTTTGATTCATTGATAAATAAGCGAAAATATAAGTCGAGAAAAAATCCGCCGTTTTCCGGGAGCGGGACTCGAACCCACATCTCCGCATAACCGGTGCGGTGCGTTAACCAATTACGCTATCCCCACAGCGGCTTCTCTCTCGACTTTAAAGCGGGGGTTTATATTTACAAGAGCTCTGAGGCCGGTCAACTAGCGCCGCCCCTCGACTACCGCGGGAGACGTAGAACGTCTTCTTTCCCAGCGGCCGCCACGTAGAACGTGGTCGGAGGTCGGGGTTAGCAATTGGCATATCCGAACTGCTGGAGCCAGTGCCTCGTAATGCATGTAGCAGAACAGAGAGATACGGGACGAGGGACTCGGTAAAGATACATATCAAGGTTGCAGTCGTCATTGCCAGTGCTATTCGGCTTTTTTCGAAATATATAATAGGGCCGAATGACGTGTGCTTGTCACGTTTCTTTGATTCATTGATAAATAAGCGAAAATATAAGTCGAGAAAAAATCCGCCGTTTTCCGGGAGCGGGACTCGAACCCACATCTCCGCATAACCGGTGCGGTGCGTTAACCAATTACGCTATCCCCACAGCGGCTTCTCTCTCGACTTTAAAGCGGGGGTTTATATTTACAAGAGCTCTGAGGCCGGTCAACTAGCGCCGCCCCTCGACTACCGCGGGAGACGTAGAACGTCTTCTTTCCCAGCGGCCGCCACGTAGAACGTGGTCGGAGGTCGGGGTTAGCAATTGGCATATCCGAACTGCTGGAGCCAGTGCCTCGTAATGCATGTAGCAGAACAGAGAGATACGGGACGAGAGATATGCCAATTGCTAACCGCGACCTCCGACCAAGTTCTACGTGGCGGCCGCTGGGAAAGAGGACGTTCTACGTCTCCCGCGGTAGTCGAGGGGCGGCGCTAGTTGACCGGCCTCAGAGCTCTTGTAAATATAAACCCCCGCTTTAAAGTCGAGAGAGAAGCCGCTGTGGGGATAGCGTAATTGGTTAACGCACCGCACCGGTTATGCGGAGATGTGGGTTCGAGTCCCGCTCCCGGAAAACGGCGGATTTTTTCTCGACTTATATTTTCGCTTATTTATCAATGAATCAAAGAAACGTGACAAGCACACGTCATTCGGCCCTATTATATATTTCGAAAAAAGCCGAATAGCACTGGCAATGACGACTGCAACCTTGATATGTATCTTTACCGAGTCCCTCGTCCCGTATCTCTCTGTTCTGCTACATGCATTACGAGGCACTGGCTCCAGCAGTTCGGATATGCCAATTGCTAACCCCGACCTCCGACCACGTTCTACGTGGCGGCCGCTGGGAAAGAAGACGTTCTACGTCTCCCGCGGTAGTCGAGGGGCGGCGCTAGTTGACCGGCCTCAGAGCTCTTGTAAATATAAACCCCCGCTTTAAAGTCGAGAGAGAAGCCGCTGTGGGGATAGCGTAATTGGTTAACGCACCGCACCGGTTATGCGGAGATGTGGGTTCGAGTCCCGCTCCCGGAAAACGGCGGATTTTTTCTCGACTTATATTTTCGCTTATTTATCAATGAATCAAAGAAACGTGACAAGCACACGTCATTCGGCCCTATTATATATTTCGAAAAAAGCCGAATAGCACTGGCAATGACGACTGCAACCTTGATATATATATATATATATATATATATATATATATATATATATATATATAAACATTGTGAGCACAGTCTCTGTCTTATCGTATATCGTGTCCTGCAGTGGTCAATCTCACCACAACCTGCACCATCCAGGAACACTCCCATTATCATCATCATCTCGCCGACGGGCGCGTTCGTTTTGGGCTCTGCGCCAGTTAAATTTCACCTCTCCATCTTCTTGGCGAACTGATGGAGACGAAATAGTGATGTTCTTTTGATGCGCGAGCCGAGAGGACGATCTCGACTCGCTCCGATGACCCACGACCGATGCTTGGAGCGGGTGAGGGATGAGGACTGCCTTCTTTGCTGGATACTAGGTTTATTTACATTATTTACATTACTCCAACTTTACATCAGGTCAGAGTGACGGTGACATTGTCACTCTGACAGCAGCAGCCTGTTTGGCCGAGATCTATACTGAACTAGATCCCCTCTCGACCAACCCCCGATAAAACCCAACACTCCGGTTTTGATAACAAAAACCCCGCCTCCAAAAAGGGGGCGTACAAGAAAGAGAGAAAAACCCTTTAAACAATTAATAGAAACCCATTGATTGGCCACAGGAACCAGCCAATCACACACGTGTCCCCACCTGCGGTCACGTGACTCAACACTCTCTCCTATGCACTCATAGTGCGTTTCCTACGCACGCTATTACACCCGACAAGCAAATACAGGACGTCTGCGGCCTAAAGTCACTGACCGCGCGGAGTAGATGCATCATTACGTTCAACACGGCAACCTCTGCTCAAAGGCCAAGCGGAAGGCTTCAGCGGTCTTTGCGAGGTTAACATCCCCCCGCGTCTGCCCTGCCCCCTCGTCTGCGCGCGCGTCGGGACAATGCGGGAGTCGTCGCTAATCCCCTCCCAGACTAAGGACGCCGCCGCCTGCCGTCTGTCCCCCGGGAAGAGGCACTTCAGGCCCATGCGATCGTCTTCAAGGCGAACGACCCGTCAACGACCAGCGCCTCCACCTACGTCGCAGATGCTCAAAAACTTACACCGCGCGCCTTTCCGATACTATGAGACACACCGTCATTCACCTTCTTGTCAGCTTGACATGCCGAATGACCCAGCCACCTCCGACGCGGCAGAGGTACTCAGGCTAAGCACCCCCGTCATTTGACACACAAAAGGACGGGCACAACACATGCTCTCCGCGGCTCCGAACTTGGCGTCCGTGCGGCTACATGAAAGAGACACAGGATCGTAGCTACCAGCGGAGGCGACGCCAATACATGGGCCACCGGCGGCCTTCATTAATTACATGCGGAGGCCGAACTTAACACCTCCGCACTAAGAATGTTGTCCGTACACTAGCTGTACGTACAACATTAACTCTCCCGCACGTTATGTCTTACTGCAGAGCCAGAGCTAAAAAAACACACTCAAACCGTTACGCAAGTACAATACAACGCGAGTACAATACAGTACAACAAAAAAAAAATTACCCCGGCACACACCAACCCAACCAGCACAACGCACCGGCCAACTGCACCAAAAACAGATACCACACGGCACACTTAGTGCCTTGGCCTAGCCGTTGCTTGTGCAACATCAAACGATAAAAGAAAGCACTCAACTACAGGGCCCGTGAGAACAAACTTATGGCACCCTCTACCATTAAAGGCAACCAACCCCACGGAGGGTATAAATGTTCAAACTTGACAACTAAATGAATGACACCATCCACTCTTAAACGTTACGTGCATGCAGGAGCATTCTTTCTCTCCAAGGAAAGGAACAGACACCCGAACAAACCCAAACGCACAAAATGAGGCTAGTCCTGTACAATTAAAAAAAAGGCCTAAGGAAGTTCAGCGTCTCTTCACGCACTCGCGGACGCCTGTTCTTTCAGAATGCGACACAGATTGTTCGTCCCGGTTGCAGTTCACTTGCTGTCCACATGCGATGTACTGAAAGTTCATTTTCAGTACTTCAGACACTAGTTCGCACACAAGCGCCACAAGTGGGCCCTACTTGCACATTCCATGGCCCACCATGACCACCTGCCAACGAGCGCAAATAAAGGAAGGCACTCGCCATTGTACCCAGAGGTAAACTCCCGACCGTGCTGTAACAGCGGCTCTAGTTCTCAAGAAGAAAGCGTTAAAACCGCCAAGCTGCGCTACTCGCAGATCACACGACTTACGACAGCTGAACGCAACCAACACATGTACAGAGCAACAAATAACAACAAGGGGGAGACCGACAGTAGAGGTAAAACTAACAATAATCCTCATCTGGGTGAACCCTACACACCTAGGAGAAAAAAACAAAAAAAAACGCTAACAACTACGTGTGCGGCAAACAACACTGAACCGTTCTGTCTAGCACTGCACACTACTATTCAGCGCAAACACCCCTTTCCATGGCGGCACACACCGACCGTCGCACGGGAGCTGATTCCGTTTCATGCGCAACCAGCTGATCCTACACGAACCCTGGTTCGGCTCGCGGTGTCCTCTGCTCCCGGGAGAGAAGGAACACCCTACCCGGCGGTAACGCGTACGACGATGTCGCACCTGCGGCGCCACACCTGCCCCCGCGTTCCGCGTTCTTGGGCCCGTCTGAATCGCCCTACGCGCGAGACACCACGAGCCGCCTGCTCTCTCATGCTTTGCGCACGGAAGCTCAACAATTAGGCGCGCCGTTCCGCTGCCCTTGAATGCCCCTTGTGCTGCCTCGGCGACAGACGGCTGCTCATTGTCCGCCTTCACAGAAAGAAGTTCGGCAGCTAAGACATCTGCCTCGCGAGATTTCACGATCTCATCGGTAGCAGTGGGAACGCTACGGTGTCGCTCAACAACTGGGGTGGCTTCGGCCACCTCCACTACATTCCCACTCTCCGCATCCCGTGGCGCTCGAAGCGCCCACGAGGGAACAAACACTGTAAAAACATTGGTATCGCCTTCGAGTCTACCAATCCTGCGAAGCTTTGCTTTTTCGTAAGCGATCTCCGCTCTTCCTTGCGCTAATTGAGCACTGAGCTCCTCAGCCGTCTACACGGACGGGCTACCCGCGCCCCTGCTACCCGCTAGCCTTGCTTTTTCCAAAGCGTGCTGGGCATTTTTGAGAGCTAATTCAGCTCTCAACTCCTCAATTTCGAGCACAATGGCACTAACCTTCTGGTCGGTGCCGCGACATCCCGTTAGCATAGTGGCCATGGTTAACCCGGAGAAAGTAAGTCAGGGCCCACCTGTGCCCGCTTCGGCTTCGGCCGGGTCGCAGTGTCGACCCGGCCGAAGCCGAAGTGGGCTCCTCAGCGGGAGCCCACGAGGCCTCCCGCTGAGGTGTCGCCCCGTTGAACCGCGGCTTACACCGCCCTGGGCAAGAGCCCACGAGGCCTCCCACTGAGGTGTCGCCCCGTTGCCATTGAATCGCGGCTGCTGCCGCACTGAGCCGGAACTCACGAGGCCTCCCGCTGAGGTGTCGCCCCGTCGATGCTTGGAGTCTGGCTCGTCGTTAGTCGGAGCCGAACCTTGCGTTGAAGGAGTCTCTCCGCAGTGCCCCACCAGCTCCAGCCGATGGTCGTGGTCATCCTGTCGGCTGCGCCAGTTAAATTTCACCTCTCCATCTTCTTGGCGAACTGATGGAGACGAAATAGTGATGTTCTTTTGATGCGCGAGCCGAGAGGATGATCTCGACTCGCTCCGATGACCGACGACCGATGCTTGGAGCGGCTGAGGGATGAGGACTGCCATCCTTGCTGGATACTAGGTTTATTTACATTATTTACATTACTCCAACTTTACATCAGGTCAGAGTGACGGTTACATTGTCACTCTGACAGCAGCAGCCTGTTCGACCGAGATCTATACTGAACTAGATCCCCTCTCGACCGACCCCCGAGAAAACCCAACACTCCGGTTTTGATAACAAAAACCCCGCCTCCAAAAAGGGGGCGTACAAGAAAGAGAGAAAAACCCTTTAAACAATTAATAGAAACCCATTGACTGGCCACAGGAACCAGCCAATCACACACGTGTCCCCACCTGCGGTCACGTGACTCAACACTCTCTCCTATGCACTCATAGTGCGTTTCCTACGCACGCTATTACACCCGACAAGCAAATACAGGACGTCTGCGGCCTAAAGTCACTGACCGCGCGGAGTGTATGCATCATTACGTTCAACACGGCAACCTCTGCTCAAAGGCCAAGCGGAAGGCTTCAGCGGTCTTTGCGAGGTTAACATCCCCCCACGTCTGCCCTGCCCCCTCGTCTGCGCGCGCGTCGGGACAATGCGGGAGTCGTCGCTAATCCCCTCCCAGACTAAGGACGCCGCCGCCTGCCGTCTGTCCCCCGGGAAGAGGCACTTCAGGCCCAAGCGATCGTCTTCAAGGCGAACGACCCGTCAACGACCAGGGCCTCCGCCTACGTCGCAGATGCTCAAAAACTTACACCGCGGGCATTTCCGATACTATGAGACACACCGTCATTCAGCTTCTTGTCAGCTTGTCATGCCGAATGACACAGCCACCTCCGACGCGGCAGAGGTACTCAGGCTAAGCACCCCCGTCCTTTGACACACAAAAGGACGGGCACAACACACGCTCTCCGCGGCTCCGAACTTGGCGTCCGTGTGGCTACATGAAAGAGACACAGGATCGTAGCTACCAGCGGAGGCGACGCCAATACATGGGCCACCGGAGGCCTTCATTAATTACATGCGGAGCCTGAACTTAACAGGCTCCATCTTGGCTGGTCTCACACCAAAGCCGGTTGCACCATTGCCTTGCAATAAACGCTTCACCAGGACCCCTGGTCGACGTCTCTCAAGTGTTGGAGGTTGCCAACATCGATCGCTCGTACCTCGACCCCTTGCGGCACTTTCCTGGAGCTCCGTTCGGGTCGGTCACTTGCCACAATGACTACGGCTAATGCGACGACGGCTAGCACTCCAACCTCTTGCTGGACTGTCACAAGCCGGCAGCGTGATTGCCCGTTTTTCACTGGACTCCCCGGAGACAACGTAGAAGACTGGCTTGACAGCTTCAATCGTGTGAGCGCCTTCAATCGATGGGACGACTCCTTCAAGCTCCAGAACGTGTCGTGGTCTCTGACCCAGGTGGCAGAAACTTGGTTTTACAACAACAAAGCAGATTTGACGGACTGGGATTGCTTTACATGTGAACTGCGTCGTATTTTCGGGACTGCCTCCAGACGTTCAGAAGCGGCCAAAAAGAAATTGCAAGACCGCATTCAACAACCAGGCGGGTCATATACGTCATACATTGAGGACGTTTTGGCCCTCTGTCGACGCGCCAACACAGACATGGCGGAGGAAGACCTTGTTCGCCACATCCTCAAAGGAATTCACGCATTTGCGGTCAACGCGCTCCCCGTGCAAAACCCCTCCAGTGTTCGTCAGATCATCACAACCTGTCAGCGCTTTGACGATCTACAGTCGTTGCGCTTGCAACAGACCAAGTTGGACACTACCTCCCACCATGACTCCGACCTACGGGCGCTTATACGGTCCATCATCCGTGAGGAACTTTACGGACAGCCGTCATCTGAATATGCGGGTGTTCAACCTCAGTCATCCGTTCCTGGGTTGCGTGGGGTAATTCGATAAGAGCTCGCCTCTGTCACGTGCGGCCTTCCCCCAAAGCGAGACATTGCCACAGCCCCACCGCCTGCCACCGTCCCTCCGCCGCCGCCCAGTGCTCCTGCGGTTCCTCTTGCTCCATCCCTCCCGCAACCTTACCATCCACACGTGGCTCCATTGTCTACAGCTCCTCCACAGTCCTTCTACTTCTCGGCCTGGCGTCAGCCTCGTCCCTCGTGGTATTACTGTGGCATTCGAGGCCATATATCTCGCTTTTGTCGGAGACGCCAGCAGGATGAAAGCCGCGCCTACCTTGATTTTTCTCGCAACGACCGACGCCAATTTTACGACCCTTACCAGCAGTCTTTCCCGTATGCTCCACGTCGCTCCTTTTCCCCACCGCCGGACTCGTTGGACCAACAGCGCAACTCGACCTCCTTCAGACGCCGTTCTCCTTCCCCTCCCCGTCGATCTGCATCGCCCCTTCGCCCGGCTTCTCGACTCCATGAAAACAACCCGGAAAACTAGAAGGAACAGTTTTTGGAGGGGAAACTGCGTCACTTGGAAAAATTACAAATCCTCCTGCTCAACCACCGAACACGTTGACTGTATTTGTTGAAGGCATTCGAGTAGACGCCCTTGTAGATACTGGTGCCAGCATTTCGATTATCAACGCAGATTTGTGTTCTCGTCTCCGAAAAGTGCGCACTCCTTATGTCGGTCCATTCCTACGTGGTGCTAACGAAGCCATGATTAAGCCTTCTGGACATTGCACGGCACGTGTTCTCATCAGTGGAGTTTTTCATCATATTCAGTTCGCAGTGTTGTCGCCTTGTGCTCATCAAATAATTTTGGCGTGGGACTTTCTCTCATCATCGTCTGCACTGATTTCCTGCCGTCAACCCTTTATTCACCTTTCCGACACCGACCTTGCCACTTTATCAGACGTCCCAGCCCCGCGGTTGGTCGCAACCGCCGATTGTGTTCTCTCTCCCGGACAAGATAGTCTTTTCTGTTACTTGTGCCAGTAATCCCGACGGAGATGTGATTGCTGTACCCGCCGGTACCTTCGCTTGCAAAGGCGTCATAATACCTCCATGTGTAATTCGCTTTTCAGGTGGATCAGCTCTCATTGCCGCAAGGAACACTAGTTCTCAGTCAATTCTGCTTCCTCGAGGCACTACTGTGGCGTCTGTTTCCCAAGACGAAGTTGGTCCTTTTCCCCTTTGCTCTGTTGCGCCTGTTCAGCGCACCTGTGTTCCAGAACTTACGTCCTCGTGCCTCACGTCCACTATCAGCCCTGAACTCTCTGTTGAAAAGAAGGAATAACTCTTGGGCCTACTTAATAAGCACAAGACTTTATTCGACTCGCACTCCACTCAGCTTGGACGCACATCAGCGGCATCCCACCGCATGGACACTGATGGTTCGTGTATTATCCGCCGCCGCCCATATCGGGTTTCATCGTCGGAGCGCAAAATCATCCAAGAGAACGTTGACGACATGCTTCGGCGTGACATCGTTCGTCCTTCAGAAAGCTCTTGGTCATCGCCGGTTGTTTTGGTCCGCAAGAAAGACGGTTCAGTGCGCTTCTGCGTTGACTATCGGGCTCTTAACAACATAACAAGGAAATATGTCTACCCTATGCCCCGAATCGATGACGCCCTCGACACGTTACATGGCGCAAAGTACTTTTCGAGTCTTGACCTTCGGTCGGGATATTGGCAGATACCCATGAACGAAGCCGATAAAGAAAAAACAACTTTTGCCACACCGGACGGACTCTACGAGTTTAACGTGATGCCTTTCGGTTTATGCAACGCTCCAGCTACCTTTGAGCGCATGATTGATAGCGTACTTTGTGGCTTGAAATGGAAGACCTGTCTTTGTTATCTTGATGACATTGTTATTTTTTCTGCGACTTTCACTGAACATCTTCAACGTTTGGACGAAGTGTTGACCTGTCTAGCCCAAGCCAATATCCAGCTCAACACAAAAAAATGTCCCTTCGCCAGTACTTCCATCAAAATCTTGGGCCATGTTGTGAGCAAGGACGGAATCCATCCTGACCCTGATAAGATCAATGCAGTTCTTAATTTTTCCCGGCCTCTTAGTCAAAAAGAACTCCGCAGTTTTCTCGGATTGGCTTCCTACTTTCGACGATTCATTCGTAATTTTGCAACAATAGCTTCTCCACTTAACAAGCTGCTCTCATCCGGGACCTCATTTCTCTGGACTGAAGACTGTGAAACAGCTTTCAAAACCCTAAAAGAAGCACTCACCTCTGGACCTGTATTATGTCATTTTGACGAGGCCGCCCCCACCATTCTTCATACCGACGCCAGTGGGCATGGTCTTGGTGCTGTCCTTCTCCAACGTACCGATGCCTCCTCGGAACGTGTTGTCGCCTACGCGAGCCGCACTTTGTCCCCTGCTGAAAAGAACTATACCATAACAGAAAAAGAGTGCCTTGCCGTTGTCTGGGCTGTGCAAAAATTTCGACCATACTTGTATGGGCGGCATTTCTCGGTCGTAACAAACCATCGCGCCCTTTGCTGGTTATCGTCGCTAAACATGTATCGGGACGTCTTGGTCGCTGGATTCTGCGTTTGCAGGAGTACGACTTCTCTGTCACTTACAAGTCCGGCAGAACCCACAAGGATGCTGACGCTCTGTCCCGTTGTCCACAGTCATCCCCACCAGATACCTTAGCCTCTTCCGATTCCGCAACAGCATTGCCAATGGCACCTCTGCACATCACCGGACAAACTCTCTCTTTTAACCTTGTATCTTTACAACGCGACGACACGTTCTGCCGACCACTCATCGACCAACTGGAAGGTTCAGAATCACCAAGCAACGGACGTTCCCGCCAACGACTAAGCAAATTTGTCTTCTGAATGGTGGAGCTCTTTACCGCCTCAACTATCACCCCATTGGCGACAGATGGGTTCCAGTAATCCCTCGCTGCCTTCGGAACCAGATCTTAGAAGTTTTCCATGACGACCCCACAGCTGGACATCTTGCTTTCCACAAGACTTACGACCGAATCAAAAGCCGGTTCTTTTGGCCGCGTCTTTCGGCCAGCGTCGCTAAATATGTTGCGTCATGCCCTTCGTGCCAGTTTCGTAAACGCCCAACCTCGGCCTCTACAGGGATGCTACAACCTCTTCCTTGTCCTCCTGCTCCATTTGACAGTGTTGGCATCGACTTGTATGGACCTCTTCTTCTGACGCCGACTGGTCATCGGTGGATCGTGACCGCTGTAGACCATTTGACCAGGTATGCGGAAACTGCCCCACTCCGTACGGGTTGCGCTTCCGAGGTGGCAGATTTTTTCCTCCAAGCTATCTTTTTGCGCCATGGACCTCCTCGCACTCTTTTAAGTGATCGTGGCAGAACATTCCTTTCGGCAGTCCTTGAGGAAGTCCTTCGATCGGCCGGTACTGCCCATAAAACAAATTCAAACTATCACCCTCAGACGAATGGATTGAAAGAACGATTCCACCGTACCCTCTCCGATATGATTTCCTGCTACATCAACCCCGACCACGAGAATTGGGACGTTATCCTTCCCTTCGTAACCTACGCCTACAATACCGCCGTTCAAAGTACCACCGGATTTTCACCGTTTTTTTTTGTTTATGGCCGCCACCTCCCTTCTGTTCTGGACTCCTCTTTCTTTTCCTGCCTGTTGTCTACAACAGACAACGCACTGGATCATTTTGTTTCCCGGCTAGCGCATTGTCGGAACCTCGCCCGATTGAGCACTGAGTCCTGCCAGAACGACCGAAAATCTCGCTATGACGCAGCTCACCGAGATGTCTCCTTTCATACGGGAGATGAAGTGCTGCTTTCGACGCCTCTCCGTGCGCCAGGACTGTGCGAAAAGTTTATGCCCCGCTTTATTGGCCCCTACAAAGTTCTTCAGCGTACCTCTCCAGTCAACTATTTAGTAGCTCCTACTTGTGCTGTCACCGACCGCCGGTGCCGCGGCGTGGAGATTGTGCACGTGTCACGTATGAAGTCGTTCGTCTACCGCTCTCCATCCCCTTGACTTTCGGCCAGGTGGCCGCCTCGCCGCCCGGGGGGGAAATAGTGTGAGCACAGTCACTGTCTTATCGGATATCGTGTCCTGCAGTGGTCAATCTCACCACAACCTGCACCATCCAGGAACACTCCCATTATTATCATCTCGCCGACGGGCGCGATCGTTTTGGGCTCCATCTTGGCTGGTCTCACACTTCACCAGGACCCCTGGTCGACGTCTGTCAAGATATATATATATATATATATATATCAAAGTTGCAGTCCTTTGATATGTGTCCTTACGGAATCCCTCGGCCCGTACGTCTCTGTTCTTAATATATATATATATATATATATATATATATATATATATATATATATATATATATATATATATATATATATATATATATATATATATATATATATATATATATATATATATATATATATATATATATATATATATATATATATATTGTTACAGTGTTAGATACAGAACGATCAGTAGGCTGTCTCTTACGTTTGTCGGCAGTTAATCGCCCGTGTAGGTTATGTCCGAGTGGAACCGGGTCGAGGGGTATGCTGGCTTGTAGAAGAGGTGGGCGAAGAAATGTTTCCCCCCTGCTCGCTGCTCACCCGCCTCCATTGTATCACGTCTTGCCTGTGGTTCCCACGGACTGTAAATAAAGCCTTCATCGATTTGCTACATCCGTAGCATCTGGTGAAGGTGCGGGGTATTCGTCGTCCTGGACAATGCGGAACCACCCCTTTCGGCGCTTCATGCGTGTTGCCGATCTACCTCCGGAATAAGTGACAATACCAACGGGACCCACGGATGCCACCTCTTCTGGAAGGGTCAATGTCTTGCCTCATCAGAGAGAACCACGCATGGTGAAAGAAACTACCGAGGAAGACACAAAGGACTAGCTTAAGCACTACTAGTGAGTCAGCACGTATAACAGGTGGGACGCTCGTGAACAGCTCACAAACGTGGTCTTCTCGTTGGACCTTACCGCATTAGTGTGGTTTGAGAACCATGAGCACAGATTCAATACGTGGGCGTGTCGTTAACGAATTTCGGGCGAGCTTTGGTGACACGGCTTCCGGTAAGAAGGCAGAGCACACTCTCGCGCAGAGAGCTCAAGTACCTGGCGAAACTTGAACCACATACATTGAAGAAGTTGTTAAACTTTGCGGCCTCGTTATTCCTTCGACGCCAGACGTGACTACCAACTACATAGACTACACCACCCAGCTCAACCAAATGATAAATACCTCGCTTCCTTCTCATAAGAAGCAGGTGTTACTTGTGGTGCTTACCCGAAATACTGCGTTATTTGATTTTGCTTGGTATGACCAAGAAACTTTTCTGCCAGCATCACGCATGCAACTTTGAATTATCGCTGAGAATACGGCACTGATTCGTCAAAAGCCATACCGTGTGCCCCTTCTGAGCGCAAGGTAATAACTGAACAGACGCAGGAGATGCTTAAAAAACGGGTCATTCGGGAGTCTTCAAGTCCGTGGCAAGCTCCTGTGATTCTTGTAAAGAAGAACGATAACTCTTGGCGCTTTTGTGTCTCTTATCGTCGACTCAATGCTGTGACAGAAAAGGATGTATATCCGCTTCTGCGCATTGATGACGCCGTCGACTGCTTACATTCAGCGTCGTACTTTTCTTCGGTAGACCTCCGGTCCGGCTACTGGCAAATCGCAGTACACCCATCCGACAAAGACAATACGACGTCGTGACGCCTCATGTGCTCTTTAAGTTCAATGTGATGCCTTTTGGGTTGTGTAATGCGCCCGCTACATTTGAGCGCTTTATGGACACCATTCTGCGTGGCTTATAATGGGACATCTGCATGTGCTATCTCGGCGATGTAATTATTTTCGGGAGTTCATTTTGAAGAGCACAATACCAGACTTGCCATTATGCTGGACAGCCTCGAGGAAGTGGGATTGGTGTTGAATTTTAAAAAATGTCATTTTGGGGAGCGCCAAACCCTCGTGTTAGGATTCCTCGTAGATAAGGAAGCCATCAGGCCGAATCCCAACAAGATCTCCGCCGTGCACGATTTTTAAGCCCCACGATCCCTGAAAGAGCTGCGGAGCTTCCTGGGTCGGTGCTCCTATTTCCGACGATTCATTCAAACATTCGCGCAAATCGCCCATCCCCTGACGTCCTTACCCTCTAAAGACAGCCCTTTTTCTCGGACGTCCTACGGTGAGTCCTCTTTTCAGCAGCTTAAATTTTTGTTAACTTCTGGCCCAATTTCCCGCCACTTTTATCCAACGGCACCCACCGAGCTCAACCCTGATGCGAGTAGCGTGGGCGTTGGAGCTGTTCTCGTCCAGTTACACGAAGGGGCACAACACGTCGTTGCTTATGCCAGCGCACCCTATCCCGAGCCGAGCGCAACTACACCATCACGGAACTTGAACGCCTCGCCGTTGTGTTCGCTGTTGTAAAGATTCGCTGCTATCTGTATGGACGCCACTTCACATTGGTCACGGACCACCATTCGTTATGCTGGCTTGTCGGACTGCGCGATTTCTCCGGTCGCCTAGCTCTATGGGCCTTAGGCTTACAAGAATACGACTTCACAGTCTCTTACAAGAGTGAGTGCCTTCATACCGATGCGGACTGTTTGTCCCGCTTACCTCTACCGGCACATCGAGCGACGATGACACTTTCGAGGACTGTCTGGCTTCCGTGTCACCAGAATTCCGAGACCCCACTTTTCCAGGCAGAACCACGGAAAGATCCAACGCCCCGCAGGCTTTTTGAAAAGGCGGAGGACGCAATGTCGACACCCTTTGTCGTCCGCGACGGCATTCTGTTGAAGAAGAATTACTCTGCATATGGCGGGCGTTTTCTTCTTGTCGTCCCCACTACGCTCCGACATCTGGTTCTCCGCGCAATGCACGACGACGTAGCATCAGGTTACTTTGGCCCTTCCCGTACCCCACATCGCCTTCGGCAGCGCTTTTACTGGCCTCGTATGCAGACTGCAGCGAAGCAATGTGTCGACAGCTGCCCTCCAAGTCAGCTTTACAAGCGTCCTACGTCTCCGTCTTCGGGCCCTTTGCAACCAGTGAATCCCCCCATGTTGCTCTTTAACAAAGTGGGTATTGATCTGGTGGGGCCCCTACCAAAGTCCAAGGAAGGTCACCGTTGGATCTTTGTCTGTTTCGATTGTTTGACACGCTAGGTTGAGACTGCTCCTCTTTGCACTTCAACGGTCACGGATGTCGCATCTTTCCTCTTGCATCCTGTTATTCTACGCCATGGAGTTCCTCGCGTTGTAATCAGTGACCGTGGCCGCCAGTTTACGGCGGACGTCGTGGTAGCGCTTCTTCGGCTTAGTGGCGCCGAACATCGACATTCCACACCATACCACCCACACACGAACGGACTCACTGAACCAACAAATCGCACGCTAACATGCTGTCTGTGTACATTGATTCCGAACAAAACAATTTGGACACCGTTCTTCCCTACGCGTACAATAGCACCAAGCACGAGGAGACAGGCTATTCCCCGTTCTTCCGTCAGTACGTCCGCCTTCCTCAAAGCTTCCTAGACACCATACTTCCATTATCCTCGCATAAAGATATGCCGCTGGCTGAGACTTTGTGCCTCACTGAAGAAGCCCGGCGACTGGCTCGAGTACACACCCCCAGCTCCTAGGGGCGAACCAAAGCACGCTACGATCAGCTCCAGCCACCAGTCTCCTACTATCCGGGCGAACTCGTTTGGTTGTAGAATCCAGTTCGCCAACGAGGCCGCTAACAAGAGTTTTTGCCTACGTACTATGGCCCCTTTGTAGTTCTGTCTTATCTGAGTGCTGGGAGCTATGTTATCACAAAAGTTACTGCTTGGGACCGTCGCTCCCGCAAGACCCAGGTCGTGTATGTAGGTAGCTCGGCTGAAGCGTTGTCATAGCCGCACCCCTTAACTCGCTTGGTGCGCTTCATCTCCATTGGGGGAAATTGTTACAGTGTAAGGTACACAACGATCATGCGGTTGTCTCTTACGTTGGTCGGCAGTCAGTCGCTTCTGTAGGGTAGGTCCCAGTGGAACCGGATCGAGGGGTTGTCCTGGCACGTAGAAGAGGAGGGTGAAGAAGAGTTTCCCCAGGCGCCCTACTCACCGGCCTCCTCCATTGTACCACATCTTGCCTGTGGTTCCGCACGACTTGTAAATAAAGCCTGCCTCCATTTGTTACGTCCGTAGCAATATATATATATATATATATATATATATATATATATATATACAGGGTGTCCCAGCTATCATGCACCAAGATTTAAAAAAAAGAGAAATCGCGTAACTCGAAGAAAACCTAGTGCTTAATGTTTGCAGTATTGTGAAGAAGCGGAGAGTAATTTTATCGTTAATGAGACTTAATTAATTAATTGTAATTAATTATCTAACTCGAGAAATACTGTCCTAATCACTAAAGTGTCAATGAGGCACTTGTAGGTAACCACGAGGGGCATCTAACTGCGCTATTTTCTGCGACGAACTAATTGCGTACTCATTTATTCTGACTGATAAAGGAAACCCGCGAAATATGAAAAATACCACGTGACGACGCTTATGCGCGCATTGTAAAGCAGCGTCCCCAAACAAAGTTGATTGAAAGCAACTGCTTCGCGTGTTACCCGCTCGAAGAGACAGCGCATCACCTTGATAATAGCATGCATGGAAAGAGCAGCAGCAGCAAGATTCGCGGGACGAGTGTGCAGATAAGGAACAAACTCGGTCGCGATTTCTTCTTTCTTTCTTTTGTCTATTTCATTCTGGCTAACTCAGAGGCAGCCTGTTTGAGGGCGTTGCTTTACGGTGCGCACGGAGGCGCCGTCACGTGGTATTTTTCATATTTCGCGGGTTTCCTTTATCAGTCAGAATAAATGTGTACGCAATTAGCTCATCGCTGGAAATACCGCAGTTAGATGCCCCTCGTGGTTACCTACAAGTGCCTCATTGACACTTTAGTGATTAGGACAGTACTTCTAGAGTTAGATAATTAATTACAATTAGTTAATTAAGTCTCATTAACGAAAAAATTACTATCCGCTTCTTCACAGTACTGTAAACATTATGGCCTAGGTTTTCTTCGAGTTACGCCTTTACTCTTTTTTTAAATCTTGGTGCATGATAGCTGGGACACCCTGTATATATATGCATGTATATATAGTATAAGTAAAGAGTCGGATACACAGCAAGAACAATAACCAACAATGTTTACTTACGTAGCGGCAATGGGACTTGCCTTCATCAGAGTAAAGTTACATGATTTTGCTGTCGCAAACATTTCGAACACATTTCTTATATAGGGTTGCATAAAACTGTGAGAAGGAGCGGAAAATGTTTCGGAAATGGAGAGCGTGCATACAGTCAGGCTACGCCTATGTTGCAACAACAATAAGGAAAAAAAAGGGGGGGGGAGCAAGAGAGAGTAAAAGGGGTCGTGTTAACAATGCAGCGTTCAAGGTTGCACCATGACGGGTCAACGTATGCCGCGCGGGCTGCAAGTTCAGACAATGGGGGAAACTGGACAACCCCGGTTTGAAAAGAAAGGGAAGAGTATACAGTAAGGTATTCAGTGTCTGGGGAGACTGGTTGGGGCGGAAGCGAAGATGGGTGTGCCCCCCGCGGATGAAGAGAATAGATAGGGGGCACAAAAGAGCATTTCACAGAAGCTAGCAACTTAACAGGAAATAGGTAGGGTCACAAAAGGTGAAACATGAATAGAGCACAAAGAGTTAAACATTCTTAAGTGGTGGTGGGAACGAGGCCTCCTTCCCAGGACAAATGGCCTTGTTGAGCCGCATTAGGCTAATAAAGCTGCTGTATTAGGAGAGTTTCTGCGAATTCTGATGGGAAACTCGAGGGTAGGAATAATGAACATAGTCATAAAAACTATGAAGCCGCTAATTTTAATCGAGGGATAAGCACGTTAGTTTTCCGTAACTTTCATTAATTCCAAGTGTGGCTGACCCAAACTTATAAATGAGATAAGATTGCCGAGCCTCGCAGTCGTGGTGCGTTTTGAGGGCGGATTCTAAAATCGTTGCTTTAAGATGTTCAAATGCATGCCCGGGACTGTTCACATGTCTTGACAGGGGCAAATAAGGGCAGCTTTTTGCATGAGAGCGCTGATTATTGAACCGTATTCGGAAGGGCGTTTCAGTTTGGCCGATATATTGTTGCCTACAAACAGTGCACTCTAGAAGATATACGACATTAGCGGAGTCACAGTTAAAGTTACCTTTTATATTTACGTAGTAGTCTGAAGCCGTGCTGGTGGCGCGCTGTGTAGTGGTCATGTGTGGGCATACTTTATATCGGGGTTTATTGCAGGGCATGCAGCCAGTAGTTGCCGGTCGGTTGATACGAGAGTTAGTAAGAAAGTCACCCAAATTCTTATTATGCCGGTAGACAACGCGTGGTGGTTCGGGGAATATGCTTTTTAAGCGGCCACTTTGCATTAGGATATTGTGATGTTTTTTTAGCACGGTTGACACTCTTGGAGCGGAGGATGAGTGGGTTAAAACTAAGTTAGTTTGCGGGTGCCCGTTCGGGGCTTTTTTCTTACAGATTTTGTTATGGTCTAATTGGTTGGCTCGCACAATAGCGTCGTCGATAACTTTTTCCGGGTATTT
Organism: Haemaphysalis longicornis; assembly: GCF_048455015.1. Classification (NCBI taxonomy): domain Eukaryota; kingdom Metazoa; phylum Arthropoda; class Arachnida; order Ixodida; family Ixodidae; genus Haemaphysalis; species Haemaphysalis longicornis. Next base: position 68,293,870 of record NW_027526225.1, on the reverse strand, counting down.
TTTATTCAGGAGGGCGGTCTTGAGTTCTCGACAGTTTGAGTCAAAGTCGGCTTGGTTTGAGCAAATTCTCCTAAATCGGTGGGCTTGGCTGTAAGGTATTGCTGTCTTGCAGTGTCTGACATGGCTACTTCGGAAGTGCAAATACTGCCGCGTGTCTGTCGGTTTTCTATACAGTTTAGTTTGAAGCCGACCTTGGAAGGTAGAAACGGTGACGTCCAGAAAGTTTACACTGTGTTCCGAATAGGAATGAGCAAGGGAAATACTAGGATGGGCTAGGTTAACTGCCTTAATCAAGGTGAGGAGCTCCGCCTCACCGTGTTGCCAGATCATGAATATGTCATCAATATACCATTTATAGTACATTGGCTTTAAATTTTGGGTGTCAAGAAAGTTTGATTCGAGGTGAGCCATAAAGATATTAGCGTAGTTAGGTCCGATTCGAGTTCCCATTGACGTTCCGCTGACTTGCACGTAATGAACTCCGTCGAACTCAAAATTGTTAAGTTCAAGAATAAGCCTGGAATGTTTGGAGAGCAGAAGAATCAATAGGTTTGTCGCACGATGACTGCTCATACGCAAGGGATACAGCGGCGATGCCATCTTCATGGGGGATGTTAGTATACAGTGACGCAACATCAAGGGTGACTAGAAGGCAGTTATCAGGAATTTCAATTTTTGAGATGTCTGAGAGAAAGTCATTGGTATCCTTAATGAAAGAGGGGAAGCTGGATGGAATGTCGCAAATGAGATTATCCACATAGCGCGAGAGGTTTTCGGTAACAGTGCCAATGCCAGAAACAATGGGGCGCCCTGGGTTGTTCACGTTGTGAATCTTTGGGAGAAGATAGAATTTACCGGCTACTGGGCTTAAGGGGATCCGGGAACGAGCCGTGGTTTCATTTATTGTTTTATTTTTAACAAGCTCAGCAAGTTTATCTTTGACAATTTGCTTATAATCTTGAGTGGGATCATTGGGTAGTGCTTTATAGAACGTCGATACTGATAGTTGCTTATTGGCCTCGTTAACATAGTCGGTTTTGTCAAGGGTTATGATTGCGCCTCCCTTGTCGGCAGGTTTAATAATTATGTCGGGACAGCTTGCGAGTTCCTCTAGGGCTTTCTTTTCGTTGGTAGTCATGTTGTGGTGGAAAGAAATTAATTTGTGTTTGGTATGCTTTTCGCACATCGCGTTGGACAGCTTTGAAGTACATGTCGAGGCAACTATCACGCTGTGTGGGAGGGGTCCAGTGCTTATAGCTAGGTAGGGTTCTGCGGGCTTCTTCCGTCGTGGGGTGATCGTAGAAGTATTCTCGTAGCCTCATGTTTCTGGCGAAGTTATCTAAGTCCTTAAAAAGTTGAAATTCATCAAAACCACCAGTAGCCGGGCAAAAGTTTAGGCCCTTTGACAAGACGTTCATCCGAGCTGGGGAGAGGGTTATACTTGAAAGGTTCATTAGATTCCCGGTAAGGTTTTCTTTTGTGACGGCAGGCGAGGGAAAAATTTTAGTACAGGTGTTTACCTGAACTGTTTGGGGTGCAGTAGTCGAAGCATTTATTACAGTCGTAGTGACATTATCGGCCAAATTGTCAGAGTTGGGGCAGTTACTAGTGCCGGAGCTTGTTAGGTTCTTGCGCATGTGGCCAGTGTTAGAAATCTTATCTCGGTTAAACCTTCGGTCTTTTGTTCGGGATATGGCGGAGGCCGTCTTAGATTCGTAGTTGCTTAAAAGGTTCAACTCTCTTTTGCTGAATTCCTGACTGAGTAGTTCCTCTTTCTTTCGGAGAGAATGGGCTGTAGTTTTGTAGTGATTGAGGATTATTTCAGTTAATTGTAAAGATGCTTTATCGAGTACCTGTTTCCACTTATTCATGTTGGACGGGGAGAGTTCGGTAGTAGCAGGTTTTATTCTAATCCTAACACCCCTGGGAGCGACCGCGGCAGTCAAGTACTGTGCAAGAGCGGAAACGTGCAATTCGGAACGTATGCGCTTTTCGGTGATTTTTCTTAGCTTTAAAAACTTTCTTGAAACGGGGAAGGAGGCCGCGTTACCTGTTTTTTTGTGTTTTAGTCAGTTGCTGCTATGCCGATTCTTTCGAAGGTTGTAAGGGCATGTGGCACGGAGGGCTGGATTTTGGACCCCGGAAGCTCCGGCGGAAGCGCTGCTGTTGGTTTTCGTGGGCACGGCGGTCATTGAAGATGCGGAGGTTGGGCGTGGCATGCTGTTGGTGCGGCGCCGGTCAGGGAGCTTCTTAGTGTCGCCCGAGCGTTCCCTCGTGGCGTTGTGGCCGCTACAGGTTTGCAAGTAGGGGTTGGCATGTCGCTGGCGCGACGCTCGTCCGTGGACTTCGGGGTTGGGGCGCATGCATTGCTGACGCACGCTCACTGATCGACTTTATCCCTGCCTCTGCCACTACAGTTTTTCTGCATGTTGGTACTAATGATCTCAGCTCTACTTCCGCTGAACATGCTTTCTCTGACTACCGCTCACTGACTGACCTCATTCTGGAATCTCGACCGAACATTTCCGCTATCAACGCCACTCTCATTCTTCCCCGCTCCGCTAACCACCGCCGCGACTACCGCATCTCTCGCTTCGCTCGCTGCTGCAACGAAAAGGCACGCCGTTTCAACTCACTTCTCCGCGAATTTTGCCGCCACTCACGCTTTGTCCGCTTCGTCGATCATGGCTTTGAGGACCTTCCAGCCTGCCGAGTACTCGCTGCGGACGGCATACACCCGAGCTTCGAGGGTGTGCCCTTGCTGGCCGGCCACACTCGTGCACTCTGCTTCATGCAACAGCGCTGCAATCCTCTGGGCTGGCGTGACTTCGCATGCACCGCCGACCCAGTTGCAGCCCCGGCTATATTGCCAAATGACAGCGACTTTCCACCACTGCCTCCAATTCTATCCAGTGTAAGGACCCCGGAGCAGTGTCGTGCCAGCAGCCCACCGCCACCGCCCCAGAGATCCACCGCAACCACGGCGCCCCGGGCGAGTGCCAGCGCCCCAACCCCGACGCGTCGCGCGTCGCGCCAGCGACATGCCAACCCCTACTGGCAAACCTGCAGCGGCCACAATGCCCCGAGGGAACGCTCGCGGCGACACTAAGAAGCTCCCTGACCGGTGCCGCACCAACAGCATGCCACGCCCAACCTCCGCATCTTCAACGACCGCCGAGCCCACGAAAACCAACAGCAGCGCGTCCGCCGGACCTTCCGGGGTCCAAAATCCAGCCCTCCGTGCCACGTGCCCTTACAACCTTCGAAAGAATCGGCATAGCAGCAACTGACTACAACACAAAAAAACAGGTAACCCGGCCTCCTTCCACGTTTCAAGACAGTTTTTAAAGCTAAGAAAAATCACCGAAAAGCGCATACGTTCCGAATTGCACGTTTCCGCTCTTGCACAGTACTTGACTGCCGCGGTCGCTCCCAGGGGTCTTAGGATTAGAATAAAACCTGCTACTACCGAACTCTCCCCGTCCAACATGAATTAGTGGAAACAGGTATTCGATAAAGCATCTTTGCAATTAACTGAAATAATCCTCAATCACTACGAAACTACTGCCCATTCTCTCCGAAAGAAAGAGGAACTACTCAGTCAGGAACTCAGCAAAGAGAAATGAACGTTTCAAGCAACTACGAATCTAAGACGGCCTCCGCCATATCCCGAACAAAAGACCGAAAGTTTAACCGAGATAAGATTTCTAACACTGGCCACATGCGTAAGAACCTAACAAGCTCCGGCACTAGTAACTGCCCCAACTCTGACAATACGGCCGATAATGTCACTACGGCTGTAATAAATGCTTCGACTACTGCACCCCAAACAGTTCAGTTAAACACCTGTACCAAAATATTTTCCCCCGCCTGCCGTCACAAAAGAAAACCTTACCGGGAATCTAATGAACCTTTCAAGTATAACCCTCTCCCCAGCTCGGATGAACGTCTTGTCAAAGGGCCTAAACTTTTGCCCGGCTACTGGTGGTTTTGATGAATTTCAACTTTTTAAGGACTTAGATAACTTCGCCAGAAACATGAGGCTACGAGAATATTTCTACGATCACCCCGGGACGGAAGAAGCCCGCAGAACCCCACCTAGCTATAAGCACTAGACCCCTCCCACACAGCTTGATAGTTGCCTCGACATGTACATCAAAGCTGTCCAACGCGATGTGCGAAAAGCATACCAAACACAAATTTCTTTCCACCACAACATGACTACCAACGAAAAGAAAGCCCTAGAGGAACTCGCAAGCTGTCCCGACATAACTATTAAAGGGACACTGAAGTGATATGTAAACATTGCGGGATTACTAGCGCAAATTGTAGTCCGGAGTCCCCAGGCCATGTTTCGACCACTCTAGGCGCGTTTACGCGATTTTATTTAGTAGAAAAACTAATTCGAAAACGCTGTCCTCCTCTCTTTACGCTCGCCCATTTTCTGTGGCGTTTTCGTGTGACGTCAGGAGGGGATGAGCTGGCAATTGGCTGCGCCACGGCTGCGCTACTGCACGGCTCCCCGGCCGACAGAGCCAGTCGGCCCAGCGTTTCGTCCGCCGGCCGCCGGCGGGTCGTCGCAATCTAGGAGGTTAAAAAAAATTGCTTGGTCGCAATTCGTTCGCTTAGTTGAAACGAAGCCAGTACACGTTTGTGAATGGAAGAATGTGCCTTTCTTTACTTGGTTTGTTTGTACACTGTATCTAGCTCCAAGTCAAGGTCGCTTCACACAAGCGCTGCACATGCGACGCTTCGCTGACTGGTACGCCAGTAGGAAAATATAAGGCCTCTTGAAGGCGGGAGAAGAGTCAGCGAAGTCAATATAGGTACTAAGCAAATAAAATCAACTGATATTTTTACCGTACAGCGTAAAACTAGGGCGCGGGAAGCACGTTTTTGCGCTGGGCGAACAAGCACAGCGGTCAGCAGCACGACTACGCATCTGCGAACGCTTTTCCGTCTACGAAATGCAATTGCTAGCCGTGAGCTACTGTGGAAACTCGGGCGACGCTTACTGCACGATCGCAGTACAACAAATAGTCACCTAAGCGGCTTGAAATGCCAAAACTAAATAAAAGTGTAAACCGGTTGTACAATAGATACCCTATATTAGCAAGACATTGGCGTCCCGCTCCGTGGCCTAGCGGTCTGAGGCTCTAGGAATACACGGCAAATGTTTTGCGAGTCACGAGTTCGAATCCCCGCGGGTACGTGCTTTTTTTTGTAAGTTAACTTTTTTGTTTTCCGCCGATGTTTTCTATATTGAGTTCACCTTTTTTGGGGCCGCAACGTTCATGGCTACACGAACGAGTTCACAAAACGCGCGCAGGCTGGCACTGGCGCGCTAGCGAGTTCTCGTTGGCGTGCTGTTGCCATAAGCACCGACTGCTTGCAGGCAGTGGGCACAGGCCAGAATGAACAGACCCTTGGCCTGGTGCGAACACGCTTTTTACGATACAGGCATGAGGGAGGCAAGCTCCAAATATGGGGGAAAAGCGCATGACATTTGGGCGTCTGCGGGTACGCGGAGGGCATTCATGCACTGCGTAGGTCTCGGCTAGTGAATGCTACGACTACAAGCCGTCCTGGGAGGCTTATCTTGTGCATTTTACAGCCGACAACATGGCAGAAGCGCGGTACGATGATTACTGAGATATTGAGAATGCCCATCCAACAAAGCCATTGGTTATGTTTTACAGAACCGAAACCGAAACTTGTGTGATTGCTAACCTTGGGCATCGTCCAATCACGGCGCCCCTCCTCTCAACGTCACAGCCTTAGTTGGTGCGGCCGCCGCAAACCGCGCATGGTAGTTTTTCTTCTTTCGCGCTTTGTAAAATAATTACCGATTTGTCAACCGGATAAACGATGAAAAGTGTGCTAATTTGAGCCAGTCTACGCAGTGCAAGCAAAAACGGGAGCTTGACAAATTCACTTCAGTGTCCCTTTAAACCTGCCGACAAGGGAGGCGCAATCGTAATCCTTGACAAAACCGACTATGTTAACGAGGCCAATAAGCAACTATCAGTATCAACGTTCTATAAAGCACAACCCAATGATCCCACTCAAGATTATAAGCAAATTGTCAAAGATAAACTTGCTGAGCTTGTTAAAAATAAAACAATAAATGAAAACACGGCTCGTTCCCGGATCCCCTTAAGCCCAGTTGCCGGTAAATTCTATCTTCTCCCAAAGATTCACAACGTGAACAACCCAGGGCGCCCCATTGTTTCTGGCATTGGCACTGTTACCGAAAACCTCTCACGTTATGTGGATAATCTCATTTGCGACATTCCATCCAGCTTTCCCTCCTTCATTAAGGATACCTATGACTTTCTCTCAGACATCTCAAAAATTGAAATTCCTGATAACTGCCTTCTAGTCACCCTTGATGTTGCGTCACTGTATACTAACATCCCCCATGAAGATGGCATCGCCGCTGTATCTCTTGCGTATGAGCAGTCATCGTGCGACAAACCTATCGATTCTTCTGCTCTCCAAACATTCCTTAGGCTTATTCTTGAACTTAACAATTTTGAGTTCGACGGAGTTCATTACGTGCAAGTCAGCGGAACGTCAATGGGAACTCGAATCAGACCTAACTACGCTAATATCTTTATGGCTCACCTCGAATCAAACTTTCTTGACACCCAAAATTTAAAGCCAATGTACTATAAATGGTATATTGATGACATATTCATGATCTGGCAACACGGTGAGGCGGAGCTCCTCACCTTCATTGAGGCATTTAACCTAGCCCATCCTAGTATTTCCCTTGCTCATTCCTATTCGGAACACAGTGTAAACTTTCTGGACGTCACCGTTTCTACCTTCCAACGTCGGCTTCAAACTAAACTGTATAGAAAACCGACAGACACGCGGCAGTATTTGCACTTCCGAAGTAGCCATGTCAGACACTGCAAGACAGCAATACCTTACAGCCAAGCCCACCGATTTAGGAGAATTTGCTCAAACCAAGCCAACTTTGACTCAAACTGTCGAGAACTCAAGACCGTCCTCCTGAATAAAAAATACCCGGAAAAAGTTATCGACGACGCTATTGTGCGAGGCAACCAATTAGACCGTAACGAAATCTGTAAGAAAAAAGCCCCGAACGGGAACCCGCAAACTAACTTAGTTTTAACCCACTCATCCTCCGCTCCAAGAGTGTATACCGTGCTAAAAAAACATCACAATATCCTAATGCAAAGTGACCGCTTAAAAAGCATATTCCCCGAACCACCACGCGTTGTCTACCGGCGTAATAAGAATTTAGGTGACTTTCTTACTAACTCTCGTATCAACCGACCGGCAACTACTGGCTGCATGCCCTGCAATAAACCCCGATGTAAAGTATGCCCACACATGACCACTACACAGCGCGCCACCAGCACGGCTTCAGACTACTACGTAAATATAAAAGGTAACTTTAACTGTGGCTCCGCTAATGTCGTATATCTTCTAGAGTGCACTGTTTGTAGGCAACAATATATCGGCCAAACCGAAACGCCCTTCCGAATACGGTTCAATAATCACCGCTCTCATGCAAAAAGCTGCCCTTATTTGCCCCTGTCAAGACATGTGAACAGTCCCGGGCATGCATTTGAACATCTTAAAGCAACGATTTTAGAATCCGCCTTCAAAACGCACCACGACCGCGAGGTTCGGGAATCTTATCTCATTTATAAGTTTGGGTCAGCCACACTTGGAATTAATGAAAGTTACGGAAAACTAACGTGCTTATCCCTCGATTAAAATTAGCGGCTTCATAATTTTTATGACTATGTTCATTATTCCTACCCTCGAGTTTCCCATCAGAATTCGCAGAAACTCTCCTAATACAGCAGCTTTATTAGCCTAATGCGGCTCAACAATGCCATTTGTCCTGGGAAGGAGGCCTCGTTCCCACCACCACTTAAGAATGTTTAACTCTTTGTGATATATTGTTGTTCAACCTTTTGTGACCCTACCTATTTCCTGTTCAGTTGCTAGCTTCTGTGAAATGCTCTTTTGTGCCCCCTATCTATTCTCTTCATCCGCGGGGGGCACACCCATCTTCGCTTCCGCCCCAGCCAGTCTCCCCAGACACTGAATACCTTACTGTATACTCTTCCCTTTCTTTTCAAACCGGGGTTGTCCAGTTTCCCCCATTGTCTGAACTTGCAGCCCGCGCGGCATACGTTGACCCGTCATGGTGCAACCTTGAACGCTGCATTGTTAACACGACCCCTTTTACTCTCTCTTGCTCCCCCCCCCCTTTTTTTTTCCTTATTGTTGTTGTAACATAGGCGTAGCCTGACTGTATGCACACTCTCCATTTCCGAAACATTTTTCGCTCCTTCTCACAGTTTTATGCAAATCTATATAAGAAATGTGTTCGAAATATTTTCGACAGCAAAATCATGTAACTTTACTCTGATGAAGGCAAGTCCCGTTGCCGCTACGTAAGTAAACATTGTTTGTTATTGTTCTTGCTGTGTATCCGACTCTGTACTTATGCTATTTCTGCGCTCTTTGTGAGTTTATCTTTCTCTCTCTCTCTCTCTCTCTCTATATATATATATATATATATATATATATATATATATATATATATATATATATATATATATATATATATATATATATATATATATATATATATATATATATATATATATATATCTGTAAGTAAAGCTACTTTTTATTGGAAGCGCTGTAGTTTTTGCTTGTATATGGGCTTCACTTCCAAACAGCCACGGCTGCCAATATTACTATTTTCTCACTGGTTCTATGCATGCAAGCAGGCGCTGATACCCCCCCCCCCCCCCCCGCAGTCCTAAGGATCTCCTATGGTTTCCTAAGACCTTACTTGACCCAACGGCCTGCATTCATCTTTAGTAACGACACTGGCGGCGTCCTGAAGCCGTTTTAAGGAGCCTTGACCCACACTGTGCAGTTTTGCCTATGGTACCAATATGTTATGCCAATACTGATTCCTTTATTCTTCCCACCAACTTTTCCCATGTATTCTAAAGCCATGCTTTCTAACAAATGTTGTTCGTTGGTTCATTATTAAAATCTCCCCAGTGCTATCCCTTTTTAAGCTATCCTGAAGTTAGTGAACTGTTGTTCGACCTGTAGGAGTGTGTACAGTTTGAATATTTTTCTCAAGGTTTCTTGAAACCTGTGATTTTATCAGGCTCGAATGATTTCACTACCATTTTACTCAAGCTGACATCCTGTAAACCGCCACCCGTCAAAATAATGGGTGGTTTCAGATCAATTCTCTAAGTTTTCCATTACTGTGGTTGTGTTCCTGAGCTGTGCCACTCCCATTGACGCCACTTTAGGAAGTCCTGCCGTTACAGTCGAAATGTACCATATCAGTTGCTCTCCTCTTAAAAAGAGGTCGGGCCGATGATTGCGCCAACCACGTAATGACGTAAGGGGGTTATCACATTTCCGTGAAGTGCTAAAGCCGTGCGACTACCAGTGGATTATAAAGCAAACACTACGGGTCAAGCTCACACGATTTTATCTTCAACAGCATGTATCTATACTGTATCAGTGTTTCTGAAGAGCCCACACCACATTGTTTTACGGTGTAGAGACAACCCGACCGCAAAGCTAACGTGGTATTTGAAGGAAATTCATGTCACACTTTGTTTAGAGCCTGTGATGAGGTGTGGCCACTGGTGGAAACTCCTTTATTACAAACCGCCAGGTATATAGCACACAGGTGACGTGCTTACTTGCTGCTCTGCAACAACCACGAGTCCACATGCATCACTAGGGAATGTCATGTTTGTCGGAGAACATTGTCATTATTTATGAAAGCTGTAGTAAATAACGCCAAAAACGTGTCAATATCGACATCGACAAGGTATAATTGCCTGAGTCAGGCTCTAATAATTTCTTTATTCTTTGTTACCCATTACAGCCACCACAACTATCACAATAATCTGCGATGAGTGAGAGACAGGCCCATGAAAGCCGTCCCCAAATGCGTAGTGAGAGAACGTTGGCAATGAACATAATACATGTAAGGAAATAATATATATTGTTCAAGTTCACAGCTTTCATTGAAGCTGTGCGTATGGCCTATTCGAGCTCGCGCACAGAAGACAGTCGGCTACGATACTCGACCATATCATCAGTGCGGTCATGACTACCATGTAATATGACCAAATCTACGTCAAAGTCCAAAGACATATAACGTGAGAAGGCGGCTCTTTGCTCGCTCGCCTCCGCACCACAGACCAGCAGCTAGTTCCCGCTCTATGATAGAGCGTTGGACACACAGATACCGGATGTGATTTGGACATGTTTCATACGCCAGCCTTAATTAGAAACCCCGGAAACGGTAGTTTTGATCCTACGTAAGTCATCATTCGTGCCGACGAACATTTATAGCAGGTTGTCCGAGACTATGGCAGCAGGACATCACAATGCTACACCCAGCTCCAGGTCGGTCATGCAGTCTCCCTCAAGCAAAATTATGCTGAAGAATACACTTCTTCCTATTGTCTGGGCGATGCAGGTTAAATACCATGACAGTGCACCTTAGGGAGGGCGATAATGCAACTAGGAATTTCTCATGGTGTTTTCTTTGTGGTTCCTAACACCACCACTAAAATTCATGCACTCAGAAGTGACGCAAGGTGTTAACGGCAACAGCGAATTTAGCGCTTACACTGCGCCTACAACAACGCCTACACTGAAGCTCCGGACTCTTGACGTCAACGCGGGCGGTCGCTTTGTAAGTAAATTGCGCTTAATGAGTCACATCGCTTGCTTTTTGTAACACAAGCCATAATACGCTGCCTCGCCCAGTCTCCCCGTGGCGACCAGTCCATTCACACAAGCTAAGCACCATTGGGCTCGGTTGGTACTTGGGAGTGCAGTTTACCCCTTGAACGCTAAAGGCGAAATCACACCCTTTCCGCAAGCTCCCGGCATTGAGCAGCGGCCCGATAACGGGGAGAGATAGGCGACAGAGAGAGGTATATAGGCGTGGAGGAAAAAAGAAGGGCCAGGGACACATGCGCGGGACCTGGCGGAGAAAGGAGAGGACGCCGCCGCAGCAGCGATAAGCGCGTGCAACGAAGAAATGCCGCCATGCGACGTGCGGTGAAGACCGTGTGCGATACAGGGAGACCAAGGTCCATGGAACAGCGGCGAGGCTTAAATAGCGCCACGAGGCGAAAAAGGGGAAAAACGCTACTGTTGCGTACGCCTTGGCTACCTCGAAGTCTTACGGATTAGTGTGAGCTTCCTTCATTTTTTCTTACCCACTTCGTTCTTCCCTCTGAGGTAACTGATACGCAGTTTAAGTGCAAAAATCACTGAAATGACTCATGTCTTGTTCAAAATACGCGAAGTAACGCGGATTTTGTCCCATGCACAGTAAAAATTGACTGCGGTGATTAGGCGCAATGGCGACTTCATTGGTCGCCTTGAAACAGTGCCCAGCTGTCGTTTCTGCTGCACTGACATAATATGGATCGCATGTAAGCAGTAAGCAGAATATTGCACCAAAAAATTTTTAAGCGAACATTTTTTCAGAAGCATGCTAAAGAAAACTCGACATCTAGGCAGCGGGGAAACGGATTGACTCCCTTGGGACATGTCTAAGACACTGGCCAGATGTATGGTCCGCGCGTGCGTAATTTACACCGCTAACCTTACTATAAACATTCAATTAGATCGACAACGTTTTCAGCGAGAATGCAAGTTTCAAAAACTGGTTTCCGTTTACAATACATACAAGATTATAAAACGCCGCGGCATTCCGTTCGCCGCTTCCCTTATGGCAATCGTCATTTTGGTTCGCTGCGTATTCTATTTCATTTATTATATCTTCTTCCTCACCAGAAGTGCATGCTTTCTTTTTATAACTAATAATGTTCCTATGCACTCCTGCACAGTTGCTAACCAGCGAAGCTAAAGCGTGCGGTCGGTGTTTACTCATGTCTTACTTATTATAGTTACCCTATGGTTTCGCAGTGATGTACAGATATGTTTGCAATGAAGACACTGATTATTCATCTTTTTTATCCTCACGGCATTGGTTAAGCCTCGGTAGGACGCATGACGCCTAGCATACCAATTTTGGTGTGACGCCCTTCAGGAGTTCGCCATTGCCACGTTAACCCTACACCGCCCGCACTAGTACCACCCCTCCCCGCCGTTGTCGCTTGAACCATAGTCTATGCAGCAGCATCCTGCGCGCGCGCTCTGTTGAGAGGCTTTTTTAAATGCAGAACATTTCAGTAGCTCACGATGTCACCCGCGTTGACGTCCGTCGTAGTCCGCACCGTCGTTGTCCGCACCCCTCCCCCTACACTATATAAAAAAAATACTATCCGGCGCTTGGTTTCGATCCCTCGACCCTGCGGGCGGAACGCAATGTACATGGTGCTCTACTCACTGCGCCACAAAGCCGACACAGAATGGGAGGCTACGAACGCGCCTTATATCCTTGACTCATTCAAACTACGTCAAGAAGCTGCTGATACAACGCATTCACTACCACCAACTCCCCAAACACTAAACGTTAAAGGCGTACTGACACGAAATTTTTATGTTACGTTTTTTTCGCTGCTATGCCTGCCTACCAGCCCACTAATCATAGAATGACAGATTAGACGGTAGAGCACAGCGTAAACATTCATTTACGGCGTCGTTTATTCGTGCCAGTTTCGGTTTCGACAAAAAAACGCCGAGCGGCCGCCATGACAGCATGTATCACATGGCGTCACCATTCTTGCCGTATCGCTGCCTCTCTGGAAGCGCGCGCGAGCGAGCGCACGCACGCGCCCAGACCGGCCGAGGTCTTCGCAGTCCCCACAGGCCCGGGCAGCATGACGTCAGTCCCAAAACCATGACGTGTACACACGCCCGAGCAGCGCGCGCCAACCACAGCCAGCGCGTCGGCTTCGTCACGGCAGCCCCGACGTCGGTAGTTTGGGGCACGTAGCAGATGATGTCACGTCGGCCCGCTGTGGGCTTTCTCGTGCGGGCGAAGATTAAAATGGATTTTAAATATGTTTCGCTGAACGGTTGCTGTTGAAACTTGCTGGGAGATGTCTCCTGATAAAAAGGAAGCGTTTTACATAACTATCTCAGCTTTGAAATTTCGTGTCAGTACTCCTTTAACGCAATACACCCACCCCCTATGCGACGCTTTTACTCGAGTCCCCCTCGCGGGGAGATGGGCCCAATTTTTTTTCTTCCTCCGATGCGCTGTTCCCGCTTACCAATGACGGAATTTTCTAGAGTAGCTCTCTGTTCCCTTACCTATGACTCCACTACAAAATCTTTTTTTTTTCGCGCATGGGCATGGGGTTGCGCTGCGGGAAATATCTGCGCACACGGCACCGCCGGACTTTACCGTCGCACAGCCATGTAAAGCATCCCTTTAGAATACACGGGTGTAATCAGGTCTCACTTTAGACTACGTAAAAATATAATAAAAGCGGGGCTCACCAGGTGTTTTGCTGACTTGAATGGCGTTGTATTCATTTCGCTTTGTTCCGTTAGTACTGAAATTGCTTGTTTTATAGAAGGTTCCGTATTTCTGCTCGGTTCCGCTATTTAAGGCATAAAAGACAAAGCAGTAGCACATCAACTAGCATAGTGGTACACACACGTTTTTTCGATAAACATCCGCATTATTTTACTCGCTTTGAAATGGCTCAATAGAAAAGTGAAAATAGAATATAAATTATTCACCGCAACTCGTGACTACAAATACATCCTAGCAATTCTTGAGCATGAGAAAAAGCTATGAAACAAATGCGTGTTAACAGATATTCTTGCTTGTGCAACAAAGAAAGCCAGGCACACAAAATAGTCTTGTACAAGCTGATAGATTTTTTGGGCAACTTAAACTTCTTCAAAATGATTATAGAGTAATACAATAAGAAAAAAATGGAAAATGTTCCTTTCGGTGGTATATTGTAGTGTCCCCTTTTTGTTCTTAATACCTTAAAGCTCCCTTACGCAACCGACTTTCGTAGCATTAAGTGTCCAAATATTGTAGAGCTAGCTATTTTTTAAACACAAGCGGAAATTTAAATTTTCAGTTTTAAAAAAAGGCGCATTCAAAAAACAGAGTTGCCGGCTGATACACGACAACACGCCACGAACTCTTTTAGTTATGTCGTATAATTTAAAAAAAAACGTGATTACATTACTGAATTGTCACCTGTTATAGGGAGCGACCCGCTATTGACAGAAGTCTTTGGCAATTAAGTCGAAATATCGGCATGTTACCCTGAAGATTGACTAGAAAACACCATATACCGCTGGAGTTGACCATGTTTGAAGCCTTAATAAGACATAAAAAAACTAAACAAATTACTGTGGTTTAGCTTTCATTAAACCTAGTTGACGGCGAAAGCTTCACTGCCCTATTTAGGCCCATTGTTGAGGTACGGTTTCGCAGTGATGTACAGATATGTTTGCAATGAATACACTGATTATTCATCTTTTTTATCCTCACGGCATTGTTTAAGCCTCGGCGCTGTACGGGCTAACACAGCTGGATGTTCATCTTCCTCCATCGCACGCGGCTCTGCGCCGCATGTGGCCTTCTAGCCTTCGATCGTGAAGCGTGCTTATCGCTGCGGCGGCGGACTCCCCGCATCCCTCCACCAGGTGGCAACATGGGTTCCGCACACGTCTCCGTTCCCTCCTCGCCTATCTCTTCCCTGTCGCCTATCTGTCGCCTGTCTCTCCCCGCCAACTGGCCGCCGCTCCATTCCGGACGTCCTGCCAGGTTGCGACACGGGTCTTCGCACGGCTCCGTTCCTTCCTCGCCTATATTTCGGCAGAAGGGTTCCAAGCTGGGCTAGTTGGAGAGACAAATGTTTGGATTAAACTTGCGCGAACACAAACAAAGAAAAAGGAAGTCAAAAACAAGTTGTGCCAACGTGAGTTTGAGAGAGCATGAATTGTCAGTAAAAGAGCCCCCATCAGCCCATGTTTCTGTACTAAGTAGCAAGGATGGAAAGCCAATTTTCCTGCCACTAACATTTTATTTGGTCACCGTGAACAAATGCCTCAAGAAACTGCAAGAGTGTTCCACATAGAAAAATGAATAAACCAATGTGTCAGCCAAGCAACTGGCCACCCTGCGAAGACTGTAAAAGGTGGCGTAGTGTAGCTTTCGCTTCAAAACAAAATTTCGAGGACAGCTAAGCCCCCTTATAATGTAGGTATTGCAAAAGTGCAAAATAGCAGAGCGCACACGTGTTTTTTTAATATGTTTATCATTATTACAATTTGTTTTTTGTAGCGAAAGCAACGCTACGCTACCTCGGGCGCCCTTCGCGGGGTGACCAGTTGTGACCCTGAGATGTAGAGGTCACACCACACACCAATCCTCAGGCACCCGGCATGGAGTAGTGGCCTTATGGCGTGGAGGGAGAGATAGGCGGCAGGGGAGACATGGCCTTATTCTTAAATGAAACCAGCGCGAACTTCAACAAAGACAAAGGAAGTCGAACGCAAGGACCACCGCTGGTATAAAAACTAAAGGTTAATATTAATGGTAAATACAAACACTTCACACAAAACAATAAAAAACACTGCGCATGAACAAAACACGTTTACGAAAAATACGGTGATACGCTTTCTCGGCTGGCATATTTTTCTAAGCTTTCTACTATGTAGAACGCTCCCACAATTTTGTGGGGAGTTGTTCACGGTGCCTAAATAAAATGTCACTGGCAGGAAAATTAGGTTCACATCCGCAGCACTTACTACAATGTGAAGAAAGATGGTATGATGGGGCTCTTTAATGACCATTGATGCTATCAACTCTTGTTGGCACAAACTGTGTTCCACTTGTTTTGTTTTTGTTAAGTTTGCGCTGGTTTTGTACAAGAATACGTCTTTCCAACAAGCCCAGGTTGCAAACCTTCTGGCTGGAAATTCACGAGGAGAGAACGCAGAGATGCCCGTGATCCGTGTCTCGGAGCACCCGGCATGGAGCAGCGGCCCGATGGCGGGGAAATATACACCATTTTTCTCGCTAGAGGTAGGGGCCGCAATTTGCTTTTTCTGTACAGACGCTAGCGCCGTCTATGAAGCGACCGCCGAAACCGCCGTTCTTTCCGTGCATGCGTCTGCTCGGTACGCTAGCACTACCGAGTGAACCGTAGTGATTTGGCGGTACGTTAGCGGTTGCAGTGCTTGTGTGTGTGTGTTCTGTTTTGTTTTCACCATCTGCGGACGCATTATAGGTCCTAATTCGTTGCTAGAGCTGAAGACGCCGACCCCGGCTGTTGCGAGCAGCAGTAGCACTGGTGGTGATGGTGCTCCACAGTTCCGCGATGGAAACGTACCTGTATGGCACCCACTGACACAGAAATTGATATCTGGGAGTAATTACGTGTTTTCCATGTCACCATGCTTGTTTAATTTACAGATTTGTCATGTTTACGGAAGCGCAGACGTCGAATACAGAGCGCGCACAACATGTGTTGGTCACGCTTATCCGCTCTCGCGATGGACTTTCGACGCGGCGATTGCTACGCTGTTGACATTGTGTCGCAAACGGACGGCCAGGCCGTCAATTTTTTTCATTCAGGCGGTCGACATGAGGAGCGGGGTCGCGGAAACAAAGGTGCGGGTTTGGACAGGGGGACAAACGTGTCGGACAGTCGGGCGAGCGGGCGAAGTTTATTTGATGGGTTGTGAGCGGCAGCTTGGGGCTGTCGACTGGAGATTTGTGAATGTGCAATACGCTGGGAAGGGTCCGGGGGTGCCGCGGCCTTAGCGGATGCCCGTCGGTAGGCCCGCGGCGGAACGACCAGCGCCTCATCTACGGGATCGAGTTCACCCCGTCGTCGCTGGTCACAAGGCCGACCAGACTCCGCACCCCGGATCCCCGAAAAACATAAGAGGCTGCCCGGCGACTCGACTTCGCCGTGACTTTCCGTCATTTCCTTCCGCCGTGACTTTCCGCTCGCGGTTACCCATTGACACGCCTAGGGTTAAAGGAGCCATGAAGAGAAAACACAAGTTTGGTTCATTCGAAAGATTGCCTCGTTAGAACCATACTGACACCACTTTTAACACAAACTTCGCTCAAATAAGCTACATAATTAGGAAAACAGGGAATGACCATGCGACCCACCAGCTCATTTCCCGCAAGAGAACCTATGATGTCACTCGAGAATTCTCTGCGATTGGCGGAGGCCGGCAAAAGCAAACGCAAGTTAGGCAGGGCTTACCAGTTTGCATAGAGAACTATATGCCCGTTAAACATACTGCACATTCCTTTCATGACACTAAGAACGGTGGAGTAAACGGTTGAAGTTCCGAATAAACACGCAAGCGTGTATGCCAATGCGTACGAAACTACCGCCAGCCGAACTCGACATCTCGCCGTCGCCACCGTCGCGCAGACGAATTTTCGGGTTCGAGGCTCTTCGGGGCCAACGAACCGTCCCAGCACGCACAGCCGCGACCTTGCTTGGTATCGTAATCCCTTCACAGGAGGTTGGCCGTCATATCGCCAACCAGCAAAGGTAAAAAGAGAAACGAGGGGAGTAAGGAACAGCAAGCAGCGACGAGATAGTGTGACAGTCGTCGCAGAAGTTTTGGAATGGTGTTGGCTTGCGGCTGTTGTTAGGAGCTCGTTTCCAGTTTACAATCACTGAAAACTTCAAGTTTGTTCGCGTACTTTACAATGAAATTTCGTTGCTGCGTTTTGAAATGCCCATGTAGTACGGGCAACTCGTCGAGAGAGTGCGACATCCCCGCCGGTGAGAAGATCTCCTTTCATGTGCTGCCCAACGACGAACCTCGGTGAAGCAAGTGGCTATGTTTTGTGAACTTTGCAAACGGGGGAGAAAGAGAGCTAAAGCAAGTACGAGTGTGCTCGCTTCATTTCCGAGGAAGTGATTACGGCAGGGACCCTTACGTTAGCTCAGTCCTGGGACATGCTGGCGCTCGTCGCCGACTTCGTCAAATCGCCGTCAAAGCGCTCTGACCTTGGGGGGGGGGGGGGGAAATGCCGTACACACCGCGCATTGACGCTCGTATCTTTCTGGTCGGAGCAGAGAGCTCGCGCGAACGGCTTTCCATACACGACACCGGCCAACTGGCATAAGCGATACTGCTACTGAAATTGAACTATTATTAACCGTAATAAAAATACGGCCGGCACATACGTACCAGTCTGTATTCGTCCGTCGCGACGGGGCTGATGAGGCAGCGGTGCCGACGGCTGGGCGTTCGTCTGTTGTGGCTATCCACAACTCCTGCCGCTCGTGCACTTAGAAGCATTGAGCGTTCAAATGGTGTGAGGTTGTTAAATGCAAGCCCGAGCTTCTCGGCGAGAGTTTTGTTCTCCGGATCAGGCGATTACATGACTAGGGCTGCGGGTGCACTAGGTTTTACTAGTATTTTTAAAATGGCCGCCGTCTCGGTTTTGGCATGAGTTCCGGTTCCTGTTTGATTCCCGCGTGTGGGTGCTATATGGAGTCGACATACTAAGTATCTGTTTCATGGACCGGCTCGTATGACGCCATTGCACGTCACGAAATGTGCAATTTAGCGGGAGATTAAAAATTTTGCCTTAAATTGCCTTATTTCTCAGTGTGTAAAGCATCATTTGCTTCCGGGAAAGGGCTTAGGGTACTATGAAACACCTAATCTTTCGAATAAAACAAACTTTTGTTTTCTCTTCATGGCTCCTTTAAGACATACGTATGCCTCCTCCTAGTTTTTCCCATGTCGCGCACAGCGTTCGTACCTTCTAGGTTTTTAAGTGTGAATGCACTTCTTAAGCGAGCCTGAAGCATCCGCCGCCGTCCGCATTCCGCCGCCGTCCGCATAGCAACAGCTGCGGGTGCGCGCGCTCCTCGTCTTCCTTGGCAACGGGGGGAGATGGGCGCGCGCTGCCTGGCCGCTGACATGGCACATACCCACGTGGGGGATTGGCCAGGAATCTCATTGTCTTTCTTGGCAACAGGGGGAGATGGGCCCGCGCTGCCTGGCTGCTGACATGGCACATATCCACGTGGCGGATTGGCCAGGAATCGGGCGTGAGTAGGGCTAATGCACCCGCTTAAAGGAGTACTGACACGAAATTTCAAAGCTGAGATCCGCTCTAGCAATGAAGTACAACGACAACACAAATAGGTGTCTGTGCATGGCACATACCCACGTGGGGGATTGGCCAGGAATCGGGCGTGAGAAGGGCTAATGCACCCGCTTAAAGGAGTACTGACACGAAATTTCAAAGCTGAGATACGATTTAGCAATCAAGAACAACGGCAACACAGATAGGTGTCTGTGAATAAATGCATCACTCTTTTTTTGTAGTTGTGTGTGTGTGTGTGATCTCTCTTTCGCGAACATTACCGAACCGCGCAAATTCAACTCCTGCATTCGCACTTTCACATTCTTCCCCTCGGGTAAATGCGGGGAATTTTTTTCGTTGTTGTTGTTGCATAGTGTTATGATGTAAGCCTCGGTGTCTATGTGTTCCCCCATTGTGTAATTTTTTTTTTGGGGGGGGGGGGGCTGTCACTTGTCTAGTTCACGCCGTTCATTAGCCGACCTGCACGCACGTGCGCACATTGTAGTGCCCACTTAGCTCCTGTAGTAAGCATTTTATCTAAGGCAAACATATCTATATCATTGCGAAACCAAAACCCGACGAGACCTTGACAATGGGCCTAGCCGGGGCAGTGAAGCTTTCGCTATCAACTGGGGTTAACCAACGCTCAACCACAGCAATTTTATCATTATTTCGGCTAGTGTGAGGCAGCCCACACGCATTTGCATCCGAAAGCAAAGATCATATTCAGCCAGTACAAACTTTGATACCCACCTTATCCTATAAGAACCATAATGAAGAAATTGACGAAATGCCTAGATGCGCTGTACAATTCTTTAAGACAGGACCTACAGAGATTACACAAAGCTATAAAGCAGTATATATAGGCCCTAAATCAAGGAGAGCGTCCTACCATTCACACTGTCCGCCTCAAACCGCAAACCCACGCAGAAGTCGCAGACCCTAACCACACGTTCGTGTATCCTTAAGAGAAAGCAAGGAAACAACCAATAAACATGACGGCACCATGAAATAAAATAAACATCACGCGGGTTAGTAACCCCAATGAAACTGCTGTGGTATAAAATTAAAGCAGTTTCACTCAACGTAAAAGCTGTCAGATGTGCAGAGCACGTTTTCGCCATACGGGCTGTGGCGCCGTTCTCCTTTTGCTACACCCCTCACACTCTTTCCTTTCCTGTCTCACAGTGCGTTTGATGAATCGAACAGACGTTTCTGCATTGGAATTCAACTTTATCCTCTTCACAGTGCTCGCACGCCTTCTCCTGGGACAGCTCTAGCGGGAGTACTGTTCCAAGTGCAAATTCAGGGGCCTTCGTAGCTCACTCGCTGGACCCAAGTAGAGCCACACGGCGCTCCGTCATAGCGGCTGTAGTCACGGAGTAATCCAGAGGCTCCGAAAAAGAAGTGTTTTATACAGTGATATGCGTTCCAAACTCGTTATCCGCTGGCGCTTGTCATACATCTCCTCGTTCTTTAGTGCAAAGAAAACTGCAGCAACATTTGAGGCAAAATATAGATAATGAACCGCCAGCGCCTGCTTATTTTTGTTAGGAACGCTGGTAGGGTTGGTTTTTGCGATAGTAAGCGAAAAACGTGGCTCTGCAACGCCGGCACGTGAGGGTGGAGAAGCACAAGCAGAAATAGAACGGAACTCCCGCTGGCGCAATTTCAGGCAGGGGGAGCGCGAGCACTGCAAAATCGGGAAACTTGAATTGCATTAGGTGATTGCACTGAGCTGATAACACACTGGCAAATCGCTGCTCTGGATTGCCGACAGCTTTCTCATTACGGGGAACGGTTTTAATTATTTTTTGTGCTTGCTTTCATGTTGCACGTGCTCGAGCCTTTCTGGGCCATTTTGAACGCGCCGCATTTTTTCTTAGCGGCAGCCACTTTCTGTAAGACGCTAGTCTTTCTTGGCCCACTTTAACGCAGAAATTTCGGTTTGTATGTATGTCTGTATATATGAATGTATGTGTGTATGTATGTATGTATGTATGTATGTATGTATGTATGTATGTATGTATGTATGTATGTATGTATGTATGTATGTATGTATGTATGTATGTATGTATGTATGTATGTATGTATGTATGTATGTATGTATGTATGTATGTATGTATGCATGCATGTATGCATGTATGCATGTATGTATGTATGTATGTATGTATGTATGTATGCATGCATGTATGTATGTATGTATGCATGTATGTATATATGTATGTATGTATGTATGTATGTGACTCGATTCAGGCACCCGGGCAAAGTTTAACTGCGCAATAGTCTTATATACCCACAGCCATATCTAAACGTCTAAGTCCGGGGTCAATGTTCATAATTCTAAACACAGGAACAAGAACAAGACATTACGCAAATATAACCGAGGAATTCAATGCATGAGTTGTATTGGTTGTGTTCCTTTATTTAAAAATTCCTGGATGCTTGTTTTTTGTGGTACCAAATGTCATACTACATCACCTGCAGGAAACCGTCGCCTGGTGTTGCCAGTGCTACTATAGCTGCTGGCGGCATTTAAGAAACAAAACGGCGAATGCAACGAAATGTTCCAGTAGGTAGGATCCACATTCCGCTTGGCACGCTGGTTTTATAAACGTTGTAGTAGGGTGCCTCGTTTCACAAGCGTATCCACCGTACGGCAGCGCTATCATCGAGGCCCCGACTTGGAGCAGTGGCACGCGGAAATTGAAATGGACTTGAGCATAACTCTAGCGTGTTATCTCAAGAGCACGGTTAGCTTGGGAGTCACGAGATAGGAGAGGAACCGCATCAGAGGTGAACGGGTAAGGGAAAGGAGGCATTTACTCGGCAGGGGTGCCAGTCGACTATCCTCTTCCGTCGACATTTGCTAGGAGAGTAGCAGATACCCGGCCAGATTTTTTTTACTATCGTAACAATGACCCCAGGGAAATTCCTAAATAAATGGATGCGAGGACTGCCGGGTAATTGCTATACTTTGCATTAAATGTAACTGCAGTTTGCAGCTGCAGTTACTTTTGGTCAAGTATCCTCTTTACTCGCGGCCAGAAGGGTAAATCGAGGGTCAAGCGGGTATCTTTTTGAAGCCTCAGTTTCGGTACGTGACGCCGCGTGATTGCGGTGGCTAGATAGCGTGACCGCCGATGAGCTACGACGACGGGCCGGGCCCCTAAATTCGTCTGCACTTAAAAAACAGCACGGACACTTCAGCAATGCGTCCCCTCCCTTGTACCTCATTAATTGCTGTACAGAAATAAATAGCAACACTTGTCTGCAAGGATGCATCATTTATGATGTTCCGACGAGAACGCCTGCACATGCTCTTGTCAAAGATGGCGTCGTGGTGACCCAACACCTTTCGATACAAAAAGACAGCGGGCACACTTTCTTCGAAATACTATCCCAGCAAACTAACAGGAAATTCAGCCTGTTTATATTAAACATCCTTTGGTGGCCATCGTCAAGCAACCGGTAATAAGAGGAGTTAACCAAGATGCCCTATTATTAGCAAAACCTATCCCTGGTAATTCTGGGAGATCTTAACGCCCCACACGAGCTATCGGGGCATATTCATAACTCCAAAGAGGGGAAATGTATAGTATATTTCATTATCATCATCTTCATTTTCTTCGGAAAAAGGAGGAGGACAGAAAGCTTGTTTCCATCGAGCGGCCGCAATAATACTTTCTTTCATGGGAACAATGACTCCCAGTCACCCCGTAACACCAACTGGGCTGAAATTCTGGAGCAGAGATACTAAATGTGTTTTGCCTATTGTAGATTAGTGGAACAAATTACTCCTATATATGTTATTGACTCCACAATTTCAGTTTTTCTGAGCCAATTTAGAAACAAAATGGTTGTGATAGTGTTTTTCTGTTTGTGTAAACAAGACTGTTTCGGGTTTTCTTGTACTTATTCGTAGACAATTTGCACCCGTCCAAACGTTTAACTCTCTTACCATTTGATTAGCTTGTACTTCGATCAATTTTTCAGATTTACCCGTTGCAAAGACCTTTCTGAAGTCCGCAAACGAAATTAACTCCCCGGAGTCTTTGCAATGTAAAATATCATTTACCTAAATTCCCTAGTGTACACCATCGCGAGGCCGTGGACAGGGCAGAACACCTGTGCAATCGTGTTTTTGTGGGCTCCGACAACGGTGTGTACTGCAGTGAAGGACAACAGAACGAAAGACAAAGCAGAGCAAAGCGGAACCTGAGTATTTACCTTCATGCACGGTTCTTTCTGTTGTGTCGGATGTGCAGCCGAGATGCCGAACACGCGCAGAGAGCTGGTACAGTGTGGCAGCTGTCCGCAGTAAGTAGGTCCAGATCAGTTTCTGGTGGATAGTGCGAGGCAGACAAATGACAGATACGTGTCATCTATGCCTAGTGGTGTCGTGGCTAGTACGCGTAGAAGCGGATAAATCGTCGTTGCTAAGCCAGTTGCAGGACTGAAGACATGGCCAAGTAAAGAACGCGACGAACACAGGGTCGCTGAGGGAAAGTTAGAAGCTCCTGAAAGGGAGCTAGAAGGGACTGTCATTTAAGCGCAAAATGACGAGCACCTCGCCCCATGGAGCGGAGCGGAGGCGTGTACCGAACTGACACATGGGGCTGAATACAAACAGCAGCTACACTTATTTCCTGACAGATGTGCTTGGCAGACCAATCAGAAGTCAGGGGGCAGTAAAGAGCAGCAAGTGGCAGATATCGTTGTAATCATTGCGGGAGATTCGAACATAAAGAGGAGCAGCGCTGCCTAATGGGAATGGTAGAGTTGGATAAGCGTGTGAAGGTCGGGTGTTTTCCCAGTCATACGATGCAGATGGTGTTGGGAAAAGCGAAGGCCAGAAAAGCTATAAACCTGCATTTAACACAGCTGTTGGGCAAGTTGGTGCATTATGATTGAAAAATAGAGCGCGATTTGGACAACACACAGGAACGGCGCTTGTCACGCCGTTCTTCCTGTGTGTCGTCCAAATCGCGCTCTTTTTTAATCTAGAAGCCTAGTGGTGAATGCCGCGGAGCTTAACTATTTTATTAAGGTGGAGGAGGGAAAACTTGGCCAGGAGATAGTACGGGGTGAACGGCCTGCGGGCGACGTTCCAAATTTGCTTAGTTCAGTCTGCTCCCTGCAGGTGGTGACAAAGCAGGCAGTTCAAACCAAACTGCCAGCTTTGTCGCAGCATGTAAAGCAGGCAGTTAACACAGAACAGGCAATGCCCGCTGCTAAATGCGAAATCTAGAGTCGTGAAATAAAATTTACATTGCGCGTAGAAATTGTGGCGAATAACATACCCACCATGAGTTGATGAGGAAATGTGTTTGTGTGTGTCACCGTTCACTAATTTGGTGCGCTGATAGAAGATGTGGGGAGTCGACTCAAGCGAGCAAACATCCCCACCGAATCTACAGGGCACAGGTGAGGAAGGGGGTGGCCGTCTGATGTGCGGCTTTCGCCGACCAGAGCGGTAAGAATGAGTCATTGCCTTGAACGAACAACAACAGAGACATATTTGGACAGGCACAACATGGTACATGCACGAAGACAAGTAGCGTTAACGAGAGGTAACTCGAAAACGACTACAATTGCAGAAAACAGTTCAAATACAAGAGCTAGAACACGGAGATTCGACCAGGAATATTATGAGGTAAAAGAAGTAACTACAACAAAGACAGTTCGATGCATATGAGAGACAGAGTCCCAGAATATTCACCGACCGGGCCGGACGATGCACCGCTGTCGGAGGCGATTCAGCTACCTGCGAAGCGTGGCTTCGTCGCAGGCCAGGCCGTCCGAGACGATCACGGAGATTCGAGGCCCGGGAGTACGTTGGAGTCCTGCAGGGCACGGTTCGCCGATGGTGTGGTGCACAGTTGGAGAGGGCATGCTGGGAGTCGGAGAGGATGGTGGTGGGTTGGGGCTGTTGAACTACGGCGAGGGCAATGGCAACTTCCTCTGCCACCGTAGGAGAGGGGGTGAAGACAGACATGGTTGTGGGGTGGGGAGGACCGTGCATTGAAGTGGCGTAAGCCTGATTGTTTGGGTATTGAGCCGCGTCCACATAGATGGTAGTGGGGGAGGGTGGGTGGGAGATTGCGTAGCGCTTGGCACGTGCCATGTTGGAGAGGGTCCATGTTGCGAGGAAGGGGTTTGATGAGGAGTAGGCGTCGTATGTGTGGTGGTATAAGCAGTGGGAGGAGGGAGTTTGAATTGGGTTTATGTTGAGGGAGGCTAAGATGTGGTGTCCAGTGGAGGAGCGGGAGAGACGGAGGATTTGGGAGAAGCGCTGCGCTTGGATCAGCTCCTGTGTAGTGTTGTGGAGTCCCATAGCTGTAAGGCACGTAGTAGAGGCATGGGGAGGTAAAAGCAAAGCGTGGCGGTAGGCTTTGCGTATAAGGCAATTGAGGTGTGCGTGCTGGGTTTGTGTGAGAGGGGTGAAAGGAAGGTGGTAGGTTAATCGGCTGATTAGAACGCTTTGGAGAAGACGTATGCGGTCGGACTCGCCCATGCCGTGTTGGCGGTTTGCCACCCGGCGGATAAGGTGAGAGGTTTGGGCTACGTATTGTTTGATGTGAGTGAGTGCTTTGTGAGGGGAGCGAGTGGAGGTGATGTGCAGCCCTAGAATACGGAGATGGGTGGTTTGGGGGATAGGTGTGTTGTGTGCAAATAAGCAGATTTTAGGTGTGGGGGCAGTTTTGTGTGGTGGAAGGACGAGTAGGGCTGACTTGGTGGGGGAGCAGTTGAGCGTGAGGGGTTGGATGCATTGCAGGGTGGTAGTGAGACCTGCCTGTAAGGTTTCCTCGATGTGTGCGTCGCTGCCTCAAGGAACCCAGAGAGTTATGTCGTCTGCATAGAGAGTACTGCGGTGGTGTGGGATAGTGTGGAGGGCTGTAGCTAGGGGGATAAGAGCTATGTTAAAAAGAAGGGGTGATAGGACAGCCCCCTGGGGTGTGCCGCGGTCTGGCATAGGGAAAGGGGGGGACTGCAGGGTGCCCAGGCGGATCGTTGTCGTACGGGGGGAGAGAAAGTTCCAGATATAGGCGTAGGTGTTGGGGCCGAGGCCGAGTGAAGTGAGTTGACGTAATATGGCGGTGTAGGAAATGTTATCAAATGCTTTCTGCAGATCTAAAGAGTGAATGGCCGCATTGTCACGTGTAGGGTGTTGACGTAGAATGTCGTGGTGGACCTGTATAAGAGCGTCCTGGGTTGAAAGATGCGGTCTAAATCCTAGCATATTTGGGGGGAAAATGTTGTTGTATTCAAGGTAGTGGGTGATTCGTGCGTGTATAACATGTTCCAGTAATTTGCCAAGACAAGAAGTCAGAGAGATTGGACGGAGGTGCACGATGCCCAGAGGTTTATTAGGTTTGGGAATAAGTGTTATATCGGTGTGGGTCCAGCTACTGGGGAGAGTGTGGTTGTGCCAGTGTGTGTTGAGTACAGTAATGAGGTGGTCAATGGTGAGGTCGTCAAGATGTCGGAGGAGTGTATTTGTAATCCCATCCGCTTCAGGAGCAGTATGGCGACGGAGTGTGAGTAACGCGGCTTTCACTTCTACGAAAGTGATGGAGGCATCGAGTTCGTCATTGGTTGGGCCATTGTATTCAGGCTGCTCAGGTACATCGGGAGCAGGGGGAATATAGAGTTGTTTAAGTGTGCTAAGAAGTGCGTCGGGGTCCAGATTGAGGGAGTGCATCAGTTGTTGTACCCGGCCGTTGGTGTGGTGTTTGGATTTTTCCGGATTGAGGAGGTGACGTAGAATGGTCCAAGTGCGTTTAGTAGAAAGCGTTCCGTTGAGGGAGTCACACAGCTGGTTCCAGTTGGTGCGGGCGAGGGTTTGTGCGTGTTGCTGCATGTCCAGTTGGAGACGAGCTAGTTTACGTTTGAGGGTACGATTGTGTTTCTGCTGCCTCCAGCGTTTTTCTATGCCGCAGTAAGCTTCCCATAGGTGTTGCATGCGGGAGTCAACATAAGGTGATGTGGTAGCGGGGTCTACAGGGTGTTCATGTTTAGTGCGTGGGGTAAGTAGTGCTCCAAGCCATTCTTCCAGGGCATCGGGATCGGCGGAAGAGGGGGCTGGGATTTTGCGGCTATCCTGGCGGAACGCATCCCAGTTCGTAATTGAGGGTTGTTTAAATTTAGGGTGCCGGTAGGTTAGAGAGGGAAGGGTGAGTTCAATAATGTATTGGCCGCTGCCTAGTGTATGTGGTAGTATTTGCCAGACTGCTGAGAGCCTGTTATATGAAAAGGTGAGGTCTGGGTGGGTGTCTTTTTGTATGCTATTGCCTATGCGGGTAGGGGTAGAAGGGTCAGAGTATGTGGTGAGTTGTAGTTGTTGCGCCAGTTCCCATAGAACTCAACCTTTGCGAGTGGTTTTCAGGTAGCCCCAAGCAAGGTGGGGGGCGTTAAAATCTCCGCATATTACAATCGGGTCCTTCCCAGCAAACGTCAGTGCCTGTTTGAAAAGAGAGGCAAAGCTTGTGTGCGGGTCTTTAGGGGGGCTGTATATGTTGAGGATGTGCATTTTGGCCTGGGATGGTTTTGGCGGTAGGATGGTGACGAGGAGGTGCGGGATTGGTGAGGTAAAGGTATGAGGGGCTGCTACGAGATTGCGGTGGGTAACGATGGCGACAGAGGGGTGCAATAGGGATTTATGGGCACTGTAATTGAGCAGTTTAGGGAGGGTATTTACCTCTTGTAGTGCAATAACTGATGGAGGGGAGGTGAGAGACTGAAGAAGTGCTTGGAAATTCATACACTTTTGTTTGAAGCCGCGGCAGTTCCACTGCCATATAACATGCTGTTTTTTATAGATCTGCGTCATGATCGATATTGGCTGCCAAGGGCATCCTTTCCGGTGAGACAGGTGGGGATGTTGGAGTGAGGGTCTTTAAATGCCTGGCCCATTTCAGGAGCTCACTGTGTAAGTCGTGTACTGTCTTTTTTAAAGCGACTATTTCTTCATGTGTTTTCTGTTTTAGTGTAGTGAAAGCATTTTCAAAATCAGTGCGGAGGCAGTGCATTTCGGGCGCGGGTGGGGTATTCGTAGTTTGGATTAGGGCCTTACGTTTAAGAGGCGGCTCCGCCTGTGGTGCATCAGGTAGGGAGGTTGGGGTGGTGGCTTTAGCTTTAAGAAGGGCATTTTCTCGGGCGAGTCGCTCATTCTCATGTTTGGTTTGGAGGAGTTGGGAACGGAGGTCTTGTATCTCTTTAAGCATGTTTTGCATTTAAATGTGCCATAAAGGAGGTAGTTGGGAGGTATTATGAGGAAGTGGGGGTAGGCGAGGAGTATGGAGCAGGCCTGCGGAGCTCACCTGTCCTCGGACGGCTTGACTGTAGGTGCCGGGTTCCCTTGGTGGTCGATGGGGGTCTCGGAGGGTGGCATTCCGCGGATCTTCACCGTTGGAGACCAGCTGGGCAGGTGTGGCCGACCGCTTGCGAGGCTGGAACCGTCGGGGGCAGTCCGCAGAGCCCGTTGCGTGTGGGCCTTCGCACACGATGCACAGGGGGTTGCACGGATGCTCATCTGGGGGGTTCAAAGTTCCGCAGCGGGAGCACCTTGGGGATGGTTGTGCACTGGGACAGACATCTTTTCGGTGTCCGGATTTCCAGCAAAGGGCGCACGCTTCGGTCTTGCGCCGTAGGGGTTTGCATCTGTACGTGGTAGATCGATAACGAATCCAGAAGGGGACCTTTGTACCATCAAATAAGATTTGGGCCATATTCGATGTGTTTAGGCGTTTCGCTTCTACGATGCGAAGGTCTGGATTGAAGTTGCAGATGCTGTCCCGCACCTACTCTGGCGTGTCTTCTTCCGGGATGTTAAAAATCACCCGGCAACGGTGTCGTCGGGCGCCGACACATGCGCAGCCACTTCGTAGCACTGCCCCCGAATAGTGAGGGAGTTTACCGCCACATACTTCTTCACGCGTTCCTCGGATGGGGTGCTGATGAGCATGTAGTTGGCTGTCTGCTGGATGCGGACTTGATCGGCGGGGTTTAAGGGTATGCCGGCTTGGTGCATGACGGCATCCGCGAGAGAAGCTTGTGCCACTGACCTCAGGTCCAGTGCACCACGCGGGCGCAGAACGATTTTGATGTCGGTGGCCGGTAGTGGCGAAGTGGGAGGTTGGCGGGGTGGCGGTCGAGAGCCGGATCTTTTTTGGGGCGAGGCAGGGGCCGAGTGGGGGGGTGTTCTTGGTGGGGCATTTGCAGCGTCGTGGAAGGCTCGTTGTCTGCGACGAATTTCCTCCCATGCAGGTTGGCTGAGTTCCGTGGGGTAAATTTCTTCTCCGGCCACAGTAACCTCCATGGTCGAGGGGCGTTCAAACGGCGCGCCGCGGCTTGCGCGTGCACCTGCGTTCCTACGCCGGCGACGGGGCCCGGCCCGGTGTGCTAGGCCTGAGTAGGCATAGCTCGCTGTGCGGCGTGGCTGGAACTTGAAAAGGCTGTAACTGACCGTTGAATGACCCGATTTTCTTGACGTTGGTGTCTGGGCGATCCGTAGAGCTTTACGGACGCAGCGGTGCAGGGCTGGTGAGCAGTAGGGCACTTTAAGCGATGAAAATGGCGTTCAAATGCAGAGCCGACGTGAAGGCGTGCTCATCGCTCAGCCCCCTGGCGGGCTTCCCCCCCCCCCCTCGAAAGAACTCGAAGCTTCGGTGAAAGCTGAGCGGTGGAGCTTTTATTTTCGTATTTTCTTGCCCGTGAGCCGGCAAGTGATCGCGTTACTGCCTTTTCGTTCGAGAGAGTTCCAGCATTTTCTCGGGGCGAATAAAACCGAACTGAATGAATCTGACGATTGTAACAAGAATTAGGCGCTGTAGAATATTATGAAAACACTATACGGTACTTTTAGACATCGTAAGCTCAAATTTGTGACAGTGTGTATTTGTTTCCGTGTGGTTTCTTGGTTTCTTGTGAGCTGTAGGTGTGATACCGACAATTTTCTTCCACTTATACTGTAGTGTTGTGTGGTTTATTGACTGGTTGTGAGCAGTTTGGTTTCGGTGTCCCTTCGCTGCGTAGTCGGCGAGATCACAGGCCCTGAGGGGGGTGCGTACTCATTGCTTGTCATTGTGGAGTGCGCGGGGTCCACAGAATTTCGGCCTTCCTGTATGGCGCTTTGTTTTCTAGAATGCGTAGTGTCACTGTTGCCACCCATTCCCGGCGTAAAGCTGAGGCGTCTTCCTTGACACTCCGAAACAAAAGTGGTGGTGTGGTTTGTGCGCCGGCAAGAACGATGTCAACCTCTTCTGTTTCTTAGCCGTGGCTCTTTTTGCTCTTTTTTCGTTGTAGTGGGCAGAGTCGGTGTCCGTGGTAGCCGGCACTCGGGGGTAAATCTTGGTCAGCGACTTTGCGCGTGCTTCTTTGCGACCCTGATGATAGTTGGGGTGCATATTGCGAGTGATCGGGTGCACTGCTGTAGAGTCATGCCGCAATTTCGTAATCGCCTTCTACTGGGACTAGTCTTATGTAACCTACTAAAATTTGGTGAGTACACTGATACCCTTTCGTGTGCGAGAGAGCCGTGTCTTTTGATTTGACAAGTGACCCTCAATGAGTTGCTCCACTTTATTGTGTGGCCCCATACGTAGCACCTTGTCTGTAGATGCGCTCATGAGCAATCCGAAGGCTTGGTTGGGGACTTCCTCATGAGCACGTAGAGCTTGTCGTGTTCCGCTTTGCTCAGGATGACATATGGAGCCGCATAGGTTATGCGTTAAAGAACGAACGCTCCGATAAGCCTAACCATCCCGCCCTCTTTCATGCCTGTGTGTTGGTTCGTGACCCAACGTATCATGTACATCACCTGCTTGGTCGTCTTTGTGAGTTGTAACAATATGCTGTTTTTGCCATCCGCATAGATGAGCAGGCCGAGATTCGTGATGGAGGTATCGGCTTGAGGTCATGCCACTGGAAAGTGATTTGGATGTGCTCGGTGCCACCTCGGCCGAGAAGCTCTGACTTCTGTGGCGAGCGCGCCAGCCTCTTCTTTTTGCGTTATAAAGCTATCAGCAGAGGCATTACTCGACAATTTAAATAGAGCCTTTGTTTCGGTTTCATCGCGCCGTAGGAATCCTTATATTACTTTCACGTGCCCGCTCTTTGGTTTTTGGTACCCTACAGTCCCACCCAGGCTCGAGTTACGTAGCTCAATATGTGACAGTTTGTTAAGATTAGGGATCGCTTGTTGTTACAAGGCCCTCTTCAGAGAACAAAATGGTATTGCATGAGAGGCTAGCCCCAGTATTCTGAATTTCTGAATTTAAATTACACTCGAGTCTTCAAAACGCTTTTCGCATGTAAAAATATCCCGCTATCGTCCACTCAGCCCAGTCGACGAAGCACAGTGTGGAGAACAAACCCAGAATACAGCATTAGTTATCCCTACTAAGTGTCACCGTCAACGTCCATTTTAGTTAGAGGGACAACGGGTTGGTATTGGCTAGCACTACTCAGTGTGAAGTGATCATATTCATTTCCCACAATGGCAGGTACAGTCTTCAATCTATTGCGGATGTTACCACGCTTCCGGTGCACATAGGCACACAGGCACAGCACGGCTCAGGGCTCCGATAACGGAGCAGCTGCATTCTCAGAAAGAAACGATGGGTAGGTATTTGCGCGCAACCCTTCCCTTCTCCGTCAGAGACAGGCACGCTAAATGCTTATTGAATTTTTGTTTAGCTGAAAAACCACTATATAATGAAGCTGTTTTCACACTTGTTGGTGGCAATCGATGCTTCGTGTTGCAATTATTAACAAAAGCTTACTCCTCCTTTTATTCTCCTTGTATTTGTTTTGTGACGCAAAACATCACGTCCCACACTATACAGGGAGCGCCTACAAAACTGATCCAGGAATTTCCAGCTAAGAAAGTGCTGTCGTTAACGGGAAGCAGCAAAAACTACTCGCGTGATTCCCCAGCGCGGCAGGTTATGGCCCGCCACGTCGCACGGACGACGTACACCAGTAAGCTCCAACTTTCGCCGGTGGTTGCCGTAAATATACAGACATAGACAGTGACAGAGGAAGAGCTCTTTTCTTTACCCGCACAGGCCTCCTGAAGGTACTTGCGATTTTGCAAAACTTGGACCGAAATGAAAATGGGAACAAGTCTAACCAGTACTTGTACCTTAATAGTATAGTTAATGTTTGGAACTAAAGTGTGTGTCCTTTTAAGTCAAATGTGCAAATAAAGATTTTAGGTATAAATTCATGTTTTCTGTGTACGTCTCTGCCTCAGCCATTGTTCTAGAAAAATTCATAGGCAAGCTTCCCTCATCCATTGCTGCACCTGTCGAGATTTGGGATAATTCAAATCGTAGTGAGGAAACGAGAATTCAGATGGCTGTACCTGCTAATGTTCCCTTGAAATTTCCGGCGTTAATAAGCTACTTCTTTTTCCGCGGTTGGTGCAATTGATTTCACGGCACCCTAATCTTATCATATTCGAATTATTCATATTATTCCTGGGATATCCCTAATTAAACAGAACTCGTGTCGTTGTGACTTATCGAATACGTTCAACTATCAAGTTACTTCAAGAAACCTCGACATCAACCACTACTTCCTCTCTCCACTTACTATTTTTAAACCCGCAGTGGTTAAATTTCTACTTCCCGCACGAGTTACCAAATTGGTGGGGACTTCAATCATTGTTTGTTGATTTGCTTGCTTTTGTTTGTTTGTTTACTGTGATTATAAAGAAGATATTGTTTGCAGCTAGCTTTTAATTCTATAAACCCCAACTCCTTAGCAAACCACAAGAACACAAAGTTTGCATCAAACAGAAAATTTTTAATACCACGTGCCCAAACTACTTACGACAAAATGGCTTCAACTTCCTTTGTAATATCAATTTGGAATGATTTAGCACCTGTTGTAAAGTTGTTTATGGGCGTGTCACCATTTAAATTGCGCTGAAAGACCATAATTTGCCCCGTTATTGGTAATTGGTCACTTTTTTTCTCATGCATTCCTACCGGGAAGTAGATATGCCCATCTTGTTTTGCCTTGTTTTGTCAGTTATGAACTTGTTCCTGTTTTTTTTGTTTACTTGAAATGAATTCACCCTTTTTATATGCGGGGGGAGAATTGGGGGGTGGGGCATCTCTTATTATTGTTGCACTGTTGCTGCCTTGCTTTTTGTAATAATTACATCTGGATTACCTCATCGATGGTCGCTACCGTCACTGACTTTCGGAGCCTTTTCTGCAGTGTTTTTACTGATCT
Source organism: Haemaphysalis longicornis (assembly GCF_048455015.1). Classification (NCBI taxonomy): domain Eukaryota; kingdom Metazoa; phylum Arthropoda; class Arachnida; order Ixodida; family Ixodidae; genus Haemaphysalis; species Haemaphysalis longicornis. The sequence goes on along the minus strand of NW_027526225.1, from coordinate 68,260,542 downwards.
ACTGTTCCTACGCACTTCTATAAATGCCTTCTTTTTCCTCTTCTAAAGAGAGCCACTGGCTAGTGCCCCGTTTGGTCCCCTCCCTTTGGCGAGCAACCCTTTCGACATTCCCTGCAAGCTTTCACAATAAACACTGAACATTTTTATGCCGGGGTACCCCTAACACCTTTATAGGCGTTGCAACTATTCACATGAACAAGAAAAATGAAATTAAATTCATATTTTGGATACACCACACACATTTGAAATTCTACCCCCATTCATGTGCCCATATGTTTTAAGTCATGTTTTAGTGCGAAATGAAAATGCAGAGCCACTCGTCCCTACCTATCATTCATGGTCAAGGCTACAAGTGACAATCACGACAAGGTCGGAACATAAACGATTTGGTAATCTAATTCTTATACTTATTTTCTAGAATTTTGTCATAACAAGACAGTCTAGAGTGATGATTCTGCTAAACCTACAGTAGGGCGTTTATGTCTGCGGTAGCTAAAAAATATTTTTTTTTATATCACCGTTGTCTGCGGACACGTTCATACACTGAATTGTTTTTCTGAATTTCATCAACATACTGCTCTGAGATAAAAAACAATTATTGACTTTTTTTTTTAAACCCAGTATGTAGACGTTTTTCTAATCCTCAATGTTTCGATACCTGGATTACTTACTTTTGGCTGTTGTTCATAAAGTGCATGGTAAAGTTTACTTTGTCCCCCATAATTTTGTCTGTTGTGAAATAAAGACAGCTTTCTTTGATGACGTGGTACTGCGGTACATAGTTGAGCCCGTATACCCAGCGCTGGTGGGACTGGTTGTACTCCTAAAAGTTGGCATACGTAAAACGGAAAGAATGACAGTAAAAAGGCAATGTTAATGATCGCGCAACAGTAGGTTAAATTTCTCGCTAAACAGTGATATACCTCCAACGCTTCTTCCGGTACTAACTTATGAGGAATAAACTGCGGGTCTTACAAAGCACGTTGAGTGAAGATGTGTGGAAGTCGGACCAACCGTTTGAATAAATTTCTAGGAGTAACGCTTAGCAATAGAAAACGAGCGTCATGAATGAGGAAAACGATTATGTACAGGACATACATGCTCAAAGTTAGGGCACGGACTGGAGTTACGCGCAGCATGTAATGCAAAGGAAGGGCAATGGATGGACTGCCCTAGTAGCAGAACTGCACAATCAAGGGCTAGGGTGGAACACGGTCAAAGATTGCGATGAGGCATTAGGAGCGAAGGTATGTATTTAGGTGACACGTAGTAGCAACGTTCGTTAATCTGTACAAGAGTCTCTCTTGCAGAAGGTATAACATAGGCTTGAGATGATAATGCATGTCAGTACCAAACTTAGAAATGATGTGGGCCTATGGTTTGTGCCCCGCAGACTGTTACGCACTATCCCTATCCTGCTGCCCATAAAACACACTGGCGATTGAGTAGAGAACCAACAACTCTGTCGCCAGGCTTGATCTGTTCAGAGCAAATCGTGAACCACTCGCTCAAAGAAGGAAAGAGTGAACGGGATGTGCTATCTAACGAAACGAGGAGCGTGCACCATTATACGTTGGTATCACGAGGCTGCGTCGTTGCCATTTGCGCTATCATGTAAAGAAGTTGGTTCTTCTCATGATACCACATCAGCGATATGTATTCCGAAAGCTAAATGGGCACCCTACCACACCGAAATTTTCGGCTGCGGGCGTGAAGTGCCTTCAGTCACGCTTTCCATTTGATGTCAGTTAGGATGTGACCTAGCCTTGCAAGGTATTCCGCCAATTGCTCAGCACTTCTTTAAAACTATTTGCGGTGAATCACCGATATTAACATACGCTCCCGTCCTTCGAAAGCTTGATAATTAGCCGCAGGATATTTCTCCGTGTCTACATTCCTTGTGTAACCCATGATTGGTATCGCGAAAGACGAACGGGACAAAAATGATCGCATAAGCTGTCCTTAAAATGCACCGACATCCTAGAGCTGCGCACAAGAAGCAGCTGACCATTACAAAACTCCCTAATGCGACCTTTGTTCGGAGCACCAACTGCGGTGTTTTCGGTCGAGGCTCATAGCTGCGAGTTCTCAGGAAGTGATCGCGGGATCAGCGAACGCACGGCCGCTCGCGCTACTCAGCCGTTACCTCACAGCCCGTCGCCGCCGCCAAGCATGTTGTCGTAAATCATACTTTAACCTTTCGCGTAAATATCACATGGTTTGGATGAGCAACTCAACGAGAAGAACGCGAAGCTCGTCCACTGGTTGCCTCACTCGTTGTTCAGCACCGACTCCTGGGTGCTTCAGTGCGCTGAGGCAGCACTCACTCATTGGTTCTCTCAATGACAACAATGGTATTCCTCTGCGTCGGTGGCGTGAACTGCGTCTCAGGGAGGGACGGCGAACAGCGTCTAGGGAATCCTACCCACATCGTGGTCGAGCTCACGACGGCACGCGCTGCTACGGCGTCATCTGGCAGCGAGTCGCCATCACCCAGCATATCTCACCGCCTCCCCCACACCAGTGCGCCATTTGTCGCCACCGAGCGAGGAGCGCCTCGTGTCGTCTCAGGATCCTGCCCTCCCCCTCATACTTTCGCCACAGTTTCCTCCACTGTTTTCTTTCTGTCTTCCTTCGCTCAGTTACGACACCAACGCCGATTTCAAACCACCGTAGCGGCCGCCAAAGTTCTGGACACTAAAAACTATAGAATTCAAAATCACCTTTGCGGCCAACTTAGCGGATTCATTTGGTAGAGCTACTGCGTGTGGCGGGAACCAGTTGGAGCGGACACTGTAGCTGTTGTAATAAAAACGCAGCTTTATAGGCCTCACTGATTGCGTTCTATGTCGCGCCGAAACGCACTGCATGAAAGCCAACTTGTACAGTGGGTTTAACAAAACGATGATGTTAAGGGAAGGCACAGCAAGCTCCTAAAAAACTGTTCTTGTTGTAGTAATCGAAACTGGGTTCCTCGCGTTATGAAGCCAACATCTATCTGATTGCGCCGTTTTAAGACGGTCCAAGCAGTTTTGATTATGGAATTTGACTTTGGCTCATATTGCATAGGAGAAATCGCGTTTTAAATACCTTCCTGTTACTCATGGAAAAGCTGGCCCACCCCTCCGCCTGATCTTCACCCCATCCTTTGGCCTCGCCTCGTCCGGCACATTGCCCACATGCAGGCCCTGACATCTGCGGAATTCCCGCCTTACCGCATGCCAGGACCCCCAGAACCCATTTTCGGCAGTCCGTACATAAGCCGCTCTAAATAAAGTTTGATCTCAGCAAAACTTGTTGCTGAGCTAGTTGGTACATATTTTAAGGAAAAAGAAAACGTGGCGCAAACTAGACGTAGACGTATATGTCTTGCCTCGTTTCTTTCGTCTACGTCTAGTTTGCGCCACGTTTTCTTCGATCTCTCTCTCTATCGTTTAAGAAAAAGGTTTTAATTTTTGTGTATCAGTTTTTGCTCTATTTGTGTCGATGCCAAGGTCGTTCTAGGTTATGTCCAAATAAGGCATCCAAGAGTTCCTGCTTAATAAACCACCCCGGCTGGAAAAGACGGAGGAAACTTTGGCAAGTTCCTTCTACGGGACTTACATGCTGAAAAAGTTGTTAGGCTGTCTTCAGGTCTCTTAGAATACCAGCCTGCAGCACTAGAAGCGCCTTCATTCATTTTAAGACTTTTGCAACCCCGAAGCACTTCATCGTTGTAGACGACATCGTAGCGTTGCGGGGAGCAACCTAGGAAATATTCACGTTGGGTTCACATAAGCCGCTGCGCTGATCTTCCGTCGTCTGTTCACGGAGCCATCCATGAACCATGAACACAGCCTCCATCATTCTGTCCAAGTGCTCAAGCACAAACATTTTCCCTTCTTATACACGTTTAAGCCGCTTTGACGGATTGCAGGGATAGCTAGCGCGCACTCCAACTTCTCGAAATAATATGGCGGTTTTGTGTGCTGCTGCTTTTTTCCGCCATTGTATGTTTAGAACGCTCAACGTGTAGAGTGCCGCGTGTGTGTGAGATTCCGCCTCAAGCGTTGACGCTTAAGCAATGTATTTGTGTGATAAGACTCTCCCACTCTGATAATTTCAGAGTAGCCCCTGTAACGCCATCACGGGGAGGATGGGAAATGGGGGCTCGTCAAGGACATTTAATTGCCCTCTGCTTCGGGAACTCCGGAGAATATCCTGTCTCTTTCGGTGAAGGGCTTCCAGGCGATCACACTCGGACACTAAAGAAAACGGTGGGGGCAGCTATCACACTCGGACACTAAAGAAAACGGTGGGGGCAGCTGGACGAATGTCCGACTGAAAGGGAGCGCTGAGTGGAGCCGAATCATACATGACGGGGGCTCCCCCGTGAGTTCTACCAATTCACCGAAGCCAGTTTAGGCGCTGTACAAAGTGCGTGATGAGTGGTTTTGTGGCCTATCGGCAAAATGGGCTATAGTCGTTGGTGGTAACGCGGAGTTGAAGACGATTGGCTTGCCGAATTAGCACGACCCCTAATAATCGCTTTCGTCATCTACCCTTGCACTGTTTTCCAGGAAACAAAATAACACGATTTTTCTGTAGACAGGGTTACTTCCATACATGGCATAAGTGATTTCAGGGAGCGAAGAAGTCTTTGAGCTAACCCGGCCAATCGCTTGTGTTGATATTCCGAGACATAAATGCATATTTGTCCTTACTATATGAATAAAAACGTAATTACAGCTTATTTTGTTAACTCGAAAACATCTAGCGATGAAATGTAGCGCAGCAGAAACACACGGGACGGAACGAATACACATGGACGAGTCATGTGAATAAAGAATCAGTTGGAAGTGAGCGCTCGTCCGTGTGTATTCGTTCCGTCTGGTGTGTTTCTGCTGCTCTACATGTGATCACTATGAATTACGAACTAGCCCAGTCTATAGCTTTACGAAAAGGTCTAGTCCTAGCCACAATGAACAGACTTTACGGGACAGGATCCTTCCCTGAGAAACACCTTGTCGTGCCACTTGAAACGCCCCCTTGAGCTCACGTGCATGCAACCGCTCGTAATTGAAGCGGGAACGAAAAGCTGATTTCCAGTGGCTCCCATTTCTTTTACCGTAACAATGGCGACCGGTAAGGCATTGTCGTAGGCCTTTGATACGTTAAACACAGCCAGTGTTGAGAGAATATAGGTAGTCTGGTTTTCAAGGTGGCTAATCCGGTTGGGACGTCGTCTTGCTCGCAGAATCGTTGCCGGTAACCACTTATGCACGATGGAAGCTTTTGTTTGTTTCCAGCCACCGCGTCAGCCCAGCATCAACGCGATTTTTCCGTTAGCTTTTTTTAGTAAATATGAGCAGAACAGGTTTATATGAGTTAATGTCCGCATCGTCCTTGCTAGACTTAGGGAGTGCTACCACCTATGTACGTTTGCGGGATGAGAGAACATTGACTGTGGTCCAAACAAAGTTGAAGTGCAATAACAAGCCTCCTTTACGCTCTAACGACAAGTTGCAAAGCGTTTGGTTGCTGATCTATTCGGGACCTCCTGGGCAGCGCTTGTGCAGCTTCATGAGGCATTGAGGATTTACCGGAAGGTAAGGGGTATCTTCATGACAAGCTGAGACACACTCTTATGTACAAGGGAGCAAAATAAGGACTAAGTACGGGCGTAGTCGTCGAGGGCAACCCCTCTCATTAAGTGCGGACTAAAGTGTCGTCCCAGCCAATCCGTATCGAGTAACGGGAAGCCGAAATGCATGCATTTATTCTCGTTGCTTCGTCGTTAATCCTCTGTAAAAGCGTTGTCGTTGCCATTTCGCGCGTATGTCTGTGGACATTTTCAAAACCCAAGTCATTGCAGTCAGCGGGTCCGTCACGTGGTGCCACAGGAGAAAACATCGATGCCAATTAAACCAAAAGCACCTGGGGTTAATCGAGCGGCGGGCAATTGTAATGAGCAGCGAGGCGCGATGGACAAATGCTTCTCGGTGAGGTTAGCTTAACACGCTGTGTTGCATACCATTCGCGCGAAGTAGTACCAGCTAATGCGAAATAGTCCTGGCCATCTCCACTAACTTGAAACCTGGGGAGGCGCGAAGCCTGCAGTGTATAAGGGTATCCCAAGATTTCAAGTCCCTCTCTTGCACACGAACCAGGAGATGAAATCGGAGATGAAACGGAGATGCCCACGGAGATGAAACCGGTGGGAGGTGGAGGTATACAGCTTTGCTGTAACAGTCTCGTGTCATCTAGGTACAAAAGCGTTCTAGTGCGATGCCTTCGAAAACGAGTGTCTTGGTGTGTTCATTTAGTACGCCTTTTTGCCCATGCAGATGAATACGGTACGGTACGACTCTATTGATTGTGCCTGCATACGGCTTGTCGCCCTGGTCTTGTTAGGGTACTCCGCTGCGACGCGCCCTTGACGTCGTCTTGGTTGGTGTCTCCTCTACTTCGGCCGCGGCCCAGCTACTCCTTCGGGTCGACCTCGCCTGCCCCTGGTTACGTTCTAACGGCGGGCGTTTAAAACGGGTCTCACGGTGGGTTCTCTTATTCCGCGTTGCGCTGTAGCTCAAGGCGCTGGAAAACTTTTGTTCCGGTGTTTTAGTACCGTTAGAATATGCGATGACGACGACATGAAACGACGACTACATGAGATTCCGACACCCTGTGCCCTTAAGGTGCGTCGCGCCCAAAAGATTTTCGGCGCGTCAACAATAAGACAAATATTAGTGGGAGCAGCAAACGTTGATACCTAAGCCTAATGAATATTTCTACGGTTAACAGACGAGAAAATCCCATATGTTGCTGGTGACAACAGCAAATTAAAAATGCTCGCTACAGCTTAGCGTCTTGAAGTTATTTTTTTTTTCACTCGGTACATAATGACCTTGTGCACCTGCTGTAAGACACAACTGCACTGCGCAGTTCCGATCTTCTAGCAACGCTAACTTGCAAAATTCAGGCTAAGAACCACCGAACTCGGTTTCCCCTATTGAAGAAAATATAGCCTACTTTCCTATTCTGACACTCACGCTTACGACCGCTTTCACATACTATACTAAGAGCACTAAAGATATGTAGCGAACACTAAGAATATACTCGGCTTCCGCTCATTTGTGCGGAAAAAAATGACTTGCCTGATCACCCAGCCACCCGTTTCAACTAGGTAGTTGACAATTGACTGTTCTTACAAAAAAAAAACTGTGGTTGTGAGGCTTTACTTAGAATCGAACTTAAAAATCGTCCCTAGCGTATGCAAATCGCAAAGCGCATTTCGCCCTCACGATCGCTTGCGCGTATAGAAATTTGGACAGCAGTTATAATGAATCGTCACGTTGTGGGGAGTACTGCGCGCTTTGCACGTTAATATACACTTTATACCAAAACTACTCTTTTGAAGCGTGACTAGGAGTAACGTATTGGATTCCTTAAGTACTGTTGCGGGACTAGGTCACTCCCTTGTGCGACTCCCTTCCAGAAGTTCATCCTTAGGGAGTATCGGAACGGAACAACCTGGTGACGGACTAACAGTTCGTCCCTAAAGTGTGTAGTGATTGGGGCAAAGGCCGTTAGTCTCCCCGAAGACGAACTTTCAGTCTTTTTTTGCCTACGAGTGCTAGGAAGGCATAGCGCAGGATGACCTCCATGAATTCGCACCATACACACCACTGGTATCGTTACTGGGTTGTATGTCAACAAGTATATTCTGGTTTTATGAAGCAAACACGTAGGACATTGCTAAGACAACAATTCTTTTTTGCAAGTCAAGCAAAATCGACAAGAAATTTGGCTCGTTGATGCCAACACATCCAATAAAGGGCGGAAGAATACATACATTTGAAAAAAAAACTATCCGGGCTCATTTTTCCTCTGCAAGGAGGTAGTCAACGCATAGGATGCGACGAGTATTACAAAATTATGATTTCAAAAATGTCGCCCACCAGGGAATCACACAACGTCACAAGAAATTTGTGGCGCTAAAAGACGCGAGATTCGACTATGCTCTTTAAGCGTAGCCAGTACTCCACCATAGTCGCTAAGTTAACAAGAAGAAACTTCAGCTGGGGGGACGTTGTGACCAAGAGATACGCAGCTAGAGGCAATTTGCTGCAGCCAGATATACATCAACTTTTGACACCAAACACTGCTCCGACTGGTAAATAACAAGCATTAGGTAGAAGAGTACTTTTCACATACTATACGTTTTACTCACAAAAAATTTGGCGACAAGCACACGATAGGTTAAAGCCCCGCTATAGTGCTAATTACTCGAAAAAATGCTGTCATGGCATGGATATTACGGCACACCTGCGCCATTCACACTTTTTGACGCCAGCACCTAGTCTCGTTTGACCAAAAGTCAACCGCAAGCAGCGAACGCGTAAAATAATACGTTCTCTAACGGCGTTTGTTTTAACAGCTTCTCCTCACTTTTAGCGCACACACGTTGTTGCCGAAGCTATCGGCATTTCCTGGCTTCACGCTTGTACAAGGATGCAAAGCCTGTGTACACTTGAAGCCTTCACAGCTATCAAATGCACACAGCGAAAAACACTTGCGTCGACTAAGGTGCCTGATGACTAACGGTGACGGTACTTGCGCATTTTTCCGGCAACCTATTCTGGCCGGAATAGTTAGGCAAATTGTACAAAACAGAAATGTATCAATTAGGGCGGACCGCTGTTCTGACAGCGTCGTACCGTCCGAGGAGTGTTATAGCTTAGCCGTAGCCCAGCAGGTCACAGAGGGTGCGCCAAGGACTCGTGACGTCACCGGCCTTGTTAACAGATGTCTTGCCTCGAATTTTCGTGTGCCCATCGACAGTATGTTTAGCTGTGTCTTCATGTCACTCACACCTCCGTTTAGACAAGAGACAATTACGCTTTTGGCCATCCGTCCAAAACCTAAGATCGTGCCCCTAATATTTCTCGCTGTTCCGTGCACGAAATCCTTTCGGCCGTCTGCAGTTAAATAATCTGTGGCTGATTATGACGGCGAGAAATACCTGAGGTTGATGACCACATTCTTCTACAAACTAAAAAATAGGAAATTGACCTGTAAAAGTCCCAATGATAAAACAAACGGATTTGACGGCATTTTAAGTGACAACCCAGGTATTCCACAGCACGTAGAGAGGCTCAGTTAGATTCCGAGCAGCGATCATAGGGTGGATAATTGTAAGGTAACGATGAATCTCAAAAGAGAAAGGAGGAATCTCGTGAAGAGCAAGAAACTCGACATGGAATTAGGCAAAGCCGTGCCGGATAAGTTTAAAACAACTCCTCAGAACAAATTTGCGCTTCTCAAAGAGGGAAACGTGAATAGCGTAAGCAGTCTACATGACAACCTAATAACGGCAATCACAGAATCAGCAGCTGTAGGGAAGAAAGGGAATATAAGGAAGAAATGGAAAACTATATAAGCCAACGAAGGAACAATTTGCAAAACGTAAGAATATAAAAGTGGCAAGTACGGTGAATCAAGTTGAGTTAGAGCAGTCTAAACTGATTAACATAAGTAAAACCGGTGACATTTGTGCATATAAAATCGCTCTGATCGAGGAAATGCTACAAAAAGCAAGTTGAAATCAACTAGAAGGAAGCTAGCCATAGGCAAAGGCAGAATGTACGCACGCCGAGACGTGCAGCGTAAGATTACGCACAGCATAGACGCGATAATAAATGTAGCAAAACGATGCTACACCAGGCTGTGTGCCAGCGATGTCAGGCCAGGGGAAACTACTGAGCGTAGAAATTTAACTTGTAGTGTCCCACTAGTAACTAGAGAGGCAGTAGGAAAGGCTCCCAGGGGCATGAAAAGAGAAAAAGGTGCAGGTAATGTCGGCATAACCGCAGTTCTAATCAAAGATTGAAGGAGATATTACACTGGAAAGCTTGCTGCCATATATCTGGAATGCTTGAGAATTGAAAAACTCTCGATATCCTGGAAAAGCGCAGATAATTGTTCCGATCCGTAAAAAGCAAGATACTGAGTACCTTAAGAATTACAGACCCATCCGCCTGCCCTCAGTTGTTTCCAAGCTGCTTACCAAACTTATAATTAGCCGCATAGGTTGCAACCTCGATGACCAACATTCCAGAGAGCAGGGTGGATTTAGGAAAGCGTACTCCACAGTGGATCAAATCCATGTCGTCAATGAAGTTACAGAAAACGCCGCAGGAAGCTCCTTTACATGAAATTTATAGACCGCAAGAAAGCGTTTGACTCAGCACGCACCGCAGCGGTACTAATTCAACAAAAGACAAGGGAATAGAAGAGAGAGAATGCTCTTTAATGTGAACTGTTCAGGTCAGCCCTGATAGGGACAAGGCTTGCTACACCAGAAGGGAATAGGAGATACCTACATAATACTTCCAGACGACGTATATAAGGTATGTACAGGCAGAATAACACTTCACAGGCGAAGTGAAAATTTCAGGGAAATACCATGGGAAATGCCATGCTACTAACACTGTCCACAAGTCTAGAGGCAAAATTCAGAAAGCTTGACTCACTGTCAAAACACAGGATTACGGATAAACGCAGAATACTTGGGCCATTTCAGCATTGCAGACGACACAGCCTTGCTGAGTGAGAGTGCAGAACACCGGCAAGAAATTCTTGAGGAACTACAATCAGAAAGAACGACCATGGGCATACAAAATTACGAATATATCCAAAGTAATGAGGAATACGCATGCCGAAAGCGCCCACTTCAGCTTAGAAAACAAACCGATAGAAGTGGTTCAAAGTATGTTACTACCTCGGACAGATGGTTAGGGCTAATTACAACCACGAAAGAGGAACCCGGCGCAAAAAAAGGTGTGGCCTGGGGATTACTCGACAAGCAGTACCAAGTAATGCGAAGTACGCTATATCTATCACTCAAAAGAAAAATATACTAGTACATACTCCCATGGATGACATACGGAGTTCACTAAACATATGGCCCAATAAACAAATCATGACATACAACTCACTAAAACGTAGAAAGAAAGCTTCCGGCGGCTCACCGGGGCATGGAACGAATAATGATATTAGTAACATTTACATGAAACGAGTTAACTGGGTCAGGGAAAAAACTTGAGCAGATGATATCATAGTTTAAGGAAAGAACAAAAGAACTTGGGCTGGTCATGTAGTGAGGCGAATGAGACGAACCCGCTAATGAAGGACAATTAGTGAAACAGAGTGGATACCAAGATATGGGTCTAGACGAAGGTGAAGACCATTTTTCCGCCGAAAGGATGAAACAAAAAAGTTCGGGAGTAAACTGTGGACTGGAGCATGCCGGACAGGAGCGGTTTGAGCTTATTGGGCGAGGCCTTGTTCCTGCAGTGCATCTGGGTAGGCTATTGAAAATGCATGTAAGTGCGCGTACGCATACACACTGAGCCCTTCCTGTGGGTGGTCGTTCAGCCGTCTGATGTCATACATAGTTTACTTAATATGGTAGTGCGAACAACCACCGGTATGACCAAGAAGTGGCTCCTTACGCCACGTCACACGGGTCTGATTGCTGGGCCTTTTGTTTTTTTTTTTCCAAAACGTGCAATGCCTCACAAACTTTTGGTAATTCCTTCCAAATTTTCTTCGTTTATCTAAAGTTTCCTCAGTGAAGTTCTACAAGCTGTAGCGACTTGTTCCTCCCTCTTTGTACTTGAGACCAAAAACAATATTTTTATAACCATGATATTTTACACCCACAAGGCGTCATTGTACTAGCGCAGTCTGCGTAATACTTTCATGCATGTCAGCACTGAAAAAGTGACATCAAAAGTTACGTTTGAAATAAATGTGGAGCATGGACGTACCTTCACGATGTCTTGATATTCAAAGTATGTTGCTTCATTATGCATTCGGTCTTCCCCGTTATAACGCGCATTAGTCAGAGTTATGAATGTGTAAGTAAGAAAAACAACCCCGATACCATAACGCGTCATGTTCGCTGCGACTAGTTTCTAGATTCCACACTAGCTTTTTCACGAGCTAAGACTGGCGCGTTCTGGTGTGCATAGAGGAAAGACCTTCTTATATGTGTTTCACTGACCTAAAGCAAAAATTAGCCAATCTCCATTGGAAAGATTGATGACGGCCTCGTACCCCTCGCCAAACAAAACAAGCAAGGCACTTCCCAAAAGATCACCTGTACTAAGGTCTTCAGATTGAAGAAGTGTCCATCCATCAAATAAAACAATATTTGCATGAACAATAACACTGAATCAAGTGTTTTTACCCCACAAAAGATAAGAGGTCTGAAATCATTGCAGATAAACCCATACTCAATTCTAAATTAATGACGCAGAGGAACCTTCATCTATACAAGAAAATAGAAGCTGACGATCACACAAGCTAAATTTATTCCGCTAATATTTTAAAATTTAAATGCCAAGCTTGGAGCGCCACATCGTCTTTCGGCCTTTCATGTTGCTTTACTGCTCGACTGATGTATGTAAAGACGATGGTGCGTTGAAAACTTTCGTTAATTTTATGTATGGATGGCTTTTAAACAGGGTACGCCGCTAAAAGTGAAATTTAAATGCAACAAAAAAAAATTCCCCGCATTTCCCCGATGGGAAGAATGTGAAAGTGCGAATGCAGGAGTTGAATTTGCGCGGTTCGGTAATGTTCGCGAAAGATAGATCAAACACACACACACGACTACAAAGAAAGAAAGATGCATTTATTCACAGACACCTATTTGTGTTGTCGTTGTACTTGATTGCTAGAGCGGATCTCAGCTTTGAAATTTCGTGTCAGTACTCCTTTAGGCGGGTGCATTAGCCCTTCTCACGCCCGATTCCTGGCCAATCCCCCACGTGGGTATGTACCATGCACAGACACCTATTTGTGTTGTCGTTGTACTTGATTGCTAGAGCGGATCTCAGCTTTGAAATTTTGTGTCAGTACTCCTTTAAGCGGGTGCATTAGCCCTTCCCACGCCCGATTCCTGGCCAATCCCCACGTGGGTATGTGCCATGTCAGCGGCCAGGCAGCGCGCGCCCATCTCCCCCCGTTGCCAAGGAAGACGAGGAGCGCGCGCACCCGCAGCTGTTGCTATGCGGACGGTGGCGGACGCTTCAGGCTCGCTTAAGAAGTGCATTCGCACTTAAAAGAACAATGCCACGGATACGAAGATTCGCACCTGACACATCATCAAACGAGCTGTATTACAAGGCAAGAGAGCTCGTTTTAAATATGATTAGTCTGTAATAATAAACCAAATAGATTTTTCTTGTACAATATGTCGTATAACACAAACAAAACCATTGCACAGTGTAAAGCAAAATTCGCAAAACTAACAGGAAACAGCGGAAACAGGAAAACTACCACTCGTCTAAATTAACACAACTTTTGGTTTTGAAGTGAAACAAATGGACCCGTTTAACAACATAACAATTTCAAACATTCGGTTGGACAATTTGAGTGTTGCAATTAATTATTACCAGTGAGTGTTTGTTTACGAGTACGTGCTGCTCAAAAATGCCTTTGGAAGGGTGGAGGGGGGTTGTATCAGGTTTCATTCCGTCCTGATCGTGGTTTATTTTTACGGAGTTCTTTTTATGCAGTAGGAATACAGTAGCTCCGTTTCATTTACCGTTGGTTTGCGCATGCGAATGAATAAAAGTCATTATAAGAATATAAAGTATGCTTCCCTCGGCCATAGACTAGTGCTGGCATCATGGAACCCCCTTAATCATGAATATTATTTTGACCATGTCCGTGGCAGATGAGAAAAAAGTACACAAAGGACGTGCACAGGAAAAGAGAAGTAGACAAACATATCGAAGACCCGGTATGGAATTTTCCATTGAGTGACGGAACAGGTTACACGGCTGAAAACGGAAAACCTATGTTACGCATGGGAAAAAATACAGGGATGAAAATTTAGCTTTCATGCCAGGGTTACCTTTAACATTGTATTGTTCAAAATAAAATTTGATTTGATTTGATTTGATTTGAAACGAGGAAAAAGATAGGCTAGACAAGGGATTGCAATACTTAGCATGTGAAGTCGTTTCTGCCACAGACAAAAAAAATCATGAAGCCAACGCGATCAGAAGGCTATAAGCGCCACACCCAAAAATCTTATTTCTTCTTTGAGCCGTGAACTCACGGCTTATTTGAGCCGTGAGTTGCACCTTGATTATTCCCTATGTGAAACTGCAACTCACGGCTCAAATCGAATGATGGTCGGGGTGCAACATGGATGCCATCTCGAGTCCTTCGTACTCCGCACCCTCGCCACCATCCACGGAGTAGAGATGCTGCCATTTTTTTACTTTCGATTTTACCAGGCACGCCCTGACTTTGTTTTTTGTTCGAAATGTTTTTCATTGAACTGTTGCTAGTCCCATCTTGTGTGTTGTCCTACTCACTCCTTGCGTACGCGTCTTCAAAGCTGGCTTCCACAGTTTTTCCTCTTTATTCAGCACCACACACTTACGGAAGTAGCACTGACGGGAGGCTGCAAGCAAAAAGTATTTTTCCACACTGTAACAGGGCCTGCACCCCTTGCGCTTTGGCAGAGCGAAGAACAGCGTGCGGTAGCTTATTACATTCTATCTTGAGTCACGGCTGAAATCGAATTTCGCTTGATTTTCGCTTGATGGTGGTGTGTGCAAGGATGGACGTTGACGGACTTTGGGAGGTGCTAAGGTACTCCGCACCGCTAAAAGCGAGGCATAAGCCCTGTGACTCTCGGATACTAACTCACTGTCGTATCCCAATGGGTAAGACGACTGACACTAACTCTGTCTGGTCACCAGACACAGGCTCCAATCCTGCCGGTGCCGGTTTGATTTTTTGTGATTGTAAATGCCATGCGCACAGACGCGGACGGACATTGTGCGGTCCTAAGGTGCTCCGCACCTAAAAGGCTTGCTCAATATCGGCTCTTTTTGAAATTATTCAGCTTCTTCGCCTTATACCGTTAGTGAGGGAACACTCACGCACTCATCAAAGTTGTGCTTTCGCATTTGATAATCTTCAATCGGCTCCCTCTCGCACGTTGTGGCTCCCCTACCCATTGTTTCAGTTTTGTCAAAGAGGAGGGTGCATTCACAACCTCGACAATGTGCAGGCAAGTTTGCCCTCCGCCTGACGTGACCGAAGTTTTATGTTATTTTAAACGGGCATTCAGACAGCGTCCCGTCTACCCTATATACACTTTATATCACTTGAGCGGTATGCGGTAGAAAACACTTGTCATGCATTTCGCGACTTTTGTGGCACGGGGGGTTGCGCACGTGTTCTTTGGTTTGCGCTTTTCAATTTTGGGTCAAAGCCTTCCCAGTATACACGGTGCCGAAAACACAACCACATCTCTGGGGGCCACTTTTTTTTTAATACGGTGCGATATCTTGTGAATGTACGGGATTACTTACACTTTGTTACGATGCTCAAAAGCACGTGCTTGTATCCTCCCAGCCTCATATTTTTTTTTTCATTTTGTTGAACTTTATTATGGCTACCGACTTTAAAACAGTATCAGGGAAACCAGCCGCCTTTAAACACTGAGCTTGCTGATCAAAACTTTGTTCCACTGAATGGTGACAGCTTTTTTTATGGGTGCTGCTTAAGCCCAGTGATGCTATGCCCGCTCGACTAACTTGGTTTAGGATCACTCGAATGGTAAAAGCTGTTTCTTACTGCGACGAGCATACGTCCAGTAAACGTGTCCGGTATTGCAAAAGGTCAGTTTTAAGTCTGAAAACGTTATTTCACTCTGTGAAGCGAGTAGAATTTAATAACTTGCTGCACGTTTTAAAAGAGCTAACAACGTCACGTGACCACATTTCCAAGTCCGCATGGTACGTCAGGTTTAACAAAATCAAAAAGTCGTCAACATACTTGAAGACCTTCCCCACCTTCATGTCAACTAATGGGATGATCAGGGCATTGTAAAATTTGGAAAGACAAATATGGAACAAAATGGGTGCCACACTGAACTCTATACAGATTCCGTTCTTCTGTACGAACAGCTTATCTGCAAACTCAACAGAAGTTGACGGCAGTTATACACGGTCAAAAGCTGCAAGAACAAATGAAGAGAAATGCCTATTTTGTGCCATATTTTCAAAATATGTACCAATAGGCCTGGCCCCAAACTCTTCTGCGATAAGCTTGGAACTTCTTCTTGTGGTTCACCAGTTGTCATTTCGTCTCACAACATAGCCAACCCAAATCCATTTCCTTTTCTTAATTTTAACTGATTCTTCTACTCGACTTTACTCCCTTAATTAGGAGGCTCCTTTTCTGTACCTAAGCGTTACCCATCATCATTCGTTTCATGGCTCGTTAAGCTGACCAACGTTTATTTGCAATTATTTTGTAAGGAGCCAAGTTCTGGCTCTATATGTCATCGCCACCAACACGCATTGATTGTACACTATTCTTTTGTGTGATAAAGGCAGCTTGCTTTTCATTGTTGGGGGTGCTAGCCCAGTGCACCCCAGCCCATACTCATTCAGCGACGGATTTCTTTCTCGTGGTTTGAATCAGCACTGATAACTGTCCACGTTATTTATACTCTGCTACTTGTTCAATCGTTGCGTTACCCAAGGTGCAACAGGCGCCTTGAGGATGCCTATTTATTATTACTTTAGAATATTTTATACCTATTGTAGCCCAACGGACAAACTATTGGACTGTATATCCTCACATATTTTTTGCACGTGCTCTGCTGATTCAATGAGCGTGACAATGACGTCTGCGAACCTCGTGTGGCTAACGTATTCCCCGTTTATCCGTAATACAGCAATATCCCAGTCAAACTCCTTAAATACCTCACCCAGACACGCTGGGAACAGTTTTGACGAGAAGCTATCTTTCTGTCGCACTCCATTTTTGATAGCGACCATGTCGCTCTTTCGTGCGAAGGATTCTCCGACCCATGCATCCCTAATATATCAGGTTTTTTTTTTCGAAAGACGCCAAATCTACCTAACGGGAATTTGAGAGAAAAGCGAAAGCTGTTTGCAGGACCTAAATGCAGCGCTGTGAAAGCTATTATATTACACGTTTCACATGTCAGCAGAGGGATTTTGTTGGTAGCAGTCATTAAAAATATGCGATGAATTTGAGCAGTATTAGGGTGACCACTGGCAGCAGCGGCAGCGTGGAAGACACGTCGCTGAAATTTTTCTTTAAATTTTCGCAGCTGCCTGGCGACTGCCGGATCATCACTAAGCCACTTGCTATCAAGGGTGAAAAAAAAGAGCATATTCTTCGCGCAAGGCCAGTACATCAACCTCAGCAGATTCTACTTGACCTGCGCCGTGGCCTATCTCAAGCGGAGCACCACGCGTGCCTGGGCCCTTGCGCTCCCAGCAGCTATAAAGCCAGCAAAGAACAACTCCTACCCACCACTGGCACCAGCGGCAGCGTGGAAAACACGTCTCTGAAATTTTTCTTCAAATTTTCGCAGGTTGGTGTATACCTTTATCCTGTCCTCAAAGTATGTTAATTTTTCGCTCGCTGCTGCTGCTGCCACTTGCTGTCCGCGTGCCGTTTTGTTCGTAACTCGGTCCCTACGCCCTAGCTAAGCAATAGCCATGGGAGAACCGGACACCATATGTCATAAGTGCTCGGGTAATATTGATGTGAACAACTGTTTCAAACAGTGTAGCGAATGCTCGTGTGCATACCACCTAGGGGCCTGTTGTGGGCTTTCGGAGGCGACTTACAAGTCGAAAGGAGAAGATTACAGAAGGTCCTGGAGATGTCCTGACTGTCGAAAGCCCAAATCAAGTGCAACTAGTAGTAATGAAACTGAAGGCCTCCCGATTGCTGCATTGCTTCTGGAAATAAACAGAAAACTCGATGAATTGCTTCCCCTGAAGCAAACTGTAAACGACATAGAAGCATCTATCAAGCATATGTCCGAACAGTATGACAAGGTTGTCGCAGATGTTACTTAGAACAGCAATGAAATCAAAAACATCAAAACGAGACTCTCGAAGCTTGAGGAAACAAAAGCAGATGTAGAACTTCAAAGAGTAACTGAAGCAATCAATGAACTAGAATACCACAGCCGCAAGCTAAATGTAGAAATACATGGCCTGCCAGTGAAAAACGACGATGTTCTGATGTCCACGATGAATGAAATAGCGTGTAAACTGAACCTTCCGCTGCTCACTTAACAATCTGTTACCGAGCTTCACAGGCTACCGTTAAAACCTGATAAGGTTCCGGGTGTTGTCATTCGTTTTTCTTGCCTGTCAGCAAAGGAGCGGTGGTTTGCTAAACGAAAGGATCTACCGACAGCGCAGCCCGGCCTTTTCATGATGGAAAATCTAACAGCGTACAACCAGACCTTGCTAAAGATTGCAAAGGATTGGGCTTTCGACTATCAGTTCTCCTACGCATGGCACAGAAATAGAAAAGTGTTTGTAAAGAAATGTGAAGGCGCACGACGTCAACTGATCAAACGTGTTTCCGACTTACACCTACTGAACTAATGATCATGTCAGCAGTCATAAATTGTACATGCTTACGATGTCTTGCCAAGACTGGGTAGATTCGTCTTGTTTCCTTACTTTTGTTGGCCTAGAACATAAGCGAGCTACCCGATGCTTTCACCTAAATTGTCAATTGGCAAAAAATAAATATGATGACCTAGATCTGTTCTTTAGTAGTCTCAGATTCCAATTTGATTTTATCATGTTATCTGAAACGTGGTATAGTGAAAACACATCGCCCTGGAAATTACCTAGTTACCAATGTTTCAATCAATATAGGACGGCGTAAAAGGGAGGAGGTATCAGCCTACTGGTCCGTGAAGTTTTTAATGTAAGTCGTGTTGATGAGTTTTGCCGTGTTACGGATGATTACGAAGTTTTGTCTGTTCTCCATGCACGCACTGTGTACTCTGTATTTTATCGTCCGCCAAGGGGAAGGATTGAATCTTTGTTGTTGTTCATTGAGCAGTTCTTGTCTCATATTTCTGACCTAAACTACAATATGGCATGGGGTGGAGACTTTAATATTAATATGCTCGCCGAAACTTCAACAAAGCGTAATCTAGAAATACTACTCCAAACGTTTGGCTGTAGAAGCGTAATATCAGCACCCACAAGAGTAACATGCAATACGGAAACAACCATCGACCTGTTTATAACCAATTTTTGCCCAAGTATTATAAAAGCAGGTGTCCTTGGTAATACTGTGAGCGACCACATGCCAATTTTTCTTAGTGTAAAACGCCGACCGCCTCAAACGAAAGGGAACAGTGTTATGATGCAATCGATAACACCCAATAGTCTTGAAATGTTTAGCTTTTATCTCTATTTTACCGACTGGCGAAGTGTTTATGGATCCCATGAACATAACACTGCGTATGAAATTTTTCTGGGCAAATTTTGTGCACTTTATGAAAAGCATTTTCCGCCACGCCCTATCCGAAACCACTCTTCAAAAATTAGGAAACCATGGATTACACAGCAACTGTATGTAAAGATAAAACATAAACAAGCCCTGTAAAAAAATATTTGAAAACGCGAGACAAGGCAGATTTTACTATATTCAAGCGATTTCGTAACCAGTTAAACAATGAACTACGTCATGCTAAAACTCGTTATAACGAGAACTACTTCGCCTCCTGTGCTAATGATAGCAAGCAGCTATGGAAAAAAGTAAATTCCTTACTAAATAGAACGCCAAACAACCAACCAATCACATTTATCAACAAAAATGGTCTCGAAATTTCTGGACAGTTACTACCTGACACGTTTAATGATCACTTTACCGAAAACAACGATTCTGTTACTAGCAAAGATGCCTGTCGCTATATCGCTTCTGAATGGCCTGAAACCATATTTTTACGTCCGACAGATGTCAAAGAATTGACGGCTCTCTTTTCTCAATTAAGCAACAGCTCAGCCTGCGATGCTGATAACCTGCAAATTAAGCCCATTAAATATGAGTTTGACATAATTGCACCTATGTTAACGCCTATATATAACCTCTCTCTCTCCACAGGTGTTTTCCCACTCAAAATGCAAAAAGCTAAAGTACTGGCAGTGTTCAAAAAGGGTGACAGAACAAAGTTGTCGAATTACAGACCGATATCTATCTTACGGGTATTCTCCAAAGGTCATGAAAAAATTATTTTTTGTCGCCTCTCGGATTTCTTTGAAAGTAAAAATATAATCACACATAACCAGTTTGCTTTCCGCAAGCACCTGTCAACTCAGTCTGCCCTCCTTGATTTAAAGGAATCTATCTTGAAAAACCTGGATGAACGCCTATTAACGCTTGGTGTTTTCCTCGACCTAAGCAAGGCATTTGATTCTATTATTCATTCACTGCTCCTTAAAAAGCTAGCTTGCTATGGTGTTCGCGGTGTTGCCTTAAAAGTCATCGCTTCATACTTAGCAAATAGAACCCAGTATGTACAGTTAGACATCTCCTCCAAAATTAAACCGGTGAAAATTAGCGTTCCCCAAGGAAGTATATTACGCCCTCTTCTTTTTAACATATACATCAATGACATAGTAAATGTAGATTATGACACTAAATACGTTATTTATGCTGATGATACTACTCTGCTATTTAAATCCAACAAAGTGAGTACCCTAATTTAAATGCAAACTCAGTTTTAAAAGCATCCATGAATGGTGTGTTGAAAATGGCCTGAAAATAAACACAGGCAAAACTAAAGCAGTACTATTCCATGTAATAAACAAAAACATCACAATTGAAGCAGATGTAACTTTGGCCTCCTCAAAAATTGAAATCGTGAGCTCAATGAGAACATTAGGCGTTTGGTTTGATGAACATATGACCTGGAGTCATCACGTACACTGTCTTGCTGGAAAACTTTCCCAACTCGTAGGTACACTTTTTCGTCTTTGGTACCTCCCTCGCAAAATTAAATTACTGATTTACAATGCCTTATTTTTCAGTTCACCAAGTTACTGCAACCTTGTTTGGGGTACAACATCAGCAAAAAACTTAAATTGTCTCTTCCTACTTCAGAAAAAAGCAATTCGAATAATTTGCAATAAGCGCACGATTTTCCTACAGAACAACTTTTCAGTGAGCTCAGGGTATAAAAATTGTACAATTATTTTCTTATCGTTTGGCATTGCTGTACAACAGGGAACAAAAAAATATTCTAAACTATATTTCTAATATAGCTTCTCTAGAGCGTCATAATACTTGCTACAACACACGATCTCCTGATTTCTGGCAAATACCCCAATCAAGAACTAATTATGGAGTGCAAATGCTACGCCACAGATTACCAACCTTGTTAAATTATCTTATTGATCAAAACGTAAATCCTGGACCCCAATTACACCTACTGGAATTTTACCTTCAGCAGTGGTGTATACTTCGTCTTTGATTGTATTTCTTCCTAGGAATTTTTTTGTAATCCTACTTCTCCCGCGTTTTTCATGGCGCTATGTGGTGACAAAAGTGTAACTTTTTTAACTACATTATACTGGTGATTCTTGTTTGTATTTTATTTCTGTGGAGACAAAGATGTCAATTTCTTTTGATTACATTGTACTGGAGGTATTTGTATTTTTTTATTATTATTATTTTTTTACTTCTCTTCTCTTCTCTTTTTTCTTTTTTTTCTCATCTCGCTGTCTTGCTGCCCTGTGAGTCTACCGGGCTTTTGGGCTGGTCAAGTTGCCTGCGAGCAACGTTTTCCCAAATCGTCCGTCGTACTGTTTTTGTAAACTTGACGAGAAAATAAAGTCATTCATTCATTCATTCATTCATTCATTCATTCATTCATTCATTCATTCATTCATTCATTCATTCATTCATTCAAGTACGGTTTTGCTCACAATGAATTGAAACTTTAAACTTGGTGTGGTATTCTTACGAAAACTTCATTGCAATTGATGTTCAAGAATGGTACGATGGAGTTTTCGCGGAAAAGGCATTAAAATATGTGACATGGATTTAAGAACAGTACAACTATACATAAAGAGCCGGTGACTCCTGTTGTCAGCATTTGCAGCTGGTTTCTAATGTCTGCGTAGGGTAATTTTTTCCAGCACGCCTCAACAGACTCACAAAGTAAAGAAGTTCTTCCTTGCCTTGGCATAAATTTCCGAAATTCTGAACAAGAAGGCTTCTCATATATTCTTCTTAACACTAATGAAGTGGCTTGCCGCTATACGGGGGAGGATTTACATGACTTGTAAGCGGCGGCTAACTTGATGAGTACTTAAATTGTAAATAGGGGAGTAAACGTATTAATAATAATCACATTTACTCTGTAGGAAAGAGGTAGACGAGAGGAAATAATTGTTTCCCATCTCTCAGTTTCACTTCGCCTACTTCTGTTAACTTTGCCGTTGACGTCTGGCTACAGATCTTTCGCATATCTCTTAATTCCTATCAGAATTCATAATAAGCCACCTCCGAAACGCAAAAAAAAATTTCCCAGAACACCCACGAAGCGGCCTGAACCAGTCACGCCAAAATCTAAATCCCATTTGGAAATGCATTTGGCTCATTTTATTCCGTGCCACATGAGGATATGGCTCATTTTCGAAACGAACTACGATCTGCGTGCACGTTTTCAGGGTGTTATCTGACCAATTTTCTTGACACCTTTTTCTTAGGGGAAAATTGCCGAGTTTTTCTTGTCACTGCAGTATTATCTGACTTAGTTTAGGTTTGCGGATTATTCTCATGTCGAAACTAAACGCCAAAATGTTTCATCCAAGAATCCTATGTATGGTTTGGCTATTCCTTCGTATTTCAATGCGTTGAGCCCTGCTGCGGTGCTTAGCGAACCAAATGAGTTTTCATAGTTTATAATTCCCATGGAAATAAGCTCATTATACCCCGCCGACTCTTCTATTAACGTAAATGTGATCTTTCTAGAGTACCCTTCTCTAAACTGGGGTTGTTGCAGGGTGTGTTGAAAATCTAGGCTTTCGTGTATGCGGTTAACTATCAACTTGGCAAAAATCTTGTGTAAAGCTCAGGCTAGATTGCTGGGTCGGTAATTCTTAAGATTCTGTTATCTCTCTTTTTGTGATAAAAATTTTGTGAGCGTTTTTACAGGCATTGGAACCCTTTGTGAACCTTAAGCGATTGGAAAAAAGGCTTAGCAAGCTATTGTAGCACAATGATTTCGGCCACATTTAAAAACTCCACGGTTATGCCTCAATCACCTGCAGCTGTTCCTGCTATCATGCCGTGCAGGGCCTTTTCTACTTTCTCTTTTGTTACCTTCTCGGTACAAATAGCTAAGTTCATAGACTCAGTAGTTTCCTCTGGTCCAACGTCACTGGCTTAAAGCCTGATGTAGAATCATTCCACTACTTTTATTACTTCGTTCATGTTGTGCGTATATGTTACCCTGCTCTTCTGTTAGTGCCCGCCACCTTTTCCAATAGCTAGCTGGTTCTTATGAAAGTATATTGTCTCATTTATCCGCATTGCACTCTCGTAAGTGTGTTTCATTTAAATGACCTAATTCTGTTCTCCACTGCGCAGGGTTTTCAGATAAATCTTGCACCCATAACAAATTGCAGCATTATACTTTTATTCCGTCATAGGTGATACAAGTAAAACAATTGATAATTTTTGCTCCACGTTTTTCTTCCCACAGGCCTTCATCGGTGGAGGTACAGTGAAAGCACAGTCAGGTATTTTGCAGGCAGGCCAATATACATGATTTTACCGTTCACGTTGTTGCAACAATATCCAGCTGGCGTAGAAATCGGGTCCTCACTATGCCGATGGTCCTAAAGGAATGCAACCTATACGAATACAAGGAAGGGATTGAAGTAATCCGGCGAGAGGAGCAGCCAAACGTTCGCATTGCTGGCAAGTGCGCATGAGTAAACGTAATTGACTGCAGCTATAGAAAAGAAGCTCCAGAAGTGGCGGCTACGGCATACTGACAGAACAGCACGCACGAAAGGGCACGCGTTTTACAACAAAAATTACAAACAAACCCGGTTGTTTGTAATTTACCACTAAGCCTACTTCCTAGCCAATTACGTGAATTTAAATTTTAAACAGGCCCGGGCCTTATCCTTGCGGACAAACGTAGAGCTGTCGCTTACCCTACCTCGTCGTTGTCATCTTAGCGGTAGTGAAGCACGCTAACCCGATCCACTCCACCTGCAGATCACACCGGACCGGTCGCATTGGGCAGTGTAACGGCCACGTTGAACCTCACGCCAATACATCACACATGCCATCACTAAGGGTATGAAACCTATATCAGCGCGTGCCCGCCACCCTACTACCCCCTTCTCCCAACCCGTCCCCTCATAAACCGGCAACAAGTCATGAGCGGTTGCTGAGACGTAAAAGGTAGTGTCGAACATATCGCTCTGAAAGCCCTTAAAGTGAACAAGTGATATTGGCCGACGTCAGCGTCCCAAGCGGGCCAGTTGCTGCTCATCCGGAAGGGATTCGCAGCTACACGTCCAGCTGGAATGGCGGCAACGGCGGCGGCAGCCGGTTTTCCGCAGGTTTCGCGCCCATTCATACGTCTGTTCGGGCTGACGCTTCTTAAGCGTCCGCTGTTCTTCCTCCAAGCGAGTGAAATGCGTCCGTCCCATAGCGAGATAACACCTCGAGGGTTTCACCTCTATGCTGGTGGAGGCACACGCGGGTGTCCCTGTTGCTGTCCAGTCGTAGGCATCTCATAGTCTGTGCAACACACCAACCCAGACTCAAACAGCTGGATTGCGGAGGACAGCTGACTGGTTGCATTAAGCCATGAGAATGCCGCGTCAAAATCTGCCACCACCCCAACAGGCATCTCATCGGTAGCGGAATTAATCCTTGCTGTACCTGCATGGCTCCCCCCCGCCTTCACTCGCAATCAGTGCACGCCTAAACTGGCAACGGGGGATAGGCGCCTAATTAGGCATGAAATACACGGGCGAATGGCGAGGTTCTTTCAACAGAACTATGGCAAGCTCATCAACGAGTGCCGCCGACGCGACAATGTTGCTCGGAATGGCTTTCAA
Source organism: Haemaphysalis longicornis (assembly GCF_048455015.1). Taxonomy (NCBI): domain Eukaryota; kingdom Metazoa; phylum Arthropoda; class Arachnida; order Ixodida; family Ixodidae; genus Haemaphysalis; species Haemaphysalis longicornis. The sequence continues at coordinate 68,235,580 of NW_027526225.1, read as the reverse complement.
GCTAAAGAAGAATAATGAACTCCCGACGGCGTTCCAACGGGGCAAGTTGCTTTCAACCGGCAGGGGCGCGCAGCTGGAGGGCGAGGTGGAATTTGAAGCGGCAACAGCCGCGGCTACATTCTCGGCATCATCTGTACTTTTCAGGTGCGCAGTAAATGTAGTCAGTGCCTCCTTCTTCATCACGCTGACGCAATCGTCTACGTAACGTAGACGATTGCTTCAGCGGGATCAAGGAGTAGGCAGCAGGAGGAGGCAATCAGGTTTGCCGTAGAGGAGGATCAGCACGGTGAGCTTCCGTTCCTGGATGTCCTGGTAAAACGCGAAGGAAAATTCTTCATGCTCAGCGTGTGCAGAAACAGCACCCTACGGGTCGCTACCTGCATTTTAATTCTGTGAACCCTGCCTCTCACAAACGGTCTCTAATCGCCTCGCTTCTAAGGCGTGCGAAGAGGATTTGCAAGAAACCGGAACATGTCGCGCCGACATACAGCGTGCATGGGGATGTCTCTGCAAGTGGCTACCCTGACTAATTTATGCGCGCTGTGGAACGTCATGTAGAAGGTCCTGCGCTGTCCGGCAACACGGGCCCCAATCGTCGTGCTCCGATACCGTATTTACCTGGATTTAGCGAGCACTTGGCGCGTGTTCTGCGCCCTTACAGTGGACAGGTAGCGCACGTGCCAACGCAAACGTTACGGCAATCCCTGGTGAACATGAAAGACAAGTTCACAGAGGATAATTTCCCAGGCGTTATCTGCAGCATACCCCGGGGAGACTGCGGTAGTAGCCATGCCGGCAAGACAGGCAATTTTCAGCAAAGGCTCGAACGGCACATATACGACGTAAGAAAGAAGAACGTGTCTTCTAACGCTCTCGTCTAACACGCAGAAGAAACTCACCATGAAATAGATTGGGCCAATGCGGAAATAATCGAAAAAGAGAAGAATCCAACCTCACTGCTTTTTCTTGAATCCCTGACAATACCGACCACGGACAACTCATTTAATCGCAACGACGGCAACTTCCCACGCGTGTGCGCACGTTGCCTACGTCACATCTTGAAGCAAACAACAGGATCACTTTCGCCCCCACTTTTCATTGTGAACAAGGCACCAGTGCGAGGAGCCGGAACGTCCTCTTTGGATTTGAAGCATTCTCTGCCGGTGCCAACTTGTAGTGTTGTCTCGCTTCGTATGAGAGACTTCATAAAACGCTCTTTGGAAATTCATAAAGATTACGTCAGTTTGTTTGCTGTTAATAATGGTAAGGGCGAAATCATGCATTTTTCCGCTAGTTGGGTACACGTATAATAACCCTTTGGAAATCCATTTTGACACTTTAAAATATTATGTTTATCGATAAACTGTGTAATGTGTTCTAAAATTTACATGCCGTACAAGTTGAGATCGGACGATAGTTCTTCGTGCAGTTTTTTCTCTCGCTCCTATGTATAGGTGTATGAAAATACCGGAAGACTGGCGATTACCCAGTAGTCCGGTATTTGCCCTTTCCACAAAGATTTAGTAAGCAGAACACACAAGTATTTCGATGTCCATTCTGCGTATTTCTAAAAAAAAAGCGTTTGGTATGTCGTCCGGCCCAAGTAGCTTTTTGATATTTAGTTTCGACAGCATGTTCGAAATTCCACCTTCACTTATTACAGGATATGGTATGGGCGGAAAATTTGGGTCAGTGTTTGGTACTACACCGTTATCGACAGTGAAAATGCTATTAAACTGCTAATTGAAAACATCTTAGATTGTTTGCGTCATCTACTTGTACACCTTCAATATCAAATGCATCACAACCGCCAGAGGTCGGACATACGGGCCGCGAGAATCTCTCAGGAGACGTGGTTATAAAGCTCGCTTAAGGCTCCCCGAAATACCGCTGCTTGCCAGTTCAAACTTTCATTTTAGCTTTATTGCAATGTCTGCTATTTCATTTGCAACGCAAGTGGAGTTGGAAGATTTTTTTTGCCCGATGTCGTTTCAGTTTTCTTTGTAACCGCAATGAGTCCTGAGAGATCCAAGCGTTTTTGTGCTCCGACCTCTTTACAATCCGGCGAACATATTTGTAAATGCATGCCTTTGAAATTATTTTGAATATATACCAAAGGCTGCTTACATCTCCGGAATAGGATGAAAAAAATATCGTAACTAAAGGCAAGCATATCAATGATAGAGTCATCGTCTGCTCGAGAAACGTTGGGGGAACTGGACATTCGGTTTTTACGTTTGAACTCTACAACAGTTAATCCAAGTAACACTGCAGAATGATCCGATACGCCTGGTATTACTTCACAGGATGTTTGGTCTGTAATCGAGCCGCCTGAAAAAACATGTCAAATACTGATTTTTATTCCGCCTGAATTCTGGTGTAATTTTTGACTACTTCTTCGAGGTCAAACGCGAAAATAATATCAATCGTGTCACAATGATGATTTTGGTCACTGGTTGAGGAAGTTGACCAGTCGACATTAGGAAGACTAAAATTGCCTGATAGAATTATTCTGTCCCCATGCCTCGCCGGCGCATCTAGATACGTTTTCAGGTTTTCCAGGATGTGACTGTCAGAAGCAGGAGGCTTGTACAAAGCACCCATAACGTACCTAACCTTGCGACTGTACACTTTTTAAAAGATAGTTTCTACAACAGGCGTGTCAGGCATTCTTCTCACAATTAGAGTTTTGTTATACAGGATAGCGACGCCACCACCTTTGTTCTCGCGGTCTTTTCTATGCACGCTGTACCCAGAGAGTGCAAATTCACGGACATAAATTGACGCATGTAACGTGCCATGGGGAGACAGTGGTACGTGAGGCAGCAAGCCATTTGTTCTATCAGAGGCAAATTACTCTGAACAGAAGAGCTGAACAGTGGAAGGACGACGCCCTACTTTCGGCCATGATGTAAACAAGAAGATAACAACAGGATTGTGGCAATGCTCAACCAGCAACGACCATCGCAACCGGCACGGGAGCCGCGGTTTGGCGGCTTGCGAATGACGGCACGGGTTGAAAAATACCTGTATATTTAGAATCGTTTACAACTCATGAAAATTAAAATGCAAAGAAATATTTATGTGTTTCTTTAAGTGCATGTGTGTGATGTTCTAGTTGTGTTGTTCATCACGTTACTCTTGGCAATCGCTGTTTACGTCATGTCTGCTTGGCGAGTGATACCTTCACTTTCCGATTATTTACGCGATTATTTTCAAGGTACTGCCCCAGAGAGTAGTATATTCGTTTTCTGGGGATGCCAGTCTCTCTCGTTTTTCCAACTTCGTTTTTGACTTCAGTATCACCTTAAGGTTGTTTATGTCACACGACATTTAGTTTTTTTTAGTATAAGGGAGGACCGCTGTAACAAATATTCAAAACGTCAGTATCTGCAAAATGAGCAGCTCCGTGCGGTTGCAAACGTGCCGTGTAATGCCTAGAAATCTTAGTACGGGCAGTATAAAATAGTGCAAAATTATCCCCTTTCGACTACTGATTTGTAAAAAAGCAGTGATCAGTGGTTATTTCATTGGAGGGGAGGTGTTTCAGAATGTAGGTCACCATAAACAAAACTGACCCGCGTGACACTAAGTGTGATTCAGCTTACAGCGCTTGAAAGCAAGTGTGCACAAACTGTTGGCACAATATGAACAGAAAACAACTGGTGACCTAACGTAAAAAAGAGATATCTTAAATCATTCAAAATGCAGCAAGATAACTTTAGAAAACACTATGATGCAATGCGAAAACTATTTCTCACAATAGTTCGAAACAATTCGGAGACATGAAAGTAAAACATAGCTGCATAGAGTATCGTGTTTTGCTTGTTTTAGGGTTTAAAAGAAATTAACTTCTTCGGACAGTCTCTTGTTTGGAAGTAGCTTATGGCCCTCCTAAAAATGAGTCAAAGTTTGAAACGTATTCGAAATACAATATTTCAGCATATGTATCAATAGCGCGGACTTTGTATCAATAGCGCGGGCACATAGATTAGATTTCACGGCTGCTATGACTCCGCCTCCCCGTGCGCCCGCTCTATCTTTTCTAAATATAACAAAGTCTTTAGAGAGAGATAGCTCGTTGTCTGCAATATCGGGTGAAAACCAAGTTTCGGTCCCCAGGACAATATCTAAAGAACACGCTTCAGTAAATGTACATAGCTGATCTTGTTTATGGAACATGCTTCGAAAGTTGCACACTAAGAGTGACAATAAATTTTCCTGATTAACATTTATGCGTCAATCATCCTTGCAAATGTCGTCCCCTCGTGTGCTAACGGCAGTTTGCTCATTTAGCGCAGAGACTTCGGCTTCATCGCGCCGTGGGAGACAGGTTACTTGGTTTTTTGAGGAATCAAAAGTATAACATTTGTTTCCTAGGATTTGTTTATCATAAATAACAGTATATTTCTCATTCGGTTTACGTTCTTTGCGAGCAAAATCTCTCAGGTTTTTCCTGATGAGCTGCATTCTGGCAGAGAAATACTCTTCAATCCACACGCGAGGGTTTTCCAGATCCCTTAGCTTGAAAGCATTTTTAAGATTGTGCTCTTGTCTTTGAAATTCAGAACTTTCACGACAATTGGCCGGATGTGATCTGATTTAGGTCGGCCTACTCTGTGGGCTCACTCAATTTCGCCTGCCTTCAAGCCTAGATTGGTGGAAACAAACTCGTTGATGACTGAAGAGAGCAAAAAAAGGTGGAATATTTCTTGGGGGAACTTGGCGGGGAATATATAAAAACCACGAGATGGGCCATTATTGTTTTGTTTTCGCAAGGAAACACCTCCAAAATATTGTCGGGTTTGATGTTCCGAAGCTACTCCATTGCTATGAACCCAATCATATATTGCGGGCCGACAGAACAATTTAAACGATCTGGGGATATTTACACCCGTCGCAATCTCGACCCATAGGAGTTTTTGTTTGTCATCGACACCTGGAAAACTGCGTCTGGGTGCGGTAGTCGAACCCGTATGTTTGTATTTACACTTTTACGTTTACACTTGAGTAAAATGGTTGAGTACCCTTTCCTAAACCCAGTCTCCTCTCTCCCTAGGTTGATGGTAATTCAGGCTGTCACTTATGCGGCTATGGGAAAATTTGATAAAGAGAATGCAAACAACTGAGAGTAGGCTAAGGGTTAAGTCTTGAGGTTCCTGGGATATTTGTCCTAATTAAACAGAATATTGTTGACGTTTTTTTAGGCTATGCGCAGTTTTCTAGTCGTCAAGCATTTGGAAAACAGCACTGCAACCTGTTGCAGTACGATTGCAGTACGATGTTTTCTCTCTGCTTCAGATAATCTACGGTTATGCCGTCGTCAACTTCAGCGTTTCCTATTTTCATGCCTTTGAGAGCCTTTCCAACTTCCTCTTTAGTTACTAGTGGGACATCGCAAGTTGAGCTGGTACTCTCAGTAGTTCCCACTGCTCTAACGTCGCTGACATACAGCTTGGATACGGTAGCCTTCATTACGATAGCTTACCCAGGAAATCTTGATCCGTCTGTCTGTGACTCGACTCAACTACCTGGCCAAAATTTGATTGAACGTTCTAGGAAGTGGTATAAATCGACATAACCATTCTCAACTACTCATACTGCTGTCATACTTCCTACTTGCCAACAATGTTCTACAAAAACAAAACATCAGGCACGTTTTAGGGAAATCATAAGTACGTAACTGATATTGGAAGTGTTGTTTTAACTAAAAAAACGCAAAGGCGCTTTAAAAACTGTGGACAAACGACAGGTTTAAAAGCAAGAATTATAAATGAGCCCGCGCTCAAGCTCTAGTCGCTTTTAGCCAAACCATAATAGCAGGTCAATACAGATCAGATAACACGCAAGAAATGCGAACGTGCAAAATTGAATCGAACTGAACAAACCTCCATGAGTTGATTAGTGGAGGCGCTAAAAGAGAGGGACAAGTGCGGGAGGGCGGGTTGAGGTGATGGTGCACCCAGCAGGGGCGGAAGAATACTTCCGATTTTCGATATTTGCAGAGAGGCAAGCCGATACGCAGCCAATCTTTTTTTTTGTCTTGGTAGAAACGCTGTTTGCAGCGTATGCGAGGTACCTGGGAGCTGGAAATATCTTCAAAAAAGCCGCCGATATGCTCACTTTGCTGAAATGTGTTAGAAAATAGTGCTCTGCCACTGCTGGCACGTGAATTAGTCTCTTCTCTTCCCCACAGAGGTCTCACGGTCTTCCTGCCCTATTCGCTTGTCAAACGTGAAACACTGCTGAGGTGTCCTAAAGCAAATTCAATCTTTCTGTGCTCCCCTTCTCGAAGGCTGTCTACTGAAACCGTAGGTTGCGGTTGCCCTTTTTGGATTGCCGCCATGCGTTCTCAGCCAGCGGGAGAGCACTATTTGTATTTTGGGTAAACATATTCTTTTCAATGACTATGTTTTTCTTTGCTATAGTGGAATTCAAGCAACCTCGTATTCTTAATCAAAACTACATTTCTAGTAATACTTACGTATCGATATTTTGCGTCAACTAGGCTTAGTGTTATCGGTTCAATGAATAGTGTTGACAAGTAAGAAGTTTGCTTCACCATTTAGAAGTTTAGAAAAAGTTTGCCTACACAAAGTTTTCTTTCAAGAAACTTGTTCAGTTCTGGCGGCGTGGTTGAACCGATGTACCGACAGACAGACCAAAAAGTACTGGTTTAAATGTTCATAAAACTATCGCCTTCAAAAAGAAACGCGAAGACATAAACGCCGAGAAACGTACCAGGGTTCCGCACGACATGCTCCACCCATGAAAACTTGATGCTGGAGCCATCCCCGCGTATCCTTTCACTGTATTTACTATAGTAGAGCGCGTACGCTGAGCAGATGTGAATAGATTGATTAGTGATTCCATACCCCAGTGTTAGGTACACAATCGTAGTTGGAAAAATCAACAAATAAATTCGTGGAATGATTTATAAACGACCTCCCAACTGGCATTTAATCTTCAATCCGTCTTTTCGCCGATGATTGTGTAATTTACCGCCGTGTCACAACCAGTGACGACCAATCCGTACTCCAAAATGACTTAACCTCAGCTGGCAAATGGTGCTCACGCTGGATGATGAATCTAAATGTTAGCAATTGTTAGTTCATGCATGTTACCCGGAAGCGCTCCTTAACTACATGCCCATACTGTTTAGGCCCAGTTATTCTATCTGAGGTCGATAGCTACCGCTACCTTGGCGTTACCATCACTAGCAAACTAAACTGGTCGAACCACATTCTAAAACTAACAGCCGATGCCTCGAAGTCCCTGAACTACCTTAGAATCTCGTTATACCGGTCCCCTCTATAGATCCGTAAAATATCCTATGAAACTTTATTCCGCACCAAACTGGAATATGCCTCCTCTATTTGGAACCCGCACCAAACGTACCTTGCTGACATTATACAAGCTGTCCAAAACCGTGCTACTCGTTTCATCTCATCCAAATATGACTTAGCTATGAGCGTCACCAACTCAAAAGCATCTGTCGGACTGCCCCTTTTAGCGTCAAGCGCAAAATTTCACTGCTGTGCCTATTCCATAAATTGTACTATACATTCCTTGACCTTCGTTCTACGCTTTTATTTCCACCCCCGTGCTCATAACATCGCCTCTTATATTCTTTGAGAATTCAACGACTTCACGTTTCTACTAACTTCTTCAACAAATCTATCCTTCCCGTTGCAATAAAACAATGAAACTCTCTCCCAGAATCCGTCGTTGCAGAGCAAAACCCTTCGAAATTCACTGAGTTGTTAACCCACTGTATCCTAAATTAACCTACAGTATTGTGTTTCTCGTTTCTTTGTTTACGCGTAATTTTAGCGTCATTTTGAATTGCCTCTACTTCTCGTTGCTTCTTTGCATGTGTGATAACTATAGTTACACTCCCAGCCAATAATACGAAAACGAGAGACCAAACGTTTCGAAGCCGACTCGGCTCCTTCTTCAGACGTGACACGCCTTACATTGCAACGTCGCGTTGCAACCGTTCGCCGCTGCCGGCCTTCCACGAACCCCGCTCCGCGGAACGCAGTTCGTGTGTTGATACTGACTGGGGAGCCCCTCGCGAGCCATTGCGGCTCCGTGGGGTTCACTGTAAGTACCTTGACTCAACGTAAAGGCACTTCCTCCAGTTTGCCTCTTTTCGAAGATGGCAGTTTAGGCTAGGTCAGCTTCTTGGCCTTCCACTAAATGCAGAGCATTTCTTTAACTCACGATGTCACCCGGCGTTGTCGGCGTTGGCGTGCCTCGGCGTCCGCAACAGCCGTTCCAGGTGCGCCCTCTCCCCCACTCCTCGCCTGCTCTGCGCTGCTCCTGGCGTTTTTAAATGCAGATCATTTCTTTAACTCACATGTAGCGTCCTCCGTCCGTCCACAACAGCTCAGCGCGCAGGTGCGCCCTCTCCCCCACTCCTCTCCCGCATCACGCTACCCTCCTCGCTCTCAACAACAGGTCCGCACCCCTCCCCCTACACTATATAAACAAATAATACTTACTGGCGCCTGGTTTCGATCCCACGACCCTGCGGTCGGAACGCAAGGTACATGGTGCTCTACCCACTGCGCCACAAAGCCGACACAAAATGAAAGGCTACGAACGCGCCTTATATTCTTGACTCCTTCAAACTACGTCAAGAAGCTGCTGATACAACGCATTCAATACCTGTGGGCTGAACGCGAGGTACATGGTGCTCTTCCCACTGCGCCACAAAACCGACACAGAATCAAAAGGCTACGAACGCGCCTTATATCCTTGACTCAGTCAAACTACGTCAAGAAGCTGCTGATACAACGCATTCACTACCTGTGGGTGGAACGCGAGGTACATGGTGCTCTTCCCACTGCGCCACCAAACCGACACAGAATCAAAGGCTACGAATGCGCCTTATATCCTTGACTCATTCAAACTACGTCAAGAAGCTGCTGATACAACGCATTCACTACCACCAACTCCCCAAACACTAAACGTTAACGCAATACACCCATCCCCTATGCGACGCATTTACGCGAGTCCCCCTCGCGGGGAGATGGGCCTTTCGTTTATTTGTTTCACTTCGGCATTTCCGCGTTACAGACGCCATCAGTGAGAACACTACCACTTTGCTTAAAAATCCGCCGGTCCTGCTTCTCCACCGCAACCCGATCAGCATGAGGAAAAAAAAAATCCCGCCATCTCTACGAAGTGAATGAAGATGAGTTGGGCGAAGCTCCAATGCTTATCGGTAAAACCGTCCAACATTCGGCCACACATCACGCAGCGACCGCTTTCGGCGCCCACTCCGATTCGAGGTTCTCTTGCCGCCGCTTGCGTGCCGCCTCTGCCTCGCGAGCTCTCACCGCGGGGTCTTGGCGGCGGGCCGGCATTGCAGCCGCGTTGCGAGCTCTCCACGCCGCTGCCTTCGATTGCAAAGTGTTCATGATTAGTAGAGCGCGCGCCCGAGTGTGCAGCGGAGCAGCGCAGATGGAGGAGTAGGCGCGCCATCTAGCGGGTAACCTATGAAGTATTGCACAGCTGTGCCTCTAGCGGTCGCCTCGAGAACTAGTGTACACGAGGGACTTGGCCCGAGAAAGAGGAGCTTCGCCCCTAAAACACAAAATGGAGGTGAGTTAGAGGTAGGGTAGATACTGAGCTAGGTTTATCTCTTTCGCAGTAAAGCGTGCGCTGTGAGCTACTGCGTGAAGCATAGATAAAGCGGCAACAAGGGTAAAGGCAGCGGCGGGGTGGAAGAGCTGCGTTAACGTGGCTGGCAATGGCCATTACCGGCCAGACGTTACTTGGAAATAAGGTGGCCACGCGTCATATGAACTCCCGAGGATGAAGCAGGTCAGGATCAGCGACTCCGCCCGCTGGAACGGAAACGAGCCCAGGTAGGCCTTGCCAACTCTGCAGCCTGTTACAGCTTCGCTGGTCAACCATCAATCCTGTACGAAGTGAATGGACGCATTTTTCAGAGACGGGGGCAACATTCCTTGCCCTGTCTGCGGACGTCGTTCCTGCACTGCCTTGTCATCTAGGGAATATGTTGGGGTACTGATCACTAGGGGTGGGGAACACCACTCCGGGTGCTTCGCCCATCGTGGCATAGTCCTTTGGGCAAGGGGATTAGACGGCCCACCAACGCCAAACGCTTGTGACCGTGTTAGAGTACGCAGGGCGGCAGGCCGGCGCCGTTCTGGCTCCTGGTTCCTAGGGCACTGGCACTCGTGCCAAAGGCCATACGGTTGATTCCGTCAGTGCGTCTAATGCTCTTTCTAGCTTATTTCGTTTTGTTCGGCGGACAAGCCAACGGATACCTTCTTAGAATTGCTCACCTCTCTCCCTCCCCCGGCACTGACGAACAACTGAGCGCTTTATTGCAGCAGAAAACATATATATATATAGGAAAAGGAAAACAACAGAAGGACCGATAATGACCTAGGACATATCACATCGGAAAAAAACACGATATCTCGTGAACATGAACCGCCACGTGCCGATACATAGTCTAAAGTTCAAGATAGGTACAGCATTTCCTTTTCCAGAAGTGAAACTGATGCCTCACTAATACAAGCACCTCCTTTGTTTTTGATCTTGAACGCTTCAAAGATTTCTCGCCCTCTTCGTCCAGGATACCACGCGAGAATCACGCAGTCATGGAAGAGGGGGGCGCAGCCGCAGGAAGCTCAATGCGTTGCCAAGGTGGTACTTGATGACGTCCTTACATTGTTGGCATGCTCCCTCAGGCGATCATCGAGGCAGCGGCCTGTCTGCCCGATGTAAGTGCGGCCACACGGTGACAAAGGAATTTCGTATACGACGTTTTCCACACATTCAACATAGCCTGTATGTGATTTTTCACGCATGTGCTTGCCTTCGGTGTTTCAGCATTGACCCGCTTGCACAATCGGCCCAGTTTTTTAGGTGCAGAGAATACGAGCCGAACATCTGCCTTGCTTACAATCTTGTTGAGGGCATGGCTGACGCCGGGGGCGTACGGAATCACCGCTGTTTTTTGTCGCTCCTTCTGAGGGCTCTTTTCCGGAACTCTTGAGGAAAACGCGTGCAACAACCTCGACGCTAAAGCGCACACAAGGTCACTCGGGTAGCCGGCAGAGTTCAGGTGGCGGACCTGGGCGTCGAAACTATGTTGTACCTGATGAGAACAGGACCTGTTGAGAGCATTTGTGAGAACCCCCATGGCCACTCCCCTCTTGACAAGCTTGCTGTGCGCCGAACTGAACGGTAAAAGGCCCTTTGAGACCTAGGCGCATATTCCCAGCACGTGTGCTCATTACTGAACGTCAACGCAAGGTCCAGGAACCTCAGCTGGCCGTCAGAGGGTAATTCCATGTTCAGCGCCTGTGGTTTAGTCTTACCTTTCTTCGTCCCGTCGTTTGCGCTGTTTTTCTTAGTTTAACAATGTACCAACTGGCCCGTCAGCATACCCTTCTCCGTCCCCCTTCTGTCTTTTTTATTTTCTTCTCTTTTTTAAGGTTTTAAACTGCAGTGATCTTAACTACGCAAAAACGTTTCATGCGTCTACGCCTTTACTTTCTCTACACGAATGTATGTATGTGGGAATTCTTCTTGTATTACTGTCTGTATGCTTGTTATGTGTGTACTATTGTTTTGCACCCCCCCCCTGATGTAATACCCCGCAAGGGGCCTTTACAATAAATGATGATGATGATGAACATTGCACAACACATAAAAACGGTGAGAGACACAACGAGGAGACAAAGGAGTGGCGATTGTGTACTTCATATCCTACGTCTGGCAGATATAGAAACCAAACAACCCGTGAGGGCGTGAACCAGACATAGTAACTTTATAGCTTAGCTGTGTGTGAATACTGTAGCAGCCCGGAATGTCGGCTGCTGAAGGAGGCGAGAAAGCAGACGTGGAGCTCGTCTGCAGTTTCGAGACAAGACTGTTTATTTCCCAAAGATGCGTACGCCAGAAGCTTCCACCGACGAGGGAAAGAAGGGGAACCCCCGCGTCCGTCAAAAGAGAGAGGTAAAAGGCACCCTGAGTAAGCAGACGACAACGGCGCCAGGACTAATGCCATGAGTCGGCCGGGCAACAAGTTAAGCGCTTCCCCGAAAGGCGACCGTTGAAGAGGGTGGACGAATGACCCCAGTAGTAAGCCATCGGTGACGTCGCCAATATGAGTCTTCCACTAAGGCGCACTGTCAAAGTCTCCGTCTCGCGGGAGGCGTTTGCGCGCGGCTGCCATGCGGCCTCCGCTACAATACGTTTCCTGGGATTTATGTCTTCGTGACCAAAAACACCCGAGCGCCTTTAAAGCAAGAAAAACCTAGTGAGCTACGCATACTACGCATAGTTGCACACAAGGGGTGTTTTTTTCCCGAGTGATTGTCTTACGGTGTAATAGTCATAACGGGCTAAACCTGACCAAAACGGAAAAATGCGGCACAAAGGAGGTAAAAAAAGTCGGTGGACACACTCCGCTTTGTGTTCATTCACATTGTTTCGTCCCTGCTTTCGCGCACCTTCATTGTTTTCCTTTACCTGCCAACTACCAAAGCTTGTGTTCTTCTTACGTACACGGTTACATTCGTTTCGCGCCGAAATACGCGAGGAGACCGGTACTAACGGCGACATGTCCACCGCTGTAAATCCGGAGGTCTCCCAGGACGGATCCCTGTGCCACGTTGCGTGCTTGAAGTTTGAAGTGCGGAGCAAGTACATAAGAACTGGTGAGAGTCGGCTTCTGGCGCAAAAAGGATTCAAGCTGCAACAGGTGTCCAAAGACGGCACGCAATACCAGGAGGGCCCAGCACAAGTCTCTGCTAAGGAAAAGGCGACACCTACATGACTGATCCACTGCAACACCTCATCGCAACAAGAGAGCTTATTGGGGAGGTCTGTTGATCTTGGCGCTAGTAGGCTCAAGCGGCAAGGTTGATATTCCGCTTTCCACCAGCAGTGTTTCTAGTGTAGACATCGAAAAGGAGGGTAGTGTCACTGGAATGTGCCATCCTAGATTCAGCTTCGTCGGAGAAACGCCGGCATCTTATTCAAAGCCAACGCTGCTAATGTAAAGCCAAGTAACAGCGAAGACCGTTCCAGGCTCCCTTTAAGCTGCAGGCTCGAAGGGAAGGGGGGTGCCGCAAAGAGAAGAATGCGGCCAAGCGTTGCATATACCATTTCAGTAAATTGGACGAACACAAGTTGGTTGCGTATGAAAAATGTTAGAGAGCCATCCTGGTCAGAAATTTCGAGTTCAGTTGTGTGGTGGGCGACAGACTGCGGCTCGAAAAAGATTTTTCGGTGAGCCGGAACTTTCGATATGTCCTGAAGGCTGAAGATGCACTAAGCGTGCTGCGCCATCCCTTTCAGGAAAACGCTGGCATGGTGACGTTTGAAAACTGCGCTGCGTGCAAGGATTGCTTTGTGCACAACGCTGTACCACTGCTCTGCATAAGTTGGCACGTGTATCCTTCGTACGTCAATGCGCTCTACACATCCGCTCGTGACGTGCCTTCCCAGCACAGGATGCTCTCGACTTTCTTTGGATACCTGCTTGTTTCCCTCGCATTCCTGCTGCTTATGCCGCATCCAAAAACTTGCCCTCTCCCTGTCAAACACTTGGCGGATATACGTGTTGCAGGCAGACGCCACAAGAACGACCACTGGGCTACAGCATCTGCCTCTGTAAAAGTGATCACCGGCCCAGTCTGGACTTACTAAGGTATGGGAGAGTGTTTGTACTATGTTTATGGTCCCTAGCAAACACCCAAATTAAATTTGGCGCAGCTTGCGCTAGCGGTGGAAGGCTCACCAACGTTTCTGCGTGGTTATCATTAGAGACTCAATAAAGTACTCTGTGGGGTATTGCCGTGAACCATACATTGGGTTTGTTTATTTGTGTTTTGCTTTTACCGCCCGGCTGCGCCGGTCTGTGTTATCTCTGCGCCAAGGGAAGCGCGCGCACCTACGAAGTGATCCCCGATGGTGACTCCGGCACATCACGACAACGCACGCGGCCTGAAGTCGTCCACGTGGTTCGCTTAAAACCTTTCTACGGACGATGACGAACTTTTATTTTCATTTGTTCGGACTGTCGCTTATGTTAGCATCGGGTCGATGCACTCTTAGAGGGGGGGGGGTAATGCCGCGAACCATACATTGGGTTTGTTTATTTGTGTTTTGCTTTTACCGCCCGGCTGCGCCGGTCTGTGTTATCTCTGCGCCAAGGGAAGCGCGTGTTACATACTTTCTTTCTGTGCCGCATGTGTTATCTGTTGTGATAGGGAGAGCATTCCCATCTAACGTGAACAGCCCAGAATAATCTTCTTGGATCTACTATGTTCTCGATGCGAATCGACGTTTCGAGAACCTCGCGCGCCAGAAGATAAAAGCCTGCAGTGCGGACGCCGGGGAATTCGATTCGACGACACTCGCCTGTGCAAGTCACTTTGTTGACCGCTGCTTCGCCGCCTCTGTATTCTTTTGAGTTGTTAGGGGAGCACAAGTTCGCTCCAATAAACGTGTTTCTCATTCAAGACAACTGCATCATCCTTGTCTTCGTGACATCTGGTGGAGGTGCGGGGTAGCACCCTTCATGCCCACTACAACCTCGGGAAGCCGCCAAGCCAGTCCAACAAGAGCCAGCCTCCGCCTGCAAGATTAACCACCCGAGTTCGGTTTGATGCCAGAAGGGCCCAAGAAAAGGAACGCTGCAACCAACACCATGATGCAAGAAACAACGTCGCCAATCGTCCTGCAGCAGCCCCGGGAACCGCCATCGTTCCGGGGAGCCCCCGCTGAAGACCCCGAAGAATGGTTGGAGAAGCTGGAGCGCGTCCGCATCTTCAACAGGTGGGACGACGAAGAAACTTTCCGGCATGTCTTCTTTTACGTAGAAGATGCTGCTCGAACTTGGTTCGAGAACCATGAGAGTTCTTTGACCGAGTGGACTCACTTCAAAAGGGAGTTCCTTAAGACATTCACTACCGTTGTGAGAAAAGAGCGAGCTGCACTTATGCTTGAAACTCGGACACAACACCCCAACGAAGGGGTCGTGATCTTCGTTGAGGAGATGAAGCAACTATTTCGCCGCGCGGACCCCGAAATGACGGAAGAAAAGAAGTTACGCTTCTTGATGCGCGGTGTGAAGGAGGAGCTGTTTGCTGGACTTGTCCGCAACCCGCCCAAAACCATCGCTGAATTCGTTGCCGAAGCCAGCATGATTGAGAAGGCTCTCGAAATGCGTGCTAAGCAGTATGACCGGAACTTTGTTGGCGCGGCCAGTGCGAACTATGTCGACAAAATGCCGATTCCGGCTGATAGCCTACGCGAGACCATCCGCGCAGTAGTGAGAGAGGAGCTGCGGAAACTTTTCCCGACGACGCCGCAACCCCAAGTCGCTTGCCTAACTTACGTGATCCGGGAAGAAGTTCAAAACGCTTTGGGAACTTCTGTGGGATCCGAAGTACACTGCGAGCCCCAAGCTATGACGTACTCCGCGGCTGTTCACCGACCCCGCCCTGCTCCAACACGTCGTCGTCAAGAGGCCCCGCCCTACCGCCGCCCACTGTCGCCCGCCCGACCCCCGGTAGCACAAACCCAGACACCGAGGAAGACTGACGTATGGCGAACACCGGATAATCGTCCTCTGTGCTACCACTGCGGAGAGGCCGACCACATCTACCGTCGCTGCCCATACAAGAGACTCGGACTACGTGGTTTCTCCGTCGACGCACCACGCCCCCGACCCGGCCAGCACCCATCTGAGATTGAAGAATACCTGTCGAACACCAGCCGTGGACCAGCCCGTTTCAACCGTTCGCCGTCGCCCTACCCGTACCAGTCGCCGGCCCGCCGTAGCAGTGCTGACTTCGCACGTGGAAGGTCTCCCAGCCCACGCGGGGGAAACTAAAGGCGGCAACTTCTGGAGGTGAAGTTGCTCTGCGGCAAAAAACTGGAAACCCTCCAACGACGCAAGGACGCGCTGAAGACAGTGATTCACGACATGCCCTCACCTCGACGACCCGACCTAACCCTGACGAGACTCCCGAACACGACGACAACTACACGGCGCGACGCGTACCCGACCTGACCGAGACGTCCGTTAAGAATACGACGACAACGACGATGCACAGTGCCCGACGATCAGCACGTACAAGCAGAGATACGACGCCCCGACGAACCCGGAACTCGAGGAAGACTGCATCTGACGTCAAGGTGTCCATCGACGGCTTTGACGTAGTCGCCCTCGTAGACACGGGAGCTGACTATTCAGTAATGAGCGGACCATTTGCGTCTAAACTGAAGAAAGTTATGACCAGATGGGACGGTCCGCACATACGCACAGCAGGAGGCCACCTCGTGACGCCAAGTGGAACGTGCACATCGCGCGTCACCATAGACGGCACAACGTACACTGCGGCGTTCGTCGTTCTGCCTAACTGCTCCCGCGACGTAATTCTCGGAATGGACTTTTTGATGGACAACGGTGCAATAATCGATCTGCAGACTAAGTCAATAACTTTTTCCCCCCATCACTCCATGACGCCGGAACCGAACCCCGAACGACGTGCTGCTGTAAGGATTGCCGATGATCATGTCACCCTACCACCCCGCGCAAGCTTGATGGTCGCAGTCTACTGTGAAGATGCTGCTCCTGACGTCGACGCTATCGTAGACACTGATCAAAGGGTGCTTGTCGACCGTGGTGTGTCTGTCGCAAGAGACATTGCGCGCTTCAAGAAACACGAATTCCACAGTTTGGTTACTAATTTCACCGAGGAGTACCAGCATTTAAACAAGGGCGCGGCAATTGCATTCCTCGAAGAAACGCAAGAAGCAAGTGACGTGATCGCGGTCACCGACTTTGAACGCACACCCGCAGAAACCTTCAAGCTCCCGCAGGCATTCGACGTGAATCCGAGGCTACCGCAAGAACAACGCAAAAATTATTGGCTTTGCTGCGTCGCTATTGCGAATGTTTTTCGTCGAGCGCAAAACTACGTCAGGCCCCTCTAGCGAAGCACCGAATAATAACCGAAGATGGAGCCCGACCTACCCGACAGTCACCGTACCGCGTCTCTTCACACGAACGGGAAGCCATCCGGACTCAAATCGACGACATGCTCAGCGACGACATTATACAGCCACCGAAAAGCCCCTGGGCTGCGCCCGTCGTACTCGTAAAGAAAAAAGACGGCACATTAAGGTTTTGCGTTGACTACCGGCGACTGAACAAAATCACGAAAAAGGACGTGTACCCCCTCCCCCGAATCGACGACGCCCTCGACCACCTCTGCCACGCGAACTACTTCTCATCGATGGACCTGAAGACCGGCTACTGGCAAATTGAAGTGGACGAGAGAGACCGAGAGAAGACGGCATTTATAACCCCAGACGGCCTATACGAGTTCAAGGTGATGCCGTTTGGGCTGTGCACAGCACCAGCGACGTTTCAAAGAGTCATGGACACTGTGCTAGCTGGCCTTAGGTGGCACACCTGTCTCGTATACCTCGACGACGTAGTGGTATTCGCCCGGACCTTCGACGAACACCTTGAAAGGTTGGAGTCTGTACTCGAGGCCATTCGTACGTCGGGGTTGACGCTGAAGCCTGAAAAGTGCCGTTTCGCATACGGGGAACTCAAGTTTTTGGGCCACGTCGTCACCGCCGCGGGAGTCCTACCTGACCCGGCAAAAACTTCAGCCATTGCGAACTTCCCAAGGCCGAAAGACAAGAAGGGCGTGCGAAGATTTCTCGGGCTGTGCGCATACTACCGGCGCTTCGTCGCAAACTTCGCACGCATTGCAGAGCCACTCACGCGCTTGACGAAAGATAGCCCCCCCTTCAGCTGGAAAAACGACCAAGAAAAAGCATTCTGCGAGCTGCAAAAACGCCTGCAAAGCCCGCCCGTGCTCGCTCATTTCGACGAAAATGCCGAAACGGAAATGCACACGGACGTCAGTGATATAGGCTTGGGTGCCGTCCTTGTCCAAAAGCAAAGCGGCTGCGAAAGGGTAATCGCCTATGCCAGCCGTGGTCTGTCGAAGGAGGAGAAAAACTATTCTGCCTCTGAGAAAGAGTGCCTGGCTATTATATGGGCGATTTCAAAATTTCGCCCATACGTGTATGGAAGGCCATTCAAGGTTGTAACAGACCACCATGCGCTGTGTTGGCTCGCCAATTTGAAGGACCCCTCTGGCCGTCTTGGGCGGTGGAGCTTGCGCCTGCAGGAGTTCGACGTTACAGTGGTTTATAAATCCGGCAGGAAACACTCCGACGCCGACTGCCAGTCCTGCGCCCCCATCGACCCACCACCACAAGACTCTGATGAAGACAGCGCCTTCTTCGGGATCGTGACGGAGAGCGACCTAGCCGCCCAGCAGCGTGCCGACCCCGACTTACGCGTCATAATCGAGTACCTCGAGGGATGCAACGTTGCCGTTCCTAGGACCTTCAAACGCAGCTTACCAGCATTCAGCCTGAGAAACTCCGTCCTTGTGAAGAAGAATTTCAGCCCCGGAACAAGAACCAATTACCTTCTCGTCATCCCCGCGGACCTTCGTGACGAAATTTTGGAAGCGTGCCACGACGACCCGTCTTCCGGACATGTGGGCACAGCCCGCACCATTGGAAAAATCAAGGCGAGGTACTACTGGCCCGGCCTTACCTCTGACGTGACCCACTACGTACGGAGCTGCCGTGACTGCCAGCGACGAAAAACGCCGCCGACAAGACCCGCCGGACTTCTGCAACCGATCGCCGTCACATCGAGACCATTTCAACAGATTGGAATGAACCTTTTAGGCCCGTTCCCTACGTTACGATCAGAGAACAAGTGGATTGTCGTAGCGACAGACTACATGACGCGCTACGCAGAGACCGCCGCTCTCCCGAGGGGGACTGCACAAGAAGTGGCGAAGGTCTTTATAAGCCAAGTTGTGCTGCGACATGGAGCCCCGGAAGTCCTAATCACAGACCGCGGAACGGCATTTACTGCGGAGCTGATGCAAGGAGTATTAAGCTACAGCAACACGGATCACCGAAGAACGACGGCGTACCACCCCCAAACGAACGGACTAACAGAACGTCTGAACAAGACAATCGCAAATATGCTGTCAATGTACGTTGACGTTGAACATAAGACTTGGGACGAAGTGCTCCCGTATGTCACGTTTGCGTACAACACGGCTATCCAGGAGACGGCGCAGCTGACGCCGTTCGAGCTTGTCTACGGTAGAAGGCCGACTTCGATGCACGACGCTATGCTTCCGCACGTAGAAGACGACGACCTCAACGCCGACGTCCACGGATATGTTCAACGTGCGGAGGAGGCCCGCCAGCTCGCTCGAGTTCGTATAACGGACCAGCAGCTGGTGGATGCGGGCCGCTACAACCTCCGACGCCGAGACGCCGAGTACCGCCCAGGGGACCGTGTGTGGGTTTGGACTCCCATCCGACGACGCGGACTCAGTGAGAAGCTCCTACGATGGTATTTCGGACCCTACAAGATTCTACGACGTGTTGGCCAACTCACCTACGCAGTGATCCCCGATGGTGACTCCGGCACATCACGACAACGCACGCGGCCTGAAGTCGTCCACGTGGTTCGCTTAAAACCTTTCTACGGACGATGACGAACTTTTATTTTCATTTGTTCGGACTGTCGCTTATGTTAGCATCGGGTCGATGCACTCTTAGAGGGGGGGGGGTATTGCCGCGAACCATACATTGGGTTTGTTTATTTGTGTTTTGCTTCTACCCCCCGGCTGCGCCGGTCTGTGTTATCTCTGCGCCAAGGGAAGCGCGTGTTCCATTCTTTCTTTCTGTGCCGCATGTGTTATCTGTTGTGATAGGGAGAGCATTCCCATCTAACGTGAACAGCCCAGAATAATCTTCTTGGATCTACTATGTTCTCGATGCGAATCGATGTTTCGAGAACCACGCGCGCCAGAAGATAAAAAGCCTGCAGTGCGGACGCCGGGGCATTCGATTCGACGACACTCGCCTGTGCAAGTCACTTTGTTGACAGCTGCTTCGCCGCCTCTGTATTCTTTTGAGTTGTTAGGGGAGCACAAGTTCGCTCCAATAAACGTGTTTCTCATTCAAGACAACTGCATCGTCCTTGTCTTCGTGACAGTATCATCTTCTAAGCCTCCCCAAGGTGCAATGAACCTGGGTCATTCAAATATGTACTACGCACGGGAGCACGTATCTAGGGGTCTTCTGCAACTCGCTGAATTTCGCCGCTGCTTCACCAGGAGATATTCAGGATTGAACCAAAGTGGTCGCATTCGTTTTCGAGTAGCACTGGGGCGGCTTTTGCGCGGCGTTTCCGCTTCTTCAGGAGTGACGCCCTTCTTCCTGTCCCATCTCTTCCTTCACGGGAGACCCGGCTGTAGTACATGACATGTATTTTCGAATTTGCCTCTGATACTTCTCTAGGACTGGCAGTCCCAGATTCGTTTGTCTGAGGCTTTCACATCTCTCCCAATGGGGACCGTATTAGCACGCGCTAAAAGCGGTGGCAACTGGCTTCTTGAACTGGGCGTCTGCAGGGCGGTCTTTTCCCTGCACCTCACTTCGGCGCAAACATGCATGAACTGGCGAGGAGCAAAAATTGCTGGAGATTACACCACGAACGCTAGGCGAAATTTTCTCGAAGGTCGACCGGTGCCGGCGCGCTTGATTACGTCACAGCTAGTGAAGGATTCGCACCGCGTACGCCCCTGCGCGAAGCGCGTACCGGACGCCTCACGCGAGAGTTTTTTGCTTGGTGTTTTTTTTGGTAACACAACTTTACCAAGCGCAAGCTGAAACAACCTGACTGTTAAAATGTGTTACACCCCGGAGCGTGCTTACGAAGGCGACGGTGCAGTTCCTCAACACCAGTACGCTTTGTTATACGCGCGAATGTTTGTTGTTGGTTACAACGACACACTGGCAAGTGTGTCGGCGCAATATATACCGTATTGTTCACATATTTAACCTTCACGACGATTCGGTAAAATGAAAAAAAATTGAAAGTAACTACGGAATTAACGAACATCAACCCTCTCAATGCTAAGAAACAGACGCTTAGAAACAGATGCTAAGAGGCATCTGGCGGTGCACGCAAAATATGGGGTATCATAAACCAGGTTACTGGGGGCCGTCAATCACAGCGCGTTATTCCTGACAGCGTTGACGACAGCACTCTTTGAGTATTCAACACCTTCTTTCCCGCTATAGGCAAAGCTCTGGCAGACAAAATGATCCGCTCTGTGAACAGCTAAATGGCGTCAAGCCCAGTTGGCAATGCGTTTGTGATGTATGATATTGAACTTTCTGAAGTTGTTGACATTAATAAAAATCTTTCAAAACTAACAAATCTGCTAGGCAAGACCAAATTACAGCACAATTGTTAAAAAAACGTAGACATGTTAAATCCAATACTCTGGAATTTTTTCTATCATTGTCTAGAAAAAAAACTTACCCATCCATACAAAAAATTGTGAAAGTAATCCCAGTTTATAAAAACAGCGACCATTCCGATTCGTCTAGTTACAGACCAATATCTGTTCTAAGCGTTGTAAATTACATTTTTGAAAAACTCCTATCGAACCGTATTAATAAGTTTTTACACAAGTACATGGTTCTCTGTACTCGGCAACATTGATTTCAGTCTAATTATTATACATCATCCGCAGTGTTGACATTGGCTCAATCGATTAACAGGACCCTAAAACAGCAAGCTAGTGGGAGTTTTTTTCCTTGACTTACAAAAAAAATTGGATACGTAGATCATTCAATTCGTTTGCATCAAATAAGCACTACAGCCTACGTAATCAAACATATGAGTTATTTTCTAGTTACATCAGAAAAGACAGCAGGCTGTCGTGATGAACGATATTACTTCCACACTGCAATATCTGAACACTGGGGAGCCACAGGGGTCGGTTCTCGGGCCGCTGTCTTTTCACTTTATATAAACGATTGTCTCATGTGTTAACCCCTTCGAAATTATTAGGTATGCCGATGATATCGCATTAATATGTACCGCCGACAATGTTTTTGAATTACAAACACGAGTAAACTCATAAGTGAAGACAATATCCCCCTGGTTTCATGCTAACAGGTTAATGATTAATTTCAAGAAAACGAAGCACACTATATTTCATTCTCGCAGAAAATTATTTAGTTCCTAAGATAATCAGAATAAAATTTATAAGTGCGTACTGGAACATACGGACACGTTTAGATACTTCAGGATTATACTAGATAATCACGTTCACTGGGCAGGTGAATAAATGGTGCCGGTGTGAAGCTTGCTTCTGTCTGTCCCGCCCTTTTACAAGCCAGAAGTTACTTCGACAACCGCATTCTGCGGACGCTTTACTTCGCACTCATCAATAGTCATTCAACGTACTGCATGAAATCGTGGGCCTGGACTTATGGTTCTTATCTGGATTCCCTTCGGAGGTTATAAAAGCGGGCCATAAGAATAATAAGTCACAGTTACCACAACGAACCAAGCCGGCCGTTATTTCGAAGGCTAAAAATAGCGCCCTTCGATATTTTGCGTGAATACAAGAGGACTGTTTGTGTTAATAGTATTGTAAACAACAATAACCCCTTTGATGTCTCGTTATTTTATTCCTCTTCTTGCCCTACTAGAAGCCTCATGTGCGGTAACTTTAACTTGGCGCCAAGAAATAGCGCTTATGAGGAGAGAATAATGCATTTCGCAGGAATAAACATCTAAAATAGTTCGCCCACTGAATAGGAGAGATCAATCAATGGTGCGGTAAAACTAAAAACGCAGTTCTTGAGCAGGTTTCTTTTGTAAAGTTTTACATGCGCACTGGTGAATCTTGTAAACCTAGCCTTTTTTTCCTCCTCATAGAACCCGTAACAGCTATACTGTATTTTGTATTTTCAATCTCATGTTTCGGCGCGTGTCGACAAGGTGTTCTGTCGGAAATATTTGATTGTATCCGCATGTGTAGTTTTGTTTTTCTGTAACCCGATTGTTTAAGGAGAGAAGGATTTCTCTAGTGTGTAAAAGTGTGTGCGCTCATAATAACACGGAAGAAATATTTAGTGTCTGTGCAGCTGTACCTGTATTACGTGTATTTGATATCTCGAGCTTATGCCCTTTACTTTTCTCATTGGACAATGCACTAGCCTCTGGCTATGGGTCCAATCAGTGTTTGAGACCTTCATGTGGCAAATGGTAATACACGTTCGAGCAATCAATCAAAAGCCCAAAAACATACTGGATACATGTCTGACGTCACTGCGATAGTTCGTGCGTCGGCTGCAATTAAAGAATATGTAAGAACATCTCCTATAATGAGGCCACTAGCACAACTTCTTCAGCGGTTACCTTGTGTTGAAATGACTTTGGGACTTGACGCCAAATTTCGAGACAGTTTCGAGATTCGCCAGCCTATCCTTCTTATTGGTTGTTTTTTAATAGGTGGCCGCAAAGGTGTATTGCCCTAGAAAAAGCCTGTTTAATTGGACGACCTCCCCGATCTGTCTTTCGGTAAACAGAACCGACTTCCCTGATTCATTGCTACTTAAAATGAGACGGTATATATTGCAAGCAGGCTTCATATATAAAGAAAAACTAGACATTGCTTCAATAAGAAAATCTTTTCACGCAAAAATCGCGAATTTGAAATGTATCGAGCCATTTAAAGTGTAGCACAACAAATATGGGAAATTTCGCAGTCAGGCTTTCATGCACCTTCCGAAAACCCTCCAAGGTAATTAGAGAACATGAGTGTCAAATGTCGTCCACCAGGTGTAATGCTTTTGTCTTGTTTCAAGCTTCACGAAACATTTGAAGCTTAAATAAATCTTTCGAACTTCTGTTTTTGTTTGGTTTATATTGCATGCACTGGATCGAATAAGCGCCCTTTTTATTGTTAAAAGGTTGTATAAAACGGTATTTCTTTTATACAGCATGAAAAAAATACCAGGCGACATTTGCCTTGGCCGCCACAACTTGTATTCGTACTGCGATCTGGTTCCACGATGTCCAAGATTGGAGTTCCAACTAGCTTTTGTTTCGGTTCCGTGCAACAACATGATTCGCATCCAACGTTATCGTTGGTTGGCCATTGTCGATATCTCAGGAGTTTGCACACCGTGTTTCTGCCATGTTGTCGGCTGTTGAATAGGTAAGATAAATTTGCCAGCGCCGCTTAGAATCGCAACCTTCACCAGCCGAGAAGCACGCAGTGGCTGAACGCCCTCGGTGTTCAGTCACTTTGTGCCCTTGCAAGCCTATGTTGCAAAGCCTATGCAAGCCTTTACTGTGTCTCATTTCAAGCTTTGGTTGTTCTCAGAACAAAGGCTTTCTAGATTAACAGGAACGGAAGCAAAAACGTTTCGTAAAGGCCAGCTTCGCGCACCTGCTGTTGCAAGGTCATAGTATACGTTGAAAAAATTGCAATACTTTTTAGAGGCATGTTTCCTGCTTGCTGTTCTTCTTAAGCAGTTGTCTTACATAAGAAGTCCAGAAAGCAAATCCACACATCTTCCCAGTCAGCGCAGACGCTGCCAGGTGGTCACGGGTCCTCCACAGTCCACAGTGTAAAGGAACGTCAGGTTTGCGAGCACCCTGTCTGGGACCTGTCAGAAATATCAATAAAGATATCAAACGATAAGACAAAGGTAAAATGAAACTGTAGCAAGCATAGTAAAACCCTCGAAGACAGGATAACTACCCAGTGTGTGAATAAAAGAGGGCGAAGAACACGCTACGTGCCTTCACGTTTGCTTGCTTCCCAAATTCTCCCTTTGTTATGCATTGTTTCGTATGGGGCAACCTATTTATAATTTGTCAAGTTACTCATGGACACCCTGAAAAAGCAAAGGCTTTCAAAATATTATCAGAAATTAGGAGGATTTTAAAGCACGAGGGAGGGAGACTAATAATTTAGGAGTGAAAAAGAATTCCACTCTTCGCATTTGCACAGCGGCGGTGGCGAGAGGCAGCGGTCCAGCAATAACAACGTGCTTCAAATTTTGCAGTACCGTGTGAAGCAAGTCCTTTCACCGAAGCGGCACCGAGCATTATCGCTACGACGCACAGCACATTGACGATTGGACCATACGCCCACCTGCAAAGGACGTCACCGGCGCAGCATAAAAGGCACAAGCTCGGACAGACGGGACGCATTTGCACAGCGGCGGTGGCGAGAGGCAGCGGTCCAGCAATAACAACTTACTTCAAATTTTGCAGGTTGGTTTAAGTTGCACTTGCGTTTTTTTATTGTCTCATCGCAGCCGCCGCTGCTGTTGCCATTGCTGTTGCCATTGTTGTGCCATTGCTGTTGCCAGTATGGCTACGCCTGACCCTTGCTTTGTTTGTAACGATCCTCTCCCTGAAAAGGGTTCATACCCGATATGTTCTGATTGTAACTGCGCGTATCATATCGGTCCGTGCTCGGGCCTTTCTAAGCCAAAAAAAAAAAAAACTGGACTTGTCATGCGTGCCTTGTCTCGGCAAATCGGAACGGGGGTAGTGTTCAAAAGCAGAAACGTGACCAAGGAAAAGCAATTTGAGAGCGTGCTGCTAGACATAAACAAGAAGCTCGCAGATTTTCCAGAGACTAGAATGAAAGTTGAAACCCTGATGCAAATGCAGGAAACTGTGAAAGACATGGAAACGTCCATGCAGCTTTTGTCAAACACGTATGATGACGTGCTGAAAGGGGTGAAAGACCAGTCCACCGAGATCGCTATGCTAAGGCCAAAATACAGGAAATTCAAGCCGGTAATGCTCGCCCTGATGTGCTGAAACTGCAGCAGCAAATCAACAGCTTAGAGCAATAGAGTAGACGTCAAAACATCGAGATTCATGGGCTGCCGCAAACGGCAAATGAAAATTTGATGGACAAAATAAATGTTCTCGCCGCTGATCTCAAACTTGCGCAGTTGACTGATTCTGACGTTGAAGGCCTTCATAGGTTGCCGCCAAAACGAGACAGAATTCCGGCTGTGCTCGTTCGTTTTGTATCGCGCAGAACTCGTGATCAATGGATGGCGCAAAAGGGCAACATGAGGGCTGCCAAATCGGATGTTTACTTTCTTGATAATCTGACGGCCAAGAACAAGAAACTGCTATGGATGATGAAGGAAAGGTGCGCCGAAATGCAGTATGAGTATGCTTGGCAGGACAATGGTAAACTACTTGCGCGAAAGGACGGTGGTCAACGTGCCATACGTACCGAGTGTGAAGCGGACCTCGACAAGATTTGCTGAACAGTAGCACTGCGCATCGTCGTCTTCTTTCCTTTTTTATGGACAAGCCTCGTACATCTGAATATTACGATGCCGAAGCGTTTATCCGTGTCGTTAACTCTTTGAACCTTAGAAAGAATGACAACTTGTCGGTTTTTTATGTTAACATTAGAAGCATGAAAAACAAAATATTCGAGCTTGACAATGTTTTTCAATCCCTCCGGTACAACTTTGACGTTCTGGCTTTTACAGAGACATGGTTCTACAATAAGGATGATGTTGTTGCTTTGCACGGGTAAAGCTCAGAAGGGGTATATCGAAACGACCGAAGGGAAGTAGGAACGTGTATTTACATTAAAAAAGGGCTAAAGTATGAAATGTTATCCCAGTTTTCCAGAGTATGCGATCATTATGAGTCCATTTCTGTTGTGTGCCGTGATTCGATAATTATGTCAATTTATCGCCCACCATCTGGCGATACAAAAGAGTTTATGCGTTATCTAATAAGTGTATTTGAATACTCCTTAAACCTCAGTCTACCCATCATCCTTGTTGGTGACTATAATGTTGACATGCTTGCCCCTACCGCCCGATGTGAAACTTTTCAAGATGTTATTGAAGAATTTTTCTGTCGGAATGTTACTAATTTGCCAACAAGAATAACTCCTGAAAGCCAAACCCTCATAGATTTGTGCGTGACTAATTTTGAACCGAGTGCTGTTACTGCAGGCATCCTTACAGTCAATTTAAGTGACCACTTACCCATATTTGCTTTCTTTAGTAAAATGACGAAAAAGAAATGTTTGAGGGACCATCCTGTGCTATGTCGCAATTTCAATGAGCCAGCCCTAGTTGCATTTAGGGTTATGATTGTGCGTTGCTGAGCACGAGGTCGCGGGTTCGATTCCCGGCCGCGGCGGCCGCTTTTCGGATGGAGGCGAAAAGCAAAAACGCCCGTGTGTACGAGATTTCGGCGCACGATAAAGATCCCCAGGCGGTCACAATTAATCCGGAGCCCTCCACTACGGCGCGCCTCATCGCCTGCGTTGCGTCGGCGCGTTAAACCCCACAATCAATCAATCAGGGTTATGATTGAAGGGCCTAAGTGGGATGACGTGTACAGTTGTGCAAACCCTGATGAATCGTACGACCTTTTTCTAAAGAAGGTTAAGGACTGTTATGATAATGCGTTCCCTTTAAAGCCGGTTAAGAGATATCGACGATCCCGAAAACCTAGAGTTACTCGAGAACTTTGTAACCGAATAAGAGCAAGAGATTAACGTTTTGATAAATTCATTCGCCGAAAATACCCTAAAATATTTTCGGAGTACAAGCGCGTAAGAAATAAGTTAAAATCAGACCTACGAAAAGCAAAGATAAGTTTCTACAAGTTAAAATTTGCTTCCATATCTAATGATCCTCAGAAAATCTAGAGCTTGGCAAAGAACATCATAGGTGTACCCAGCACCTCCCTTCCAAGTACACTCACGATTGACGGTGTACAATATAGTAATCACGCCTTAGTTGAAAAATTCAACCAACATTTCCTTACTTCTTGTGCGCCATTGCAGACACATTCTTCGTGTGTAGGATTAGACGAGAGTACTTTTCCTCGAACTGCAAACACAATTTTCCTCACCCCAAGTACAGAGGTCGAAATAACTTCTTTTCTGAAGTCTCTAGCTAAAAGCACCGCACCTGGTTATGACGATATAAAAGCTCAGCCTATCAAAACTGTAGCCTATATTTTGAGTTTCCCCTTATTGCATATTTGCAACAGCGAATTCGTCACTGGCATTTTTCCAAAAGGAATGAAAATTGCACGTGTGGCTATACTGCATAAAAGTGGCCCATTTGACAATATTAATAATTATCGCCCAATATCCGTCCTGCCGCTTTTTTCAAAAGTTCTAGAACATTTAATAAAAACGAGGCTAACTAAGTTTGTTGATTCTACTCATTCTATTGTAGACGAGCAGTATGGCTTTCGGGAAAAAAGATCAGCTGAAATGGCGCTCCTAAGTATAAAGGAGAAAATCGCAAACAATTTCGAGCAAAATTCGTTCACCGTTGGGTTGTTCCTCGATTTTAGGAAAGCATTTGACTCAATTCGACACGATGTATTGTATCATAAACTCCCCTTATATGGAATCCGTGGTGTTGCATTAAATTTGATCACCAGCTACTTGTCAGGTCGCTTACAATTTACTTGCCTTAATGGGTTTCGATCGTCGATGAGACCAATTTTATACGGGGTCCCGCAGGGCTCTATTTTGGGCCCATTGTTTTTTCTGCTTTACATAAATGACATTGTGCATATACCTCTGACTGCAAACATTACGTTGTATGCCGACCAGTGATTTCCCTACACCCCCCCTAGGGGGTGTGTAGACCCCCCTAGTTTTTCTGGACACCCCCCCTTGAATCCCCAAATTTCACTCTTGACAGTCCTTGTATGGACCTTTTCCTCCCGCACATAAACACACATATAATTTACTTTCTTCATTGATTCGATGCCGTTCTTTGTTTACAACCGTAATTTTTGCAGAAGCTCTTTCAGCATGTACATTTAAAATGGGCAATTTGGTGAGGCGAAGCGCTACGGAAGCTAATCCTGGCGTTTTAATAAATTGGGAGCGTACAATCGGTGCCTGATTTATAAGTGCTGCATAATTCGTGTACTACCTAAACATTGTTTCAAGAACTCAAATTTCGTCACTGGCCCTGGTAACAAGTTCGAAAATGCCCTTATACGTTAAAAAATGGCGAGAAATTAAAAAAAAACTGAATACGGACCTTTCATGGTAAAAAATGAATTTCTCTAAATTTGTTTTTTTCTTAGATTGAATAGACAGCACCGCCTCACAGGTGATTATATATATATATATAGAAAATGAAAAACGTACGTCATAGGGATGAGCGTTTGGTTAACGGACGTCTATTATTTAACTAGTGGTATAAAAAAACAGCTTTTCTAGTTTATGAACCCCCCCCCCCCGAGCCATTGAGACACCCCCCCTTGTTTCGATGCCTGGGGAAACCCCTGATGCCGACGATACGAGTGCTTTCTCTCCTGAAGATGTTTGCGTGAGATTGAGTCGTCAGTCAATACTTGGCTTCGCGAATTGTCAAGTTGGCTAATTTGCAATCATCTTGAACTGAACGTTAATAAGACCAAATTTGTTGTTTTTAAGCCCAACAATAAACCTGACAATTGTAGTATATCCTTAGAATTTCGTAACATAGTAATCGAACGTGTGTCCACATACAAATTTTTAGGTGTTCTCTTCAATGAAAATTTAAATTGGACATATCATGTAAATAAAGTTCACGCAAGTATGTCCCGGTCTATAGGAATGTTATTCAAAATCAAGTGTCTGATTCCAACCTGGTTGATGCGTCAGTTATACCATGCTCTTGTGCAGTCGCCCCTTCATTATTGCCTTTTAGTTTGGGGTACCACAACCGTAACAAATTTAGACAGGCTGTTAATTTTACAAAAAAAAACAGTCCGATGCATAGAGAATGCGCCGAGCTCACACTACTCGAAGCCGTTGTTTTTAAAACACAACTTGCTTAAAGTAACTCAATTGTTCGACCTTAACCTTGCTGTTCATGTTCGCAGTGACATGAATAGAGACGCACGGTTTCTTGATCCATACACTCCAGTTAACCCGCGTTACAATCTTCGACCAGGGGCTCTTAAGACCCCATTTATTCGAACTAACTATGGTGCACAAAAACTAGATTATACAATACCCCATTTTCTTAATACAAACCCGGTAATATTCGACATAGTTCTTCAATTTACCTCGCTGCTCAGACTTAAACGAAATATAAAACGACATTTTTGTACTTCAATTGTCTAGAAGTCTGCACTGGTTTCTTTTTTTAATGAGGTCAATTTATGTGCTATGTGTTCCGTTTTCTGCTTCTGTGTTACATTTGATGTTCTCTGTCGGTTTTCTTGTAAACATTGTATAACGTTGCTTTTGCTGGCTTCTTTCGTTCTTTTTTATTTTCTCTATTTTTCTTTTTTTCCCATCACCATTGCTAATGATCGCCTTTTGTAGTCATTGTATAACGCTGTTCTTTTTTGGAAATCTTTTTTTTTTCCTCTCTTTCTCTTTCTCTTTTTTTGCTGCTCTCGTCAACACTGTGCAATGCCGACCGCAGGGGCAGTAGTCCGTCGTCAGGCAGAGTACATCTGCCTTTTGCCTCTGTTGTGCCCCAGGCTACTCCTGTCTGAATAAAACTTCAACTTCAACTTCAACTTTTGATGGTATCAAAACATCTATGTAAGGCTCAGTTATTCTTTTGTTTCACCTCGAGTTTCTATTTCAAACGAGCTATTATATATTGAACGTTTTGCCTTTTTAGTACGTCCTCCGGCTGCCATGTGTGCAGATACGTATATTACATCTTTTTTTGTTGACGAGTAACGAAACAGCTTAAACCATGAGGGAGGAAGACTAAGAATTTAGGGGTGCAAACGGATGTCACTCGCAACTTTTGATGGTATGAAAACATCTATGTAAGGCTTTAAAGCAGGACGAGTAACGAAGCAGTAAGTGCACTGATACCCTTCACAGCACAAAGAGCATGGTTCATTCAGCAAAAAACAAGAGGGGTACAAATTCTAACTCAACCTGTTTAGTAAAAAGCATTGAGCAAGTCGGTACATAGTTCTTAAAAAGGCAAGTGCGTAGCACTCGACAAAAAAGGGAGATGATACAACATGCGCTCAATGGTGACTTAGTTTATTGAACGTATCGTTTCAATAAACACATTTTAATAGTGGGCTGCGTAATGGTGATAGAGGCCCCACACGGGGCACTTTGAGCAATCTCGATAACGGTATTGGCGACACCGCGCACCCCGAGCCCTCATACTCACGCTGTAATCTACCGTTGCTAGAAGTTTTGAGGTGAATGGCAGAAACCACAAAGGGGGTCTTTCGGAGCCCAGGTGAAGCTCCGGCGGATGTGCTCAATGTCTGTTTAACAGGAAGGGAGCTACGGGGCCTCTTCATCTATCAGGGTAAGGCAGACGAAAAAAGTACCCCCGTCTCCCTGCTTTTATATTATGCTATATGGCATTGTCCAACCTCCCCCTCCCGCCCCCCCTAAACGTCATCGGTCCCTGAAAAGGGGCCACACCGGAGTATTTTTCCCCCATTGCCATGGTTAACCGTTCCTGAACGGGATAATTTTTTCAGATTTCTCTTGATGGAATCCCTCAATCCATCCCAGCCTCTAGCATCGCATTCATTGTTCTTGATTGCAAAATATCTTGAAGCCATTATCAGAACATCTTACAAAGGACTGGGGAGGTGCTTGTCGAGGTAAACGACAAGGAGAAGGCCACAAAGCTTCTAGCTCAAACTCGATTGGCTGATCTGGACATCAGGGTCGCACACTACCGGAACCTCAACAGCTCCAAGGGTGTGATCTCTGAGCTAGATCTGAGCCAGATCTCCTTGCGGGCTTGAAGGATCAAGGCGTCACAGCCGTAAGGCGCATCACCATCCGCAGAGACGACAAGGAGATTCCCACCAAGTACATAATCTTGACCTTTACCGCTCAGCAGTTCCGAAACATATAAATGCCGACTTTATTCGGTGTTCCGTCCGTCCCTACATCCCGAATCCACGGCGCTGCTTTAAGTGCTAGTGGTTCGCGCATGGTACAAACTCTTGCTTGGCCGAACAATGTGTGCAAAATGCGCGGCACAGGATCATCCTCCCCACAACTGTTCATCCAACACCCTCTTTTCTATGAACGACCGGAGGCCGCATGCGGTATACTCCCGTAAGTGCGAAAAATTTTAACTAGAAAAAATATCATCAATATCAAGATCACTGAGATGAGGTGCGCCGTAGCGGAGGGCTCCGGTTTAATTTTGACCACCTGGGGATTTTTAACATGCGCCGAAATCTCGTACACACCGGCTCCTTTCCCTACGGGGAAAGAGGTTCGCCTCTTTCCCCGTAGGGAACTACGCCGACGCAGCTCGCCGGGAGGCGGAGCGGCATCTAGTTTTCACAGGGACCCAGATCAGCGAGTCTGACTTGGCGCCTTCCACACCCCTGCTGGGTTGCTTTATGCAGCCCAACCCGTCACCACACCGCTTGCTGAGGCAGCAGCGGTTGTGGTGCCAACCGCGTCTATCGGGACCGGTGCCGCTAGCGCCTGTGCTCCTCGTCCTCCAGTGCGTTAGAGTGTGTCGAGGGGATGGACACCGAGGGTCCCGCATCGGCTCCCACCGCCACCGCACCGCTCGGGCCACCTCTAGCGCCCCCGACGCCCTCTGCGGTGGGCCCCTTTTGTGGCAGTGCGTACACGCTGATTTTTTTTTTGTAAAATAAAAATGACAGGGAGCCTGCAAAGCGCCCCTTTCTGCCTTCTGTCCTATCGCGCGCGCTGCCGAAAGCGGTAAAGCTTAAAATGTCAGCCTTATTTTTCGGCCGTCTTTTTGAGTTTTAGGTCACAACAACACCATGTCTATATCATCTTCGCTGTTTTCGCAGGCACTTCTTATAAATCAGTCAGTATGTCTGTAATTAGGTCCGGCATCACAAAAAAGAAGTTTTGAATTTGTGGTTGTTCTGCAAAAAAAAAAAACCCAGAAGGAAACAGTGCACTTTGAGAACCTTTCCTCTTACACGTTAGGTCGCCCGTCGCTCTTTGCAAAAGTTAGAGGCAGCCAGCTTGCTGAGTAGACGACCCCGCTATCATAGATTTGAGCTGAGCCACAGAACATAACGCTGGAGCTCTTCCACGCCTGTATGCTTTGCCCACACGCGCGTATGTTTGCCGATGTTTTTTACGGCCAAACACTCGCAATTTCTTGGGGTTAGAATAAGTAAATTGCTCGCATACCCAAACTTTATCATCCGTGCGTGAAATGTCAAAAAGTTGAAATTTAGTACACGTTCCCTTGCAATACGCGGACACAGAGGACCCATCATTGTTCCTCTTTCGGCCTTCATCCGGGAACCCAACTTTTTCAGATTACTCTGACCACCTTTTCTTGTCAGCATATGATCACACAATTTCATCTGCGACCTTCGGCTAGAGTAAAGACATAAAACTAAAGACATATCACAGTTTACATAGTGTGATGTATGCGAGGTTGCAAATACAGCCCTATTTCCAACGCTTGTATAATTAGGCTATTGGCATACTTGGTTACGCGATGGTTGAATTTGAATTTGTTTACACCATCACGTCAATTTTGAGTCGAATGTAGAGATTCCCAGAACTGTTGTTCAGTGTGCCACTTTTAAGACTGTTTCAAACGCAGGTTTTTCTTAAAACAATTTTTCGGGGTGGGGATCATCTACGATGGATGAAAAGATAACTAAAACTGACTTGCCTGCGTCATTGATAGAAAACATCAAGCGGGTAATATCGTTTAAAACAGAGTTCCTCGTATTCTGAGTCAGTACAATTTCCTTGAATGTGACCTATAAGAAACGTCACATGGAAATTGAGAAGTGCAAATTAAGCAGCAATTTAAAGAGTATCAAAACAAATAACAAAACCCGTATAACAAGCTCTATAAGCAACTATTGAGAAACAATTCAATTAGTTACAAGCAACCTTAAAGTCAAAGGTGGCACCGTAGAATGTATTCTACGGCCTGTTTTGAAGCTCGCAAAACGTAAATGTGACTGGCGGTTTTTTTTTATTGTAGCCTATGGAACTGTACGCACCGATGTGGTCGTTTAACAGGGTCTACATTTATTTACATATGAGTTTCGGTGGCAGCATGAATCCACAAAGCGAGAAGCGCCCGTACATTGTGGCCGAGCAGCGTAGAAACCTGTTCTCTCCCTGGCGCGTGGCTCGTCCTGCGTGCCGAAGCCATGTGCCGCTGACGGGTGTACCGGCCAACGATGGCGATGGTGGGCGCATGCGGTTGGCGATGAAGTGGCCGCCACAGTGCCCTCAAAAACAGACAAAAAATGTTCTGAAAATAATTCCCAATGGTCCAACGTAAAAATGCGTCATATATACCTGCTGGTGTGACGCCGTTGATTACATTTCCCCATGTTAATTATTGCATAAATATATTATAGACATCCTTTCTCCGCTAGAGATGAGTGCAAAAGGCGCTGCTGGCATCATTTTGCTCATACAAATGCTAGCATGACAATCACAAAATGCCTCCAAATGTACCTTACGATTATACTACTCCCTAAAGCGGAATGTGAGCGCAGCTGTCTAACTATTCCGAATGTGCGAAATATGCTGGGGCAGAGAATTTCTGACAGACGTGTATTCATTATTACAGACCTCTATATATTCTTCAAATATTATTCTTTCTTCTCAAAACTTTGCTTTCCCAGTCTTTGAGTGTCTTGAATGAACCGTTGTGGCCCGAGATATTGAAGAATATCTGATCGACTTGCTGCCCATATGCCTGGTTCTCAAAGACGAATTCTCTGCAAGTATTTTACTAGGTGGTGACAGTCTTGGGAGACGTTACAACAGAGAGGAACCGGTTTTTCTCGCACGCAAATGGTAGAAAATTCCTGTTTCTCTTCATATACACCTTAAGGTTTCTTACCATTAACATCGCTACAGATTGATAGGGTTAACGCGAGGGGTAGGAAGGCGTTTCATCCTTGGTGAGTGCGGTAGGCGAGAAGTTGACAGCCGCTAGCAGCAAGCCGCTGTCCAACTTTGCGGCACTGTGTGAGGATGCCCTAGAAATGCGACAACATACGTCATAAGAAATGTTCATCAAATACCAATGCACCCTCTGAGGTGGTGTAACCAACAGCACGAGGTAGTCGCGGTTTTAACACCCCCAGCCAAAACACCCCTTTTTCTTGTGTCTATTTATGGGAAGCCATGCAGAGCACGCCTTAACCAGGGTTGGCTCCACCACCTTAGGGCAACATAGCCAGGCACTCCCATACTCGTCGGAGGGGACTTGAATGCTGCAATCTCTTTGTCGGCATAAGAGCACGACACCTACCATCCATCCAACTCGGTCCCACACCCCGGCCCTAACGTCGTGCTTGACCACCTGGCAACCCCTCCAGGAATCCGGAGCCAGATGCTTGAGCAAGCGACCATTTGTCAATTTTGAATGGCCTGCACACGGAAGAGACGCAATAACTTCGCCGCCAGTTCAGAATTGTTAACTGGGGCAAAGTCCCTCTCATGGACAAGCTTTCCACTAACTGCTGAGAAGCTCAGTTCTGCCCTGCAGCCCTACCTCGCACAGTTCACTATACCAACCATAGGGAACGAGGATCAGCCGACACCCGATGTGCTCCTCCTTTAACTCTAAGTAGAGCGTCGCCAAGCAGAGATCCATGCTACTCGCCTCCGCAGAGCAAAGTTATCCCGCAGAGCAAAGTTAAGCTTCAACCAGCGAAGGGGAATACATGAGGGTATTTTACGATGCGCATCACTCCGACGTACGCTTTCGTTTATATCTAGCACATTTCTGCATTACCAACGAAGTTCCTCTAAACACGTGGCCTTGGGCGCCATTCCTATTCTTAAAAAGACTCTGTTCGTGTACGTGGGAACTTTGTAGGGCCTTTTGATTTCGTGTGAGACATTTACTTAAGAGATCTCTCCTAAACATCATTCCCCTATTTCAATAAGCAGTGCAACCATGGCAGTACCTCCCGAAATGCTCTCTAGCAGAAGCGTGGCAACGGCCATGTTGTTTTCCGCCTGTGTATTCGCACTTAATAGACACAGGAAAATATACATAACAATGTTGCTGCAGTGCTCAAATAATGCATTTCGAATAAGTTTGAAACCTTGACTCATTTTTAAGAGGGCAATAAACTACTGCCAACCAAGATTTTGTCAGAAGAAGTCAATTTCTTTTAAACCCTAAAACAAGCAAAACACCATACCCTATGCAGCTACATTTTACTTTCATGTCACTTTTATTGTTTTCGTGTTGCATCATAGTGTTTTCTAAATTTGTCTTGCTGCATTTTCAATCAGAATGATTTAAGATATCGATTTTTTTACTTAAGACTAGCATTGGCTTTCTGCTCATATTGGGCCGACAGTTTATTTCTCCGCACTTGCTTTCAAGCGGTGTAAGCTGTATAACACTTAGTGTCACGCGGAAAAGTTTTGTTTATCCTGACTTACATTTTGAAAGACTTCCACTCGAATGAAATGACCATCGGGGATCACTTCGTAGATTAGTGGGCCAACACGTTGTAGAACCTGGTAGGGTCCGAAATGCCGTCGCAGAAGCTTCTCACGGAGTACGCGTCGTCAGATAGGAATTCAAACCCACACACGATCCCCTGGGCGTCGGAGGTTGTAGTGGCCGGCGTCCACCACCTGATGATTCGTTGTAAGAACACGAGCGAGCTGGCTGGCCTCCTCCGCAGGCTGAAGGTATCATTGGACGTCGGCGTTTAGGTCGTCGTCTTCTACGTGCGGAACCATGGCGTCAAGCACCATAGTCGGCCGTCTTTCGTAGACAGGTTCGAATCTGCTTAGTTTCTTGGATAGCCGTGTTTTACGCAAACGTGACATATCGGAGCACTTCGTCCCACGTCTGATGTTCAACGTCGACGTAAATGAACAGCATATCCCCAATCGTGTTCTTCAAACGTTCCGTTAGAACGTTCGTTTGGGGGTAGAACGCCGTCGTTCTTCGGTGATCCGTGTTCCTGTAGCGTAAGAGTCCTTGCATCAGCTCCGCAGTAAATGCCGTTCCGCGGCCCGTGATTAGGACTTCAGGGGCGCCCTGCCGCATCACAACTTGGTTTATACAGAACTTCGCGACTTCTTGTGCAGTCTCGCTCGTAAACGCGGCGGTCTATGCGTAGCGCGTCATGTACTCGGTCGCTACCACACTCCACTTTTTTCTGTTCGTGACGTAGGAAATGGACCCAGGAGGTCCATTCCGATCTGCTGGAAGGGCCTCAATGGAACGGCGATAGGCTGCAGAAGTCCGGCGGGTCTCGTCGGCGGTGTTTTTCATCGCTGGCAGTCACGGCAGCTCCGGACGTAGTGGGTGACGTCGGATGTAGGGCAGGGCCAGTAGTACTTCGCCTTGATTTTTCCAATTGTGCGAGCTGTGCCGAAATGTCCGGAATACGAGTCGCCGTGTCACGCTTCTAAAATTTCGTCGCGAAGATCTGCCGGGATGACAAGAAGATAATTCCTTCTCGTTCCGGGGCTGAAATTCTTCTTCACGAGGACGGAGTTTTTCAGGCTGAATGGAGGTAACTTGCGTTTGAAGGCCCTAGGCACGGTGACGTTGCGTCCTTGGAGGTAGTCGATCATGACGCGTAGATCGGGGTTGGCACGCTGCTGGGTGGGCAGGTCACTCTCAGTCACGACTCCAACGAACGCGCTGTCTACATCGGAGTCTTGTGGTGGTGGGTCGACGGGGGCGCGGGACAGGCAGTCGGCGTCGGAGTGTTTCCTGCCGAATTTATAGAAGATTGTAACGTCGAACTCTTGCAGGCCCACCGCCCAAGACGCCCAGAGGGGTCCGTCAAATTTGCGAGACAACACAGCGCATGGTGGTCTGTCACAACTTTGAATGGTCTATCATACACGCATGGGCGAAATTTTGAAGTCGCCCATATAGCGTAATTACCCGATTCTAACGCGCACTTTTTTTCTGGAAAAACAGGCCAAAAAATCGCATGCGCGTTAGAATCGGATACGAAACCGAAACTGCAGAAACAGCTGAAATTTCGTCCCACCCATCGCCATCGCCATCTCAAGATGGCGCCAAAGCTTTTAGCAACAATTTTTCGGATCTAGGCGCCTAGAGTTTTCTATCAGCGTTCACACAAATCGTCAAATTATTCCACTTGCGCGCTTGATAACAGCAACGGGAGCAGCGTCAACGAAGGCGCACCGCTTCCACGGCTTACGAGCGGCTTCCACGCGTTCACAACGAGCGGTTCGCTGAAGCGTGCGCCTGTGGAGAAGCTCGCGGGATGGGCGTGCGAGGCGTGGGCCA
Source organism: Haemaphysalis longicornis (assembly GCF_048455015.1). NCBI lineage: Eukaryota > Metazoa > Arthropoda > Arachnida > Ixodida > Ixodidae > Haemaphysalis > Haemaphysalis longicornis. The sequence goes on along the minus strand of NW_027526225.1, from coordinate 68,197,381 downwards.
CGATCCCATCGACCATGGTTGAACATTCGTTCAGAAGTGTGGCATCACGAACGCGCTTGATGGCACCGAGGACGAGATGTCGCGGTCAGCGGAAGGCGCAAGGAGCTCTCGGAGAGCGACGAGGAGTGAGATGCGTGGGATTACTTCGGGAAATAAATCGCCCGTTTCTCTCGCATTCGTTTTTCTTGCTCACAAAGTTCCGTGCGTGTTACAATCGGAGGTGCAAGTTTTTTCGGTTTATTACCTGGAAAATCGGGTGCGCGTTAGAATCGGGGGCGCGTTAGAATCGGGTAATT